>NC_137696.1:8684299-9884299 GCF_964034855.1 Anser brachyrhynchus | reverse complement strand
CAGGAAATGTGAGACAACATCAAGCATATAAGCTGCACTTAGAAGAAAATCACTCTTTAGAGGAAATAATTTACAAAAGCACGTGGAGACTTAAAAACACGAATCTTATTTTGAGAAGTGGATTGGCTTTACTTTTTTTTTTTTAATTTATGGCTGAAGCAGTGTAAAGACTTCTGCGTATTCAGATGCATTAGAAAATGATAATCCTGATATTCTTTTTCATTGGTAGCATTCACTGAGGAGCAAGGGTAAATGGATGAGAACACTCAGGACAAAATACATTTCATATGAGTGACAGACAAAACGTGTTAAGGTTCTATTTAGCTACCATATCAAAAACTCATCTCAAGTTATATGAACATCGTTCTTGTAAATATCCAGTACTCTATCTCTGCAGTCACATACGTTTCTGTGGAGTTGAAAATTTCATTGTCCTTTTGGGGAAAAAAAAAACAAAAGCAAACAAAAAAAGAAAAGTAGGGACAGAAAACAAACAATAAGGCTGTATGTCAGCATTGTAATGGATTTTGTTTAGTGCCACAGCTTTCAAGAGGCTTCAAACATCTTCAGCATCCTCAAAAATGTCATCATTTCTGAAAAATTTAGATGCATGGTAATTTGTGACTTCAGTTTTGTCTATAGGACTGTAATTCTGCCTCACGATTCTGGACACAATGGCAAATCACTTAAATGCTGTCGGTTTGTGTGTATTTCACCATAATCCCTAGCTAGAATTAGTTCATTATGTCCAGCTTTGACTGTGTACACTGAAATACATATGAAGTTAAAAAGACACTTAGAGACTTAAAAAGTTTTAGTCAATATTTTAAATCCTTTTCACTAACTGTCAATGGAATCTTGCAGAAAAAGTACGTTCTTATGATGCTACTCTAGAGTAATGTTCTGAGCCCCTCATGTGTCAGGGCACATGAAAAGTTTTCCTGTCTGGAAAACATTTATTATTATCAGAAGTTCTGTAGGGGTGGATAATGACTTGCTCTTTCCTGTAACTAATGAACATCACGTTAACAGTATATTAAGTTGTAATACTTGCTTGAAACAGTGACTTTGTTGTATATGTATAAATATTCAGAAAACTAGAGCTGTGCAATTAACTTTAACAATTATTCTTCAGGTTTACAAAGAAGATCTACCTCAGCTGAAACAACAAAGTAAAGAGAAAAACCATTCTGTGCCCTTCCTTAAAAGAGAGCGAGCACCTGAGGACAGTTTAAAATTGCAGTTTATACATGGGTAGAGTAATATTTAATCATACTTTTTTGTTGTTTTCTTTTTTTCTGTTTGTGAAAACAGCCTTGCAATTTCAATCAATTCATGTCAGAGCATTTAGCAAAGTATTTTTCCGTGCTTAATCATAATTAATTTATTTTTCATTACTCTGGGTAATTTTTGGAATATCAGCCATAGATTTTCTTCTTTCAGTTGCATTTATTAAGGAACAAGATAAGGTTATAATACTATACCCATATAATAAATAATACCTTAGAATTGCATTTTACAGAATTACCTTTTAAATAGCTATTGACTACACCTTTTGTTTTCTGGAGCAAAGATTCTCTGTTAAGTTGATTGTGATCGCCATGATTTCTAAAAATGCCTGATAGATTTATGCTTGAACCCAAGTCCTTGTAAAACTTACGTGGATATAATTCTATGTGCGTTACATATTATTTCTGTGAAATCAGTGTTAATTTAGGAGCTAGGTGCAAAGTAAACCATGAAGATTTATGAATGCCTACTTTTGGTGGGTTCTCTCTGCCTGTGTGCTGTGGTTTTTTTTGAGCCAGCAAGGCATACACCCCAGCTGTACCCTTTTCAAGTTAACGCACAGATTATTTGCACAATTTGTTACATAAAGTACCAGGATATTTTTTAAACAAAATGTAACTTGTTTTGTATTTACCTCAGTTATAGGGGCTATGACTGTCGAAATAACTTGTTCTACACACAGACTGGAGAAGTAGTGTATCATATTGCTGCCGTAGCTGTTGTATATAATAGACAACAACACACTCAAAGGCTATATCTTGGTCATGATGATGACATCCTCAGCCTATGCATTCACCCAGTGAAAGACTATGTCGCTACTGGACAGGTAGGTATTTAGAAGAGATGATTTTAGGAAAACATGGAAATAAATTCCTTTTCCAATTCATCATTAGAAAAAATGTGGTTTTATTATTTTATTTTCACTTTGAACCTGTGCCTTCATCTGTAAAGTGCAGGAACTACATTCTATCCACATGCTGGGTGTTTTTGATGCTTCTTTAGTCAGTCTCAGTATTTTGTACTTAGTAGCATTCACAAGCCTTACTCAGATATTTTATGTTGGTCACTCTACTGATACCTGATAGATTTTTCCCAAAAAGCCAATATTTTTAAATGAAAATGCACGGGGATGGAAAGAGTAAGGGAAGAAGAGACAGCAATTAGAAGTAGTCGTGGGTGCAGTTTCTCAGTACAGCAAATCCCTTAGTCGCAGCAATATTATAAGGCTGTTTATAGACATCAGAAGACAGGTGAATCTTAAACAATTTTGAAAAATGCAGACTTTGAAATGAAAAATGAAAATTTCCTACTGATAAGGAGTGACAGAAAAAATGTTTAGAAGTGTTTAAGCAGAAGCTGGCCAGCAGCTGTTTAAGACGGAATACTGGAGAAACAAATACAGTGGATTTCATCGTGAATTAGCAGTGAAGAAGTGAAAGTTCAAAGGAAGATACTGGAGAGTTTTTAGTGAAAATGATGAAATGGCAATTTGAGTGGAAAAGTATCTGCAGTGGAAGCCAGCACTGCTGTTATTATTAATCAAGGTAATGGACTAGATTTGGTGATTTCACTGCAGAGAAAAATCAGGTGCTGTACACTTTCTTTACAAAGAAGTTGCAAGATTTAGATTTAGGCTCAGAATAGCTGTATAGAGCAAGATGATGGGCAGCTGAATAAAAGGGGATGCTCACAATCTGAGTGGCAAAGTAGCTGACATTGTGGTGGTGAGAACTGGAGGTAGGACAGATAAGCTAAAAGAGCTTGACTGAGGATGTTGAATTTAAATTCATAGCTGGAATTCCAATAAGAAATACTAGAAGGAAAGAATATTGTTCAGAAAATTCAGAAAATTTTGTTACACAAACTACAGGAAGGTGAGATTTCAAGGCTAGTGGCCTAGATGGGTCTTTGGGACGAAGGAAGCCCAGGAGCATAAGGGCATAGCATTGTAAGCAAGAAGGTTCTACTTTTTCTGGGAAGGTAGAAATAAGATTGCAGAGAGTATGAGTGGGTGAGAGATTTCAGACTCTTGCAGAATTTTACAGAATGTGAAATACAGAAATGTGCTAGGGAAGAAAAGGGCTTCTCTCAGACAGATTGAAATAGGTCAAATATTTTTTTATTCTTTTGATGCTAGGGGGATTGAAAAACACCCATACTTACCAGTGCCTTTCCAAGCTCACTTTTTCATGTCCAATTTCATGAGTTTGTGGTTTGTAGGTGCCCAGTCAGTGAGAACTTTCCAGTGTCAGTGAGTGGGGCCAAACCGGGAGAAAGGGGACTATATGTATGGATACATAGAGTATGGGTAGAGTATAGATATATGTATGGATGTGTAAAGAAGGGAAGGGAGAGAGGTAAAGAAAAAAAAGGAGATGAGGGAGAAGGTTATGTCAGCTATTGTTTCTAATTAGGCTAGGGATCCCTGAGAGAGAAGGATGAAGGAGTATTTAAGGGCTGGTAAAGGAACAAGACAAAAGGAGTGTTTTCTTTTGGAAAACTATCTTTAAGTCAGACTGCTCCTGTGCTCCAGTTTGCAACATGGAGGCAGGAATGCTTCTCATACCACAACTGACAGGGTAGTTAACTTTTCACAAGGTTCTTCATGTACTTTTCCATGAACACAGTATGTTAAAGTTCTACACCCCAATGTGCCTGAAATGAGTTGTGAAGCAGAAGAGAAAATAGACCTTGAAAAAGATGAAACAGGACAAGAAGAAAAGTAGTTACTTCTGGAGTGTTTTGAAAATGAGATGATGCTAATTACTGGTAGTGGTGTGCTTTGAACTTTTATGAGTAGATATTCTGATTAACCCTCTGATTTAGGTTGGGAGAGATGCTGCTATTCATGTTTGGGACACACAGACACTGAAGTGTTTATCGTTGCTCAAAGGCCAGCATCAAAGAGGAGTGTGTGCGCTGGATTTTTCAGGTACATTTCTTGAAATGATTAATTAAAAAGCAATCCTCATGATAAAATTTTAATTCAAATAGCTATGACAGTTAGTTTTCTTCTTTGTGTAAAAGGACCATTTTGCAACCAATACAAATTTTATGTAGAAGCCTGCTAACAGTTTTGATAAATAATAGTTTGTGGAGTGAACTCAGACATGGGGCTTTTTCTCAATCAATCACTAACTGATTTTTTGATGTCTAATTCATATCAACAAGTGTACAGCTAGGACTCAAATGGCTGTCTACATGTTGGCATAATAATTTAAAAGCAGACAGATCGATCACTTGAAATGAGATGGCATTGTGATCGATAGGGTACATAGATGGAATTGTAGGGATACAATTCTTTGAATTTGCTAACGATGTCCACATTTTTCAGTGAGTTTACAGAAGTAAATATGCACAGTTGTCTGCTCTTTCTGCTAGTTGTCTTTCTGAGGTTGATGACCTAAGTTGTCTCAGTTCTCAAAGGATAATCCCTGTATTTAGCATTGAAAAACATCGCCTGTATGGTGGTGATATGCATACTTTCGTGTCTTTAGAAAAGTGCTTACAAACCCATTCCCCCTTTTGCTCTTTAACAAAAAAGACATTTTATTTTTTAAAAGTAGAGTGGATAGTTTCCCATGCTGTGTGTCACGCCATTTAAGGTGCAACGGTCCAACACTTGTAACATTACACAGTAAGAGAAAACACTTTATATCATAGTAGGGCAAAGCTAAAAACGTTAGATGAATAGATTTCATACCTATCTGTTTGTCCATCAATATATCCTTCATATATGAAAGACAGGGAGAGAAAGGAATGCTAGTCTTGGAGTACCAGTCTGCTCTTTCCTGCTTGCAGTCTTGCTAAGAGTCTCAATTCCAGTCTCAAAAGTAACTTGGACACTTAGGTGAGCCTAACTCCGTTCTGAAAATAGCACAGAAGTTACTTAGAAGCTTTTTTTTTTTTTTTTTTAATCTATAAGCACTATATTATCTCTAAAGAGTCAGATCTCGCACAGTGTTTATGCAGTGACTGTTATCGTTCTTTTTAGCTACCTGGACATCCAAAACTTGTGGACAGTGCTTGTATATTACTTCGAATGCTGTGTATTATCAGATAAAATCTTTATGGATAATTCATGAAACAGTGTCTAATTTGTGCATGCTGCCGAACAGGAATAGGTTCTAAATTGCTCAGTTTGACAAGAGTGTGGCTTGTCTGGGATTGCATGTAGATACAACCATAGTCACTTCAGTATTACTCAAACTTAAAAAAAAAAAACAAAAAACAAACAAAAAAAAAAACAGGGCATTTTGGTTCTTTATGGCAAAGCAGCCATGTAAGAAAGTTTAAGATCGCAATCTTGGAATTAAGTAGAATTCTAAAATTTTACTTCAGTTCACTTCATGTGCTCAATTCCTCTCATGGACCTGGCCCCTAGTGCAGTGTATCCAGTTTGCCTTTAGACTAAAGTCATCTTACATCAAACTATAAAGGAGACTTTAAATAAACTTTCACAGATATTGCGCCAACTCATTACTTTAGCTGTTCTATCCTTTTCTTAACTCTGATTTTTATATGGACTTCAATTCAGCATAATCTGTTTCATATTCTCCTCTTAGAAATGTAAGAATTCATTATGACATAGATCACATTTATGAGACAGGACTACATGGAAGAAGTACCTTTATCCATGTACCTTTATAAAAGCATAAAGAATAAGCTGGACTCTGCTGGACATAAATTTGTACAAAAATAATAAAGCTTTTTTTAAAAGTAACAGTTGTTGGTATCATTAGAGTATTGCTTTAGGACCTGATCCTGAGAAAGCATATATCGAAGCACATAGCCTCTCCATTTCCTAACTGGCTTTAGTTAAGCTTATTGACACTGAGAGGAACAAATGGTTGCACAAATATGCACCTCATAACAGGATCAGAGTGCTAGTTTGACTCAGTTAAGGCAGTTTTTGTTGTGTTAGTAATAGATATTTCCAAGTTCGTTTCAGGTCACACTACTTGAAGCTTAAAAAAAGAAGCCCTAGATCCCAAAGGTAGTTTGTTTCTGGCTGCAGTTGATCTGGTGGCTGACTCTTTACTACTAGTTCTCTCTGTCTTTACTCACTTTCTAAAGCAGATACTATTGGTCAGAGTACAGTGCTGGATCACTTTTTAGGACTATTCTGATGATCTCACGATTCTAATATTATAATTGTATTCATGCAATGTTTGATTGTGCCCTCTGGTGGCAAATTTAACACCTATAATATTGGATATTAATCAGAATGTATAGCCCATATTAATACATAAAGCCTCATGGTTCAAGTGGGTAAAGTTGTATTCTTACCAAAAATGTTTTGTCAACCATTTTCCCTTCACGTAATTGTTACCCTTAAAAATAATTATTGTCACTGAAATATACAAATGTGTCATTCTTAGAGAAAAAGTACGTATTACTGCAAGTTTACCTTACATATCAGATATCTTCATAGCATTCTATCTCACTAAAGCTTCTATAGAATGGTTTTACTGTTCCCTTTACTTTCATTTCCTTTCACATTAACTTTTTGTGTCTTCTTGTTTGTATCTTTATTTTCATTATTTGTTTTATAAACTCAGTTTTGTTTTCCTGTCCTGTCTTTTATCTTCATTCCTTCCTGCCTACTTAGACTCCATCCTTCTAGGTCCATTTCATTCAATTGTGAACTCTGTAATTTCCCTTCTCCTTCTTGGCTTGCTTCTCATAGAACTCAGTCACGTAAGATGCTAAATACTGTGAGCTCAGTCCAGCTATGAGGATCTGCTCAGCCTAATGGCGTCGTTTGTGCCAGTCACATGTTTTCTATTCTTTAAGTTAAATATGCTTAATCACAGAGTATTCAGCATCTGTTAATTTCTGAAAGAAGTAACATTGTCAAATAATTGCTTTCATTCTCTCTTTCGGCCTTTTGGCCATCTCACCAGCTCTCTACTTCCTCCAACTTCATCTTTTCTTCAGTAAAAAAAATCATGCAATCAGCTCCTGCGGCAGCCTGAAAATCCTGTTATTACATAATTCAGCAATTAGGTTTATTTATTTATTTATTTATTTTAATTTAACAAAAGTATTTTGTCTCTAAAAGTTTGTTAACAATGGTCTTGTTTATCATCATTTCATACATATAGCAAGGATATGTAGGTACTTTTGAATTATGTTTGAAATTCTGCTCGTCCTTTTTTTTTCTCTCATTATCTCATTAATCTCATTAATCTCATCTCTCATTAGGGCTGTTTCTTTACTGCATTAGAAGAGATGTTAACTAGCAGTTAATTCTAGCCTTACAATTTTTCATCATATTTATAGTTTCATTACATTTTGTATTAACTTGTAGCCATCCATGTCAACAGTAGTAATTCTTGGCATCATTTCAAGTAAAATAAGAGAAGGATCATCTGAGCAGAAGTATTTCACATACAACATGATTTTGGAGTACTTGGACTTTATGAAATTGATTTTCATTGTTTCGTTTGATCAAATATATACAGGAGAGTTTTGTGCCTGCCTTTGGGAAGGATTGATTTTTCAATAAGGATGCCTTTTCTATAAAATAACAGCTGTCTGTTAATCATCCAGTTAAAAAATTAAGCAGGAAAATATAGTTGTGATTTAGAGCACAACCTTTTCTGTCTGAAAAGTGAGATACTGTATTTGAAGTCACTTTAGTTAAAAAGAGGAAGGTTAGGTCATGGATTAAGAGAATTTTCTGTGAAATCTGGATTTCAGTCTGATAGGTCATCACCTAATAGGTACACTTTTGGGGGCAAAGTATTACAATATGAGTCCTCCATTCAAATAAAATTTGCAGCAGGTATAGACTTCAGTCATCTTAAGAGGTTTGGCAGGTTGACCGTCTTTCTCAGTTCAGTTGTCTAATTCTATTTGTAGCCTACTTTAGGAACTCAAGGCCATCAGTGAATCTGAATCCTAATCTGTCAACATATTAGTTCCTTTTTTTATTTTTATTTTCAGCTTTTTTGTCTTGTCAAGAGAATAAGTAGATGTCTCCATCTAAGCATCTGTCTCTGCATGTGTCCCAAATACCCTCTGTTTCTGCACAGTATAAATACACCTTTTTGGCATTCACCACCCTCAGTCCCCTCCATCAGACACTGTAGGTGAAGAATAACTTTTGGGGGTATTGGTACTATATGTCTCTTTCACATTCTAAAATATCAATTTATAGCATATTTGTTGCGTTCATTGCCTGTTGTATTTTCACTTAAAGCCTTAGCCCCTTTAACATAAATGTTGCTTTTGTACAGCTGATGGAAAATGTTTGGCATCTGTTGGGCTTGATGATAATCATGCCATTGTGTTTTGGGACTGGAAAAAAGGAGAAAAGCTAGCAACAACCAGGTAAGAATGCATCTCAGTGTAAATGTGCACTGTGATTACATTTTTCTGAATAATATTATCCACATGTATTACCTTATAGAAAAAAAAAAAAAAAAGAGAGAACACCTCTCTGAAAACAGAATGGTGTTTCAGAGCAATATATCCATCTAGATTGAAACACTTGGGATCTACAATTTAGTATTTGGAAATCCTGTGAACTATTTCTGTCAAGACTTCCCTAACCTTTTTGTTAGGACAGCTACTTTGATATTGAAGCTCACTTAATGATTTTGCATTTAGGTTAATATTTTCTCCCAGCTTTATTTCGTGATTCAGGGCAGATCTCAAAGATGTCATGTTTTCATTTATGCATTGGATGATGCACTGGGTTACATCAGCGTACATCTGCTGCTCACTTTTCTAAAAAGAAGTGTTCCCTCTCATATACGTTGATTTTTCAACTTTACTCATTTTGTCTTCCTTCTGAATCAGCTGTTTGCAGTTACTAGCAGAAAGCTATCCTCCCTCTCCCTGCTGGCCACCCTTTTTTAATGCAGCCCAAGACATAGTTGGCCTTTCGGGCTGCAAGCACGCACTGTCAGCTCATGTCCAGCTTCTCATCCATCAGGACCCCCAAGTCCTTCTCCACAGGGCTGCTCTCAAGTTCTTCTTCTCAGAGCTTATATAATACCTGGGATTGCCCCAGCCCAAGTGCAACACCTTGCGCTTAGCCTTGTTGAACCTCATTAGGTTCTCATGGGCCCACTTCTCCAGCCTCTCCATGTCCCTCTGGATGGCATCCCTTCCCTCTATTGTATCGACTGCACCACTCAGGTTGGTGTCATCTGCAAAGCTGCTGAGGGTGCACTTGATTCCGTCATCTTTGTTGTTGATAAAGATGTTGAAGAGCACTGGACCCAAGACTGACCACTGAGGGACACCACTTGTGACCAGCCTCCACCCAGACATAGAACCGTTGACCACAACCCTTTGGCTTCAACCAGCCAACCAATTCTTTATCCACCTAACAGTCCATCCTTCAAATCCATACCTCTCCAATGTAGAGAGAAAAATGTGGTGAGGGGCCATATCAAAGGCTTTGCTCAAGTCCAGGTAGATGATATCCATTGCCCTTCCTTTGTCCACTGATGCCATCACTCCATCATAGAAAGCCACCAGATTGGTTAGGCAAGATCTGCCTTTGGTGAAGCTGTGCTGGCTGTCTTGAATCATCTCTTTATCTCGTGCATTCCTTAACATGTCTTCCAGGACGATCTGCTCCATGATATTCCCAGGCACAGAGGTAAGGCTCACCAGCCTCTAGTTCCCTGGGTCTTCCTTTCTCCCTTTCTTAAAAATGGGAGTAATGTTTCCCTTTTTCCAGTCGCTGGGGACTTCACCTGACAGCCATGATTTTTCAAATATGATGGAGAGTGGCTCAGCAACCACGTCAGCCATCTCTCTCAGCACCCTGGGTTGTATACCATCTGGCCCCATAGACTTATACACATTCAGTTTCATTAGGCAGTCCCAGACTTGTTCCACTGCCACAGTGGGATGGAATCTGCTCCTCTCACCCTCTCCTTAAGGTTCAGGGTCCTGACAGACATAGGAAACGTGACCACCAGTGTAGACTGAGGCAAAGAACTTATTGAGTACCTCAGCTTTTTCCACTTCTGAGGAAGCCAGTTCTCCCTTCTCATTTATCAGAGGGGGAACATTCTCCTTAGCCTGTCTCCTCCTGCTTATGTATATGTAGAACCCCTTCTTAGTATTCTTCACATCCCTTGCCAAGTTCAGCTCCATCTGTGCCTTGGCTTTCCTGATCTTGTCTCTACACATCTGGACGACACCCCTGTGTTCCTCCCAGGCTACACAACCCTGCTTCCACTTCCTGTACATTTCCCTCTTTCCCCTCAGTTTAAGCTGCAGATCCTTGCTCAGCCATGCCGGTTGCCTGCCTCCTCTGCTCGATTTCTTCTGCTGGGGAATGGAGAGCTCTTGCGCTCTCAGAAGGGTGTCCTTAAGGAGCTGCCAGCTCTGTTCTGTTCGTATGCCCTCAAGGACAGTTTCCCAGGGGATCCCAGCCAGTAATTCCTTGAGCAGCCAGAAGCTTGCTCTCCTGAAGTTCAGGGTCCTGACGCTGCTTTTTGCCAGACCCATATTCCTCCAGATCACAAACTCCACTCCATGGTCGCTACAGCCCAGGCAGCCTCCAATCTTAACCTCTCTAATGCTCTCTTCCCCATTGGTGAGCACCACGTCTAGTAAGGCTTCATCTTGGGTCAGTCCATCTATTACCTGGACCAGGAAGTTATCCTCAACAGACTCCAGGAATCTCCTGGATTGCCTGGAACCCGCCATGCCTCTACCCCAGCAGCTATCCAGGTGGTTGAAATCCCCCATCAGGACAAGAGCTTGTGAGCGTGACAGTTCTTGCAGCTGAAGCAAGAAGGCCTCGTCAACAGACTCCTCCTGATCAGGTGGCCCGTAGCAGACCCCAACCACTAGATGTCCTTTACCGGACCGATCCCTGATTTTCACCCACAAACTCTCAACCTGGTCATGGCTGTTTCTCAGGCACAGCTCTTCACAATCTATCCACTTCCGAACATAGAGGGCAACTCCACCTCCCCTCCTTCCTCACCTATCCCTTCTGAACAGTTTGTAACCATCAACAGCCACACTCCAGTCATGGGAATCATCCCGCCAGGTTTCCGTGATGGCCACCTTTTGGGAGGGAGAAGCCCTAGTATCCTCTTGACCATACTCAGGTGTTTCCTCACAGAGATCATAAAATAATTGTTTATCTTCTAAAGAATTCCAATTTAAATTAGTATTTATATTTTGACAGTCCCTACAGGCAATTCCCACATTCTGGAAAGCACAGTAGGACATATAAAAGAGAGAGACAAAAACCAAGACAGGAAAGTTTACATCTAAGTTTTAGACTTAAGCCTCACATGCCCTTAGCAGGCAAGAAGAATAGAAGGACATCTCCTTACAATCATATAGACCCACAAGAAGAATTCATGTAGAGGACTAAACCTGAAAAATGAAGTGTATGTTCATTGTTTACAAATATTCATTATGTTTATTATATACTTATTTGTATTCTTTTTCCTTGATTTTCTTAGTGTGATTTACTTCTGCATGACTTAGCAGTTTTCTTTTCTTATGACAATGTTCAGAGTATATTCCCATTTATTTGTTTTAATTGCTCCCTAGCTTGTTTCCCTATCTATATATCTTGGGTTTACAATCTTCTGTCTAGTTTCATTAAAATCCTTATTGAGTAAGCGTACCCTGTTAGTGAAAGAAGCTCAGATATGTTTTGATTCTATCTTATCATGCCTTATATGCTGATGCAGTGCTGGTCCTATTTGATCATAGTGTTTTGTGTTAGCGGAATCCTTAAGGGAGCTGAGGAGGGCATTGTCAAATTTATTTAGGGTCTAAATCAGTGAATCTCATGCTCTCCTACTTTCTTCATTCTGTAAGAGCAAATGTCCTGTGTCAGTCCCTTGGAACACAAGGGCACAAAAACTACACAGCCTTGGATACTTGTTTTGGTCTGACGACTGTGGGAAATTGGGCTGCAAATGTAGCCCATACAACCCAGGTCTCATGTGCCTGCAGTATTCATCCTATTACATGGGCAGACAAACTCTGGTCATTTTGCAGGGGACATCTGCACTGGGATGCAATTACTTTGATTTTGGACATTTTGGCTGCGTGATAGATGCTTCTATAAGAGGCAGTATGACCTGCCTGAGCTGAAAGGCATCATTATAGCAAACCAGGAGAAGAAGGAATTGCAAGAAAATGTACTTCAAATGTCAAAGGAGTAAAGGATTGGCTTTTGTCTAGACTGACTCAGCAAAAGAAAATATTCAAACCAAGAAGATTATCAGAGTTGTGATTTTTTATTTATTTTTTTGCTAAACCTGTCTGACAAAAATCACATATATTATAACCAAAACCTGAAAATTCAGGCTGAAAAACTGGTAATTTTTGTTCTTGGTGTTTTATAAAATACTGAAATAGAAATAATTACTGCATTGTATCTAGGAATATTTTCGTAAATGTAAAACTTAATCTTACAGATTTCCATAAATGTATACTCCAGCAAGGATAACATTACCCAAGAACTAAATTTGAAGCTGTATATACTGCTGAATGAACTGTGTTCTAAATTATAATTTTATAATTTACTTTTCCTTTGGAAGCACAGTAGTTTTGAGACTTCCTTGGTTTTTTTTTGATAGACTATTTTAAAGATTTATAAACTGAGTTCTTATCCAGTTAATTATTTATGATGCCCTTTATACCCTCTCTTAATTGCATTGACCTTTGTTGCCTGCCTCTTCATCATGACTTGATGGAACTGAAATTCAGTGGGAGACAATTTTTATTCACCGTATTTCTGTAGTCTAATTCATACGTGTTTTATACTCAGGTACATTCTGATAGCTCTGTTGGTCAGACTCCCAAGGCTAAACTCTTGCAGATTAGAAATATGGCTCTGTACTTTTTGTTAGATAGGGTAATGATGGCAGAGAGAATGTAGACAGCTTCCGTGACTCATCTGCCAGACCTCGTAGTGTTACAGATTCATACTCTTGTTTTTGTGCCAAGAGTATGACAGTTGTGTTGATTAGATTCTCATTGCTGAAGACTGTTTTTGGTTAGTCTGATACTATGAAATGCTTATTTAAAACAGATCAGTTTGAAATGTTAAGTAATACATTGCCATGTTTTTTATTTTTATTTTTATTCCAGGGGTCATAAAGATAAAATATTTGTAGTGAAGTGTAATCCACATCATGCAGACAAACTAGTCACGGTTGGGATGAAGCACATCAAATTTTGGCAGCAAACAGGTATCGCATTGAATGTTTTCAATGTAATTGATTTGAGGATGTATATCTCCTTCATACAGGGACATCATGTTCTCAGTTTAATAATATGTTTTATTTATAAAGGGTTTTTCTAGTTACCAAAATACTAGAGGTGTCAAAACCTACCTCTGATTACATAAATGTCACAATATTCCTTTCTCATTGGAAGTAATTTCCAGCTAATTATTTTTTAACTGTAGTCATAGTATTAAGGATTTTTCCTGAATAAACATCCTTGGCTCCCAGAGAACATGTAGTCCCTTCATTTACTCAGGCAGTATATGGCCCTGATTGTGAAAATGCCAGCTGGTAACTAAGAATCTCAGATGCCTCTGGTGCACTGCTTAAAAAAAAAAAAAAAAAAAAAAAAAGTAGTGCTTGCACTTCAGATACTGATGGAACACTCCAGCAATCATTCGACTTCAAGATAGACCTTCAGAGATGTCTTCCAGATATGGAAGCACATGTTGCAAGGTGCCAGGCTGGAAAGGTAACGTGTGAGGACAGACCTTAAAATACTTGGCTGGGTAAAACAAAAAATAGATAAAACAGGTATTGTGCAGAAGTTCAGTTATAGAAATTTATATTTTATCCATTAGGCTAAAAATCACAATGTGGTATTGCAAGAATCATGATGGCAAGATAATACAATTTTTGTAAGATGCAGGAATTTTGTTTCTATTCATAAAAAATGAAAAACAAAAATGTGTTTTTCATTCTTTAAAAACAGATTCTGTTTCTGACTGAGGATATTTTTTATTCAGGACTGGGTATTTTGTTCTTCATGACTATTATACACACGACATGAGTAATGGGTAAAAAGGTCTTAGAGAACATCTTCACTGTGTAAAATTCAGCACAGGTAGGCAGCACAAGGGCAGCTAAAAATAGAACTCAAGACAATGAATAATTAGATAGTTTTGAGAAGTTCCTAGGCTTACACCATAACTTACGGGGTTCAGGTTGTACTGGTGCCCTCAGAATAACATTTACTCTTTTTTCTGCATTTTTTTATAGCTAGGGTGTTTTTGTAGTAATGAAATATACTTGCATTACTGTTTGCCAAATTGTATTACATTCATTTGCATTAAGCAGTTTTTTACTCCAAGAATCATTTCTTTGCAATAAAAAGGATATATTTTGAAATAAGATTTGCTTAATAGAATTGACTGAAGCAAGGACACCGCTGCATATATTATTTTGTAAGTTTATTTCTGTCTATATGCACCTAATTCATGGGTACATATGACTCCTACCTACTTTCTGAACCAAAGTAAAGTACACGGCTGTGGCAAAGTTGGGCTTTCTGGCAATCAGAAGAGGAATAAATCCTGTCATTCATTCTGCAAAGCTGCCGTCAAATTGTCGGGTGGCCAGTGGTCAACTAAAGCAAACCTCTACTATCTTTTGTGTTGTTGTGGTCACCTCTGAAGAGAAGAAGGGAGCTTGGCATGCTGTTGTGTGTGAAAAGTGTTTTGCCTGCCATTGTGTTAATTCTTCTATACAATTCCTCACCAAAATTTATCATTTTCATGGAAGTAACAAGAATACAGGGTGTACTGCTTCAAAACTGTCATTACTAGATTGATTTTTCCCTTAATGTGTTTGTCCCTTGTGCACTAACTTTTCAGTGTTTCTGTTATCTACAATGTCTTAGGCAGTCACAAGAGATGATGAGGTCAAGACATTTGTCCTGTACAGCACTATGATTACAAACTGAAGTATAAAAGGACTTGCATTTGTTTATATTGCAGGTGGAGGCTTTACATCAAAACGAGGAACATTTGGAAGTACTGGAAAATTGGAAACTATGATGAGCGTTTCATATGGGCGAATAGAAGATTTAGTTTTCTCTGGTGCAGCTACTGGAGACATTTTCATCTGGAAGGATACGCTGTTGCTTAAGACAGTGAAAGCTCATGATGGGCCTGTATTTGCAATGCATGCATTGGATAAGGTATTTGTTGTCTTTTGTGATCTATTCATCTTCATTATTTTTGTATCTATATGTACTATCAGTGTGTCTTAGGCAAGCAAAGCTTCAAGTATCCAAAGGTTTTGTTTTCCTGAGTTGATTATTCCAGATATCAGAAGTATTTTTCTTCCGATGCATCAATAAATCTTTAAGAGAAACTGTGGCAAATTTATATCATTGATATTACATACCTGAGGTTTTCTCTGAAGACTGAGGCTAAGTTTTACTACTGGAAATCCGCTGGCAATTTTAAGATGTTGATAATGGAATATCCTTTCTCGGATTACCGTTTCAGCTCTAAAACTCTAGCATGAGAAGAATAATATTTAGCTATAAACATTTTTATGTGTTAAAGGCAGTTAAGATCCCTCCAGCTCAGTCCTTTCTGGCCCTACTTGATTGCTCCTAGTTTTTCCATCAGTTTTTCTCTCTGATCATGGTACTTTATCCTCTGAACATCCTCTTCACTTACGTTTGTGTTGGTTAGTGATTTATGCTGTGTTTTGCGCTTGGTACAGATGAAGGGAATCTACCAAGGGAATTGATCAAAGAATCAGTTCCTATTCATTATTAGAACAGTTTGAAACATCAGTTAAGTCTGTTCAGTTTGCAATAACTTGGGAAGCTAGTATTATCAACTACTGCCTCTTCTAAGGATGAAGCACATGTTTTTCCATAGCTTACTTTCCCATGCAGAAAAATGTTATGGTCCAGCATTGCATTGCTATTTACAGTAGTATGCACTCTGTGTGGTTATCAACCTTTACAGGATAAAACCCTAGAAAACATCTTAAAAAAAAAAAAAAAAAGGCATAATTCTCCTCTTAAATGGTTTCTTCGTAGGAAGAGGCTTCAGAAGTTTGAATTGTGTAAATTCTCCTGTGTGCTTGGAATTTCTCCTATATTTGGGCACATGTTAATATGAGAGTGGTGATGTTTATAAATGTTTTTCGTACTGTGATCATACAGGGGTTTGTAACTGGTGGAAAAGATGGAATTGTGGCACTTTGGGATGATATGTTTGAAAGATGTCTGAAGACGTATGCTATTAAAAGAGCAGCACTATCTGCTAGTTCCAAAGGTATTATTTTTCAGTGTGTTTAATAAGGACTACATGCGTGAAGGCTATTAAAATGGCAGTAGTAGATGTCAAATCTTACCAGAACACAAAGGAAATATTACTAAACTACTTACTACTGTGTGCTGGATTTTTTCTATTTTGGTTGAAATAACTTGTATTTCACCTAGTCTTTGTCGTTTTATATTTTATTCTGCTATTTCTTCCTCTATTCCCTGACATTTGGCTTTGTTTTCACCGAAGAAATTATTTTAAAAAGAAATACCACAAGCATGAGTTTGTCTGTTCGAAAATCTGTTCTGTGTTTAGCAACTTGCTTCCTCAAGTGGCCAGGTTTCGCATAGTAGGACTGGGGTCCTGATAAGTTGGAAAGACCTGTTAAATTGTACTTCCCCAGGCATCAGTGTGTAAAGTGGTTTTCACAATCACAGAAATAATGTCTATGTTGCTGCAGAATCTGAACCCCTTGTACACAGTCATTGTTAAATCAGTAAAATATCTTTACAAAGCCACAATATAGACTAGCACAAGCTCTTCTCCTTCAAACTATTAATTAAATCCATTAGGTAAATGTACCTCATGTTTCATGGTTGATTTTAAACAAGTTTTAGTTATATAAGCGGTATAAACTTCAGGTGAGGTGAGGCTCTTTTTGATTTCACAAGAAAAACCTAAAATGAATGTCCTTGTATTCTTCAGGTTTACTTTTAGAAGACAATCCCTCTATTCGAGCCATCAGTCTAGGACATGGGCATATACTAGTGGGAACTAAAAATGGAGAGATACTTGAAATTGATAAAAGTGGTCCTATGACTCTACTGGTTCAGGTACAATATGGATCTTCCTATCAAAACATTCCCTGTAGAAGTACAAGACGTTATTGGATTTCCCCATTCATTTGCTTTGTTTTCATTAATTCTGTTGGCCATCATTCCTTTCCTTGCCCAGACAGAAGTTGATGCTTTCTTATGTAAATGACTTTGAGATTCATTGTGGATTACAGAATTCTGAAACTAAAACTAAAAGCTAAGCTTAGCTAAAAGCTAAGAGTCCATTAAGTTCACATGCTTATGAGACTTTTAATGGATGTTTAGGCTTTTCAGTTCAGGACCCAATATAAAAATGGAAAATGAAGAGCAGAGCTAACACAACGTATTTTTTTATTTTGACAGTATGGATCCATTTATTTGCTTTTATTGAAATAATATAGTGTGTTCTGAAGGATCTTATATTTGTGAAAAATTGTTTTAGACTTCTAACATCTTTCTACAGTGACATGCGCTTGTCATTGCATGTGTTTTAAAGTATAAAAAGATCTCTTTTTGCAAGACAAAGGATTCGGGGAAGTTAAGTTAATAAATTCTGGACATGCATATGCCCTTTGATGTATCTAACGTTGCTTTGTTTTAGTCTCTTTAATAAGTATGCTGTCTATATGTAGAAAATTGCATGTATCATTTACTAAATCATAATTTGTTTTTACTTTTTGTTTTCTGTAGCTAACTAAATTGTTTTTTACAAAAAATGTTTCTTATCTTTGATATTTTTCTTTCCAGCTAGTTCTGATCACATAAAGTAATTTTCCAGTTTTATACTGTTTGCATGACAGCATTAGTAACCTAAAAGTGAGATGTTTTATTTTATAAATTATTTTAAACTAGTACAGTAATTTTGAATTGCAATCTCATCCTAATATAGTTCCCTTCATGTGAATAGTAAGGGAATATGTGATAGTAAAGGTAAAAGTAAAAGTATAGTAAGGGAGATGTGATAGTAAAATTACCTCAAAATTATGTCTTTGCTGTGAGTTTTATGATAAAGGGAAGTTTTATTAATGTCATCCAGACTAAATTACATGCTCTCATGCATCAACTTGAGCAGAAATATAAAATACATAGGATGTAATCAAGAGACCATGACACTTCCTTCCTTTTTTTTTTTTTAATGGTATTTTCCTATCTCAATAAAAAAGCCAGTTACCAAGCTGAAATTCAGACTGAGAACAGTGAGAAATGATTTAATCTTGAAATGCTGTGCCAGCAAGTTATATGTAACTTGAAGGAAATCTAGAGAATGCAGGAAGAGTGATTAAAACATTTCAGTGAGTTCTGAGGAAAAATTAAAAGAACAAAGTTTGTGTACATTGGGCAGAGAAGTTCTAAAAAATTGTATAAACCTTGTAGACAGATCATCGTGAAATCCTGAAATGTACTAAAGTCCTGTCTTGGGCTTAACTATTTCCTGTTCAATTCAAGTCTGGAAGAGGGAGGTACAGTGGTATAACAGGAATTGCAGCTATCAGTAGTGAAGGAAACTAATTTTTCGGGTGGTTATTAGAGGAACCAGACCAGACATTCAGGTCTCTTTGAATGTGGAAAATGTGTGAGAGGAGTTGATGAAGGCCTTATTGTCTGAGACTTGTAAAGGGAGATAAGTCAAGTGCTAGAACACGTTACATAAAGGCAAATGGATTACTTCCTCATATTAAATGTTTTCCTCTAGGGACATATGGAAGGAGAAGTCTGGGGCTTGGCAGCTCATCCTGTCTTGCCTGTCTGTGCAACAGTGAGTGATGATAAAACACTTCGAATCTGGGAACTTTCTTCCCAGCACCGCATGCTGGCAGTGAGGAAACTCAAAAAAGGTAAGCTTCATTTGGTCACGTATTGTGATAATAATGACACTTTCTGTGACATCTCCATCTTTGTTCTCAGTGCACATCACAAACATTAATGAGGTAGGAAGAGGATACAATCATCAAAAAATTGGAAGCATAGGAAGTAAATTGTCCTTGGCCTGTGTCCAGTCTGTGACAAGTGTAGAAAGAGAAAGCGTTATAATCCATTGTAATGAATAATAATAAAATTAATTTTTATCTGTTTTACTCTGATTCTGGGGGGAATGATTTGACCTCAGAATCATTTTCCTTCCTAAGAATATTTAAGGCCAGCACGTTTGCTGACATTAAAAAGTTTCCTTATAAAGACCAATGTAAAATTTTTTGCTTGTTAAGCACGATCAGTCTTCAGTGACAATATGAACTTTATATGTTACTATTAGCTTCTCTGAAAATGAACAGTTGTCCTGCCCTCTCTTCTGCATAAAAGTAGATGAGGTGTTTTGAAATGCTGCCTTCTCAAAATTACTCTCATTTCATTTACTCAATTCATAACCTTCAGGAAATTTTATGGTGTAAATTCAACGTGCGTCTTTCTCAGTGACAGATCCAGAGCAGAGGAATTCTAACTAGCTGAGGGAAAACAAAGTTGAATGTTTTGGAGAGGTGATCTGAGGGGTGGATGAGGATAGCTGTATGGTCAGAAATAATGTTGGGGGGAAAAAGTAAGTGGAGAAAATGTAGTACATCTCTGTTTTAAATGTGCTCTACCTGAGCGCATAACTGTTATTCAATCATAAAACAAAGAAGCTTCCAAGTGTTGTATCTCTGAAAGACTTATGATTATGTTACCTGTAATGAGTCTTTGAATTTTTTATCTGAATTTCCTTTCTGTATGTTTTCCTTATATATTTATATAATTGGTGAGTTTAGAATGAAATGAGATATTTGCAGCTAAACCGATTTCCAGACTGATGAAATCACTGTTGTCAACTCAAGAACAGCCTGTACAAGACTGTACATTGCCATTTAGTAAAATGTTAATCATAGTTCTCATAGTTCTCCTATCACATGATAAACTTGTTTTAATAAATAACAAATACATTTTAAAAGCATATACTTGATGCAAAAAACCTTTCACTTACAATTTGTGATAGGTTTCTCAATCACAAATTCAGAAACCTTAAGATACTCCTTTTCATTTTCCTTGATAGGTGGACGATGCTGTGCCTTTTCTCCTGATGGGAAAGCCTTGGCTGTAGGATTGAATGATGGGAGTTTTCTGGTGGTA
Organism: Anser brachyrhynchus; assembly: GCF_964034855.1. NCBI lineage: Eukaryota > Metazoa > Chordata > Aves > Anseriformes > Anatidae > Anser > Anser brachyrhynchus. The sequence goes on along the minus strand of NC_137696.1, from coordinate 9,863,830 downwards.
AATGCTGACACTGTTGAAGATATGGTATCTTTTCACCACAGAAAGGAAATGATCTCAGATATAAAGTTTTCACGAGGTATAATTAGAAAGCAAAGTGAAAGGGCAGTGTTTATCTTAGAGTTTGTTTTTCTACTCTAGACATAAGTTTGAATGTTCAGAAAGTGGGTTGACTTTTTGTGTGCTTCATGTCTTTAAACACTTTACAATTCTGTATAGTTGTATGTAGCCTTGTATAATGGGGTCCACCCCTGCCTGGGGCCTTTGGGTCAACTGCAGTAATAAAAATGCATAGCAATAATAATTATAGCATGTATGCCCTTCATAACCTCAATGTCTCTTCTTTACAGAATCAGGAAAATACCTGGCTGTGGCTTCCCATGATAATTTTGTGGATATTTACAATGTGCTTACCAGCAAAAGAGTTGGCATTTGTAAAGGTGCATCTAGCTATATCACACACATTGACTGGGACTCAAGAGGTAAAATGTTTGACCAGAGATTCAGTTTTAAAAGTTCTTGCAAGAGGGAATATCGGAATTGCTCTGGTGACAGAGCTCAAGGAGGGTGTGGAGAGGTTAAGGGCCATCAGGGAGTGTGAGCGGGAAATAGACTGGTGGAGCAACTCCCTGCAAGGCCTGAAGGAAAGACACCAGGGTGAGACACCCCAAACAGTGTTGGACCTTCTGCCCTGTTGCTGTTGAGCAGAGGGAGGGGACGTAGGAGATGAAGAGGAATGGAAGCAGGTCCCTGCTCAGCGTTGCAGGCAACCCCCCTCCCTACCGGCCTCACCTTCCCTGGTGCCCTTACACAACAGGTTTGAGGCCTTGGAGCTTGAGAGACTGGTGGGTGAGGATGAGGTCAGAAGTCTACCCAGGAGGATGCTTAGGGCAAGGAAGTCGACTCCATGCCTCAAGACTGCCTCCACTAAGAAAGAAAGAAGGGTAATTGTTGTATGCGACTCCCTTCTCAGGGGAACAGAGGGTCCTATATGTCAGCCTGACCCTACCCATAGGGAAGTCTGCTGCCTCCCTAGGGCCAGGGTCAGAGACATTGCCAGAAACCTTCCTAACCTGGTTCGCCCCTCTGATTACTATCCTCTTTTGATAGTCCAGCAATGAAATCGCTGTCAGAAGCCTGAAGGGTATCAAACAGGACTTTAGGAGACTGGGACGATTAGTAGATGGAGCGGGAGTACAGGTGGTGTTTTCCTCCATCCCTACAGTGCCATGGAGGGGTACAGAGAGGACAAGGAAAGCCCACCTGATAAACACGTGGCTCAGAGGCTGGTGCCAACACAGAAACTTTGGGTTTTTTGACCACGGGGTGCTTTACTCGGCACCCAGCCTGATAACTGCAGATGGGTCCCACCTGTCTCTAAGGGGAAAATTAATACTAGCCCAGGAACTGGCAGGGCTCATTGAGAGGGCTTTAAACTAGGTAAGAAGGGGGATGGGGATGAAATGAGGCTCATTAGAAGTGTGCAAGGGGGAAACAATGTCAGGGCTGGGGGAGAAGGCAATGGCCCAAATGAAGTGCGTCTTCACTAATGCACGTAGCATGGGCAACAAATAAGAGGAGCTGGAAACCATCGTGCAGCAGGCAAGCTATGACTTGGTTGTCGTCACTGAAATGTGGTGGGACCACTCCCATGACTGGAGTGCTGCAATGACTGGCTATAAGCTCTTCAGAAGGGACAGGCAGCACAGAAGAGGTGCTGGTGTGGCTCTCTGTATTAGAGAGTGTTTTGATGCTGTGGAACTCGAGACTGGGAATTATAAGGTTGAGTCCTTATGGGTTAGGATCAGTGGGAAGGCCAACAAGGCAAGCATCCTGGTGGAGGTCTGTTATAGACCGCCAAACCAGGATGAGGAGACAGATGAGGAGTTCTACAGGCAGCTGGCAGAAGTGGTGAAATCGCCAGCATGTGTTCTCGTGGCGGACTTCAACTTCCCAGACATATCCTGGAACTACAGTACAGCTCAGAGGAAGCAGTCTAGAAGGTTCCTGGAGAGCATGGAAGATAGTTTCCTGACACAGCTGGTTAGTGAGCCTACCAGGGGAGGTGCCCCGCTGGACTTTCTGTTCACGAACAGAGAAGGACTGGTGGGAGATGTGGTGGTCAGGAGCTGTCTTGGGCAGTGACCACGAAATGGTAGAGTTCTCTACTTGGCAAAGTCAGGAGGGGGATCAGTAAAACTGCTGTCTTGGACTTCCGTAGGGCAGACTTTGAGCTGTTCAGGACACTGGTTGGCAGTCTCTTGGGAGGCAGTCCTGAAGGGCAGAGGAGTCCAGGAAGGCTGGGCACTCTTCAAGAAGGAAATCTTAAAGGCTCAGGAGCGGTCTGTCCCCATGTGCCCAAAGAGAAGCCAGCACGGAAGAAGACTGGCCTGGCTGAACAGAGAGTTGTGGTGACAGCTTAGGAAGAAAAAGAGGGTTTATGACCTTTGAAAAAGAGGGCAGGCCACTCAGGAGGACTATAAGGATGTTATAAGGCTCTGCAGGGACAAAATTAGAAAGGCCAAAGCTCATCTGGAGCTCAATCTGGCTACTGCTGTTAAAGATAACAGAAAATGGTTTTATAAATACATAAACATGAAAAGGAGGACTAAGGAGAATCTCCATCCTTTACTGGGTGCGGGGGGGAACTTAGTGACAAGAGATGAGGAAAAGGCTGAGGTGCTTAATGCCTTCTTTGCCTCAGTCTTTAGCAACGAGGCCGGTTGTCCTCTAGATACCCAGCACCCTGAGCTGGTGGAAGGGGATGGGGAGCAGAATGTGGCCCTCATAATCCGCGAGGAAATGGTTGGCAACCTGCTACAGCACTTAGATGTACGCAAGTCAGTGGGGCTGGATGGGATCCACCCAAAGGTACTGAGAGAACTGACAAAAGAGCTGGCCAAGCTGCTTTCCATCATTTATCAGCAGTCCTGGCTATCAGATGAGGTCCCAGTTGACTGGCGGCTAGCAAATGTGACGCCCATCTACAAGAAGGGCCGGAGGGTAGACCTGGGAAACTATAGGCCTGTCAGTCTGACTTTGGTGCCGGGGAAGCTCATGGAGCAGATTATCTTGAGTGTCATCACGCGGCACTTGCAGGGGAAGCAGGCAATCAGGCCCAGTCAGCATGGATTTATGAAAGTTGGGTCCTGCTTGATGAACCTGATCTTCTGTGACAAAGTGACGCGCTTAGTGGATGAGGGAAAGGCTGTGGAAGTAGTCTACCTTGATTTCAGTAAGGCTTTTGACACCGTTTCCCACAGCATTCTCCTGAAGAAACTGGCTGCTCGTGGCTTGGACTGGTGTATGCTTCGTTGGGTTAAAAGCTGGCTGGATAGCCAGGCCCAAAGAGTTGTGGTGAATGGAGTGAAATTCAGTTGGAGGCCGGTCACTAGTGCAGTCCCCCAGGGCTCGGTACTAGGCCAGTTCTCTTTAATATCTTTATTGATGACCTAGATGAGGGGATCGAGCACACCCTCAGTAAGTTTGCAGATGACACCACATTAGGTGCATGTGTCAATATGCTTGAGGGTGGGAAGGTTCTGCAGGAGGATCTGGATAGGCTGGGCTGAGGCCAACTGTATGAAGTTCAACAAGGCCAATTGCCGGGTCCTGCACCTGGGGCACAACAACCCCAAGCAGAGCTACAGGCTGGGAGATGAGTGGTTGGAAAACTGCCTGGCAGAGAAGGACCTGGGAGTATTGGTTGATAGTCAGCTGAATATGAGCCAGCAGTGTGCTCAGGTGGCCAAGAAGGCCAACAGCATCCTGGCCTGTATCAGAAACAGTGTGGCCAGCAGGTCTAGGGAAGTGATTGTGCCCCTGTACTCGGCTCTGGTGAGGCTGCACCTCGAGTACTCTGTTCAGTTTTGGGCCCCTCGCTACAAGAAAGACATGGAAGTGCTTGAGAGAGTCCAGAGAAGGGCAACGAAGCTGGTGAGGGGTCTGGAGAACAAGTCTTAGGAGGAGCGGCTGAGGGAGCTGGGATTGTTCAGCCTGGAGAAGAGGAGGCTCAGGGGTGACCTTATCGCTCTCTACAGGTACCTTAAAGGAGGCTGTAGAGAGGTGGGGGTTGGTCTATTCTCCCACGTGCCCAGTGACAGGATGAGGGGGAATGGGCTAAAGTTGCACCAGGGGAGGTTTAGGTTGGATATTAGGAAGAACTTCTTTACCGAAAGGGTTGTTAGGCATTGGAATAGGCTGCCCAGGGAAGTGGTTGAGTCACCATCCCTGGAGGTCTTTAAAAGACATTTAGATGTAGCATTTAGTGATATGGTTTAGTGTAGGACTTGTTAGTGTTAGGTCAGAGGTTGGACTCGGTGTTCTTGGAGGTCTCTTCCAACCTAGATGATTCTGTGATAACCATTCTTGTACCAGTTACTAAGACAAACTGTAACTACTAAGACAAATACTTTCTCAACATCGAACACTGTATGGGTTCAGTGCAATTACATTTGCTGAGGGAATTCATCCTCACTTGTAGCACTTGTACCAGAGTACGAGGTAATTCACTAATAACAACATATGACTAAACCGTCACTTAACGAACATAATACTGCTTTTCTTTGTCCTGTAATTTTGTACTGTGTGGCCCAATTTTTTTTCCACCTTTTATGTCCAATTTCTTTTTTTCGCTGAGCATTACGTGGCAGGCAATCAGTGCAATGAAATTAGAGAGCATTACTGTCACAACTAATTAAGTCTAACAGGATTGATAATGAGCTCATGCAAATAAGCCTTCCTGACCATAATATGATTCTGTTCAAAACCACCTGTGAGTCTGAGCCCTACTTACCTTGTTAACAGTAGTGTTGTGGAAGTTCACTGACAATGACAGGAGCTAAACTCCCTTCAGAATCTATTCAGATCTTTTTTTGGTGAGAATAAACGTATCAGAAATATAGAGAGTAAATTTGAAAGCATTTTGTGCTTCTTCATGCACAAATGCTGCTAGCATACTATCAATCACATGCAAGATTATCTTCATATTATGACAGTATCTGTATGGGTCTGGTAAACTTCATACTGAAGGTCATTTTCTTGTGTAGCTGGACTACATACTAGTTAGGCAGAGCAAAATATATAAGAGCCTAAAATGTTTTACACTTTTGACAGAACTGGCTTGAAAAATTTTTAGGAAAATTAATACTCAGGCTTTTTTTAATTGCCACTGTTCTGATGATAAAAACACAAATGAAATATTTCTTCTCAAAAGGTAGACATTTGCTGCAAGACTAATTTCTCAAGATTGTTGGATGGTATTTAAAACACTAGCTCTGCAGTGAAATCAAGAGTGTAGAATTCTTACAAGAGTGAGTCTAAGCATCTGTCTTTACTTTTGCTATGAATAACTCTCTGGAGGATAATTTGTGTGCTTACTTCCAGAAACTTCTTCATTCAATAAAAAGAAAGTTCATAATACTCATAATAATGAATAAGATTCACAATAAATTCTTATTTCATATCCAGGAAAGTTGTTGCAAGTCAATTCTGGTGCCAAGGAACAACTGTTTTTTGAAGCACCAAGAGGGAAAAGGCATATTATAAGAATTGCTGAGGTATGAATTATGCTTACTGGATATTTTTATTTTTTTTTTTATTTTTTCTTACTGCAAAAGTTACTTTTCTAGACAGTTGAAAGTTAACATATTTTGTCTTTAAAATGGGATTTTTTTTCCTTTCACGGTACTGTATTTACAGTGTTTAGAATTAGAATTACTTACTCATTCTGTAGAGTGTCTTTCGTAGCATTTGTAAACAGTAGAACTTTTAAAGTTTTTATTTGTATCTCTAAATTTATTTTTGCTTGCTTAATAGCAGTTGTTTCCCCAAATCCTCTTTCCTGAACACTCACCTGTTTTCTATGTAATCAGTGTGCATGCAGTTCATAAACCACCTTTAAATGGTACGACCTAGCTTTCAGTCCTCTTGATTATTTGTGATGCGTAAATGTTCTACAAAATTGCCAATATTTAGTGCCTCAGAAAATCTTTAAGATTTGTATCCAGATCATGTTTATCTAGGGAAAGTGAGAATGTTTAAAGTTGCTTTTAAGCCTTTTGATAAAGAAGTGTAATTTGTGCTAACTAGCTGAAAACAGTGAACGCTTTCTAAAAAACATTTTTAAAATAGTTAATATCAGACATACAAACAATATAAGCATTAAAACTGTGTTTTCGGGGTATATTAAGATCACTTCTTTGGGTGAAATTTTGATTGCAGATAGAGAAGATTGAGTGGGACACCTGGACATGTGTTCTGGGTCCTACATGTGAAGGAATTTGGCCCATGCACAGTGATGTCACCGTTGTAAATGCAGCTACTCTTACAAAAGATGGAACGCTACTAGCTACGGGAGATGACTTTGGTTTTGTGAAGCTTTTTTCATATCCAGTAATGGTAATAAGTGTATTTATTTCTCAGATTAGAAACTGTAGTAGAAAAGGATCTAGGGAAGGTGATGCACATAATACATCAGACTGCTAATACACAAATTCTTTGTACTACAGGGCCAACATGCAAAATTCAAGAAGTATGTGGGTCACAGTGCACAGGTAACCAATGTTCGGTGGTTACACAATGATTCTGTGCTGCTGACTGTAGGTGGTGCTGATACAGCTTTAATGATCTGGACCAGAGAATTTTTGGGCATTCAGGAGAGTAAGCTGGTTGATAGTGAAGAATCAGACACAGATGCAGAAGAAGATGGAGGTAAAAAGGATTATGTAACACACATTTTTAATGGTCTTCATTCCACAGAACTCACACGAATGTTTAGCTTGAAGTGGGCAAAAAAAAATAAAATCACGTGCTAAAGTTCAGTATAGGGAGAGTTTGGTAGGATTGTTTTCTTTTGGTGGTGTAGATCTTCTTTTGTAGTCTTCCACTATGAAACATTGGTAATTTGTTTTATGTTTTATTTTTCTAAGGGTATGATAGTGATGTTGCAAGAGAAAAAGCAATTGACTATACCACTAAGATATATGCAGTAAGCATCCGAGAAATGGAAGGGACAAAACCACATCAACAGCTGAAGGAAGTTTCAGTCGAAGAGAGGTATGTCACACAAAGGCATTAATTTCCAAATGTGGATTGCATTTTTTTTGAATCTCTTTTCCTTCAACTAAAACTAGTCTTTAGAAATATGACAGGAATTTTAAAGTTCACAAGATAACTTTTGAAATGCTGTTCGTAAGCTACAATATGTGTTAGTGTGATGGCAAAGGGAATACATATGTAAGTAAAACACCTATGAGTGTTGTGTTTTCTTCTGTTATTCACATAAGCAGTTACATTCTTTCCTACACATACTAATTAGGTATGTGTAGCTATGCATGTCTTCAACAGGGCATTTGTGAAAGTGTGAGCTCTTAAATACCATTTTATTACTGTTCTTTTTGCTCAGTCAGTTAATGACAAGACAGGGGGGAATGATTTGAAATTAAAAGAAGATTTAGATGAGGGGTTAGGAGGAAATACTTCACTCAAAGGGTGGCGAGGCACTGGAACAGGCTACGCAGAGAAGCTGCGGATGCCCCATCCCTGGAGGTGTTCAAGGCTGGGTTGGACGAGGCCCTGGGCAACCTGATCTAGTGGGTGGCATCCCTGCCCATGGCAGGAGGGTTGGAAATAGGTGATCTTTAAGGTCCCTTCCAACCCAAACCATTCTATGATTCTATAATTCTATATAGTTAAAGATTTTGGTGACATTTTCATTAAAATATTTTCAGTTGCATATAATTTTGTCAGGTTGCCAGGTTTTGTCAGGTTAAAAGTGAAATTTCCCATGGCACGTGTTGGCCTTAGGCTGAGTTATAGTGTTTAAAAAAAAAAAAAAGCTGCAAGGAGAACAGTAGTGAAGAGAAGAGAGGAGACAGTACAGAGAGAAGAGCTGAGCATAGAGGGTGAGGTCCAGTGAAAGAGAGGTCTAGGGGAGTGAGTGAGTCAAAACTCCAACTGGTACAGCACTGCTGGGACAGAACAGGAGGATCTATAACCAGTAAAGTACATTCTCCTTTGTAATTTGGAACTGGATCTAGGCACAGTAGGTCTGTACAAAGTTTGCTCCATATTGAGCTATGACATTGATTGGTAACGTGGGTTGTCTTACTTCCCTTTTGGGATGGAGTTTTATGAAAGTTTAGGGCCTCTGAATGATGACAGTTACAATATGAATAAAAACCTGTATGCTGAGGCTACCAGTGTGTATCCAGTTGATGACTCAAACCGTGAATCCACGCAGTTCCTTTCAATTGAATTTCTTTTTATAAGTGGTTAATGTTCTCTTCTGTTATGAGTTTCCTTGCTTTTGTCTAATGTTGGGACAGAAAATAGTTAATAATTTTGCACTCAGTGTTTGAGTAATATGAGAACAAATGTTGGGTCTGGAAGATGAGATGAGAAATGTTGCCCCCTCTTTTATTTTTTTCATTGTTACATTTTAACGAAGACATATAGTAGGACGTTTAATGCTTTTTTTCAATAAATGTTGGTCCATAACAATTTCTTTCCCTTCTTTTAAAAATATTTCTTTCCATTTTCTCATTTACTCATATAGTCTTTGTTCCTTCTCTTTTTTTCTGTAAAAAAGAATATTATCTACTGAATTATCTACATCTATTCATATTCTGAGATTGAGTTTAAAAAGGAATTTTTTTTGGGGGGGTGGGGGGGGAGAATACTGCTAAATTGTTATTACACATGAAATAACAAGTGCCAATGATAGGATGGCCAGATGTTTTACACCAGAAACCTTTGTTCCTTCCAGCTGCTTTATTCTGCTTTGATGATGCAAAAGCAAATGTAGAATGAGTTAAATTAACCGATTAAGCCAGGCTTACAATTGTTTTGTACTTGTGAGTTATCTAAAATATGAATATAAGCATCATTTTTTTTTCATATTAGGACAAAAAATCACCACAGCCCTTAGAAAGTTTTCCTGCTCTGAAACCTGGCTGTGGGCCTGCTATCTGATGCAGGCAAGTACCCTGCTTCTCAGAGGAGTAGCTCAGTCTGTTACAAACACTTCAGGCTTCCTAACTTTTGAGTCTGTCCGCTTTCGCAGTCCTACACTGCCTAAGCTGATTCAGCTGAACATGCTTCATTGCTGTGGAGGAAGGCACACCCTGAAACGAACAGGCAGTTTGCCTTTTTCAGTCTTCTTAACAAAACATATAGTAAAGCAGCACATGATGAGACAAATGAAACAGGCTTGTGTTTGTCACACTGATAATCCATAACGCAAAGAAAATGTGTTTCATGGTATCCAAAATGACAAACCAACACCGAGGCCGGAAGCTGCCCTAGTATGACCAAGTGTTTCCACACTGCCCACTCTGTTTATAGCTGGTGGGCCTAATTAAATGGGTAGACACCTCATCTGCAATGAGATTGCCTCTGATTTCTGTAATGATTTTTGTAATGATTGTACACAAAAATACTGTAGCCTATTTGAAGAAATAATCAATCCCATAAGCTCTGAACTGAAGAGAGCAAGAAGGTAGCTTTAAATGTTCTCTGTATCTTTTTTCTTTGTACTGTTGCTATATAATCAACAGTTTTGTATTTCATTTTTAAATAGCTGGAAAAAAGCCCTCATTACTGTCCTTACCATGTATTCTCCTAAAGGGTCACAATTATTCTTTTCATCTGTTTTTTTTATGTACTCTTTCAGTTTCAGTTACTTTAACATAATGTCATCATCAGTATTTGGAATTTGCTGTTCTGATAAGTTTGTCAAAAGATACCATACTTTTCATATGTAGCTGGTTAGGCAAAAATACATTTGCTTACCTTTCTTCATCTGATTCATATACATTTCTAGAATTTATGACCAAATAATTAGAAGCAGAAATTTTGTTGTGAAACATAGGCAAACTGCAGTTGCTGAGGGTGTTGTGCTGATATAAGACTTCAAGTTGTGAAAGGTGCTGGGTTTTGGATGCAGAAGGAGGAGGTTAATGTGTTGGCTACTGCAATTGTCAGACTTCAGCTTTTGGCCACTGTTGTACTAATATGTGTGCAATTTATACAGAATCTTGACAGTCCCAATTATGAGTGCTTCAGGGTGAAGCTGAATTCTCTCAAAGACAGTTGAATTATGAAGCAAGTTTCATAGCTGTGCCAGATTTCATCTTTTCTGACAATACAAAAGAATGCAGCAGCTAATGAAGGATTTGTCTGACCGTGTTCTAAAAGCTTCCCGAAAAGAGTTGGCTGTCTTTTCTTTGTACCTACAAGGGTCTAAAGTGACAGCTGATTGAGCCAGACAAAATTAAAAGCCTACAAGTACTCAGTTGTCAGAGTCCAGGAAAAGTTCTAAATCAGCAGGTCTTCAGGATGTGGAGTCTTGAAATCTCTGTGCACTGGGTTGAGTGAGATGACAACAAGTAATACTGAAGCCAGTTCGCAAAGCTTTACTTTTTCTGCAAAGGCACTGCTGAAGTAGCCTCTCCCAGTCCCTTCAGATATGAAGAAGGGAACCAAGAGGATGTTTTCTATTCTCTTTCAGGCAGGTACGTGGGAAAACCTCGTAGTCTTGAGGGGGAAGGTTGTCTGGAGAAAATATTCCAAGTCTCAAATCTTAAATCTTTCTTAGTAATAGTGTCGTATGTCTGTATGAAGACCCCAAAATGAACCAAGGGTTGTGCATCTGTTGGGATTTGCATACTCTGCAAATAAATGTAACTGCATGCTCTGAGATTGATAACATTATGCAAATTTTGAAAATTATGTTACAAGCTGAAAGGCCATTTAAGTTAGGAGTGAGTTAATCACGAGACCTCAAAAACTGCCAGTTTACTTCATTGCATAATGCAGAAAGAAGTGTCCTCCTTGCTGTGTTTTCATTATGTGTCTGAGAAAGAAGGGAAAATTGTGAGTTGTTCATAGGTATGGTGGATAGAAACACAAAATTAAACAAGTAAGTTTAATTTAAGAAAATTAAAAAAAAATAAAGGCAAAACGAGAGAGTTTCCAGCTCCAACTCCAAAACCAGAGGAGAGTAGCTGGAACTATAGCTTTGAGCTGCTTCTTGGGGTCAAGGACTTTAAGTTCACTCTGTTTCTTTCTTTAAATAGTAATATTTAGAAGGTGAATTGTTACAAGTTAATTCCCTGCTTATAGACACAAGTAAGCTTCAAATGTGATATGATACCTAGTAGACCGTTTTTGTGCAAGATTGCTGTTTTATTTTCCTCTTTATTGTAGCTACATTTTCATCTTTATAATACGGAATTTTAACTTTGGGATTTGCTAGGATAAGCTTGCAGGACTGTAACTTCATAATAAGAATGGCATATCAGAAAAACGCAAAGTGCTTAGCCTCTCTAGAAATAACAGTCATTGTACAACTCGAGTTTGATCAAAAGAACTGTATTGTGTCACCTGCCGAGCTGCAAGCATATGGTTGACAGCTGACACAGGCAGTGCTGGGTTGTGTAGGAAAAAGTTTGCAACAACGCACCACCAGCCTTCTGGAAAGGAATCAATGATTTACAAATGACTCTCTGTAAATTAATACAAAGACTTACTCTAATGTCTTTTTGTCAAAAGAGAGGAGCCAGCAGTTCTTGTCTCTGCTCTCCCCTGTCATGGGGAGGAGGGTAGGAGGACAAATTTGACGTAATACTTGATACAAGATAACTGTGACTTTGAGCAGCTGCTGTGCTCCCCCTTTCACTACTTAGCATGTACTCTGTGCTTAACACAATCCTGCAAAATAAAAATGAAATCAGTATGACACTGGCCTTCTCTAGATCTCCAGAGTGCTGGGCCCCAAAGCAAACTGGGAGGAGAAATGTCATTATTATAAAGGGCAAAAAATGACAAACTTGGGGATAATATTAAGGTGCCGCCTTAGAAAAGAAAATGAGAGTCCTTTATCAAATGTACTTGTCCTGTCTTATTTATTTATATAAGAAAATAATAATCAGTCTGCAGATGTCTCGGAGGAACGTAGAAGTTGCGTGAAAAATTTTATCTACAGGATCTTAAATTAACCGTGCTCTGGTATTTTCATGAGGGACCCAAGGTTTATTGTCCCTGTCAGCAGTTACAGGAGAGGTGAGGCTGAGGAACAGTATTTAAATGTCTTGCAGTTGTATTAGTTTGTGCGTTTGGTTAAGATAATTAATTGATTGTTGTTTCTCTCTCCTCTCCCCAACCTTCTTGTTTTTCTTCTTCTCCCTTTCCATGTCTGTCTTCCTATCATCCCCCCACCCTTATTTTTCTCTTCCTTTTTTGCTCCTCTGATTGGCATCCTCTTCCTTGCTCTGCCTGTATGATACAGAAGCAGGGTGCCAATGAGAGGTGCTGCAGGAGCAGTCTCACGGTGTGGGAGCTCCAAGAGCAGTGCTCCCACACCGCGGGACCACTTGGTCAATGGTGGGACTGTCTCAGACAATCCAGGACAATTGTAAGCTATACTGTGTGTTACGTAGGAATTGTGCTTTATTTCAGATAAGGACTAACTTTTTAACTGGGACCATATTAACTGGCAAAGAATTTATACAATAAGAAGTAAAACAAGCTGGCATAAAGATTGCATTTATGTTACTAATACAAAAGGCAAAGATATATTTGCATTTTGCATTCTACTAACAGCTAACATATGTCCTGTGTTTGCAGCTTTCGTTTAGTTTGATTTGCATGACTGTGCATAAACTGAAAACTTGTAACATACCTGGTGACGGAAAACCCTTTTAAGCAGGTTGAATGTGTAGAAAACAAAAAGCAACATTAGCATGTTTGTCTAGTTTTCTGTTTTCTTAACATACGGCTTGTCTCACTTTCCGTGAGTTACCTGTCTCAGAGCTTGTTCTGAAGTGTGTTATTGTGCATCATTTGTAACCATATGTTCTGATAATAAATAAGAATTCGGATTTTTTCTCTTCAAACATTATTCTTTTGATTGTTTTATTTCTTTACAACAACATGAGCCAAATTATGTAAGCTTCCAAAGTTGCCTCCAAGCGGTACAAACCTTTGTACCATAAAGTGAAATATTAGGCATATGGTTACAAAATTTGCTCATGCACTTTTACATGCACACTTTTGCGGGTGCAGTGTAAAAGCTTTGAATGTGAATCTGTGTAGTATTTATGTGTAGGTGGGAATGATGCAAAATGTGTCTGGAAAAACACATCTTCGGGGTGGAGAAAATAACTTTTGGCTTATTTCAGCACAAGTCCACTGTTTGAGTAGCATCCTTTGGAGTATTCACTTTTACTTTCTCACAGCATTATGTCAAGTTAATGCATCCTAAATGTTTTTGGCAGCATGCTGATTTTGTCACAGTTGTCCCCAAGGCTTGAGCACATTGTGACTGATATTTTCACAGTTCCTGCTAACCTATTGAACTTGGAGTCAATTTTGCTTCTCCCACAGGTCAGCACAAAGCTGGCAAAATGTCTTTTGCATTTGTGTGACACTTGGTGAGTGTGGAACTGCAGGATGCCAATACTGTTGCAGTGCACATGTTCCCAACATTTCTCTGTCTGAATGTGAGAAATGCTCTCCACACTGAGGTGGATGTGAAATATTCAGGCGTTTTGAGGGCTTTTTGCTGTGGGGGTTGTATTCCAGGAAGGATTGAAAAAGCGTTGTTTCTGATACAGCTTATGTTATGTTACACAGGGGAAGGATGCTAACGTGTCTACCTGTTACATTCTGCCTCAAGCCCCAGAGTTCTCCATAAGCTATTGGTTGAATGTTTATACTTACGCAGTGAGCACAGCTGCAAAATGTGTCAGAATTTATGTAAGGAAAAATGAAACAAATAGGACAGACTTCCGCTCAGACTTGATCATAAACCCTGAGGGAAGCTGGAGAAAAGAGAAAGACTTCACAGAACATGCTAAAGTTGGGTTGGTGCTGGGGCCTTGGTAGTATATGGAGAGAGATCTCCTGAAGTCTCATGATATGAGGTACTCTAAACTTTTTAGCTCAAAGACAGAAGATTAGATTTTGCCTAAAGTATGTTACAGAGTGTTCCTTGAAGCTCAATTTGGCAAACAGGTGAACAGGTCGCTGAAGGATCTTCCAGATAGTCCTGTCTATGCGGTGTATTGTGTATGACACATCTCTGAGCACTAGAGCCAGACTATCTGCAATAGTTACTTAAAATAACAACTTTACAAGATGTTTAGAACAATGAACTTGTTCAAAAATAAAGGCATTCAGATTTCATTCAGAACTGATTGTACTTATTAATCTGCTTTTCTGCTTGTTTCACATTTGGAGACTAGAATAACACGTGAATGCAGTGACTAGCTTCCCTTACAAAAACTTAAAAATGGCTATCACCACCATGCGTTCTGCAATACCCTTTTTTTTTTTTTAAAGAGTGCATCAGCATACATGTGAAATGATAAATACAACCATGCTAAGGCTTTTTCAGTGCTATGCTTTTAAAAATACTTCAGATTGCAATTGATATTTCCCTCTAGTTTTGCTTTGATTTTGTTTTTCAGTTTTGTTTTGATTTACTGTATTAAAAAGTAGGGTACCTTCATGTTGAATACTGTTCTTTTTTGTTTTCTCATGATATCTACAAAATGTAAAGGAAAGCAGAAGCAGGAAAAGTTGTATATAAAACTACTGTGTATGTTGAGATGGGAAAATCCAAAGGTTTAGAATTCACAGAATCTCTCCTTAAAGCTAGGAGTTTTGCAGCAGTTTTAGAGCTCTTGGGAGGCCCCTTCCTGTCAGCTGGTGGAAATGTGCTTTCCAAAGCTCTTTTGCAGGTTTTTTTTTTTCTGAAATGAAGTTTGTTTTTTTGAATCTCAGGTTGTTAATTCTCTCATCCAAGCAAATGTACTAGTAGATCATCTTACCTCACTTTAACCTTTGCTTTCTCTTCCTGGGAGTAGTCCTTGTTCATTTTTATTTTTGTCTAGCATCCAGATGTGTTCCCTCTCCAGTTAGCAGCCAGCTAAATGCATGCCTTAGCCTCCTAGTTGGACTTTCTTACGCTTTTCCTCTGCCCAGTCCTGCTGGGCCCTGCCTGTCACCTTCTCAGTGTCAGGGCATTTTTGTTCATCTGTCGCTTCTCCAAACCTCAGTTTTTGTTGCTTTCATGCAGCATTGTTTCTGAAGGTTCAATTCTGTTCCCATTGGCCTCAGAAGGGAATATTTGTTTTCTTTCCAACTTGCTACAGATGCAGGAGACATCTCTTTTCAGAGAGCAGTTACCCCATGTGCTGTAAAAACATGTGTTGGTTATCCCTATCCCATGGAATTTATCGTAACAATTTCTTTGTTCAGCTTTTTTTCTCCTATATTTTCTATCTAAATGCATCTAACTTTTTTTGTGTGCTTTGACATCCTATTCTCGAAGACTGCATCTTCCTCAAGGTGCCCCACTCTTCTAAAAGCCTGTTCCCTGTCCCCTGCCCAGCTTTTGGTACATCCAACTGTTGTTCTCTGTCCTAGTGCTGCCTATACATCCCACTCAGGATTTAGGCTCCTCTTTCTACTCACTGGTCTTGATCACTTCAGATAGCCTTACTTGTCAGGTGAGAGCAAGTGAGTTGTCACTTGCACCTTTTTACCTTTCTGCATTAAGACCTGTAAAGAGAGTGGGTGAGATTTGGTCAGTTTAAATCTGGAGGCAGCTCACCGATTTATAACCATGCATAATTGTGTAAGCATATAATCAAGGTAATCATCAGTAACAGAAATTTTATTTGCTGTATTCACAGTATCTTAAGGACTGAAACCCCTCTAATGTCTGACTGTCTTATCTTTCCTGGAACTCATTCATCCCATAACATAACATAAGCATGTTTATTTTACATTACTGGAAAGAAACCGTTAATACTTGTATTATGTTTTAACTTGCTTTCCTTTGGAGGCAGGGAATTGTCAAGTAAGTACTAACAACACACAGCACAGAAAAAGCACAGATTGCTGTGAATGTACAATGCAGATTGTGTAGGCCACAAAGGGTAAATATATGCAATGTCCTATAGTGAAAATTTCTTGTCTTGACACTGCCATCCTATTTATCAAAATAAATTAGGTCTAGTTATAGACTTGTTAAAAACAAAAGTCAAATTGATGCTGCTTTATGTTTCTTTAATTAAGATGATGATAAGTCAATGAATGCATATGTGTGTATGTATACATGTGTATGTATATATGAATGCACACAACATTTGTGTTTGTGTACTGTGAATAGATACGTATATAAAAGTATGTGTGTGTATGTGTATGTTTCCAAATTAAATCTCATGTTTACTATCTACTGATTATTAGTCATGTCATAGTGGTAGTGTTCTCTTGCTTTCATAAAAAATTTTTGGCTTGCTCTTGTCATAAACTTCAACAGATATGTCAAGGTAAAGAAATGTGAAAATGATCCATTTTAAGATTACACTAAAACAGAAAAAAGAGCAGGAGGCGTACAGGAAAAGAATTTATTATTTTTATAAGTGATGATTCAAAGGCCTTAGTAAATCTGGGTTGAAAGTGCTTTTTCTGTTCTAGCATCACATAGTGTTTTTATTTTGCAAGAGAATTAAGTTTTATAATAACTTCTTCTACCCCTTCTCTACTGGTGATTGCACTGCTATTTGGTCCAATTACCGTTGATGGTTATGTAACACGACTTGATTGACCACTTCCAGAGAAAATAAAGGTACTTGTTTCCCTGTGAACAAAAAGTACAAGCTGTCCCTGTACATAAGTTGGCCTAACAGAGAACAATTATCAGGCTAAATTGCAAGCTGAACTAGGATAGAAAACAAGCATCCATTGTGTGAAACTCTTTAACAGTGCTTATAAGAATGTTATGTTCTACCAGTTGCCATTCCTGTTAGGCACCTGAAAATAAAGAAACACACGGAATCACATTCTCCTTCAGCATAAAGTGTGCAGGAAGCATTTATGTAGCTTCCTTTTTTTCCCCTCCCTGTCCTGTAGGATCTTGAGTTAAGAATGCACCCCGTAATGCCAGGGGATGATGTTTCTGAATTTGTAGACTGGTGCACTCTTTAATTTCTGTTTTAGTTTTTGCTGGCATGCTTGAATAGCATGTTTTGTGCCACATGGGAATGACTGATCAACTCTAAAAATGCTTGTGCATGAGTAAAGTGGTCAGAAGTACACCTAAACTGTATTAAGTTTCTTACTTGACTTTGTTTGCTGCTTACAAGGGGATCAAGGTAACTAACTCTTTTACTCTTTTACTGTCAAAAGATCTAATAATGTACTTTGCTAGTACTTAGTGAGTTTGTTTGCTTGAGAAGTGGGTTGGTCTGTTTACTTTCAGTTCTGTTGTGTCTTTTTTGGAGCTCAGATTTTCATGCTACCTATTTCTGCAATAAGTATTCTAATTGTGTAGCAATGTGTTCTAGCTATGCATTTTGTCAAATGTTGTCTTTAATAGCTTTCATAAAAACACAATTCTAGAAAAATCAGTTCCCGCTAAGCAAAAGGTATTTCACTCTTCTGAAATGACTTTTGCAAAATAAAAAAAAAGAATTAGTGGTAGTTACAGTGTAAGGACAAGAAAAATCAAAATTTCACAGCATCTATGATGTGTATCAAGTTCATTCATTTTTGAAATCTTCAACTGCAAAAATACTTTCCAGATTCAAGCCTCAATTAAATAAATTGAGGCCAGGTGTTTTGTTTTGTTTTGTTTTTACTTACAGAACCCTGTTTAATCCTGTCTCCAGAATCTGCAATTGGAGTTTAAAGGCATGCAGTGTTGCTTTTCATATTAATAACAGCAGCCATCAAGTGATGTTTTGAAGCAAGCATTTAATCATAATACCTGTTTTTATTCTTTTGCTATCACCACTTCTATTCCAACCTTCTAGCAAGATCCATCTTCTGACTAACAGTTGATCAAACATGATGAAAAATCTAGGCTAAAATTATATGGGCTAAATTCTCTGATAATCCAATACAATTTTTATGGGTCTGTTCTGTTGTTGACAGGGTTAGAATTTAGCCTCCTGAATTTCTATTACCAGAAAAGGGTAATGATTATGCTCAAATTAGCGTAATAGTCATCCAGACTGGAGTCAGTGCAGCAGGATTTGGTTTTGTTAGGTCATAAACTTCTAGAGGCTGAGCACCCTCTACTCCTGTTAGGTTTGTGCCTCTTCTTTTTTTCTTGGAAGGATCAAGTCAAATACACCCTTTGCTGCCTCCCATATAATCATTTCTCTGTTAACTGTAGCCTGTTGCCTTCCAGTTAGTACATTTCATGGCAGTAGGTGTTATCTGATGTTGTAACAGATGTTGTTTGCACAATTTTTTTTCAGTCTGTGTTGTATTTTTAGTTACTTTCAGCAACTGTAATTATATAAAGATGCTTCGCTGGCCTTAGACTTTTTAAAATTCACACTGATAAGTGACTTACACAGACTAAAATGTAATACTTGTATCTTTAATGTGATTTTGGGAAGATTTTAATAATGTCAAGTCAAGGTTTTGTGATGGGATTTCTCAGAAGAAGCAAGGTTGGAGGAAGGTTAACTTCAGATGTGGAAAGTCTTTTAGAGTGTTTCTGAAAGCAACAATTTACTATCTGTTGGTATTCCGGGACTTTCCTATGGATTTAAACCATTTATTTAAACCAGAATTTATTTTAAACCATTTATTTTATTTATTTAAACCAGAATTTAAAAATAAAAATTGGTGTAAGGTGGTCTGTTCTGCCACTCATCCACAAAATCTACATGAATGTTATTTCTGCTCCGTCTATCAAAATGCATATGATTTTTGTTTGTTTATTATGAAACTCTAAAATCTAGGCATTAAACATGTAGTTGCAATTGGCCATTTCTTGTTCACTTGTAAAACATATACTATGGTTTTACAGGATTAGTTTTGCTTTCAAACATACTGATTGTCTTCTTTTTTACATGTGTTTGTTTCAGGCCGCCAGTTAGCAGAGCTGCTCCTCAACCTGAAAAACTGCAAAAGAACAATATCAACAAAAAAAAGAAACTGGTTGAGGTCAGACTTAGTATTTATTAATTTGCTTTAGAAGTAATATGCGCTGGGTGAAATTCATCCCTATTTTGAGCACAGCTGAAGTTGTTTATAGGCAGAAGAAAAGGGAAAGAAACTTCTAAGTAGTGTTCTCAGCACTGACAGCAAACACCAGAAGACATGATAGCCAGCAACCTCTGGCACAAAAAAAGCTTGGATTCAGGGTATTGAAGTTTACCTGTAACAACAGATCTTTCCACACCCAAAATTTGTGTATTATATTGAAGGACAGGTACAGCTAAGGTGTATGTTCATCCACAGCAGAACCCACACTCACTAAATAACCCCAATGGAAATCCAGTCAGAAATGGCACTTTTGCACATACAAAATCATGTGCATTATTTTGAATTACAAAAATTGCGTGATTTTGAATTATGAACTTTGCTTATTTATCTGGGGACATACTGTTTTCCTCAAACTGTAGGCCCTCTCCTCCACTCCCCCCAGCTATTTGGAATGTCCATGAAATATGCTGAACAAGGAATATTCTCTGGACTGTGTGAACAATTTACGATTGCTTGGTCTGTCACTGTCATTCACATTGTACAAAGTAAGCTGTAATTGTGTCTGGGACAGATCCATTAAGATCCATTTGCTATAACAGCAAATCTAACAACAATCCATTGACCAGCAGTGTTTTTCTGTACGAAATTTCCTTGACAATGCTCATTGTAAGATGAAATGTCTGAGACACCTCTGATTGATGTTTTAGTTATGGAGTTGCTTATAGCCTGCCTTTGCTTCTCATAAGGACTTTAATGTCAGAATTTGGTCTATTTTGAAGACTTCAATTAGAAGTAAAGATGTTTGTAAATAGCAGATGTTCTATATAGATGTGAAACTATGATGCAAAGGTTAATAAAATTGGACCCGTTTTAAAGTCACATATATTTATCAGGGATAGATAATTGTGTTTTTTTGTTGTTGTTGTTGCTTTTACAAGATACTTGTGTCTTGTGCAATGACTTCCGGACTTCACTTACATGATTCAAACTCTCTAACCTCTTTGTTTATTCTTCTATTTCATTCTTATTCTTTCTTTCTGTTTTATTTGACTAGGAGCTGGCTTTAGACCATGTTTTTGGATACAGAGGATTTGATTGTCGCAACAACCTTCATTACCTAAATGATGGTGCTGATATTATTTTCCACACAGCTGCAGCAGGCATAGTTCAAAATCTTTCTACTGGTAATTCAACTTGAAACAGTACTTTGAGACAAAAAATACTGTAAAAATGAAAGATTTCTGTATGAAAGTCATAGTTTTTTAACATTCCTGCAAGTTTTTCACATTCTGCATCTGGATAAATAACGCAAAGTAATTTCAATGGCTATTTCTTCATCTGACAAGTTCTGCTATTGAGGTCATCCTGTAGAGCTGTCCTATTCCTTTCAGGAGGTATGAGATTCTGTTTGGAAGCGTGAGGAAAAACTGTCTTACTTCTGCAGTTAGGCCTTGCTAAGATCCACACTAAAGACATAGGAATTGCTTTCTCAGAGGGGAGCGCCTGAGATATGAAATGTTGAGCATCCTTAAAATTTTAGGAGCAATAAAATCCACTGTTTCATTCTAAGTTATGTTAGCAAAGGCATACTCCAGGGAAGAATACATTTTGATGCAATGCAATGTGAGTAAACTGCTCTTTGGAAGGAGTAGAAATATTCCCTGACTTTTTGGGTAATGGGAAAACAAACAAACAAAAAAACCACAGCTACACAGCTAGCTCTGAGTTGTAGCACCAACAACTGCATATTCTCCATATATCTTAAGAAACAAAGCCAGTAGTTCTGACTTTATTCTCTTCCCTCTTGGTGCAACAGTGAACCGAATGGTGACAGCAGCACACTCAGCGGCTCTGCTGCCGAGGAGAGGCAGAGGCAGAAAAGCTGTCACATCTGCTGACCCTGGGGGACTCTTGCCCTAACGCAGTCTCTGACCAATAGAGCTGGGAAGCATGGTCCCTGCTTTTCTTTCTGGGCCATTCCCCTTGGGAGAACAGTGCAGAGCATAAACTTCCCAGGGCTGTGCTCTCCTCTTTGCTTCCCATTGACTACTTCAATTAAGCAGGAAACCTGGTCTGTGTGTTTGCCAGTTTTGTTTTTTTCTTGCAGTTACGTGGCTACGGGATGATTCTTGGACTGAGTCCTGGTTTCCCGGACGTAGCTAGTTTACTAAATACTGCTTTTATATGTATGTGTTAGTGATTACATTCATAGTGCGTTTGGTAATGGTGCCTGGGAATGAAAGCAAAGCAGCTCTCAACATACTTATTGCTCTCCATCCAAATATCCCTTAGAGAGCACAGCATGCGTGTAGCATCAAGCTGCTTAAATGTTCTTGGCTTCAGTTGTGGTTCTTTCTTTGATACTGTCATGAATAAAACCATGTTTGAATTTTATTAGGTAGTCAGAGTTTCTACCTGGAGCATACTGATGACATTCTCTGCCTAACTGTGAATCAGCACCCAAAGTATAAAAATATTGTGGCAACCAGCCAGATCGGTAGGTGACTCTCCATATAACAAAGTTTTACTCAAGAATTATCAGGGGCACTGATTTATTTTGGGCTTTTCTGTGTAGGAATTTTACTAGGACTTGCCACTGTTACTGTCATCAATTTTTTAAATTTGATTTTAAAGAGATAATAAAGCCTCAGGATTTTCTTATGATTTGAGTCTACCTGTAGTAGTTTCATCTCTGATTGTGAGTCACTGGATTTTAGAGTTAACTGTAATATAATGCTATTTCAGAAAGCAAGTTTTTATAAACTGTGCTAAATCAACTCATTAATCCATAATCATAAGATTTCCAGAATTCCCTCTTTCCTTCTTGTATCCATGGCACTGTTTAGCAGTAAAATGCTTAGCTGTGAAAATACAATAATGAACATTTCCTGTGCAGAACTACAAAAGCTATACAGAAAATGAAAGAATTAGAGTGAAATCTCTGCAGAATTTATGACACAAGTAAGGGCTGATCCTAAAACCATTAGTCCTTTTCCAGGAGAAAACACTCTACAGAAAAATGCAGGATCATTTATCCCAAATAGGATAATTAATTTAATGAAAAATAATGGAGTCATTTTAAATCATTTTACTCTGGAAGGATGCTCAAGTCCATAACTTCTGTAGTAAGTAATTTAACAGTGAGACAGAAAAATGGCAGTAGATGAACACCTTGACAAACCATCTTTGGCCACCTGTACTGAGTGCTGTTACTTTTAATTTGATTGTCGAGTAAACACAAAAATCAAGACATACAGTCAGAGCTGTGGTTCAAAATACTGATTTCTGTGATGTAGAACAGATGTCTGTTAAAGCCCCTTTTTCTGTCAGTAAGAGCCCATGAAATCAGTGTTTCTGATTTTGGTTGATATCCTGTATAACTGTAGATTCGTTTTAGTTTTAAAGTTAGTAAATTTTTTAAAAAAAACCTGCATGCCTTTAACATTTCTTTTAAATGCCAATTTTAAAATGAAAAGTACTAAATATTGTTGCTATATTTGTGTATGAAAGACAATATGCCCAAAAAAGTTCAACAGTATTCCTGCTTATTTGTTTTGTTGATTTAATCCATATCCATTTTCAATTTTTTAATTTTTTTTTTTCCTTCTGGTGCTGATGCTGGCACTTCAGCATTAGAAACATGACTTATTTCACCTATTGTTTTCCCTTGGTGCTTCCTCATTTGCCATTGCTCTCACAATGCAGGTGATATGACAGAATTTACAGGTAAGGCTGATTTGTTTGTGAATCTTGGTCAGCAGAGTTATGTAAAAGTCTCATGTTACCTCATTGTATCTGTGTGAATCGCGGATACAAGTGAAACATCTACAATTTCTTTTGCATGATATTCTTCATAAATGTTATGTTGTTCTTTTAGAGTTTGTCTTCATGAAATACAATAATTTCCCCGTGTTTTTTGCAAGCTCTTATGATTTTTTTGAGTAGTGTTAATCTTAAATAATAATAAGTGTCTGTTTAGGTTAAATGTTCTTGAAAAAATGTGTATTTTGCATTGAAGCTTCTGACATACTGAATTAATTCTCTTCTAATACATCTTTTTACATTTAGGTACAACTCCCACAATTCATATATGGGATGCTATGAGTAAACAAACAATTTCAATGCTACGTTGCTTCCATACCAAAGGGGTCAACTATGTCAACTTCAGTGCAACTGGCAAACTTCTGGTTTCAGTGGGAGTTGATCCAGAACATACTATCACAGTATGGAGGTGGCAAGAAGGTAACTCTTGAAAACACATTCCTTCGGTCTAGCAGATCTGAGTACAATTATTTGGTTTTCCTTTCAAGCCCTTGGCACTGGTGTTCTTACTCCAAGTGTCATGGCTCCCTAAAAGTTAAAAACTCAATGAAATGAGATAACAATGTGCTAGAAAATATTAACACGAAAATAAGTTTTAAATTTCTATTATGAATAGAAGTAAGTTAAGGAAAGAACGTTTAATATAAAATTCTGTAAAATTAAGGGAAGTATTTTCTTTTTCTTCTGAAACTGCTTGAACTTGAAATTGTATGCAGTAGTTAGGCCTTTGGAAAGTCATTTCCAGAAAAGAATTATCACCTTTGAAAATTCTGGAGGGCAGAAGAGGAGGGTTTCAACTCACCAGATGTTTCCCTGCTTTACTTCAAAAATTCCACAGATTTTTAGTTATCCCTGCACATACCTGTGCTTACTGCCTGTCTCCTCCACTTCAGGAGCAGGCGTTACATTTTCCTAATTGCTATGAGTGGTTATATCAAAAAGACGTTCTTAAAGAATGTCCAATGTCCCTGAACAGAGCAGGTTTCTCAGGAAATGCAGTAGTCCTACTGTGCTTTAAAGGTTCTTTAAGAGTAGCGGTAGCAATGCTCATCTTTTTGGCCTGCTTTTTCTGGGAGCAGAAAATCTGGATTTAATTCGTGCATGTGGACTTTGCGCCCAGATCTCTGAAAGTGCGCTACTAGTGGCTGTTGGCCTGATGTAGCCAACGTGCAGGTGCCTTGGTGTTTTCAAAGAGTCAGAGACACTAATTCTTGAGTGTCAGCTTCCCTGTGTGTTTCACCAGATGGCAACTTACTGATGATACTCAGAATTTCTGTGTTGTTATTTCAGTGACCAAGGAGACGAGTCATGCTATTATGATCCTAAAACTGTCAAATGTAATGGAATAACCAGGGATCAAGCACATTGCATGAATTAAGATGTTTGATACACAATAATGTTGGGATTTGCTTAGCTTGCAGCATCTGAAACAGTTTTCTAATCCAATACCAGGTCAATTTGTTTTATAAAATCATATCAGATCTTAATTTTGCAGATAAAATTAACTATTTTTATCCTTTCCTAATTAAAACAGGGGCTAAAGTTGCTAGCAGGGGAGGACACCTGGAGAGGATATTCGTTGTAGAGTTCCGCCCAGATTCAGACACTCAGTTTGTGTCTGTTGGGGTAAAACACATGAAGTTCTGGACATTAGCTGGCAGTGCTTTGCTTTATAAAAAAGGAGTCATTGGTTCCATGGAAGATGCGAAAATGCAAACCATGCTTTCTGTTGCCTTCGGAGCAGTGAGTTCAAATTACTTGCTACAAAATTTTATAATACCTTTTTATTAAAACTGCAAGTGTCAATTTCCTTTTGTTGAAATCCAGTGCAAAACCATGGGAGTTCTTGCTTAATACTTAAACTTTTAACGTGGTACTTGTACACCTTTAGATCTTCATGTAAGTTTTCTAAACCAGGTTGGGTTTCTCTGTCAGAGAACATTTTTTATTAATGACAGTGCATTGTATTGTAATTTTGTGTATAGGCTCTGCACCCTTTTTTTTCCCTGTTGACAGTGTTTGGTATGACATATACTAGTGATCGCAAATGTTCAGTAAGGAACCGCAATTCTATGGTTTTGATTTCGTAGTTACGGAAAACAATGCATATTAACAGTGAAAAAGCAGTGTTACTATGCTACCATGCTCTGAAATAGCTTCTGCTTCATCCAGAAATTCCATAGAAATTACCTTCACAAAAATTAAGCATAAATTACAGAAATCACCAATTCAAAAAAAAAATAATCCTTTCTCCTAACCATCCACCCCCTGGACTATGGTACTAATGTGTGAAATGTAAGTGTATACATTTAGGCTTCCATGATCAGGCATTCTGTGGCGCAAATCCTCATGCTGGTGCCCAAACAAGTGACTTTGTTGTCAAAAAGTGCTTAATATTGTGTTCCATATTAATCATCTCAAAGAAACACCATTAGAGTGCAGTCATTAAACTCATTCTTCTCAGTGCATATGGTTCCTACATTGATTACAGTTGAATTTTCTCAGGAAGTCCAGTAGCTAAAATAATTTTAATTCAAGCTGATCAAAAATGCTGAGATATTTATTATATCAAAGATCATTGCTATTTGTTGCAGAATAACCTTACATTTACTGGTGCCATAAATGGAGATGTCTACGTCTGGAAGGATCATTTTCTGATTAGACTTGTGGCAAAGGCTCACACAGGGCCAGTGTTTACAATGTACACAACTCTTCGGGATGGACTCATTGTTACAGGAGGCAAGGAGAGACCGTAAGACATATACTCTTCCTAAAGTGCACAACTCTTTTCTCTCTTACATTATTTTAATATAAGTAATGCACTAGACATACCGAATGGTTCCCAGGGATAAACCACGTCTGTCCTGTAGAAATTTCAATCTAAATTTCAATCTAAGTGACACACAGCATGCCCAGGAGTCTTAGTAAGTAAAAGACTATTAGGTAAGACACTTGAGGGTCATAGTAATGCATACATCCACAAAGGATGTCCTGAACTTCAAATTAGAAATGATATAAACACCTGTGTGGTCTCATTGTGGCCTGACCTTCTGCCAGACTGGCAATTTTTTGGTTAATTTTTTAAATTCTGTCAACCTACAGACTGCCTCTCCCAGTGGAGACTTTGTGAGTAGTAAGTTCTTCTATTTATTAAAAGTAATATCAACTTTGCAGACCTTATCTCCACAACAGAGATTTGAGATTAAGTGACAAGAGAACAATTTGCTTTTTACATATTAGGTATGCTACTGTTTAAAACATGAAGTGTGAGTGTTATCTACCATATTTTTATTATTTACTTTATATTACAGGGTAGCAAGGTGTCCTTACATTGAATCACCTTCTACTGTATTTATGTTCTATTATTTAAGTAATCAGAAGAATATTGATAGGATTTACAGATGAGATTTGTTGTAGCCCGTGCAGGAGACATCTGTATAACACAATAAACTCCTTTTCAGCACTAAAGAAGGGGGAGCTGTAAAGCTATGGGATCAAAAGATGAAACGGTGTCGAGCATTTCAGCTTGAGACAGGCCAGCTCATCGAGTGTGTGCGCTCCGTCTGCAGAGGAAAAGTAAGTGAGCCAACGTGGCAGATTCCACAAATTGGCACACATCACTGGATATTGTTGTTGGTGAAGATCAGATGGGGAACATTTAGGAAGAGACTCTTCTAAGCTGTATGAATATATATGCTTTTTCCAAGTTTTTGCTGAGAAAACTCTTGCAGTTTAGACAGTGACAGTATAGCTAGAGTAGATGCTCTCTGTGACAGTCTAACTGAATCTAACACTTTGTTTAGATTTTTATGTTACTGCCCCAAAATGATATTAAGTCACCTTAGAGGTATGAAAATCATACTTTACCAACTGGTATGGAAACACTTTGTTCTGAATAAAAATCCTTAATGGCACAATGTAAGTCCACTGCCATTACTCAACTGTAATACCGGAACATGATATCAGGTCTTGAGATGTGGAAGTGTTGTACTCTCCTGTTTTTAAGATGCTGCATGGACAAGCAGCATAAATCAAGATGAGTTATCACAGATATATCTATAATATGTTGGTATTTTACTGCCAGTGATACTGTATCTGCTATATTGACAAACCATCTCTCTCTCTTTCTCTCTTTTCCCTATGGACAGGGGAAAATTTTAGTGGGAACAAAAGATGGGGAAATCCTCGAAGTAGGAGAAAAAAATGCTGCTTCAAACTTGTTAATTGACTGTCACATGGAAGGGGAAATTTGGGGCTTAGCAACTCACCCCTCAAAAGACATATTTATCTCTGCAAGTAATGATGGAACAGCAAGAATCTGGGACCTGTGTGACAAAGTGAGTATCACTAATAGAAAAGAACGTGATTAAAAGTGAGAATTTTATATACCCCTGCATTTTTCCAACTGTACAATGTGCACACCTCCAGCCACGTGCACCTTTGAGAGGCCACATAAAAAGACCAGCATGTTTTTTCTATTTTAGTACTGTTCTTTTCCTTCTATGTGGCCATGTGAAAAGGTAAGTTCTTGGTGAAGTAGCATGCCACACTTTCCAGAAGCAAGCTATTTGCAGAGAAATGCAGTTACATAAAAGCATTTATGCTGATGGAGTGCCTTTTATTGCTTAACAAACATTATTTAAAAAATGAGATTTTGATCTAAAAGTACAGACTGGCATGCATTAAGGGAGCATTTTAATTCTGTGCTGACATTGGGTAACTCAGATAATTGGCTAACACACAGACCCTGACAATAAGCCTGCCTCACTGGCAAGCATGACTCCCTCGTTTCTAGAGACTTTTTTTAGAATTGATCATGTTGCATGTATGTAAATCAGGATTTTTTTTTCCAATGTCAAATTGCATTTATCAGCAATGAATTTTTAACGTGAATAAACGGGATAATTTTTAACGTGAAAAATGAATATACTGTTAGTACAATCAGGTAAATGAAACTGCAAGAACATTTTATTGTTTACGTGTAGCAAATAAAATAAAATTACACTCCCCCCTCCATCCTGCTCACCAGTATAGACACTATCAAAACAGCCTTTTAAATAGAATAGGAAACTGAGTTTTCACCATTTTTTGCTAAACAGTATTCTTTCTGATGTCAAAATTGAAGTCATCCTGCAACAAGATAGATTTATATTTTGAATTCTGTTTAGCAACATATGCCTCGTGGGATGTGACTTTTATGTGCAATTTCAGATTTATATTTAGAGGAAACGAAACAGAATTTGTTTTTAATAAGTGGCTTTTATAAGTTTTGCTTGGAAACTTTCCATTTACTTGATAGCTTTCTACAGTACAGGTATGATACTATTGCTTTCGTTAATACAGAAACTGCTGAACAAAGTCAATCTAGGCCATCCAGCAAGATGTGCTGCCTATAGTCCTGATGGTGAGATGGTTGCAATCGGCATGAAGAATGGAGAATTTGTTATTTTACTTGTTAACAGCCTTAAGGTTTGGGGCAAAAAGCGAGACAGGAAGTCTGCAATTCAGGATATTAGGTATGTCAAAAAACTTCACTTGAAGTTCTCTAAATACACAGCCCTTGCTCAGGAAATAGTCCACCCAGTTCAGAGTTGATTTCCATTTTTCTTGTAATTCCTTATTTGTTGAAACTTGCATGAAATCATGAAATGTATTTACTGGCTGACTGACAGATACCTTAAGCTTATATATACATACACCTTATATAGCACACTCTTTTTTCAAACTGATATAATTCAGTTATATCCACTTCAGTAATTTGTATACTGTGGAGTTATGATTCTGGAAGTTAATATAACACATTATAAAATTGCAAATCCTGTTTTCTCATGGAGGATTGGTGTTACTCTGCATATTGTGCTGTGCACTTTCTACAAGCGCAACATTAACACCAGTTCACTATGTATGACAACCTCAGTCTTTCTCATTAAGCATCTAAGCATCGGTGTTTGGTTTGGATTTAATCTCGCTATTGATAAAAGGTTTTTCTTGTTTCACAGTAAGGTAAGTTTGTCCCTTTGTGTTATCATAGGAAGCAGAAGAAAATGTTGCACAGAAACGGTAAATTATATCTTCATTCCATATTTTATTGTCTAGGATCAGCCCAGATAACAGGTTTTTGGCTGTGGGTTCACAAGAACATACTGTAGATTTTTATGATCTCACTCAAGGTACAACCCTAAACCGAATAGGCTACTGCAAAGACATTGCAAGTTTTGTCATCCAGATGGATTTTTCTGCAGACAGCAAGTACATACAGGTATGTCTCACAAAGGACCATGCTTATTTCTATTTATTGTGACTTACTTGCTATCAAACATAATAACAAGATGGAGGTAAGAAAGGGTAGGGGAGACTTTCTGATGCAGATCAGATAACTTAGATTGCCCTTACGATGTTCACAGAGCTATAAAGTCGCCTTTTTCTTTCTAAATAGTTGGGTCTTCCCCTGGGTTCTGCATATCCTGCAGTTGCAATATCGCTCAGTTCCCTTAAAAGATTAGCAGTGTGCTGAGGGCAAGGTATTCTCTTATCCCCAGTGTCATATGCATTGCCTTAAAATAAAATTGTGGACTATAAGCTCAATATAGAACCCTTTCTCTAGGTTGGGATGCATATCATAGCTGAATTCACATGGGAGATTTCCTTCTAAATTTAGTAAAATTGGGTTGAGATAAGCAAGAGAGTAAAAGGAAATTCATCAACTATGTAGTATGCATATAAACACCTCATTCAATTATCATCCTGTAACATTGTTATTACTTTATATTACATATAATTATAGCTAATGAGGAGAAAAACAATGGTTATCTGTGATGTTTATTTGCTGATACTACTTGCTAAGACTATTATTGCTGGAAATTTTTTTAAAAGATAAATTGATGCACTTCTGGCAAAATTTCTAGCTTTTTCCTTTCCTGCTTTCAGGTATCAACTGGTGCCTATAAGCGTCAAGTTCATGAGGTACCACTAGGAAAGCAAATAACTGATCCTGCCATGATAGAGAAGATTACATGGGCCACATGGACAAGGTGAGAAATTGAGGAACAAAGTTCTACCTGACTGAGGATGAGCGCAGTACTGCATACAATACAGTGCACAGGATCAGACTGTGTAAACCAAATACATGAAATGTCCCTGGGGGTTGACAACTCTGAAAGAGGAATCACACGCTCCCCTTCCCTAAAGCTCTTACACATCTTTTTCAGTTGCTGAAGCTGGTTGGTGTCATGCTGTCTCTGTGTAACATTATTAATGCTGTCATGTGTCACTGTCTTATATCCACTCAGGCTTGTTGCCATTTGTCCCAGCCTTCCAACAGTGAAGTGCTTTGCCCCTCGCGTTGCTCTGTGCTGTTGCAGGTTCACTTTCATTGGCATGCTGGCGTAGGTGCTACCTTATCCCACATCAGCAAGCACAAGCAGCATAGGAGGCATGGAAACATGAGCTGATTGTATAGAAAGGAGTTGTGGGTACCATTAAAATATATTTATTGACATAGACTTACATAGGACCCTTCACACGTGATTACAAAACCACGGTTGTGCACTTGCTGTAGAATGTGGAACAGGCCAGAAGCAGATCTGACAGTGAACAGTGGGATGATAGTACAGGCAGATGTTTAGGAGAAGATAAGTTAGAATCCTCCCACTCTTACTGCTCCGTAATTAGGCATAAAAATTCTGCCCCAAATTACTAATTTCTAAGGGCTCTTCACAGCTTTTGTGAATGAGACAGTTAACATGTGGGTAAACAATTATAAGGAAACCTCAGCTAAGGGGGAAAAAAAAAAGCTATTTTGAGAAATACTCAGATCCAAACAAGTATTCACTCATTCGAAACTCAGGCTAAGGGAAGAGAATGTTACTGTTAAAAAAAAAAAAAAAATCACCAAGGGGAGGGTACAGTACTTGCCCATGAGGAAGGGAAAAGCCCATAGTTGCTCAAGCTCCTTGTATAAAACAATGGGAGTGGTTTCACAGGAGAAAACCTCATGATTTATGATTAGAGATGATTTAGGTGCCACGCACCAAAGATGTATTCTTGTGATGCTCTCCATTATGAGAACACAGGCAATGGTTTTTTAGAGGGAAAATATTTTTAAAGAAGGCAGTTAACAGGCTGTTGCCTCACCATGCTCTGGACAAGAGCAACCACAAGTCTTATGGTCTAATGTTCTTTTTTTAACTTCCTTTCTGAACAGCATTCTTGGAGACGAAGTCATTGGAATTTGGCCGCGAAATGCAGATAAAGCAGATGTTAATTGTGCATGTGTGACCCACGCTGGCCTAAATATAGTCACAGGCGATGATTTTGGTCTGGTGAAACTGTTTGATTTCCCATGCACAGAAAAATTTGTAAGTAGATATTTTATTTTAATCTAAGCAGCTTGCTTTTCCCCATGTCCAAATTCCTTAGTGTATGTTTTTAAGGAGTCCGAAGTGCACGGCCCAACAGGTCAGCTCCAGGCTGCTCCCAGCCAGCGCTGGTTGCAGGAGCGTGGGAGCCATGTGGCAGACTGGCTGTCCCTAGGAAAGCCGCTCGCAGGTGGCAGGGTAGCCACCTTCCAGCTGCTGGGAAGGCCACACCTCCCAGAGCTGGGTGCTGAGTTTGGATTACCGGGAGCTCCCACACGAGTGCTGCAGAGGGTGTGGTTATGCATACACTCACAAGTCAGCTGTCACTTTTTAATGCTAGGCTGGCATACTGAAGTCCAGAACTTCTCTTCCTTTTCCAACAGGCCAAACACAAGCGGTATTTTGGGCATTCTGCACATGTTACCAACATCCGCTTTTCTCATGATGACAAGTATGTGATAAGTACAGGAGGAGATGACTGCAGGTAGCTGCTTATTTATTTTTATGGTGATGGGATTGATCAAAAAATTTGTTGTGTAACTTACCGTGCCAAACTCACAGCAATGCACGTACCACATTTCTTGGCTCACTGTGCATTCATTGGCACCTGCTGAAGCGTGAACTTTGCTTTTCTTACTCTTGCATTGCTGTAGTTTATGCTTACTTGCACCTGATTTGCTCCTGCTACCTTGGCCACATTCATAAGGACATCGGGTCATCATGCAGTCAGGTATCTGTGCCTTCAGTTTATGTCACCAGAGCACCCAGCATCTGTTTCTAGCTCCCTTGTCTTGCCTTCCTCCTGGAGAGAGGCCAGACCAGGCTGATCTTGCCTACTGCTGCACGGCCTGTAAGGAACACGGAGCCTTTGAGTGACAAGAGGTAGGTGAAGGAGCTCTGGCTGCTGGCACAGGACCTACTCATGTGTCTGAAGAACATTTAGATGAGATAAAGACAGCTGGTGAGGGTGTCAAGTCACACAAAAATAACTGAGTATCTCCCACCCAGCAAGGGGGTAGGACAGAAATTCCAGCTGAACAGAAGGATAGACGGATTTAGAAGAACATTTCAAGTAACAGGAGGCTCCTCAAAAGGTGCCTGGAGAAAAAAAAAAGGAAACAGGGAAAAAAAAGGGGGGGGGGGGGGCATGGACTGTATGCCTCTGTGTGGTGTGTGCATGTACATGGCCGTGTCGCCAGGTGTTGGCTCTCTGGCTCTGTGTGTGTCTGTGTGGCTGCATGTGCATGATGGTTTGCATGTGCAGCTGCATGCGCCTCTGTGTGTGGCTGTATGCTTGTATGTTTGCAGTTGTACGTGTGTGGCTGTGACTGGCTGTGTTTGGGGGGAGTGGCTGTGCATTATTACACTGCTTTAACACATGCACAACAGAAGGCAGTGCCAGGGCTTATCTTTGCTTTACCTGGAGGCTTGCAGTTAGAGGTATTTATAGACAGAGACGTATTTTGAGTAGTCTCTCTATGATATGCTAAAGGTTACCATTAATTTACTTAAAAATAAATGTTACACTATCACTTAATTTCTTTGTAGTGTATTTGTGTGGCGATGTCTTTGAAAGGCGACTTTTGCTGCTGTTACTGCCACCACCAAGTGACAGCTTTGGACTGGACAGCCATGAATGCCTCCCTTCAGCCGCTGGAATTTCCACACGATGCTGTGTGGATTATGCCTTTTCGGATTACTCGTGACTTTACTGACCGTGAATGCAATCTTGCGATTCGAAGACCAACATCCTTGAGCAGGAAGCTGAAGTTTGAAAGCGACATGTTTTGTAAGAGGGGTAAGCTAAAGTGAACAGTTAACACCCTAAGCTGCTTTTGCCTAATACTGTATTATTCAAATCACATCTGAAAAGGGAGGACACAGAGGGCCCTTTAATTTGCATAATTTCAAAATACGTGGCTTAAACATTCACTCAAAAAAGTGTTTTTACCACACCTGCTTAAAACTCAAATTTAGTGCACTAAGTAAAGTCACAAGCTTTTAATGAGCACACTGGGTTCATGCTTCAGCTTTCAGGAATTGGAGGAGCAAAGTATAATTTTTGTTTCAATATATTTATTTGGCAACATTTTCTATCCATGAAGTGCCTTTGAATAATATTTCCAGTAGTCTGGGCTACAATCTTGCCTCCCACCAATGTCTGCTTTCAACATACGGTGCTATAACTTTCACACAGAGGAGGGCTAACACTAACACTTTTCCAGACATGTACTTACGTTATCCGCTAAATCCCTGTTTAGCGCTTTGGTTTTTAATACCTTCAGAAATGAATTCCAAAATGTTTCCAAGAGCAGGAACCTATGCATCATTATGAGGACAAAAATGGTGGCATGACTTCTCTTGGTAAGCTATACTCAATTGGTTCAGATGGTAGATGGGCTGCAGCCAACATTTGAAGCTTAACTCAAAGTGGGGACAGGAGTGGGGGAAGTAGAAAGATTTTTTTAACACAAATAATGAGGAAATTGTTCCCCAAGCATTCCTGCAATCTCCCTGTTGGCAGGCAAACATGCTTCATATTTAACTGCCATCCCAAGCGGTGACCATCTAGTGCATTAAAGTATTTCGAAAGCCACCAGCAATCCTTGTTTCCCATTATGCCCTCTGGAGAGAGAGACAGAGTGATCTTTGAGACCACCTGGTACCTCACCAATGAGGGCTGTGAACCCTTCAGTGGGCAGCTAGGCCCATGCTATTTAGACATAGAAAAATAAATCACTCTGGTACCTGACAGTTTACCTACTCCTGAGCAAAGCAAAATCTTTGCTAAATTTAAACTCCTCTCCCCATCCTTGCTTCTCTTGCACCGTGTGCAGCCCCCTGCTCTGTGACTAGGCTGTGGGATCATGGGGCATGAGGGCAGCAGGCAGCTGAAATGAAATATGAGCTCTCTCCACTTGAAAGGGGAGACTATGAGCAGATGTTCACAAAAAGCAAGAAGAGCTCTTCAGCAGTTGTTACTGAACTTCTTGGCAAAACCAAAAATGATAGGGACAGTGGAATTGGAGAAAGAAAAGAAAGTTCAAATTTTCAAATGAAACCTTAGAAAGGAACAGAAAACATGGGCAGTTTCAAATGATTTTGGAGAGTTCTGACATGGAATGCCTCCATATTTTGGAATGACCTTTCTTTTAAAAAGACTGGTTTTAATCAAAAGAAATTAAGGCCAAAATAGAACATTTTGACTTACATGTAGTCTTTGAAAAGAAATACTGAGTTGTGGTTTAGTCCCAGTTCAGATTAACAGAATTTTTAATTGTGGAACCTTCCTGCCAAACCACTTCTGATTCCCACTACGTAAGTGAGACAATAGCTGTTGGACACAGAATATCATAAAAATGACAAATGAAACTACTATCCAATTAAAGGAGTTGATCCATGTATATTTAACACACAAAAGTGCTTCAGCAACCTCCAAGAATCACCTTTTTTTAAAAGTGAATTTATTAATGCCTTATATTACTATACAGATCAGTTTGTCAGATACACAATAAGAGTCCCTATGCAGTTTTTTTTTTAAAGAAACCTTATTGATCAAATATTGTAATCATGTTAGGTGGTGATGTCAGTGAGCACCTTCTTTGCTTTTGTTGTCATGTTTGCCTTTCACATTGATTGTATCCTGAATAAAACCAGTTGCGCAGCAGAAGGAATTATTAAATGACTATGTTAAAAATATCTTAGAGCAATAGCGTCTGTCAGGATAACACTTAAAAATTTGTATGTTTATATGGTTTGGCTTTATGTATAAAATGTTCAGAGGTGATGATGTACTATACTGTAAATTAAAATATTGGTGCATGAATTTATTTTTCAATGGTCAAGATGCCATTAATTTAAAATCTGTGTCTCAAATAAACTTGGATACAAGTTTTCAATGTCCAGCTTTCTAAATCAGGCTCAAAAACATCTGAAAAATTATTGGACTTGCTAAACAATTTCCTTCAAACTAGCACATGGCATACATTACTGTCTTCAAAATAAAAGAAGCCAAGGATCTTTGCTTCTTTTAGCAGAATCTAAAATTTCATCTTTTTCAATAACAATTTTCAACAACCAACTAACTCACAAGACTGACAGTCACCCATGTCACTGAGCTGTCAGCACAGCTGGCCATGGTAACAACAGTGGCCTTCAGTATTCAGCATCGAGGCCTCCTCACTGCAGGAAAGCATCTGCTCTACGAGAACTACGCGCCAAACTGAGCATCACCCACCAACACAGCTATTCAGGACATCAGATCTGTAACTAGAACTGAACAAACTGCTTCACGCTGCACAAAAGGTATCATGAAAAATCCATCTACTCACATTGCTATAAATCTGACAAGCTATTTCTACCACCATGTACAATGGATATTTAATCACGATGAACTTAAACACAAATATATTAAACTTACCTCAAGAAAGCAAAATACCGATATTATTTTAAGTCTATAAGCTTTATTGATACTTGGGGTTTTGTTTTTTTTCTTGTTTTTTTTTTTTTTTTTACATTTCACAATGCATTCCACAGACTTAGTTCAATACAGCTTAAACTGCAAGTGTATAAATTTTCATTTATAATTTCTTGCATAACAAGGTTTTAAGTTTCCAAACAACATTTGCAGCATTAGATATTCAGTCCACAGATTATCAGAGTTTGAGAGACTGTAGAGTTATTTGCTCAAAATCAACTACTGCATGTTTGCGCAACGAAGTGTATGCTGTAATCTTTTAATATATGTGGCGGTTCCTTTGTTCGTTACTTTTTTTTGTTGTTTCTTTTAAACAGATGCTAGTGTTTACAAAGACATTTTAGTTTTTCAAGCTTGTGTGCTATGGAGCTAGTCCAGAAATCAGTCAATTCTCTGAAGTATGAAGCACTGTGGAGCAGCTGAAAGATCTAAGCTTTGTGAAACACATATATATATATATTGGCAATTGATAAAACAATAAAATCACAATACAGCTATACTCATACCAAAAAGGCAAGATTTTTCAAAACTTGCTAAAATGGTATATTCTTCTAAAACATCTCATTTTAGAAAATCTGCATCAATCTACACAGACCATACACAGTGCACAAACTGGGAAGTGTTATCCTCCGCTCCACCTGCACTACCTCTTCTGGAACGCAGCAGCGCCTACCTCTGATGAAGCAAAATGTACAGCTTTCTCAAATCTTTTTGTATTAGCCAGTGCTGCACACAGGATAAAGAAAGATGATTAGTTTTAAATCCATACATAGCAGCTTACAATACTTAAGATGATGAAACACATGGCAGTCAAAACAGTTATTTTTCCTCAAACACTGCGTTGCTAAAAAATAAAGATCTGTGAAATTGCACTGCAATGTCAAGGGTTTTGCTTATTCCCTGACCCTCCCCATGTAAATCCAAATAAGTATTTTCCCCCTTAAAAGATGAACTTCCTATCAGTAAGTTGCTTCGGGCTTTTTATTCAGTTTTGCGCTTCAACCCAGGAATTTTTGCTTGGATCCTGCAAAAGGAACAGGAGAGGAAAAAGAACAGCATTTGAGTAAGGAAAAAAGAGTAGGTAGAAAAGCCTTCAAGACAGCAATGTGTGAAGGTAATTATCATGGCAAACCAACTATTACACTGAGAAATTGATAGAACTGCTAAAGGCCTCCTTCGCTCACCCCACAGCTGCAACTGCTGAGGGACTACAGTTTCACTAATATATAGATTTCTATTAAAAATAACATTGGATGAACTTAAATGCATCTCCAAGAAAAGAGCTGATTTCATAACCATTCCATTTTAAGCAAAGAACTTTCTCCTCCCACAACTAGTATATATAATGCATTTGTTATATACAGAAGCAGCATGTGTGCCAAGAACCTAAACATTATTTATGTTTAAATGAAAAACAAACAAAAAACTCACTTAGCCATCGCATCTTTGACATTCTTGTTCACTAGTCCCAAATAATGGTCAATTTGGGCCTGAAATTTAAGGTAAGAGATGTTAGAGACCAAGGCTTACCAACAGTTCCTTTGCTGCCTGGCAGGCAGTTACACACACCAAGACATGCCTTGCAGGAATGACCACTGATGGAAGGAAGCAGCTCAACAGTGTTTATTTCCCAGTTTGATGCTGCTCCAACACAAGTATGCACAACCAAGGCCCGTGGTGAGGAGTGAGCAGTCAGCTCCTCTTTCTCCTCTGGGCACCACAGAGAAGGAAAGCTGCTTTGCTGTTGAACAGCTTACACCCTCCGAGAGCAGCCTTCAGCTTGTCAGGAGGATCGAGGAGCCCAGGCTAAGCCACACAAACTGTCCTTCGTCTTTCTTTTCACTGCACAGTATTTAGCTCGTTTCTAGGGTCATACAGAGGTTGGAGAGGAGCCTGAGAAGCTCTCCCATCTTTTTAGAGCATTTCTTCCACCTTTCCTACATCCCAGACTGACCTCCAGGAGCAGAGTTGTTTTGGAA
The DNA here is from genome assembly GCF_964034855.1 of Anser brachyrhynchus. Classification (NCBI taxonomy): domain Eukaryota; kingdom Metazoa; phylum Chordata; class Aves; order Anseriformes; family Anatidae; genus Anser; species Anser brachyrhynchus. The sequence goes on along the minus strand of NC_137696.1, from coordinate 9,826,184 downwards.
AGAGGAGAAGGAACTGCTAAGCCAGGGCTGGCTTCCCCCCCTCCTGTGCTATCACCTGCTGAAGACAGTCCCTGAGCAAGCTCTACTATTATTTAATCATAGTCATTTTACTTTGGCTTCTTCTCACCGCCTTTTCCTTTACATTAGTCTGTTGATAGAAGTATTAGACTGTGCCAAGCCTTTCCTGCTGCCTGCTTTAGCCAAATTACAAATTCTGTGGGGCTTCAGGACACAAATCCTGAATAGCAGCTCCAAAGTGTTTTTGTTTTTTTGTTTTTTTTTTCCTCTCTCAGGAATTGGCTTTAAAGTACTTACATCAAGATTCACACACCCTGCCTACTGCTGCAGCAGGCCTGAACAAATCTGGGTGAGAGGAAGAGAAGGCCTCCAGGTTAATCATGTTTTTTTTCATAATCGTTTGCTGGGGAATCCGCCTTACACTTCCACCAAAAAGGAGGAGGGGAAAGCATGCATGGCCTGGACTTCCAAGTGAACTTGGTTCTCTTGGCTCTGGCAGTGACTCCTGATTAAAGGCCTCCATTTTAAAGACTTCAAAGAGTTTAGAAGAATAAAATGAATTTGTATTTTCTCCTGGTTTTGCTTCAACAGAGCTAACTTTATGGAATATTTAATGAACCTTATTGAACACTCACCTGATGTCTCTCATAAATAACAGGAACACTGAAGAGTGAAATCAAAGCTGGAAAAGAACAGATCAAAGGTATAAATATTGACAGAAGGAATGGTGCTCAGTTAAACAAAGACTAGCTTTCACACCTTGACATTTCTTTCAAAAAGGTACAACAAAAAGAAATAACTAGGCCACATACAAAAAGTGTTGGCCAGTAATTTAAATAATCCCTGTTCAGGAGAAGCTGGGCTGCTCTCCAGGTCTTGTTAATGATACAGTAAGTCTGGTCACAGTTCACTTTTTCACTGTGGGTTAGGGCACATTCTTCAGCAAGAATGCTTAGGTCAGTGGCACCCCTGTCTGCACTGCTCTGGGCTACAAGAAACAAACTATCTTCAGTGGGAGGTGACCAGAGCTGATTTTGTACCCCCACCAAAGTTACAATATAGCAATGATATTAAAGAAAAGCTAACCCTGACAGGGAGATATGATGTCTGGAAAATGTGCAACTTCACAGAATTCAACACAATTCAAAATTATCCATTCTGCAGGGTTATCAATGTCCTAGAGAAAGGACACACAACTATACCATCTTGATACACTCTCAAGAACACAGGAATAGCCTGGGAGTATCGGGCAGACTTCATTGCTTTTCCAGGGTTATTTTGTAATGCCAGGTATTTAACACAATTTAAAACGCTTACCCAATATCAGTAATGTCAGACCATTAAACAAGGCACCAACATAAGTGAATACCCACATCAACACTGCGAACTGAAAAATAAAAAGCACATGTCAGCCTGTGACTGGTCTTACAAGAACATACTAGTTATACCAGTGAGATAACTTCTCTAAATGTACATATGAAGCTGGAATACCCCAAACTCCACCCATGTGCATCTAATGTAATTATAGATGAGTGACGAGATGGCTGAAGGGTTTAGTAATGGGATATGTGGCCTCTTGCGTCTAGGTCATTGGGCTGAATTCGGCCCAAGTCAGCAGTGACCACAAGCTGTCAGTACGTGGTGGCTGCTCAAGGCCCTCTGCGTGTACACAGCACTTCCAATACAGCATTTAAGAACGACGGGCAAACAGTTCCTACCTCCCACCCTTCGAAGACAGGAACAGGACAGGCAGGGAGGTTAAAGGGCTGGCACATGCCACAGCCCTTGGGGACAGAGCGAGAAGGAAAGCAGGTCATTTGGTTGCATGGCAGCCCAGCAGCCAACACATGAGCACATCAACCCTGGGGCTGCAAAGCCACCGGTGGCACTGCCCCACCAGAGCCACGCTGCGATTCTCCATGAAGCACTGACTATGCTAGGCAGGCAGGGGCTTCTGCCACACTGGGTGAAAAACCTGTCTGGAAGGAAGGGAATGCGGCAAGGCTGGCTTGCGTGACTTTCTTCCCTTAAACAACACAAGGACTTAGAATACTACAATATTCACGGAAGAAAGAAGTCATCAGTGCCATAAAATGGAAGACGGCTGCAGGTCAGAGACAAACTCCAATGAGAAGACTTTCCGTTAACGCGCACCCAGCCCTTCCCGCTGCTGTTCGTGGTGCCTGCCCCAGCACCGGCCTCGCTATTGCTCCCCCTGCCCTGCTGACTCCGCTCTTGCGCAGGCCCTGTCGGGGGGGGGGGGGGGGGGGGGGGGGGGGTGGTGTCTCGACCCTGCTTCAATGGTTTTGCACAGCTCTGAGGGAGTTAAACCCCACCAGCTTTCCATCAGGTGCACAGTGACCCAAGCACACCTCTGACCTATACCAGGGCAGGAGCGGGCTGCAGGCTGCCAGCTCTATTTCTGTGTAGGATTCCTCCCTGAGGAAAACCAGCCCATTTCTTCTAGTGTTGCACAGCCCATAAGGAACAGAGCAGAAGCCAGGATTCGGATGTCAGATCTAGTGGATTTAGCAGCACTTATTTCTTGCTAAGCAGACAAGAACCCCAGCACTGTAATCAGCTAAGCATGTCTGGTTATTTTCTGGGCAAGACTCTGCAAAACAGTGGAAGGTGGTGCAGAGGCTGCAGATCCATCCAAATCCAAAGATGTGGGCACAGACAGCAACCGAAGGTGAAGCACCACAATAAGCAGGAGATGCAAAGGCAAAAGACGGGCACAAAGCACTGCAAAATAAAGACTCTAAGCTGAAGGACTGTGGGCAAAAGATGCAGACTACAGCTGAGTTACTCAGAAGTTATGCAGTCAGACGTCCATTTTTAGCTTATCATAAGACGCAAAATGTCCAAACCAAACAAAATCAACAGCCAGCAGTAAGGGCAGGGCAGTAAAGACAGGTCTAGCTGCACAACCCCTGTAATGACAGTAAGTTTACTTCAAGAGCTTCCTTCAAAGCTGATCCCATTCAAAATTGAGCAGGATTAATTGCAAATGATGCAGTTCTTTATCTGTCAGTTCTTTCCAGAGGTGACGCAAGTAGCACTAGAGGCACAAAGTTAACCCTGAAAAGTTAACCCAAAGTTAACAAGGCTGCAATGTTACCATCAGCTGCATTTCCACTGAAGGAATTGTGCAAGTTTATCAAGAAAAATAAAGCAGATTTCTCTAACCTCCCTCATGATTCATTCAAACCTTGGCCCAGTTCTGCTCTCTGCAGTGCCAGGGTGAGAGCTAGCTGCCAGCCTCTTTGCACAACAACTTTACCAAAGCAAATCTCCACTTTCTGAGCAAGTCTGTCCCTGCAGCGTGTCCCCTACCCCAGAGATAGGAGGAAAGCCAACAACTGTTATACAGCAAAAAGCCCCCAAGTTTGTGAACACTCAGAATGACTCTCTCACAAAGCGTGCATTTGGTATCGTAAATCAGCTGGCTTCAAGCACACACAGTGAACCATTTTGACTGCTCCCTGAGCTCTCCCCTGCATGAGCACAGTTCCAGAAGCAAGGCACCACCCCGCCCAGGTAAACATTGATAACAGAGCTCAAGACTATGCCCATGTCAGAAAACACAGTTCACGTAAGCAGTGGGGTAACAGAAACGAAATCAATCCAAAAGTCCAACAACTATCAGAACAATCACTGGAATATCATTTAGTAAGCACTGAATTTATGGTCCCAGAAATATAAAAATCCTGAAGTTAACATTTGACTGACACTGGCATTGCACCTCCTAAAGTCTGCCCAAAGCAGTGCCAGGGTTTAATGACAAAGTCTATAGTGTGTGAAGTTTCTGTCCACTTTGCCCATTTGTTCCAGGCAGGAGAGGGAACCCCCGACCCCAGTGAGACCACCTCTCTTTGCCATGTCCTGCTGACTGCTGTCAGTAAATGACAGCTGTTTTCTAAGCTGTGGCCACCAAAGCAAATGATGTTCAGCAAAACCCTCCAAAGCCCCCTCCCAAACCACCACCTCTCCATCCTCACACCTTTCTGACAGTTAAAACCAGGCTCCCAGGAATAAATGGACTCAATCTCAATCCCTCATTTACTTATGGTCTCTAATTTTTCCTAGAAATGAGACAAACTTACAAATGTGTAAAGGTTTACCTCAAGCATGCCTGAACACTTAAAGCTCTAGGATGAAAAAAAAAAAAAAAAAAAGCTGAAAGCAACCCAGGACTGACCTACAAAGATAATATTGTTCTTCCCACACACTCAGAACAGGATAGAAGGAAGGCACAGGGCCCAAGCTCACCACTTGCACGTTACAATGATATGTGAACCAGCAACAAAACTGTGTATCTGAAGGACTGGATCCAGTTTTTGCCTACCTTATTCAGTGAGACTCCCTAGTACCCAAAGCATAAGGCAATTTAATGGCAAATCCAGAAAGGCCCATATATCAGTTTCTTTACTATAAACCAGTTCAAATATAGCACAGAGCTCTATTTCTCAAAATATCAGTTGAGCAATGACAAATTGAAAGCAACTGTGCCCTGACGTCAGAAGAGAACTGCTACTGATTGCGCAGCCCTGGGTGCACTGCTCAATTACTGTGAGTCAGGACAAAGTGCAGCTCCTCCTGGGACCCTGACAAGGGCTCTGCTGAAATTTCCCCTGAAAAGCTATGAGGAACTTCTCCTTGTGCTGCATAAATATTTAGTACATTTTAAGACTTCCATGACTGAAGCACTGTTTAATAAAAAAAAAAAAAGAAAAAGATCTTAACGAGACAGATTTTACAGCCAGAACTATTATGCACAATAAACTAACCTGCAGACATTTTCTACATCAAAGCTCTTTAACTTTCATTATATACAAACATGCTGTTTCCTATGGTGAAGATGTTTAAACTACACGAGCCAGGCATATTTTTTTTTAATAAAAACAGAGCTGCTGTATTACATAAAACCTCAGCATCTTAATGTTCTCCTCAAGCACAAACTCTTCAAAATCAGCAACTGTAAATGGTCCTGACATTCACTAGTTTTATAGAGGGTTGCTCCCAACTACCATAAATTAGACTAATTAACCCACATAAAATGTTTTAAATGCCAGAATAGAGGGGAAGTGAATTATTTCATCTGAATGAAAATGTATTTCCTACATACCATACTATTTTAGAAGTGATTAGAGTGCCTTGAAGACATCTTGACTGGAATTAATTCTACTACTGGAAGACTTAATTCTTAAAACAGTGCTAAGTAAAACAGCAGTTGGCTATTCGCTGCTTCCCCTTCCTTACTGCAAGGGACTGTGAACTCTAAACAAATAGTGTGGAAATTCGCATAACTCAGATGAAGGATCATACCACAAAGGGCTTAATTATTGAAGAAATACAAGTGACCTTGTGACTACAAGGTTTTCTGTGATGTATCCAGTTGTTTAATACGATCCAAATATGACTTCAGCAAAATAACCTTTTTTGAACACTGAAACTCAATGCCATTAAAAAGCGCAATAAACAGAATATGTTCCTTTCCTCCCTCACACTCCAAGTTTATGTTATCCAAATGCAGTTCTAGTCACATAACAACAATTCCTTTGACCAAGGCCACAGCGCTGCAGAGATGCACCGCAAGCACACAGCCACTGAAGTGCGAAGGCAAGCCAGCCTCTCACAGGCAGCAGGCAGGGCTGACACGATTTAGCCATCCAAACCAAGCCCCGAGTGGGAACACCAGCAAGGCACAGACAGAAACAGGCTCATTTATGCCGTACTGTCATAAAATGACTACAGTAATATCAATCGTGTACAGAAAGGTGACCAGAAAATACGAACGCACAAGCACCTCATAAAAGTACTTCTATTGCACAGCCCTGTAGGAGCTGGAAGAATACTGCACAAAACCCTGGGCTAATCCTTCATCTCCTCTTCTCATTCTGAGAACCTGAATCTTTTCTACGAGCACCAGATCACGGGTGATAACACCCAACATCCTTACACATCTTTTCCTCTTTCCAGAGGGAAAGGGCTCTTCCTGGGGAAGACTTGGACAACATTATTTGCAATACCCACAGTACCAACTCCTCACTTTGCTTATGTAGGAGCAACTGCATGAGAAGTGCATCTATATGAGAAACTGCATCTAGAAACTCTAAGATCCTGAGAACTATCTCCAATTTCTATTCCACAAATAAAACGGACTTTTAGAGCCTTCCTATTTTATTCCAAGTTTCTCTACAAACCCCTTCTCTCATCCTCACAACAACTCAAAGGCCTTGGCAAAGCACTTTATAAGCAAAAGATTTACTGGAGGATAAATGCAACTTTATTTCAAGATTATGCAAACTGAAAAGCAAATGGACAACAAGTTGTACTCAGTAAAGGAAACAATTGTTTGAAAGACAAAGAAATGTGATAAGCTTGGCAGGAGAGAACATAAGTCTCACAGAATAAAAATGAAGGATTTTCAGCCATTTTTACGCCATTTCTTGCTCTGCCACCTCAGTAAAGAGCACCTCAGTTTTGCTCTGCAACGTTCAGTAAACTCTATTCAATAGTAATTAAACATATACTAGGTATCTGTTAGGCTGTTTTGCATGCTTTATGCAGAGTTGTTTCCAAAAAAACATTTCAGTAATTGGTATTGCTAAGAAAAACAACTATTTACACCCAAACCAAGTGACCGAAAGAAGCGTCCACCTTCCTAGTAAAGCACAGGCGTTATTCAGTCCCAATTCTTCCAGTAAAAAAATGGATAGAAAACTCCTGCTGTTCAAGGCAAGTAAGTGTACATTAATTGACCACTTGCTAGTCTCTGTACAGAAACAAACCGAAAAACATAAACCAGACTGTGCCAGTCTAGCCGTAAACGGAGATATTTTTTTAAGACAGTGAGTGAGAGAGAGGTGGTAGTGATGCATTCTGAATGCCCATACTGGAGCAGTGTCTTGTTTTCTTAAGATTTCTGCTTTTAAGCACCAGCAAGGAGGTGTAACAGCTCGACTGTATGCAGCCAAAGCTTATTTCAGTTTTCCATTCATTTTTACTGTACTGTCAAAATGAAGTACAAATAAAGCTAACCACTCCATGACTGCATTCAGTACTTAATGTATCTAAGAGAATGCTGCACTTGCTGAAAAACCACAAAAATTGGTACTTCCAGCAAGCAAACTAAAACTCGATACAGAGCCAAAGATGCTATTGTTCATTCACATTTGTAAGGACAAGTGGGCTTTGCTAACCTAGGTCAGCAAGGAATCTATTTACACAAGGCTGTCACATCTACAGCTGAAGTAAACTTACCTTCAGAGAATCAACTAAGTCATCGACTAGGAAGAGACGTCTCAGCTCTTTGACTGTGCCATTAACATGACCAAGCACAACATTACTGTATTTCTGAATAAGCTCTTCAGACACGGCTACGTCAGACTCCAAGTAAGCCCTGCAAGAAAGAATAGCTTATTAAACTGTACTGTAAGAGTTCTGCCAAACAATATCAACATACAGCATGTTAAAAAGAGAAAAACCTCACTATATGTGGCATGCTACAAGTATAGAACAGAGCTAACCTAAGTTATTCTTGGAAGTTAAAAGCAAACCTCAAAAGAGGAAAAAAACACCCATATCTTCTTAAAGAGAAAAGAATAAAGAGCTTCTCTCTCACAGCTCTGCTGTGCTAGTGTATTTACAAAGTCACATGCAGTCTTACCCGGAGACCAGGCAAAAAGGCACGCTGGCTAGCACACACGAATGAACAGACAAGGCTAGCAAGTGGCCAAAACAGTTTCCAGCACCTCTGACACGTATACTGCTGTCTATCACGCTAATAAGGCCAACGTACATTTAAAATAAGAGACACAGATGGACAGGCTGGCAGGGGAGGAGGAGATCATTTACTGATTTTGCTACTGCATTAGGAAAAAGAAAGTTCTTAAGGCAACCTGAGACTCCGCTGGACTTGGTATTTCTACGTTTCTCAAACAGAAACTATGTCCTACAAAATCAACATATCCATTCATACTGCTAGAAGACACTTCTGAAATCAGCATCACACTGTGACAAATACACTAATAAGGCATGGCAAAATGAGAATTTTTTATTGTTTGCTCAAAAATACTTCTCACAATTAGTGACAGCAATTCTTTTAACAGAAAGATGTAAAATTGTGTCCAGTTAAGTGTTCTTTCCACTACACCATGACATTTATCTGTAGTTGTTGTGGCTATGACAATTTAGACTCTTTAAATGAAGAGTAATTGATCTGATTTGTGCATTAGAGGGAGACGGAGTAATGCAGCACTCCTGTCACAGGGTGCTCATTTTATAGTTACTGCACCTTAACTATTACTTTCAGTTGGGGATTCTGCTTTGGGGTGGGAGGTCATTTTTGCGTTTTTGATTATCCCCTATTATGCATAGGAGACATATAATGGAGTCTCCTACATATATTAGTAAGGCAAAGCTAAACATTGCCTTGTGTTAAGTCCAAAGCAAATTAAAATACTCTCAACGGTAACTACACAGGGCAGCCATTTCAAGGCTACATTTCTGCTGTCCACATTTGGTTTGAATCTGCACAGCCACCTCAGCTCATCAGCAGGAGATTTGGTACTTGAATCAAAAGGTACATCGATCTCATGGATGTCTCTTCACTGTCAAACTAAATTCAAGTAAAAGCATCCTTCCTGCAGTTGAAAAGCAACCAGCGATGTCGGAAAAGAATGTCTGGAAGCTTCTTATGAATATCAGTATTTTTAAAAATAAACTGCTTAAAAAGCACAGAGCAAACCGGATTTCCACTGGGACTTATTCACCCTAGTAAGAAACAAAGGCCTTAATGGTTTTGTTTTGCAAAAGATACATATTTCATGCTGCTACTATGAATATTATTGTCAATTGGCCAGATGTATTTTTTCTAAGCTTGAAAACAAATACTTTTCCCCTCAGAGTTCTGTCCCACTGTTGTTTTAGGTAGAGATTGGCTTGTACTGGCTAAATGAGCCACTACATGTAGACAGGGAGAAAAAACAAAAACAAAACTCAAGAAAATATTTTACTTTGTCTTACTAAAGATGAGAGGAAGAAAAAGAATGACTGGAAACACCATAAAATGAGTAAGAGGGCTGTAAATACGAGGGCAAGCAGTATTTTCTGAAAGATGCAAGGGAAATTCAGACTGAACCACTTAATTTGTTAAAAAGGGAGAGAAGCAAGAGCAGTGTGGGACAGGGCATGCACTCTTAGCAATTAGTCTAACCCACCAATATATTTATTTCTCTTAAGATGCAATAATGCATCTGCAATAATGGGCACCATTGTACTCTACACAGAGTATGATTACCAAGCAAGCTGCATTCCCCCCCGCAGGGAAGTGCACACATGGTGTACCCCAAGGACTTAGCTCAGCACTCAGAACCACTTAAAACCACTTAATCCTACGATTCAACTCCTCAATCCTTAGGAATTCCTTCAGAGTCCAGGTTTCTGGATTTCTTATCTGGGCAGGCTGCAATGAACCTGGATTCCGCTGATCACAAGGCAGCCTTGCATATGGAGAACGCAGCTCTGCTGTTACGTGCTAATATATAATTTAAGGAGTATTCTGAAGTTTCAAAAAGATACAAGTACCCCCTACTACATTTATTATATTTTTTTGCTAAATAAATTGCATTGGAAGTGCTGAAGTAATATTTACATTTTGTACATCATCTGCCACTGGTTCGCATTCTGAAGACTACGCCACTCCAAAATGCACAAATTATTCCATTAGGTTGGAATATGGTTTTTTGTTGTTCTGTTTTTAAATGCAAATTAGGACACTCTAGCACTGCCAGGAAAATCCCCTGTAGCAGGAAAATCCCCTGTACCAAGTGCTCAATTCATTTGCTTTTCCACTGTGTTTGCCTCCTGAGAAAAACTGAAAGCAGTGTAGTCGTAGGCTGGGTGACCGACTTTTCAGTACAGAGGCTATTTACATTATTATGCAACATAGTATGGCATATGTCATTTACTGCTCATAACAGCACCAACAGTGCTGCGCCCCAAAACAACACACGTTTTTTCTTAATTATAATAAGAAAAACCTCACCTAAACGGGTGGCCTTCATCGGACTTTTGGATTGCCTGGATGACTCCCTTGTATATCCTAAAGCTGATGGTCACAGAAAGCAGGGCCAAGGCAATGTAAGCAGTCACGCTCACGATGCTGAACACTGTTAACGAGAGCAGCAGGAACAAGCTGGCACCAAACACCACTCCTGTCTTCTTAATGTCTCGCCAGTAAAGGAGGTCAACAACTAAAAATTAAAAAAGGTAAGAAATTAGCACAAGATACCTTTTGCATCCATATGAAAACAGAGAATGTCATTCACTTGACTGCTGAGAGTCATCAAGAATGGAACTCGCAATCTCACTATCAAACGAGAGCTGAAATTGCAGCTAGAAATAGGTTATTGTAGCACTGCTTTTGCATTGGAGTTCAGATTATTGGGATTATTGATGTTAGGATTACCTGAAATGTAATTGCTAAAATTTAAGAACGATTCTGCCCCTAAGTGATGTCAGAATTAATCTCTTCAACTGCAGTGCTGTGTTATGCATAAGAACCACAGCAGCTTGTGCTTCATTTAATTTTATTTTTGTGGAGGCCACTTACTGAAGAGGTTAATTCTGATTCCCTGTTAGGACAAATGACACATACATTAACAGATCTCTGCACCATGGTATCATTGCAAGTCCAACAGAGGCAAAGACATCAACAGTTTGTTTTGTTTCCTTTTGACTGAAGAAGTTCCCTCGGGAGTATATGGTATTGTGACAGAATGAGCCATTAAGATGGACTAACCTCACTCTAATTTCAATTCAGGACAAATCTGCTGTGCTACAAATGCAAAATCCTTCATTTATAAACCAAGTTTATTTTTTCTCTAAGTGACAGTCAGCTGAGAATGCTGTATTATGCCATTTTCAGCATCACCGTTTAAAGCAAACTACACCCTTGCATAAGTCATAAGTAATGGCTTAGTGCATCAATTGCAGGGTTTTTTTTGGTTGGTTGGTTTTGGTGTGGGGGGTTTTTTTGGGGGGGGGGAGGTTTGTTAAACAATTTGTTCATGAAATCCGCCAAACATCATTCTCCATTGCTGAGTACACAACTGTGCAGAATCACCTAGTCTGGTCTAGTTTTATACTTCATGGTGAGGTAACACAACAAAATTCACTCTTCATGGTTTCTACTTCCACAGCTGATTAGGTTTCATGAGAATAAATTCCTCTTGTGCATCAAAACTGCTTGTTAATAGTGGTAACGTAAGAGTTATTAAATGCAGAACTCAAGACGAATTACAAACTTTTACTACTGTTACAACACAATCTTAGTAATCCTGTCCTAGACATTGCAGAAGTTAACTGTAAAATAGTGTATTACAATTCAGAACAGGATTCTTACTCTAAATTACTGTAAACAAAGCAAATCAAAAACAGTATGATTATTATTTTTTGCAGGATGAAAGTGTGCTAATGCACCAACATTAAATAACTTAGTAGCCTCTTTAGGGCAACATCTGCATAATCCTTTTGTAGGTACAACACAACAATGCCACTGGAGCAATTTCACGTGTTTCAGAAGCTGACATCCTTTCTTAATTATTTCTGTAGGGAAACCACACTGAGCAGCAGGCACTGCAAAAACGAAAACTCTGGTCAGAAACTTAGGGAAGCCATTTTCGTAACGCTAAATATTTTACCTAAATATTTAGATTAATGTATTGGTAGAAATTTCCTCAAGCTCTACAATCAGGTTACAGTTACATGAACGCTTTAAATTTGTCATAAGCCAAAACTGCTGTTGAAAGAAATGGTCTCAGCCCTCCACCACGCAGTCCCATTACTTTCTTCTGCACGGCCATACACAGAACCAGCCTGGTTCTCTGCATGCAGCCAACAACCAGTGGAACAAATACAACAACACACCAACGAAGCAGTCGGCCAGATCAGATTCTGGATGTGGTTCACCATGTGACCCTGCAGACATATGGGGTGAGAGATAGAGCAGCCAACCGAAGGAGGTGACACTCCTGCTCTCAGAACAGCATCAGTTTAAAGTCCTTGTCGAATTGCAGCCCAACGTATCCCCAAGCACTCTGCTGACCCGTTAGTCCTCTGGGTCTCTTCGTGCTACAAAGCTGCACTGCTATCTTCCCTGTCAAACAAACAAAGCTCTAAGCCAAGGCAAGACAAGTACTTTTCTTTACTATTTGTAAAAATCAAACAAACAAAAAGTAAGTCTCAGAAAAATTCCTTTGGTATGAACTACAAACCCTACATTTAACAACGTTTTATTTGGTTTCTTTGGCTCTAATCACAGAAGTGTCTATCAGTGTCTCTGTACACCTTACATTAGCAAGTTCAGCATGCAGAAGGCGGCTAGGGATGAAGCTGTGAGCATGACCTACAAACCACTGGAAACTGAAGAGCCCTTCCAAAACTGAGCCGCAAGTATCCGTAACACTTGGGTGAGATTTTCAAAAACCATCTTGACAAAAAACATTGGTGGGCATTTTGCTCCTAAATCATGCAAAAATCTTTGATTTTTTTCCCTGAGTATTTGCTTCAGATACTGACACTACATTTATTTTTAAATGGTGCAATTTGAGCATCCATACATTAATATTAGGGTGATGCTCACGTGACACACTAAGCATGGCCGTACTCTCCTTCTGCAGATGGCATTAGCTCTATAAAAGCAATACTCCCTTCTCTGTAACACAATTTTAAAGCATCTATGCTGGTAGAGGGTTCTTACTGCTTCATAGGAAACCACATATTACAACTGGTAGCGTGTTATACCTGAACCCAGTTATAAAAATGTAAAGACAGTAATTCATCTGTATGACAGTTTCCAAAATAGGAGAAACAAAGGCAAATTGCTGGAATTAAAGCACACCACAAACACCAAATGGCTTCCAGCAACCTATCTTCAGGTCTTTTGTTCTCAGTAATAAGAAAAATCCCCAAGCTAGGACCTCCCAGACCACAGTTAAGCTGCACAAGAAGACTTTTCCCCCTCAGTTAAGCTGCACAAGAAGACTTTTCCCCCTCACTCTGTCTCCACTCCATTTGGAGAACAATCAAATCAACCTCCACGTCACGACATGTGTATCTTGTTTCATAGTGAATTCTTCAAAGGGAAATTTGGTGTTATATATCACCTGAAAAATGGAATTGTAATTTTTAGTCCAGAGAGTAAATGGTGAAATTGATTTTTTTCCCAATTGATCTGAAACAGGTATTTGCATTTCTTCCTAAAGTAAAAGAAAAGGTTAAAAGCATTACTATAAGCAGCTTTCTGGTGTTAACTTAAACATAAGATATTCACAGCAGATTAAAAAATAAAACCCAAAAAAACGGACTCCCAAGAACAGCACTGCCAAGCAGCCTCTCCTCACTGAAACTGTTTTAAGCTGTATTTTATACAACATGAACTATAATCTCATGCATTTAATTCAAGTATTCCAGGCCTATTCTAAAGCAAGAACAGCTGCCTACATTTGGTAAGCACGAACTGTCACTTGGCATATCTAAAAATAGTACTGCTAGCATCCGTGCCTTACATGCAGAACTCATCCAATTACATTTTGCTTATAAAGCAAGTGCCGTGATAGCAGGTTTATCACTGTATTTTTTGAAGTCTCTTCTTTCTTTCACAGTCATTTATCTTAAAACTGAATAATTGCATAGTTTCTTGATGACAAAAAATAGTGGTTTAATATATTTAACCTGACAATCCTCTCTAAAAAAAACAAACCAAGTAATCCACTCTTTTTTTAGAAAGAGAAATTTAGAAAGAGAAAGATCTACAACAGAGCTTAATTCACACACATGAAACGAACCAAAAAAAAAAGGGGGGGACTAACCAATTTTGGCATCCATCTTGAGTTTGCTTGCATGCACCCAGATCTTGTACAGCTGACTACCCAACGCCTTTTCACTTCCTGCTGGGTCATTCAAAGGTCAGCAGATATACGCAACTGCCTGCCTGCTCGCTGCGTCTCGCTGCGAGCGCGAAATCTCGCAGGCAAGCAGGAGGCTCGCAGCCCACAGCCAATAGCCGCCTCTCTGCTAAGTCCTTGGAACGCAGCTGCCGGGCAGAGATGCGTGCCTACAATGAACAACTACTCTGCACGCAGCCTTTAAGAACAAACAAACAAAGGGCTTCAGCACCATATAAAGACTATTTGTCTAAAGGGAGAATGAAGATTTAAAAAAAACGCAAGCAGCGTGTGATTTACAAACATTGTGTGAACAACAGCCATTACACTAGAATCTTTCTGTAATCTGAAATGTAAGCAGAAAATCCTTATATTCTTCAAATAATAGTAAAAATAGCTTAGACACACAAATAGAAGCCTTTTCTGGATCAAGTTAAGAACAGCGTTGTACTAACACAGAAGTTGAATACAAGCATTGAGAACAGGCAGCTCCCAAATGCATCTATGGTGCTAAAGGACAACTGTCATCATGACCGTTAGGACCACAGTAGGTAAATTGCTGCCAATTTCTTTTCAGAGGGGCACTTTCCAGCTCCTTTAATTAAACTTCGTATTCACTTATGACAGTGATCTTCATGTTTCCACAGATCCTTCGTGAAGAGACCTGGCAGGCGAGGTCTGAAGCCACATTTCGCTTTCCAAGCTTGATCAAGCGGCTGTGGGGCAGGCTGGGCTGGAAAAATCCAGCCCCAGGGAGAAGTCAGGAGCGGAGCGGCGAGGAGCCAGCCCGGAGCCCTGCGGAGCCCCAAAGCACTCGCCTCTGGGGAGCAGCTCAGGTTCAAACCTAGAGGCACCCCAACAAACTGGTCATTAATTTGGAGGGCCTGCTGGAAAAGACATCTGCATGAAAGGGAAGCCTGTGCTTCTCTTTGCTACAGGAAGGCAGCTAGCATGACACTATTTACTGCTGGTGATGGAGTGGCAGGAATGCTAACCTGGAGACACGCTGCAAGCAGCACGCAGTCAGAGAGTGATGTTACACTCAGGTAACCAAACCAGAGCAGATCCCTGACATTACAGTTCTGCCAGATATTGCCTATGTATTGAAATACCCCACCTGAAAGCAATTTCGATAATACTACAGAGAAGGTCTTAAATGTGTCTCATCAGGTGGTCAAAGCCTTCCAAGCACAGACACCATTAGCACACTCAGGTTTCACATTTTAAAGACTTCCCACATCAGAATGACAAGGTTACGTGTCTTTTTTGTTGTTGTTGTTTGTTTGTTTTGTTTTTTTCCAAATTGTGGTTGCCATTGTAAGCAGGAGCAGTTATAGAGTAGGCTACTTTACCCTGATCAGATGCTGGGAGCCAGATGGGTCTTGCTGCAAGTCAGCAAACACCAAACCAACCCCAAGCTGGAAACACAGTGTGGTCATGGCATGACTGCATGTGGTGCCAAGCTTGTGGGGCCGGCTCCAACCCACAGAGCCTTCCCTGTCCTGGGGAGAGGCACTACAAAGTAGCACCAAGTCCAGCGGGACCGACAGGCCAACCTGCAACCCAAAGGTCGGACAGTGAGCCTGGATCATACACCTTTCTGACCTGGCACGTCTGCACCACAATCCCCAGCAATGAAAAAATGATACAGATTCCACAAAGTACATGCTAGAATGAAAATGAAGTCCAACACTACCAGGTTACCCACCCCCCAAATGCAAATACTATCTAACAATTTTAATTGAGCCACTGCAGTATGTTTTCTTTCATTTCTACTTAATCGTATACCCATGGATGCGTGCACTCACACACAACATATGAACTGAGGAAACCATTCTCAAGTCCTGTTTACACCTCATGAAATTTTGCAAATCAAAGGCTGCATGAGCCTATGCAACCCCTTCCACCTTTTATGAAATCTAAACCAGAACTCAGAGATATTTTCAGTATATGAATCCAAAAAATAAATAAATAATAATACTCCTGATACTCCTGGGATAGCCTGGGTGTACAGCTGTGGTGTTCATCCTATCATTACTATTATTCAGCCATTAAAACCTGACAACCCATTGAAATTATTAAAAAAAATAGTCCATTCTAGACACTTCAGTATTGATTACTCCATGGGGGCTGTCTTTAAACGTGCTAAAAATAAAAGTGTTGCCATCCCCAGGGTAAACTTATTTCACCCTGCTTATCTCGATGATCAATACCACAGGTAGGGGAGTTTACCACTTTCACTGTGCTGCTTTCTCAACTACTACAGCTGTACCAGAAGAAACATGCATATCAAAAACAAGTTTAAGATTATTTTAAGTAGAAAGTAGTGCTCTAGGTAGAAAATCTAACTATGAACCATACTTTTGGCTCTTCTCTGATGTTAGATTTGATTGTTACTTCATTTTTTTAAGTTTATTTTTAAGCATGGAAAAAAAGCATGTTGCAATATTTGCTTCTATATTTATTTTGTGGCAAGGTGAATAGTGTCATCAGTCCCTGAACTTTACCCATCAGTTTCCACGCCGCTGGAGCCTGACCTAACAAAATAAGAAAACATGAAAGAGGACTTCTGCATCTCTTCATAAACAAATGCTAACAGAAACCACACTAGCACAGTCACAAAAGGAGAGGAACCAGACTGTTCTGCTTCCCCAGAAAACCTTCTTCTTGCTCTGCTTCCATTTTCTTACAGACCCTGACTGTACCAGTTGTATTATAATTAAACCTCAAATCAGTAGGGACTTCCTTGGAGGGAGAAACAGGCACAAAAACAGCTTCCTCCACCTAACGGGATGCCATTCTGTAAAAACAAAGAGGTGGGGAAGAGGAATTTAAAACACTGCTTCAAACAGTTATACCAGCACAAAACATACGTGAAGGACAGGTTCAGTTTTGCTTTGTCCATTTGTTACCACTCCCAGAACATGCTGATCAGGTCCACGCTTTGCATAGAAGCCTGCAGACCCCAGGCCACTGGCCTCCCCACAGCTCGTCTCCCCTCCATGCAGCAGCAGCACACAGCTTACAGGGCTTGGCGTAACCCCCTGAGTACCCTCCTGTGCAATAAAGGCACGCTCATGATTGGCAACTCATTAATTTTAATCCAAGAAAGACTCTATTATTCTCAAGGCCTTGAATTCTGGGTTAGGAAACGCCTGCTTTCAGTTGCAGCAAGGGACGGACTACAGCCAATCCTGCTTGTTGGGTTGCAAAAGAAAGCCTGAAAATGGGGCCAAAGTGCCCAAAGGTAACGCGTTCAATTTTCACAGAATTCTTCCAACCCCACCCTCTTTTCAGTTTTTTAAACCCAAGAATTTCAGGCCTGACATAGGGAGTGCTGAACATTTAAAATAATTACACATTAATACATATTACAAAACACTGCAGGGTATTTTTTCCTAATATTTTACAGCCCTTTAATGAAAGCTTACAACTGAGAATGGTTGTCTTCAGGGTGAAGATTTTTCACCTGCAGCATTTTTTTTCTACATATTTAAATTCTGATAGAGCATTTTACAGATTCTAGACAGCTGGCAATTTTGCCTGAGGGAAAAAAAAAAAAAACACCATAAATTTGAAACAATAATTATAAAAAAGAGGAAAACTTCCCAAATACAAGTACCAAGCACGACAGGGACCTTTAAGAAGTTTAGTATCCAGAGATAATTAAATTTTTTTAAAGCTTGTCTTGTTGATAAAGTTTGAAGATTATGTATTTGAATAAGGCTTAAACTCTTACACACTGAGCACTAATCATGATCCACAGAGATTTACAATGGCGATCTCCCATTGGTGGTTACAGGAACAAAGGTCAGCACCACGCTAATTTAAGGCTAGCTACTTATTTACCTGAAACAATTTGATATTAGACCTTTAAGTTCCGAAAATCTGGCACACTTTTACCTAGAATCCAACAGAATTACAAAAAATCCTAAGCAAACACAATTAACAGTAGACCCCAAACATGGTATATACCAAAGGGAAAAAAAAAAGTCTGCTATAGCCTGCATGCAATTTCTCCTCCTAAAATTACTGAACTGCATGACCTGCAAACACGAGATTCTTTTGAGCTAATGGTTAATATTATTAAATTATTAATAACCTAGGAATTTCAACAACTAAAATCAGACTATGCTGGTATTTGTGCAATGCATACCAAAAGAAGCTGTTCTTTAATACGTTCTGTAGGACTGGAAAAGATCTGCAGTGCCACACAAGCTATTTCACCTACATAAATAATTTATTCTGTCTGCATTGCTTGTGTTTATCCATTCTAACCTACAGCTTTTACAATTTTACATATACTACAAACAGAACTTACATCTTCAGATACATTTCACCATCAAATACATGCTACAAATACCATTTGTTAAAAGCAACCTGCAGCATCTTTAGCTTAAAAAAAAAAAAAAAAAAGGAAAAAAGGTAAAAGAACAAATACCCTTATCCTTCCAACTGCTCGGCTGACTGTCCATCTCTCCCAGCGATCTACCCTCCAGCTGTGATTATCAATTATGCATACCAACAGGACAGCTGCAAGAAGAGAAATCTACAGCCCGGGATGGCAAACATGGGCTTTCCCAGCAGCGTCTGCAGTCTGCTGCTGCACTGGTGCTGCAGGAGGCCAGTCAGCTGACGGCGCGGGGTGTGGAGCGCGGCTGACGCAGTGCGAGCTGTAACCAGGCTGCTAACGCTGCTCCGGCACCGAGGCGGAAAGGCAATCCCCAGCTGCTGCAGCCATTTGCTTCTCACTGCTCAACAGAACTGAAAAGATGCAGGGTGGAGAAAGAGACTGCCGGCACCCGCACAAAGGGAGGCAGCAACTGGCTCGACCCTGCGGAGCAGCACTGCAGCATTGGGAACACTGGTGCAGAGAGGCTCAGCGCAGGCTAAAGGAGCTGGACCGCCCCAAGCAGCTTTTCACAACGACGTGGAGCTCGAAGTGGCAATCCACCAGAGAAACGTGGAACAGATTGCTTTTCAAGCAACGGTAAATGCACACTCACACATCTGCTCCGTGTAGGCTTTTCCCTTGTTTTAAAAACAAACGTCTGACTGCGTATGTGACTAACAAACATCTCTGTAACGCACCTCTCCCTTTAAATAAAAAAAAAAGCCTAAAGGAAAACACAGTAGGACCTTACCATTGCCTGTAATAAAAGCAAGGGGCTCATGAAGAATACAAGTCTTTTTTGCTGGTATCTTTAGTCCTTATGAACTGTTCAGACATATTTAATTTCAGTGAAGCACAGACTGAGAACAGCTATCTCGCCCTCTACCTAATGCCTGCAGACTAACACCTCCTCTTCTTATTTTAAATCAGCATCCTATGTTGTCAGCTACAGATCTGACAATTAAATTTTCCCATCGCTTAAATGAAAATGAGAGCAACCCATAGGTTTATACTACTAACATGTAAGAAGTAACACAAAGTATTGTACAGACATGAGATGAACAAAAACTAGAAACTCAAAATCTGAAAGAGCTGTGAGAACCATGTTGTCCTTCTGTTTTCCATTCATGTGGAAAAATGTATGGCTACTCTCTAGCATGGAGTCTCTCTTTAATACTTGTGGCTGACAAGAAAAAAAAGACGCACTAAAAACTCCCCACTGCTGCTCTAAAACCTCTTAAAAATTGATAAGCTATTTTCAAAAGAATGAGAAAAGGGCATTCAGACATTTCCATGGAAATCCTGCAGAATGGCTGGGATGGGGATGCTGATCACTCCAAAAAGAGCCACTTTTAGTTTTCCAGTAGAAGAGACAATCTCATGTGGAGAAAGATTACCATAAAATTAACTGAAAACCCTATATATTGCTTCAATTACTACACAGATTTAAAGACTCCTTTTTATGGCAGGATTGGCTACATATATTTTTAATTTATAGAAGATATGCATTTCATTCTCAATTCCAACAGGCAAATCAAAACCTATACCCTAAGAGGGGCATGCGAAATGTACACTCAAACATCGTAGTGCAAGAAAACTCAGAGAGTTACCCTATAGTGAAAAAGTACAAAACATGTCTAAAAACCTGCTTCTGTCTCTGAGCTGAAATTCCTAATACTGACTGGAAGCCACCAAAACCTGTGTTTCTCCCCTCGCCCTTCAGATAGCTGCACTGTCACTAAATTAATTCGATCTTTATGCTTTCAGAAAGTTCCTTCCACTGGTTAGCAAATTTCTATAGACACATGACCAAAACCTCCTCGCTTCTCCTTCGCCTTCCTTCCGCCACATCCTTCTTCAGGAAGGTTCCTGCAGCACAGCACTGCCCCAGCAGCGGGCGCTGAGCCACGTCACCAGCCCTGCCTCCCAGCCCAAAGGGGCACCAACTCCCTCGGCAGGAATTTCTCCCTGGCCTCCTGAGCCGGCTCTTGGCTATTTGCATTCTCAACCTTCATTGCTACCACTCCATGCAAATGATACCTAAAATGAAGTCAGAATGCCCCTGCACTCACATCTCCCACGCCAGGCAAGATACACACACCCCTGTAACGCTACCCTACATCTGCGCCAACTGAGTGCCGGCACCGTGCCAGGAGTCCTGCCTAAGCTTCATTGCGTCTGCATGTTTCTGCCCCAACATCCAAGCTAGAGCTCCCCAACCAACAGGCTAGGTACAGAACAATATTACCAAGTGACCCAGACAACTCAAACAGATACAATCACGTTCAAAGCGCGTCCCTCTGCTGATGCATCTATGTTCAAAGGGACTGCACGGCTGCAGGGCGGGTGCCTTACTCACCAAACCGTCATTAAATCTCCCCCAGCAGCTGCCTGTTCCGTTCCTGACTTGGAGCAGGGGAGCGCTTGGATAGCTACCTGATTCTGCTTGCGCCTGACATCGCACTCAGCGCTGGCCACCCATCTGTGCTTCTGGGAAAGCTGATAATTTACCACAAGCACTCCATTTTCTCCATAATTCTTCCACACACAAAATGCCTCACTCTGAACTCTACAAAAGCCTTTACCTCTCAACAGGGGTGACCTGAGCTCCAGTGAAACACAGCAGGTCTAGGGCTTTCCTTCAGGAGGACTTCACTCAAGGTTTTTGCTTTTAATTCTTCCTGCTCCTCCCTGGAGTCTCTGCACTGGAAGAGAAGTCTCTATTTATGATGCCCTCAAGAGCCAAATAATCTAAAAATATAACCAGGCGAAAGTAAATCACGATTTTATGTTGAATTAAATGGTATTTTACAAATAACCTGCTCCTGAAGGAAACTGATCAGAGGCATTCTAGGGTATTTTTCCCTCAGTCAAACAAAAAACAAAACCAATGCTTCCCACCTGCTGAATGGCTCTACTTAAGTGAGCTATAAATATGAAACAGAAATGAACCAAGTGGATGCAGTGCTGGCGTAAGACAGCATTTCTAATTTCTTTTACATTTCATGTAACAGCAACAACCTGGTTTGCTGTTGCAGAACCACAGGATGTATTTTATTTCTGCCCTTATAATCTGGGAGTAAAAAGAAAAGCTTTGCCACGATTACCGCTCAGCTACCCTCTCAAAGCACAATGAATGTGCCCCCTCAAAAGGATAGGAAACATATAAGGTATCAGTACTTTGCTGCATTTCTGTAATTCAAGTACTGAGCACCGTTAGCACGTACAAGTGAGAGCTCTGTAAGCCTGTACAATCTAGTGTTAACCTCAGCATATCCAAACACATCTGCAGAGAATGATTTTTCAAAAGCACCATGAAACATGGGTTTCCTGTGAAACTGACTGCCTGATAGTCAACTTCTCAAAGCCATTTCTTAAACTTCCTGCAACGCTTAGCACAAACAGTCTGAGTAATTTAAACTGCCTATGTAGTTACACTGAGGTACACAACTAGACGTCACAAACACGAGTTTAGGTTTTGGGGACACTACGGCATACTTTGAGTTTGCAATTTGGTAAAACAAAAAACTCCGTGTGCCATGCATCAAAAAAAGGTTATGGAATGGTGTTTTTCTAGCATATTCATGCGAACTAACTGCCTCTATCCGGAAGTAAATATGTGTTAGAGTGAAGAAAGTCTGCACAACAAAAGGGCTAAGATTTGTAACAGGTTCTAACTCTGCGAATATTAAGTGAACTTCAACATGTCAGAATTTCTCAAAACCTTGAATGCAATCCTCTGGAAGTCATATTGAGCTCCTGTTCCTTTACAAACACTAGATGGCATCAAAGCCCTCTCTAATGAACATGCTGTAAAATGACTGCCCAGAGCCCCCACTGCACCACAGCCATACGCACACACCCCACAGGAACAAGGCCTGATGGAAGCTGCCACTGCGCCTGCTGGGGCACTGGGCGGCAGCATCCGAACAGGGAGGGAAGGGCCCCTCTGAAGGCACAGCAGTTTTATGGAGATGGAACATACAAGTTTTAAAGTCCAGTCAGAAGCATGAGAGTGAAGCAGGAGGGTTATCTGCTACAAAGCTAATACAGCCCAAACTGAAAAGGCAAGAAAAGCCCACGCTTGTCATGATCTCTTAAGGCAACACTCCAGTGTTCAACAGTCATAGGCACTGGTGTTGCATAGGAAAAAGAGTGGTCTTTGCCATTGAAACTACTATAAGTTGTAATGTCTTAAATGGAGATAGGCTTCTTTATAGTTTAGTTCTGAATTACTTTTGGCAATTTTTTTTTAAATCCGCGCCGCCATGAAGTACAAGGCCCCTGTGGTCTGACACCATTACAGAACACAACAGGCAACCCACAGCTCTGTCAGGCAGCATTAAACAAATCCAGTGCTACCAGTGAGACTGTTAAAAGCTTTGCATGCTTTACTGGAGTGATGGTTTTTATTAAAAAAAAAATCTGCAATCATTTTTGGGTTGCTGTCGGCTCCCTGCAGTCCACTGGGACAGTCAGAAGTTACAACTGCAGGTGCACAGAGGTATGCTTGCATTTAGGTCAGCTTTCAACAAACAGGACTGGTAAGTATTTGAGAGCATCACAATAAAGCTAGACTCAGAAGCACAAACACACACACAGATCCCCTCTTGGCCCTGTGAATTACTGCCTTCCTTTCTGAAAGAGTGGAAAGCAACTAAGTGTTCTTTGGTTTGTTACTGTGCCTCCTACTTTGTGTTTAAGTAATTTGGTATTAAAATCAAATTTTATTCAAGGCTTGTGGTCAGAATCTCGAGGCAGGTCCCAGAAGCCCAGTTCCATGTTCTATAATACAGCAAACATGAGCAAAAAACAGCACATACTTTAAAAAGCAAACAAAAATCTAGAAAAAAATGATTTTCATTTCATGTTCTCATCTGTTTAAGAAAATGTTCCTCTATAATAAGGCAGAAAAATATTTTTTCTTCCCAAATAATACAGCATGTCAAAAAATACAACTGCTTTATAGGGTGAATACAACCACTGACAGAGACTGCAGACAGTTCCCAGCCCCACGCCTGGCCCAGCTCCTGCCCCTCAGCTAACATAAATGCAGGACAGATGGGTGCCCTGTCACAGCACCGTGCCACTAGACAGGAGAACGCAGACAGTCTTCAACTCCTTTCTCTCCTTTTATGCGCAGCTTCCCCGGCAGTTTCATACAGACAGAACAGCAACAGCTGTGTCCTTGTCAGACCCAAAGACTTCCTGTTAAAAGAACTAGCAAAACAGCTAAAATATATACATGTAACATTCAGGGTTTCTTTTTGTTTGTTGGTTTTAATCTCTTAACTAACATTTTTGCATGAAGACTTTTTGCCCAAACATTTGATTTTATTAGAAAAAAATTAATTGTGCTTTCTGCAGTAATAGGTTTTAGTGGGAAAGCTTCTGGTGCTAGACTGTAAAGCAGCAGCAGAGTACTGTGACATCAGAAAGCAAAGTACTCCTCTGGTCTACAAGAAGCTGGAGCTTCACGATCCATTCAGTGTAGAACGCAAGGGAAAATTGACAGCAGTCTTATCTTTTCTTAATTCTCTGCTACTTTAATTGCCACATCACCAGCTGAAATATTAACTACATTGAAATGCAAGTCCCACATGAAAGCTATCATCTGTGCTGTATGTAAACCAATTTTAATGTTTGCAGGATACTGAACTTCTTACTGGCCACTTTCCCACTAACCTGAACAAGTAACTCCCTCATGTGTGCTACTTATTTTAAACCTCTGGCCTTGATCTAACAAAAGCTGCAAGTCATGTTGAGTGGAGCTGCACAGTTTCTTTTCCATATTCCAGACACAAGTTGTACATATCACAGCAGAAATGATATTCTCCTACATTTCAAAGTCTGATGATTAACTGAATTCTGTATAAAAAGAAAAATGCCCTTCAAATTGTGCACATGGAGCAGACCAAGACACCATATTTGGCTTACTATCATGTAGTAAGAGCAGATTTGGAAGGCCATCTAATGCCCAGCCTGCAGACAATCACAGAAGAGCTTGCAGTGAGTAGTGACTTATTTCTGCATCAACAGATCACCAGCAGGAGAACTGAAGGAGAAACCTGAAGACAGTGAGTCCAGCCCTGATAAACAGGAAAAAAAAGTACTAAAGCAGTCAGAATATGAAAAAGCTAAGAGTGCAGGCACTAACGTTTTTGTTACCCTCAACCTATACAGGGAAGTTTGCAGAATATGACTTAAAGATTAAATCATGACATGCTTAAGTGTAGCTAAAGAATTACGAAGATTAGTGAACTGCAAGACAGTGTACACAGATTACCTGAAGATTTATTCAGCTTTGCTGAAAACACAGCAGTAGTTTTTTCCTTTTCTTTAATTGAAGCAGCTTCTCTCCCAGCTTCCTTCTCAAAAGCTTCTGGTTTTACTACACTGACTATCTCTTTTTCAGTGGATACAGGTAAGGTATCTGTGGCTGGTAAGGACAACATGGATACTTCAGGCACTTCTCTGTCCACTGCCTCCAAGGACTTTTTCAAGACACGAGCATCTTCTTCAGCTTTAACTTCTACATTCTTTATAGACAGATCACAGGGTAGCTCTGGGCAAGGCAACTGCCTCTTCTCATCTTTGATCTCATTACTGATACCTTCACTTTCATCTTTGTGCATTATTTCTCTGTCAGCAACTTCTGCCACAAATTCAGGAGCAGTTTTAGGATCAACTAACATCACAAAGTCTTCTGCTACTGAGACTGGGGAAGACTCCACAGATGAGAGACCTTTGCTGTCTCCTGTTTTTGGTTCTGTAGCAACAGATACATCAGCTGAGTAAGTCATTGCATTCAGCTCTTCCATTTGAAGGGGAATCTTCTCTGCCTTAGCTATTTTTGTAGGTGTTGGCTCAGATGGCTGCGTGGCCACAGTTTTGGAAGAGTCCAGTTCAGCTTGGAAAGACTCCAGATAAGGCTTGCCTGGGGCAGCTACTGAATCTACAGGTTGTTCTTCATGTTCATCATCAGTTACAATGCTCTCAGTTGATTTACTTTTAAAGATGAGAGACTGCTCTTCACTTTCTTTCTCAGGAAAGTCAGATATCACCTCACTATTAAACAAGTCAGATTTTCCAAACTGTGAAGACAGTTTTTCAACAAATTCCTTGTGTTCAGAAACATCCTGAGAAATGCATTCTGTTACTGGCATCTTTGAATAGTCTGTTAAAGATGAAGAAGCAGATTCACCAGAGACCTTTGTTTCCTTAATTAAGTCACATGCGATAGATATATATGGAGTCTCTGTGTCATCAGGACTGGCACTACTCTCACGATCAGGTTTAAGTGTCAATTCCTCTTTTGCTTCTTGGGCCTGTGTCAATGGTACATTCACTGCTTCTTGGTATAAGGGAGGTTTTTCTGCCTCTTGCTTTACATTCTCATAATTAGCAGTAGGAATAAATGTTTCTAATGGGGAAGCTTCAAGCTGCACAGTAGATGTTTCTGTACCAGCAGTCCCACTGCTTAGCGGGGCTTCCATGACAATATCAGGCAATACTGGTGACGGAGCAGCTTCCGACCCTTCAAATGAGGGACAGAGCTGCGTCACAGGTTTCAGAGTCTCTTGTACTGACTCGGAGGTTTGAACTAAATCAATCTTTGTTTCATAAGCAAGTTTGGTACATGCCACATCATGCATTTCACTTTCATATGCTTCTTGTACTAGATCAGGAGTAAGACCTTCAGGCATACTCGCTGCGATGTCAGATAGCGTATCAACAGTGCTACCTGTTTTAGCATAGTCAGCTTCCTGGCCTTCCTGCTTGCCAACTGCTCGAGTACTAAAATCACCTTGTTCTGTGTTCTGAGCTTTCATCTCTGCAATTTTTTTCTCATCATCAGTTCTATTTTCTGAAGTGTCTTCCTCTAGTGGAGAAGGAGATTTGACTTTGTCACCATCAGGAGTTACAGAGGATTCAAATTTAGTGCAAGTGATGTAAGTCTGAGAAGGTTCTTTTACAGCTTCTGGGGTACTTGGGAAGGAGAGATCTTCAGCACTGCCTTCACTCTCTCTTTCATAATCCTTCTGCACCACCAGCTTATCTACACCGTATTTGTCATCTAAACTGCTTTCCACTGTGCCATCTATCTTACTTCCAACATCCTCTCTCAAGCTGCTCAGTCCGTGACTAGCACCTTTTAATTCCCATATTGACTCATATGGTTTGAAGTCTACATATTCTTCCCTCTGAATAGCGTCTTTTTTCAATGCTCCCTTTTCACCATAATCACCACCTCTGTACTTGTCTTTGTTATAAAATATATCTTCCTCAATTTTCTCAGACAAATCTTCACAAGTTTCTGGAGACATTTTCTGCTGCTGTACAGGCATTTTCTCCAGGTTACATAATTCTTTAGGGCCCTCTAGCTGCGTTTCTTCTTCAGCTTGAGATAAAATGGCTGCTTCTGCTTTAGCAAATGGGGGTTCCATTTCTGAGTATTTCATCTTGGAAATGTCTTTGTTTCCCTCGGCAAGAAATGGATTTCTTATGTTTTCCATTGTTTCTTTACAAACCTCACTCGCATTTTCTCTGTAAATGCCTCTTGCAGGTAATCCATCTGAGAGTTTATCAAAGGCTGTGTGCTCTTTAAAGGGATCAGCTGAGAGAGGAGAGAGGGAGGGAAGAGAAGCAGCAGTATCAAGCGGGACTGCAGTAAAATCCTCTTGACCAAGTGACTTAGTGCTACCTGGCTGCTCCTGCAAGTCCATAACTTTTTCTGTGACCGTGGACAGAAAGGAAAGTTAGAGAATTCAAGTGCTCTTAAAGTCAATGCAAATTTTCATGACAAGTTCATGTGATGTTAGTTATGAAGAGGTTCTGAGTTCTATCACAAATATTACTAGCCAATAAAACAAAGTATCGTTTAAAGTATGCTATTCTATTTCATCTCTTCTAGCAGACAAGTATGCAGGAGGCTAGAGAAGCAGCAACTTTTTGCAGTGCAAAGATCACAGTAAAGCTGAAGATGCCAGACAAGTACAGAGCATCCAAGTATAACAGGTAATATTGTCAAAGTGCAGGGGGAAAAGAAACAGAAAGAGGGTATGTCCATACGCTTGTGCATAAACATATGCACAGACTTGCATGCCAGTAAGAATTTTTTTTTCCATTTTTTGTTTAAATAATGGGAATTTGGTGGACAATGTAGCTAACAAATTCCACTAAAAATATATAGGTACAAATTTTACTTATGTGAAGTACTGCAGAAAGTTACTATGGATTAATTCTTTCTGCTAAATCAGTAAAGCAACTATGCTTTAATGTGCTAACCTGTTAATAGTATCAACTGCTCTCTTACATCAAGGGTCCAAGAACTCACAGATGGCTGTAGTTTGTTTATAGAACAGTTTACCATGTAAATAAATGAATGCGTATTAAAATCTTGAACAGATCAACTGAAAATTCAAAACTGAAAAAGAATGAGAGGCGCTATTCTTGGACCCATGCTGACTTTTAGTAAAGGCAGACTAATTGGAAAGAGTTAATGAGATCAGATCAGAAATGCAGGATGTAATCAGACAAAGGTGAGCAGAAAGAACTTGCCTGCAGAGGAGTGCATCAGAGGCGCAGATGTAGCAGGAAGAGCAAAAAGGGTCTCATCTGAAAAACAAACAAATAACCTCAGCAGAAATAAAGGCTAAATAGTTTGAAGGGGGAGAGGAAGGGGAAATGGAGGGAGGAGCGAGCAAGTAGTTCCCAGTAACTAGACAGGCCCATAGCCAACACCCACACAGAACCTCCGAACTAGATACAAGCCAGGTAATTTGGGAGAGTCAATGTTCAGAGTTCTCCCTTTACAACAGGATCTTTACTGAGGTAACAGAGATCTCCACCCTTCAAGCCAAGGTCCAGTTTAGGATAAGATACACACCAGTAACTATTTTTTATTTTCATTATTCAAACTTGCATACTACCAAGCAGTTTTAGTATCTCCATCATTAGAAAAATCACCTGCCATTGACACACTGTCCTTAACCTACTCCCTTTGTCAGAGGGTTTTCCTAGCTCCTAACATGTATGAGAACAGCAGGGATAACAAGACTCAACCAAAAATTCTGAAAAGTTAAAATGAGTAAAGATCTGAAGCTCTCCACAGAGTGCTGATCTGGTAACAGTAAGTGACTGTACTCCTACTTACTATTTCATTATGTTATAATGTAGACAAACTTCCAAAGGAAGACATTCTTAAATCTTGCTTTGTCATGAGTCAAGAAGACTATTTGTTTTTCTAAATATGTATTAACCTTAATATTTCACCAGAGAAAGCTCCAGACCTCCAATTACCACCCAAAGAGCTAAGTAAATATAAGGAAGGACACCGTTCTCCTAAGGTAAGATAGTCACTCTACTTCACAAATGCATGTCAAGAAGCCAGAGGATCCCAGAGTTTCAGATTTTACACTACCTGAAATAAAGGCACAACTATAGTTTACAAAGCTGCATGAAACATTTAATGAAATCCCAGTTTAAAAGCAGCGATGCCTGACAACGATGTCATTAGGAACCAAACAAACCAAGTCTTCCTCTATATTCATGTCAGCAGCAGTATTTTTCCCAGATCTGTCATGGCCTGTTGGCATTACATCGATGTAAAAATAGTAACATTTAAGTAACTATCTTTTAATTCAAAAACTTTATACACTCTTCAGAATGAGAGCGTTAAAGAATATTTGCAGTTTACATTGATTGCATTAGCAGAATGGAAAATTATTTCAAACCATTTCAATTAGATTTTCAATTTCCAGTCTAGACAACATCAACAATCTTTAGTTTTATTTGCCTGGACAAAAATCAAGTACTAAAGAAGTTAAGGACATATATCGTAATTAAAATCAAAGCGAAATAGAATCAATTGCTTTCAAATGATGAAAGGCAAGAAATGAGAAACATGGTAGAGTCCAGCAGCATATAGGGAATAATCCAATAAAGACATTATGGTCATTCAGCATTGAACCAAGACTTTCTGCAAAAGCAATGCCACTTCAAGAGCCTCATGACCTGTTTGGCTTACTCAAATTATTCCCAACTGCAGTTTTCCAAAAATCAGAAGTCTTCGCACAACCTACATTTCCTGTCGCAATACAGTCAGTTATTTTTGTTTTGCAGAACACTTATCTTCAAGTGATGTTTAGAATTCACAAAACATGGCAAGAGTAATAAAGTTGGAGCATAGGACTCAGTATTTAGAAGCTTCCTTAACTCCTGCCAGGCTAAAGGTGACCTCTGTTCAGTCTTCTGGAAATTACATTTTCCTATTAAGAACCACAGAGTGAAACCTCAATTCCCAATTTAAAACTTGTTAAAACAGCACTACAGTTCAGCGGCAGCAAAAGCTTTTAAGAATAAAAATCGCACCAGAGGACAACTGACCAATCTGTGATACCACAGGTCACAGAACTGCGACGCCCACCCACACACTGTCGAGTATCACCACGTGTCCTTTATTTCAGGAGATGCTCAATCCCGCGGGCCTGGGCTCCCAGCGATCTCTTCAGCCAAGTGCTGCCCCTCCTGCAAGCTCCTGCAGAGCCCGCTGCCCAACCACTTCACCAGGCTTGGAGTGAAACAAGGGGCTTCACCGAAAATGCAGCCTGGGACCCACCAGTCCAGAGCACTGCTCTGCTTTCCTCAAAATGATGCCAAAAGCAGTAACATCAGGTATTTTTCTTCAGCCTCTAGTGTGCCCACTGTGTCAAGGGCCACAGTTGAGCTTTATATTTTTGGCCTCACCATTTGCACCAAGAAGCAGCACACTCTCTTATCCCCCAGCTTTATGCCTGGAAGGACTGAGCAAGTAGCACCTCCCAGCCATAAATACGGAGCTATGTCCCTCTTTTTGCATGCCAGATGCTGGTCCTACTGAAACATTTAATACCACTTGGTTAAAAGGATCAGCAGTGCCTGCATATTCCTGAGCCAAGGCCAACATCTCTTATCACCTCACCTCTTCCCTGCCCATGACACACTCCCCTTGGAGCACTGCACACACAAACACCAGGTCCAAAGCCGCAAGGGACCTGCCACGTGCCAGCTCACCAGGAAGCTGGCAACAAGGAGCGCTGCTCAGTGTGCACCTTCCCCAAAAACACACATTCATCTCCTCCAGGCCATGCCGGAACAGCAAATCCTATGTTTGCTGGAAAGGATTTACACTTGGGAGCAGAGGAGATGGGAAGGGAAGCAGGATGGACTTGAAGAGACTGTACAGCACAGCATCAGGAGACAGACACTCTGGAAGAAAAGGATCTCACCACAGGGAAACCAAGCACAAGCCAAAGCAATGGGGATGCAGAAAATCTAGAAATAGAAGGGCAAAGAAGGAAGACAGTCTGCTGAGGTAAGGACGTGAAGAGGAAATCTTTTTAATACTTCACAACCCCAGCAAGAGAGGTTTCTGCTGAGGAACACTGATTTTAGGAATGTGATCCCTGATTTTTGAGTGCTTCATTGAGACAGCACAACACAAGAACTCTCAGGTTTGGCCTCCATTTACTCAACACAAACACACAATAGCCACGCCAGTCACTGAATTCCCAGCTTCTCTTAATGGAAGGATATTATGCCCACACCCATACTTTACTTTTCACACATAGCTGGAGTGTGAAAAGGGATTATATAAAAGCAGTATTTCCTAACCAGCCAAGGAGAACCACCCACTTGCCCTCCATCCACGTCAGAGCAGCATTTTTGCTGCCAAAAAGAAGATAACACGAGAACCATTTCCTGCCGTTGGCCCTGTGTAACACCTCCAGGCATGTCGGGGGAACAGAGTAGGACCTCTACAACTCCCACATCTGCATGACTGCTGAGGGAACCAACCATTCTCTTCAAACTGTAGTTCAAATGACTGAAGGGAACGACTCTTTTCGAGCAATGACATTTGCACTGAAGAATCTTTACCTGTGATATAAAAATTGGAGGTAGAAACCTTCCAGAAACAACTCTGTGGGTGCTTTGCTTTGGGTGTTGGAACCAAGGGCCGGTCTCACAGAAGTTCCAGCACACCCTGTACTTTGGAACAAATGGAAGCACAAATGTAAGTTTATGACAGCCCATCAGTATTGGTCATGTAATACAGACCCGTGGTATCACACGCTGAATAGCCTTTATTGCATATTTGCCCTGGTATTTTTGCTCTGCTCAAACACCATACTCGAGCTCATGTCTGAGCTGACTGAGGAATCAGAGGTGACTTTACCAGGTACTATGCAGAGCATGCTTCATTAAGAACAACATTCTTACCTAGATTTTTAGTTTCACAAGCCCATAAGGAATATTTTTAAATACTGAGGGAGGAGGAACAGCCAGACAGGAACAAAACTTCAAAAGTTTTCCCATCACACCCCCCATCCTCACAGGCTAGCAGCTATGCAATAAATCAAGAGTATATACGGTAGCTGTAGATTAAGAATAGGATTGTGCAGGTCAAACTAAAGATTAAAATATAATATTTCACTATGCACATACATATCCAGCCAAGGAGCTGTGCAAATTTATTTATGGTCTCATTTAAGCTTCAGTGTAGCTTTTTAAAAACAACCACCCATGTATATGAACATATCGCCCTAAGAGGAGAGGAAAAAAAGAAAATAACATTCATGTAAAAAGTGATTCATTTTGATCAATTTTTAAAATGACTCAGCAAATTTTACCTCAACTTTATACAAAATATTCCCCCCCCCAAAAAATGCAGCTCTTCCTTTCATTAGCATGAACCCTCATAATCAAAAGCTCTGTATAATTGTTTCAACTAAAATGTAAGTTCCACTAACATGAAACTGATTTATGTTTTTATGTTTTGTTTAAAAATAAAAAAATGAGATGGCAACATACCAATGAAGCATCATTTAAGACTCACATTCTGATTTTGTACCAATTCCCCCACTAACCAGGGTTGTTATAGGAAACCGTTATCATCAGTTTAAACATAAAAATAGTGCATAGACTAGTTAATACCAAAGTTTGGAAAAAGAGCATAGAATTAAATGAAGAGAAAGATTTCTGAGACAACGGAGAGAAAGTAAAGTTAGCTGCAAAACACTTCCAGAGAAAGAGAAGAACGTTTAAAAACGAAAAAGTAGTAAACTGACAGTTCCTGTGAAAACAATTTATCAAAAAAATGAATTTTCTTCAAAATATACTTGCCACAAGAAAGCAGCAAGCAGAGGACTTAAGTCTAGTCACAGAAAAAAAAGAACTGAGAAGAACATGCTTCGCCCCTATTGCTGGATTTTTGGTAACAAATGCACCCATCCACCTGCTCTCACACATAACTTTTCAAGCATCGGGTTTATGGTAAGACAGGTCTGTTGTTCTGATACACTCCTCATTTTTATGTATGAGCTCGGTATTGAAAAAAGAGACAAAAATATTTTTTCCTTATGTATAAACATTGATAGTAAACTTCATCCTGATGCACAGCTTAGCTTTATTAGGGGACTGCATCAGGGAATTTGCTAATGCTCAACGGCAGTTTCAGTCTTCAGAAAATAAAAAAACATTTCCTGGATTAGTTTACTGGAGACTGTACATTATTCTTGCCAACTATTCTTTGTTTTTTAAGAATAAAATTTTTAAGAATCCATTTCACCTCTGCATTTTTAAGAAAAAGATCAAAATGCCTGCTAGCAAGACAAAGTACTAATAAGACAGACCCACCACAATGGGACACCAATTCTGAAGAGCCTCTCTTGTTAATATAAATATGTAACAATAAAAGAACAGACAAAATCAGTGGCATCTCATGTGGCATAAAAGTTATATCCACAGCAATTCCTGTGGGGCTGACAGGAAAAGAAACTGCCTGCTTCTTCAACGCATCAAGTTGTTAATTTGACCACAGCAAAGACTGCCCCAAGCTGCATTATTGATCTCAAATCATTATTTAGAGAAAACATGTATATGTATTACTGCTATGAAGTTTTACTCTTTATGATTCTGTGGTTCTTACTGTTTTATGATTGTGATTTTTTTTTTTTTTTTTTTTTTTTTTTTTTTTTTTAGGATTCAGGATCTACAAAAACCCCCAGGTCTTTGCAGAGCAATGCAGTACCCTCACATTTTATAAGCACAAGGACAAAGTGCTATGTTTTTCCCCTGCCATGTGCCTGTATCAAATTATTATGAGGAAACTGTTCCATCTTGGCATAAAGCATCAAAGTAATGTATCTGACCATTTGAGAAAGTTAAATATATTTAAGCAGAGTCAAGATCTCAGATGCCTAATTCTGTACTGCAGTGCACAAAAGCACACAACTTCGCAAGAACTTTGAGAAGAGCAGCTGCCTACACAGACTCCATTTAAATCACCTCCTGTTCTGATGCACTTGTTCTAAATACAGTATTTCACCAAATATTTAAGCAATTCAAGATGAGGATTCAACTGCTAATAGCATCTTTTCATATCATTAGATCTGGCTGCAGAGCCACAGCAAACAACTAGGTTCTCTCATTCGATACTGTTTAGTCATACATGTAGTCTATAAACAGACATTTCCAGTTTAGTAAATTCAGACTGTAAACTACTTGGAAATCTTAAGAGAAAAGTATTTACATACAAGCTGCTACAGAAGACAGAGACTGCTGAAGATTCAAATGAAAACAGAAGCCCTATTTTTAACATCTTGATGGTATCAGAGGTAGGATCACAAAAGGATCCAAGAACTTTATCATTAGCAAGGGCAACTGGAAGTCCTCTTGGGACTCCAGTTACTGCCAAGAGGCATCAATCATGCATCATTTGCAGAGTAAGTTCCACTATACCGCATGGGAGACTTCTAATTTTACATTAGTTGAAACAGATCAAGAAAATGAGTTCCAAACAAGCATTTTGAACGTTTGCTACTTTAGATACTCTGTTTTATGGAAACTAGTCTCTAGCCGGAAGCAGTGTCATCTTACTGTTTAAGAAATCTATAACCAGAGTGGTTTAAGCAGCTTTTTTTCCTCCTTCTTCAAATATGGTATTTGCATTGTCCTACTCACAGCATCCTTCCTTCTTTTCGAAAAATGACATTTGAGAGGAGTTGCTCAGCAATGCAAATGCTGTTCAGGGTACAACAACACAGGTAAAAGATGCCATTTCATCTTCTTTTGGTCAGCTATACAGTAAAAAGGGAGACTATACCAGCCCTGCAATACTCAGCTACCAACCAAAGCAGGAACGGGGGTACAGGGAAGATGTGTTAATTCCAGCTGTATGACGATTCCCTCCATTACAATTGCCAGACTGCCAAAATGAATGTCCATTGTAAGAGTGTTGGTATTTTGTTTTGTTGTTTTTTCTTTCCTTTAAAGACCTTTAAATACTTCTGACACAACTGCCAACCCCTCCTTAGTCTTGCATCAAACACTGATGAATAATTCTATGGACAGGATCCAAGGGGCGTTACAGAAGACGGTTGTTTCGCCACTTCCTATCTCCAGGCTCTCACCAGTACAAGTATCACTGTATCTCTTTGGAGCAGGGACACAATTTTATCCGGCTTTTAGGGAAAAAATAAGTTCACTTAAGAATAAGCAGCACATAACAAATAACTTTCACCTAGATTAACCAAGTCTGTCTCCTCGCCCAGCTATATCAACTGATCTAACTACAAAGTGTCTTCTTACAGAATTAGCATCAGGTGGTGGGTAAATACCTCCTTTTATTAATGTCAGGTGGCCACAATCATCAGCTTCATCTGTTCACAGCTCACCTGTGA
Source organism: Anser brachyrhynchus (assembly GCF_964034855.1). Taxonomy (NCBI): domain Eukaryota; kingdom Metazoa; phylum Chordata; class Aves; order Anseriformes; family Anatidae; genus Anser; species Anser brachyrhynchus. Next base: position 9,791,100 of record NC_137696.1, on the reverse strand, counting down.
AGGCCTGAAAATACCCACTTCATCACAAAGGCAAATATTTAATAGCAAGGCTTAGAATGAATCTAGAGATCTCAGATATGAATGGATATTCACAGATCAGGGATTTATATTTAAGGATTTAAATTATTTTAATGTACTTAATTTAAGATAACAAGCTATCTAGCCAGCTACAAACACAAGTCCAGCTCCACACAACCTTATAGATGAGGACTCACACTGGCAGTATTTGTAACCAAAAACTTATGTAATTCATCTAAAAACTAAATAAGCCTTCCTTAAGATCCAGATTCTTTAACCACACATTGGCATAACAAACAAATTTGGGTTCTGGCAGTGCCACAAAACAGAAAAACATAATTACACCCAAACTTATTCAGAAGCAAGAGGTCTAAAGAGCCATGCAAACCCTATAATTACGCAAGCATTATCCAATTTAATTTCAGAAATTATACCAATCATAAGAGTCCCCTTCACTGATCTGTACAGATGGAATTTTTCTCTGCTTGCTCCATGATTAAAGAAATTAAGCAATATTTAGATTAGCTACTTTATCATTGCAGAATACATTTATTAGCTAAATTAATCTTTCAGAAATGGAGAAGAGATGCTACCAATTTCTTCCAGCATCTATTCCCAACACATTACCTTGTGTGACAAGCCTCTGTCTTAAGAATTTATAGTCTGTAAAATAAAAACAAATGGATGCATAAGGTAAGTCCATGCCACGAGACAGAAAAAACATGGATATTCTAAGGGTTCAACAAAGCCATTACCATCATGTAAGAATATCTTTTCATGAAATGGATGAACGGTGTGAAAATATTAAATACACTATCCCAATAATCTCCTTTTAAAGCAATATGTTGAGATATTAAGTAGGGCTATAATCCTGGGTTGCAGTAGATTTTGGTCAATACAGGTTTTAACTGCCCACTTGGGTTTTAGAATCACTCAAACAACTCACATACACGGGAGAACTGATTTTCTTATCTAACAATGAGATCTTTTAAACAAAGCTTGGGTTCAAAACACTGGAAATTCCTCCCTTTGCCCTTTGAACAGCATTTCTCAAGCTGAAGGCATGAATACTCAAAGACTAGGCTGAAGACCAAGAAACGACCTTTCTTCCAACACTACCACATACCTGTTTCTACTTTCTCCAGCTCTTGTTCCTTTTCCTTACGGTTCTCCAGCTCCAACCTGCTTTCTAAAGGCCTCACACATGCTCTATCCATTTTGCTTGGCATTCATTTCCTTATCACAAAGGACAGAGATGGACAGGCATTACAGGCTTTTGTCTTCTCTCAGAAGCGGGACTATAGCACAGCTCAAGAAAACTGGTCACAAAACACTAATGACTGGATAAGCAGTAGAATTTTGACATCAGACCAACAGCATCTAATAGGCCAAGAGCATTTTTAATGGAAAACAGAAAAGTTTATATTTATCTCAGTCTGCTGTCCTATTTAAAGACTTCTCAATTAACATATTCTTCTTAGCTGATGAAGTTGATGACATGATTGCTCCACTCATTGAAAAGCTGCAAGTAAATGTTCACAATGCATTCCTAAGACAGAAAGCAAGCCTTCCAGCAAAAACAGAAGGTCAAAGCGGTATTCCTAACACTTCCACACAACAACAAACTAATAATTTTTGTACTGAAAAAGGTATGCCCCCTTTATACATAGCAAAACACTAAACAGACAAAGCCATTAAAAACCATGGGGAAGAGCAGTCTTAAGAAAACCTCTATGTAGAAATTGTCTTATTTTGACAGATACAGTTAGCAGCAGATTATTTCCACTTGAAAGATTAAAAACATTCTAATGTAATTTGATTTTCTGACTTTATGAATATTAATAAGCCCATTATTTTATTGCTACTGTCATAGCTCCATCCATGTGAAACAGCTGTAAGTCCAGTGATCTCACTGCTACCTGTACTTTACTGCCCCAAAAGCAATCTTAAAATGTAGAAAACATCACGTAGTGTCTTCAAAGCATGATAGGAGTCAATTCTATTTCAATCCATAAAACAAGATATGCAAAAAAAAAAATATTTCACTGTTCTACTTAGACTCACAGTTCACTTTATATATATAATAGCTTCTTTTCTTTCATTTCTAATGCAGCTCAATCGTTAGCTACATGATTTTCTCCTACTTTGTACGTAAACATTCCTGAATATGTCAGGACAATTTATTTGTAAGCTACATGCGCTGCTTTATGTTTTCTGGACAGCAAAACACCAAGAAGTATTTCCTTGCTTACAAACTATCTAGAACCTGAAGGACATTTTCAGACTAACTAAGGGTTCCTAATTTTTGTATCAGTTTCATAGTTACCATAGTAACATGTAAGCTCAAAAAAAGCCATTTTCATTCAAAATATTGTTTTAACAGAAAACAAAGATAACAAGCACACTAAGATATGTCTCAAGTTGTAGGTTAACAGCCCTGTAGGTTAATAACTAGAGCAACCCAGTGAGAACAAGCAAGTCACTGGTGCTGCAAAACAGATGTTGAAAGACACAGACTTACTGGCCCTATTTAAACCTCGTGGCAAGCAGCAGAATCTGCGCAGAACGCCACCAGAATGGTAACACTGGTTTCCAGGGCTAAGAGAATGAAGACTGCATGGCTTCTGCTAAGTAGCCAGGCTCCTGGATGGAATGCTCTGCAAGATCCGCATCCTTCCCATCTGGAGGAAGAGGAGGAAGGAACAGGGAAAGTGACCTCCTCACAGCACACCAACCAGAATTTAGGCTAGAAAAATGCATGGCAAATTACTGAAATAACACAAAATGCTTCAATGTTCCAGTGACAGTTCTACTCTAAGACTGCCTCCTTGCCATGCCAATTGTGTATTTCTCTCCCTGTGAGCTGCAAAGTTGCAATCTTTTGACCTTTATGTTCCAACTACCACTCATTCCTAACTCATCGGTAGATCAGTCATTGCAAAGGGACTCGACACTTTCCTAGCAATTTTCTAGGTTTTCTCAACCAGAGCAAGGGAACACCACTGACCTGGAGGCTTGAACATTGCCCTTGACTCTTCTTTAGCAGGGCTGCCATCAGTGCTTATCCAGGAGATAAAGAGGTTCAGTGCTCACCAGCAGTGATGCAACAGCGTGGACATCAGTTGTCACTTCGTAGGCACGCTGCAAACTCCCTTAAGTAAAGGTAAGGAGGAGGGGAATAAAGGGCAACCAACCAGCACTTCTGTGGTTTGCAGGATTTCATCTCCAAGGGAAAGCACCCAATGCAATTCAAAGCCTCCCTGTGGGCTACCTCATTATCTGGTAGGTGGAAGCTGTGCTGTTTTATCTTGCAAAGCAAGTCAAAGGACACATACACACTAAGCAAATACACTACCAAACCTGTCAGGGCCATCCTTGCACATACATCTGGTTAACAGGAGAAATATGGGGTTTTGGCTTCAGAATCTCTTAAAGCAGCTGGTCCCGCAGCACTTGACATTGCACGTGCACACAACTAAATGAAATAGAAAGATCCTTCACTGAACGTGGAATACAAAAATGAAAATACTGGCTTTACTGTACCAGTCAAATCGCTGTTTACTCTCCCCCTCTGTACATCACTGAAATGGACATTGATAACAGCCAGAAAAAGTCACATTCCAGCTTTGATATACACAGGTTATGACCACCTCCCTTACAGCTTTACTGACTACTTTTGGGAAGGCAGGAGGGGATACGCCTCAAAGAAATGCTGAAGATCAGCAGGAACATATTTTAATAACCAAGGGATGCAAATGAAAGTCACCAGCAGCAGCATTCAGGGATAGCTGTATTTTTTCCAAGTCACGCTGCATTCCGTCCCCAGACCCCACACAACTCCTCTGTGCATTCATAGCAGCGCACCAGAAAAACTCATCAACGTGGAAAAAAGCCAAAGAGTACATATGCTGCTTTAGAATTTGTGTAAAATGCAAGTCACAGGATTTCAGGATATTTCCACTGCAGGATAAAAGGGACACTCTGTAATAAAGCGGACAGAAGCAGGTATATTGTATGTAATTGCCCTCCTATCACTGCTGGGGGAAATTTGATGAGGATGAACTCTAATACAGAATAGTTTGTGCTGCTGGTAGCTTGAGGCTACTAATGGCTTCCCTGCTGACCTGTTTGACGCAGTCCGGCACACAGGCAGACTGTTTATGAAATCTCTCCTGAACATTGATGAATTAAACTAAGTCCTAAAAAAACTAGATTAAAAGCAAAACTAATTCATCAACTAGCAAATCAGAACATTTGCATATGCATCGAACCACTGCTGAGTCGTAGGCTGCTGGCATGCAAGTCATCACCTTTGTTCACTTTGGATGCTGGTCTGCCGTCCCATGAGGCCAGGCTGGCTTGCTGTGCATATGGGTTTCTTGTTAAGTACGTGGTTAAATGTCCTACCACAACCTCCCCTTCCAGCAAAGCGATATATAACCTGCCTTTAGCAGTATGCGCGGCTAGGATCTGGGGCTTTGAAGATGGAAAGTGGCATCTTCTCATATTAGTTTACTTGCTGATCTTACTTTAGACAGCTTGGGGAGGGAAAAAAAAAGGATTTATTTTTACCATGCATGACCACCTCAAACCTGTTTTTCTTTGTATGTTAATTTAGGTAATTGAGAAGATTTACATAGAAAGCTCTCAAGAACAGTAAATTTTGCTACCTACGTAACATTGTGTAGCAAGGAAAAGAAGTGCCCAAGACAGCTTAAGTTTTACTGTAGCCCTCTTGTTTTCTTCTGCAGCAAATATTTATATTAGCTCTTAAGAAGGTAGGCTGCAGACGCACAGCCAGAGACTCACATTACATATAATTATGTCAGTCTCTTACAACAACACTGAATACTTATAAGTATGTAGCTGATATTAATTACAAAGATTTACTTTTTAAAGCACCTCCAGATATAAATAGTACATTTTAATGGGCCAAGAAGTTGTCCATACATTTTCTCTATTGTTATGCTGACAAAAAGCAGCACTAGGCCCTATTGTTGGATATAAAAAGAAAACTCTACTATTCTTCACACGCTTGCTATAGGCAATACTACTTTCTCAGAAATAAAATTTCAAAGATATTTGTCTCAAAACATCATTAAATCAAAGCCTTAGATTTTTAATACGAAGAGAACATCTTCTAAATTTCTAGATTATAGATTGCAGTTTTTCACCTGTATCTTAAACTCATAGCAGAGCTGAAAGTAAATGAAACCATAACCCTCCAGAAGAGGGGGAGCCACCACAGACATGGGGTGATCCATCCCATAGACACCCCGACACCCCACCACAAGCTGCAGGCACCAATTTGATTTTGCCAATTTCAGAGCAAGACTGGAAGTGAACTCACTTGAAGCAAGGTAAACATTTTGACTGAGAAATGTTCAGTATCCCTTTAAGCATCAACTGTTTTTCGGTTTTACACCAGGTTGCTGTTGAAACAAAGTACTCCTGCACCTGAGAGGACCAAAGCATTCATAGCATATCCAGACAGTGCTTCTATCAAAACTATTTGTTCTCATCTGGTGGTTTCAAGTGCTTAAAACATAACCTGTAATGTTCCAACCCATCATTAGATGAGCATTTTATCTGCCACACCTTGTCTCTGGGAGCCAGGCCTCCCAAAGATGGCCTCCTCACTTCAGAGCTCTGAATTAGTCACCACTGATAAATTCCGTCCCCTCCAGTTAGGTCTTACAAAATAACTCTGACACCACTCTGCAGCTACACTACCCAATCCTCGTAACTCAACCCAGCTGAGTTGTGTCTCCTCTACTCCAAGAAAGAAGAAATATTTCAGGAATTACCATGTTCCTTGCCTTATCCCTCTAGGGTTAAGGAGCAGAAAGCAAATGCAGCTCTACAAATCACACTTTTATCCCCACTTTTCAAAGCAACAGCAAGATTTGGTTGATCCTATTTCTTCCATTTTGTTCTGCTTAAGCCTCCATGGCTCCACTCAAACTACTTGCCTAGAAAGAAAAAATGCCACTCGCCCATCATATAGGATCCCTCCAATTAAATCTGTTCCAAGTTTTTTGTCATTATCCATCATCCAAATGGTGGAAATAAAAATCTCCTCAGTATACTGCTACAGAGAACTACTGAAAGAACAAAATAAGAAGGCTTCATAAAAGACAACAGCAGAACCAACCACAAAGTCCTGGCACACGTGCAAATAATATGCATTCTAAATCTATCCCCCCAAAAACATAATTCATGTTTAGCAGGGCTTTTTGTTGTTTCTCCAGTACCTTTTTTTAATTAAATCTTGAATATCACATTCACTCCTGACGTTATTATTGAAACCCTGCATCTCCCAGATGTATATAATGTACCGATACAAGACAGCAGGAATTAAGATATAAGGCACCGTCATGATAAGGCATCTTGCTTCGCTAACTTCCATTGTTTTAATGGCCTCCCAACAGCTCGTGCACTTGCAGCTAAGCACAAGAGAGGCCGAGGTGCAGCCGCAACCAGCAGCCACCACCGGGGTTAGGGATCCACCGCCATCAGCGCCTCACGGGGCCGGAGGCCCTGCGGGAAGGCTCTGGCACCCGCAGCGCCGCGACTGTTCCGGGGGGCTCGGCCCCACGGCAACGCTTCGGGACTGGGGGCCGCCCGCCCTGAAGCGCTGCCGGGGCCCGGGGGTGGGGCGGGAGCCCGGCACCGCTCCCGTGCCGTGCCGCCGCCTTTGTGTGAGGGAGGGGCGCGGCGCCCCCGGCCCCAGCGTCCCGACGGGAGCAACCTCGGCCCCGGAGCGAGGCCAAAGGCCGTGCTGCCCGCTTGAGCGGGGGTCCCGCGGGGGTCCCGCGGCCGTTCCCGCCCCCCGCCTCGCGGCCGTTGCCATGCGGCGGCGGCCTCACCCCACGGCCCATGTGCGAGGCGGCGGCCAGGCGGCGCCCCGCCCTCCCTCCCTTAGCACAAGAAAGAGGGGAGGGACGCGCACACAAAAAGAGGATTTTTTTTAAAAAAGGGGATAAAACAAAAAGCTGGTTTCCTGCGCAGGGTGCGGCGGCGGAGCGGGGCCGCGCCCGACGGCGGGCAGACAAAGGCAGCGCCCCCCGCCCGCCCGCCCGCCCCGCGGCACTCACCGGCCGAGCCCGAGGCTCCTCTCTTGCGGGCCGCGGGGGGCTCCGCCGGGGGCGAGCCGGGGGCCAGGGGCTGCTCCTGGGCGGGGGACGGCGTGGTGGCGGCAGAGGACGAGGAGGAGGAGACGGCGGCCGCGGGGCTCCAGCCGGGCTGCGGCGGCTCCGGGGCGGCGGGGCGGGGCGGCTCGGTGGTGCCGCTCAGCTCCAGCTGCTGCGGCGGCCGCTCGGGCAGGGCTGCGGCGGGCGGCGGGGCCGGCTTCCTCTCCATCACCTCCAGCTGCTCGTCGAAGTCTTCGTCCTCCTCCTCCTCTTCCTCCTCCTCCTCCTTCTCGTCGTCCACCACGAACTGGTACTTGAACTGGGGCTGCTGCGGCCGCGGGGGCCCGGAGGAGGAGGAGGAGACCAGGGGCGACTGGTCCAGCTCGTCCATGGCGCCGGGAGCGGGCGGAACAATGAGCGGGGCTGGGGCTGGGGCTGTGCCGCTGCCGGCTGCGGGCCCGGCCTCCCCGCCCTGGTGACTCACCGCTGGGGGGGCGGCGGGGCGCGGCCGCCCGCCCCCCGTCCCGCCCGGCCGCTGAGCGACGGCGGCGGGAGCCAGTGGGAAGCGGCGGGGGCGCGGCTCGGCCAATGGGGCGCATCAGCCTCATGCATATGCATGAGGGGCGGGGCCGGTGCAGCTGGGCGCGGTGCCGGCTCCGGTTCCAGCCCCAGCCCCAGCCCCAGCCCCACCCCCGCGCTGCCACCGAGGATGCGGCGGGGCCGGGTTCGCCCCGCACCGCCTCGCCGGGCTCGGGGCCGGCCCGGAGCGAGCGCCCCGCTCGGCCTCGCCGCCGCTGTGAGTCAGCGCCGCCCGCCCCGCCCCACCCTGAGCCCGGCCCGCGGTCCCCGGCCCCCGCGCCCCCCGGGCTCCGCAGTGCGGGGGAGCCGCTCGCTGGGCCGGAGCAGCCCGGGGCCGGGCGGGCTGGCGGCTCCGCCGCAGCCGGGAAGGCGCTGGGGAACGCGGCCTCACCGCAGCGCGGTGCAAAAGCAGCACTCGAGCACCAGAACTTGGTGCGGCCGGAAAAATCGTGAGGCGTGCTGGCGCCGCGCCGGCTGGCCGGAGAGCAGACATTTTGAGGCGAGGCGGCCCGGTGGGCGCTGCCGCCGCTCTGCCCCCGCTGCTCTGCCGGGCGGGCACGCAGCCGCACGTGGCTTCGTGGGCCAGCCCAGAGGCCTCGATGCAGCGCTGGGGTTTGGTAGCGCAGCCTCTCGGGGACACCGTTTTTACCCTCACAGCTGCCACGATATGACCACGAGGCTTGCAGTTGCGTATGCAATACCTCCCCAGAGTTGTTTGTTAGGGATTTTAACCCGCAGATGACTTCTCCTGTCTGCACTCACTCACGGAAACGCTGCTGGCTGGCTGAGACAAACCACGCAAGGCAAGGGCGCAACAAATCTCTGCACGCCTCCCCACTGCTGCACGGCAAAGGGCGTGGAGAGGCACGCTTGGCCTGCAGGCCCGTCACGCACAACCACATCACCTGGAGCACGGAACGGGCTCCACTCACTGTATCTGCCTTCTGGGCTGCATTTAGGTCTCAGGCACCAAGTCACTGTCCAGAAAAAAACAGGAGGGCTACAGGTGGATGGAGGGACATTATAGGGTCCCAGCACTCAGCCCTCTTTTGTCTCAGAAAGACGTATTGCCTTGTTTTGTAACCACTGTTCAAACCCAAATATTTGGGGATAGGGTGTGTTGCACTACTGGTACTGGGAAGGCTATTCTAAAATACCATTTTCCAAACAACTAGAAACCTCCTAATTTCCAGTCTTAATTTGTTCAAGGCACATCCTTTTCCCACTATTCCCTTTACTTTAAACTGTTCTTTTCTCTGAATTTTAATTCCTAACCTGTTTAAAGGGATACACCTTGTCCATTCATTGCCTCCTTAAGCCAAGCTAGAGCAGCTCTGCTGTCACCCTTTCCCTTGCTGCTTCCAGCAGCCTTTGCCTGCACCTGTTCCAGACTCAGTTTGGGCCAGGTGAGTTTTTCAGAAGGATGTACAAAGACATGGCTATTCCCTACCTCCACCAGGCACATCTAGAAGGATCATGGAAAGTATTTTTATAGCAAAAGTGAAGACAACACCACGGGGAGACAAACACCATGGGGATACAAAATTTCACAGCTGGTGAATAAGCACTTAACTAAAGACCTGTAAGGTCTTCAGACTTCATTCTGCCTTTCTTTCCCCTTAAGATTTTGTATTTTCTATTGACAAATTGTCCGTGTACATTTTCAAACCAGACCTTTTTACAGTGCTGTAAGGGATGCTGCAGTGGCAGCAGGATGGATGGACGAAATTAAAATAAATGTGTTGTTAAACATAAAACTTGGAAGTTTCAGTAGTGGCTAAATGCTATTCCTAGTTGTATTGTTACAGCCAGTGGACTTCATCGACAGAACTAAAGCCAGAAAAGGCCCAGGAAAATTAAGACATAAACTTGTCTTCTTTTTACTTACCTATTGCTGTATCTACCCAGTGTCCTACAGCAGCTGCCACGGTGCTGGTGCAAGCAAAGAAGATGTCAGCAATAGTGTGCTCCTCCTCCCAGCTGGCCAATGCGGAGCACATGCGCAGGGGAAAGCGCTCGCTTCATGGCAGAGTCGAGTCTCAGAACATTTTAACACTTTGAAAAAGATTAAAGTAATAAAGTGCATTAAGAAATTAGTAACAATCTGGTGATGGTTTTTATCTATGCAAATACCAGGCCAGATTTAATGACTTTACAGATGAATGTAAGTCTGTGATCTTCAATGGAATTTTACCCCATTCACCAGAAGATGACTGAGCCTGAAATATTTCATAAAAGGAAACTTCAGCTTTTCTGTGTACTCATTTATTACATAATATGAAAGTACACTTTTTTATTGTAAATCTGCACTTTTTGTATAGCAAATAGAAATATTTTGAGTAAGCTCCTTATAATTTCACCAGAAAATCTCATTTTCACATCTCTTAGTTAAACAAGAAAATAGAAATTTTAACATTCCATTAAAATATACTTTTAGGCAACAAAGTACTTTTAATACTTCATAAAATTCTGAATACAGACACAGTGCTGAAAGTAATTTTAACATATCTAGCCACAGTGATTTTTGGTCTTCTACAAGTAGGAAAAATCTATATATAATTCAGTTGATTTTATCAGAATGCTTAAAAGCAAATCCATCATCAGTTAAAGAGAAATGAAAGGGATTTTTATTTAGGGAAAGGAAGTGACTAAAGGTCTTGGAGGGAAACAGGAAGGGAGTTCCAGATTGCCTAGGCAAGTCAAATTAACAAGTGAGAGGGAAACACAGATCTGCAGTACCGAACATATACCGCAAAATACCCTTTCTTTTAGCTCTCAGAAAAATATTTTACTATTATAACATGAAAATTGTCAGCAAGTAGGAATACTTTGCAGATATTCATCAAGCTAATTTACAGATTTTCATGAGATGTTTTCACATAGCAAACTTAGGAATAAAACCATTCAGTTTGGTGTGTTTCTGAATTTCCACAGCAGAGCTGACAATGGCTATGGACTAGTTGTATTTTCATCTGTCCACCATGACCTTCTGCCTGATCTTACACAGAAGCAATATGATATCACAGTATATCATCGACTAGGTAAATAATTGTGAGGGGACAAATGCCGTGTTATGCTGTGTCACAGCAGGTTCAAACAGGAAAAACATTTAGTCTCAGGTAGCAATTTAAAAACCTGGAGTTAATGTTACAGGGACAGCTGGATTTCTGTCCCTCATTTTAAGCTCAAAATATGATCCTCCAGATTTCAGACATCATCTCTTTATCTCTGGAAGGATAAAAAGCGGCAGTGCCTTTGCTTACAGATTATGCCTGTGCTGCCGTGCCTTGGGCATCAAGCATGTTTACCTAGCACTTTTGTCTTGGTTTGAATGCTTGCTGTACTTCTTTTCAAGATCAGCAGTGGGATATTTTACAAAATCACTCCTTAGTTTACTAATAACGCAGCATACTGAGGGAAAAAAATGTTAAAACAACAGCACAGAAGGATTGCCAGCTCCTGATGGTAACAGGCAGGTTTGCTCTATCAGAATTTTCTCTAGGGCCTGCCTTTCAGCCTGGTCCTCTGCAATAATTAACATTTTCTTGACAGTCACTTTTTAAACCTTTTATGTTCTTTTGTGTTCCAGGCACTTCCTATTCTGGGCTTGTTACTTTACTGTGAGCTGACTTAAGTTGAGCCAATTTTTCTACTTTTTCCCCTCCAATATCATCTTGAAAAATCAAAGCAACCCATTTCTACAGAAAGGGTCCGTATAGCCCCGTCAATATACCGTATTCTGATTTAGATCTGTCACAAAAAAATCTTTAAAACTTCCTTCAGCCAGCCAGCCAGTGGGGTGCTGCACCACTCCATCTGCATAGATGAGACTGGTTTAAGGACAGCTCCAAATTATGTCAGCTGGCACAAGTGCAAAGTTACCACCAGCTGTAGCTTTAAATTCCTGCATCCAGGTAATTTCTGCCCAGGCCACAACTTGGTTTATTTAAGCTTCCATTCAAAGGAACCAGCTGATAACATTAAAAATGACATTGCAACAGAGGACAAGAATCTATTTGCTCGACCATTAAACTATACCAGCATATGAAGCATACCAATGATAATGCACAATGCTCTCCAGCAAACAAGGCTATGATCTAAAGTATTCACCTCATTAAACCTGCACAGGAATTCAACTTAAATTGGATTTTGGTCTGACTACTCTTTCCCTTGCAAACGAACCATTACGCCTAAAATACCGATTTTATGCCTTACTGATGTTGTGGGACCCTAAGCAGTGATGTCCTTCCACACCCAAATAAGACACTGTTTACACTGAAGAAAGATAAGACTTCTGTGCAAAACCATTCAAACACTGTAGCACTTCCATGTTCCTGGATAACCTTCTATCTAAGTACTGACCCCAGCTAAGGCTACTTCACTTGCATGACTAACAAGTTCTCAACAAGCAGATAGTGGGGATTTAAAATAAGTATTTTCCTTGAAGTCCTCTCCTCTCTGCCCAGTCAGGGAGGTGACGGTTGGACGCTCAAGGGAATACGCTGCTGTGAATCAGAAAAGTCCTTAAGTGAAAACAATTATTACATTCTTACATTTTATTATTACAGCAATTCAATATATTAATAAGAAAGTTAATTAAATAAATGTATCCATTCACACCTTAATAATAGTGTATTAGGGACATAAAACCATGGAAGTGTGGCAGAATGACGTGCACTGAACAATTTTTAATATCACTATCAAAATTCACCAGGTCACTTTAGAAAATTTAAACATACAAGAATGTGAAGTCCTCTGAGACTGTCTGTGAACATTCACAAAATTCTCTAAGGAATCAGAATGAATGGTGCAAATTTTTCAAATTATCCAGAATGCAGATAATTCCCCAGTTTAGTTTCAATATTGCTACTATTCAGTCCCTCACACCTCTAAGAAATAAAATTAAATTATTCACTTACCAGTTTGGCTGCAATCATTCAGACTCCCGAGGAACATAAGAACCACCAGCTTCACTGGACCTAAACACAAAAAATCCATTCACTATTAATACCTCTTGCAAGCAGATCAAGGTAGTATAATAATTACTTTTTATAATGCATGATATCCGTTTATTATGATATCAGTATCATAATGCATGATATACGTTTAAGCATAAATGCTTAAAATCACTATCAAGTTTAGGTCTCAGCATCCCTCAATAAATCTGTACCCATGCATGTGTCTACACTGAAACGTTACAGCCTTGATACTTAGCCTTTTTTTAGGGCTTTATTATGGCTCTGTTTTATGCAAACATCCCACATACTGTAATTAATGTCGTGAACCAGCAGTGTTTGTTCCCTGTGTGCCTGGGGATTCAATGGAGGAGAGTCCACTGATGCCCAGTACCTTTCAGGTTCTTTGGACAGACGTATTTGTGATGTCCAATTCCCATGGAGTGAGGAAAGGAGGATGTACTCATTACCACACAAATAAGAGCACAGAAAGAACAGTTTTACAAGCTACAAGTGTAGTTTTAGAGCAGGAACAGAATTTGGATGGCATGTTGCAGGCTCAGAGTATCTAACATACATGCTCAACCACTGATTTCTTAACTTGGAGTGTACAAGCGACTGAGCTGAATTAGCTGAACAAACTAATTGAGGAAAATGTGTTCCCTGCATGTTCAGGGGAAGACACAGGTGGCAGGGGCTGACCTGGCAGCCCCACCATTCTGATTCCAGATGCTGAGCTTGTGATTCTGCTAGCTCAGTGACTTGAATTTACAATTCCAACAGCAAGCATGAACTATCTGAAAATATAGCAATTTATTCACATTATTTTAATAGCTTTTAAAAAAATAATAAAAAAAAATCTTGGGAATTCATAAAAGCTATAGTAATTTGGATTTTTTTTTTAAGGGAAAGCATGTATACTTTAACTTAGAAATCAATATTTGCTCTTTTTAAGCATTAATATTTACCTGCTTAGGAAAGAAACAGTCTGGTAACCAACATTCAGGTTATTCCTTTGGCTGCCGAATATGCCCAGGGAGTAAAGAGACTGAGAGTAGCAACATTGTCGCCATTATTGTAGACAAAACTGATGGCACTGCTACTGGAACTATAAACCTTAAGAAGACGGGGAAAGTTTGCTTTGGAAACAGTACTGATTTTAAATGCCTCACATTTGAAAGGAATCAGCACAGCGTCTTCTACCACTTTGCTCAGTGCTTAATAGCTTATGCCTTATAACTGTTTTTATCAAACCATAGCAGCTGGAGTCTTCACACAGGTCACAGTGGTGTATGGGCGTTTCAGTGCATTTTTGACTTCCAAGGACAGATGGTATAGCACCTTTGGAAGCCAACACCGAGTCTGTGACTGCTACATCTTTTCTTATGAGCGTTTAGGGAGCTCTTCCTTTTATCTGGGTCAGACAAAGATAGGATGACTAAAAAAAATTTCAACATGACTACCCTGCTTTCTGAGTACCACACCAAGCTGATCAAACACGGAAGCCCTTTATCTCCCTCACCTTTCCCCACATAAAACAAAAAGCCCACCACCACCACCTCGAGCTTTTGAACACTTCGGACAATTTCGGCTAACTATGGCAGTAGTAGAAAATTCAAGAATATCAAATTCCTGATAGCTTTGTAAAAATCAGCAGCTGCCTAAAATACAAAGAGGTGACAAGCTCTCCTGTGGAGAGTGAGCTAGGGAGAACTCAGCTGTTGCCCATTGTATTTTGCAGCCATCAGCCAGTATGCAGTTTTTATAAGCATGTCTGTCTCTCACCCAGATGGCAAAACCATGAAGGAGGATAAGAGACATGTAGAACAACTGAACATATTCCAGTATACACTGTAAGACCTGAAGCTATGGGAAACCTGAATTTCCTAGTTTTACTGGTTTTAGAACTGGTTTCTGACTGTTGTAGACAGGGATGAATTTTACATGAGTCACACCAGTGGAACTGTGGTGAAGACTACCTAGGTGCAGCCACAGTTTTGGCAAGAGCAGAAAAAAAAGGAACACAAATTTTGTAGACCAAATTCTATCCAATATATCCCATGAAAAGGAATAGAAGCAAAAGGAAAAGATCTGGGAAAAAAATAGCACATTAAAGAAGTTACATAGGGCTATCTTATTGCCTAAGAAAAATCAAGGTTCTTCGGGTTTTCTAAGGCACAATTCTAGGCAGGTATTGCTTATTCTAAGCTGTTTAAAAATACATTTTTTTAGTACAAAGACAATTTTTACTTTTCTCATTGTAACTTGTGAAAAATGTAACATATTTCAGTAAAAAACAACTACTTGAATACCATATATCATCTGTTCAAATTACTCCTTCAGTACAGTTAATTAGCAAATTAACTGCTTTCATTCCATCAGTTAGAAACAGGTTGCTAAACAGTGCAAGTTTTAATATATGAGCCTGAAAATAATTATAACTTGACCATACCCTGGGCAGAAGTACCTAGGTTAACTGAAAAAAAAAATTATTCTGACTTTAGAGGTAGCTATTTGTTATTTGTTTCTCATCCAAATCTTACCCTCTTAAAGCTTTAGTAAATTAAATCAGAATTTAGAACCAGCAGTCTTTAAGATTTATCCAACTAAATCAGTTCAATAGAGTTCTCGTAAATTTTGCATTGGGCCATTGGAATATTGAACAGATTTGTCTGATGGAGCACGTTACAATCTTTCTGAAGCTAATATAGATGATCTAAGATGGCAGATGTTGTCTACCCTCAGAAACTACTGTAAAGCCAACCTCACTGTGTGATGACTAACAGCTTTCTGACATTACACCATAGTACTTTCTTTTACCTAGGGGCAGAAATAAGACATACACATGGTATTTCTTACAGTGTAAAACTGTTTTGTAAGTATCCCAGTTAAAAAATAATTAAACAAAAACAACAGGCCTGCTGATTGCCATTTCAAATAAATCTTTTCCATGATAGGAAGATATCCTCCTTGTGCCTATTCGTTAAACCTAAGAATTCCTCTATTTTGCTCAATACTGTGTGATCATGGATGATATATAGACAGTTTCCCCATACTATGGCATGTTCATGTAACTGATATGATGGCAAGATGTACCTCTGATCACTCGTGGTCTCTTTTCAACACTGATGCAAGTGTCATCCTTACCTTCTACTCTTGTCTCAGAAGAATCCTCATATTCAGCCTACTTCTAGCCAATTTCCCTCAAAGATCATCACTGGTATCATGTCGCTTCTCATCTGACTTGGTTTAGCCCTTACAGCTTGAAGTTCATACAGATGTTCAACATTTGTACTGAACTCTTTCTCTGAGGCAAAGTATCCTTTATTTTTCTTCCAGAATGTAGCAGAAAGAAAGGTTGTAAGACATTCAGATGCATATGCATTTCATCTTAACTACATGTAATACTTCATTAAAATTTCCATCCTGTTTTTTTCTGCAAATTGGGTGATGGTTACTATCTCTGCAGACTCAGTCTCTCTGCCATGATCTAAGGCACTTATTTGAAAATCTACTGCTATGGCTGCCTCGGGATGTTGAACTTTTACAAGTAATTCATGCATCCCACTGCGGGATAAGAGGAAAAACAGCTGGGAGCAGTCAAAAAGGGATGCTAAAATGGATGAGACCTCCAGCTGGTGATGCACAGAATAGAAAGATCAGCACTGGCAACTGGCACAATCTAAAACTATCAACTTTCGTTCCCCCAGACTAAAACAGTCCATGACTGGATAATTCTTACTCCTTCTTATATCATCCATACAGCTCCAACCAAATAAAGGTAATCATTTTATTCCTAAAAGTAGTACATGATATAATCTCCCAGAGTTTTCAGAAATGGCAAGTGCTATTTGAACTGTTTTTTAATAAAACCATGTGCCCCTATATAAATATGTAATATATCATGCATTGATGCAATTTTAGATCATTTTATGGCAACTGAATGGCATTTAAATTTTTGTCACATTTCTAAAAATATGCAGTTTTTAAACATAGTATGTTAGCGATTTTGTCTACCTCCACCTGGAAATTTCATTTCAGATCATGGTATTCCTTCACTTCATGGTATTCCTTCATTCCTGCAGTATTTATGCATCTATAATTGTGTGTGGCACATATATGTATATGCAAAATATGAGCCAAAAAAGTTAAATACGCTGTCTCTAGCCTGATGGGCTGTTTGTTTTTGTTTTATCAGGTTCATGTTTACCCTTCCAGAATGCCCAGGCATGCCAGCCGAGTATCAAGGCTCACTGGATTATGCAATGTCCTGGTATGTTAAAAAGTTGGTTCCTCCTACACACAGTTCACAAGGCACAATACAACAGGTGGATGAAAGACCTTGCGCCAGGGTGTTTTGGAAAAATGAGGCAACAACAAACCAAAGAGGTCAGTGGAAAAGCAGCAGTTTGCCACCTACCTTTATTGGTTAGTTGATTTCTCTTGCAGATGTTTTGGATTTGCAAACCAGATCTAGAAGGAAGCAAGAAAATATATACATGCATCGAGAAAAAAAAAAATGATCCTCAGTGAGCTAAGAACAGCATCTCATAATGTTAAATTTGAATACATAGGCAGTTTAGAACATATAGCATATATGTTCTGCACTATATATTATATTATAGCTAATTGCACACACTTCTGTGCGCTCTCTTCATTTGTAAGCTTCTAAGACAAAGACTGCATAAACTCTTATTTACAGAGCATACCACAACAAATCCACAATCCTGATCACAGCCCCTGTATGATACACAGATATTACAAATACCTCCTGCCAGGCTGGCCTTATATTTTTCTTTTTTAATCAGGTTTCTCACAGCTCCACAGATAAGCCAAACATATCAGCTGAAAGCACAGCTGAATGAGGTGCCAGTAACCCCCAGTAAAGTTCAGAAGAATCACTGTGCCCATGAAGTTAACAGCACAACATGTAGAACAATTTAATTTCTATTTATTCAGCTTTAATTCAGGCTTCATGTCAGCACATGCCTGATTTGTTTTAAAATCCTGAGTACAGGCAACAAATAGCTGTGTGGAACATGCGTATGCAATGTATGTAGCCATATCACCTGGGGCAACATCACATGGGATTTGACAAGATAGGCAGGTTTGGGGTTGGCAATACTCGGATAAGGAACACACAAGATTACTGCAAGAGATATTGTTGGGTATTTGTATTCTCAGTGCTGCTACACCGAAACTCTGATGCCAGTATAAGCTGTGTAGTACTCTTCCAAAAGTAATGGCCATCTAATATAGCGAGCATGAAGAACGGCTGGCTGTTCCTGTTGGTGAGCCCGAATTAAGTCATTTTCTCAGGAGAAGCAATGCAATACTGAAGCTAGGAGTTTAAGGGCTTGTCAGCGATGGTTACGTGGGGAAGAGTTTGAAATGGCAAAAAAGGGAAAGTGGGAATCTATGTACAGAAACTGTGAATGACAGCTGAGCAAGTTCCCTGTGCTTTCCAGCCTGGCAGGGAGGAAAAGCCAAGCAGTGTCATTCAGCAGCAGCTGGAGGAGAAAGAAAACAGGCAGAACAAAATGGAACCTGCGTCCCTACATTTTCTGAAAGAATGGCCTGTGGCCAGACATGAGAGGATTAGGAGAAGAAGAGTGAAATGAATCATGACTGCAATATACAGTGACTGTAAAAATATGAAGACCAAAAGGAAAGGGCAAGAAATCCCCTTTTCTGTCACAAAAATAAATGAGGCAGAAAAACAGTGAAAAATCTAACTTCAGGTTACCTTGCTGTACTGAACATATTAGTGGCTTGATTGAGTTTTCTCTCAGGTATGTGCATGTAAGTGTCACCACACTACAATGCAGTTATTTATAAGTATCTGAAGGCAAGAAGACTAAAATATTAAATCTGGTGCAAGACAAATCCAGTTAAAGTATTTTTAATAAGATGAGGACTGTCTTTACAGCTTCACCTTCCATTCTGCTCATTCTAATTATATACAGATATTAAAATAGGAAGACATTACACTAAGTTAAACAATATTCTGAAAAAAACATGTATTCATTTAATGAATAATAGCAAATTTGAATCTCTGCATTTATGCACACCACTCAGGTTAAGCTTCTTAGACTAAGAATTCATCCTCAAATGACTATTAAGCAAAAAAACCCCACCCACAAATATAAGCTGAAAAGACATTTGAATGTATAATAATAAACAAAACCATTATTACAAAGTTAATGTGATGAAAGCATTTGAGAAGGACTCCACCTAAAACCTAGAAAGCACAACAGAGCTGGGAAAAAGTATCAAGAGGTATTCAAACTAGGAAATGAGCAGCTCAAGAGATGCAGCTATTTAACTCATGCAATAACATTGCTTCTTCAGATGATGCAAGTCTGATGTCAATAGACTGGTATGATGAAGTAAGAAACACAAGTGAGCTAAACTGGCAGGGGTCTGGGAATGTGAGCAGCATGAACCACAGAGAGGGGAGTGTGTGTGGGGGGGGAGAATACTTGAAGAAAAAGAAGTGGGTATTATCCCAGCATAAAGTTACCAAAGTTACCAGCACTAATGTAATCCTCAATGCCCACAAGGCTTTGAAGTGTCACAAGGATAGACCTGAAACCCTGCTGCATCTGTCTGAGAGCTGCAGATCGCTAGCTGAAGCAGCCCTGCAGAAATCATCTCCCCCATACTTCTCCAGAGGGAGCTTTTCTTCTATGCTGCTCTGCAGTGTAAGGAGCACAAACTCATTCTAAGACTACCACAGCACTTTGTGGCAGATTTATGTGCTCGTGGCATTTGTAGACTACATTGTTTTCAAAAGATAACCCTGGAAATGTGTGAAATCATGGAAATATTTGCTTCAGGAAAAAGTAAAGTGACCCTTAATTTTTACCAACCTGGGTAAAAAATAGGTCTAGAGAGTTTGCATTATTTATTTAAGAGAATTGTCACTAAAATCAGACACAACCTTCTTGTGCAGAATCATTGAGAGAATGGGAGAGAATGGAAGAATGCAGAGTCATGGAGAGAATGGGAATTGGGAGAATTAGCTCCTCAGCTTGTACAGATCCAGGCTGTTTCACTCAGATCAATACACTGCTGGGAATTAGTGGCAGCTGAGAATCTGGCTTGCTACAGTTAGGCTTAAGTAATTCAAAACTAAATGAAACATGGGCTCTCTGAAAAGCAACGTATCAGAAGATATCTCTCTGCAGAAAAGTAACAGTCCAAGCTGAAGTCTGACACCAAATCCACCATGCATCACAGAAACATTGATGTAGATTGGACCATCTGACTCCCAATGTCCACCTTCCCAGTGCTTCATTCAGAGAGCCAAAAGACCATCCGCTCTTCACATATCCCTACACCACAAGCCAAAAAAGACTTCCCAGTACCCTACAACAAGTAGGTCTCTTCACAGATAAACTATAGAAATACTCTACCGCCAAAATTAGAGACATTTTTTCCTGTTATTGTCTCTGTTGCCCTATAGCAATCTTACTGTGTGTATTTGAAAAAGCAAAACCAAATTGGGAATACTACTATTGTTCAAACTTGAGCCCATATTCCCACTACTTTAGTAATCCTGTTTCTATTTGGGATGGTATGCAACACTGACACCAAAGAAATCAAGAGACGGATTTAGTAGGACCATGCTGTGATCTCAGGCTGACAAAGAACAAGCTCTGTAGTGCAGAGCTCTCAAGAAAGGGCTCTGTAAAGTCTAAGAAGGCAAGAAAAAAAAATCTTTAAAGCAATTATTACTTATAATTATTTTTTTTTAGGTCTATGAGGTTTTGAGTAGCATACAATTTTTTATAATATGTGGCTTTACTATTAACTTGTTTTGAAAATGAGTGTTGCCAGTCCCTATATTTTTCAGAAACTAATGGAATGGGATGTGCCCATAAAACAAACTTTAACTGCAACTTTAACTGCACTCATTTTCTTGTATCTGCAAGTTTCATCTAATTTTTGCACTTGATTATCAGCTGAAGATTCTCCTGAATAAAGTCTACATATTTCTAAGAACAAGCAGTTCAGATATTTCTATTCTAGTTATCAACCATACCACTAGAACTGAAATAGCATCAATTAAAATTGTCATTGACCTCTCACAGAGTACTGATATAAGTGCCATTCTCCCCTTGTCCCAGCTGCTTTTTATACAACGGGGTATTTGATTTCCTCTGAACATTTGATTGAAAGATGAAACCATCCAATGTTTCCAATTAAAAACAGCTTGTGTTCTACAGTGGATTTAACTACTTCATTAAATCATTCATTATGGGTTTTCTCACTGCTCTATTTTTTATTCTTTCCTTCAATCCATAAACTTTTCACTTACAGATCTAATAAAATCATCAGGAAGCTTAATTTTCTGTCATCTGCCAGTATGAAAAAGATGTAATTAAAAATCATCACCACTATTCCATCTGCCACTTCTGTGCACTGTCAGTGCACCTGAGTCCTCTGTATGCAGAGTGTTAAGAAGTCTCCTGCAAATTTCTGTAATCTGAACACAGAAAGTGTGTATGTTATCTAGATACAATTTAAACTTGGCATTTATTCCAGAATGTCTCACACTGCTCTTTCTCAACCCTAGGAATCTAGCTGCACTCTGGTCCATCAGGCAGCCAGTGCGCCTTCACGTGAGTGAAATGTTTCCCCTTCTTTTTGGGAGCATTGCCAATACACTTCCTTGCCTCATTCGGATATGACTGTCCTTCATGCCTATGTTTTGTTTCATTTAGATCGGCGTAATGCTAGACCCTTTCTGCTGATGTGTATGCATGCAGAACTAATAGACTTCATCTACTACAAAAAGATGCTGGCAGGAGTTTTGTTGGCAGCAGACAGGGTAAGCACATAACTCTCTCCATGGCTTAGTTACCCTGGTTGCCAAACACATTCAATATTGGCCTCAAGGTACTTCCTCTTGACCTTTAAAGCCTCGTGGAATCTCAGTCCGAGCGTGTTCTCCAATACAGCAATTCCCTCCCTCACCTTCCTGAGTGCCAAACAGGCTTGGCTGAGTCCTCCCTGTCCCACCCGCAGGTATACAAATGTGCCCAGCCAACTTGCAACTTAACTGCCCCTAGTGCCTTTCTCCTGCAGGAATGTCCACCTAATTGTGATCACCAAAGTTACACAGAGATTGCACTCAAGGCATTTTTTTTTAACTCTTTCCCCATAAATGCAGGTTTGGCATCCAAAGTTGTGCTGAAGTCCTTTATTTTTAGTAAATGCCATATTTGGTTGTTATAAAATAAAATAAAAATTGAAGTTGTTGCTCTTGATTACACTCTCCTCTTACCAAAATAATACAGAGCTTTAGGAAATACACAACAAGCACATGCTGATCCTGATGACAATTCATAACATTGGATGAAAAGATTAAAAATAGTGTGGTATAATTAGTATAAATCGATCCACATAGTCTGGCTTTATTTCAAACCAGTGAAACTTTCAGTAAGTAATACGTTTGTATGCAATATGTAATGGAAGGACAACACCAATTCCTTATTCTTTTGACTCACACCTGCAAATGAAAAACAGGAGCTCTCTTATTTGCTTGTACACCAACTGGCAGGTTTTGATTCTGCAAGTACTTGTACATGTGTTCCTCCTTCATAGTCACAACCTGCTCTACCCCGTATCCAAAACTGCTTAGTAGCAAAGCATTTGGTGGACTAGACCTAAGAACAGGACTTATATTTTTAAAGGTTTTACCTTAAGAAAATTAGGTTATATTCTGAAAATGAAACACAATTTTAAAACAATTTACTGTCAGCTTTTGGAGGAAGAGGTCTAGATTATATTAAAGATGTGGTAGTTATCTGAATATCCTTTCTAGCAGCTGACCCCTTTGGCCTTTGTGGCACTTGCCTCAATACTGCCAATAGTAACAAAGCACAGCAAGTTACAGAGCTTGTATCTATCGTCACACATGCATCTGCAACACAACTGTATGCAAATATGTAGTCACAATTCTGTTTCAGAATACTATTTCAACCAACAAGCTCAAACTAACTGAAAAGACTGTTTAAACAACAGCCAATAAGATTTTTTTCTCTCTTATTTATGTCACAGAGAACTTGTACATAGACCTCCCACAGAGATGGTTTTCATAGATTAAAAAAAAAAAACAAAAACGCTTCTTTTTAACCAGACCATACTTCAGCTTCCCACTAAAAGTTCAGTTTTCCAAGTAGCACCTCTTGGGAAAAAAATCACAAACATTGTTTCCAGAGAAACACACAGTTGTGTTTGAATGGAGGGCATAGCTTGTGTTTTTAAAATCCTGATTATACTTTACAAAGTACTGACATAGGCCCACATTGCAGAGGGCTTATTTCACAGCATTAAAACACAGTGTAAAATGAGAAGGCTGATCCTGGCCTCTTTTTTATCTTACTGGGAAGTCTGGCTCAATTAC
This sequence comes from Anser brachyrhynchus, assembly GCF_964034855.1. Taxonomy (NCBI): domain Eukaryota; kingdom Metazoa; phylum Chordata; class Aves; order Anseriformes; family Anatidae; genus Anser; species Anser brachyrhynchus. The sequence continues at coordinate 9,768,001 of NC_137696.1, read as the reverse complement.
AATCTTCCCTCAGTTTAGGTCTAAGCCATAAGTTAACAAACTACTTGTCCATATAAGAAAACAAAATTATTCAGCCACTTTACCTTCCCAGGATCATTTTCCTTGAGGTCTGTTCCCCAATCCTGCTCCATGTGACAGAGATTTCCGTGACAGTCAGAGGTTAACACAAAGTGAATGTCATAAAAACCACGAGCGATACCTTCGCTGTAATTGCCATTGCAGGTACACTGCAATTGCTACAAATAAGCAATCATTTTTATCATAGTACAAAAAAAAGGTGTGGTTTAGTTTGTGCTTGTCAGAGGGTCTGTAGGAGTTTGCACAACAGAGGATCAACAGTGCTTTTATTTTAGCAACAAGAGCTGTTCAAGTGATGGTATTTAAGGAATGAGGTCATTTATTCAAGCTGTTTAGATATAACAGTGTTCAATGATGTCAGTCAGGCTCCAAGTAGATAAAAAGTGCATCATCTTATCAGCCAGGCATTTCTAGTGCTGGTGAGCTTCTCACATTTAATAAAGCAAGGCATGGAAAATAAACTCCATCCTGACACAGACAGATGCTTCTGAAGCCATATACACTTTATAGCAGAGTTGGAAAATATGAATTACAAGACCTTATGCATATGTCTCTGAATGCCTGTACTTTGTGTTAAAAGGACAAAAATCAATGTTCATACCTGAATTAGTAATTTTTCTCTCTATTAGGAAAGATTTCAGTAAGACAGATGTTGTAGCAGGAAATCCTAGGCAACAAAACACATTTCAATTACTATATTGGTGAAAATTATTCAGTAAAGTACTAATCTGACTTTATAATTTTATCCTGATACACTTAATTAACATGCAAGATTTGCCCCAAGATTTTTGCAGATGTTTGAATGTTACTATGCATCCATAAAAAGACCAAAATCCACTCTCTGAAGTAGCCCCTATTGTAAAAAAAAAAAAAAAGAGGTCATTGGCTGACATAGTCTGATATTAGTCAGTATGACCATAACCTCAGTAGAAATTATTTCATTTGGCCCATGGTCTTTACAACAAATTTATTTTCCTATGTAGTCAGTTAAAAAAAAATCATCCTTTTTCTAAATACAAATAACATGTTTACATAGATAGGTTTATCTGAAAACTTTAAATTTTGTCTCACTAACATATGTAAATCCATTATTTCTACTCACCTCAAAACTTCTTATCTGTTGGTAACTGATATGTCCTTTCTCAAAACACATTTCACAAAAAATATTTGTCACTGAAGTTTTAAACACATATCAGAAATACAATTATTAAGTTATCAGTTCTGTTACAATAACCCAGAAGTTAGGCACTGTAATCACTTTTCTGAAGAATTTATACTGGCCAAGTCTCTGCCCTGAAAATATTTACATGCATGACTTCAGTAAAAGTATTCACGTAAACAAAATTATTCATGTGTACAAATCTTCCAGACTTCAGCCAAAAAGATGATAGCACTGAGTAAAAAAACCATTGTTATTGTCCATAATACACTGAAGATAAACCAGGCTGTCAGGCAGTGATCTGTCTTAAATTTTTATGAAATGGTTTATGCCAAATAAATTTCCTCCGACTTCATAAATGCAAAACAAGTTATTTCCAGGCCTCACACACCTAGCGGATACTTATGTTAGGCTTTAGTAATTTACATCATTACAAAGATATCAAGATTGGGCCCTTGTAATGGTAAGTATTTCAACAAATCCCATTATAAAGTTTTTAGCTTCCTTTAAATTGCGTTTTACTGTTTGTGTATTGAAGGAACAAGACTGCAACAGTGATGAGAAAGATTTACAGCCTAGTTTGATTTACAGTGCCTCGTGTTTACACGGAAGCCAAAAATATCCAATGAGCCTCACCTGAACACGTGAAAAATTTTTACTCAATGAAATAAGCCTACGTTGCTTAACAGCAACACTAATCTGCATAAAGAATATGTTCCAAAGAGATAACGTGAATTAACCCTGAAAACATGCTTAAACTCCAGCTCCCATTATTGTTTTGCATCCCCAAGGGACTGTAACATTAGCCCTAGTATGATATCATAAATCCAAGAAAAATTCAGTATAATTGAAAGATACCACAATTTCAAACTGTTCCAAATGTTATCCTGTTTAACATCTGTTATATTAAAGAGAAATAGAAGAAGATGGATAGGAAAAATATTCAACAGGGACTAGATTCACAACAGTTATGCACACTACTTGATTAAATCTTTCATTCTGAACTATTTTTCAAGCATAATGCATACCAAGCAGCAAGTAAACCGGAGAATTATTACACGAAATTCTGACCAAGTAAAACTAACAATTCAGTAATTCTCACTTTCCCACTTTATACCTGGACAGCAACCATCTAAACTGTAAGATAATCAATATTTATCTTTAGACAGAAAGAAGAAATGTGGATGTCTTTCTGTAGAAATGATCAGTGAAAGTACTGCCACAGACAGGGACAATACTGAACAAACAGCCAGAAGGTAAGCTAAGACATCAAATAAAACCAAATTCTTTCAGTTAGAAAAAAAAAAATCACTGATGACTAAGTTATTCATGTTTGTTTCTGCACTTTATCAGTCATTCTTTTCTCTCTTCCCACCTAACAATAGCAGACATATATAGTTTTTTCCTTTCCTCATTACAAGATAAAATGAAAGCCTCTTTGAAAAAGACTCTGTTTTTTTTTTTTCTTTTTCTTTCAGGAGCTTTCATGTTGCTGCTTGGGCACTGTATGTTTTCTCCTTTGTATAGGCTGTGTGTAGCCTAGGTACCTGAACCTGTCCCAAACAAAAATTACGCCTGAAGCTAAATATAGAAAGCAATTTGTACCTCATCTACCTGTCAGAACCACAAATTGTTTATATTCATTGAAAAAGAGGAAAACCTGTTGCTAGCTACTGGACAATAGACAAACCTGTCTCCCTAGGCGGTAAGTCGCTGGACAGCCTCCTTCTCCAAAGGCACTCATTGAGCAGTCTCCTTTCTTTGGAACTCTCCCGGTGGTGGAATTCACAGAGCTCTTATTAATGAGCATTAGCATTGGGTGTACACACAAATTTCACACAGGAAGGCAAAAAGCAGTGAGCCAGTCCTTCAGTTAATGTAAACTGCCAGGGTTTTTTGGTTGCTTGCTTGCTTGCTTCGCTTTGCGTTACTTTTTACAAGCCTTGTGGCATTAGGCTGAACACCCATGCTGAGATATGACAGGTCAGAGGGGACAAATGCTTGGTTACTTTCACTTATCCAAGCTGCTGTTTTAATTTTGCTGAATTGCATCTGTGCTGGAAAAGTGTTTTTCAAGTTCAAACTGGACCACCTTATTAAACAGCATCAAGGCTACGTTAATAAGGATTCTGATGAGCATAAATTTCTTTCAAAGTTTTTGACCAACACTCTTCTGTCCATACAATCTGATAAATATCAGAATAACTATCAGTAGAAGCAAATGAAACCTATCTAAAGAATTCCACTATGCAAATTTCAACCAGGGAGATTTACTTCCATTACAACCAATTCGTAGGGTGTTAAGAGCATTTTACCCCTTCATTATTTCATGTTACCAAGCTGCTGGGTGATCTATGTTGTATGAATGTCTCATTTCATGGCTGAACAAAAGCTATCACAGCCACTTTCCATATCTGATTCAGAAAACCTGTTATTGCTTATTACAGATGGAGTTCAAATAGACATGAATGATTGAGTCTATTTCAGCTGTTTACCAGATATACTACCAATTACATTATGAAATAATAGAGGAAAATGTTTCTAATTTTCTGTTAATTGAAGGTAAATTACAGTTGTGCTACAGGTGAGAATAAACCAGCAAACCTCAGTTATATTAATTAACCTATGTAATTTAGGCCAACTGAAAATAACTCTTCACAATTTTTCTACATTTATATACTGGAGCATGTAATATGCTGGTTAATTGTGATGAGATAGAACTATTAATTATACATGCAAACAGAACAGAGTTCAAAAGAGTGAGCTTAGAACCTCTTAATTTCTTTGTTATTATTGGCTGGCCATCACACATCAGCTTTATGAAGAAATACCCCCAAACTGGAACGTGCTGTCATCTTGCAGTCAGCTACAGTATAAATTACCTCCCAAACCATTCTTCCGTGCAACAGTCAAAGCAGCGCCTTCTCCAGCTTGAGCCTTCACCAGCAAATCTCTGAAAATGGTGTCAGGGAGCGGATTTAGCACAGTCACACAATAATGCTGAGTAACTCTGATCCTCACTGGGAATAATTTCTGCTGCTGTCACTTCTCAGCCATTACATCTTCTGAGGAAGCTGCCTTCTTTGCTAGCTCAAGCTTTATTTGCTGTACCACCTCTGCCTTCAAAGTATGCTTGTCAACTTCCCAGATTAAAACAAACTATCCAAATGAGTTCCTTTGGGGAATGAACAATAGCTAATCCCTAGCCGTGACTTTAAAAATACTTCTGCCTTCTTTTCGTTTCTTCTCTTTAGGCAGGAATCAAATTATTTTTATTTATTTATTTATTTAGAATCATGCATCCAAATCTTCAAAAGGAAACATTTTTAAAAGAAACTTCTAACATAATTTCAACACCCTCTGCTTTCTTTCCCTTAGGGCCTCACCGTTTTCCTCATTTCCTCCAGAGCTACTTCCCTCTTTCTATGCTTGTTTCCTTCAAACACCTTCTCATCTTTTCATGTTTATTAAACAAAAAAAAAGTCCTATTTAAAATATTTGGGAATGAAACAGTGATAAAATTCATTGCTGGATAGTAAAAAGAACACAGAGCTTTGGCATGACAGCAAATCTATTCCCCTAGTTTTAAATTCCAGACAATCCAACTCCTTGAGGAATCTTTCCAATGAGTTCAGGAGACATTACATCTCCATAGCTTGACTTGGACAACTTACAGACAAGCACAAGGCATGATTCTAAACTACAACACACTTTACTGTTCTTTCTGGCTTACTTTTAGAGTAGTCAACAGCAGTATTCATATTCTATCTACTACTTGTTTTCCTTTGCAACCACAAAGTTAATCTCCATACATTACCAAGTTAAACCAAATCAATGTACTGTTTGTTTTAAGACTTCTTATTTAGTGCCAAGAGAGATGATAATGAAGACTCAAACTGCCCTGTGTGCCCATACAGGCACACCTTTATGGAGGAAGGAAGGAAGGTAGGGAAGAATGACAGCTCACGGATGTCTGATGCTTTCCATCAGGTGTGGCATACCTACTGAAACCAAGCGCTCTGAGAGGCCATTTCCAGACAACAGGTATTTACAGATTTCGTTTTCATTTTACTAGCAACTTAAGACATTGTGAAATCTATAAATTCTTGTACCTTCATGATTAGGTAAAATAACTCCATATTACATAAACTTTCACGTGACACTCATTCTACATAGTCCGCCAACATTTATGCTCTCTGACCAATTAAGTCTTCAAACCATAAGCATTAGCATCTGAGTCATTTAAAATAAGGATATATAGGCACCAGAATCCCACATAAGGGGGAATAGAAGCCAAGGAAGAAGCAGTTATAAGAAGCTTTTTTCAGCTTTGAAAACACTAAGTCATGCTCTGCAGACTGCTGAAATGACTTTCCTTTCCCAACTAGCCTATGTAATGCCTCTGCAACACTGGCAAACCACAGATAGGCTTTCTGTAAGAGCTCCTTTTTAAAGCTTCACATATCTGTGACAGCCCAAGCATTGTGCCACTTCGAGACATGGTCAGGGGACATTCTCTCTCACTTGCAGTGTGCGCAGTTAATTGCCTGTTTGAAGAACAGATCACATTTCTTTGGACTGAGATTCAAACTGGCAATAAGCTTATTACAGCCTATTAACAAATGTAATGTTTTCTGTTAAAAAGCTTTCCCACACATCAGGATACCACTCAGCTCCAAGAAACATGCCGTGCAAAGTTCTCTCAAATATTTCAGATGTACTAAGCCAAAAAAATGTAGATTAAATGGCCTGTACATTTACACCCCAGTAAAGGTAGGTTTCTCTTTCCCGCTCCACATGTTTTCATCTGCCAAAGCACTTTTATAAAACCAACACTGGGGCATTTTTTTCCCCATAAACACCCCAGTAAGAATACTCAATTAAATAATCTCTTTTACCACAGTGTAGCAGCCTAACCATGCTGGGCTCGTGGGAGAAGTTGATAGCTGCATGTGTCTGGGGATTCCACTTATTTTGAAAAAAAAAAAGCCCAAATCTTCTCAGGTTCTTCAGCTTTGAAAAAAGCTTGCTTGCAATGAAAGGAATTTCCTTTCCTGCCTTAAATCAAGTATTATTGCCTTACTGAAATAAGGTATGCTGTTAATATGGTCAGTTTTTCTCAAATATAAGGTATTGTTTGTTTTTTTCTTTTCCTATGTAGACAGCGAGCAGTATTCTCAGTTCATGAATCTTTCTCATTCTTCTTCAACACTCCAGAAGTGAAATATTGACCCAACATGCTTCCTGCAAACACAGTGACATCACTGTGCCAAGCTTTCTGCAAACATGGGGCATCAGGGAACTTACTCCATAGGTTTTTCCTTGAAGTTGGAATTACATGACAAGCATGAAGGATGAACTAAAAATTTGCATTTCAACCCTATCAACAAAAAAGCTGCACATTTTTCATATTCTAGATTATGAATATCTGGAAATCTGAAGCCTTCTAAAAATGCAGAGGCTGGCCTAAAACCATGTAGAAAATATGAGGTTTTGCAGTCTCTTCTCTGTCTGTGAAGTCTACACAGCATGTTTGAGTGTGCACAGATGCAGCTGCTTAGAGCGGAGCCAAGCAGTCATGACGTCTGCAGAAACTGTGTCCAGAGCCTGGTAGTGACAAGAAGTGAAGACCTCCATGTCTTGTTACAGCCTTGGGGATGAACAGCACTGGGGCAATTTTCTTCCATAGACACCCCAGCAGGAATTCTCACTTGTTAACTGAGGGATCTTCTTGTTACCTATTGGTCTCACATGGTAACAGTGCAAGAACAGAGCACAAACCCTATAGATCAAGACTAACAATCTAAAAAGATACCATGCTAATTTTCCCCATGAAATGTAACAGCTACAGAAAATCCATTTACAGCCTGTCAAAGATGGATGAAAGAAAGAAAGAAAAATTACAAAGGAGCTAATTCTCCATTTTTTTTCCTGTTTAGTCATTAGTCAGAGCCCATTAGACCCAGTCCCCTAACAAGGACAGAAGAGCCCTGCAGATATAATGGGGAATCTGAATGTGAGGAGACCCCTTGCAGCACCCTGTGCACTGCCACCTGCCTACCAGCACCTTACTGTTGACAATGCTTCATCACCGTGAGTATCTTTGATCAAAGATCTTGAGCCAGCTGTGCCCTCCTGGTTTGTCTTGCAATGTGTCACTGCAGCAATACAAATATAGCCAGTCCGTTACTCTCAGATTGTCTGACTAAGCAGTTTTTGGCTGAGAAAACACTGTTATTTCACTACTGGGACGAAATTTTTATTTCAGATATAATCTTGCAGTCATAGAATTTCCTAGCTAGGGCTACACTTCTAAAAATCCAAGGGCAGATTTGGCCCTTAATGGGCAAACAGCTCAAAAAGGAATCCACAACTGAGCTTTTTTTTTTTTTTTTTTTTTTGTCCAGAGAGTTAATAAAGAGATGAGAGGGCACAAAAATATGGACAGAAAGCAAAATGTTAAGGATACTATAGGACCAAATTCTATTCTCGGTAAAACCATTCTCATTAAATAGAGAAATTCTGTAAGAATTTACTAAATCTAGTACTAAAACTACTTGTTTTTTCAAGGGTATGGAGAGCTATTTATTAACCCTGAGTCAGGTGTTCCTGCTTAAAAGTCTACATAACAGTAATCCCACATGCTGTAATTTTAATAAAATACTGACTGATCTTTTGAATCATACTCCATATCTTGACTCTGGCTTTTTATTTACTAGTTATGAAATATGGGAGTCAAGTCTTAAAAACAACAACAACAAAACTTCCTGATAAAATACATTAACTGCAGAAAAGTTGCCACTTAAGGTAGTAAATCAGATGCCAAAAAGTACCTTTTTGTGTGCATGGAAATAATGTGGCAACTTCTTGCATGCTGAGTACAGCTATCTCCCTCTTTACATTCTGTGCACACTCAGCTCTATACTGCATGAGCTGGTTTTGTTTACAGATGACAGGGTTTCTCAGCAACATAAGAATGTGAAGCAGAAACAGCATGTGTCACTAAGAACAAAGCAAAAAGTCAGTCTTGGTTTCCTTTCACAATCTGGTATTTTTCCTTTCATGTATTTCCCCTGCTATGCTTTTTGCCTACAGATTACCCAACAATTTTCAGAGCTTGTCTCAGGTGCACTTCTGCTGCGTACATAAAATATGCCCCAAAAGAAAAGGGGAAAGAAAGGTCATAAATATAAGTACATAGATGAAATGTTTCTGCTGCACATGCACCTACATAATACATACAACAGACGTAGGTCCTATTCTGTATTATTGGGAAAATCTCAGACCTCATGTGTTTTTAGGTCTATTGATAAGTAGAATCTTCTTAGCCTAAAGTTAATATTCATCCCACGAGTATTATGGGTGTTTCAGAATAATCATACTGATTTCATCTGGGCCAAGAGTAGATTAAAAAATGGCTTTAATTATCAACTTTGAGTTTCTGGGAATTCATACGCTAGAAAGACATTTAAACTTCTTTTTTTAAAAAAAAGTATTTTTATATATTTTTTTAAATGTTTATGTCATGGAGTAGAACCATTTGTCTCTTTGGCCACATTTGTCTGCAAATAACGTTCCTCAGTACTGATGTCACCACATTAATTAGCCTTTAAATGAAGCCCCCTAACTGTTACTGAGAACTGCTTTTTCACTGTCACTGAAATTAATTATCTTTTGCATCAAGCACCAAACTGATGGGCAATGAGGTGAATTACAAATAAATTGCCCAATATAGCCAACACCAAAGTGCTCTGTCATTTATGCAGTCCCTCTTTATCCTGGGAGAAGCAGGAAAAAAAGCAGCCTTGAGACTCATCATTTTTGGCAGGGTCCAGCAAGCTATCTAAACTGCATTCACTTACTAGCTCTAGCTTTGTTTGCTGGAGTTGAAATGAAGTGCAAAACAGCACCAACAACTTCTCGCTGCTCAGATTTGCCCCCTAACGGTTTATCTTAGGGAAGGAACGAAACTTGTTGCTGGACATGCTTTCACAGAAACAGTGCAAAAGAAGGAAAGAAGCCATGTCTGTTTCACTGTCCCCAGCAGGCTTATGTCCTGCATACTGTCAATTCACTCCTGAATATTTATATCGCTACCAGTCAACAGACTGTGTTCTTTCACAAACCGCCAGCCCAAGTGATTCCTCACAGCCAAGCAGCTGCTATTCTTCTCTGTCCTTTCCAAGGGCTCAGCCTCACAGTCACTAGATAGAAAAGATCGGGTTAAACAAGAGGAAAATTTACCAGTTCTTCTTAAGATCCAAAACAAACAGACACATTCATACACAGTTACAAGGACCAAGGGCACAAGAATCAAGCAATTTTTCAGATTCAAGGTATTTTGGAAGAGGAGTCGTATCAGAAGACTCCATAGAAATAACACTAACATATTGGTAACTAAGTCTGTGAAGAGGGTGGTTTGAGCATCACAGCAGAAACAGAGGTGATATCTACCTGGCTGCAAGCCTGTCAGCTTCAAGAGACCAAACACTCTGCGTAACAGAGGAGGTGATGGATTTCAGGGCAGTACAGGAACTATAACTCAGCACTTCCAGCACAATGGATGTCACCCTGACTGTAGATCTAACATATTCACCACATGACTAAGGAAACCGGAAGGGAAATTCTTTTTGTAAGCGTCATTCCTCTATTTTGTCATCTCTTAAATTACCCTGTAGCCAGATGGAATAAGTGCCAAAGTTTTAAATCTGAAGCCTCTGTCTCACCCTTTCTTAGCAGGATGTGGGGTATATAAAAATTTAATAGTAAAACTTGAAGGAGTTATCTTGTAAAGAGAGTCACAGACCTATTCTCTTGGCTAATTCAGGCTGCTTACAGCATGGAGCAAAAATTAAGTTCTCAGAACAGTTTGTTTCCAAAACTTCCATTTAATTGAAGTAAATCACTTAACCAGGATGGTTCAATTTTATTTTCACAAACTTATGAAATTTTTACAGAATTTCGTCATGATTTGCCGAAGCAGGATTCTCCTTAGTAATACCAAATACAACTCGTTGGATGTTAATTTTTAACACCTTCCAGGCTGTCCATGGTTTTGTTGTTGGTGGTGGTTTTTACAGTGAGATAGATTCAAGGACATTATCAAAGAAAATAGATAAGTGAGTATTCATTTTCCTGGTCTTTAACATGGTCCACAGACTTAACGACAGTGGCATTTTCATAGGAGTTCGGCTCCAAGGTGAAAACAGCATCATGTTCCAAATGTGATCTTTAAAAAATTGAGATTATTATATATATTCTTCTTGTTCCCTGGATATCCAAAAAGGCATCATTTCAATAAAACAGAATGACTAACCTGAAGACTTTGAAATGCTTGCACAATATAGTTCAGAAGAATCTCTCTGTAGTTCCATTAAAAATAAAAATGACTGAAAAATACCACTCCTAGAATCTTTGTACTGATCAAGACTTGCTCCAGCTGGTCACGCAGATTTACCCCTGCAGGCCAGCATTTACTTCTGCCACACTAGTGCGACCTCCTCTTCCCAGAGGTGACAGAGAACTTCCTAGAAGACTAAAGTCTCACAGTCGCTTCTGCATTACATGTCCCAGGACTCAGAGGCCGTGTGTCCGGCATTCAAAATATTTCCATGTCTGCTACAGCAAGCTGCAGTGCAGGTACTGCCAGATAACATCACTGCTGTGTTCTGTTAGTACAGGAGTTTCATTACTGTATGGTGTTTAACTTTTTGTCTATCACCATCTGTAGTGAGGCACAATATTTGCTAAACTTCATGCCCAGTCCAGGCCTATGATGGACTACTTTGACAGCACGCGTATGTACTGCCTATAAGCTACACTGCTATATGTGTATCTCAGCTCTCTCTTTGCCTGGAACAAAAATCAGAAAAAATACTGACGAAAAGATACAAGTTTGGGGTTTATTGTTTCTTTTGTTGTTCTTGTTTTCTTTCTCTTTCTTTCTTTCTCTTTCTCTTTCTCTTTCTTTCTTTCTTTCTTTTTCTTTCTTTCTTTCTTTCTTTCTTTCTTTCTTTTCCTTCCTTCCTTTCTTTCTTTTTCTTTTCCTTTCTTTCTTTTGCCGATATTAAGGTAGTTGTCTTGGAATAAGCCTTTGGGCCATGTTTAGACCACAAGTTATAACCAAAATTAGGAAAAACAGCTACTAACCATAGAGAAAATTGTGAGCCCTTTCCAAAGGTGCTAAAAAGAAAAGTCTAAAAGATAAATCTTACTTTGTTCCACCTTCTGAAGCAAGAGGCAGAATGGGAATGAGTTCCACTTATTCCAGACACTGCTAGATAATGCATGACTGCATTCATCCATCCACCTTATAGCATTCCCAGGGGTTGCCAAGACTCAGGAGACAAAAACTGCTGCAAATTCCAGCACAGACCCAGAGGCTCTGCCCCAGAACAAGACAGCTCTCCAAAGCCTGGTGTTTCTTTACTTGGGAAGCACTCTCATGCATGAGGGCTAGTTATTACAGAAACTCTTAAAAGGACACAGACCTTAACAGAATTGGAAACTTCAAAAAAGTATGGAAGCTGTAAATGTGCTTCAGCAAATTTGGCCAACTTAATTTCAGAGTGGCTGGTTAAATATAAAAATAAAATACAAAACAGCCAGATTCCAACATTAAAGTTTGTCCAGCTCCCTGTATCTTCTAACATAACCAGCATTGCAGTTTTAGGCTTCTGCAGGGGGAACCTCTTATTCTGGTGCTACTGAAATGGAGACCAGTCTCTGCAGGCAAAAGGGGAAGAAAACTGCAGTCACATGCAGTGTCACACAGATGAAGTCATACACTGGCATAACAGCAAGTGTTGTCAGTTGTCAAAGGCCATCTGTAGCCAGCAGACTTAAACTGTCATCCTGGAAAAAGATGCAAACAAGCCTAATGGGAGATTGTATTATCCTCTTTCTGGCATTCAATCAAATGAAGCTTGTTCCCTGACCAGATATAGAAAACAAAGGGCCACATTCTTTTATTTTCTTTTTAAAAAGAAAATCATTATTTTTCAGCAGTTGATATATTTTCAAAATGACAGGAAAAATAGGAACACCCAAAGAGAACTCCATAACTGAAGGGTCACTTGTCAACTGTGGGTTGCGTATAACTCATTTGCTGCTGCAGGGAGAAAGGGATTGCTCCACTGTTTGCTCTGCAGAACAGGCTCACAGACTTTTGATTTGAATCATTTATGGGTTGGCTATATAAGTAATTTGACACTCTGCTTGTGTGCTTTCTCTCTTTTGGGGGAGGGGGGAAGAAGTTATTTTTATGGTGCGAAACACTGTGGAAACTGCTGGAAAAACATACTAAATAAGAGATCCATTACTTGGAGCAGGAAATGGACACACACTTGGAGATGATGCATTAAGCATTCCTGACAAAGAGTAGCAATGGCTCCCTGTACACTGTGTGTAACCTCCTACAGGTGTCAGATCTCCAAATCAACCTGCAACTGAAGACAGGAGACGTGCTGGGGAAGAGGCACACAATCTGGCGCACGCAGGCCCCAGTAATGTAAGAAGGGAAATATTTCTATTCTGTGTTCTAGGAGGCAAAGATAAATGTGCTTGTTTGGTTGGTTCTGGTGCAGAGAGGGTCCAAAGAAGAAGAGTACTGAGAAGTGAAAAATGAGTCTTGGGATCTGTGCCTGGTACTGATGCAAATGAAGGTGAAACTATACAAACAGTAACACAATCAGACCATTCATCATTCCTTCATTAGCGGCTTTTCTTTGCAACACCCCCACCCAAAAAAAAAAAACAACTTTCCTTTTTTTATGAACGACCAAGAGGATTGAAAAGAAAGCCTAACTGGTGAGTGAGCAGTATGCACACTGTTTGTAAGACCGTTTGTTAATGCAAATAAGATAGCCCTGAACCATAGATGGTGTTAGTGTAATTCAATTTGCACAAACTCCATCAGATGGAAACTTACTGAGTATTGATATGGAATCTCAACTTATGGCAAAACAGTTGCCTGCTACAAACAGAAATGCTTCCAGCACTGGTGCTAAGCAGATACAAGCTCTGCACTCCAGATACAATCGAAGACCTGTTATCTTGCTCAGATTTACAGGAAAGGTCAGATTTCCATAACACATGCACTACAAATATGCTGGCCTTGTTTACTCATACACAACTACACGCAATTACTATCAGTGAAAAAATGATAAAATTGTTTTAAAATACTTCATGTTCCTTTAACAGAATAAAAGTCTTTCATGTTCTATTCACTTGGATGATTGGATGACTGAACAGTAAGGTTGTGTTTATATATATGTGCATTATAGTCTGGGCTCACAGAATCCAACATTGCCACACCAGCCTGTCACTCCCCATTAAAAAAACTTGACTGCAGCTGCTAAATAAATGTTTCAGTCAAAATTTTCCATGTCATTGGCTGAACATTTTGGAGAGCATTTCAGCAAGAAATGATTCAGCTGTTTCCAATAAATAAGTTGGAGAGAAAATACATTGTCATGACCATATTACAAAAAGAAATCTTCCGAGTTTTTTGTTTGTTTGTTCGTTTGTTTGTTTGTTTTTGAGGGGGCAGGTTGGTGGGCTTTTTTTGTTTGTGATTGTTGTTGTTGGTTTTGTTGTTGTTTTAATTCTGAAGACCTTGTAACTGGTGAGGTGTGCACCTTACTATTCCTGAAAGAAAATGTTCTTACAATCCTCAGAAAAATTCCACTTGTTAGATTTTCTAGAACTCGAAGCTACTAAACTTTTGGAGACCCCAATGCCTTTTACAACTCTGTATGGAATCAGACTGCAGGCACTGCCCACCTGCAGAAAGTAAGCTCCAGGGACTCACAAGGACTTCCATCTGCCGAACCCAGATGCTAGAAGGCTGGACACAAACTGAGGGCAGGAACTCCCCTGTCCTGCTCACAGCAACCTTTTCCTCAGCACACAGTCGGCCTGGAGAAGGTAGCAGTTTCCTTCAGAATGCACAGAGAACACAAGGATTGACACAAGGACATCATGAAGAAAATAAACAGAGTGGGAAAAAATGTCTTGCCTGCACAGTAACTGATAGCTGATTCTCCTAAAGACCCTTCTGACTGCATGCAGAAGTGGGATCAAGTGAAATTAATAGTCCAAAAAGGAAGTGCAAAAATACTGATAATCCATACGTGATGTGAAGGACTGTTTCGGAAAAAAAAAAAAAAAAACAAAAACAAACAGCAACAGAAATATCATTTAAGTCTGTAGAGGCATAAGGAAGAACAGAAGAAACCCAAGATAAGAAGTGATTAAGCCTTTGGAAACAGACCAGCAATCAATGATTCTTTGGATTTAAGGTCAACTTAGATACTGGCTGCACTGCAGAAATCGTAGCTGAATAGATTAGAATAAATGCAGATTTCAGCATTGTGGTGCCTGAGCCTGAATACTTGCCAGCCTAGTCCTTGATTTGACTTATGCTTAACTCTAGTCTAAGTCTGAATAGCACTTCTGCACATCATGGCTGATCAATAAGGATCTTTATGTATTGCCCTCTTATAAAATATACGTCCAAATACCCAAATTCATGTAGGAGATGCATGAATTTGCAGACGAAAGCTCAATTTGAACATATGATACACTATTAACGTATGCATTGTGTACCTGGATAGGTAGAACATAGCTGGCAACACGGATATGCATATGGTTCCCCTAGGATCCAGAATCAAGTATCAGCAAAATAAAAAAGGTAGATATCTGGAAGATAAAAAATAAAAAATAAAAAAAATGGTTATATCTGAAGGTCATCTGAGACATAAAACCGGAGTAGCTATATAAATATGACCAGGTCCAAAAATTCACAAATTGTTCTTCCAAAATATCTTTTCAGTTTAGAAGTAATTAACTCATTTCAATCAAGTGCTGGGGATACAAAACAACAGGAATCAAAGTTTTAATCTTAAAAAACACAAGCCCTAAGCAAAAGAAATAGGGGCTTGTATATTTTGTCTGGAGGATCTGCTCACCTCCTTGCAGAGTGTGGCAGGTACACAGTGATCTAAGGCCACCAAAACCACATCTCAATAATCCCGTATTTCTTTCTAGATGTAAACTATTCTCAACTTCAAAAGTTATGAGATTTATTTCACATTTAATTATTTTTTAAGGTAAGCTTACCCACATTTTGTAGATTATTTAGAAGCAAGTTTTCAAGAGGAAAATAAAAAAGGTCACAAGAAAAAGTAATCAGTGTTTCTGACAGGCATTTCAACCTTAAAGAACATTTACAGAGAAATCTGTGAGAGAAGAACATGGCCGTGTTTACTCTTTGAATTAAGAGGAAATGCTAAAGCCATATACAAACACAACCGGATTTAAAACTGGATACTTAATTAAACCCCACAGATTAGATCAGGAGAATTAAAAATACTTTATTTCCCTCATTCATCATTCCCAGGAGCTTAGTTCAGTAGTTCATTAGTACCAAAGCAGAGTTACTGCTAGTTTGGTGCAATTTCAACATCTTCGGAGCAATTTCAACATCTTTCAGTACAATTTCAACATCATTTTAGAAGGAGAATTGGTACAAGACACAATCCTCTGACTTTAATATGCTTTCTTGCCTTGCTGCTGATTCTGGTGCCCACCTTAGAAATTTAAAGACATTCTACAAAAAACTACTGGCTCCTCCTAGCATTTGTTATTCACAACTGATAAAGCTTTTCCTACAGCACTTGTAAAATTTTCACTAGATTAAACAGGGAAAACCAGAGCTAGATCCTTACCAAAGCCTAAAATATAGAGACCAAAAGACCAAAAGTATAGAGACCAAAACCAGTTTTAAATGAGCCCAGCTTGTTTGGCTGAGACTGGGCAGCACTCCAGCTACAGCAGTTCTGAAGGGAGTCTGCCATGGACTAATTTTCCCTGTTTCTTGACAATCTAGTTTAAGGACAGGTTGGATACCTCTAAGCTACACTGCAATCTCCAGTGGAGGCATGTCCTGGGGGAGAAAAACAGCAACTTGCTAAAGCCCAGTCATAAGTCTAGAGTCATCAGGACCATACCATCTGGCTTACACTGCCCCTTGATTTACTTTTGCTTTTAAAACAGTCTTTTCAGATACTGTGGCTCAAAAATTAAGTGAAAGAACAGCAGCAGAAGTACACCAGTTTCTGTAGTGCAGGGAGACTCACTGTGGCCAGACATCAACAGTACTTATTTCTGCATCCTTAAAATGAAAAGAAACTTAGTTATTCTTCAAAAGCCCTTGTGAAGGAACGAATGAGTTCTGATGGATAATTTTTGTCACTAATACATGTTTGAAGAGCTCCTAGACAGTGGCCAAGATGATCTATCTGCAAGCAAGATGTCCTTCAGGCTGGACGTTAGTCTGCAAGAAGATACCTATTTTAAAGCAAGGACATGAGATGACAGGCATACTGATGCACTGAAAAGGAAGGGAAAGAGAGAGTATTCCTTCATGTGACTAAGAGCTTGCTGTATGTGCTAGTTATCCAACACGGCAACAAGAAGGCCTAATAACTCAGGTGCAGCATGAGATATTTCTGGAAACCGAAATATCTCTATGTACTCCAGTCCCCTATTTCCCTGGATGAGGGAAATTATTCTTATTACGCAAAATTCAGGAACAAAGGCATGAGCCATAGTCTTTCTATATTCATGACTTTTTTTTTCTTTTTCTTTTTCTTTTTCTTTTTCTTTTTCTTTTTCTTTTTCTTTTTCTTTTTCTTTTTCTTTTTCTTTTTCTTTTTCTTTTTCTTTTTCTTTTTCTTTTTCTTTTTCTTTTTCTTTTTCTTTTTTTATCACATTGGGGTTAAGTGGAATTTCTATTAATGAGCAAAATGAAAGGTTTTCTATTCTGTCAAGTCTGCCACCAGTGATGTCAAATACACAGACACAACTATCCAGGATATATGCTGGACATCAAGACTGAAGGAAAATCCTCCTTATTTCTAGCCTATAGAACTAGAGCTGAATTTATAAATTAAGCCTACAATGGGATTCACATAGACCTTCAAGCTTAAAACAACTCCTAGATGAGGAAAGTTAAGAGCCAAATTGGAACCCTTTAGGTCCTTTTATGTCCACCGGTCTGCCTGAAGATATCTGCTCTGCACATGCCTAGTACTATCCTAGCCTGAAATGAGGTAATTCAAAAAGAAGTATGAACAACTCCAAAGACCACAGTCAAACCAATTGAGAGTGGGTCTTGTAGTCTTGGTGAGTGAATTCTACACCCGTCAACACCAACCTTGCACAAAGGTATAACTGCAGCAGCAATTAATTAAACTGCCATGTCTCTTTTCCTCATATCCAATTTTTACATTAAAGACTACTAGTAGTTGGTTGTATTACTTGTGAATGGAAAGGAGCGTAAACCAAATGAGTAAAAAGCAGCAGAATTTCAAACCAATTCCCATTTATAGGTACTTTCTTTTATAAATTGCAAGTTAAATGAATCACAGGCACAATTAGTTTGTGGCGATATAGTGAATTATGGGGAGACTGAAAGTGAAGAGTCTAATATCTACCTGTTTATTTTGACCAAACAGTTTGCCAAAAGAAGACAATGCCTTTGTCAGCATACGTACAATGTCAAGCACAGTGGTGTTTGGCACCTTAGCTAGGTGTTCTTATTCTATCATAAGAAGGATTAAGAAATCCTTCTGTTAGAGCAACACCGTCTCAGTATTAGGGAAAATTTATTCTTTCACCTTCTTCTAAGATAGGTGCAATTATTATTCTAATTTTACACAGGGGAGAATGACGACAGAGAAAAATCAGGTCATTTAATTAGCATCCACAGAAAATGTGACAGGTTAAAACTTCATTCTCTAAGCAAATATATTTACTCATCATTTATCTTTGTGCTTATGCCAGGAGACATGAGCAGCTCAAGAGGTATGTTTACAAATTGCTGCTTCTCTAAATTCAAGGCTTCACTGACTGCAAACTGGTGCACCCAACTGGGCAGTACAAAGCTATGGCAGCCAGAGGTTCTAAATTGTAAATATATTTTAAACAAGGACATTTTCAGTCACAAGTAATATCGCCAACTCCCCTGGGTCACAGCTTTATACAGATAGTCCAAGTAATGTTCACATCCACTGACTTCAGAGGGGAAACACACTTAGCACTTCAGGGTGCCACATCTGTAAACGAGATTTCATTTTCTCTAGCATCAAATCAAGACCGGTATTTACTGCAGACAGCTATTGCAAGGGTTGCATAATGTTAGCAGAGTGCTGGGAGCATTAATGTGCCTACTATCATTAAATATGTGACAGATATACCTTCAGAGAACTCATTAATTCTAATTCTGATTCCTGTTAGTCTAGAAATATTAGCATATAATTGTTGGTTTCTAAAATATTCTGGCAAACTTTTTTTAACTGAAAAACTGTGTCAGCATTTATTTTGGAATATCAGATGAAGTCTGATCTCTTGTATGCCCCTCAAGTAATGTGTTAGGTTAACCTCAGTTACCTAACAGGAAATGTTAGAGCTTCAGCAAGAATGCTTTCTGCAAGCCTTTAAGTAGGAGCTGTGAAATTTCTTATCACCAAAACTAAGAAAGAAGCCTTAATTGTGACAAGAAAATTCATAATGAACTTTGAAAATGAAAACCCAAATCAACACACATGATACACAGACTACAACAATAATACACGTATTTTAAGATTGCATTGCAGTGCCCATCATGGAGCAAAAGGCTGAGTGAAGAAGCAGCCAGCAGCAGCATGCTGTAAATGTGCTGTTAGCTGTATCTGCAGTCTGACAGAAAGAAATCCAGAGGAATTTGCAAATCTTCTTTTCTTAAAAAGTATGCTAGTTTAACTAACACTGATTTTCTCTCTTCTGTTGTATTCTTTTTCCTAGAATTCTCAAGATCTGTTCATTCTACACAAAATCAAAGCCTGAAAGTAATATTAAACTAAGTAGCTGTGTACAAAGCCCAGCAAAAATGCATCCATCTTAGCAACAGGCTCACATGCACAAACACTGCTCCCCAATGAGAATGGGAAAACACCATGTTGTTCTGCGTGATAGCACATGGGGACCAGAAATTTACTGTATGCTTCCCCTAACTGTAGCTTTGGTGACAAAGTCTGCTCTGGCTGCCTCTTTAGTGTCTGGTGACTGGAAAGCCTGACAAAGGACAACATCATTTAATCAGAAAGATATCAAAGACATACGAGCAGCAGTGTCTCTGCAAATACTGCATAAGAACACCAACTGTGTATGAGAAACCAGACTATGGAAAAGAAAAAAAGCTTTGACTCTTTCATAATACTTCAAACACAGATCTGCAGCAATTACTGCCCCAAACAATAATAAAGTTGGAAGTAAACAGTAGCCCATAGATCTTTGCAGGAAATAAGCTGTTTAATTAATTAATTATTTTGAAAGAAAGCTAAAGAGAAGGGAAATGCATGAAATAAATGGGTGGGAATGTAAACGTTTGCACAGCATGGCATCACAAGCATGGACAAAGCACTGTAGAAATCATGATGTGTTTTTGCTCAGCTATTTCCCACAGTACGTGATTACATGATGAAAAGCTGTATAATAACCATGTACATGGGAGGGTAGACTAAAATTACATAGGCAAATTGGGGGAAATTTCTCTCTCTGCTCACTCATGCATACTTTGTTTCTGATTTTTTTTTAATTTTTAATTTTTATTTTTATTAATTTCATTGTTCTGTTAATCTAGAACATAGGTCTGTTTTACCAGAGGTCAGGGTTGTTGTCACTGTTTATGGAATAATATTACAAAATACTATTCAGCAGAATGCCTCTTCTAGATACAATAAAAGCATCTGCTACTCAAAGCAACTGTTTTGCAAGAGTTTCTTGTATGCATGCACAGTGAGTTGCAACACTGCATAGTAGCTGAGATGTTTTGCTGTTTCAAGTTTTTCTTTAATTCCTACTACATGTTCACAGGCTACATATCTACCTCTTTTTTTTTTTTTTTTGCTTGGTTGTTTTTTTAAATGAGTACAGTGTGGTGTTTTAACATGAATGAGAGTTCACTGTTTGCTTAAGCTTTTCATGCAGATTACTACCTATTTTGCATTCTGCAGTTTTGTAGGAACTCAGAGTCCCAACTGAGTAGGGTAGGTCTTTGCGATCCATTTCTAAGCAATACAACAACTCTTATGCCTCTAACAATACTTGTACTTTGGGTCCCTAAATTTGGCTTCTTGACTAGCATCTGTGGAAAACAAACAAACAAACGCATTTTATGTGAAACAATTCATGGTGCATAAGCACGTAGCATGTTGCGCTCCTGAATGCTCAGTAGGGAAGCAAACCTTATGAAAGGATAACACATCATTGCATTAAAATGTGGCACAGATCAAAAGAATACAAACAGGATAAAATAGACAAAAAGGCTAGTAAAGAGTCAGTTAGTTTGACAGCAGCTATGAAATAAATGGCAATGTTATACACCAATGTTATTCTTCCAATCCAACGTAGAACTTAATAGAATAGCCTCCAGGGATGGGGTTGTGGATGCCCCATCCCTGGAGGCATTTAAGGCCAGGCTGGATGCGGCTCTGGGCAGCCTGCTCTAGTGTTTGGCAACCCTGCCCAGAGCAGCGGGGTTGAAACTAGATGATCTTTAAGGTCCTTTTCAACCCAGGCCATTCTATGATTCTATGATTCTATGAACAGTGATACAGATTTATGCTAGATATTAAGCATATATAGATAGTTAATATATTACATATTATATATGATACATTAAGGACATCTTTTAAGCGATTTATGTTCCATATACTGTCTGGAAATTTATCTGTAGGACTAACAAAGGGTATGCATGCTACTCCGTTACAGTAAAGCTATTAGTATAAATGGGACCAACTCCTAGTGTCACAGACAGCATAATGCTGAAAGGCTTAATAGGCTTTTTGGCAGGAGACAGACAGAATAGATTCAGCTGCTAACACTGAGACACTGCCATTTTGCCCTTTGTTACCAGTAGTCTTATCTTTCCCCACAGAAACTTAAGTGCTGAACAGTGCCTACTGCCAGTCTATCAGTTTCTCGGGAGGCAGTACTACAACAGCCCTAATTCCCAGAGAGAAATTGATTTCTCAGGAATATTTGTGATCTGTTGCTGTTCTTAGGGTACTAATTAACATGTAATAATTAGATGTGCTGACTAATCTCCTTGCCCAGCATTTAGAAAGCACACAATAATAACTAAACATAGACATAAAGTATATACATGTCATGGCCTCACCTCTTTATGGTATTCCCCTGGAATTCAACTATAATGTTCTCAAGCAATCAGGCAGAGAACATTGCCCTAGAGAATAAATTGCCTAAAATTCAAATGGTGTATCTCAACAAGTTGGAATTACACAAGAGTTTGAGTATCGTTTTATGGGTCACAGTTTTATTTCCAGTCCTACTGACATTTTAAGGCACCTGGGATACATCAGGAAAGGACATCTGAATAGAATTGTGAAGACACATTGGATACTTGAACCAGTTAAAAAGTCAGAGGAAACAAACAAACAAACAAACAAAAGAAAAAAGAAAGCAGCTGTAAATCAGGCAAAAACCAATGCAAATACCGTGCTTTTCCAAATCTGAAAAAGCATCTGGCAAATTTTTTTTGCATTCTTCACAATTAGTAGGCCAGAGCACTATTCCCAGAGTTCTCTACTCCCTCAGGAATGCTTATTTAATCCATTTTTAATCCCTCTCTCTGTTTCACCTGAGTGCTGAGAGCAAGAGAAGCAAGCTCTCACTTCTAAAGCATCCCATCTTATTCTCTCCAATATTTATAAGAGGAAAAAAAATGTTTGAACATATGTTGCAAAGCATGACTAAGCAAGAAATCTCATTCCTGACATACCATCCCAATTACACCCACCCAAACAATTATTTGTAATTAACTAGCCTTCTGCAAGGCTTTATAAGGGTTTTATTTACTGTATACATTTGTTTCAGACAAGTCACTACGTTTAAAGTGAAGCTGCATCTGGAACAAGGGATTTTTTCCTCCTGCCATGGCCATTCCTCTCTGGAATCCTGCAGTGCTGCTTTTCCTCCGTCACCAGTACTGCAGACACTTCTTCCCACAACCAACCCCCAGACAGTTTCAGTTCTCACACAAAGCAACGGGTGTTGTCAATTTGATGCATTACTTGCTGTTTTACAAATTAATTTAGGACGGCATACTATGCCGAGCTTCTTAACAGCTGCTTGGAAAAAAAAAAAAAAAAAAAACTGTTCAGGCGATACACAAAAGGCAAAGATTGCGGGTCCCACTGACCCTGCTCTCTGCTCTCAACATTCGTGGGCGCCATCTGCTGGCAAGTATTAATTATCAACATCTATAATTACATAAATGCCAGGTCAAAGCTGAATGCTTTCTTGTACATGTTTTATCTTCTTCCAGAAGAAGATGTGTGTTCCCCCACAACTTCCAGCAAAGATCTGGGACGCAGACCTCTCTAGCCTTCCCTTACCCCCACCGGTGGCAGCTAAGGTGCCACAAAAGCAGAGGACAAAGCTCTTTCTACGCTGGAGAAACTCCAGGCAGCACCTTGGCCTCTCATTACAAGCCTGGAGCCTGCAGCCAACCGCCCCGCCTCTTACTCCCTTGCTCTAGAGGAAACATTCAGCAATGCCAGTCTCCATGTTTGGAGAGTTTCCTAACACCAACAGCAAATCATCACAGCAGCTGAATGGGACTTTTTGTCCATGCTACCAAAATTGTAACATATTCTATTTATACTGCTGTTGTTAAGCTACTGTATGTCTGACACATTTAGACAACAGTTGATCCTAAGCCACAAAATGACTTGGTCTTGACTATGAAAATGGCTCTAAGCCTGAGGTCATTCTGACGAGCAGTGAAGACTATGATTCACCTTCTTAGTAAAAGCTAAAAGCGTCTATTTGCCAAGATCTGGACTCAAAACCATGAATCCCCATTTCCCTGCAGTCAAGAAGCACATGGACGTGAGATTTCATTTTATGCCTATTCCTAGTTTACACATACAGACAGCAGCACCTGACACTTCTAGAAAGAACAAACTGTTGCTTGTACAGGTCTCTGTCAGGCAAAACCCAGCAAAATAAACACCTCTAAGAGTGTGGTATTCCCAGTAAGCTCTAGAAAATTAAGGCATTATTCATGTGTGACAAACAGAATCTAAATTTATGAATGTATGAATCAAGAAGGGGATTTCCAGAAGTATTTTAGAATGAGAAGACCATTTAGCTGGCCCTCCTCAAACAAAATTTCTGCCACACGTAGGCTCCGGAATGAGGAAGAAATTCAGTTCTGACATTCTCTGCCAATGACATGAAACTCAATTTGGAAACATTAGCTAATGAAAAATACAAACACGTTCCCACACCCACAGCTATGAAGACAAATTAAGTATACTCACTGAATGGAAATTAGAAGTATTTTTAATAGCTGGGCACAGCAGAAGCAAGTCTAAAACTACTGAAGGATTATACCCTCCCAAATATGTTTTTGCCCAGGGATTAGCTCTAAGAATAACTAAAACCACCACTGTAAGTTTCTCAATGTAAAGAGGATTTAGACATGCAACTAATGAGGGATGTATAAATCCTGATGCACAAGAATATTTATGCCCATACTTGGTGCTGAAGGAAAATTCTGAATATAACCTCCCTATTCAGATATTCCATGAGCAGCTGCCAGTTCCTGATTGCACTTGATCCCAGCCTAGAATACAACTGTTGGGACTCAAATTCATGCAATGTTACTTGTCTGCGAGTCTAATTTAAGAAACGGACCTACTGCAAATGCAGGGCAAGCAATACTTTCATAGCAGTACAATGGTTCAGCTATGCATGACACTGCCCTGTGATTCTGCGTCACCCACGTTTACACACATAAGACATTTACTAAACCAGCAGTCTTCTGTCCAATCCAGTTTCAAATATCCCAAAGGACAGAACTATCATCTCCAATGGACAACACTGCCATAATAGTCACTCTGCTAAGAACTACCTCCTCATAATCAGCATAATTATTTTTTTCCTGACTTTTCAATCCTTTTCAATATTGATATGACTGTAAAAAGTTTCGTTCATTCTTTGTGTTTCTATATCTCCTTTTACTAAAAAGCTCAGGAAGAAGTGTGTTCCTAAGTAAGGAATACTCAAAAACAAAAATAACAACAAGAAAAAACAAACAACAAAAACAAACAAACAAACAATAAAAATCAGGGCTCCCCTTTTCCAAGTATTTGTTACATCATTCTTTGAAAGCACCTACAGGAATTCAAAATAAAACACAAAAGCTATACAACCATCTGTTGAAGGGCCAGTGGGTGACAGTCTTTTTCTACCTGAAAAACAAAGATGTGCCTGCCTTCTGACATTCCTTCAATATTTTCAATATTTTTCAGAATTTGGGGTTGCTTTCTCAAACATTTCCCACCATTTACACAGAAACGTGTACTTTTCTTATTTTTTTTTCCTTCCAGCTCAAAGATTTTCTGTGCTTCCTTAAATTTTTGTATCTTTTATCCTCCCTAAGGATCTCTCCCTTTTTGTTTTTCTCCCATATGAAAGCTTGGAAATTATATTAAAATTTGCCCTTATCTCTCCTCCTTCCTCACTTTGGTCTGAGTCTCCTCTTTCATCTTCCCTTCCTGTGCAGCTTTTTCTTCTCTATAAGCAATATAAACTCCCTCTTCACTCTTCCTTTTCTTGAGCCACTCATTCTTTCACTGTCCAAAGGGTAACAAATCAAAAGCAACTATTTATGTACCCGATTATGTGAAACCTGCATTTTTATGGAATAATCTCTCACATTCCTGGTACAAGTTTGCAGCTTTCTGTCAAAACCTGGATGCTCTGCCATAAGACATGAAACACCAAGTAACTGCCTTAGATTTGTGGCACAATCACCACCTCTCACCAGCTCTCATCTCCTGTTCTTTCCATAGCACTCTCACTTCAGAGCTTCCCAAAACTATGAAAACAAACAGGTGTACCCAAACAATAGCATTCAATGAAATTAAGAAGAAAAATCTAGGCTTCGGAAGAAAAAAAAAAAAAGGTTCTTTTTGGTATGTACTGTCAGACAATGTAAAGCTTTTGTAAAGCTTTTTATTTTTTGGGGGGGGGGAGTGTGGGCGGGGCAAAACAGCTAACAGAGAACAACAATAAAATATACTCCAAACGGAAGATTTAGAAAGCAGCTTTAATTGAGGTGCTTTGATGCAACTCTGGCACCCTTTCTCTCCATTGTCTATGCAACAGTAATGGCAAATATCTTCTCCGAGACAGGTACCACTATTCTCCCTCCCCTGCCCTCCATCCTCTCTAGCCCCTGGGACACCTCTCTCCTCCCACTCCTTACAGTTTCCTTCTATGCCTTTCTGTTGCTGATGGAGCTTGTTGCCTGAGCAACTGCAGCTGAGGAAGGGAGTGAGATGAGCTCTCGCCCAGTTGTGATCTATGTGCAATAGCACTGCATTCTAACCCTGGTATGCATGACACCTACAGAAGCAGCCTCAGGAAATTCACAGCTGAATTACGTACCTTGAGTTGGGTGCAACATCCTTACAAGGTGCTGGGTATCTGGCAGACACCTTACATTTTTGTTCAAGCATGAGTAAAATAGCCTAAAACTCAAGACTTTCAAGTATTTTAGCATATCCACAGACCTGGATTGTATTCACCAAGCAGCCATGTTTGCTACACTCTAATTCCAGTCCTAACGGAACTCAGGAGTACAAATAAACTGGTAATCAATCTCTAGAAACAGAATACTCCCCTCTAGAAGTTTCAGCTGATTATGATACATATCTCTCTCTCCTCACTCTTTTCATTGTCTATTTTAGAATTCAGAAAAGTAACCAGAACAAAAGCATCTATCAATGACCTTTCCAGATCCCTTGAGTATTTATAGTTTGCTTTCTTTTTATCTTTGCTGTCTGTCTCTTGGTATTTGAACAATATCTGGTAAAATGAGAATGCAGTCTCAGTGCTACTGCAATAAAAGAAATAATCTTTGCAAGATACCCAGCAGAGATTTCTTTTCTAATATTGTTTTATTGAAAAAAATCCTTTTACTTAGAAAAAAAAAAAAAGCAACTCAACTCAGCATTCTTATACTGCAGGAACACTGAAGCTTATATGAAACACTAGGGGTTGCTCCCCCCTTCCAAGATGATTTATGATCAAAATGGTTGTAACTGACTACTTGTAGCTCTGCTGATTGCAGGAGGGAAAGCTGTGCAGTTTTTCCTGCATTTGTGCCAAGTATCACTTTGAAACATAAAGCACGGATTCATCTGCATTCATGCTTCTTAAAAGACATTAGTCTTGGTGAAAAAAAATCATCAGGAACTGCAGGCCTGAATGACTGTAGCTACAATGCCACTTCACAATCTTTTATTATTTTTACTTCTGAAGTAGAAATATAGTTAGATGTTCCACTTACATCAGGGGTTAACAGTGAGTTACTGCAAATGATTTAACCTTTTAAATTTCATCAATGCAAGATTCATGCAAAATGAATTTACTACAGCTTATCAAATCTGCCTTCAGCAGCTGTATGCGTGCTAATTCTCTCCCTTACAGCATATTTATAGCATTCAAAATTTTTTTTGGTACTATGTTTATTTTTGTTGAACATAAGATAGTGAACAACTGGAGTTTAAGCTTGACAGAACCCTGCCACAAAAACTCAGAAACTAATACTTCATTTTTTTGCTGCGTTTTGCAATCTTCAGAGATATCTACTTGCACTTTCAGCTACCCAGTGGAATGGTCAGAGTGAATATCACTGGAGCAAAACACAATCCAGAATTTATGGCTTAGTAAATTCAGTGAGAAGCTTGAATTAATGAAGTCTGGAACACTATGATTAGATAGCAGGTTCCAAATAATTTAGAATAAAGTGATCAGGATTTCTCAATGTCTCTGGAAGTTTTGAAGCCATCTGTCAAAACAATGCTACCGCGTCTAGGATTCACATAATTGTGCTTGGGAGAGCTCAGTTGATTGGTTAGGTAAATCCACTGCTGCCTCTTCTATAGTTCTTTCTGACTAAAGGCTTCAGTAATGATGCAAATCAGGTGACTGCACACACAGCTTTGAAAGACAGAAGGGAGACTCACAGAGTCTTAAAATTCAGCAAAGGAAAAGGCATAAGGCCAAACATCCTCAGTGTGACTCATAGGTTTCAATGGGATTACAGCAGGATGGAAATAGACCATATTTACCGTATTAGGTCACCATACTAATATCATTAATCGCCTGCCAGTGAAAGATTGTTCCCTGCCATTCTATGATTTGAAGTATGAGCATAATTGCACTATGGGAATACAAGAAAGCTAGAAGAAAAAAAATGAAATAATGGGAAGATCCTGAAGGAATAAGTTTTAAAATATTTAAATATTTATATAACACATTTAAATAAAATATTTCGTTTTCCTTAAAAGGTACTACAAATACCACTGAAGGATTCTTATCAACATAAAACCTTATTAATATCTTCATCATTTATCTGTTCATCAAAACAAACCTTTTTATACAGATAACACACCACCTGTGATTTGCATTTGGTGAAAGCTGTACCACAACATTTTATTTTGCTTCTCATAACTTCAGAAAACATAACTCTTGCATCGCATCTGATTTTGTCATTAAAGCATGCAAAAAGCTATCTACATTTGTAGCCATCTCCTTCTTTCCATAAAACTTGCTGGAGTAATATCAGAAAAAAATCATCTCACTAAGATGAGAATGCAGTAACAATGGTATTAACACTTCTTTAAACCCTTGTGAAATTTCTTAGTGGAATTTGGAGAAAAAACATCTTATATGCAGTAAGGGCACTCACCTTGGAAGTGGTTCTTGGAAGAGCTTTGTATTTTTCCAGTGAATAATGTATTTGAAGTCTAAATAATTCAATAAAGCAGAAAGCACAGCTTGTAATTTCCTCCTTCCAG
This sequence comes from Anser brachyrhynchus, assembly GCF_964034855.1. Taxonomy (NCBI): domain Eukaryota; kingdom Metazoa; phylum Chordata; class Aves; order Anseriformes; family Anatidae; genus Anser; species Anser brachyrhynchus. Next base: position 9,739,822 of record NC_137696.1, on the reverse strand, counting down.
TAAGCATCTTGGACACTAGGCTATGTAACTAACCTTGCATTTCCTCTCATTCTGACATCTTTAATTTCAAATTCTTTTCTACACAAGGGGTCAAAAAATGTGACACCTATCTTGAAAGGGCTTAATTTCTTCATCAAATAAAGGTATAAATCTGTGGCTTACCTTTGTCAGATCTGCATTTGAGGGAGGTGAATGCAGCACACCAACCAACTAGAGACAGAAATAAAGTCAGCTAGTCAGAGCTTGGCAATAAACAATTGCATAGGACTGTGATGATGTCTACCTGTAAATATTGTTCATTCTTCAACCACTTTTAAAATTCACACCTACTTTCTTATAATTACATTTCAGCCAGATTGCTTTACCTAACTCAAAATCGTTTCAACACTAGGTAAACTATTAATACTGCGTTTGATTAATAAATAAACAAGAAAGAAATATATTGCCAGTATCCAAAGTGTTCCAGAATCTCCTAACGGCCAGGTGATCAAACAGTTCCTTTCTCTGTGACACTGGGTAAATCACATTGAAAATTCCATCGGGGACTGGGGATATAAAGGTTTGTAAGCAATTTAGGGGTAGGCTTTAAAGTTGCTTAGGCATTTACAGATGTTTCTAACTTTTTGAAAGTCTTTTTTTTTTTTTTAATGTAACTTTAGATGTTTAAGTACTATTAAAATATTACTTAGCTTTTACGGAGACTTTGGGTAAAAGTATATTGACTGCTAAATAGAATGTCCATGAGATTTAAGACAGTTTTTCGTTTGCTTTGTTTGTGTGCTTTTTTTTTTTTTTTTTTTTGCAAGAGGAAGTAATTGTAAATTCTTTATCTTGCTGAATAAAACACACAGGTCTAAATCACTTTAAGCCTGAGCAGATGATTATCAAATGATTATTGGACTAGGAGACACAGAAAGCTCAAAGTTCCTTTGAAGGAAAATAAGGCATATAATGCAATACCTCCCCATACACTCCTCCCCAGTAACAATTTTGTCTGCTCTAAGTGTATACATTTGACTCCACCCTTACATTGTTTTTCTTATGTAGCATGATTTCTAAAACTTCTACAGAATGCTTAATACAAAATAGCAAGTAAACAGGGCAACTAAACTGGCACATACCTCAGGCCTGCCATTTGATCACGTATCCTTGCTAGAAACCACCTCTGCACAGTAAAAATGGCTATAAAGAAAAAGAATAAAACTTTGTGGGTTTAGCCCATCACTGTCTTGTTTATTAAACAAGCATTTTCATTTCTCAGTTGCTGCAAATATTAAACAAGAACCATGAAGTCACCTGGGGGAGCATGTCAGTTATATCTGCACTGCTTTCTTGTATGATGTCAGCTTTCATGCAGAAAGAATGTCAGTGATCTTTTCATTCATTACTTTCATCTTTTGGGTCACATTCCAATCTATGCTATACTGTAAATCAGGTTACAATACATACAATGTATCTAAGATCAAATGCTCACCCCACCTTATCATATAATAATTGTGACAACTATTAGGATAACGATCCTTTGTTACTCATTACATATATGAGAAATAGCACCATTGAAACTAATAGATGCACACCAGCAAAAAACAGAATGAGAAAATTGAACCTGAGGTTTCAATAGGCACAGTCACGTATAATAATGAATCCATTTTCATCTGGCACAGACTGTCCAAAGCAAGTTGGTCACTAGTAAAATTCAAGAATTTCATAACTAAATTAGATTGCGTAAGTGGGAAGAGAAACGTCTACTGACCTCTGAGTTCATCATGTGTGATGATACCGGACTCTGGAAAAAGCTTTCCAATGGAATTCCACTGCTCCACATTTCACAGTCAGAAAGTGTAGAAGTCTGTGGTCGCTCTGGGGGTGTCAAGCTGAGCTAAGGAAGAGATCAGGTCTCAGTAAAGAATGCTTCAGTTCTGTTACAGAAATAACTATCTCAATCTGGAAAATAAGCATTTTGTGAACACTGCATTTCTTATAAAACCAAGTGGTCCCCAAAGCATGTTAGTAATTCTGGAGAAATGTACTCAAATGTTAGTCAAAATTCAGCTGCAATTGTATGTAAATTAAACATCACCTAAGTATTTTTTTTTCCTGAATACACGCAGAAATAGGTGCCATAATAAATATTTTCAATCTCATTGTTCCTTACTTTCTTCTGACAATTTCACCTCCTTCTCCCCCCTTTCCTTCAAACAGAATTTTATCAAATGCCTTTTGACTTTTAAAAATGTTTTAAATTCTTTGTCAACATAGCAGATGTAATACAAAATAATATATATTAGCTTAAAAAAGAAATTCTACCTGGGAAAAGATGTGATCAGCTGAGACAACTACAAAGGCGTCCTGGCAAGGCCTTGCTCCTTCACATCACAGAAGTTACATTTTTCTACAACACCGAAGAGCTACTAAAACAGCCAGTCTTTGATAGATTTGAACCACTCAAGGTTAAAGTTGTAATGTTCATTATAAAGACTGTATCCCTAATGAAACCTTCATAAACTACAAGCTCTTCAGAGCAGTAATAATTCACAAGTATTTGGAAACATGTTATTAAGTGACAGGAATTACTATATATATATATATATATAATATATATGTGTGTATGTGTGTATTTATATGTTTAACAGTAATTTATTTCAGAAAATGTCAATATATTTATGTATTTAATTTAAGGGTTATATTTAGAAGTCATTATTCTAAACGTTAAAAATGGAAATTGGATACCCCTCTCTGTTCTTGATTCACACCCAATACTTAAAATATCTGCAGACTTATATTTTTCTTCTTTTAAAGAAAGTTCTCTTGTGAATCTTAACTCTTCAGATTCACCCATATAACAAATATTTCCTATTAACTTTTTAAAATGCAAAAATGCATTAAAAATTAAAAAAAAAAAATAACAACACAGCAATAGTCATATCTAGCTTAATTATAGAGATATCTGTTATTTGGGAACATGTAGCACAGTGACAGCAATAGATGACATTCAGCATTCTTCCTGTTTATACTGGTTGTGGGCTGAGAGCTAAAAACAGGCTCTGCCAACACGCACCCAGCATAAGACTATAGTTGGACATCTTCCTTTTTCTAAGGCTGAATCACCCATCTCTTAATAACTGATCCAAGCTAAGTAAGACTTCCAGTACTGGCTCTTACATTGCAATATGGTCACTTAATTCCCACAGGAATCCAAGAAGCAGTTGGATGTGCAGAACTGAAACCTAACTTTGTTCTAAGCAAGCACTTGTTGCATTTTGACAGGATTTGTTAGAGTATCAGGATAATCTAACTTGTACTATGACTCTAGTGATGGTGACCTTTCTGGCCTACCAGAAAAAAAAAAAAAAGAAAAAGGCATTAGGGTGAGTCTACCTTGCACAATGCCCTATTGTACAGTGCCCTCAGAACGATGATCCATGAACACCAGTTTCCCTTACCCACACTGATTCCAAACCCTGTGCAGTATCTCCCTCCAGCACTACCCTAAAAGACAGACGTGATGTACTGAAGCTGAGAACAGGGTGGATAAAAGAAATGTGTATCATTACCACAGTACACCACTCCAGAGTGTCATATGCCAACTTTCTTCTACATTAAGGATACATTTCCAGTTAAACAAAACACTGCCATGAACACATTCTCACACAGACACATTAAGAGCGATGAATAACTGATACTTGCTGGTAAAATAATTCTCAGTACTGTTTTCTGCATGCTTACTGTTTACTGTAATTCATATAAAGAGCTAAATGGACTCTTCACTTGACTGCTGTAACAGCTCCCTCTGTTGTTACACAGGAAAACTACTAGAAAACCTGTTCCATTATCCTTGTGTCTTTTCCACCTTCAAGTCGTGAATTGTCAAACACTCCATCCTGTGAGGTGAGGACTGACACAATTTTCTGAGATAACTTTTCATGCTTATTTTCTGCACAGGTAACTGCTATCTTACTGTAGTCTTCCCAAGTGCTGACAGTGTCACTTAGAACAATCTGTTCCAAAGCATCTAAGGGAAATAAAAAAAAAAAAAAGAAGAAAAAAATAAAAAGAAAAAATAAAAAGAAAAATAAAAAATAAAAAAAAAAGAAAAAAACATTATATATATAAAGACCCTGTATTTGCCTCAATAAGCTCTGTATTAATCATATTAGGGATACTGCACAAATCAGATGGATCAGTTTTTTTCAGATGGATTATAAATCCTATGATTGAGGAAAGAACAGCTGATCACATTAAAGACTTATAAGAAAAGCAGTCTTTAATTGAAAAGGATTAAAGGCTAAAATCTTTGATTAAACTCAAAATCATTTCTGAAACCCAGAAGAGCAATAGAACGACAGAGAAGTGGCAGACACCAAAGTTAAGAGCAGTTAAGGGCAAGATACAATATATACAATAGATGGAAATAACCATTCCTGAGTTTCTTGGCTAAGTCTAGGCAAATAAGCATTACTTTTCCTGCAGACTCTACAGCACATGCTGCCCATGTGGTTTGTTGCAGCTGTCTGTCCTTGGCTTGAGCTCACGTTGCCTGAAGACTTCTGTACCTGGCAGTGTAAACGCTCTGGGAACTTACAAATCTTACATCAAAGTAGGACTTTGGTTATTTCTTTTTTATGTCCTAAGCAGTAAATAAGTTACTGGTTGTCCAAGAGGCAGCCTACAGAGTCTCTGCTAGAAGCAAGCAAAGTGCCTGCACAATTATTTCAGTGGTTTGTTTGCCCCAAGGGGTGCTCTGTGCAACAGCGAAGACTGAACCTGTGTGTGTGAGAGCAAGCAGGATGGGCTGTGAAATCTGACGTGAGTGACCCTCATCCCTGTGGGAGCTTCAGAAGACGCAAGAATGCACAGTTCAGTTTGCTGTGAAGGAAAAGCTTTTATTTAGTTTCCATTATAAACAAGGAGCACTGAATCCACAGTAATTTACAGGCTGAAACTGGAGTTGAATTAAAATGTCAAGTCTGAAAGTTTGTTATTCAAATTTTGCTGTGCTTACTTTTATTGTTCATTTCCTCCAACAGCTGAAAGCCATGCTTTTTGTGTTTGGCTGAGATAAAAGACAGGATTGTAGCCCCCACAGATGAAAATGGTGGTTTTCTAATCCACTGTTGACTGAGACAGCGAATTAATGCAGTGCTAGGACAGTTTTCCAATAAGAAGAAGTAATCATCTGAAAATCAAACACCAAGATTATTATATATTTGCACATGGTCACTTCTCCCCTTCCTCACTATAAAAGAACACAACAATTTTCCTAAACACTGTGGAAAAGCTACTATGTGATTAAAATCTAACCTTCATTTACTTGGAAAAAAAAATCTTTTCTGTAATTATTTTAGAAATCTCAGAGAATGAGAAAATGAGCACACAGCAGAAAAGAACTTAATATTGAAAATCCGCCTTTAAAATGATTTGGAATATGGTCAGGGAATAAAATAAGAAAAAATAATAAAATAAGCATGAAAAACTGTAACTTAACTGAGCAACAACATTCTAAGCAAGAATACATATAGAAGAAAAAAATGACACAGCCAGAAGTCAGCTAAGTGGAAAGGAACCTAATAAAGAACATAGGACACCCTTCTTTCCTTTCATTGTTTGATTAATAAACTCATGATCCTCCAGAGGGCTAAATCTCTGAGACTTCCTGCAAGCCTCCTACTGGGGTTTTGGGAAATCCCTCCAGTATTTTTCAAACAAGGGTACAAAAAGAAATTCCTTATTTCAGAAGATCACGCATTGATATTATGATAAAGCATACAGGGTCTTTTAATCAGAGTTCTTGAGGTCTACTTAAACATGATGAGAAGTTCAGATTTCGATTCACTTCAAATTCCTTCTGTACAAATGTGGTCCAAAGCATCGTCATTATACCTAAAATAAATAAACGGTAGAACAATCATGAAAGACAATACAAGCGCCTTATTATTTACCTAAAGAAAAATGCTCCACTTGCTGAATATAATCCGCTGCTCCAGCAATTTGGCCCTGTTTACACAGGCACAACACAACTTTTTTGTATGCACCAGAATGACCATATGCAGCCTGAGCCAAAGCCAGGCATTCCGACATGTTGTTTGGCTCCTCTTTCCCATAATCATAAATAACGTCTCCCGCTGCCTCAGAAAAGGTTAGTCTGAAGAAGACAAGGCAACAAAACAGGCCAGCATTCCTAATATGCTTTGTAACTTCAGAATATTTCAAAATGAGCTCCAACATAAGTGGATTGTATAGATGGGCATATTTCTACATGTATAACTATTAAACTATACCCCTTTTTCTTTCTGCCTCCCTTGCAGCCTTAATTCTCTACATTTTAAAAAGTAGCCTCTTCCTTCTCTTTCTTAATGTCTGAACTGCCACAGAAAGTAATAGCAACCAATGGGACATGTCTTTTAGAGATTACTGCAATTCCAGTCTGTGGCAGCTGGGAGGAACATTCTTACATTCCTCCTGGACATGGGAGATTCAAAGCTGCTTTCAGAGAAAAGGAAATGCTCGGGTTTCTGGCATCAAGAGAAGAATGAAAGAAACCCGTCTTTCAGTAATTACAGTTTTCTTAATCCACAGTATGGTGTGAAAAACTTGCATCTGTATAGTTTTTAACTACAGCATAAGAGAAAAGAGTCTCAAACAAAACTGGACTCGGCAGTGCTGCAAGAAAGGTTGACAGCAACGAAACCAAAATGTGTTCTTCAGAACTTGCCGTTGACAACGCTTATTTGATCTATGCTCATATTGAAGTTAAGATTTAACAGTGGGTTTAATAGGAGAATCAAAAGAAGGAAAAAAATAGGAGAATCAAAAAGGATTAATGTATGTACATTAATGTATTTTTTGTATTCAAAGGGTTTAGTTTGAAGAAAAGGAAAAGCCTCATGGACCTCAGTGCAGAAGACCCACATACCTTTGCTGTGTAACCCAATGGTTTACCAGGTTTAATTGTTTTTCAGACAACGCACATTTAATTGCTTCCAGAATTACAGGTAAATTTGGAAGGTGTCCAGCTGCAGTACTTGCATTTATGAGAGTGTCAAAATACTTCAGCAAGGGCAGATTTCTCCCTTCAAGACAGCTAAGAGCTAGTGTTGAAAACAAAAGTCACCCAGAAAAGTACAAAGAGAAAAGTAACTTTCACTATTTAAGACTTCTTAAGTTTTAGTCTTTGTTTGCTGACACACACCAAAGGCCTCTGACACAATTCTTAGCAAATCTCCTCTGAGGTTGTGTCATATGCAATGCTACATTAATCGCTCAAAATGAAGGTTGCTCAGAACTGAAGGCACAGGAATCATGACAGTATTTTACCATTGACAGGTAATGGTAAATCTCAGGGGGAGAGATGGTTGGGTATTTAAGCCATATAGTTTTTAAGATGAAAATGCAAGAAATAACATTGTAAATGCCTTCTTACTGCTTTTGGAATATAAGATCTTCTGTTAAGACTGATTTAGTAAATTTGTAATTCAGATCCCACATATTAGCTTATCACAGTTCTTCTCTTGGTTATTACCTTTAAAATTGAATGAAAGCCAATAAAAATATGTACACACACACAAAAAATGTTGATCTTTTAAAGTTCAACCACGCCCCTACGATTCCTTCCAGATGAAGAACAAAATATTCAGCTGCTCCGATCTCTGATACCACCACTACCACTGAATTTTGCATTTCCAAATACAAGCCAAAACATTGAGACAAAGACAAAATTATATAGACTATTTTTCATTTACCTGGGATATTTAAAATCAGCAATAGTTTTTACATATCTTAGATTTCAGAAACTATTTTTAATGCAGCTAACTGGAATATGGCTTTACAGCTCAAAAGGCCAGGCTTACACAGTTAACACATATAACAGTCAAACTAGCAGGTGGACTAGCAGGTGGTTCTTGTCTACTACATGTCACCCCTCAGTAGAAACAAAAACAATTTCAGCACAGCTTTAGGAACAGCTTTACACTAGACCTTAAGACCATGGTAACAGGAATTATACTTCTGCAGACCCTGAGCCCCAGAGTGATGGAAAAGGCCTTGCCTGTAACATAATGAAGTCTATTAGCTAGTTGTAATTTCACCAGCCACACATTTTTTGAAAAGCTTACATAACTGTTTATGTTCCATTCTTTTCCCTAACCCAGTGCTTACCCCAGTGCTGCTCCAACAGTAAAAACAGAAACAAAACAACAACTGTTGTAAGCTAGCTATCTCCTTTCCTGCCTTTCAGGGCATGTGCTTAACATAGAACAAAGGAGAAAGAAAAAGCCTTACAATTTTTTTGTATTCAATTTGGAATTTTAAATGTAAGCCTCAAACCCCCACCAAAAAAAAAAAAATCTTGTTTGATAAATCCCAAGATCCTAAGCACTAAAACAACTAGCTTGACATCAACTAAGGTCCAGTAAGAATGGATCCAATTATCAAGTTCTTACATTTAAGATTCTTTATAGCCTCTTCATTACAGAGAATTCCTCCAGGAGAGTTTATTGCACACATTGCTGCAGCATCATACTGACCACTTGAAAATAATTCACTGAAACTAGTAAAGAGGAAGAAAAAATACAGAGTATATGCTTTGCAAACACTAAATAAATACACATACACAAAATGGCTGGCTAGTGAATAGCAATCCAGTCAAGAATCCTAAATTAAAAAAATAGCTTAAAAAAATATATTTTAACCTAGTACATCTTTATCGCGTTTTCCAGTATGAAGCAGCAATTTTCGTTCCCCACACATCTAGTTACGTTTCTTCTGCCTCACTACCTAGCGCTTCTGAGAGTGTCCATAATGAAAACTGAGAAATCTAAGAGGGAGTTATCTGGGCAATTGTAAAGAGAAATCAACTGTATTTTAATATAAGGCTTGTAAAAGATTGTGATTTAGGAGGAACTAAGAAAATTAATCAATTGTCATGAACAGAAGTGAGTTACTTCTGTTTAACAGTTACACAGCAGGCTATACGAGATGAGTTGATAAACTAATTCCTATTTTTAAAATCAAGTGATTATTTAGTGATGAGATCTAGGCATCTAGAAGTAAGCCTCTGCATTGGATGCTTTAGAAAAGACCAGTAATGTCCAATTTCCTTCACGTATCTGGACACTTTTGAAAAACCCTCAATTTCATCAAACCCTCAGTTTTGAAAAAAAACCTACATTTTCACCCATAGGTACAAAACCATATATATTTAAAATTAGCTTGTCAGTTTTCACAACACAAGGAAGTAAGCTAATCATACACCTCAACAGGTGGTCTCTTCAATGTCAGTCCCGTTAGAAAAAGGACCAAAGAAGAGCCTCTGAAAGCGGACAAACCTTTGATATAATGTCTATGTCTAAATGCCAGCACTTTTTACAAGCTCCAAAAGGGTCACAAAAAAAAAAAAAAGGAAGGACTGCATTCAGGCATCCAGTATGATATATTAGCTCCAATGTTGTAAACTGCTAATGCAGAGCACAATAACAATATTCTTTTTACCTTTCAAAATATTCAAGTGAATCCTCAGCCACTTTACTAGGGACATCAAGAGCTGAAATATAAGATATGGCAGTGTAGGGTAATCACAGTACTACCTCAACAAGCAAATCAGCATTAAAAGTGCTAAAGCATTTAAAAACAAAACAACACCAACAAAAAACTTTATCAACTGATACATTTATATGAAGGCATATAATTTAAGCTGAAAATATTTTCATGTATTTTTAAAGAATTGAAACAATCTCCTTAAGTGGATGATTGTTTAAGACACACCTTTTGCCACATCAGTTAAACTCTAAAGACAGTTTTCCCGCCAGTGCCCTCAAAAATGAAATATCTCTCTGGAAAAGAGAGACGGAGAAAATACTATCTTAAAGACCGAACTCTTAGTTCACTACAGCTGACTGTCTACTCTCACACTCTCATTCTTGACTGTTCTGACATTTTATTTTAATGATTTTACCTCTTTCATCATTTTTCGTGATCTGAGAGGGGACATTTTGCAGGGTAATAGTCCTGTCTGATTTTGCACAGGCAGAAATAGCATTTGCAACTAATGAAATTCTACAGATAGTTGAAGAGGGAAAAAGGTATGTTATCAGAAGAGTTTCATGAATGCAGAAATATTCATCATAGGATCTGCAGTATCTGTATTAATAATTGATTCATGTCCTGAGGCTTAATCTGTAAGACTTTAAAAAATGTCAATGTGACAGAAAGAACATATCAAAAGGAAGTGTTGCAGATGCTTGTGAACCTGAGCTTCAGCTTTTCCCTCTTTGCTTCAGCTGTATCTCTTATGGTCAGTAAGTGCAAGAGTTCTTGTTCTAATTTTGTCTTTTTCTGATGAGGGATGTACTTCCCGTTCCCATCTTTTTTCAATTCCAGCAACCATCTGTCTAACTGAGCGAGATGTTTAGAAAGAGATTCCAAGCTGAGAGATTCCTCTACACTCAGACCTGTGGGAGAACAAAATGCCTTTCATGAGCTCTCAGCATCCCTCTTGCAAATCTCTTCCAGGTCTTTCTTTTGAGGAAATCCAGCAATAACTCTGAATCATAGAATCATAGAATATCCCGAGTTGGAAGGGACCCATAAGGATCATCAAGTCCAACTCTGCTGGACTCTCTCAAGTCACAAGACACAGGAGATACAGAGGTCTGATTATATACTCTGTTTTGCTCTCTGCTTCTCCTCTAAGTTAATTCCTTACACTCTTTTTTTGTTTTGTTTTGTTTTTGTCTGTCATGGAGTTCAGATGTGATGCTCAGTCTCATAAGGTTCTCCTGTTGCAATTCACACTTGGCTCACATCCTTGCCATCCTGAATACCTCAGCACTATCAGGAAAGATGATACTTTTTGTTTCTACTCTCCATTTTCTATCTTTTAAACAAATATTTATACAAGGAAAGACTTTGCTTCTTATGCTGCATGACTTATTTCAAAGATTTGCCTGAAGCCTTTTGAAAAATCATGGTTGTGTCATGTCACCCCACCCACATGCAACCTCCCTGCAAAAAATGGAAGGACCTCCCCAAGCAAAGGTAATGTTCACTCTTCCCAAACAAGCTCTATTTAGACGCACATCCACTTACGCTGCATCTCTTATTATTTTTCCTGTTTGGACTTCAATCTTGCAGATCTGTAATTCTCTAAATCTCTCACATCCTTACTTCCAACAGGCATCAGATTTGCCACCTTCTGGTCCTCAGAGGACCTATTCAGTAGCCAAATTGCTGCTCCCATAACCACCTATGAAAAGGTGCCTATAAAACACCATAAAGCAACCCAGGGGCACATTTCAGTTGGTGTGAGATGGGGCCAGTTACATCCTTGTGCCTTGTTGAGTCCTCATTCTTGCAGATGCCAACAAGATCCGCTGCAGACGGGTTTAAGTTGGAGCTTTAAGGAATGCCCTGGCTTGCATAAAAGACCAGAACAATCAGCTGCTGCAGATCCAGCAAGCACAACCAACTCTCTCTATGCCTGCCCTGGGGTTAGCCCTCATAAGTCCTCAACTCCTGCTTGTCATCCCAAATAAGTGAGAGGCTGAGCCAGTGGTAAAGACAGGCTTTTTCACTCCCTCTGTTCTGGGCAAAAAATAGTAAAGCCGTCTGATGACAGGAACACGGGCTGATTTGCATCTCACTGATAAACTGCAGTATTCTGGGTGGCTTGCCTTTTTATTTGGTAATCATTATTACTTAAAAACATACCTAATGTAGAAGAAATGCTCACAATAGCAGAACCTTGGATTTACCTGGGATGGGCTTAGCAGGATGTACTGTTTTCTCTTGTGTGACAAAGGTTTCAGAGGGCACCTTTCCTATATTTTGAATTTTTAATATTTCATTTTTAATTTTTGCAGAATTCTTCTCAATAGCTTTTATTCTGGGAAAACAAATGAACAAAACCCCCAAACAAACAACACAGGAACTGTTACCTGGTCATTTTTAATACATCAGGCTGCAAGAATATCAGTACCAAAAGTTTCTGAACTTGCTTGGTCTCACACTGTTTTGCTGTTTTCTGCTCCCCAGTTTGCCATATTCTATTTCAGACTGCACATAGCAAGATAATTGGCTCCTTGCAGAATTCTACTAGATAAATGCAGCTATATAGTACCTTCTTAATATAAGACTAAACTGGGGAAAAGTTAGCAATTCACTTTCTTTTCTGTATTTCTCAGCATCAGACAATGCATTTTAGCAATGACTGTTCTCTGTTAGGTTATATCATTCTTATAAATTGTGAGACAGATGTGTAACTCCCAAGCCTGATCCTATATTACCGTGCAAGCAAAGCCTTTGCTGATTTCACCTCAGCTTTAACTGCGCAAGAATCAGCACCAGGATCTGAAGAACGGAAATCTAACGGCAACTTTTAGCAAGGTTTTATACAATCACTGGGAACTTCCATACAAAACAAACAAAACAACCAACAATTAAAACATAAAAAAGTGTCAGAAGTCAACTACACTTAAATTATTTACATCCTAATTAAAACAACATATTTTGTTCTAAGCATCATGAGAGAGAGCTTACTTGTCTTCAAGCTCCATTGCTCTTTTCCTATAGTATAACAGAGCTGTGCACTCAGATTCCAGAGGTTTTAATCTCCCACAAAGAAAAAAAGCATTCCTTTGGCCATTCTTAATTCTGGTAATAAATGCCTTATATTCCTGTTTGATTGAAGTCAGGATGTTCTTGTACGCACTAACATACTCTATTATCTGTGAATGTATTTTTGGATGCAGTATTTGTGGGAAGAGAATCAACAACAAAAATCTTTCTGGAACTTTCTAATACATGATAGCTTTAAAAGAAAATGGCTAGACAAATCAATACTTCTTAGATCAAGCTCTACACCACCACTCTAACATAATAAAAAAGAGCTTCAAAAACAGGCTTGGAAAACCAAAGGTACAGGGGCCACACGTTAGTATGTTAAAATAAGTGAAGATGTAAAAGTAGACAGAGTAACCTTCATTCCTACTTATCCAGAAAGCTAGGTGTGCAAGAGTGTCTTATTTATTTATTCACAGCATCTTCCATTTCAGTCAGAATCTGAAAAAGGCAGATGGAATCAGGCAGGCAGGAGTCCTTCAGAAGCTTCAGAAACAACTTTTCAGCCTAACTGAAGAGCAGTTGATGCTCACACAGGGCATATGGGGTAAATGTCATGAGTCTTTGTAGTTATGCGGTTTTTCTCCTGTTTCCAGGCAGCTTTATGTTTTACCATTTCAAATTTGAAAAAAAAAAAAAAAAGTTAAGAAAAGGGGTTATCAAGCATGAACACTACTGTAATATAACTTCTGGTACTATGAATTCATCATAATGGCTTCTATTTGACTGTAGCGTACATAGTGGGCATAAAAGAAATGGATAAAAATGCACCAACCTTTGATCCGTGTAAAAATACCTACACTTCACCATTGGTCTGTTTGTGTATTCTTCCTCAGAAAACAAAGCTGCAAACCACTGTCAGTGCGAGCTATATTGGTCTTGCTCATTTACCTGAGAAATATATTACCTTGTCAAATACATTACTGTATATAATGTAGCACTCCTCAGAGGGCCCTTGCTCAGCACAGCCCAGTTTTTCAGTTTCTGTCAGTATGTTTCCTCGTATGCTCTCCAGAAACCTCCTGTCCTTCTCCAAAAGGAAGGGAGGGTTTCTCTGCTCCCCCTCCATGGCTTAGCATAGCAACCTGGCACCTTTCTGACAGAGAATCTAAACCTCCCTCCTGCTTTATTTAACGCGTGCTTCAGATCAAAACCTGGAAGAAAAGTTGAAATTGTTAAAAGTGCACCAGGGGTTTCCAAATTAATGTGACTCTCAGTACTGTTCCGTACCTAACTTACCTAAGACTTTTCTAGAAAATTCTAAGGATATTTGCCCAACAAATGCAGGCAGGATTTGTAGGCGTTTAAATTGCCTTCACGGAACTAGAAGGAGATGAGGGACCAGATTTCTGGGACTTCGCGCTGCAGCGCCGACTTGTGGAAACACAGCTACACGGCTACCGGGGGGGGGAAAGGAAAAACAAAACAAAACAAAACAAAAAAAAGGCGGTCCCTAATGCGCCGGCAGTCTGCATGTGCACGGCCCCTCTGTGCAGAGAACTCCGGACTTCCACCGCCTGGCGCCCACAGCGCGAGAGGAGCCGCGATGCATCATGGGGGCTGCAGTTCCCCTTCCCTCGCGGTCCCGCCTTCCGCCTACGACTCCCATGGCGCACTTCGGCTGTGGGGGTGAGACTACAGCTCCCAGCAGGCCGCAGCGCGGCTGGCTGCGGTGAGGCACGCCGGGAGCCGTAGTCCCGCCGCACTGCCCGCCCTTCCTGCGGCGGGGGTGGAAACCCCGTGCGGTGCGGCGCGGCGCTCTTTCGGGGCGCCGCCATTCCGGGAGCAGGTCGGGGAGCCGCGCGGCGCGGCCGGGCTCGCCATGCAGATCTTCGTGAAGACCCTCACGGGGAAAACCATCACCCTCGAGGTGAGGCTGCGCCCACCACCCCGCCCCGCCCCGGCACCGGGTCGACCGTGGCTCGCCGCGTCCAGGCCTCCGCGCTGCCGCTCGCCGCCGGGCCGGGCCGGGCCGGGCCGGGCCGTGCCGTGCCGTGCCTCGGGAGCCGGTGCCCGGCGGAGCCCGGCGCTGGACACGGAAGGGGCGGAACGAAAGGCGCGGCTGCACTGCAGAGGCCGCGCTGGAGCTGCGGAGGGCTAAATGGCCGCGGCAGGGCCGGCGGCGTGCCCGAAATGGCTGCTGCTTCCCCTGCAGCCCCGCGCTAATTACATGGCAAAGCGTGAATATAAACGTGTCTTACATCCCCGCTGCCTTGTTTCGTAACAGGTTGAGCCTTCCGATACCATAGAAAATGTAAAAGCCAAGATCCAGGATAAGGAAGGTAAGGTCGAGATGCACGTTTTGCTTTCTCCTCAGTTAGGGTGGGTCACGGTTTGTATTCCTCACGTGTTCCTCCTTTCTGCCCCTATCAGGGATTCCTCCTGATCAGCAGCGACTGATTTTTGCTGGTAAGCAGTTAGAGGATGGACGCACGCTGTCTGACTACAACATTCAAAAAGTGAGTAGGAAATGCTGAGAGGAGCGCGGTACCACCTGGTGCTGTAGGAGCAGACTGGCTGTAGGTTGTGAGCCTAAAAAGTGCTTCAAATAGATTGAAACAAATTGATGAGGGGAGGTGGCACTCTAGCTTGGGAAGTACTGATGCTAAGACTAGATCTGGCAGTTGCTGCAGTGGAGGTCGTATCTTCAGGTCAGAAGGAAACATTTCTGAGAGCTACTTCATTGCTTCTCTTTTGTCAGCGCTGTAAGTTGGCACTTTCTGGTGAGTGATTTTAGGGGGCTAATGTGGAAACTGCTGCTGACCTCTGTCAGATGAGCAGCAATGCAACTAGAAAATGGAAGACCAGATTATTTTTACAGTAACAAATTGGTGATAGATTGGCTTAGTCACATCATGAAACTGTATTCTGCAATTTTAGTTAAAACTGAGGAATACAATCACAATACTTTTAATAGTATTTGAACCTTTAAGGCTTTGGGATGTGACAGCACACAGTTCTCTGGTGCCTGCTCATTTGCATACTAACGAGTGAAAAATCCTTTAAGAGTTTTCCTAGTTGGCTGGAGGTTGAAATTCTGCTATTTAAGTATTAGCTGTAGATAAAAGAAAAGGCCTGCTTAAATACTACTCTTGGCTTGTGAAAGCATTTTGACTCTTTCAAATGGTATCAAATTTTCTTATTTTACAAATAGGAATCAACCCTTCACCTTGTGTTGAGACTTCGTGGTGGTGCTAAGAAAAGGAAGAAGAAGTCTTACACTACTCCCAAGAAGAACAAGCATAAGAGAAAGAAGGTTAAACTTGCAGTGCTTAAGTACTACAAGGTATGTAAAACTAACTAGATGAAGCTCGATGAATGCTTTGCTCTCACCAGGAAGGGACTAGTTACAGCATACAAAGCCTGTAACTAGTCTGTGTGTCACCCAGTGTATTTAAAGTCCTTCTGTTTGCAAATACCCCATCTCTTAAATAAAACAGAAGTTTGTTGCAGTCAGGCACTTCAGAACTTTCTGTGTCAGATTCCTGAAAGCAATCCCAAAAGCTGCTTTGTCAAAGAAAAGTACTTGAAAATAATTTGTGCTAAAAGGTGGTGAGTATGTATGAGATGTTGCCTCTTGCCCTTGACAGGTGGATGAGAACGGCAAGATCAGTCGTCTGCGCCGAGAGTGCCCCTCTGAGGAGTGTGGAGCAGGAGTCTTCATGGCTAGCCACTTTGACAGACACTATTGTGGCAAGTGCTGTCTGACATACTGCTTCAATAAACCAGAGGACAAGTAAATGTATTAGACAATAAAAATCTGAAGTTCTGTACTGTTTAGAGATTTATTTCTGCACTGTATTTCCTCTTCACTGGTAAGACGAAGTTTTGTAAAGTCTTGTTCTGTGCCTGTTTTTGGGAGATGAGGTTCTTTTACCAAGAAGAAGGGAAAAAACAGCTATGCAAAGACCGCAGGAGAATCTTTTCCAGATCTCTTAGTTCTGAGGCTCATCTAACATAAATATTTAGTGATTTAGTACTTCAAATACACACCGTGCAAGCACCCTTCCTAAGTTTTTTTCAAAAATATTCAGTTCCCCCAGTTATGGTCAGGCATGAAACTGCTTTTGACCTGTTTTTCACAGCATTAGCCAGTCATGAACAAATATTCCTAGAAATGTATTTGAAGGAAGCAAGGTGTATTTGTATTCTCTTTTTTTGTTCTGCCATAGCTAACTCTTAACTGTAAGTGGTCTATTTAAACATGAGTAGATAGCACTGCAGTTCTTATCAGGAAACCTGGGAGACCACAAAGTCTGAAATCATATGCAAAATCAGTACTAGAGCAAAGGGGGGTCCTCACCATGAAGATCGTATACTGAAAAAATGGTACCAGCACCCTTGTGAGGGAAGAAAAAGAGGGCTCAGCTATTTCGAAATCAATAAAGTCAGAAGTATTTACACCTTGATGGCTTTACACACACAAAGTGCTTGCAGTTAGGGTCATTCATCTGGTGCTCCAATGAGGTATGCTGGTTGCTTGATGAGGTTTAAACATAGAATACAGAAGCATCAGATAGAGAGATGCACGTAAGCTTCTTCATAAGTTCATTTAATGTTAAGAGTTCAAGGCCAGGAATAGTGCATGTCCTTGCTGGGGATTCAGATGTATTTTAAAACCCTGGATCCCACGACGTTGTCTGTTGAACTTCTTTTTCTTCATAACAGATAATTTCATCTCCAATATTGAATTCTATATGCTTGTCTAAACTTAATCCACAATCCATACCTGTCTTTATTACTTGGACATCATCTTTATGATGCTTCAGTGATGATAAAGATCCTACAGAGAGGAAAAAGAAAGAAAGCCCCCTGACATCAGAGTACAGATGTGGTTTGGTTTCCCCTTCTCACACAATTCAGGTTTCACCACACAGCTACAAAACAAAAGCAAGACAAGCTGGGGGTTGCAAGCGCTTGCAGCTGATGAAAGTCAGGCATCAGTCCTTTTCCATAGGCAAAGCCTGTGATACTACTTTTCTATCAGAAAAGTGGTGGTTAGAGGTCTGGATAAAGAGTATGGTGACATTTTACAGCTTTCTCTGCTTTGAACAATTCTATCCTAAACAGCACACGTAATTGCCTTATGATTAGATGCACACCTTTTGCATTAATTTCACATGGAACTAACTAGTCATGTCATAACACTGAGTACAAACACTAGTTTTGTAGCCAGTTACTTACCTTGCCAAATAACATCCCCTTTACGGATTAACTTAAATTTCATCTTTTTGTCTAATTGCCCCTTCTGTACTCTGCACCCAGCTACTGGAATTTTGTTTTTTCCTACTGTTACAGAGAAGACGTCAAGAACAGAAGCTGTCCCTAAAAGAAAAAAAAAATGTAGTACAGTTTTAAGAAGTACAGGAGAATAATAAACACATAATAAGAAAAACCAAGCCATGCTCTTCCACTTACTAAGCTTTATAACAAAATAGAAAGGCAACTACAGAGGAGCATTAATTACTTGATACAGCAAGAACGCATCATTGGAGCGCGAAGTTAAAGCCATGCAGCACAGCAAAAATGTAATTTAATACTCCCTGAAAAGTCACCTATTGTATTTTCCACCACAGATGGAGGCAGTCTGCTATTTAGCTCATCTTGCAAGTCTTCAATAAGTTTGTAGATGACGTTGTGAAGTTTAATTTTTATTCCCTTTTTAGCAGCCAGCTTTTTAATAGTTTCATTGGCTTTCACGCTGAATCCATAAACAACACCTGGCAAATACAATAATCAGCAACTGATAACAAGAGAAATTCTTAATAAGTGAAAGCATTTGCCATCTCTTCTGAAATGTTGAACTTGCAGCAGAGGTTAAAATTAGCATTAGCAGTCAGCAATACAAGAAACACCATTTCACTACTTCCCTTTTAATGGGGGACCATTTACCTCCCCCACTATCACTGCAGTCAGCACACCCGCTACTACTAGCCTCGTATCAAAACAAATGGGCTCAAAACACTCCTCACAGAAAGTTCCCTCATGACAGAGATGAAGTTATCAAAGCAGAAATTACTGCATACAGAGAGCCCACCAGAGCAGATGGCATCACACACACACACACACAACAAAAAGATTCCCCCATTTTTGGGCTGGGAAAACAATTTGGTTGCCCAGTATAAGCTGGAAATGAACTTTCTACATTCTCATCCACCCATGGAGTGTGTTAGGTCCAGTGACCCCCCACACACACACTCTAGAGCAGGTGAGAATCATGGAGCAAAAAGGGGAACAACTATTGATAGAGGTCTTTCTGTTCAGTGACCTCCCCGAGCAAAAGGAAATTCTGTTGTGTGCTACTTTTCTGGCATTGCCCTGCTCAACATCATAAAGCAACTTACGTGAGAAGTTGAGATCTAACCATTATCTGCCATTAATAATTCAGTTACTGGCAATGGCCTGTCACAGTCCTATTTTTGTGAGATTTCTAGCCTTCCCTACCTGCATTAGTATTTGATGTTAAAGGTGTTACTTGATATTATTAATATACATATAAGTTTACATTATTGATGCTGTTAATTATTACAAAAAAAATAACAGTATGAGATCTACTGATTTCAATGGAGAGAAGTTTCTACTAACTGTAAATTAATTTTTAAACATACACTCACCATTAAATGCTTCAGCAAGACTTATGTCAGTTTCGCTGATATCTCCCATTCCAAAATGGATGATATCCAATCTACATTCATGATCAGCATCATAGCTGTCCAGAATGTTCAGAATAGCTTCGACAGATCCATCCACATCACCTGGGTATATAAATGGTAGTGCTGTTGACTTTGTGTGAATCAAAGTGATACCGAAGAAGAAGAATTAGGGGAATGAAAATTCCACATTATGCAATATAATCAAAAGCGTTGGATATTTAGCATTCTTTTTGTATTTCCAGCAGTATATTAGAACACACCTGAAAAGTCTTCCTATTACAAAAGTGAAGTGAATAAAGACAACAGGACCAGAAGCTCCACATCTGCTGCCATTTCTAGGTCAAGTCTACATAGTTTTTCACTTACTACTTCCACTACACACATACCACTGAACGTCAGGTCAAACCGAGTTCCTCCTGCCCCACTTTAAGTAATACACAGTTGTTCTTTTCCTCCATTCTGCTAATGCAGTACTGCTGCTCATATAACTTACACACATGCACTTGTATGGCTTTTATTCAGGAGTTCCTGGGTAAGGGTTTGGGCCCCTAAGATTTCATCTTGCTCTGACCCTTCTGGAAGCACATTCTTCTGACCATGGGATGATCTCTGATGACCCTCCCCTTCCTGAGAGGCATTCAATAACTTGTTCAGTTTTAAATTGATCAAACTTCTGCTAACAAAATTTTTGTTAATTATTTAGAACTACGTTGCAGACTGAGCATTTGAGAAGCATGGAAACATTGCAGCAGTAAACAGAACAGAACAATACCTTTAACAATTACTGACAGCACGTTTTTGTCCACTTCTGTTCTCTCTTTAGGCTTTGAGAACATTAGATGCTTGTTGGTCTTGTAGAGCAACGCCTTTCTCTGTCTCCAGGTCAGATGGGCTAGCTTCTGTTGCTTCTTCTCATATTCCACCCTGTGTTCCTTTTGCTTTGCTTCAATAACTTCCCCATCTCTTCTCATCTTCTCTTGCTGTTCAACATAGGTTCTCCAAGCCACAACTTCATGTGCCCTTTGCTGGTCAGGTAAAAAAAGAAACGATCTTTCAAAGCACTGCAATGGAAAAGTCCACATTAACTCTCTTTTATCCTTTTGTTTCTTCTCTACCGTCCTACTCATTTTCTTTAGCGTTTATCAATAGATTTTGCTGCTATGATGACAAAGAATCAGCACAATGGCTTCCTCCCCATGCTACAACAGCACAACTCAAGGCATCTCTGCATCAGAGAAAATAATATTTTTTTTTCATGTGGTATTTCTCCAGCCTCCACAACACCTATTTCAAGCTAAATCTTAAGCACAATCTTCTGTCAGAAACTAATTCTCTCATAAAATTACAATACTGATACTATTAAGTACTGGATTGTTCTCCAGGTAGGGTAACAGTGTGGTTATATGAAAGTGAAAACAGCTTTCTGTGCCTTTAGAAAGGAAATACATTAGAATGTATCCCAGGTTATCCCTGAAGCAGCCATTTCAGACTACGTTCATTGCAAACATAGCATAGAGGAAGGCATGATGACCATGAGAAGTAAAAGGCATGAACCAATGGTGACTCTTTATCTCCCGTGGCAGCCTGCTTTCTTCATGTGATTGTAAAGTAGATTAATTTGGATGCCTGGAAAGGAGAGGAGAGGATGTAACAGTCCAGCAGGAGAGAAGTGGGGGCAGTGGAAGAGAAAGAAAGAGGCAATATGCAAATTCTCATTCCTCTTACAGAACACCTAGCTCAGACATCTTAATACCCATGCTCAGCCTTCATCTTTCACCAGTTTACCCTGGTTACTTAGAATGAAATGCAATTTTATTTTATTGATTTACTTATTATTTTTAAACTTAGCTCCTTCCTTCCTATCTTACTGCAGTATGAATTTTCCATTAAACAGTTCTTTCTGTACCTCAGATTCTACTTCAAGGATTTCATCTCCCGCTGAAGGGACTTCCTTCCAGCCCATGATTTCCACAGGGATGCCGGGAGAGGCTGCATCTACAGCTTTTCCATTCTCATCAAACATGAAACGCACTTTTGCCCAGGTCTTCCCTGCAACCAGAACACAGCCTTTCCTCAGGGTTCCTCTTTGGACAATGGCTGTGGTAACTGGACTAGCAAAGAGCAGAGAGGAAAATTACAAAATTAAAGTGACCATTTTCAGGCTTAGCGTAAGTAAGGAAACACGAAACATAATGTACTTGCAATCAATCTCAGGCACAATATTCCTGTGACTCATTCTTATCAGCATGCAAAGAAAATTTTAAAGTGCAAAAAGCCCCAAGCCTGTACCGTACTCTTCGTTTCTGCAGATTAATACAAAATTTGGCATCTTGAATCTCTCAGCAATAGACTGATTTCACATGTTAAGTGAACCCCCATTCCATCCTCCCCCCAAAATTTCCAGCCTTCAGTTCATTTTTAAAGAGGACAGAACATACTTTCTTCACAGAGGACATGCAAAAGGGCTAAAATACTTTGAAGTGTAAAATGTCATACAGTTTTTGACAAATTGTGATGTATCTATTTATTATATTATGACTATGAACTTCATCATCTTTACTTTTAAATGACGTTTAAAAAAAATACACCTGTTCTAACATTTTAGAGTATTTCCTGAGCTTACAGGATTTCATTTCAGTGATATGGTAACTTATGTTGTATCAGTTTATAACCTCTTTCTGTACATCATGCTGTAAAATGATGTTTTAACGCTTTATTTACAAGTGCTGCAAAGAAACTGCTGGTTTTTATCTAATTTCACAGAAAAAAAGTACAATATTAAACCTAAGTACTAAAGTACAAACCACCTGAACAGTATTGCTGCATTATTACAAATTGCTTCCTTGAAGTTGTAAAGACAACATAGAACTTACCCTTTCCCTTTGTCTTTGCGAGACTCAATTACAGTCCCCTCTACCAGACCTGTGTAGTCTGCCTTCAGTTCTAACATCTCTGCTAAAGCAACAGTTGCTTCTGCCAAAACCATCAGGTTTTCACCCTGTATAAAACCATACCAAAAAAAAGAATAAAGGAAGTGCCCAATTAAAAAAAGATCAGAAGTTGAAATCTTAGTACCGAGGTCTCCCATTTAATTCAGAACTTCTAACAATGCAATACCATCCAATGCCATGGATTCCTTCACCTTTTAAGGCAAGATGGTACTAAAGTAATGAAATACTACGATTGGTGGTCCAGAACACACAAGATATACTAGTAAGGATAGTTTCCTTACTTTCCTCTTCACAACATCAGAGTTAAGGATGCAAATTGCAATATTCTGCTACGGAGGTGAATGGAGAAACCATTTTTATGCATGACTATTTTGAAAAAGTGTAAGGGAACAACTTCAAAAGGTCTTGAACTTGGCTGAAATTTTAGAAGATGACTTGGAATGCATTTAGAAGGACAGTAATAAGCCTAAGATACTGCTAAATTAGTTTGGCCACCATAAAACTATAAGCAAATATAGTTTATTTTTTAAGCTATCAGTTGTTCACATGATTTACCATCTTATCCTTGCAAGTTCACTACAAAACTACATTCCTGTGATAAGGCATGCGTTATAAAAATATTTATTTCCCTTTGTTTGAATTTCTCTCTTCATACATGCCACTATCACTGACCTTGATTTTGCACAAATAAACAATCAGGGAATATATGAGGAAACAAAAACTAGGATTAACCTGAAAACCATCCACTAGATTTCCCAAAGAAGAAAAATAGTTTTTAGTGCTCACTGAAGGGCTGAGTCTCAAAATATGACAGGATTATGTTTCAAATGATGCTGGTGAGAGGCAGCAGCACGTAGCTCATGGTAAGGTGTCAAATACCAGAAAGATAAGCATTCATATTCCAACCACCAAACAAAAATGTGGGTGTATGCACATCTTAGACATCCACGAACACAATCATTTGTTTCAAAACTTTACCTTGAGTGCTGAAATATTTACAGCTTGAACATCCCCTCCAAACTCTTCACAGATCACATCGTGACCCATCAATTCCTTCTTCACTCTTTCAGGATCAGCTTCAGGTTTGTCACATTTGTTAATGGCAAGGATAAGAGGAACTAAAAGAAGAGAACAAACACATTACTGACCTAACAAAAACTTGCTGCTGCTAGCATAGCTGCAATAAGATGTTAGAACAGCTTATGACCACTTAGAACAAATCAGCTCTCTTGGCACCTGTTTGCTGGGCAACCTTAAGTAGAGACTTGGAGGAGTTATTTTAATATAGAAGAAAAAAAGTAAAACAAAGCTACCTACACACTACTCATGCTTTTCTGGCAAAACTACAAATCCTGCAAAAATTTCTTAGTATTTTTATGTACTAATATAATATTTGGTATATATTTTCAGACATCTTCCCAGGGGAGAAGGAGGCAGGATAGGACAGTAACTTCACAAAGTCCATGGATTTTAATTCAAGGAGTTTCCTTTGAGAGGCGGATAAACAATTGCAAGGTGCTCTGTATCTGAGCTGCACAGTAACACACATCTCATGGATTAACTTTATGCACTGGGCTTGCCACTCTCTTCCAAACGTGATGTTAAGAAGTCAAACACTGTACCTCCTGCATTTTTAGCATGTTGAATGGATTCTACAGTTTGTTGCATTACTCCATCTTCTGCTGCTACAACCAGTATGACGATGTCAGTTACAGAGGTACCTCTTGCTCGCATGGCTGAAAAAGCTGCATGTCCAGGAGTATCAAGAAAAGTTATCTTTTCCCCAGAAGGCAGATGCACTGTGAACAATACATTTCACACAGCTTTATTTGACTTACTGTAAATAGAGCAATCAGTCATTTAATGATTTTTTTATATATAAAACACAGATTTTTTAAGGAAGACAGATAACTGGCATGGAGGTTAAAGGTACTTCTTCTTCTCAGGGAAGAAAAAAGCACACTAGAATCTTTCATAATCCAAAATTGTACAACTGAAATAATTTTAGACTATCTACTTAAAAGTTCCATCCACACAGTTTTAAAAGTTCGTCTAGTTTGGAGAAAAGGAGGCTAATTGGGAACCTCATTGCTCTACAACTTCCAGAGGAGGGGAAATGGAGGCGAAGGCACTGGTCTCCTCCCCCTGGTAACCTGTAACAGAACACATGGGAACAGCGCAAAGCTGCACTAGGGAAGGTTCAGACTGGACATTAGGAAAAGATTCTGGAGAGCAGTCCAAACACTCAACAGCCTTCCTTGTGAGGTGCTTGATATTCCTTAATAACATGCTCTACTTTTTGGTTAGCCCTGAAATAGTCAGGCAGTTGGACATGATGATCTTGGTAGGTCCCTTCCAAGTGAACTATTCCATTCTAGTTATCACAAGTTATGCTTTCCTTTTTCACTGCTTACATATAAACTGTGTATGCTGCAACATTTTCCCCAATAAACTGTCAGCAAGTCAGCCCACCATGTAAGATACAGAAAATTGCTTTACACACACGCGCGTACACTTGGATCATACCAAGGAAAGCACCAATGTGTTGTGTAATGCCTCCTGCTTCCATTGATGCCACTTGAGTTTTTCGTAGGCTGTCAAGTAAAGTTGTTTTCCCATGATCAACATGGCCCATTATAGTAACAACTGGGGGCCGTGGGGTTAATAATGCTGGGTCTGCAGGGGGTCTGCAATCAAAACAATAACACCTTTCATAAGTACCAAAAAAGTTTACCAAGCCACCATCATGCCCAGCATGGCTAACGAAAAGCCATTTACCAGAACTCAGTGATGAAGAGGTAAGCCTAGCTTCTCCCCACAGTAACTGCAAATCCTAGATACATCACAGTTTGCCCTTTTAGTATTCAAACTTCCTGCTGCATCAAAAAACAAAGTTGGCTTTCCTTCAGAAAAACACATAGAAAAAACTCACCTGAAACAAATCACACCTGAACATCAGTTTAATGCACAAAGAAATCAAAACTGTAAACTCCTTTTAAATATTACAATTTATGACCTTATCAGGTATCATCAACACACCATTAGAAGAAAGAAAACAGTATATCAATAACTCTTGCAGAAGCAAATAGGATAAAAAACAGCAAAAACGAATAGTTCACAATTTACCGTTTTACAGCATCTGTATTTTCTCTTTCTTTCTCTTCTTTCAGTTTTGCTGACTTATACTTCATTCCTGATTTTTTAACAATTAGCTTGATATAGTCCTCATTTAAAATGGAATCTGCTTCTATGGAACCAAGATCAATATCTGTGTACAGCAGGGCTTCATAAACATGATCTAAGGAAGAGAGAAAGATATTTAACAACTCACCAAAAAAAAAAAAAAATAACAAACAAGGGACAGAAACACATTGTTTGTTAATTGTTAAATACAATTTAAGATTTTGGGTTAGTAGTTTATATTGTAATGGTAAGTTTCATTCACAAAGCATTTTTGCTTTAGGTAGATTTATCTAGAAGTTGCTACAATCTTATTTTTCACTCAAATTTTCACAGCTTACTTTCCTACTTGAAACTCATCTAAACTAAATAGCTAAGAAGTGATTCAAGGAGGAAGAAAACGTGATAAATCTGTTCATTTGTGACTTTCTCTGGCAGAAGAAATACAGGACATACTGCAATAGTCAAAGATTGTTCCACACCGACCTCAGCACCATTACCAATCTCCCTCTGAAACATACAGAGACGTGACAGACTCTTGTTTCTCTCCTTGCTACTGAGAAAGAAGTTTGCCAGAAAAAGTACATGGTTGAGAAGAAGAAATTAGCAATAAGACTGTTTTAATGGAACGCAAATTGCTCCCAAACCCAACATCCTGCTCTCAGACAAATATCTCAGGCCGAAGCTCTTTTGTGCCTTTTCTTTAGCCCCAAATTCTTTACGTAGCAGCTCTCACCCAGCTTCAACAAACCACGGTGCAATGTTTCTCCTTCCGCAATATAATTTAGCATTTTGCGAGCAGTCATAGTGTCCTGCCCAATAATTTGGACGGCCTAACATTTTTTCTCCTTAGACTGGCATCTTGCCTACCCATATGTTCTTTTTCTCTGGTTAAATGTCTTTGATGAAAGGAGTTACTTTGGTAATGCGTACAATCTACCTTGCCAAGGGAAGGATTAGGAACAGCTAGTACCATCTCAGAACATCTTTGCCTTGACCACACACGGAGTGTGTGTCGCAACTGACTAAAACACAACAGTTAAAATACATCTTGAGTAACAAAGCAGGCTCTCACCTACGTCTTTGCCCATTGCTTGTGCAAGTTCCTCAACGGTCATCTGCTGCCTTATCTCCACTTCACCTTTGGTCAGCGGCAATTTCTTTTTGCTCTTTTTCTTTTCCTATATGGAATTAGACATGTATATAGGATCATATAGCTGGTATAAACTAAGAAATAATAAAAACAATATTAAAGAGACAATGGTCTCAAGCCACATCTTTTTGTCTATAATATGAATGTATTACAATAAATTAGTGACTTAAAACATCACACTGAATATTTAAAATGTATAGCATTCTGCCCTTAATTTTTTTTCCATATTCAATTGTTCAAAACAAGGGAAAAAAATGTTATCCTGCCTCTTCAAGATTCATGATGCTCCTGGTGTAAGTACTTCAAGTCAATATTTGAGAGGAGTAACAATGTAGTCTTAAACAAGTACATTTTGGCTCATAAACTTAGAATAGCTTCTGTGAAGTTCTCCTTTTTTGTCATAAAGTGCTCAAATTGACTTTTTGTACTTTGAAATTTCACACGGAATCAGAGATGACTGGATTTTGTTAATTACCTCCGTTGTAGCTAGATGTCTGTATTGAGATAAGGCGACACTGATTGATTTGTCTTTTTGCCAGAACTGTGGATACAGATGAACGGACTGTACAGGATACGCAGATGACTGCACAGGCTTCCATTGTGCTCTGTTGACTTTCCTGTAGGAAACAGTACGCAGCTGTCGGCAAGCACCACGTAACTGGACCAGATTTTCAAATTTCACTATCAACCCTCGATTCATTTCTTCACTGAAAATACAAAGGACACATTGAAATCAGTCTCAAGGCTGGAAGTTGTTCTTTGCTATGACAATATGCACAGGAAAACAAGGCATAAATGCTACAATGCTTCAAAGCAGGCTTTTTGATACTGAAGATGTTGAACTACTTAGTAGATCTGCTCATTTTTCATTTTCCTGATGCACTTCACCTTCTGCCACTGTCACTATTCCAGTTCAGACACACAGATCTACTAATGTTACCATAACTTACAAGTCCTTCATCTGTCTTCGCTGACCTTTAACGTAAATTACTAAAATCCTAACTCGAGGTTCTCTGATATTAACTCAAAAAAGTGACATTTGTACCATACTGCCAGATACCCAGTGCAACCTCCCTCTCCCGCCAGTAAAACAAATTTGCAAAATGACACTTACACGAGCATGTAACTCCACTAAAAGACTGCAGCATTCTAATGATACTGTTATAACGATATGATTCTATGATAATAGTGTTATTGCATGCACGGAGACATCTTTCTAGGCTAAGGCTTGGCTTAGCAATTAAGCTTTTCAAGATACCTCTGTCAGTTCCTCCCGCATCTTCTTTTAACCATGTTAACTGTGTTTTGAGTCATTTTGCTACCTACCCTGTAAAACAGTCTCCTATTCAAGCTACTCTTCTTGTTCAGTTCGCTATTTCGTAGCTCCTATCTGCGTTCCCCGGCCCATTCTCAACACCTTGTTTGCTCTCACAGGCAGTGCTGTACCATCTTCCAAGAAGCTCTGAGAGCAAGGCGCTATCCTCAATCCCTCTCAGCACGCCCACGGTCGTTGTAAAACCTCTCCTGTACCAAAGTACCTACAGGGAACGAGCAGAGGACAAAGTAACCAACCAACAGCTCATTTTTTCCCCCTTAAAGAGAACTTTAAAGGGCAGAAACAGCAGACCCGAGGAGCAGCTAGGAACCGTCCGAGGCAATGCCGGACACGCTCACAGAGGACAAACGCCCTGGCGGTAATTTCGGGAACCTCCCCCCCGCGGCCCGGAGGGCGCTGGGCTCCCCTCACGCCCCGCGGCGGCCCCGGGGCCCCTCACCCTCACGGCCGGGCCCGCTCCGGGGACCCCCAACGGCACCCAACCGCCCCAGCAGTCCTCGCCGCCGTGCGCAGGCGCGACGTGTGGGGGCCCGGCGCCTGCGCGGTGCCGCTGCCGGAGCGGGGCGGCCCCGTGGCGGCCATGGCGGCGGCGGGGCTGCGGGAGGCGCTGGAGCAGCGGCTGCGGGAGCTGGGCATCGCCGCGCTCACCGCCGAACACCCCCAGGTGCGGGACTCGGACCCCACGGTTTTTTTCTTGCGTTTTCGATCGAGCGCGGATGCGTGTGAGAAACGAACGAGAAAGGGTGCGGGACCAGCGTGTCGCGTTTTATTCGGGTTCTTTTAAATTTCTTCATAGAAGGGTACAGTTTTTAGGCTGAGCATGACATTCAGCGTTTCCTAAATTTTTAACAAAAGCTGCCGGTAAGGCTGACGGGTACAGCCTCACGCTATGCTTGTTGTACTCTGCAGGTGTTCACGGTTGAGGAAATGATGTCCCACGTCCAACACCTGAAAGGAGGGCACAGCAAAAACCTTTTCCTTAGAGACAAAAAGAAGAAAGGCTTCTGGCTGGTGACCGTCCTGCACGACAGGCAGATCAACTTGAACGAGCTTGCCAAAAAACTGGGTGTTGGAAGCGGAAACCTAAGGTTTGCTGATGAGAACGCCATGCTGGAAAAATTAAAAGTAGGCCAAGGCTGTGCGACACCTCTGGCCCTCTTCTGCGACCAAGGAGACGTGAAGTTCGTGCTGGATGCCGGCTTTCTGGAGGGGGACCACGAGAAGGTGTATTTCCATCCCATGACAAACTCTGCAACCATGGGCCTAAGCCCTGAAGACTTCATGAAGTTTGTGAAATCGACAGGCCACGATCCAATAATCATACATTTTGATAAGGACATTAAATAGAAGAAGTTGACATTTTTATTACTCGGCAAAGATTTTATAGAGCAAAACTGGTGAAATTTTTATTACAAATACACTTCGAAAAAATAAGCATCTTCCTTCTTATGTTGTATAATCTGATGAGGAAAAAATACTGTATTTCAGCTGTTAAAAGTTTTAACAGAATATTCTTACAAAGAAAAGATGTTTGCGATATACCTGTAAGTAAACAACAAGTAGAAATGGCATTATATGTTTTAGTGTTTATTAATAAAATGGATGAACTGGAACTTTTTGTGTGTGGTACTGGACTTGAAGATCTAAATTAAGAAATAATGAGTTAACAGGTCTAAACTATTTGTCAGCACCTAGGACAGAAGTGTCTTTTTTTTTTTTTAAACTATATCCATTTGTCCCCTAGTATGTTACCTTTTTTTTTCCTTATTTTTAATCTAGAAAAAAGTAACTTAGTTGCACTACAGAAAATGTACTTGATTGTCTACATTTTTAGCTGCATTTTCACTCTCACGGTATCCTCCCTTCAGAACTAACTACTAAGTCTTCTGGTAATTCCCAGATGACGTGACTACTAATGGCTGCATTAGGGCAGCATGCCTCTCCAAAACGGCAGAACGCGAAGGAGATGTCTGAAAGCAGAGAGGGGTGCAAATTCCCAGGAAAAGAGCTCTAAGGAATAATGTTATTGCAGGTTCCTGTAATTGCAGTGTTACCTGGTGATTCCTGGGAGGAAAGTAAATACAGCCTGGCACTGTGTTCACTTTTGTGTGCAATTTCTACTGGTTCATGTGGAAGACGTGCATATTCTCTGCTCCACTGTAGCCTTTTAACCAGGTGCCTATACAAGTGGAAAGAACAGTATGACAGCAGACATACTTGAGTTTCTCCCTTCAGGAGAAGGGGACTGAACATACAAACATCCCCATGTTTAAAAGGTTGTGGGGAGCCTGATTTTGCTTTAAATATATGATATATTTTGTATAGAAGAGTACTATCACAAGAACAAGACCAGCACATTCTCAACATTGAATTTCTAATCTTTCTCCTCTCTCCTGCCTGAACAAATAAAAATCCCTTCAAAAGACTTTCTTTGTATTAAGACAGAAGAAGCAGAAACTCCATGGAGTCCAGCAGAAATACTGTGGTAACAAGTACCCACTAAAAACCAAAGACACGGGAGCTGTGAAAGTGTGAAATTTGAAGATGACAGGGAAAAAGGGCTTTTAAACACAGCCTAATGAAAGTGTCTGTTGTGCAAGAAAAATGCCTAAAAGGCAAGCAACAGGGTAAGCACAGAGAAAAAGGAAAAAAATAAAAACAATCAACCATATAAAAGGACTATTTGCTACTGCATCATGCTGAAGGATGCAATACTAACAGTGATCAAGGGAAACATTTTAAATAAACAAAAGGCAAAAATCACCCAATTTGACTCATTCATTATATATGGCCACTCACTTCATTATATATGGCCAAGGCAATTCTAGGAGCTGAGAACATCAACATCGTTCTCCCACACTCCACTGAAATCTTGAAAATGAATAACTTCCATTAACTGAGTTAATTAAAAAAAAAAAAAAAGCTTCTTCTAGGATAAGACAAGGTATTTCAAACATTGTTAACATGTTTTCCTTTATTTCAGCAAGATTTGGCACCTATTCTCACAGATGTGAACAGAACTACAGCATACTTCATGATATAGCAGTTTAAGTTCTCCTTGTCTACTTTGGAAAGACAGAAACTGATCCCATCTATAATGGCAGTTGGCTCAAATGAGAAAGAAGAGACCTAAAAACGCTGAACATATAGAAACCTGTATAAAAGTCACAAAAAGATGTCCAGATACACGTGACTGTATACTTTTTGTTAAATGAAAGACTGAAAGGAACATCTGTTGTTTGGGAATACCAGATTGATTAATGGACTGCCCAGGGAACTTTGGGTTGATAGATGTGTTACTGAAATACCTAGATATTAAGATACAGTCTTAGGCATCTTTAAAAGTGAAATTTATCTTACCCTCTGCCTGCCACTCACTCTCCCTTCCTTTTAGGGTTTCTTCTTTGTGCTACCCCCAAAATCCTTTATCACTTCCAAAAAGAACAAAAAAAATAGAGTAAATGCAACTTGTCAAGTTTAAAAAAAACCAGAATTTAAATGTCAAAGATGAGTTTAAAAGACATGCACAATAGCAGTTTACTATGCTTCACGAATCTTAAAATCTGTACAATTTAAACTTTAACTACCTTCATCTTTAGAAGAGATTCTGAGACTTGTTTCAGCAAAAATAATGACCAAGCAAAACTAAAGCATCAAATACTAACTTGGCAAATATACAATGAGTTCTTATTGTATTTACTATGAAATTAGTGTTTTT
This sequence comes from Anser brachyrhynchus, assembly GCF_964034855.1. Classification (NCBI taxonomy): domain Eukaryota; kingdom Metazoa; phylum Chordata; class Aves; order Anseriformes; family Anatidae; genus Anser; species Anser brachyrhynchus. The sequence goes on along the minus strand of NC_137696.1, from coordinate 9,708,219 downwards.
TTAAATAATATTAAAATAATGTATAGTTAAAAGCTACACAGATTTTTACAAATAAGCAACACGAAAACAAACTACACACCGTCCAGAAAATTTCTGTTACAGTTTTATAGGTTTCCTTCCAGAAGAAATAGTCACTAAACACATTACCGTCAACAATGCCATTACTTAACACCAATATTCTTCCAGTAACATCAGTTTCCAGAAAAAGTGTGTATAAATGTACACACAAAATAAGAATAAAAATTATTTGGTTCGGCATTTTAATAACATCATTAATAAATGTATACAATGGCAAACATTAAAAAAATCAGTATGTAAAGGAAATTACAGTTTTAAATAAGAGCTTTTTAAGTTTTGTTTCACACCTAGGTACATTCCTTTAAGGCAGTTTTATTAATATCAAAGCGTTATTTACATATACATTATCATCTACCTCTAAGAATCATACATGAGCTCCTTTGTTGAGGCTGCATCATGTCTTGGAAAAAGTTTAAAAATAATACATGTTGGGAATGTTACTAAATCCTCAACAGACTACCAGCAAAGCAAATGAAAATTATACATTGTACGGTATTAAAACATCTTTTGTAACCTTGAACTAACAGTGACACATTTGGCAACTCTTAACTCTTGCTGAAAACAGCTATGTACTCTTGCTGTAGGCTGCCCAACAGCTGCTGTGTTACTCCTCTGGGAGTCCGTGCTTCAAAAAAAAGGGTTGTGGCTCCCGAATTATATCCTTGGTTTTGGTTTGTGGTTTTTTTTTTTTTTAATTTTATGGGCACAGACTGGGAAGATTAAGTGTGTTATGTAAGTTTTGTACCAATTCAGAAAGGAAAAAAATCATCATCATCATCAGAGCACAGAGAACATCCGGTCAGCTCTTCTGCTCTGAAACCTCTCCGCAGAAGAAGGTGCTGGGAATGTAAACCCGGTGCTGCTTTTGGATAATTCAGTCAATACAAACCAAAATCCCACTCTGGCCTCTGCACTGATGCAGCCTGAGCGCCTTGAAACCTGCTCGTGATGGCGCAGATGGACACTAGCCAGGCCTCTGGCATGCAGATGCACCTACGCTAGGCTGACCTAGCGGGATGCATTCTGTTGCCTCGCCCTCAAATTCCTGCTGATTCTCTCAGGCAAGGAAGATTTGCCGAGGTTTTTGGATAAGGGGATTTCACTTTCAGTACATGTCATCAGTTGAATAGTAATTGTAATGTTTGTGACTCAACATCCTGGTTGTGACTGCACAGCCATTCTTTAAGATGTGATAATATACAAAAAGCAAGCGTAGGAAGCTGTGATGGGGTATCTTGGACAACTTCAGGAATATAAAAAAGAGCTAATAAATGAAGAGTCAGGAGATGCCCCTGTGAAGGAAATGGCACAGCCACATGTGAGAGCACAATGTTACGTGTGCCCAACAATGTTCCCTGCAGAGAAGCGTGCCATGCATCAGTCATGGCAACACACCATTCTCTCACACATTCCCAGGGTCTTTGAGTACATGGTATACCTAAGCACATACAACTGCACAGATTCTGTGAATACAAACAACATTTGGCACTAGAGGTTAAATCTGTTAATTCAAGATACACGTTCTTCTAAAAATAGTGATGCTACTTCAGTCAGGGTTTAATAGTTTGAAATGCATCGGTCCTCTGTTGTTGAGGAGAGCTTCTGGAAGAATCCACCAACAGTCAGACCCTGAAGTGAGCCTGAAAAGTATCAAAATTCAGAATTGGAGACGCTTTCCTAACATTTACCATATTTCAATTCTCTTCCAGAAAGAGCTGTGCTCTTAGTAAGGGCTACTGACATTACCAATTTCATGTCTACGAAATGATGTAAAGGCAAGTGTCCCTCCAGAATCTATGGCTATGCCACTACTGCAGTACAGGAATGGCGCAGAGATTAGGCTTGAGACCAAGTTCTTATTGCTTAAAGTAATTTTCTCCTAGAGCACACCAGGGCTCTGCCTGGCTCACTTGGTACTATGGGAGAAACTCAGCCATGCCCTGAGCTATGAGGGCATACAGGAACACCCAATTTACCTGCAGTACAGGCATGCCATGACACATCGTGCCTGTTCTGGCCACTGCCATACATCCCATCTGCCCCTCTGGTGACATCTGGTAGCTGTCATTGCACAGTTTGGAGTGCTCTGAAACCTTCCCCAAAAGGTCATATTACCAATTACAGCATGGGAAATTATTCCATATGCAACTGAGCTCAGCCTGCCTATAAAAACATTGTGGAACTGGATTTCAGGAATACTCTGAGCTTCAGATCACTCCTGGAGCTGCTGAACACTGTTCATACTCTACAATTCATGATGCTTTCACTGATGTCAGTGAACATCTGGACATGGAGAATAAGGGGACCAGAAACAGATGCTAGTATGAGTTGGTAACCAAAATAAACTAATTAATTTAATAAAACACCAAAAACATCTTTAGAGGAAGAATGGAAATTCTATATGGTGGAAAGCTGCTAAATCCGTCCTATTTTCACTTAAGGCAGGGGAGGGAATAAAATTCTCTGTGGAAACAATCTCAGGCTGAACAAAGTGTTTATACTGCAAAACTAATGTTTTGATCTAGATCTTTTAACACTGTCATAAAAAAAGTATTTCAGAAGGAAGTCGTTTAAAGGAAAAAAGACAATTTCCCATTCTAAAGCTTATTGAACTCCTCCTCCTCCTCCCCCCTCTGCTTTTGACATAATTTCAGTAAAATCAAAAAATGACTTTCCAATATGCTTTTAAACCTGTTGAACTGCATTCTCTCTCCAGTGGAAAATGATTCGTTTTCAATTGTCCCTGAAAGCTTGAGACTTGGTAAATGATAAAACCTGTGAGCCTCAAGAAAAAAAGTTAAGTTAAAGAAGTTGCAGTGGCTGTGCCACACCTTCTAAGCAGCAGCGTGATCAATCTCCAAGCAGTCTGCAACTCAAGTTCTGTGAATATTCAAGTCATGCTTACCGTAAGCAAACAGAGGAAGTTAGAGGTGAACGTTTTCTACACGCCTGTTTGGAAGACCTGGCACTAGGAGGTTACACAGTTAACTTAACCCTTTAGAACATAAATATGAATGTACCTACTGATTTGTAATATAATAGAATTACACTGACTTTGTGTCTGTTTCTAAGTTCATGTATGCTTCCTTTGAGCTCCCTGCAAATGCTTTCAAGACAACAAATGTATACAACCATTGAATGTACCAATTACATTTGCTGACTTTAATATGAATCAATAATGAACAAAAAGTATCTTACTAATAAAAGATAACCTTAAGGGAAGGTGACTGTAAAATGCATGATATTATTATTATTTTTTTTGCCATCAAGAAGCCTCCTAAGCCACAAACAGCTCATGTCAAAAGACGAACAATAAAAGAAAAAATTGGTCAATACATAAACATTGTAAGACAGTCTTATCCTGGAAATGCCATTTGTTGAGAACAGCCTTATATTAAAATAAAAGTTACAGAAAAGTCACACCTGACAATTTCCTGTCAAGAAATCTGAACATACATAGGCAGAATAACTTGGGAATGTGAAAAACACAAATGACAATTTCAATATAATACGATTATCCTATGACTCCCACTTTTGTTAGTTATCAAATGTTTTCATGTATGTAAACAAATTTTTCTCTTGCAGTATGCAACAAAAAAAAAATCAGCATAAACTTTTTAAAGAGCAATTTCATGCAGATTATGCTAACCAAATAAGGCAGTGAAGTGCCAGTAAGCTGTGAGGTTTTTGTATCTGTATATACAGTCACTTTCAACAAAATACTACAGCATTTATTTTAAATTTACAGAAGTAAATATAAACTGCAAGTTATGTTTTTTGGCTAAGTATTAGCAGAAGCTTAAGCAAATCAGTGGCTAATTTCATAAACAGAAGATTAAAAGTTTTTTTTTTCTTTTTTTTTTTCCTGGAGTAATTCTTGAGACCTTAAAATTCTTGGTCCTTAGGGAGATGAGAACTGTCCTTTTTTCAGTAGATCTTAACAGTGCAATGTGCAATAATTCCTAAGACCATCTACAAATTTTCGGCAGTAGACTCCAGTAGAGCTCCTTGATTCAAGGAAGGAAGGTAGGTAGGTAGGTTTTTATTTCTTGCCTGCTCTAGTCACGAAGAACGTAAAAAAATCCCTTAATTTTTATTAATGATTCCTACAGTCGCTGTCTTGTTTACTTCAGAAATAAAGGCTTCATACTGAGATACTGAAGGACACTTTTCTCTCTGTGTTCAGTTAAAAGGTAGAAAGAGAAAAGAACATAAGAAAAGCTTAAAGTGTAGAAGTATAAAATACAGAGTTAAGTCACTAACAGAACTAACAGCACTAACAGCATGCATCAAAGATGTTTTAATGAAGTCAGGAGAAGGACAGAACGCCAAAGATAAGCTTTATAAAAAGGCAGTTTCCTCATACTATTGAATGCTTTATGAAACAAAAATGTTTTGTTCAACTATTCTTTTAGATTTATCTAAGAACTGATTTCAGTATTACTTCTTAATCTGATTTTGTTGAACTTTCTTCAAGAGAAATTTGAAAAATAAAAATAAATGGCATTTTTACAAGCAAAAGGATTAACAGACTGAAGCTCCCTATCTTGATAGGCAAAATAACTGCTCTAAAACAACCTGTTCTGGCTTAACTAATAAGCAAGATAGATGCCAGTTAAGCAAGCAGTATTTACATCTGGTTAATGCCATGTGCACTTTTTCTCATATGTAATGCTGTTAGTTTGTTGTAAATGAAATTAATCTCATTTACATATTGGGCAGGAAACTCACCACTTGGCCCACATCTCATGTAGTGGGTAATAGAATTAGGAGCTTTGTTGCTCCCTAGACCTGCATTTTGAATTTCTGCTTTCTGGGATAGCTTCCACATCTGCAGAGAAAAGCATTTCATATTATTCATTGTGTTTATCAGGACATGAAAAAAACCCTCATGCATTAAAATACATTCTACTTATTAGTAGAGCAAAAGGATATACAAACACTTTTTTTTTTTTTGGTAAGAGGAAAGGACAGACAAGAGGGACAGAAGAATAATTCGAAGCACCTACTCAATTATACTCATTAAAATTCATCTTAGCATTTAGAATAATCAGATATTATTTTCAAAGCCACAATCACATATACTTAACTGTGATATACATTAACCCTATATTTCTGCCTGTATGAAAAGGAAAAACATCATATTTAATCAAGATTGACTGAACTTAGCTGAGAACTGAACTCTTCTTTGTCTTTTTTATCTGCTAAATGTTTACGGAAATGCTCACATTCAATTCAGAAAAGCCGTAAATTATCTTTGCATGCAACAGCTGAACATGCAAAATGCAGTATCTCGGTTTACTATTCACTTAAAGCAAAGCATCAAGCAAACATTTAACTGCAAGCAAATTATTGAACCTGAACAACAAAACCTTCTTTGGCTGGCAGCCACTATTTAGTGTTTATAATTACCATGCAAATTCCTAACATCATTTTTAAAGGCAACAGGGACCAAGAAATGAGCAAGCGCATTTGGGTTTTACAGTTAGCCACCTGAATGGCCAAGGAGCAGCAGTGACCAGATCTGAAAGGAATTTCACAGACTCTTCCACTACCTGTGCACAAACCAACAGACATCCATGATGTATGTATGCATTGTTAATGTGTAAAGACCAAAAAATGGACAAAAAATAATCCTTTTTATACATGAGAATATTTCATATATAATAAACAAAAGCTGACAATTTTTTTTCAGAGACATTAAAAAAATCCCATGCTTTTGGTGCTGCAGTGGTGCAAGTATAGGAGCACAAAAATTATTATCCTCAGAACTGAAATGTAATTCATTACAACTTTATAATACAATTCCAAATAGTAGCTTGAGTTGGACAAGATTATCAAGAACTCCTGTAAGAGGACATGAGGCACTAGTGTTCGATGACACTAGCATTCAGTTATACTGAAGCCCTTTGTATTAGCAAAAGCAGCTGTTCTAATGCTGCTCCCTCCTTCCCTGGCATAATGCAAGACACAGGCTTTAAAGGCATTCACTATCAGGTATAAATATACACTATCAGACTTGTTTTGTGTGTGGAAGTTTAGTGCTGTGAAAAGAAATGAAACAATGCAAACAAGTGCTCTGTGAGCAGTGCCAGGAAAAAAAAAAAACAACTTTTTTTTGATGCCCTCAAAACAAGCTTTTAAGCATTCTCCCCGTGAAGTTAAATTTCTCTTTAGATTGGCCTTGCTCATTACAACCGGGGACCGGGGCTTGTGCTGGGAAGTTAATAAACATGTATCTGGACACAATATTGCTATTTTTTGTAGCTGTGATAGTCTAAGGGCCTAAGCAAGGTAAGGCTTGCACACACGAGAGAACAGCATGCTTGAAATCTTATCCCATTTCTCAAACAGCAGCAACCAATTTAAATAGAAGATACTGTCTCTAGCTACAAACCTTCTTCTGATCATCATTAGAAGTTTTGCTGCAAGGCACAACCTTGCAATCAGTTAAGCCAAAAAAAAAAAAGATACTGAAAGCATGAGTTTACAGCGCGTACTGTCAGAGCTAAAAAGATTTTCTCTAATTTCTCAACTTACAAAACATAGTATGAATGTGTCACTTCAGATAACAGCACTATTCATCTCAAAACTAATTCAAACACATCTGTGGATTACAGAAATGAAGATGAATGATCTGACCCAAATCAGAGTAAAACGCATATGAAATTAAGATTCTGCTTCAGATTTTGGATCTTGTGTTTGTTTTTTTTTTTTTTTTTTTTTGAAAAGGTGAAATAATTTTAGAGGCAATGATACAGCAATGATTAGCAGCACATGGTGGACAATGATGAACTGAAAATTTTCTCAGCCCAATAATAATGGATGCCTGCAAACATGGTAAAGGATAGCTGTTGTATTTTGAAACAATGAGTTTGCCCTCCACAGAATGTGTTTAAAACATCCATTTTTTTTCCCCATCTTGAAAACTAGTTGAAGCTCAGGAAAGGGTTACCTCTGCACTTTGTTAACAATTCTGCTGTATGAAATGGAGATTCTAGAGACTTAACAACACATACAATGTCTGCTGCTTTCCCTCAAGGAACTGTATTTCTGCAGTACTTCTACCCCTCCTTAGTTAAATGTGAAGGAATTGAAGTGCAACTCATGCAGCAGTACCATGACTGCCACAAAACTGCTGGCAAAATAAATTCAATTGGAAAAAATCAGAATAGGGTATTTGTTATTTCCAATTAAGTATTTTTCCTTTATATATATATATATATATATATTTCATAGCCCATGTAATTTTGAGCTGCAACTGTCAGTAACTATTTCCTCTCAAAAAAAGCACCGACGTCTAAAACCTTATGGAATTATAGCTTGAGTATGGCACAATTTTAATCCGTTGTTTATCATTGCAAAGTTTCAAGCAATTGCTTGAAATAGTGGCTTATTAAGTAATTACTTTTCAACATTTAATTCCAGGTGACCAGCTAAACAGTAATGAGTTATTCACTTAAGCATGCTTATATTCCTATAATTTGGTAAGCAAATTTTAAATTATTTGGCTTCTGCAGCACTAATATTTAACACAGTTTTTGTTATTGTTGCACCTTGTTTTCTATTACATGAGCGTTACTTATAGTAAGAAGAAAAAATGAATTTCCACCATAATCAGTACAAGTTTTTATTACCATACATCACCCGGAGTCTCAGATAACTGTGTTACTTGACTCCTACTGAACAGCGTACCTCACCACATTTGTACACCAGACGTGGAAAAAACACTGCATATGAAAGGGAAACGGTGGAAAGGGTCATTTTATCATTGCAAGTGCTGCACACTGTTTACCTCTTAAGAATTATCATTTATGTTTAGGATTATGAATGTTAATTGTAGTTACTTATTAAAATATTTGAATGTTAATCTGAACAAGGATGCATATCTGTTGTGCAAGGTAAGTCATTGAATTATTGGGCTATAACTTGTTCCACGTGCAGAGTGACACACTGGACGTGGCAGAAATGTTAAGAGTGAGATACTGAAATCTCTCTAAATGAAATGCTAATGAAAAGAAGCATTTTTGAAAGAAGGAAAAAAAATGCATTTCTACTCCGAATACATAATCAACATATTACTGATGCATCTGAAAGCACGAACACAACTGAAAAGTACTGTCTTGGACCAAAAATTACGTAATTCACTGTGCCGCTTTTGGCGATGCAGCATGCAACTGGTTTAACATGCATTCAGTTACGTACAGGAGGAAAAAAAACAAAATATTTGTAATGGATGACAAATTAAATATAGCTTGTATTATAAAGAATTTTAAAGGCATGCAAAATATACACAGTGCAATTAACGTTTCATGCAAACTTTGGTGAAATTACAATTTTACATTCGAATACATGCTAGAGTACACAGCTGAACTTTGTGTCACTGTTCTCAGAAAAAACAACAACCCATAGATCTAAAAGCAAATCACTTTTTCATTGTAGTGAAATTTTTTATAAATCCAGTGGACATTGAAAAAAAATCCTATGTCATATATGATTATATATTTAAAAATACAATTTTCTTTTCAGACACAACCATACTCATACCACACAGTTTTATTATCTTCAGAAACGAGCAGCGGGGGTTCAGCCTCACTAGTGGTTACACAGGTGGTAGGAGCAAATTCACTAGTTAGAGCTGACCGTAGGTCACTATGATCAGATTTCTGATTAGCTGAAGGCTGTTCTTGACTTTTCAGTACAGATCTAAATGTTGACAGGTTCGCCTGATCAGTTTTTGATGCAGACCTTGGAGGCAATCCACTTATATTACTAACTAATTCAGTGTTAAGGGATAAAAATGGATGAGCCACAGTAAATGATCTTGTGCTATCATTGCCAGATACACTGACTTTATCATTAAACACATTTGTGCTTAAAGTTTTCTCATGAAAATTTGACCTTTCCATCCTTGGAGTCTTAGGCACATCAAAGTTACATCCTAAATTACGTGGTTTAACTGTATTAGCTGCATCACTTTGTGGAACACAATCTATTCTGTAAGCCACACAGTGCAAAACGTTAGGGGATAACTGATGTGCTGAGTACTCACTAGATGTTGCTGGAACGCTTCTGTCAGCGGTGGATGGCGCTGGATCAACTGAAACAGGTTGCCTAATATCCTTAGACAAAAAATCATGAATGCTTGTCCTTCGAGTAGTTCCTTCTGCTGTAGAAATTACGCTGCTTGCACGAGGTAAGGTAGCATAAGGATTGCAATCTCTTGATTGTCGCTGTGATACAGTTGCTTGCATCTTTTCTTTAACTGATTTGGTCTTCCCTTGAGTGCCTGATGTAAATTTTATTGGAGAGCTAGTAAAGTAGGCATCTTCAGTTTTACGGAAGCTGGGCCTTACAAGTTGTTCTGGTTTAATGGATCGTCCATCTGAGAAATCAACTGTATTTTTTACGCTTAACGACCTCACAATACCACAACCAGCAGATGCCTGTTTTCTTAGCTTTTCCTTTCCTGTCAGCTCAGCAGACTCAGATAAACTTTTCATTACTTCATCTAAAAGATTCTCTTCACTTGCAGATTTCATCTGTCAAAAATATGAAATGTCTTATAAATTCATAATTTCTAATTTTGACTTTTCCTTAAGCAATCTTCATGGACATAAAAAAAATATTCTAAAATATTTTAAAAAATTCTCAGAACTGTAAGTGGTATTATAACGTAAATGTTTAGAGTACACATTGATGAGTTTTCTGTACAGGTTACCTACAAGCAAGTACTTTGAAAACTAGGTGTCAGAGATATCACAAGTACCTGGAATTAGCTCCCGTAATACTGAATAATCCAGTAAATCAGAAGTTGAAAACTTCAAGTTCATCTTCTCACTCACTTTCCCTCTGCCATCACCCATCGATAATTTGCTAAGCAAATTCATATGTGCTATTATTTTAACTTATACTGATAATATGAAGCTAAAAGCTTACATTCTCTACATATTCAAATAATAAAGACAAGAATCTTAGGAAGTAATACAAAGCACATAACCTTGGTGCCTTAATTTGGATCAGCTGGTTTTCAAACTTCTCTTTTTGGAGAAAAGACTTCAGAAATATAAAAATAAGTTTTCAGTGAATACTATTCACAGACTCAGAGAAAGACTTCAGTCTTTCAAAATGGTAAAGGGGACAATTTGGAAAAAAGTTTTAAGCTAAGATTATTAAGGAAAGGCTCTAGCAGAAGGGTGAAGAGAGATCTCTTGAAGAGCCGCCTTCCAGCCCGAATTATTCTGCGATGCTATGAAAGGGATTTTGTGATTCCTGAACAGCAGTAGACTGACTTGATGACTCAGGTTGTTTCTTTAAGTTCTATTTCCAGAACTGTCTAATGCTAAAGGATAATAAAAGTAATAATGGTAATTCTCTTGCCAGAGAAATCACAAGCGATACATAATTTTAAGTAGCTAACAAAAAATCCAGTGACCTGTTCCAGATTCAAGTCATGGACTATGCTAATCAATTCAGCTACGAATATGTATGTTTCCATTATAATTGTGTAGTTAAAAATAGATGGAGTCTGATCCTTATTCTCGATAGGCCCTAGCCTCAGTAACTAATTTGCTTTACCCTAGTGGACATCTAGGCTTAGGACAGATCTGCTTGAGAACTAGTGATGAAGAAATTAGAATACTGGCAGAGACGTGATTGATTCTGAGCTTCTAACAAACCTTCAGTGATTTAGAGAAACATTGTCTTATTCCTTCCAGATTTCAATCAGCTCGATGGTCAGGTGTTTAGGTGTTTTGCCCAACAGAGTTAAAAAAAAAAAACCCTTTATCTATATCTGTACATATATCTGTATATATCTTCCTTTCTGTTAATATAAGACAAATCTGACAATAGCTACTACTGAAGTCAGTGGCTGAACTGGAAGGTGAAAAGTAAATTTCCTTTGAGTTTATGGTCTTCCATCTAAACTCTGGTGAGTGAGTGTACCATGCATCAGTACACTGGATAATTTTGTGCAGTGGAGATTGACTTTCTCACCTAATTCAGCACCCTAGAAAGAGTGAAGCTGCAAAATTCCAAACTGATATTTATGTAATACAACAAGTAGAGTTCACCAGGATACAGTCCACACTAGTACTAAATGTACGCATAACCAGAACCTCTACAAAGTTTTAAAGCAATTCTACACGCTTTAAGTACTCTATTAATTCTGTAGCCATACATGGCGTAGGAAGTAGTTTTTAAACTAACCTCGCTTGAGGTACTTTTGTTGCTTTCTTCTAAAAACTGCTGCAGGGTAACAACTTCACTTCCAGGAGAACCGTTTTTGATCTGTTTTCCACGACTATCCAGTGTTTCGGGTGTTCTTTGCTGGAGCACAGGACTAGACCTTGTATGACCTTTCAAATACTGAATAGGACTGCTGCTGCTGCTAGACCAAGCCTCGTGTTCATGCAACAGACTAAATTCTCCACTGCTGTGACTTTGCGGCCTGCTTTGATTGTTAACCACACCTGCTTTTGGAGTAAACAGTATTAAATATCCCGTAACAAAAATATATGAAAGCTGTTAGTATAACCTTACCCAAATTTGAACACTTTCACATTCAGTTAAAGGTAATTCCATTTAGAATACTTAAAAAAAAAAAAAGAAATCTAGTTGTCTTATATTGCTCAAACCAAATATGAGTACAATTTCACTCCCCTGATTTACCTCTTACGGCTTTTTCAACATGACATAATAGCTTTTGAATAAAAACTACCTTTACAATGTGAACCACTATCTACATAACATTGTATTCTGTGAGGCCAAACGTATGCCTCCATTCTTGTTCAGCATGACTGTGAAGTACACATTTTAATGTACTGTAAATGAGTTTTACATTAAATGAAATACAAAAGATGGAATGCAAAACAAGTATTGTCTTCAACATGGTTTTTCAACAAGAACAATTTTAGAATGTTCATTCTCCAACAGTTTCTCCCATTACTTCTAGTTTATTACAGCTGTTACCTGAAGGAGGCACGTGGCATTAAACGCACAATAAATTCTACAACACCATTTCTGCTTGTTTTTCAATAATTGCAAATTGCTTAGAAAATGCTGATGAAAAAATCAAGTATTTCCTATTTCATGTTACTCCTGGGAAATGAAGTAAAGTTTGAAGAACAATAAATTGTTTACAGAAGAAATTTCTAATACTTTATATGAACTAGGGCATGGACTACCTTAAAGAATTCTTTGTAAAAGGGATTAATCAAACAGAAAAAAAATGACTAAAAATCTTAAGCTAACATTCAGCTCTCAATTTCCAAACAGATATTGTTTTAAAAATGTAAGTCACAAACATTAAATGGATCTCGAATTGGCAGTGGTTTACATACAATGGTCTCCAACTAATAATAATTTTTAAAAAACTTGTTGAATGTCTATTACAAAAAAGTATGTCAAGGCTAATAATATATGGAATTTAGAAAATATTGCCAAATCAAGGAATGTTATTAATCTTTTAAAATCAAAACACAACCATTTGCAGGACAGTATTACATAGACCATTTGTGTGTTTTGTGTTGTATACCATACAACTTTACAGCAGCAGTGCACAGATGTTTGGATGCTAGGAGAAAAAGCAGAGTAACTTCTCTGTTTAGAAATACAAGATTTTAACATAATTTGGGGGGGGAGTTCTTATTGTGCAAGATTGTTACTTTGTAAGCTTTGGCTTGAAATAGTTTGAAACTCACATGGCAGTATCATCATTTGAAAATCTATTAAAAATCTAAGTTCTAATACTTGTATCCTTTCCTAATTTGGGGAACAAAGGCTGTGGTATAAAAGTGCCTAAACAAAAAAACATGCTATGTTGTTTTTTTCATTTTTGTTGTTTTGTTTTTAACCCATATAGACAATCCTACAAAGAGTAATGGAAATGAAGCATGTATGTAAATTCACCTACAGCATACCTTTGACTTCATGGAGTGAAGCATTGTTATTGCTATTGCTAGTGGATGTTCTGCCACTATCAAGGCTGGCTGGTCTGGAAGCTAAATGGAAAATTAGGAGATACCATGATGAACAAAATTTTAGCAGATGACACGGTACCTTTACATTCTGATCACAGAATGCTCTGAGGCAGGAATCATGCACTATTTCACAGGCTGAGCATGCCCATTGTCAACAAAGTGGTTTCTTACAGATCAGAAAGCGAAGGGATTTCCAGGCAGTCCAAGAGGACACTTTAGAAAAGGGCACTACAGGAATAGTAAGGTACAAGGGAGAGGAAGAGAGAAATAGAGTGTACATTTAGAATTGAAACAGATTGGTTAGTGGGAAACCAGGATTTTACAGGTGAAAGGACTGGCATGCAGAAAGCTGCTTGTGATTAGGTCACTTACAACAGATTTGACAAGGAACCTTGCACATTGTTGAAATGCCACGAACAGGAGGAGCAAGAGCATCTGCACAGTTAATGTCCTGTACTCCTATCCAATACAAGGGAAATGCACTGTTATTATCTTCAAAAATGTTTATTGCTCATACTAATTTCAAGTATTTTTAGAAGAGTTAAAACTTCACTTATTACAGCTTTCACTTCATAGCTTTGCTTGAAGGAACATGTCATGATTTTATAAAATATGGTACATGATAAATTTACATTTCACTGAACAATAAACATTGGAAAAGCTGGCCAGATTTCAATTTTTTATTTTTTTTAAACATTGGAATTGTAATAATGATTTTATTTTACTATCAAATCCAAATACATTTTTAAAAGGCAAAAAAATTTGATCCTGTTCAGATGCACTTCATAGATACTTTCTACTGGAGATATAGAATATCTGATAGTATTTAAGAAGAAAAGATAGTACAAGCAATAATCTGAAGAAATGATGTTATACATTCAAGAGGTATGCAAATCACATAAAACATGCTCACTCATAATTATACCATTCACGTTTTTTTAGACCTTATTCACATTCACATAATATATCCTTAAGTCATTTAATTAAAATTCACATCTTACCCTGAACTCTTGATCCTGTACTAGAATCATCACTAATACCTTGTGGACTTACATCTTCAAAGGATGTAGTATCTATACACAGAGACATAAAAACAGATGTAAAATAAAATAGATTATAGGCGTATTTATTTCATCATCTAAAAAATATATTAAAATAATCGTCAAAGAGTTTTATTTATGTAACATTTTGTAGGAATAATCCTGAAACGTTTTGTAACTGCAGTTAATAAACCTGTTCAGTATCTTATCACTGGAATTCAATTATTCAGGTTGCCTTTTTTTTTAATTATTTTTTTCTACAAAATGAAAATATAAGTAAGTAAAATGAAGATTTATAGGAAATTGCTGTTACACAGACACATCATGGTGCAAAAAGCTTCTACCTATACCTTTATTATTTAGCAACTGCTTGGATCTGAAGCCTGTAGAAGAGTTGACAGCTGCAAAGTTGATAGCTGTAGTAGAGAAGGCCATAGCTCCCAATTCTTTTCTCCTTTTACCCGCAGATATATCATCAGGACCCTCCAGATGCTCAGAACTACCTGTCCATTGTCCTCCTGCTAGGACCATGGACTGCACCAGGTCATTCATGGCTGGGATGCAAATGAAAGCAAATGATCAGCATGGTCAATGTATTTGCTTTTGTTCTTATCTTGTATTGCAAAATGTTTGACAGTTTTCTAAGCATTATAGCGTATAGAGTACTGCAAGGTACAAACACAAGATCATCCACGTTATAACATGCAATCAGCTCAATGAATGAGAAGTGTTGTAAGTCAGAGACTTCTCTGAATTCAGTATGGTTCTTTAAACTGATTTTATTAGGCATAGTCGTCATGCTTGTGCTGCAATGATATGCAATATATATGTTAGAAGCCTTGATATACTGTTTGCAATGATAAGATGGAATGAATAAGGATAAAACGGGCAAGGTGCTAACACAACTATGTCAACAATGACACGGGATCCTTGAACAGTGCAGGTTACTGCAGGGATATTGTATTTTACATAACAAATAAAAAGATCTGAAAAAGATGACTTCTGATGACATTCACCTTTACTTTGCAAAGACAGAAAATTATCCACTACTCTTGAAAAAGTAAAATAAAGTAAAACAAATCAATACAACATTTTGGCAACAACAACTGATGAATACTTGAAGAGTGACAGACCACCATACAGCCTTGCACTACTTTTTCTACACTTTCTTTAAACAAAAAAATTGCAGCAATTTCTGAAGGCTTATGAAATGTGTAATTTAGAACTACTGATGTTAACACAGTGCACTGTAAATTTATATACACAAATGTGTATATAGACAAATATGTATACAAATACATGTAATCACAATGCACTGAATATATATATGTATGTGTGTGCTTGTGCATGTAAATGTGTGGGTACATGTGTGTGCACATATGCACATATATAAGGTATTCAGTGCCAAGGTTTAAAAAAAGAAAAAGCTCCAGCTCCTTGTATAGTAGCAGGACTTGCACATTGCAAAATAGGAGGAAAAATAAAGCGCAGTCCAGGGAGAGGTTAGTGAAAAATTAGTAATGGAAGCCAGTGTAGCCATTTAAAAGAAGCTGAACTGTCATAAAGTCTTACACATGGAGCGACGGTAGAAGGCCTTCATTTTGTCTTTTTCCTTCGGTCTGTTCCTCAAAAAGGGCAGTCTTTTCAGTGCAACCACTTTTATGTCATAGCATGAGGAAAAACGGAAACAGGGAAATGAAAGAAAAAAAGGGAGAAGAACAGATGGAAGTTAAATGTTGAAACTAAGGACAGAAATGAATGTCTGAGTTTAAGCTATGTATGCTATGCTAAAAACTATCACTCTCATGCTTCTGTGTGACAATGAAATATGAAAACTACACCAAAATATGAAAACTACACTATGAAAACTTTAATATACTCAGAAATGCACCGAAAATAATGGTGAAGAGTGTAACACAGTTTGAAAGTCCTAACTACCATCATGAAAAACTAAACACAAGTGCTTTGCAGATTATAAAAATTGACTGTAATTTTTTTTACTGTGAAAAATGTATTTCTTGAACATAAAGAAAAATGTGAAGCAGAAAAAGTTCAAAATGAAAGTAATCAAGTATAAACTATACTTTAAAATATGAACATATCACTATTTTTTGAGAATAACTTTTGTAATTTTTTGCCCATTGTCTACAGCAGGAAACAATCTTCATTTGTTGTATTTTTTGCTTATTACTAATTTTGATCACTTACTGTCTTCTTGAAAAATTACATGGACCTTATGCTCAAATAACAATGTTTACTTGCACACTGATTTTAGTATTTTACTGAAATACCTGTAAATCAAATCAAACCTGTAATTAGAAAAATAAAATAAAAATGTATTGGCTGGAATGATATACACCAATTCTTTGACTGAAAGAATACCAAAGATTCAAAAAAAAAAAATAGCAAAAGAAAATCCAAATGTGAGTGTTACTGCTATATTTTAGGAAGGATAAAGGAAAGTTAAAACAACATATAATTACAGGAGTTAAAATTTCAAGTAGTAATAAAAGATGGGGAGTGGGAGGGGGAAATCACACATTAATCTTGTCCTTAGGTTCAGTTATTCTCCATTAGTAACTGATTACTGGCAGACACCTGCATCTGGAAGCATCAGGTAAACGTGTCAGCTGACTGTGAAGTATACAGGAGCCACATGCAAAAAATTAGGATATAAAGATCCAGGAAGAAACAAAAAATGGAATTATTGAGAAATTCTTATTTATGCAAATGTGAAAGCAGTGTAGAACAATCTATCAGCCCAGGAGCTGCTTATTTTACCTCCCTGAAGTGACTTTTCAGGACACATGCTTTGTCATTTACTTTTGTTTTCTACTCAGCCAATGGCTTGTTATACAGCCATTTCTGTTTTATACAGGAGTACATATATACATATACATTTACGAGTGCACATGAACTACCTTGAAACAAATACCCCTCTCCATCACATTATTCTGTGTTAGCACTTAGAACAAGCAGTCTACAATGCTATGTAGTCTTCAAGCAGCAGGCAGTAGTCCAAGTCAAACCAGAGCAATACCACGCTGGGCAGCCCAATATATTTCTATTACTTCCACAAGGATGAGATGTGTCTGCTACTGGTACTATTAAAAGACGACAGGCTGAGTAACAGCCTTAATTCCTTGGAATGCTGTTGCCAATCTGAAACACCTGAAGTGGAAGCTCAGAAAAGTAATCCGTTTTTCTCCACAAAAAAAAATAAATTCCACTTGCTTGCCTTGAGTTTTCTATGCAAAAGCTCAGAATGGTATCCATCCCCTCCAAGAGGAAAGGCTCTGCAGAAACCAGATGTCAGGTCCACAGCACTCACCTGATTCAATCACTGAATACAGATGTGAAAAGCAAAGGTGAAACCCTGCAGTCAGGAGCATCCAGCATTCACACTGCTTGCATGGTTTTACCAGTGCTGCAAATGTTCCCAGCCATACAGGCAGCCCCTCATTTGAGAGTACCTCTGGAAACAAAGAGCTTCAAGCACTCTGTGAGCAGATGAAAACAATCTCAGGTGCTGTCTTCCTTTTTCAACAGCATAACCTTGATCTTTGCACCAAGATCACCTGTCTTTCTAAGAGAACAGGTCTCTTGAAAACATCTGCATGAGAGTGTCCTGTATTAGGAAAACACTCTGTCTCCACTATCTTCAAAAGAAAAAAATCTACAGATTTCACATAGCTAATTATTTATCAGTCGTGGTAGCAGAGTAATACATTTGGACATCCATATCTCCTCACCTCCTCTGACAGAGGTTAAGGGATAGGAAATCTTTATGTCACAAAGATCATTAGAGGACAAAGAATAACATAGCTTTTGAGAGCACCACTGATTTGTGTCACTGGCTGCAGTCTGGGGAATGAAAATTACCTTCTCTTGCTTCCTGAAGGATACAGGAGGATTTTCCATCTCAACAGTTCCTGCTGGGACCACCTCCATTTGCAGACACAGGCGATCAGTGTGGACCAGAACCTGTCCCTTCCCTTGGTGCAGACTGCCTTCAGTCAGTGTGAAAAGCTACAACACCTGAGTAGTTGCTTAGACAGGGGGCAACTTCCTGATTTCCTTTCTTATAGTTTTTTGTTTTTTTTTTTCATGGAGGCCACTACTTAGAGAATAGAAAGTAGCCACAGTATCATGGTATTTAGGATTTACAATCATTCTAAAAGAAGAAGAAATAGACTGCAAAATGTGTACCACTACTGGTTCTTTTCACACTGACATATTCTAGTCCTAACTCTGTGAGACACAGACTGTCTCAGTAAGATAGTCAGCACTGAACTGGCACCTAATTTATCCAAATTCTGTCCAAAAATATGGTTTCCATGGTGACGTGTAATGGAGGAAAGCTGGGATTCCGAATTAGATCAGCCCTTCCAGTTTGCACATAAATACACCGGGATTAAAAGGAACACGAACAAGGCCCATACAGTACAAAATTATTGAGGTCTGAAAAACTTCAAACTTCTTTTGAGGGTTAGCCACCGTTAACTTCAACCTTGGCTCTATCAAGAGGAAAAGTGCTTTGAGTGTAGCAGCAGCATACTCAGCTGCAAGGTCCCAAGTATCAATGCAAAGAATATTGTCACATAAAAGGGCCCTTCCAGACCATAAAATCGTTGATGCACCTGACCTGATCCAAAGCGTGCACACTGTTGATTCAAACACACTTGTAAACATTCGCTATAGCTTCAGTCAGTTCTGAACTCCGCAAGACTTCCAATTTACATTCCAAAAGCCACAGTTGTGCTTCTTTATTCAGAAGTACCTGTTTTGAATCTTTACATACCACCCTTAGGCTGAAAAATGCTAAGCTCCCCAAAACTGACAAGTTAGCAATGAAAGCAATAGTTTACCCTCAAACTTAAATTTTAATATTTAAAATAAATCACAACTCTGATTTAAAGTTTTCCTGAAATAGTGCTTTTAGTTGCCTTAAAGTTTATGTAGTAACCTTAAAAGAAAAAATACACCATAATAGCTTTAATCATTTTTAATACAGTAAATTCATAGCTGGCTCAAAAATATTGATATGATGTCTTGTGAAACCCAAGACATAAAACTTCCTATTGCATACTCAGCATCAAAAAACTTCATCACTGATTTTTTGTGATGCTGGAGAAACATCTTCAGACAGAAGATCTGTTTAGGATCTGAAGGATGGTAGCACAGCCACGGCTTGGAAAGCACTTTCAAAGACAAGGGGAAGGATTCATGCTGGGAGAAGAGGGAGAAACAAAATACGGTGCTTGTGGTGGTATCTGACAATCTATACAAAATTCTGTTCACCTGACACAGTAACACTACCTACTTCATCTTACCTAACTAAACATATTTTGACATCTTTATTTATAGCTGCAGAAATGCTAAAAAAAATAGCATCTGCCCATACACTCAAGCCTGCATGAAGTCAGTATAAATTTGTCACTAATGAGAAAATCCAGGCTCATTTCCTAAAGACTTTCAGAATTATCTGTAAAAAACCTCGAGAACTCATAGGTTTTCTCAGCACCATTTTTAAATATATCAAAAAAAAACATTTATCTGAGAAGTATTGAAAGAGAAATGTTCTGCTATACTCACTACTACTCTTTTTGGTTCCCAGGGTCTGGCCATCTTCAAGAGAATTTGAGCCCACTGAAGAACTATCTTGACTGTCCTGGTGGGGCAGCTGAAGAAATCCTTCACTGGATTCTGAACGGGTAGGCGTAAGGGTCACAGATTTCAAACGTTCTCGATTAGCATCCTTCTTGGATTTTATCAGCTTCTTCATCTTCAGAGCAATCCAGTTACCCCTTCTGTTATCAATAAGACAGTACATTTGTTGCATTTATAGTACATTACTTAGGTCTTCATATTTTTCCTAATTTGTATGCAAGAACAGACATGATTCTGCTCCTCTGAAGTTGAACAAAATCTTGTCTTTCAGACAGAACAGAATGGGTAATTGTGTTTTAGATTTGTGTTTATTTTTATACAATATTCATCACTACCTTCTTGGTGGAGATGGCTCATAAAATTTATACTGATCCATTATCTTCTCTTCCAATTTCTCCTTCTGTCGCCTTAATTCATTTAGCTTGTCACTGTAAACAGAAATTAATGATAATGTATGCTTGGAAAATGTATATATAACATGTGAGTAACATGATCCTCTGGATATGTTATCTGAAAGCTGTAGGTTTTCATGAGAAATTCTTACGTAACAGCTGTTTCTTATTGGAAAAAATCAAGAAAGTGAGATAAAGAAAACAAGCATTCTTCTGTTTAACACCACAATATATCATTATAAATATTTCCACTAGCTTTGTTTATTATACAACAGAAGTTTGCCTTTTTTTTATTTTTAGTAACAACGTGCACATGGGCTATACCAGAATCATTTACAAATATAGCATATTTTCTCTCAAATTCACTAAAAGGATTACAGTTTTCAAACAAATCTATCATCTCCGAATGGGGAATAAGTAACATTTTTATTAGACATTTCACCAATAATGAATGCAGTTGCACTCATCTTTCAGATCTAAAAATAAAATGCTCTTAGTTTTAATTATCTGCTTTTCACACATAATTTGTTATTTTAAGAACAGAAACACATGCTACTCCTGAAACATTAATTTCTATATACAATGAAAGTTGTTTTTTTTTTTTTTTAATATTATGTAACTGCCCTAATCACAGTAATTTAACTGGTTTTAAAACTCACATGTACTGCCTTTGCTCTACATGGAAGAGATCCTTGCTTTCCATATTCTGCTCAAGTAATGTTCTATTTTGTAGCATTAATGTCTGAATTTGATCTAGTAGATGTCTGTTTTCCTCCTCCAGATTTCCTTTAAGCTGGCTAAGCAGCTGTTAAAATAAATGAAATGGTATGTACATAACTATATGTGAGCATATTTCATACACAGATGATATTATCAAAAAAACTTAGGCCTACAATGTATTTAGACAGTCAAATCAAACAGAAAACTTAACAAAATCATGACTCAATGGGTAAAATCTTCTTTGATGCTTTAAATAACTTACAGTTTACCTAATACAAACTGCAATTTTTCTACTGCACGTACAACAGACAAATTCATTTGTCTTCAGACTCACGACGTTATCTATAATCCAAATGTCAAATTCTCAAGCACTTCATAAGATTTTATGAATCTGTAAATAAGCTTATACAAACATCACAACAATACCAGTCCTACAAACAGGATAATTGTCACATACCTCACATTGATTATTTAATTTGGTAGATGTAATATCCAGTTGTTGGTATTGTTCTCTAAGTTTAGAAAACTCAGCTTCTAATCGCGTTTGTTCTAGTTTAGAATTGTTCAATAATGTTTTCAGATTCTTATGATCAGTTTGCAGAACTTCATTCTCTCTTAAGAGTTGACTGTATGTATGAGCAAGCCTGGAATTAAAAGAGAACATAAAAGAATACATGCATGTAAAAGGAAATGTATTCATGACCCACACTCCCCCTGAAACATGAAACTTCCAGGCTTTGATGCTACTTCACAAAATACACGTAAGAATTTCTTGGTATCACATGCTGTAGGTAAGTTATCTGTAAATCTAAAATTCCTAGGTATGTATCAAGTCTTTACACAGTCTGGGTTCTCCAGATTTTTAAGAATAATTAGGATTTCTAAATGTGGACATAAAAACTAGTTTTAAGACATCACTTTTCAAAATATGAAATTCTCACAAAACAGCTAAGATTTCTTGCCAACACAAAAGAGTAACTAAATAGGAATGGTCCAAACCTTGGTAACTGCATAAGCTGTGTATGGACTCTTAGACTCCCTTTGCTCCTACCCAGCTCTGCCACGTCCCTTTCTAAAAACAATTTCCAGTTCCCACTAATTCTTCTCATACAACACCACAGGCAGAAGGCATGTCATTGCAAACTTCTCCGCCAGATGAACAACTCTTAATGCCTCTTCTTGAGGTGGGTAAGTATTGTACTATGTAAATAACAATATTAATTTCAACCAGACTATTTAGGGCAACCTGTACCTCAGTAGTAGGGATCAAACTGGCCTTCACCACCCACAACACTGAATTTCTACTCCTACCAGCATTAACCAGTCATTCTGCCTCTTAAGCAACTCACAGAGAATGGTTTGCTCCCTCTACAGCCCACATCCACACAGCACAGTGCATGGCCTGGCATTCTTAAGATGCTATGTGGAATTCAGTATAGTCAGCATGCAATAATTACGCTTTATGGGTTTTTGTTTTGTTTTGTTTTTAACTGTTCCTTCTTCAGTTTTCCTAAAGTAATTATACGATAGAACAACAGAGTGTGTTTCGGTAAGGTATGTATCATTAATATTCTGGGGCACAGCATCGGGTATCAAGATAAATGAGAGGATGCAATGCTTGTTTAGACTGCACCAGTGTTTTGCTTTACCTATCATTTTCATCACGAAGTTTCTTATATTCTACTGCTACAGTTTCGTGTTTTTCATTTTGCTGAAGCATTTTCTCCTGTTCTATCTTGAGCACTTTCTCCAACTCTTCCAACTGCACTTTCTGTTTCAGCAACTGATTGTACCTGCAAACAAGAATTGTATTTAAGCTTTTTTTTTTTGGAACAATAAAACATGGAGTTGTTTTTTTTTTTTGAAAATATGATCATTCAAAGTTTTAAGATCTTAGTGTTATATTTCAGGAATACAGATTTTATTCATCATGGGTATACAGCATTTCTTGCTGTTTAGTCAGGATCAGTCTTCTAATTATAGTCATGCATATTAGTATTTACCTATCTTCTAAGTCCTTATGCTCCACCTCCAGATTTTTGTGTGCAGATTTAAGACTTCCATGTTTAGCAATCAGCAATTCATACTCAGAAGCTTGACGTTCATGTAGGTGTTCCAGTTTTTCATGATCTTTGAGAAGTGAATCGTACAAGGATTTCAGATCCTCATGATCCTTGAGCACACATTCATTTTCATTTTCTAGTGCAGACTGTTGGATCAACAGTTGAGCATTCTGATTCATAAGAGATGTACTTTGAGAATTAAGGGTGGAATTTTCAACCTGCAGTCATAAACATTTGACAAGAGTCGCACATTAATTTCATAGACTGGATCATCTTGTCTGTATCATTCTATCGAAGGATTTCTTGAATGTTCAATTCATTATCTCAGCAACTTTCTAGTTACTCCATTACCTGAAAGCCTTGAATGGAAACACTTTTATTTCTTATATCCTAACAGACAACTCCAATTTGTACATGTTGTTAGATCTGATGGAAAGTATTCCTGTGGAAGAGTACCATTTCTCTAAGAGTTATGTCAGAACAGTATTTATGTCCATTAACACATTCAAGCTTTCAAAATAGGACATATAAAAAACTTTACTTGTGTGCTTCTAAAAAAGATTAACCTCATCTAATCCTTGGATATCTTAAGAAATTAAGGATACCTGACATGTTTGTCATCTGACCTGCAATAGTCTAGTTTCCTCCTCTTTCCTATTCAAAAAAAGGAAAAAAAGAAAAAAATCAACTACTAAGGCTTCTAATACCCTCAGGGTATCTGCTAAGGAAAAAAAAAAAAAAAAACTACCACTGCAACGCATGCTGTTACTAAGGAACAAATCCCTTTCTGTTGGAACTGCAGCACTGCTACAATGACAAAGCTGAACGTTTCACTGGAAATGAAGTAATGTCTGATGGCAAGTGTATACTGTAAAACTTCAGACTGAATTCCAAGTTCGCTTTAGTACAGAAATCCCAGTCACCCTTTAAGAAATTCTCTCTCGTTTGTTCTTTATGGGTATCAGGAAGAATGCTAGAATTACAGTTGCCTAAGAACAGCCTTGACATAGTCTATATAGACTTTAGTCTTAGTTCACATTTCAGATTTAGTTAACAGTCACTCTCATTTTCATGAGCATACTTCACCTTTCATTTTGATTTAGAGTTAATAGAGAGTTGTCTTGCAAGTGGAACTCCCTTTCTTGGACTGCTGGGTGCAACATCCTCCTGTCATCCCCAGCAATTAAAATTACATTGCTTGGTGAGATTCACCACAAAAAAAAAAAAAAGACAGAAAATGCTTCCCCTTCTAACTCATTGTCCCAGTACTTTGACTTATCTATGGTTGTTTTATTCTCCAGCTTTATCAGACAGGAAAGGCCTGTGCTGTTATACAATCCATGAGGCAAAAACCAAACTGCCTAAGATATTCCTGCTATTTTGACAAATATAATTACAAAATACTCAAAGAGTTCTGAACCCCAGATATATACCCTCATCTGTCTAGAACAGTCAAGGATGCCCATGTCCACTAATTTTTTAACAACTAGATGAGACACACTATGTGCACAAATGTTCTGTTTTGTTCACAGGCTTGCCAGACACAAAGGGGAGTACTGTGCACTAATTAGATTTCAACATGGTAGATAGAAAGTGCATCTGTGGTACAACTGGGTTCTGCTTTCCAGCAAGAGACAGAAAGATGACTTGAGGCATTCATGAAATGCATTATTTGTTCACCCTTTTAAAGATTCCCTCACTCATGGATTTCTGTCTGTTTTTCATCATTTTTGGCATTTTGTTTACTATTTGTGCTGAACTGTGGATTTCGTATCTCCCCTTTAAGTATTCTTACAGCTCCAAAAAGGATTTGATTCATTAACAAGAATATTTCATTTATCAGAAGAAAAAAAAACATATGCATTTGACAACACTGTTGGAAGCATGAAGGATGATATATGAATTTTGGCCACGACGGCTGGAGGACTCTGCAGGAAAACATTTTTATAATTTCCACGGCCGCTCATTACCTTTTTTTCTACCTCTGCATTATCTAAATTACATCTTTGCATATTTATTTTTATGCAATTTTCAAACCTTTTTGCAAATTCTCTGTATTTACTAACATCTTGATTTTCCTTTTAGGTATGACTTTTACTTATATATTTATTATTATATCTATAAAAATAGACAAAATAGATTTATTAGCCTCTTTGGAGATGCTAACTGCTTTCCTGACCTAACTTAGAAGTAAAAAAAAAAAAAAAAAAAAAAAATCTTACAAAACTGGGTAACAGTCCTCTTTACTCCTGAGTATGAAGTCAAGGGTTTAAATAGGATAAACACAAATGATTAAAAGCAACTTCTGGAAATTTTATTCTTTATCAGCCATCACAAAATATTATTTGACTGCTCCTAGTGCAGATTATTTGTATGTTACTTCCATTTTCATGTCTGTACCAGAATCGAAACATGATTTATAGCATTTCTGCTAGCTTTAAAACTTTCACTTGAAAAACTTTTAAATTAATTTTGTATTTAAAAATAAAATATTGTAATATTACCTGAAGCTTGGCATTTTGAGTTTGTAAAGTTGTATTTTGTTCTTGTAGAGAAACAGTCTGTCTCTGAAGTGCAAGAATCTGAGCCTGCAGATTACTATTCTGTGTTTCAAGCTGCTTTAATTGTGTTTTCAGTGCTTGTTTCTCTGCCTGCAGTGTAGCATTCTTTGAACAACAAAAAAAAAAAGAGAAAATAAAATTTGAGTTCATGGCTGTTTACTGAACTTCAAATAGAACTGTTTTTCCAGAACAAATAAAGCAGCATGACTTATAATACTATGATTCGTTATGCTTTAGCCTCAGTAGAGAGAAAGGATTTAAAATATTCACAGGTATTTCCAGAGAACAAACTGTGTCACCTTATATAACAAAGTAACATATAATGATACTGCTATAGATTAAGATTTAAAAAATGCATAAATAACATTAGACCTATGTAAGAAAAGTAAAGAAATCTCAATGACTAATGTAAACAAATATTATATAAGAGAGATTTGTGAGGTATCTGTGGATTCAAAAAGTCAAATCCAGGTTTATATTTTTTCCTTTTAAATACCAGTCAAGTGCTTTATGGCATCTGTCAGTGCAGAATCCAGCTGTATCATACACTATTTTATACAGATTATGTTTAGTCTATAAACTAGGTCATAAATTGCACACCTCCTTAAGAATATTCTCATTTGTATTACTGGAGCAGCTCACAACAAATACTTAAAATCAGAATAATAGAAAAAGCACATCTTACATTCCTTTCCACTTCTATTAATCTATCTTTAACTTTCAGTAATTCTCTAGTAGTTTCCTGATTTTCTTTCTCCCACTTATTGACAGACTGATTTTCTTCTCCACTTCTTGGAGGAGAATTCTGAACCATCCTTTCCTCTTCTTGTCTTTGCTTGAGGGCTTCGTAGTTCTTTTTCACCTAAAATTATTTAGAACAACTTATATTAGGTTTAAAATTTTCCATTTTCAACATCCTATTACATGACCATACCACTTCTCAGAGAACAGAAAGTGCAATACGTGCATATCTTACTGTATTTGTAAATTTGCTTTCTGTATATGTTTGATGAGTTGATGTACAAATAACATATGGATACTTGTAGCTTAACTATAATAAACACTTAAGACAGGTATGACTACGAGACCAACAAAGAGACCTCTACTCTGTATTTTACTTTAGTGCTTTCAACTGTAACTCCCCAACTTTTATAAAGTTCAACAAATCAAGGAGATTGTTTTTTTTGTTTGTTTGTTTTTGGTTTTTTAACCACTCCACTCAGGCTGCTCAAGGCAGACCAGAAAACGTAACTTACTAAAAAATGACTATTTTTGGCATTCCCCAATCAAATAAACTCCAGATTATTAGTCTACCTGACATATTCAATGACCACTGAATCAACTCCGCCACACCTTTTCATGTGATTTCAACACCAGGCCTATATTACTGAAGTTTTAAAAAGCAGTCATACTTTTGTCCTGCCTTATATTACTCTAAAAACACCCCCACCCTTTTTTTTTCTCTTCCCTTTCCTTTCTTAAACTAAAAGGTCAAGCAAAGTATAGAAACAACAATAGCTGATAAATGGATCATTTAATCTTACAAAAAAATATGTCATTCTCCTTACTGTTTTAAGCTCTTGACGGAGTTGCTGGTTTAAATTTGTTGATTCTTCTAAACGAGCCTCCAAAGCAGCAATTTTTTCTTCTTTTATTTCAAGAGACTTCTTAAGTGTGGATTCTAATTTTGACTCCAGAAGCTTGTACCTACTGATCAACGACATCCCAGAAAGAAAGAAAAATTGTATTTTGGAAAATTATTTCAGGTATTTAAATTTTAAAGAGTTCTGAAACAGCAGCCCTGTAGCTACATTCAAAAACACGTGAATGCTGACTATTCAAAAGCATGAAGACACCTTGGTATTAATACCAAGTTCTTTTTCTAAAGCAAACAGAAGGCAGCAATCCAAAACATTTTTTAATCCTTCATTCTTGAAAACATTAGATATATAAAAAGCAACATTCAACTACAGCACTAGTCTGCTGGCTTTATTTGGATCATTAGCGTGTGTGTGATGACAGCACTCTTCCTCCTGGCTCCACTCCAGTGAATCCTGCAGGGACCTGAACTAAATTCGAATATGAAGTATTCAGAGAGCAAGATTTTCATCAATTTCCATTTCCTGCCTGCTTAAATAGAGGAGGCACTAGGGAAGGAGAAGAACACAGTTCTTTGCAGGTGCATACTCATTTGATGCGTAAGTGTGCGAATTGCTCACTCAGCCCAGCTGCTGGGATTTTAAGACTGTTACCACTCCTGATGTGTATGATTCCAGTTTTTACCATATTTACAATATTGTAGGGTACATAGAAAACCAAAACCACATATTTGGGAGAGAAGTGATAAGGATTTAGAATATATTATTTCGAAACAGTATCTCCTGAAACTGTCAGTGTACAATATTCTAATGCGTTATTAGTCCTTTAAAAAAAATTACTTCAGAATGCTACAATCATTAATCACTTTTCAACACTACCATCACTGTACATGTGTTCAAAATTTGGAAAACATCCCACTTTTGCCTGCGGTAGGATAAAATAAAACAAGCCATAAATATTCCCCTTCCTAATCTCAATTGCCAAAGAATCTATCAGCTAAGTGAAAAAAATAGATTGCAAGAGACTCCTGAACTGACAATAGCATTAAATCTATGCAGGAACTGGAGCAGAAGACCAATGGTAAGTAGAAAGATGTCCAAAAACATTATGTAGTAGTATGAGAATTCTAGATTTTAGGGTATGAAAAACAATTTTCAGGGACTTAAGAAATACAGGCAT
Organism: Anser brachyrhynchus; assembly: GCF_964034855.1. Taxonomy (NCBI): domain Eukaryota; kingdom Metazoa; phylum Chordata; class Aves; order Anseriformes; family Anatidae; genus Anser; species Anser brachyrhynchus. The sequence goes on along the minus strand of NC_137696.1, from coordinate 9,679,934 downwards.
TCTACAACCAGTAGAACACACACCATTTTATCTTATTGAGCTGAAGCATATATTCAGCTGCAAATGAGAAGTTTCGTTACTGCAAAGTTATACACTTATGCAGAAAAGGAAAGACTAATAGCAGAGAGCCATTCCCCATCTTCCTTTTAAACACCTGATTACAAAAAATGGTTAAACTTTCTAATTCCATTAAGACTTGGGCATTTTAAATTCGGGGTCAGAATCCACAAATCTGTTTGTCTAAGGACAACAGCCATTTGAAAGATAAGACAAAATGGAAAACACCTTGAAGGTAATTCACCAAAAGTGGTTGGCTTAATCCCCACCAAAGAGGAGATTCTTCTCAATTTTATTTCTCTCAGAGAGAGAGAAATGGTGCTTTTTAAATTTGTCACCAAAATGAGAGAGACAGACCAAAAATACACCAAGAAGTGATTTTGGCCATAACGAACTTAGCTTTCTACAGACCTGATCAAATAATTGCTAATGTCTCACCTTTTGGATTTATGAAAAGTTGAGAATACTGGAAAGGCAAGATAGTCACAGAGCACAATTTCAAACCAATCAACCTTTCCACTTTTCAAACAAGTATTTCCCACTCACAATCCTCCAGCTCTACATGCAGTTGTTACAGGTCAGTCTACATTTTGATTGTAGAAGAGTCTCAAAACAGTAGCTTAGCCCAAATTCCTTCACATCTAAAACTATTTGTCACAAGCCTGAGCTCAGAAGCAGGCTTTAGGTAATGTTTTGGGTAAGTAAGATTCAAGACATAAATCTTACTGCACACCTTCCCACCAATCAGCCTGACCAACGACATCATACTCAGTCTGACATCCAAATATCCTGTATCATCAAATATTCCATCAGCTTCTGTGGTGCTTTCACATGGTCAGTGCTTGACAATCAAGTCTGATATGAATTCTTTTCAAGAGAGGCATTATCTCCTACTGTAAGGCAATCTGCAAATAATTGAGCACGAGCTGTTCTTAACAACAGTGCAGCTGAGCAGTACCAAGTTACAAGTGAACTAAGACCAGCAGAAAACAGGCCAAGAACAGGTAATAGTCAATATATACACAGAAAAAAAAATGCACTCCTTGGAGAGAAAAAAGCACCAAAGGCAGTGAGGCAATTGAAAACTGTTCACTTGTGTAATTCCCACTCTTGACTAACATGGAATCACACACAGAAATGGAAGAGGTCACAACAGGTGCCAGAACTATGTCAGAAGTTCATTTCCAGATTATATTTTAATTAAACCTGAATAAAAGTCCCAATTCCATGGAGATATGTCAACTCCAAATTTTCTTCTGAATTACAATTAATAGATCCAATAATACCATTCTGTAAAATGTGATGGAAACACTAGCATTACATGACCCAAAGTCGTAATTAATATAACATCCCAAAGCAACTAACCAATGAGAAGTGAACCCACAACATCTGAATCTTTAGAAGTATAAGCACTTGTAAGAGACTAACAGCATTGCCTGAAATGTAGACGCAGATTCATAAATCTTTTCACAGAGTGTAATTTCTAAAAGCACCTCTACAGAATAATATTTTTTCCCCAGAAGAAGTAATACTAGTCAAAGCTCTGATGGCTTTTTTTGAACTCCTCATCCGTGAGCTGAGAAAGGTAGATTGAAGACCCCAGCAGAAAACAAGAGGTGTCAACAGATTCTCCGTACGGGATTTTGGCACTACCTCACTAACACAGCTCTGGCAACAAGAAAGGGAAACTGAAGGAAAATAAAAATGTAATCTGGTTTTCTTTTGATATAGTAGGCCCCAAATAAACCTACATGTTCATGACAATCAGTAGTAATAACAGATCATGATGCCAGTTTTTTTTTCCCCTTCTCCTATTTAAAAAGGGCACAACTGAATAGCATCATGAAAGAAAGATTGGCTAGAAGCCCATACTAATCTGCTTTTCTCCAGTCACAATTTTTCCCTAAATCCCTGCAGGATAAGACAGAACACAACATACAGCAAAGCAAACAGATGTCAGGATAGCAGCTGCTTTATACCGGCAGGTGTGGCAGAGTGATAGAGCCAGTATGAAGTTTTGGAGACACTCAAGAATTGGATACATCCCAGCGTGTATAAGAGGGAATACAAGCAGTTTCTTTTTTGGTAGAAAAAAATAGAAGAAAATAGCATCAAGGAAAGAGTGAGAGTTTAAGCTAACCATTATGTGACAAAAGTGTAAATAATGTTTCTATCAGTCAAAAAGAAATAAGCCTCACTACGGGCCTGTTTTCTTTTACTGCTACTGTTCCATTGCTAACTAGAACATAAGTTTTGATTATATATTAACTGTATCTACTGACACACTTCAAGAAAATTCCTAGTAGTAAGAAGTAGTAATTCATTTCCAGAGACAAAACACAAAAGCACATCAGCTACCTTATTAATTTAAAAGAATTTCAAGTTCCATTTTTGGCTTATTACAGTGCATTAAAACCAAAGCATATACACAATAAGAGTCTGTAAAACTGTTTTATCTTTATGAATATAAAAGACCCTCAATTCTATACTATTCGTTGAGTAGATAGGCCTTGACATTCTCACCTGTCATCACTACTCTGTTCATCATGCAAGAGACGCTCCTTGTTTAAGCCTATTTTTTCAAGTTCATGGGCAAGCTTTTCTAGATCATTGTTCATTTGTTGGGTCTTCAATTTTTCACTCACCAAGTCCTTACACAGAAAAAAAAAAGCAGTGTTATTATACAAATATAATAATGCAGTCTTAATTCTCTTTGCCTATGTACAAGTCTTCTATTACTATCTAAAATTTAACTGTCATTAACTCTCCTTTCCTTCCAAGTGTTAGCTTTTAGCTAGCATCAGGCATTATATTGTCACCATAAGTATGATTTCACTGTAGCTCTTTACTCCTTTCCTTTCTGAAGAATTTCCCTAATTTGGTCTCAATCATTGGGATCAAGGGGCAACATTGTAGCCAAAGCAAATACTAAGATGAAGAATATGAAAAACATTAATTTAACAAAGGCTTCATGACTGCCTGTATGCAACCTTACAGATTTAAACGTAATATGACTGCATTTATTATTATGTATTTATTATTATGTAACTCCATCCCTACTGTAACCACTGAAGACACTAACAGCATACACAGATGAATGCATAATACCTTTTTCCCCCCCCAAAATACAGATTACATTAAGAATGGTAACTACTTTCTATTTACCTCTCGTAAAGTGACAAGGGTTTTCTTATCAATAGTAGCTCTTTTCACAAGTTCTTTATTTTCCTTTTCTAGTTCTTTCAGGCGAACGCATGACTCCTTATATACAACTATTTCTTTAAATAGAGATTTATTTTCCTTTTCCAGATTGCTAATTTTTACATTGTTTTCTTCTAAAGTACTATCTTTAATTTCTGCTTGTTGTCGAAGTCTTTTATTTTCTTTTTCTAACTGTTTCTTATCTTTTTCCAGTTGAGAAGTCTCTTGTTCTAACAACTTATTCTCCTTTTCCAATTGCTCTAGGCGCTTACTAGAGATTTTCAACTCTTCTAAGTTTTTCTGCAGAGTCTGATTTTCAGACTCTAAATCTTGTAATTCACTTTCTAGTTGCTGAATTTTCTTATTGCTGTTTTCAAGGGCTTTCTGTAACCTTTGGTTTTCTGTGTCTAGACCTTGGTAGCTGACTTCTAAGCGTTCACTTTTCTTAAATGAGGCTTTCATGAGTTCAAGGCTTTTTTTAAGTTGTTCCTTTTCACTCTCCAGTTCCTTATTTTCCAATTGTAGTTGTGCCACCTTAATGCTTGTACACTTCAAAGATTCAATTGTTCTTCTTAATTCTAAGTTTTCTTCATCAAGTTGTGAATTTTCCTTTTCCAAGGATTCTAATTGAAAAGAGAGATTTTTTAGGCTATCCAAAGTCTTTTTCAGCTTTCTGTTTTCCGTCTCCAGGTCTGAGTTTTCTTGTTCTAAGGCCTCTATCTTCTCACAAGTAATTTTTAAGTTAGTAATTTTTTTCTGTAATAATTCATTTTCCTTCTCCAGACGATGCAGCTCATTCTCGAGTTCTTCTGCTCTCTCCCCTTTCTCTTTATAATGTTCCAGTTCTTTTCTCACTTGTTTTTTCTCAAATTCAATCTTATTTAACTTACTACTGGTTTCTTTAATAGACTCATGAAGAATTTTATTTTCTTTTTCAATTTCCTTCATTCTCGCTTCAGCACTGATTTGTGAGCGTTGTCTTAGAGAAGCTACAGTTTGATTCAAATGTTCATTTTCTTGTTCTAATAGCTTAATCTAATTTTGGGGAAAAAATGTAAACTCTAGTAAGCAACATGCCGACAAATAACCAATTCCATATATAAACTGAAAGCTACTAAGATACTAAGATTACAACATATTTCCCTTTTACTGTAGGGTTTTTAATAGGATTTTCTCTTCTTACACTACTGATATTTATTTGCAGCCTTACAAACACTGCATATGAACCCAGGTGAGAGTTTGACAGTAAAATCCTAAGTCAATTTGACTCCTCAAAGACCTTTCTCTTGGACAGAAGATGACACAGAAATAAAACTAACAAAATACAAAACAGAATAAAGCTGCATCTATTTCTTAGCTTCATTTCCTTTTCATTTGTGTTTATTCAGATCTAGTTTATTTTCCTTAAACTATGTAATTTCCAGATAGCTCTCTCCTAGAAACATGTAAACAAAAAACAAAACTGCAGTCAAGTTCTAAACCAAACTTGAGATGAAAGCAGGTGAGAGAACTCCAAAAGTATTATTTTTATTTCACTTGAAAAAACAGCGCTGATCTGTTGGATATGAAGGCATCCTGATCATAGTAAATCACATTTTGGGAACAAACACAAAGCTTCATTCATTTTTCAGTTAAAAAGGGACATACTGCTTCAAAACAGCCTCCAAAGAAAGTAAATCATTGACAGGACTGAATTATTTTCTTAGGAAACATATTTCCAGATCTACTTTAAGGTCAAATGTAGCTTTTGTATCTTGATTTTTTATTTTATTTTTATTGAGTTACTTCATATCAATTTGAATTACTTAGATTTGAGTATTGAATGGCAGACTACAAATTGCAGAAAACTGTTTAGATCAATATTTAGGAAAACACACATCATGTATCATAAGGGGCATTTCAACAACACACTGCTTTGGAGAAAAGTGAAAATGCTAGCTGCAATGAAAAACAGTGACTGAGAAAATTATAGACTGTTCTTTCATATTTAAGTCTGAATATAGCTATTAATAACAGGATTTGCAACTTGGATCCTGGAAATGGCTATCTGTTCTAAAATTATTAAAAAGGTGTCTAAACCCCCCCTTTTTTTTTTTAACGGTTCTTTACATAAATTGCTATCTTACTGAACATATATAATTACTTTCTATGAATTCAGCTTCCATAATCCAAACTTAACAAAAATATCATGATCAATGCCTCCATGTTTTTGACAAAAATCAAATGTACTTTAGGGAGTCCCTCCCAAAAAGTTTCAGCACAGGATTTGTAAAAGACACAAAAGATGCTGCTAACTCAGCACAGCTCCTAAGTACGTAGTTTTAAAATAGAATTAGCCCCACTGAAGTGTCAGTCCTACTTCAACACATTGAAAACACCACATTTATCTTTAATAGTTGAACTGGGATTTACAACCTATTACAGTATTCTAGAAAGTTTTAGTCCCTTTTCCCTGGAATACACTTCAAATACAATGTCTAAATCAATTATTTTAATAATGAACATCTAAACAAGACAAGGTAGTTTTGCTTTCAAGTTATCCCCACTTGTCTTTAAATGAAAGTAAAGCTTCAATAATGAGCATTTTTGTTGTTGTTAGGGCTGGAATTTGATTTTCTGATTAAATTGGTCCTGCACAAATTTTCAGAATTTTTACAATATTCTGTATTCCAAAATAGTGTACTTTTATATTTTCAGTTAAGCCAAAAACTGTTGATCTGATCAAGAAATATCAGTAGAATTCATAAAAAGATAAATATACTTCTAATCTGAAAAAGCTCTAAAAGTATATTTGTTATATAGCGAGTGCAGACATCAGTGACATTTAGTACCTCCCAAATACGGCCCAAATCTTTTACAAAGACACAAATTCCTATTTTGGACGATCAAAATAACAAATTCTGTCATCTACCTGCAAGCCTCACCTAGCAAACATTCTAACGTAAAGGACTGTCAGGAAGCTGCCTCAGATAATTTTGAAGGTAAGTGGCACAGCAGAAGAACAAACAAACCAGCTTGGATACACTGGTCTTTGTCACGTCCCCTCAATGGACAGGCTGCTGTAGTTCTCAGTAGTACTCCAGCATTACTTCAAACACTGAACAGCTGCCTGGAACTTGTTTTCCTCCACTGAGAGGTGTTTGGCCTAACTCCAAAGTTCCCAATTTTCTGTTTTGGCTGTGCTACAACCTCTAAGCAACTACAGCAAATGCATAGCCCATGAAAACCACAGAAGCATTACTAAACACTAAAAAGTTCTAAAACTAACAGTAAAGCCTCTGCTTAAAATGAGTCATGACTCTCCCTGGCTGCAGGTCTTATACAAACTGTTTTGGTGCAGGTATGTCCTTTTGGCAAATCTGCTACATTTGCAATCCCTTTATGCCTATAGAGAAGTACAAAAGGAGAACAATACAATGCTGCATTAACACTTAATTCTGTTACTCACTTGTCGCTCTGAGTTTTCTCGAAGTGCCTCAAGTGTCTTTTCAAGCTGTGTTTTTTCCTTCATCAAATCTTTACTCAAATTTTGACTGTTCTGCAGACTTTGTTTCTCTTGGCTAATTTCATTCTCTAGCCCTTCAAGCTAGAGGAAAAGAAATAATTTTTTTAAAAATCTACTTGAAAATGATCATAGCGTTACTCTTAGCTGGGTTGAAGGGAGTCTTATAACAATGAGTAAAGCAAGTTAAAGGAATGAATAACATGAAACCTTCTATTCTCTGAAACAATTCATCTCTTTTAGGAAAAAATTACTTCTAACAGCATCTTCTCTCCTGGTTTAGAAAAAATATATCTATAAGCGACTTTTTCATTTAAAAAAAATGGTCAGATTTTATTAGGTTTTGGATATTTCCCCAAGCACCCTTTTAAAAAAGAAAAAAAATATATTTCAGTGAGGCTTATACTGCTACTCCACCTCCCTTTCAACTTAAAAGGGCTGAGCTGAATGTTATTTCATCTTAAACACTTCAAGAGATACTTATGATGATTACTTATGACTTCAATACACAGGTTTATTTTGTAACATGGTTACAACTCCCATAATGTCACCGGACAGCAAAATTGTTTGCAGGTGACAGTCACCAAGTGTGATTTTTCTGTCACATCTAAGTCAAAATTAGTAACTTAGAAGCAACATATACATTAAACAATCATCTGCTGGAAAGATTATATTCTATGTCAACCCACGCTCCACATTTCCCAATGCTAGAGGAGTCCAGACGTAAATCAGACTACAAGCAGGGCACAATATTTCCAGAAAGAAATTATCTGAGTTACACCTTAACTTGCTGGTAAAAAATAGTGAGAAATAAAAATGACAGAAAGATGGCAGAATAGAATGTGTTATTCCACAGAAGAATTTATTGGTTGCAAGTAGGCAAAAAGCATGACATCAGTTAAGTCAGAACCTGAATAGTTTCACTTCGGCTGAGAACACTGATGATTGACCAGTTTTCCACTTCCCTCTCTCTCCAAAATTAAGATTGTCCTGATCCCTTGCTTAACAGAGCAATGCATCTTTTACAGGGATATTGGCACTTTCGTTGATTTTTTGCAACGGAGAAGGAACTGGCTCAATCACCTAGGCAGAGATGCAGTCAGACACCCTGTGGGAACCAAATTTATCCACAGCTTGCTCAACTGTCTCAGCTGGTCTGTCTGCCAACTGGACACAGAGTAGAGTTCCTGCGGTCACTGTGTCTAGCTCATTTTAGTGTAGTGTAGACTCTATATTAGCAGTTTGCTTGAAGAGAAAGCATGTCCAGATAGAAACAGACTATGCACAGAAGATCCATAATAAACATTTTGTTCAACTTCACACATTTTGCTGAAGTAGTCACAATGCAGAACAATGTTTTGTAGGGTCAGCTGAGAAAAAGGACATGTTGCCAGACATCCCAAGTTGTAAGAACAGTATCAGACAATTATGAAGACTTACTACTGCTTGTTTCTTAAACCTGTTCCCTTCTTTTGTACTCTCCTAACTGTCTTCCTTGTATTGTACAAAATCTCAAAGCAGCACATAGGCTGCTGCTGCAAAAAAATGTATTTTTAAGAAATTAGAAATAGCATGGAAGTATAAAATAGAGAAGGGATTTTTTTTAAATTATTACCTCTTCTATCTTCAACAATAATCTAATGTCTGACATCGTGTACTGGGTTGGGCTGGGATGTTAACTTTCCCTGCAGCAGCCCATACAGTGCTGTGCTCTGCACTTGTAGCTAAAACAGCACTGGTATCACACCAGTGTTGTGTCTGCTGCTGAGCAGTGCTGGCACAGCATCAGGACTCTCTCTAACCCCCCTAGGGGTGGGCAAAGATGTGAGAAAAGAAACATCACCAGGGCAGCTGACCTAAACCAACCAAAGGGATATTCCATACCATATGATGTCACACTCAGCAATAAAAAGTGGAAAAAGGAGGAAGAGGGGAGGGGTGGGCTCTCATTGTGAAAACGTCTGTCCTCCTCCCGAACACCGGCTACGTGTGTTGAGGCCCTGCTTCAAGGATGTGGCCAAGCATCGCTCATTTGTGGGAAGTAGAGAGTAGTTTCTTTCTTCTGCACTTCCACATAGCCTTTACTTGTTTTGTTTAGTTTTCCCTTTCCCCCTCCCTTTTCCCCTTTCCCTTTTTTTCCCCTTTAGTTAAATTGTTAATTTAGTTAAATTGTTTAATTAAATTGTTTAATTAATAACAATCTTTCCTTAATAATTATTTCTTTTTTCCTTTAATTAAATCATCCTTATCTCAACCCGTGAGTTGTTCTTTCCTTTACTTCTTCCCCTCCTCATCTAAGGAGGGAGAGTGAGAGAGCAGTTGTGGTGTTCAGCTGCCCAGTCCGGTAAAACCACCACACATCGGTATTTCAGAAACTTTAGACATTTCACCCCACTGTAGTCTCTTTTTTTTTTTTCCCAATTTTTATTCCCTATAATAATCATTGACTGAATTATACAACCTGATATATGATTTGTAGAGTAAAATAGTGTAGACTAGCACAGATATATCTAAGTAATTTTCTTCATTCACTTGCTCAATTGCTTGGCCCATCTTCTCTCTTTTCTCAGTAACGAACAACAACATGACCAAATTTTCTGCATAGGTGAATACTGGCTGATATCTCTATGTAAACATACTTTCCCCTGCTTAATAATTACAAAGTTAAAAATAATTTTATCAAGCATCATAAAATACTTTCATTATTCACTGTCCCTACATTAACACATTGATTTTCTTCCTTACTGATAAAAGCGCTTTCTGAATAAAGTGATCATGTATTAATGAAAAACAATTAAAAATAGAAAAACATTCCTGCAGAAGTTGTATTCTTTTTTACTCTAAGTTTATAAGCACCATAACACTATTTAGACACTAGCAATATTTGCTTTATTCAAAATAATGGCAATTTATAAAGTTACCTGTTAGAAATAAAACAGCAAGCAACATTAGGCAACTAATACACGATAATTCAAACATACACTGGTGAGTACCTTTTTGTTAAGTCTTTGGTTTTCCTTTTCCATTTTCAGAATCTTTGAACTACTGTCTTCTACAGAACCCACTGCATTTTGTAATTCTTCCACTGTCTTCAGCAAACTTTGGTTTTCCATTTCCAACTTCAGTAATCTGCTTGATGTCAGTTCATTTACTTCATGACCAAGTGATTTCTGTGGCACTATTAAAACACCATTAAAAAAAAAAAGTAATTTAAGTTTATTATTACCTGGAGTTCTTCACAGACAGACTTTGCGTTTTTAGAGTTAGGGGATTTAGAAGCCTATGATGATTCTCCAATGCTTTTCTGCTGAATAAGGCTAGTTAGGATCAGTGACCCATTTTCCTTACCCAACAGATAACACTACATATGCATAGAAATAAATGTCCTACACATCCTACAGTTTCTAATCATGACAGAGATTTCCTGCAGCTGAAGATATCTTCCCCAATTGCCTCAAATCCTTTGTATGCAATCCAGTTGTGACCAAGCATTCTATACTGGAAGGATCAAAATTTTTTCCACAGATGTTTCTGCAAACAATTACTCTGAGAAACCTTAACAAATCTTTCATAACTTTGAGAATAGTAAAGCAAGAAGATTCCCAATCTGTACTACAGAGTATAGATGCTTGAATGGCAACCCATTTTAACTCCACGGTATTTATGGGTTTTACATCTCTGCTGAAGTGAACAAGAGTTACAGGAACAGAAACTTTTAATTTAGGGTCCACCTCCATGGACATACATGACTGAGCAAACAAACAAAAACCAACTAACCACAACAAAAAAAGATGACAACCGAAATGAAACAACCCCAAAACTGCCAACTTTCTCCAGAGGACAAAAGATCCTGTACTATAGAGATCAGGAGCTGTGAATTCCTAATACTGCTCCACTTCCAACTTTATTTTTTTTCACTTTTTAGCAGTTTGCAAGTATTACTATGCTTACCTTCAGAAAGTTCAGTAGTCCTATTTATCTGTTCAAGTTCCCAGCCGAGATGCAACGATTCATCCATACTTTGTTTCTGAGCCATTTCTAGAGTCATATTTTCCTCCATGAGTTCCTCAATCTTCTTTCTGTCCATATCACGCTCCTTAAAAATTATTTCATGTGTAACTTTAGAAAAAGCTATGTCTCAACGTGCACAATTTTTTATACTATCAAGTATGCCACAGACAAATGCAAAGTGCATCTTCTGATTTGTTAATGCACAGTGAGACAGGGAAAAAAGACAAAATTATGGAGGATCTAGAACAGGAGCATGACAAACAGTAAAGAAAAATATGCAGAGAAGAACTTATTCTCAGCATAACCTATGGATATGACTCCGTTTGGTCTTTTTCAAAGTTCACTTCTCTCAGAATATTAGGAAAGAAAGTACACATGATAAGCACAGCTTGGTAGCACACACAAAAAACAAGCACATATAGAGAAACAAAATTTAATCTTCTCTAGACTACCATAATACTACTATCATACAAAAAGCTATAACAGGACTGGGTCCACAATGAAAGAGTCTCATCCAACTCTTTCCCAGTCCCTCTCCCAATACATGCTACTTTTACATGAACTAACTGCAGCTATAAAAATCTCAAAATTTCCAGAAAATGAAAGCAAATAGGGGGTGGCAATCTCTTGACCCTTAAGGAAAACTTATTAAAAACAACTACAACAACATACAAAAATAAACACCCACCCACAAAACTGGCAAATCACAATCCTATCTTTTACAATATTTACTTCTGGTGAAAGAAAGTGTTAAAAACACAAATTATTTTGGGACAAACATTCTGAAAAATATGTCACTATATTGTTAGAATTTGGAACACGAATTATCTCTTTTATCCAAGTATTTAAGTGACAACAAACTATCTTTAGCTCCAAAAGATTTGATCCTATCCTTCTTACTACTGAGTCTCCATATGCCTTATCATCTTATTTTAGCTATCTGATTAAACACTGTATTGCCTTTAGGAAGAGTATTGCCTTTGCGATTTTTACCTCCCTAGGCAGAACCAAGACTGCTGTAGGAAAACCTATGTGAAAAACGTTTAAATTAGGACAGAGCTTTCTCTTCTCCCATGCCATTTCAATCAGAATGCCTTATTTTATTAAAAGTGCAAATAAACTTCATAGAATATCAGTAGTCTTTTTCATCCTCCATTTACACTTACCATCTCCATATCATGTAATTTAGCTTTTAATTGTAGATTCTCTTTTTCTAACTCATGTAATTTATCCGAACGGGCTCGTGTCCCCTCCAGCTGATCTTCCAACATTGTCTTTGTTTCTAGCAACACTTGATTGTCTTCCTTTAACTCCTATAAGAGCAACAACAACAATTAATACAATTTGATGCTACCTAGTTTTAGAAATGCTGAAACGTTCTTTTCAAAGCTGTAACAGACGCTTTAAAAACAGATTTACAGCAATTTCATATAAGTGTAGCATACAGAAAAATTTACATAACCTGAGAGAAACAAAAAAGAGAGAGAGAAGCATTAAGAATAAATAAGCTGTCGATAATCAGAATTGAACAATCTACTGGGTGGCATCCCTGCATATGGCAGGGGGGTTGCAACTAGATGATAATTAAGGTCCCTCTAACCCAAGCCATTCTATTATTCTATGAAACCATAAATATCTCTGTGATTTGAGATGTAACCTGGAAAGATGCGCTGCAAGTGCATGGACTACAACTAAAAGGCTGACCTGAAATAAAAATTAAAGGCCTGAGGTTCAAAAAAAAAAAAAAAGCAGAAGGAAGTATTTTGCATACCACATATTTGAATTGTGGAATTTATTGCCCTATGATTGCTAAGATGAAAAAGCTTACATGTGTTGAGAAGTTATTTAATTCACAGAACCACAGAATCATCTAGGTTGGAAGAGACCTCCAAGATCACCGAGTCCAACCTCTGACCTAACACTAACAAGTCCTCCACTAAACCATTTCACTAAGGTCAAAATCTAAATGTCTTTTAAAGACCTCCAGGAATGGTGACTCAACCACTTCCCTGGGCAGACTATTCCAATGCCTAACAACCCTTTCGGTAAAGAAGTTCTTCCTAATATCCAACCTAAACCTCCCCTGGTGCAACTTTAGCCCATTCCCCCTCGTCCTGTCACCAGCCACGTGGGAGAGCAGACCAACCCCCACCTCGCTACAGCCTCCTTTAAGGTACCTGTAGAGAGCGATAAGGTCGCCCCTGAGCCTCCTCTTCTCCAGGCTGAACAACCCCAGCTCCCTCAGCCGCTCCTCGTAAGACTTGTTCTCCAGACCCCTCACCAGTTTCGTTGCCCTTCTCTGGACTCGCTCGAGCACCTCCATGTCCTTCTTGTAGTGAGGGGCCCAAAACTGAACACAGCACTCGAGGTGCGGCCTCACCAGAGCCGAGTACAGGGGGACAATCACTTCCCTAGACCTGCTGGCCACACTGCTTCTTATGCAAGCCAGGATGCTGTTGGCCTTCTTGGCCACCTGAGCACACTGCTGGCTCATATTCAGCTGACTATCAACCAGTACTCCCAGGTCCTTCTCTGCCAGGCAGCTTTCTAACCACTCATCTCCCAGCCTGTAGCTCTGCTTGGGGTTGTTGTGCCCCAGGTGCAGGACCCGGCACTTGGCCTTGTTCAACCTCACACAGTTCATCAATAAAGATATTAAAGAGAACTGGCCCCAGTACTGAGCCCTGGGGGACTGCACTAGTGACTGGCCTCCAACTGAATTTCACTCCATTCACCACAACTCTTTGGGCCCAGATATCCAGCCAGTTTCTAAACCAATGAAGTGTACGCCAGTCCAAGCCAAGAGCAGCCAGTTTCTCGAGGAGAATGCTGTGGGAAATGGTGTCAAAAGCCTTACTGAAATCAAGGTAGACCACATCCACAGCCTTTCCCTCATCCACCAAGCGCATCACTTTGTCATAGAAGGAGATCAGGTTCGTCAAGCAGGACCTGCCTTTCATAAACCCATGCTGACTGGGCCTGATCGCCTGCTTGCCCTGCAAGTGCCGCGTGATGACACTCAAGATAATCTGCTCCATGAGCTTCCCCGGCACCAAAGTCAGACTGACAGGCCTATAGTTTCCCAGGTCTACCCTCCGGCCCTTCTTGTAGATGGGCGTCACATTTGCTAGCCGCCAGTCAACTGGGACCTCATCTGATAGCCAGGACTGCTGATAAATGATGGAAAGTGGCTTGGCCAGTTCTTCCGCCAGTTCTCTCAGCACCCTCGGGTGGATCCCATCCTGCCCCATTGACTTGCATACATCTAAGTGCTGTAGCAGGTCGCCAACCATTTCCTCGTGGATTATGAGGGCCACATCCTGCTCCCCATCCCCTTCCACCAGCTCAGGGTACTGAGTACCCAGAGAACAACCAGTCTTGTTGCTAAAGACTGAGGCAAAGAAGGCATTAAGCACCTCAGCCTTTTCCTCATCTCTCGTCACTAAGTTTCCCCCCGCATCCAGTAAAGGACGGAGATTCTCCTTAGTCCTCCTTTTTGTGTTAATTTATAAAAACATTTTCTATTGTCTTTAACAGCATTAGCCAGATTGAGCTCCAGATGAGCTTTGGCCTTTCTAATTTTGTCCCTACACATCCTTACAACATCCTTATAGTCCTCCTGAGTGGCCTGCCCTCTTTTCCAAAGATCATAAACCCTTTTTTTATTTCTCTAAACTCTAATTCATGGAAGAGAAGGCCAAAAACCTCAAAGTTACCACCTCTGAGTAAGATTTTCTTGTTCAGAGACTACTGGAGGCTGGGGAGATTAAGTATCACCAAGTGCTTGCCCTGGTTTTTTGTTTTTTTTTTTTGTTTGTTTGTTTGTTTTGTTTTTACTTTTCATCTATTGGCCACCATCAAAGACTGGAGACTGATGCAGGTGCTCCTTTCAGTCCTGACTTATTTTATTATCAGATTGAACTCCACAATCTTTGTGTTGTAGAATATGGAGAACAAGACTTAGAGAAATTTTCTGTAGACCATAATCAAGTTTAGAGGCAACTGAGCAAATGTACTTAAGCCCAAAATCAGGAAATGATGCTGAAAATGAAAACACATGCATTCTCAGAATTCAACCAACCATATTCAGAAGTCCTAAACAGCTTTATTTTTTCCACACTTTTTCTAATGGTGTTGGATGAAAACACGTAAAACATATAATTGGCATTTTTACTCATGACAAAGGTTTTTTTTTTCAGACTTCAGCGTGCAATTGGCTGCAAAATCTAACAAAGAGATCACTGAATATAACAAATATTGACCCATTATACTCTTCCCTACAAATATTAACTTATTATTATGGAGCAAACCCAACAAATTAGTATCTGTCTCTATTTATGCATGTTTGAAAAACAGATAGCTTACAAGCTACAAAACACGTAAACAAATTTTAGTTTTTTAGTAGTTTAAACATTGTTTTCAAGTCTTGCACACTGGTCTCTTTTTTTTTTTAAAGCCATATGCTCTCGGTCCTTCTTATAACAGTAGTAAATATACACAGCTTATGAAGTCATTCATGTAAGATGGTTTCAAATAGCTCACAGAGATCTTCCCATATGCACGCAGGCTAATAATAATGCTCACCACTCTCAGTACCTGACTTTCCAGAAGACCAATGCATACTAACCTCTCACAGTATATAAAGATAACAGGAAAACTTTGAGAATGTAAAACACGTCATTGGAACTCTGCCCCTGAGCTCTTTTAAGAAAGGTTTTAACTTAAACACTGTTGAGAAAGAAGTCTCTTTCCAGAGGATGCTGTATCATCAGTCTGTAACCATCTTTTCATTTAGTATTACAAAATTTTTCAGATATGATAACTAGAATATTGGGGATATCATATCATATCATGGCTAGACAGCAGATCTGTATGATGAAGATCTGGATGTTACCACAGATCACAATGATTTGATGTTGCTTTTGAGTTACTATATGAGAAAGTGTATAGAAAAGTAATCTTTCCACAGTATTCCAAACTGGTAAGGCCATAATTGGAGTATAAGATCCAGTTTTAGGAACCCGATTTTAAGCAAGGTATGAATTACGACCGAACCCAGAAAACAGAAAAACACACCTTATAAGGCAGAATTCTGTAGGGCCGTAGAGCATAAAGAACTAGGAGAGAGGACATATGACATGTCTCAGTCTTCAGAGAAGAAAAAAGCTGCTATGAAAGGTTGTGGATACTTCACCACTCAGGTCTTAAAAAACAGATAATGCCAAGCTTTTGTTTGGAGTGGTAGAGGTATATAAAAAATATCCTGTTTTTAAAGCTGGACTGAATGAATTTCCGAGACACCCATCCAACCTTGTGACTCTAAGAATCCACATTAAATGTAAAAATTACATAAAATAATATTCTGCAACTGTGCATCATAGTTTAGCCTAGTATCTTGTCTGCTTTTGGATCATTTTTTCCCTAAAGAAACATCTTCAAACTAGTTATTATTCATACAAATTATTTTTTTCCAATAAACATTCATTTCAAGTTCTCCCCACTTTTCTAGGGGTTGTCTTCTTTAATGCACATCTTGAAATTTCCTTAAAACTTTCATTAGCTTTGACTACCACAAGTAATTGTTTCATTCCCAAATCCTGCCACCTTCACATTTGCCCAACAAATTTGCTATTTACAGACAGAATGAATGCCTAATAAACCCTGCATGTTGATGATTTCTTAACTAATTCATGACAAATTTAACAATCTCCTGTCTGGTGTCAATGCGCTTATCCATAGAATGTTGTCATTCTATACTCATTTAGCATTTGCTGAGCCACTATTTCTTGAACACTTTATTTAGAAATCTGCCTTTTGTGAGAAGACTTACAGAAGAGAAAAGAACTATTACAGTTACAGTATATTGTTAATCAACTCCCTCTCTGGCTTCCTCATCACATAGTATATATCCTAAACCAAGGTTCTCCGATTGGTCTTGCCAGCTTAGAGTTATGGTGAATACGGCTGACTTCAAATGAAACTGCCTGGGATTAGACACTGGGGTCTTATGTAAAAACTGTAATTTATGATAAAGACTGATTATTTACATATCCCAGAGTAAGAAGCTATGATACTGTTTCCATGTCCCAATGTTTAAGTCATCAAAATAACTTTAAAAAAGCCACAGTAAACAAAAATTATGGCTATTCAGTATTTTCCATAATATACCTCCACTCTAGCTTTGTAGAATTCAATATCATGCAGCCTCTCTTTATACCGGCTGACTTCACTTTCAAGCTTGTCGACTCGAATTGCCTTCTCACGAAGAGCATCTAATTCATCTCTATACACTCTGGCAGAACGGGCCTCGGAGAGTAAATTCATGTTCTAGAAAACATAGAAATTAAAGAAGAGTATTAAATCCCATGAACATTTTCTCCATCCTCACTGATACACAGTTAGATCCTCTACCTCTTCTCAATACCTAAAAATGTTTAAAATAGCACTGCTGTGGTCACAGAAATATACAAGCATACAATCCTGAAAATCCTTTGAAGATTTTGATAAAGATCACAGACTTGACTGCTATTATTTTCTAACTACCACTCTGCACGTGTACTAGAAGTATATAAGCACAGAGTATGTTTTTACTTTAAATGTATTACATTAAGAACTAATATTCTTAATGTATCTTGCATGAAAAAGACTTTCATCATAGCAATTGACTTTTACCACAGTGACTTCATAATACAAAAGTATCAGTATCTCTTGAGTACTGACTACAGGCTACTAAAGCAAAGCAGGATTTCAAAAGTCCATAAAAAATTAGGTAAAAAAAAATCACCTTTGGTAAATAATGTTATAACAATCAACTGTTATTAAGATTTAATCTTTGTAAGTCTAAATCTCTGGAATATTTCTCTATGAAAACAGAGAAAAATACTTGAGTCCAGAAGTGTTATTTTCTGTGACCATTGTCTACACACATAAACAATAAGATATGTTACCAAGCTGAGGTTCACTGACATCCCAGTGAGGTCATTTGCTATTTTTAATTTGTACATAATTTAGGAATTCAGCCACAGAATGTTTCTACAAATGTTTTTCTCATTGAAAGGAAGATGACCATTTCTGACTTCCTGTTCAAACCTCAGGTTCCTGCACAGAGAAATTCTAATCTCTAGTTGCTCAATAATTAAAGACTAGTATTGACCAGCAACCTGGATGAATATTTATTTGTCAAAATAAACATCACTGGCTAACTACAACTGCAGTGTGTTTATCCAACTTGTTAAAAACGTTCTAGCTAGTACTTCATATAGGCAATTCACAATACAGGCAATGGTGAAAACAAATGCAAAACATTCACTTTTCACATAAGCTCTCCAAATACTATGATGTCTGCTTCAGAACACACACCACAAAAAGAGAAATAAAATGTTAAGTTTTGCTACTTCATGCATTTATCACAGCTGCATAAGCAGCTGTGACTGGTCTTTGCTTCCATTTAGAAGCACTGAGGAAATGGCAAAACAAAACAAACAAAAAAATAACCCACCAAAAATATTGATAAAACTAAGCTTCATGTCTTATTGAAATGCTCTTCTGCAAAGCATCTTCCCCCCTCCATTTCAAATTCAGAGGCATTTTTAGGAAATAAAGAACAAGCTCAGACAAGAGTCTACAATCAATATGAAGTCCTTTCCTATTTCTCTTGTCCCTCTTTTTTGAGAAATGTCTTTCAGAGTTTTTCAGACTCACAGTATGAGGTCACTGCTGAAGACATCAGACCTCCTAATAAATGAGCTGCTTTAGCCATCTGATTGTTTTTCAAGCACCTGTTCCTCACTATCTAACACAACATAAATGTTGACAGTATAAACACTAGCTGCAAAATGCAAGCTTTTACATTTTAATGCGGGAAAGAGCATTTCAAGCTTCTAGAAAAGTGTACTCTTTTCCTATCTGAACAAATTAATTAACATTAGTCCTGAAAGTCTTCATTATCAAACAACTGCAACTCATTTTGAGGGAGCTCCGTGAAGGAAAAAACAATTGCTGTGAAGTCATCAGCTGAAAAAAAAGAATACTGGACAGTACACGCCGAAGGATAATGTGGCTGCTTCATTATTTCAATAGGGAGTAATGCAGAGGGGTATCATAACTTAATTCTGAGAAAGGTATGTTAAAAAAAGAAAAAAACAATTTAGAGGCTGCACCAAGATAATACATTTCCAAGAATATTGTACTGGTCTTTTTCAAGGAGAGGTATATATACTTTTGTAAATTTCAGAACATTTCTTTAACAGTTTAAATTATCAACTGATCCCCAATAATTATATAAACACAACAGCCTAAGAAAAAGTGAATCATGCTCTCCCTCATTATCTACACAGATTCAAAGTATAAAGGAAAACAGCCAAAATTTGAGTGGATTGTTTTTAAGAAAAAGTCTGCACATGTACACTTACAGGATATGGTGGTGATAAGCATCTTGAACATGGAAATAAAAAAAAGTTAGAGAAGAAACAGTAACCTAATTCAGAATTTTCTACCAGCATACTAGTCTAAATAAATTTGTAAATTATACAAGTTCATATTCAGAGTATAAGAAACAAAATATATTTTTAAAAAGCATGAAAACTACTTCCTAATACCATGATAAAAGAAACAAACAAATAATATTGTTCCGGTAGTGGCAATTTTTTTAGCCCGTCTTTTTTTTAAAAAAAACAAACAATAGATTTACAAAGCCCATACCTCCTGCTGAAGTCTCTTTAGTTCAGCTTCCATCTGTTCAAGTTCTTGTTTACAGTCAAGCAACTGCTCAGTCTTTTCCTCACTGAAAAAATATAAAACCCAGTTAAACATGACTGCAAAACTTCCTAATTATCACCTTGTTTGAGAACAAGATACTGGATTAAATAAAGGAAGTCTCAATGAATATTAGTATCTCATGGACATCAGAGTGTAACACGCTTAGGCATGCATTATGCTTCAGGTATTCTCCAGGTTATAGCCTATATCTAATCTTTTTAATTCAGACAGATTTTCTGTAGTTGTTTAAATTGTTCACTATTTCTTACTAATGCAATTATTTTTGTGATAAGGAATATTTTTGTTTAAAATAAAAAGCAGGACAATACACATGAGCGTGCACCAGGAGATTCCAGAAGTAAACTCAGAATAACTTCAAAATACATATTCAAACAGTCCAAATATTTTCTAGCAGCACCACAATGACCACCACGCCACAGATGAGGTAAATCAATCCAGTTTTAAAAAGCACTTTTATACTTCCAGGTGTTTTTTGTTTGTTTGTTTGTAAAGAAAAGAACTAAGCTTTTCAGGTGCCTTTACTCACTGAAAAGAGATATTGCTCAATAACCTGATTTTATGAAAAGCAGCCTCTTATATAATGAACTTTAGTTTTATGGAAACAATGCAGTGTTTGGACTCATATTCTTAACTTCCAGCTAATGCTAATTTCTCAATGCTCAGAAAATGAGTTATTTAAATGAGTAAATGCAAGAGAAATATTTAATTATCTCAAAGACAGAATACGTAATATTCAATATTACAGATGTAGAAAATACAGAAATACAAAATAAAGAAGTAGAAAAGGGGGAAGTAAGAATTTAGTAGGCTGAAATGTATAATACAATCTAGAAGTATTCCTGTCAAAAAAAACCACACTCATTTTAAACAAAACTGAAACAATCTGGCTTAGAAAAACAAGTCAGTCTCACAGTGAATGACCTTTTTGCAATGACGCATCATTTCAAAAAGGTCTTTGACAGCCTATAGGTATGCAGAGGTTCATCTATATATATAGCTCACTGACTGCAACATCAGTGTCCACAGCAGTTATCAAAGCTCTTCCTCTACATGGGTGTTCAGAAACCATACGGAAATATAAATGCATTCTGTATTACCTTAGGTTACTATAGCTTTACTATTAACATTCATGGTCCAGTATTATTGTTTTATATCAAAAACCACAGGACTTAATATAGAAAATTAGCTGTGTTAACTTCTAATTCTGGAATTTCTAGATCACAAGCCTCAAATCACTCTTTGCATCCAAACATTGGTATATGGCATCACAAAGAAAAATAATTTTTACAGATCTTTTGTATGAAATTGTATTAGCTACAGTGCATATTAAACCAGATAGGAAGGTTCACTGCCAAAATGATGTTACAAATAAATTTTAAGCTGACTATTTTTCAACTCTGGAATGAACCTATTTTTAAATGTATCAACAACACTTAATAGCAAATGCTACAGACAGAATTTAATTTACCAAAGTCTAGTATTTTAAATGTACTGCTACGCATAAAAGAAATTTATTTACGAATTGAATTCAAATAGAGTGCAAAATGTGAAATGTTCCGAGCCATCACTGTTGCCCTAATTGCATGCTTCAGCTACAGACTAGAGAGGATTGTACTAAATTATACAGAACATAACAGTGTTCACTGTTTAGGCTATCTATTAACTGTCAATCAAACTAATAACAGCAATTTTTTCACTAATTTTCTTGGTGCAGCTGTTTATAGAATATCCTGGGCGGGCTCATTTCAGTAGACACATAATAATACAGACATCAGGGGGAAAGAAAAAAAGCTATATCTTTTTGTCCTCTATTCTTCATAAAAACCAAGATGTAGTGGGGGAAGGGGATTCTCTGATTAAATCAGCCAGATACTTCATCCAGCCAGCTAGAGATTATCTGATCAACAAACTCTGATAAGGGCAGACTGATGAGCTGGTAATTTTAACTTATGTTACTTTCAACTCTTAATTTAATTTTACCTGTCTTGTCTCCCCACTAGATATACTGGATTAAAAATATCTAATTAGGCTGTTTCCATTCTATATAAGTTACTTACATACATATTAAGACTCTTCAAATTTAGCTTCTGTAATTTTAAGTTCAAACTGCACCTTTCATTCTAGTAAAAAAAAATTTTACATATTGCTATACGGAAAATCAAATTCTCCCACTCTCCTACTATTATTTTTCTCTTTAATTAACTCTTCCCAATAGCTCAGGTTTGTTCCTAGATTCTAAGGACCCTGAATCTGTTTTCTTCATAAAACAGAAGGAATAAGGAGGTTTTAATTAGAATATGAAAACAAGGAAACAGATCTTTGTTACAGTGGGACTGATTTTTCTCAGTACTTGGACTAGGTGAAGGAAGGCGAAACATAACCCCTTAGCTAAAGGGTCACCACCAGAGGGAGAAGGCAGCACTCCCTAACTGGATGAACCTAGCACGCTGGAAACTAAGAAACTATCTAACCCCATCTATAACATTTACTCACATGGCAATTTACATCCTCCATTGCCATAAATAACCACCTCCTGACATTGAACTCAAAGCTTGTTCCACTGTTCAGGTTTGCAGTGGGTAAAGAGATTTAGTAGAATTAGGTTTGCTTCATCTTCTTCGTAGAGTGGCATGCCAGACCCAAGTAAGGAACAGTTATTGAGAGGCATGAAAAAAAGGGTTGTGCAGACAACCACAGAAAAAGTTCCACAAAGAAATGAAGAGAGTAGAGACTGAAAATTATTCTAATGAGTGATTTTTTCCAATCTGCAACAAATTAAAATGTTTCATAAAACATGAATGAATCAGGTGAGTATTTCTTACTATGTTTCCAAAAACAAACAGGTAACTTATTTATGCTACAAACAAGGAATCACTACAACACTATCTCCTTTTAAGTATGATGTTTTTGCTACTATTCCTTGAGCGATCAAGGACACAGCTCTTACTTTCAGTTCTTACCAGCCTGCCCCCTAAAATATCCTTGCAAAAATACTCTCTTAAAAAACATATATGAGTACAGGTACATTAAAGCCACAGTCAGACACACATTACTGATCCAGAAGAACAGAGGAGGCACACAGAACTTGTCTCTGGAACAGTATGGATACAATGTGTAAAAGAAAAAGGCAACACTGCATTAGATTAGTTGTGCATTGTTAAGATGCACTCAGATGAAAAGCTGCATTTGTCACAGTGGTCCACAAAAGAGCTTACACGCTAGAAATACACATTGTGGGGTGCAAGAACTTAAAAAGGCATTCTAAACTGTAATTTAACATTTAAAAAAATGAAGTATTTGTTTGTAGATCATTACTGTTGCATGACATCAGAAGCATTTTAAAACTCTACAACTCTCAACACACATCTGCAGCCTACATGTACTCACAGCTCTTGTCTAAGCCTTCTTATCTTTGCTTTGGCATCTGCTAGCTCTACTGACAGGTGCTGCCTGCTTTCGGTGCGTTTCATGCCAGGAGATCCACAAGGTGACTGTGCTGCTGATGCATGAGGTAGAAAACGGAGAGAGTCCCGTTCTTCTGAGAGTTCTATGATAGTCTAATAAAGTAAAATATTAAAAGAAAAATAAGAGTTCTGCAATAGAAGAAGTTAGAAGTCCTACATACACCTCTGTACCTAAAGTAAGTCTTATACATTCACAGCTATTTAACAGTACAGTTGGGGTATTCTTAAACTAATCAAATTTGGATTTAAGTCCACAAAAATTATCAGTGCCCAGAATGGACTGGGCAATGAAATGGCAGGTATTCCTTGAAAAAATACCAATCTCTAAATAAAGAATAAACATAAATGTCTAAAGAAGCTGGTGTTATTCAGTGAGCAGCAGCATCCTTGCCAGCTGAATAAAGCATCAGACATATACGAGTATTCCTATTTGATCATATAAATAAAGGTGTTATCCTAAAATGAAGATCTCTTCTACAGTAAAGGTACGGGTGGGGTTTTGAGCAACCTGGTTTAGTGGGAGGTGTCCCTGCCCATGGCAGGGGGGTTGGAATTAGATGGTCTTTAAGGTCAGTTCCAATCCAAACCATTATGTGATTCTATGATTCTGTTTCTCCTTTGCTTTGCTAAAAATCATTACCACACATCCTCTCCCCTCATTTTTAAGTTTCTGTTTTACTGTGAACTGGACAGAGTTGGTAACTGACACAGAAGTATTTGGAATAATTGCAACACTAACATATACCCATGCTACCTACTGTGAGACAAATCTGGGACCCTGAAGATGATTCATAACTTGTACTTTTTAAAAAAATACACTTCCGTTTCTTGATTCTCAAACTGTACAATGACCGCTTCATGATAAGCTTGTAAAACCTCCCCTCCTAGAATGGATTCTGCTCCAGTTCACTCCAAGTTGTATGATACAGTAACACAACAGGCATCTCTCAGTGACCGGCATGCAAACAGATAGGTTACTGATTCATGGAGTTTTCAGCTGCTACAACTCTGGATTTTCTGTTTATAACCACACCTGAATGTTATTTGAAGGTGTTTCAAACTCTGTTTATATGACAAAGATCATCTGCTACTATCTCTTCTAGTCTGTCACAGCATTCAACAGTCAGTATGCACACTGTAACCACCTGAAAAAACTTTTTGGCAGTAAGGAGTCCTCGTTTAAATACAATAATGGAGTATACATTGATTTATTAGTTCTAAAAATAGTAGCTTTATCATTTTCGTAAGTCATTTCTTGTATTTCACTTAAGCAATAAAGCACATCTGTACCTCTGAGTGCTTATCTCTTTCATCTATAAGTCTTTTCAAATGTAATGCCATGTTTTTCAAGAGAGGTTCAACATATTCTTGTGTCAATACAATGACCTCCATCCACTGCAGATCAAACACATTTTCTTGATTATGAGTTACCTGCACAAAACAAAGTGGAAGAGAAAAAGCATCCTCTTTAAAACTCTACAGGTTAAATTCCCAGACAAGGTATGGAAAAAAAATTAAGAAGCTATTCTATTACATTTAGTTTATCTACATGAAAGCAGTAATTGTACTTCTGGCAAAATAAAAAGCAAAAGGTGACCATAACATACTGCATACATGAGATTAGAATTGTATTTTATATATAACTTGCACATGAAATTTTCACTAACCTAAGTTTGCTGTAGTTTTAAGAATTTCTTGGAGCACTATACTTGCTCCTTACTACTGCTTTAACAATGTAACCTGAAAGAAATTGGTCATGAAATCTTTTTCTGAATCAAGTTAAAATAAGGGCATTTTTTGCTTACTAAAAACAACAGATATATAAATCACGTGTTTAATTTACCCGTTTTTGAACAAGTGCAATTAACCTGCTTACAACACAGTAATCTACCTCTAAAAAAAATAGAAAAGCACAAAAATAACAATATACCTCTTGAATATGGGCTGCAACAGCTGCTCTCGTGTCAAAATCCAGACATTGGATACTTTCAATGAATTCCTCTTTTTTCTGACACTAAAAATTAATATACATCTATTACACATACACACACACACATATAAAATGACAAGTGGTTTCATTCTTCATTTGCATTTCTAAGAGCTAAATATAATAAACTGAAATTTCAATAATGACATTACTGAATTATTATCCAATAATTTTCTTGAACAATAAAAACTTGGTTTATGCCATGTTGTAGTAGTTATGATAACTTTCAACATGATAAAGAAAAAACAGCTACTGAAATGGTGGCCAGGAAGAAGTTTCTTAAAATAGCTACTTGTTCAAATTTTATAACAAGGTGTTCCGCAAATATTTTTTCCAGTGACCTCCTTTAATACTCACGTCACTTATCTAAGTTGTTAAGAATGTATGACTGATCTATTTTTCATTTTAATTAGCTGAATGGTACCAACCTTCCTAACAAGAACAGCAGTCCATCAGAAAAGTTTATTAAATACGTGATCATAGGAACAGAGTATCTCAGACAAATTTCCACCTTGTCATCTATCCTGCGCTGCTCTTACTGTCACCTGTTCAATGCACAAAGCAGGTTCTCTCTCTCACTGAGAGATATAACCTACTTCCATGAACGAAGTGTATTACTCAGCTACTATGGGATAGCTCACTTACAAATTTACACCTTATCTGCCTTGTAGCCTACTCACTCACCAAGCCTACAAAAAAATGTATAACAGATCCTCACACATAAGCAAATCTTCAAAGCCTAGGTTAGAGTTGTCTAGAAGGTAAAGGTTGCACGGTCATGACCTAATTTTAAACTTTAATTTTCTTTAGCAAAACAACACAGAGAGCCAATATTGGAAAGATTTACTTCCTTGCTTGACATGACACACCTGAGTAGTCTGACTAGAGACATTCATACAGTTAAGATGCATCCTCATACAGTAAAGATCACATACATACATCTCCTCCACACCTATGGGAACTAGCAATATGAGCAATGAACTTAAGAAGGTTGGTTTGGGTTCACAGTCCACGCCTCTTATTTTTGAAATCCTAAGCAAGCACACAATTATTGTGCAGGTTAGCATTATGGACTTGGAATTTGTTTACAAAGACTTAAGTGGGACCACTCCTACCTTAGGTCCTTAATCATCAATTTCAAAACAAATACAAAGCAACAGTAACCTCACCACAATACTCTAGCGCTAGACCTCAAAGGTCTTAAAACACACAACCATTCTCTCACTCATTCATCATGTTTACTTTATAAATTGAAGTCATCCACAAACTTTAAAGAAACAGAGTAGGCAGAATGAATTCAAACTGTTTCAGTAAGATAACAGTAAGACAATTCTTCGTTATTTTACTATTTTCTTCCTTTCTTTACAGTATCTGAGGTGAATTAACAACATTACAATTAATAAACGATCAGAAATCCTACAAAGTTTGCCATATTCATACAGTAAGACACAAGGGGTAGATGGTTGTAAGCCATTTTAACTGACAGAACATCCAGATTTTCAAGGAATACAATATTACCACTAGAGAAAGGAAGGTCACAGTTACATACAACCTCTGATACTAAAATAGTAAGATTGGAAGTCATTAACACTTAAACTATTCCAAACAAATGTAAACGTAATTATTTAAACTTACCTGAACCGCACACCCAAGTAGCAGCAGCAGCAGTTTTTTTATTTCTTCAGTACCTGGCTCTAAGTAAAGAACAAGAATAAAAAACAGTAGGTGTAATACAGCAATTTGAGAGTTTCTTCCTCTACCGCTCAGAAAACATCATTTCTTTCATCATTTTCACATAATTTATGTTAACCCAATTTAGAAAATAAAGACAAATAAAACCCCATCTTTCCATCTTTTGACTTAGTCCTTTTTGCCATTTAATTGCCAACTTTCAGTGCTTACAAATAGCTTAACATCCAGAACAGAAAAAGCAACATTTCAGCCCATCACACAGCAAAACTTGAGTGATATTTTCAGAAGTGTTATGGAGTGATATTTTCAGAAGTATTATGAATACCTGCAATCAAGTTTTCAACTGTAATCTCAGGTATTTCAAGATATGTGCAAGAGCGCTTAAATTATTTGCCGCCCTCAAGCTGTAATAGTTAAGTGACAGGTTGATTTAAATTATTTCATAAAGCTTTCTGAGATACTACATTGGATACTCATCTGCACATCTAAAAATGAAAATGTATTGCCGAATCTGGCCTTAAAGCATCCTAATCTCTTAAAAAAGCTTAAACCAAAGAACTCTATTTACAGGTTAGTAAAGATACATTTTACACTCAAAATATATTATAGCATGCCATAAAGCAAACACTTCAGGATGACAAAATAGCTCAGACTAGTTGGATTAAACTCTATAGGGTCATACATCATTTTGCATTACTGAAACATTAAACACTGTCCACTGAATTATCTATGAATAAAAGTATCTCACATCCTTTCTATGATATACTCTGAATTTCTTTATTTTGTTGTTAGCTAACAAGACAAAAGCTACGCTGCCACACATCATAATGCTGGGTTGGGCTAGAAATCTAACCCTTATTCCACACGAAACTTCTGCAACACAGCTGGTTTAACTACCACAGACAACAACAGATTGGCTCCAAATAAACGCTACAGTCAATGTCTAGGATGTAGTAAGGTATGCATACACATCCTTGAACCGGACCTAAGTTACTGAAATCCCATTTTTAAAGGGCTCAGTGATCACAGATGATCTCATATGATCATAAGGTGGTGATAATCTTTAAAAAAAAAAAACTTAAAAAAAACTTGATCAGAATCTTCTTTTTGAAATGTTGTCCTTTGATTTGATCCACTAGAGCATTTTGTAAGTGGTACAAATTTTAAATCCTTCTTAAAAAGTTACAGATATGAGGTAATCTTCATCAAAAGAGGAAATTAAAAAGAAATCAATAAAAAGCTAAAAAGATGCAAAACCCTTGAGAGACAGATGCTAAGCTTCTCCACCTTCAGCAGTTCTCTGTGCACTGTAATATTAAGAGCTTTCTCCAACACTGATTCAATCTGTTTCTTTTAGAGGAAGATATGTTTAATCCCAATGAAGAGGTAATGCTTACATTTTTCAAAATCAGAAGTTTGTCAAGTAGATATATGACTAAGAACACAAAGTCAAGTGGGAGATCATTAATCATTTTATAGACTTTTTGTATCCCAAAAACTGGAGCTGTGAAAGTCTTTTACGCAGAAGCAGAAAACGCCAATGAACATGTGTCATGAGAAACACACTAGTTCAGCTAAAGAAGAGGAATTCCACCCAGCTGCCTATTTTAATCAATAAAGGTTTAACAGAATATTGTGATAAAAGGAATTCACCTCAGTGTCTCACACACTAAATTCATTTATCCTAATAAACTTATCACACTTCTTTCCAAGCAATCCCTGAGCTCCTCTTAGATGCTCATTTACACACTGGCTCAGCATCTCTGACTGGCTTTTAAAAGCCTACCTGAAGACTGTTCCCATGTCTCTCCCCTACGTTCCCTGAAGGAGCACAGCAAAATACTGAACAACCTCAGCTTCCCACTGCTACCAACCATCCTGTGTGTTTTTCTTCCTTTTTCTCCATCACAAATACAGATGTAGATCATTGATACCTCTGTTCTAAACCCTCCAACTTGCTGCTTGAACTTTGTCCCTATCCTATCCTTAGATCTTCCCTCTATCTTATTTGTGACTTATTCCTGCTCAATCTTATTTGTGACTTTTCATAACCTCTGCAGCCTTCTATCATCCCCTAGTTTGCTACCTCAGAAATACGAACTGGTTTTAATCTTTCCTCTTCCCACTTTAAAGAACATTCACCTCTTCATTATCTCATTTATCCTCTTCCTCTTTAATTTAACTTAGCATTAAGTCACAGCCTGTAGCTCATCTCACCCAGTTTTCTTCTCAAGCTGGCACCTTGCCATTTGTCTCAGCTAAAATGTCTCTTGATGAAGTCTCTGACGACCTCTTTTTAACCAAAACTCAAATCCAGCATTCTATCTGCATTTTCCTTGATTAGCCAACTGCCTCTGATACAGTCAAAAGTGTTTCTCTTCCTGATGCCTTATCTGCTCTCACCTTCGACAATTTGTCGTCATCTAGAATTTCTCTACTAATCTTTCCTTATGTGCAAAGTACTGCAAGTGGGAAAACTGAGACGCTTCTAAGAGAAACCAGAGCTACAGCCTAAGCTTTAGTAGACAAAATCTTAATCACTGCCAGAGAATCTACTTTTACTGTGGCAACTTGCCTTGATGCAGATTTAGAAAACAAGTCTCTCCAAAGGTCACTGACGTTTGATTTTGCTACACTGTTCTGCCAAAAAAAAAAAAAATCCCGATAGGGATGAGGTCTTCTTCAAGTCAACCTGAAGGGCAGTCAACTTAAAAAGGGAAAACATTTTGGATGAAACCCGAAAGAATGATTCTACCTTCAGTTTCAGTTAAAACTCCATGATGAACTCTAGCAGGAATCTGAAACATCTTCTAGAATCTTGTCCCTATACCAGAATTCCTTACAATATGTGGGCTATACTACAGTAAAGTCCGTATTTTCACTCAAATACAGTAACTTTGCCAAAGGAAACAATACATGCACCAACAGAGATTCTAGCTACCAAACCCCAAAAGCTACAATAGATTTATCTGAGGTCCTAAAACAGGACGAAGCTTTCTTATTAAGAACTAAAGCACAGATTTTTATGCATACATCCGAATACTAAATTCTTTGTGTTTTTGTAGTGCTTTTTTTTTTACTAAAATTTCCTACTATGATACACAATGTTAAGATGTATTTTGTCTCAGCATCTCAAAGAAAATAAGAAATTTCATTAAAAAAGAGCATTATAGCCTGTTTTTTTTTTTTTTTTTTTTTTTAAGTCTGCTTTTCCACTACATCTGATTTCTAAGCAAATCCATGGATTATTTTGAAAACCTTAGGAAAGTCTGGAATCAAAATATAAAAGCTGTTGGAACACATGAGACCACACTCACACTCCTTGGTATATATGACAAATTACATTATCTACACACACACAAACTGAAAAGGCTGTGACTTTGGAAGCAAAAGCAGCAATAATCAAAAGCAGAAACTAAACGTCAAGTAAATTAAATCAAGATACCTACATAAACGGGATATATGCAGATGGGATATGGAAAGTATCAATGCTATGAACCCTGGAACTGAAAACTGAAGTAGCACAGATGGTTCTTCTTGTCGATGAGGAAAATACTGTCTCACGTACACTGATGCATGGCATATAAGACATATTTAAAAATAAAAAAATAAAAAATAAAAGCCAGGGGAAGCTACATAGCCTGTTAGAGTAGTTCCTAACCTCTTTGCTGAGGTGTTAGAACATCAGAAGTAGAACACCTGGGACATATTAGACCCAAGTAAACAAATTCTGCCCAATCCATAGTGGCTCCATGCAGGCCAGGTGTGTCTGCTCCGTGCTTCTGGAATTGAGAGCATGGTGCAGAGATTCCCAAGTGGCTGTGGATAGTCAGCTGGGTCCATACAGGCTAATTTTCTCGGTCTGAAAATTTCAACTCTCAGAGCTGGAAGCAAAGAAGGTGGGGGCATGGAGAAGACAGCATCAGTTCGGGGGAGAAAGTAAGAAGGTAACTGTAGTATTTTTCAGGTAATGATGCAAGAGAGTTTTGGGAAAAGAAACAAAGATTAGCTTTTGGACCAAGTGGGATGCACTGAACTGTCAATTTTTTCAAGGATAGCTTAGGTAAAGATAGTTGAAAATATACTAGCTGGGAATACATGAAACATACACTTTGTCCTATCAGTGACTAACTGGTTGCCAGGAAATGCACTTCATTTCAGTATGAATCCTAACGACAGCCAGTGCTGAGGTTTGGAAACAACAGATTTTTGTCAAGAAAGGGCCTTTGGTGTGAATGAAGAAAATGTTACTCATTATTAAACCATTTGCTAAAAGCACATATACGATCTGTTGAAAGACTCAACCCTGTATGAAATATATTTCCAGTGAAATAATACAAATTATTATACTGATATCAATTTTCACCTTATTTAAAAATAAACTTACCAGAAAAAGGATTTCTGCCAATTATTAACACGTTTGGCAAAGACATCATGATCAACTGCTGCAAAGTCTCCTATAAAAGTTAATTAAAATATTATTTAAGTCATATGTATTGAACAAAAATAAACATCAAACACTAAACTGAAATTAGTATTACACGAGCGGTTTTAAATTACACAGTTCTTAACACACACATATTCAATACTTACTTATTTGGACTCCAAATAAAAAGCTTGCAAGTATGAATTACTTCTACTTGTTTTGCTGGTTTGCAAGATCATCTCAACATAGTGAAATCCTCTTGTGGTAAGGAGGTGGCTTACAGATCTTATGCCAACTAGATCCTGTGTCTTAGAATGCAGCAAAATTCCTTTAAATTACCAGCGTTTATGTTTCTCCAAATAGCTTACTGACAGATGTTTATTTTGTTTCCTTTAAGTTTCATTTATACAATGAATGATTAACTTCCT
The DNA here is from genome assembly GCF_964034855.1 of Anser brachyrhynchus. Lineage (NCBI taxonomy): Eukaryota > Metazoa > Chordata > Aves > Anseriformes > Anatidae > Anser > Anser brachyrhynchus. The sequence continues at coordinate 9,648,388 of NC_137696.1, read as the reverse complement.
CTATTTCATGCCCATTGTCTCAATACCTGGATGTGAAAATTACAGCTTTTTTGATACATTTATGCTGTGACAATCCTGAAGGTACAAAAACCTATTTGCCTGATCAGGCAGAGTTTTAGTTTGTTAAGTCCCACACTCAAGCAGCAGCTTCGCCTATCTATTCTACAGATTATATCAATGGATAGTTACTGTCAGCCAGTAATGGCTGTAATCAGGTCAAATCCCCAGTCTAGACAGAACCTAATTCTTCTGAAGCAGAATAGTCTTCCTCCTGTTCCCAGATGTTTACTCACAGCAGATACCATCGTATCAGCAGCTCTGGAGTCATGCTTTTTGTTTTTTCACAGTGACAGACTTATTAATATCTAAAATGCTCATCTCCAAAAGCAATACTGAAGTTGGACTTGATGATGCTTCCGGGTCCCTTCCAACCCAGGATACTCTATGATTCTATGAATATTCTGGAACCAACACTGCTTTACATCCCAAAGACACACAACATGTGTTCTACAATGAATTTTAAGTGTAACAGTGTAACAATCAACATTAGAAAAATCTGTTTGTTTTACCTCAAATCTGTGGAAAGTATTAGCTATAGCTGTACTTCAAAGTTCTGACCAGTTAACATAGGACATACAACTGTCATCTAAATTGGTTAATACTAGACTGAAGATATGTACTCTCATTACACATGCCTAGGGCAAATTATAAAGAGTTAGGTAATAGCTTTGACTTACTCAAATATCACAAATTGCAACCAACCATGGCTCTTGTATTTCTGAGACCTTGATAAAGATCATTTTTAAATATCAAAAAAGTGAAGTGTACCACAGGAAGTTTAAATCAATAAAAAGCATATAAAATAAGGAATTTTGTGATATTTATAGCTACTACAAAAGAAAATCACATACTTTAAAAAGTGCAGGTTTTGTGGCTTTTCTGTTTCTTGTTTTTTCCTAGTAGCTCAAATAATTCCATGATGCTATTATAAAGCTATTTTTACTGTGAAACAGAGTACAAGAAGGGGTAACCAAAAAATGCGTCCTCTGTGGACTAATGAGATTATCACTTCTCTTCTTACTAATGATACCTCTACCTTGTTTCAAAGACATCTACCACCTTTTCTGTCACACGGTGTTAACTTCATCAGTGCAGTTGCTCTCAGTTTGTGTTTATTTTTGAAATAACTGCTTCTATTAAAAACCTGAAAAATGTTGGATATTGTGCATCTCAAAATCCATGCATCTCTTTTAACTGTTGGTTAATCTGCAAAAATAAAACTAAAATAAACTAAATAAACTATTTACAAATTCTGGCTTACTTCTACAAACTTTTAGAATTCATAAAATTTATTTTATTAAATTAAAAATTTATTTTATTAAAGACTGGTACATCATCTGTCAAATGAGGCTTATAGAGAGCCCATGGCAGTCATGGAAGAACACTGCATTAAACCCCTCAACCCCACCAAAACTTAAAGGGTATTTAGTTCTCCTGAATCAGTTGCTGAGAACAAGCCCACAGACTTCCAGTAAGTCAAAGCTATTACCTACCTAGCTCTGTGATGCTATAAAAGGCAGAGCAGCTGTAAAGAGCAGATGCAATTGTAATTACAGAGTAGAACAAAAACAACACAGGAACTAAAAATCTTTTATAACCTTATGTGAAATTTTAATTTTGAATGTTATGTTCTAACGATGTAGGTTTTTGGACAAGTACATTAACAGTAAGTCAATGAAGTATTTGCTATGTCAAGACATTTTCCACAGATGTTATAAAAACAAATGGAATAAACCAGCACAGATAATTTCACAGTAAAAATTTTTAAGAGTTTTAAAAGCTTTAATGCTAGAAGTTAAAATTCTTATATTCATTGATGTCTTACTCTAATATTCCAGACATTAACTAACCTTATATGCCAATACAGTGATTATTTCCCATTACTGTCAGATCTCAGGCATCCCGTTCAGAACATCCACCAAACAAGATGCCTGTTCAGACAGCTGCCTGAAGCATTCAGGTACGAGGGGCGTTCAGGTACGAGGGAGGGCTCACGCCTCTGCCAAGGCATACTCCAGGCACCAAGAAGCCTCTCAGACTTGATTCCAAGGCATCCATTAAGCACAAGCTTCTCTGCCTTGGATAATTTCGCAGGTGACAGGACCTATAGTGACCCCTCTCTGAAGCTGTCTGCTACTCTGCCTTGCTAACCCATGCGTAGGCTGCAGGAAAACACCAGCTGCCAGGCTGCACTGAATTTGTGAGGAAATGAATCAACACACCCTTCAAATCCCAAACAAATCCCAGCATTAAACAACCTTCTTTCTGGAATTATCCCCATGACCTTGGAGCCAGGAAGCTTTACAACTGATCTATGTGGATATATGCAGATGGGAGTTTGAGGTACTGAGACTCCTGCTGAAGCCCACACCAATGCCTACTGCCACCCCAACAATACCTGGACAGATAGTCTGGAAAGCCATAAACTAGATATCTTAAGGGACCGTGTAATTTATTATCATCATTATTAATTATATGTTTTACATTTAAAACTAATGAAGAATTGACCCTCAAAAACAAAGAAATTTTAGCTGAGGAATAATATTCTAGGTTGACAGATACGATCCCTAAAAACAGAACTTAGAGTAAAATCTCCTTTATCATTTCAGCATTGTGTACACATATTGATTACAGCCTTATTTGGAAATGATGAACCACAGGAGAAATTGGATATGACAACTATCCTCAGTACAGGATGAGAGGTACTGCTTTATCACATGTTCTTTTTAATTTAATCTTTGCTTCAGTTTCACACAAATTGAATGTGAACAAATGATTTGATTTACACACACTTAACGGGAACTGCCTGCTGTTTTGAGTAATAATAGAAGATGAGGCTAACAAAGAAAAGGGGATAATTTGACAGGTTCTCCTGGTCACCACTGCCTCCCTTCTGTGCCCAGATTTCAATGGTAACTTATCTTCCATGCATTAGTTACAGAATCAACTGAAATTTTAGAGTTTAATATTAAAAGTAGCAGTACTTTAAGTCCAAATACTAGCTACAATGAACAGTAACTTCAAGCACTTAAATAAAATATATTCAAAAATAAATCAGAAAGGGAAGAGAATGAGATAAAAAGTAACACCTGAGAAAAAAAGTTTCTATCTCAGAAGAAAACATCAACCATAATAACAACCTTTTGTGCCAAATGGATTTACAGAGTGTATTCAAGAAACACTCTACTCAGTGAATGTTGTCATCAGACTATGTAATTGAATTAAAAATATAGTAATAACAAACATGAATTTGGGACAGAAACAAAGAACTCTGCAACAGCTTCATCTGGAAGGGATAGTGTAGAAATATACAGGGTACTGAAATACATATTCCTTCTCATATAATATAAAATATATTCCTTCTCACATGCACGTGTGTGTGCACGCATATATTTTATCAAGAGCACAGAAACTTAAAGTCAATTTTGCTTTTGCAAAATTAGTGAAATCAAACTACAGCTGACAAAAAAATAGTCTAAATATACAGAAGTACATAACACTACTGTAATAATTTTTTCTTTTCCTGCAGTTTTGATGTTGATTTTTTTGTCTGATTTATTTTTTTAAAGCAGAGAGATACATTTATAACATACACCTGTAGATTGTAATATTCTCTATTACAACTGTAACTGTGTTGTAAATTTCAATGTACATTTCAATTTGTGTAATAACCAATTTCAGTTGTTTGTTTATATCCACACTGTACCACATCTGAGGACTGCTGGACCAGCACTCACAGGGCACAGATAATCCTGTGCTTGACAATGCCCAGCAGTCCTTTCAGCTCAGTTTCCTCCACAGATCCTTTCCGCACTTCCCCTGACACCTGCAGAGCTGCCTGCTACTCTCAGACTAGGAGCCCTGCACAGCTGTCGCCCACACTGAAGTTACAGGGCTACCAAGCTTCCTCACCACCTTCCCAGGAGCTGTGTACGAGCATATGCCAGTCCTTAAAGGGCAGGGGAAGCAGCATTTACCCATAAGCTTAATGCCCAAGCCAATGCCCATGCAGGTTCTCAACAGAGTGTCACTGCCAGATATTTTTGCAGACTTCGCCACTCCCTCCATGCAGGAGCCATTTGCTCATTACAAGGGCTGGAGCCACTGAGGGGCACACAGCACAGCAGTCCAGGCAGGGAAGAATCTAGCACACCCCAAAACAGAGCAGTCACTGACTATAAAGAGATACTTGTCTGTTTTCCCGACTAAATAACAGAACAATGATGGTGAGAACACATCTAACACCAAATTCAGCTACTTGAAATGCAGGAAGTTATACGGGAACACCTTCTCCATGTTTTTAGCTCCTGCAACAACACCCAGCCCAGTGTACCAATTCTGAGAAGACCTACGAGACGATCAGACATGATTTGTCTTGCGAGCTATTGATCTCTGCATGGATAACTCCCTCTCCCTTGCCTACTCAAGACTCTAATCAAGGAAGCTGCTGTATGAGATCATGACAGGCAACCTCTGCAGGAATGAAATCCTGACTAGACTGCTCACAGCTGGACTAGCAAGGTTTTGTTTTCTTTTTTTTTTTTTTTAGCGTCACAGCTGGAGTGGCATACTTCTTGCTATCTTTCTTGTTGCCCCACCTTGCCCAGTTTCCCCTTCTTTAATCAACTGGCAAAGACTTCTCAAAACTAATCTGCTAGTACAACCCTAATCACAGGACAATCCTGTCCTACGGTGAGAGGCTAAGACTTGGGCAGTAAGTATCCTTCCTGAGAACCAGACTTGCAGGGACTGAGAAACACAAATGCCATGCTTCCATGGAACCCAGCAAAGATATCAAAATGAAGAATGGCCAGAAAGAAGGCAGCAGGACAGGCAGACTGCTCCACACAGCCATGTTCCCATGTGTGATGTTTGATCACAGAACAGACTGACTAGTGCCCCAGGATCCTGCCGCAAGAAGTGGCTAACAGGCCTCTACAATCTCTTAATGCTACAGCATCATACCAAGAAACAGATGAATACAAATGATCAATGGCTATATAACTACAGGCCATCTTTTTTCTCTCCAAACCAACCAACAACAATGCATAAAGCTACCTGCGTCACACAGCCATATATGAGTGAGCATCAATTCACCTGAAAAGCAAATATAAATTTGAAGAAATGTTCCAGTTTGGCTACTAAATGCCTTTACTCCTTCTAAAATGCCAGACCTGTGATATTTGTAAGTTCCCTCATTTGCACTGTGTGAAGGGGCATCTCCCAGGACTAGGAACCTGAGAAAACAGGGAGAGAAAGGGAGGAAAAAGTGCATGCAGTTCTGTATAGCTTGCACTTACACAGGAGAACTTGAACCATTAAAGGCATCATGACTGAATTTGACATTATTGAATAAGAACGCCTTTTCATAAAAAAAAATAATGTAAATTATTTCTAACACAAAGGTTTGAAGCAACATTAAAAATCCTGAATCATGCAAAGATAAATTACCAAAACGGAAGCAGTTGTGCATTATACTGCTGCACTAGGACTGACTGATAATGTAAGGCCAAAGAAGCACAAGGAATGCTTTGTTTTCAAATAAAGATCATTCTTGTCACCATTGTATTTGTTGCACCTGTTAGGCAAAACACTAAGATGTGTTTGAAAATGACCACCATTAGGAAATGGACAAGCCTATGAGTACAAGCCAGCAGCATTTATACCCACATGCAGTAGCTGCCAAGAAAAGAATGATGCGAAGTAGAAAATGCCCAGTGGCTGGCCACTGCTGGAAACGTCAGCTGGGAATTCTCACTGTACAGTGGAGTTTTTAAGAACACACAGTATGTGTGTACACATGAGGAAGTACAGGCTCTGCCATGATGCACTGTTAGAAGCAGATCAAAGGAGATCAAACCAACAAATCATTGGGGGTGTTTCAAAACATTACTTTTATTACCTTAAAAGGTGTAACTGCAAAAAGTATACTTAGAAACAACTATAAGCAAAAGGTATTAGAAGAAACAATTACTGACCTGATAGTAAGTTTTTATTTGCTTCACCAAAATAGACAAATTCTGAATCCTTAGTGATGTATCGTTGTTGACTTTTTTATTTATCCTCTGATTAGCAGATTTTGGATTACTGCAAAAAAAAAAAATAATAAAAAATTAAACACACTGAAAATTAATCTTTAAACCTCTCTATTTAACCAATGAGATAGTTAATGTGCGAGCATAACAACTTCTTGTTTTAGTTATCGTGACATTTTGTCCATACAAGTAAGTAAGGAATAGTGGAAGTGACTGCAGAGTCAATGTTTGTTCTGAAATGTATGTTCTGAAACGAGTCAGGTTAGCACCCTAATGTGTTCAGGCTAATAATGTAATGTGCAATTGGGAGCAACCATCACAGTTACAAGAGAATGTATATAAGATTTTTTTTTTTTTTGTCCGGACAGACACAGCTTTGCACTTCTCTACAAGCAGCCCCATCCCTGACGAATACAGAAAGCAGAACACAGCTGTAATGTAAATATTCCAGCACACATTACAGACATCAGTAATAATTATTGATGATGCAGACTATTATGAATAGCAGAATTTAGACTGGCTACATTAATGAATGTCTACACACTAACAAACTTTATGATGCTATTTTACTATCACAAGGCACAAAATCAGAATTAAGTTTTAACTTTTTCAAAAACGAGGAATATGAAATATATATGAAATACACTGGTTTATCTCTGTTTCAGATAGGAAATCGATCCCTTTTTCTTTCAAAAAGTTGTGAGGATCTTCGGAAATGCAAATAAGTCACCCTTTTTCAACACCTCACAACATACCATGTTGTTAAGCACATACCAGAGAGAGTAACAAACAGTCATTGTGATTTGTCAAAGAAAACAATGCAGAACCAGTGAAACTCCCCCACAACACCCTGTAAAAGGCTTAGAGAATTGCTAGGAGATGGCCAACGTGAAGTTTCTTAACTTTCACAAAGATACTCACTCAATACAGTTGCACAACTCAACTTACGGTATTTAATGATATCATTGCATTGTTTAATGATATTATTGCAAGATGAACGTGCAGTTAGCTGGAACACTGCACTCGAACACAAAACTACTAACTTCTCACTGTCAAACTGGAGGCGCCCGCAAGGGCGTGTGTCTGCTGGGTCTGGTTTTATTCAACATTGTCATTAATGACTTAGACAATGGAATACCAGAACTGCTATCGGCAAAAACCGGGAGAAACAAAAAACCAAAAACCTTCAAAGAACACTATGACAATTGAGCATGATCCTGATGAAGTGCAAAAGTGGTCTGACAGCAATTTAACAAAATTCAATAACGTATACAGGCGAAGGGTTATATTCAGGAATGAAATGCAGAAAGAGGAGTAACTTGCAATAAAACAAATTAGCTGAATAATGTTGTGAACAAAACCGAATACTAATGAAAAAGTTATAGATATTTTAAATACAAGTGAGGTAGTTATCTTATGCATAGTAGAGCTCATGCTTCAATTTCTACAGTTACACTTCAGGGAAGGTCTCTGTATGTTTTCACAGGTGATCACCTGGGTTCTGAGCAGCAACAGGTGCTCATCACAGGCCTGCCCTCCATTCCTTGGGTGTCCTGTATTGCCAGAGACAGGTATGCCTGTATTTGGGAAACGGGAAGTGCCTGCTGACATGTGTATCCTTCACACAGAGCAGTCCTGAAGAGCTCTTTCGGAGATGGAACGCAGCAGGTTACAGGTCTGCGTGAATCGTCCTGGCAGGACACGTAGGACCTGTAGCCTGAAAGCCAGGTTCTACTGATGCAAACCGAAGGCCGTGCAGAGTACACCAGAAAAAAAGACTATGCATCATACAGAATAGACGTGTAGTTTATTTAAAGGAACTACATGTCTACAAGACTAAACCTGTAAGATCATCGATACACACGGGATCCATACAGATACTCAATTCAACTGTAGTATGTAAGTGTAAACAACCCCTCAAAAAGGGCTATTCCCCCTACTGCCCTGAAGATGATAGTATCATGATTTTAATGCAGCTGACCACTTCAATTGGTAGTTTCGTGTGTTCTTTGTACTAATACGTCTACAGGCAAAATTTACATATTTTTCATATAAATTTAAGTTACCTTATTTGCCTTTTAATGTTTTGCTTTTTCTTTTTGCCGTTTATAATATTTAAAGTATATATATTTGCTGTTTCTTCAGTTTATTGCTATCAAAACTTCCTGATTTGTGAGCATGAATGGAAATAACATTAAAACACTACTGCAAAGAGGAGCTGGATCACATTTAAAATGCACCTCCAACACAATCATTCTGAAAAACGACAGCAGTCTGCATAGCATTTACTTTCTTGTATATACAAATAGGAATCTACAAAAATTAGGCCACAGATTTTTACAGGGGTAATTGCTTCATTCGTAAATGTTCATCATCACATTCCATAAAAGGCTATAAACAATTAAAGTATGCTACAGAATATATTATCCAAAACTATGCTAAGATGTCACATTGGATTTATTAATTGAGTCAACCTGTAGCTGTAAAAAAACTAAACGAGCTAAAAATGATTATGCTTTGTGGATGTGCAGAGCTGAAATCCCTTCTAAACTGAATTCATTCAGATTTGTTAAAATCAGAAAAGAAAATCCAGGATAAATCCTGCTGACCTCATAGCATACAGAAATCAACTGAAGTCTCCTACTTCTGCATTGATACCTCCAAAAGGCCGATTTGGGGCTTTAATCTTCACCTTTAATCTTAATGGCTATCGGATTATCTACAGGCTTTCCCATCATCTTCATCTGCATTTCTACAGCTGTACATTTTATCTGAATCTCCTATTTACAGCATCCAAAACAAAGGGCACTAAAGTTTCCTGAATATCATAATAGTTTTTATTTTAGTACCAACATAAAAATAGCGTGCAACTGCACGAATTCAAATCATACATGACATAAAACCTCAGGCTATAGATTTTGTCATTTCAAAAGGTGTATTAGAAACTCTAGGCAGATCTTGTAAGAGCTAAAAATTTAGTATTTGCATAGTACTGCCAGTATGATGTTATTCAAACATTAATCTTTACACACTTTTACGACAAATAAGTCATTTGTCTTAAAACAATCAGCAAAGTTATCTGTGTGGAGTAGGAAAAACATGAGCAATTAGAGCCCAAGATTTCTTAGGATACAAGCTCTTAGTTCCACGCCTGTGTCAATACTGCTATCTTCATGTGTTATTGTAAAACATTTCACTACCAGGACTTGAATACACCAAAGATATGGCACACGTGCTTTGTGCTTTATTGGATGATAAGAAAATACGTTTTTGAAACCAGAAGTCATAACATAGGCAAGATCAGGAATTACAGAGCGTTGTTATACCTGTACCTTGCTCCTGAATACAAGCATTTCTCCTCACAGTACAGAAACAAGGAACTCACATCTCTCACGTGATGCCCTATCAGACACTAATGGAACTGGAGCATTATTAGAATACCGTAGCTGGCACCTCGACAGCAGTACTACAAGAAATCATTCCTATCTTTCATCTTTTCCATCTCGATACTTGAAAATCCAAAAGCGTATGGATCAACTCTGACAAATTAAACATGAACAAAGATAATCAGAAATTCTGTGGCATTAGTCTTGTGTCAGCGTTAACGTTGGTATATGTCAAACATTTTTTGAGTTGTTAACACACACACTACCGCTGAAAGCAATGTGACATTCCTTTATTTCCACCAAATTACCTCATATACCTCTCTCCCTCTCTCTGATGTGATTCACATCCTCAGCTGTCAAGACCAACTCAATGGCTGACACATGCCTTACATTTTACAGAAATTACTGTTTTTTTTTATAAAAGGTGTACCATTTGGGGTCAAAATGTTTCATTCCTGTTTCTTAAAATGGAGAGCATGTAACTCAGGGTGTGTGTGGAGTGGTCTTTCTGGGGTAGGACATGAATCGCAAGAAACAGTTTACTGAGAGGTTGTTTTTATTTTTTCTGGGGAAACTTGGGCCACACGTGCTCTGGACTTGTATCTTCACTGCTGGAGAAAATTCACAGCTCAAGTATGTGATCCTCCGCTGATGGATACAATCAACAATTAAAGTCCAAATGTCAACCTCAGGACAACCTGGTGCAACGAACAAATTTACTTAAATAATCTTCCGTTTTTTCAAAATATTGTGGCCCCAGTCCCAACAGAATCCCTCAAACCCAAGGTTTCTTTAACATTTTTAAGCAAAACTCTCAAACACGTTATGGTAAAAAGAACATTTTCAGTAGCTCTAAAGATCAATCCCTTGCTTTTGAGGATGGATAAAATTATGTTACTTAAATACACTGAAATACTACCACTATTAATCTCTGCCAATCATTTCAAATTAAATGCATAGCCTCAATAACTCACTTAACTAGCAGAAGTTTCAAAGTGTATTTCTTTGGTTGCTTTACCGTTTTGTAAAGATTGTCACATTAGGCCATTATTCTTCAAACAACAGAGATAAGTGTTCTTTGACACTCTCACTCAGTAAATGCTGGCAATGACTAATATGTATGACTGCTACTTGGAAAAGGTTGTTTCGAACTCTACTTGGAATAAAATCCTGTCCTCATCACCTTACAGTCGAAATGGGACTTCGCCTCCGTATTGCAGTTACTTGTCTTTCTAACTATACTATGTAATTAAATTATTATACTTCATTAACACAGAAATATTAATAGGCTACTAAAATGACCTACACGTTGAAACTTAGACATTTAAGTCAGAGTCTGCTTAGTAAGAGGATAATACTTCAGCATTTAAATTTACCAATATTCACTCACTTTCAATCACTGACTTTCATCTTTCAGATTCTGCTTGAACTGTCAATTTTGGACTTCAAAATACATTAAAGAGCCAAGAATAGGCTTGACAGTTCACTTTTTGCACTGAACACCATTACTAAGAGAACTGTGATGAGGTCCTTCAGCAGGAACTCCATTATTTAAAAATCAAACCCAACTCCCTTCCCAACACTGATAACCAGGACTCATTCTCTCAAAGCCTCCAACTTTAAAACTCAGTAGTCTCCCTGATCCACACAACAGCATTTTAGATAATCTTAATTTAGTCAATACGGTCCATCTTCTCAGAAAGGCACTTAAAGTACTAACTCCTTAACTTCTTCCTCTCAAAGCAGAAGTAACATAGCATGATATTAGCTGTTATGTTTTCCATTATATATTGCTGGTATAACGGTTCTTTGTCAGATTGATACAAGCCAGAAATAGATACGTAATGTTCCTACTAGCATTTTGAAATAACTAATGAGAAATAGTAATAGAACGTACAAATATTTTTTCAGAGAGATAAAATTCTAAACATAAATCTCTGAATTTGTATTGCTTTCAAAAGCATCCATTTTCAAATTTGTTTACAGCTTGTTGCAACTAATTTATTACAATTTCAGTAAGTTAATTATATCAGTGTTAAATTAAATAATTGCTATTACTAAAGAAAAAATTATAACAACTAAATTTTTATTAATACTGAATAATTGTGCTTATTAGAATACATTTGGTCCAATACCACTGAAATATGATAAGACACGCTGTGGGGAATACAACAATATGCAAGGACGTAATTTTGAAAATAAATCAGTTCTAAAATTGACCTTTGTAAAAGATAGTTTTAAAAAACGTGTTTGTTTGTTTGTTTTAAGAACGTAAGATTCTTGTGACTACTGCGCTAGTTACACTGTACATATTTTTAAAGCAAGACATGCCTGGAACTCTGAATTGCTCCTTTTATTAGGTGGAGATACTGAACTGCTTCAGTGGCAAATAGCCTAGCAAAATAGGGCAAATCTGTCTAGAAGTCAATAGGAAGCAGAGCAGTAAAAGATACCCTTAAGCAATTTTACATTTAAGAGCAACCTACTTATGACAAGATACATTAATTTCAATAGCAGTAAAAACAGACAAGAGCATCTATCCCAGTACCACATCAGTTGGAAACCACTGAATACAGAGAAAACTTCGGTGATTTTGAAGCATTACCAGTGCCATGAATTACAGATTGAGACCTCGTATAATCAGGGATTATGTGTCTTTAATTTTTCATTGACCAAAATCTATCAGAAATGGGAATGTGATAGCTTAATGGCTTCATGCTTAAATCTATGCAGACTGCAAACCAGTTGTGTCCTCTCTTGCCATCTGTTCCTTGACAGTACTTAATCATTATGTCTAGTATTATAATGGACCCTAACTTTAAATATATCATTGAATATATTTGTTACATACAGTGAAACGCTGAAACAAGCACTTTGAAAAATATTCTACACAAGTGTACAGATTGAAGGGTAGTAAATATTGACTGCTACTCTATCCAAGTTCCAGGGTACAGAAAGTAGCCCAGTATTCACTTTTACACATAAATGTTGCTTGCCTAATAAAGTTATATTGTTGGCAAAGTCTCTTTAGTTAGGGTAATGAGGGTTGCTTTTGCTCTGTGCCGAATATTTCAGTAATTATTGATATATTGTTTTGGATAGCTTTCAAATAATAAAGCAGGACTGCTATCAGCAAGAAAATAATAAACATGTACAAACAGTGTTTTACAAAGGAATTTAGTCCAGCAGTGACCTTTTATGGTGAAAGTTAAAGTAAAACCTAGGCCTTCACTGGAGAATAATTGATAATCTCAAATTTGTTTTAGGCAGCACCAGACAAATCAGTACAACAAGGTGATGAAGTTATCAGAAACACCTCTGCATAGAACAAAAGGAGCACTGGCCTTCAATGTACAGTCTGACCAGTCTTTAAAATGGTTATAGTCAAACGGTTGGTCCACAACAGCCACAGTACCAAAGAATGGGGCAGATTCAGAAGCACATTATTCAGTCAGTATCTGAAACGTTTGACCAGGCACTTTCTAGAAACATTGGTACAATATGGCATACTTCAAACTTCTCCTGCATCCATCAGTATGATCAATTTTTGCTGCTAAAGAGAATTTCCAGGCTAAGCCTAACTAAAAGATTAAGAAAAAAAAACCGAATTCCTTTTCTATAGCTCTGGCACATGTTCAGAAGGATTTCTATATTCATGGAAATAACAAACAAACAAACATGGTTGATACAGAGTACTTCACCGAATAGTAATTCATGCCTCAGCCTGTGCCATAACTCAGACACCCTCTTACTTGAAAAATAGATAAAAATAAATAATATCTTCCCACCTGTTGGAGAGCATTACGGAAGCCATGTATGTGCTGAGGCTGCAATGTATTGATAATAGTGACAGTGCAGACGTGACTACGACAACCGGAAAGCCACAGTGCAACTGGCTGAAGAGCCAGGGTACATACACTCTGGAGTTGCTCAGGTGTCCACTTTTGAATCCTGCTTAGGCACTGGATCTTTGTGCACTTATGTCCTAATTTGCAATAAGCGAGCACATGTTGTGATTTATACTAACCACTCTCCTTTGCCTTTCTAGCGGGCGTTTATGACAACCCACCTCTTGTAAAGCACCTGCATTTCTACCTTGAGACAACACTTCTCAAGCAGCAATCACTGCACAGTTACATTTTCATACAGCTCCCAGAACACCTGCTCCAACATCTAAAGATCATTACAAATGCCGAGATACCCTTTACCACAATATAAGGCGCGTATCTCAGTTTAAGGATGCTTTGCTAACTCTGCACTTAGCAAAGTCTGACCATACACGCCAAAAAATTCAACGGCTGTGTTGAAGCTTTTTTGCCTCATGCTAACTTGAGTTTTATGATGTAGGTCTAACATCAAAAGTCTTTTGGCCCTTGCACAAACCCCATTTCCTAGGCACATGCCCAACACCATAAACTATTAGGAGGCTGAAGCCCCTATGCTTGCTTACTTCAAAAAACACAAACAAGCGGTCTACAACAAATCAGTTGGCTGGTGGGGGGGATCACGGGGAACAATTCTGCCAAGAACATACACAGGGAGTATTGAGCCTAGGTGGCCAGCTTCCCTGCCTGCAGCCTTCGCTCTGCAGCACCCAACCAGGCTCTGAATACTTGCAGGTAGCTGCACGGTGCCTATGCTCTGGCTGGTGCTCACAGCAGAGGAGCCGTGAGTAGCGGTTTTATTTGCATGAAGAGGCATCCCCTCACACCTGGATATTGCCAGGTTTACAAGTCAATGGAAGATGCACTACACTTCTGTGGCAACAGTCACTCCATACTGTCTTCATTAAGACAATGTCAAATCAAGACAATGTGATATCATTCTGAACTGCCTTCAGTCTTCATTGAGAAACAGTTAAGAAAGACCAGAAGAACAGCTAAAGACACTAAGATAAGATGGGGAAAGAGGGCATCTACTCAGTTACACAGCAAGTTAAACTCAGAGGAAGAAAGGATGGCCAGCCCTCTGTAATATTTTGGTTGTTTACTGAAGGAACAGGTAAGAAAAACAAACCTTAAGCCAAAGCAGTATCACTGTGTACGTGGGGATGAGCATAAAAGATACTTACATTAGTTAACATTCTTCAACTCAGTGACAAAAGTCAAGCTTTTGTGGAAAAAAATATTTATTAAGTAGACTCCCACTCAATCAATGTCTGTTCTGCTATTTGGAGTGCTTGAAAAAGTCACTCATGGAAAAAAAAAGAAAGCAAGTGGATTTATGCAAGTCTTATGTAAAACATTGGTTTTTGTTTCCTTGCCCTTTTCATTAATAAGAAAGGCATGTGGGTGATCAAGGTGGAGGTGAAAAAGAGAGGAAATAAAACAGTTCACCTTTCACTTAACTAAGCACACACTCGCATAGCTGAATTAACATCTCCCCCAAATCATTTCTTAGCTTACAGAGCAACAGCTGTCTTTATCACAGGGTACGAAACAACTTTAGTACTGTTGTTTCAACTTGACCATTAGATATACTCTTTTCTTACCACACTGAAAGGTACTATGTTTAAAAAAAAAAAAAAAAGGCAGCTTTCAGCCAACAATACAGAACAGTGCATCACTACTCACTGCACCCAATTAGCATGGTGAGCACCCCACAGTAATCTATGGGACCACAGAGCAGATTGGGACCTACCCGCCTGCCTGTGCTCCTCAGCCAGCAAAAGGTAAGCTGGCTTCTTCCACATTAAAACGTTGCACTGATGGAAAGGAAAATCTCCACAGTTCAGAGCATCCCAGAAGACTTAATATTGTCACATAAAAGAAGCGCTCCTGGGTATTAAATAGAAAAAACTTGACAGACAAAACATTCTTTGAGCGATCAGGTGAGAACAAGACAGCCAACAACCACAGGCCTCATGGTCAGAGGTTACCTTAAGAAAGAAACAGAAAATCCACAGGTCTGTCTCTACCTCTAAATTCCTGCCGAAGCAGTTTGCTAACAACTCACCATTTACCTTCCCATTGCTGACTGCCCACCAGTCTACAAGAAACAAATAAATCTGGGAGAAATGTTAAAAAAAAAATGCAAAACGCTACCTAAAACTAAAAATATGTTCCTATGCAAACAGAGTAACACTCACGTTTCCACCTACATTTGCAGACACTTTTTCTGAAATACAAGAGCTGTCAAATCCTCTAGAGCAGCTTATATCATAACGACAAAAGTTTTTCTTTTCCGTGATCTTTAGAAGTTAGTTCACTGGCCTTCACACACATGCAAGCCACAGCTGAAAACTACTGCTTACGAGCCACTGACAAATACTGAGCTAAATCCTTTATCAAACGCCTGGGATTCAGAACAGGAACATAAGCAAATATTGTTTGAAAAAGTAGTAAACCATACAACTTTTCCCTAGCTTCATCGTACAAAAACCAATGTGACTATAGTTTTACTAGACTGCTCTAGTACTTGCACCGAACTACTTTCCAAACTAAACTAAACCAAAAAGGCAGCACAGACAGCAAGAGCTGACAGACCTCTAAGAAGCAGCAAGGATGAAGATGGACACACCTGTGAAACAAATATCTGAGAATAATGAAGAGTAAAGTCTTGCTTTCTGCTTTTGAGCACTGTGTATTTTTTGCCCTCTACAGGTCAACAATTTTTACTTCCTCTCAAATGAGTTCAAACTTTAAGATCTGTTTGATCTGACACAAATGCACGGAATAACCAAACTATTTGACTTTGTGATTAAAATCTCAACATACCTGACCATTAAAACACTGCCAATGTTCACACCCACAATAACCCAATGACAGCATCAAGTTTAGCTGTGCATAAGCATGCGCTCACAGATCTGGATCACAAGATGCAGCATGACTTGATACCAATCGTCAGAAGACATTAAAGTGATAAAATATTTTTACAACCTACCTTGGAAAGGAAAGCAAAAAACATTTAGTGTTTGTAGCAAAGGATCTTTGTGGACCTAACAGACTTTCTAGGATTTAAAATATTACTGTAAGAGAAAACAACTTAGGTAGGATTCATAAGCAATACACACTTATCCTAGTCTTCTTTATCTGAAGCTAAAAAAAACTCTTAGGACATTTATGTGTATTAAATTTGTATATAGTAGCTTTTCTCTTCTACCCTCACCAACTTCCAACACCACAGTAGTATATAACTTGCTTTATTTGATAACAACATCATTATCAACAGTAATTTCTCCTTTGGAAGACTTAGAAAAATGCTCATTTTACTTTGAATTTTGCTGAAGCTATAAATTCTCAAAAACAATTATTCAGTACTTCAAATTCAAAATAGTCTGACCATAGGCAAATATCTCAGCACCCTGAGTATTTAACAAATGCAAGAAATGCTTATGGGAGATCAGTCTAGTGAGCTGACACCAAAGCTACCTGAATACTGCAGTCTTAGTGACTAAAAAGTTTGTTAATTGTAAAAATAGTGCCACACAAAATTCAGTTAAATACTTTCACTTATAACAACATGATTTGGCTCTAGAATTCCCTTTATTATGACAAAGTATAATAAACCTTTCATAAGTAAAGTATTAACAATTAAATATATATCTGTGAAGAATGTAGACCTTTACTTGGCATAAACAACTCTATTTTGGATTAACATCCAAACATACCTATCCTGAAGAAGAATCTTGGCCCAGATCTTCTGCAAAACTTTGGATTAAATGTTTACCCTACTAAAACCAACCAATGTATGCATCTAGATTATCCAGATTTAAGTAAAAAAGAACAAAGTGCGGTTCCACATTCTGCCAAAGAAATTGGAACATAGGAAATTTGTTTTCTCCTATTCTCCTCTTAAAAAAATATGGAATGACTATTTCCAAGCAATACAAGATCTTCACCTCTTCCCACACTGACTTTCAGGCTTACAACCGATACACCTGAGCCCTTTGTACAGAATATTCTGAGATGAATTTGTACACAAGGCTTTTGGATATAAGGGGATTTCCAAAGAAATAAGTTACATTTGCTGTAAAGATTTTGTCCATGTCAGCAATCTCATTGCTTCAGCTGACTAACTGACACATGCTGCAAATTTTCTGTGCACATCAATAAATGTACAACCCCCCTACCAATTTAGATACAAATAGAGCGGTACACCGAGGACCTTACCCCTGTTAACCACCCAAATCTACAAGTTCAGCATACATATAAGGGCCTGTAAAAGAGGTGCATTCATTTCATCTTAACATATGAATATTAATATCCTTGCTAAGAAGCAAATCAGCACTAAGTATAACATTTGTCTACATTTTTATCACACATCAGCTAGCACACGTATTTTATTTTTATCTGGCACACACAATACCCTAAATATACAGCAAGTATCTTCCCAAGCTACCAGGAAATTACACCAGACATTTTTTGCTTAAGGGTTCACTTAAGAAAAACAAAGATACCGCACAAGCAAAAACTAGAGCAAATTTCTCCCTGCAGCTTAAAATACGGTAAGATTCTGTAAGAAACCTAAGTGGACTCTGTCCCCCAGTACTATAGAAAAGGAAGCACATTTTTGAGCATATCCAAATGCACAACACAGATTCAGAGATTCAGTGAAGAGCAAGAAACAATACAAGCTGCTTATGGGTTCATCCCTTGCTATTTCCCAATCCAGAAACACATCAGAAAATTTCTGCTTTTTCTTCAGAGCCAATGGGAAAGCAGACTAACGGAGTTTAGGTCAAGCAGTAGCCTTGCTTTCAATTCAATGCCTTAACACCAATTACTCCAATGAAACAAAGGGGGAGCACTTTGTAAACACTGCTTAGTAACAACTGCCTAAGCGGCATGCAAATTCAGGCCATGCCTCTTTGCAGCATCTTAAGGTATAAATATAGGACTCTTTAAAACAAACAAACAGAGGCTTCCACATAGCTATTACTGAATAATCTCTGACCACTGAAGTCACGTGCTCTAACAAAGCAGCATTTCAAAAAATGTCTTGATCCCTAAATAATTACTACATAGGGAAAAATGGTACAGTATGAAAGACACAGCAGGCAAAAAACTTGTACTTAGTTTAGGAAAAAAAGAGCAGGAAACAAAAAGTAAGAGGAACATATGAAAGAACACAAAGCTAAAAAAAACTCTTCCTAAGAGAAGAAACAAATGAGGAAAGTCTAGAAGTAAGCTTCTCAAATTTAGCATAGGATTAGGATGTGCTTGATTTAGCAACCAATTTGTCAGTTACCTAGATTAGTTTTCAGAAGAAAGATCAGAGCACAGAGATACTCCTCAAGGGCTTGCGGTGCACAGATCCCAAACAAGCCACGGAACCAGAAGCAACATAGCCTTGCCAGGGAAAGACAGCAGCTGATCAGCCCAGGTAAGACATTTCTAGCTAACCTAATACTTTGGGATTTATTGCTGCTATACTACCATCTAATGCAGCAACACCGTAGGGAAACTCAATGTGTCGTGGCAACCTGGGCAAACTGAACTTTCTGGTACAAAAAACTAGAGCAAAACAAGCTGTGTATTGCCTTTCCTTACAACACAGGGAGCAACAACAGTGGCAGCAAAGAAGAGGTAAAAAGGTAAAAAAAGAAGAGGTAAAAAAAAGAGGTAAAAAGTCAGCCCGGCAAACAGAAATACTTCAGGCAGCTACAGCTGGAACCAGAAAGTTCACACAGCCCGGTGCTGGCTGCTGCTACAGGTGAACAATGCCTTCATGAGCCACCTGGCCAACAACTCAGAACCACTGAAATACATGCAGCACTGCTGCCAGTGAGAACATGAAGATGCCTTCCTCTGGCACAAATGCAATGCTCTGCATGATCCTGTGACTTTGAGCTAAAGCCAACTTTGCCTCATGCAAGGACAGTTCTATCCAGCAGTGCCACACTGCCCTCCATGCCTGCACCTCCTCCATTAGCTCGCTCGGCATCTCTGCCCTGAAGCCTTCACAAAACAGCTTTAACTGAACTATGTTACATAAGGAGACAGTGTGTCAGTATACTCTTACTTACCTTTCCCACAATAAACGAGATAAAAGATACGCCCAGAAAGCTCTTACTAACTTAGTAACATTATTTTTGTACAGTGCTTTGAAACAGCATGCAGAATGTGAGTGAAATGAAAAGTACTCTGAAAGTACAACTGGAAAGCCATAGTGAATACAAGCTGTTTCACTGCCAGAACATTTTCAATGCTGAAACAAGTTATTCTGATCCTAGATGTTTCAAGTGAGAATGCTATTTACAAAATACATGGACAGACTCAGCTTTTATCCCCCGGCCTCGGCTACTGGCGAGGCTAAGGATGGAGTAAGAAGTCCAACACAAAAAGAAGTAAGGAACCATAATCAAAGAACAGCACTGAAGACAACCTATGAGGAAGAGAGCAGAGAAGCAGATACACAAGTGCAGACAAAGATTAGACCAATTGCTTCCTAATCTTCAAAATACTGCAAGTAACAAGAGCAAACCACTGCACAAAAATAAATTGGAGGAGACAGGATGAAGGAAAGTGGACATGAACTGTGGAAAAGGATACAAACAAATTAAGAACCTCTAAAACAGAGACATTATCAAAGGTCAAACACTTAAAGCATTCCACATCTGATCCATACTTTTTCTCTCCTTTACCTATCAAAAGCCCAGGCATCAGCCCACGTTCACTTCATTCGCACAATTCAAAGCTCACTGCTGGCAGGTATTCAAGTCTAAAATTAACCATCATTACACTATAAAAACCTTCCATTTTTCAGTAATCTAAAGGCTTCAATTCCAACAATCTTAACCACGGTGCACATTCTGTCAGAGCATTTACTAAACAATTTGCTTCTTTACAAAAGCCCCGAGTGTTATAAATTCTGATTTCCTTACGACATATTTTAAGCCCTACTTCTAAGCCTACCAAGAGCCACTTTTAAGAGCAAAAGCTCTCTCAACTGCCAGTGACATCTATCTGCATCTGTGGAAGCCTGACAGAGCAAGTCTAAAACGTGAATCAAACGCATTCACTTCAAGAAAGTAAGAACAGTACAGACTTGCTAGTATTTAACATTTTTCTAAAATATCGTATGCTTGTATTTTTGCTGCCAAACTCACCAATTTAATTTTCCCTAAAATGTTTTTCCACCTCCCTGCCTAGCCAGAGCCTGCTGAAGCTGCCTCTTCCTCTTTGGTCTTCACAACAAAGAGTTAATTGGCTTGAAGTGCACGTTCCTGCACTCTTTCACAGAGCCAGGCAGCTGGCTGAAGCACTAGAGATGGAGGCCAGTTCTCAGCAAAAGATATAGGCAAGCCAGAGCTATGGGCTGGCAAGCTCAACTGTTTGGAAAAAAAAAATACACAACTAAAGACTGAGAGCTCAGAAAAGGAGTCAATGAAGCAGTCTACACATTCAAGGCACACACCAGCAGAGCAGTGGAAGAAAACTGTCAGTCGGTCCACCTGGAAAATTCGATGGGTGTGGAAAGCCTGCATGGGGATCCAGTCACTGAAAAACAGGGCTGAACAGTAAAATGGAGGAAAACAGGAGAAAAATAAAACACTTCATCCTTTGATGTAGTTTTCAGCATTTTTTGATGCAATGACTAATATAGGTAGTATCAATGAATATATATATTCAATCGAGACAGCTATGAATGGAACATGGAGAAGAAACCAGACAGGTTCTCCAGGCAGTGAATCAAATCAACTCAGATCCAGAGTTTGGTTCTACACATTACCCATTCTGCATATGGTATTTGTCCAATAGTTGCTTTGTAACATCCATTTCCACCAATACAAAGTACAGTAAAATAAAACCATTGAAACTAAAGCACACTTCCAAGTCTTCATTACATAACCAAATATTAATTGTGGTGCTACATGTAATAAAAGTCCCAATCCTCTAATTACTTGCAGCTGCGTACTTTTATTCAAAGGAACTAGTAAGACCCTTGTCAGTTTAGGAACCACAGTTTGTACAAGACTTTCATAAAACTCATGCATTTCTCACACAATCCTATTGGAACTCAGTTAACAACTATCAGAGAACAAGACCTATCAAAAATGAAAACAAAGAATACTCAGAAAATGAGATTTTTTTTAAGAACGGCTTCATCTTCTTGGATCAGAGGAGCATATATATAGAGAGAATAGTATTAAGACCAGAAAAATAAGATCTTGTTAGTCAGGTTCTGGAAAAGCATCTCCAGGACAACTAAGTATTATTTTACTGCGATTGCACCCAGACATGCAACAGGTGACTAATTTGTGGAACTATACTGGTTTTAGTAGCATACACAACAAACATTATTCAAGTACCTGGGTATTTTGTAATATTAGAAGCATTTTGATATAGAAGTATAGTAAAGGCATAAAGCACTCTCAATGTGCTCCTCCATTTCTCTGCTATGTCAGACCCCATTACAGTGATCTGGCTCCTGATTTCTTCCCAAAAAGCATAACTCCTTTCTGTATCAAAGAATACAAGAATGAAGGCTCAGATTTAGAAAGACAGATGGATTTCTATCCATGTATCGGATACTGAGTGATCCTAGCAGAAGGTAGGTAACTGAACACTTCTGAAGGACTGGGCTTAAATTTGAACAGGAAATGAGAGACATTCTCTCAAGTTAGGAGCTAATATTCAAAGATTGGAACTACCCTTAATTAAAAAAAAAAAAGAACAAAAACCAGAAAACAAACAAAGAAAAGCACATGCCTTGTAGCACCTCCAGTAAAGGAAGATCTCTTCAGACCTAATCAGACACCAAAAGGAATCTGCAATTTTCATGTATACTAAAACATCCAAAAAGTCAACAACAAAAAACAGGGAACGTACCAAGTTAGTTTTCCCCTTTCTGATGTATTATGTACTAATAAAGTTAATCCTGATTTAAAGAATCAACTATCTCAGTACCACTACCCTGCAACCACTCCAGCACTGGCATCTATTTCCTTGGTCTGAACTATTACAATTGTTGAAAATAAATTTGGTCTAGACAAGCACAAGGAAACTAAATGTCATACTAACAAACTGTCACTTGTAGCTGACGGAAGGCATGATTAACTCTTTTTAAACAGAACAAAAAATCTTCTCTAAGTAATGAAATCACTGTTTTGATTGTATAATTTTAAAAAACATACCTAATACAATATTAACACTCAAAGTTCTATGACACAACTTTTGCTTTTTCCAATATTTGGCAGAAATAAAATACGTATTCAAGTATAAGGACAGCAGGACCACAACACTCCTAACAGCCTCCACTTGTTCATGCTTTTAACTCCCTTTAAAGCATCTAATGCTGCAATGGCTTTCCAAGCATAGGAACCAACTTACAACAGCAACACGACACAAGTTCTTCCTGACAGATGCTCACTAGCTGTTATCCTCACATCAAAACATTAGCATCCTCATGTATCTCAAAACTAACGGAAATAATAAGTACCATACAACACAACATTCATAAAAAGCAACTTCCACATATTTATTTCTACACATGGCACTCCTGGTGACTTCTGCAAGAACAACACTTCATTCCTCTAGAATGTCTGTGTGCTATAGCTCCTAACTACAGATCTCTTGTTCTAATGTGAAGTAAGCCATTGAAACCTTAAAAAAAAAAAACTGAAGAAAAATATTTTGCTTTTGAAGTCACATGATACATTTTCTGCCACATTTCCTCAACATATGTTGGTTAAGACTGGAAGAAAAAAAGGGAAATACTAATAAAATGGAAAATACTGAAAATTTGCAATATTAATGATTAGTTGAAGCTGCATCTTTCAAGTGTTTTTGCAAGTGAAGATACATTTTTAATATGCGGATCTTCAAAGTGAATGGGACTGGAAGTTAACACAGGTTTCCATTGTGACTTCACCAGAGACAGAATGTGTCTGCAAAACATGACACACTTTTTCCTCTTTCAATCCTGGCAAACCAAAACAAAACAAACAACCCCCCTAAAATACAAACACAGTTCTAGAAGCTTCAGTTCTACATAGAAATCAATCATAACACATTCCAACATCCTCCAACAATACATTTTAAAATGCACCTTCCAGTGTAGTTACATGTTTATAAAATGAATTTTGTTTGTTCAACAGTCCTTTTACATGCATCCCTAATTTAAGGCAGTTTGTAACGGTTCTGATTACAGAACTATTTTAGATTTACATTTCCCCTGTGTAAACAACAACAACCAAAAACACATAGACACACAACTCCTCCCAAGTAAACTACAGTCATCAGAGTGTGTTATCAAAGATGCACAAAACCAAATTCAATGCAGAGTGTCTCAAGTGTGGGAATGCTTCCTCTCTACAGCTTTCCATTTTACATGCATATAATACCACATATATATGAACCAGATTATACATTCTTAACATGGTAAAAAATTGCTGAGAAAGCTTAATTTCAAGATTATGTTCTTCAAAATCACCTTGTCCCAGTACTAAATTTGCCTTCAGCTTTCAGCTCTCGTACATCTTTACTGAACAGAAGCTCTGCAAGCTCAACGCATGGTCATAATTTACAAGCTACTTAATTTATATATAATCCAAGAAAAAAATAACTTGTAGTATAAAAACAGAATGCTTCAGTGAATGCATCACTTACAATTCTTAATTATAATGTGCTGGAAATACAATCCAGTTCCAAGATTTTTTTTTCTGAAAGTTTGATTCCACCACCATGTTTTCAGATATCATAGAAGTCAGTACTTGGAATTTTAGCTGCACAGAAGTAGGTGACAAAGAAAACACTGCTTTCAAAAGAATGACTCAAAATTATATGTGGTTGAGTTGATATTTTTTACACAGATTAATTATACAATCTGAATACCACCAGCAAAAGCTTTTAAAGTACTTAATATGAGTAAAAACTGTAACTGGAGTAAAAGGATGCCCATCAATGAGCAGTGTTTTGATGAACAGCTGTCACCACAAGCTGCTCATGCACAGTTGTATCTATCTAGTCACCCATAAGCCTGCATTTTTTCATACCTATGCAAGCAAAAGATGTATTTCTCTGTAAAGACTTAAAACATCAAAAAAAAAATCCACTATTAGCATTTTTATGATGATATCACCATACACTTCACAAAAGCGTTACAGTCTAGCATTATAGTTTTGACTGGAATATCGCCCACTACTATGAGTAACCGAAAAAAAACCCAAAAACCTATAATCACAACACATGGTTGTGTATTCCAGTGTTTCTCTGACTGGAACTTTTTGATCTCTGTGTCTTCTGAACAGCAAACTATGCACTTCCTGATCTGGGTGATTTTACACCATCATACTTATACGGATTTTCTTCAGCAGTGTTCAACAGACAATTTAAAAAACTATGTAAGATGTTTCTTCTGTGGTTCACAGTAAGAAAACGTTCTACACTCTCAATCAAAGTTTCAGCTTTACTGCGCAACTGCTACCTACTCAAATTTTGAACTGTGAAGAGTAAAGCAGGAAGAGTTAAAGGACAATCCATTTGCTTAGTAAACAACATTATTTATTGCATAAAAGTTGTATGTCACAAACTAAGATATACATTAGAATTTTATTAGCCAAGCAGATTTATTAAAATCTTATGATCATGACTTGCAGTAGAATGAACCTTTATGCTTCTCAGAGGAAATCTGAGAAACTATTTAAAAGGATCCAATTTTCCAGTAAGTTCTAGATATCATGATTCAGCCTGTATTGCACTTTACATCCTGGAAATACATCACTTTGACATTAGACTGTACTGTGAGCAGATGAGTGTTTGCTGTGCTCTGAAGTCTCCTTGTAACTGACCACATGACTACGTAAAGTATAAAAGAAAGAAGTTATTTTCTAACATCATTATTGAAGGAAGAAGCAGCTTTCATAAGAAAGCAAAACATACATGAGAAACAAGACAACAGCAAAAACTAAGCCCAACGCCCAAGCTGCACACACTTACATTTGCAGCATGACTTCGCTCAGGAACACGCCATCCACTAGCGCCACATATTCCTCCAGGTTGGTCCCGTTTCTTCCAGCTAACGGTCCAAATGTCTTAACCTAAAATATAACCACCATCACCATGACACCAACTCCACCTTATTCTCAAACGATTAGCAAATAAATGAATAACGTGCGAGAGAAAGATTAATGCTCACCCAGGTGACAAGAGGGCTAGACATGAACTGCTCCAAAAGGGGTGTGAATATTTCGTTCTCCATTTTACAGAAGAGAGGCTAACATCAACGTAGCTCCTCTGCCGCAAAAAACGAGAAGTCCTCCGCTGTAGCAACTCTAAGGCGCTGGGAGGATTTAGCTGGAGTAAGCGAGCCCCATTTTCACAAAGCAACGCAACGCCAACAAAAAAGTCGATGCTCTGGCAGCTGGGGTTTATCTTCCTCTTTCGAAAAAACAACGGGTTTGGCCGCCCATCTACGCGGATCTCAGCCCTGCTATCGGTGCCTCTCCCCTCTGCGTGCCGGGGAGGCGGGAGGCAGGCAGGGAAGAAAGGAGGGAGGCTGCCTGGCTACCGGGATTCTGCATCAGACAAAAAAAAAGGGGGGGAAGGAAGGAAAAAATCAGCTTGAGCGGCAACAGCTCCTCAGAGCGAGGCTGCAGCGGGGCTGTGCGCGCCCCCCAAACCCCTGAGCCCCCCGCCCCGCCGAGCCGCCCCCTGCCCCCCTTCCCTTCCCCGACCCCCTCCCCTCCCTAACCCCATCCCTTTTCCGACCCCTTCCCTTCTCTGACCCCTTTCCTCTCCCACCAAATTGCGCCGCGGGACCGGCGGCGGGATGGGCACCCGCCACCTCGCCCTTCCCCCGTCCCCCCGTCCGCGCCCCCCACTAACGTCCACCTCGCCTCAGCCGGCCCCGAGCCGCAGCACCGCCCCCTCCCGCTGCCCGCCGATCGGCTGCAGCCCACGGATCCCTCCGCACCAGGCAGCCGCCGATCCCTCCGCCAGCGCGCTCTCTTCCTCTCCCCCCCCCCCCCCCACTCGGCGCGGGGCGGGGCCGCGGGGGAGCCGCTGCAGCGGGGCTCGTGCCCGGCGCGCGCTCACGGCCGTTGCGGAGGGGCGCGAGCGGGCCCAACGGCTGCGCCGCCTCGGCTCGGGGGGGGGGGGGCGGCTGAGGGGGGAGACCCCGGCAGCAGGAGGAGAGCAGCGGGAGCAGACCCGGGGCTCCTCTGGGAAAAAGGTGTCCGTGAAGAAATAATGGGTCGGGGGGAGAATGGGGAAGGGGGATAGGAGGGGAAGTAAAAGGGGAGTCGTTGAGGGCTTTGAGGGGGAAAACGGTGGCTGAGGCGCTCCCTCCGCAGCCCCGGCACACGGGGAGGGGAGGCGAGGCTTTCTCTCTCAGAGGTGAAACCCAGACACACCCAGGCTAGCACAAAATCCCGCTTTCTGGAGGGCCTTAGCGCAGGGAGGGGGGCGAACTGGTAACAGGAAAGCGAAGGATGACAGGCAATTTGCTTAGCTAGGCTATTGTCCTCAAGCGAGCTCCTGCCACTTGCGCGTTTCAAACCTCAAGTGCTGCATTAACGCACGGGGCCGTATCTGCATCATAGATTATGCAGATTATTGACGAAGCATCTCAAATTCTTAAACTAAATCCAGTTTCTCTTCCATGTAATATTTTTCGAAATACCTTTAGTTTTACACACACACACTAAAGTGCACAAAGCAATGCAGGTGCTGAAATTAAGTCTTTGAAAAACATCAGAGCAATAGCCGCAGATTAGGTTTTCTGACCCAAATACTGGAGGTAGTATTTGTCCTAATTGTCCAAGATTAGAGAAAATCCCCTTCGTGACCTTTTCCCCATAGATGAAACTGAGGAGAGAGTTTAAGTAAAATTAGAAAAAATATGGACCTTGAAATATTAGTATGTAATTTCTATTCCAGGGGTGATTTTTTAAAATAAAATGAATGATTGAATTGATGGTTGAATGATTTACATATTCTAAACAATAATCAGGTGTGTCCCCCCCCCCCAAACAAGATCTTTGGAGTGAATATTGTAGTCCTCCAGTAAAACAAAAGTAAGAGTGCAAGGAAAAATCCGTGGTCTTGGACCAGAATAATAACCTGGTGATCCATGGGTGAAATAACTGTCAATAAACTACTAGCCCTTAAAGACAACTACAAAAGCATTTTTATAAAAGCTTGAATAACAAACTGCTAGGTTCCCTGTATCTGGCAACAGTCCCTAATATGCCACTGTGCGTGCAATACTATGGAACTTCCCTGGCCCATCAGTTTGTTTCTTGTGGGCTCTAAATAGGCAATAATGATTTTGGTGTAAAGTAGTTGCTAGGAATTAAAGACTGGCTAGAATAAGTTGATAGCCAATATAATAGTCACATGCAAATAACACCAGCTCGTTAATGAATTCCTGAGAAATATTTTATACTGAGTTAGCATCATATTGAGATAAAGATTTGATTCAACAGTTTTAGTTTTTACTTGCATCCACACAATCCAGTTTGTGTGCATTCCCAGCATTTCTATTGGTCACTGTTCCTTCAATCAGACTATTCTATTTGGATAAATATTGTGTAATGTTTTTATGAAATATTTTGTAAGCTAGTTTGTCTCAGGTGATTGCCACTTCCTCATAAGAACCTGAAATTAACACAAGAAAAAAACTCATAAAAGGTTCCCAGAAACAGTCCTGATCCTTAGCATTTTTTCCTCCTTTTAGACTAACAGCACTAAAAGCGTGTGGAGGAGCTTCATAGTTTCTGCAGCTTATGTTTTGTCAAGCTAAATGTAAGATTATTTACCTCATTTTCAGGTGTATACTGTAATCAGAGTGAATTGCCAAAACGAATATCTATATTTTACTGTATTATACTATTACTATATGGTAATAACTACAAGAAACCAGACAAGCTAGCAGTTCTTTGGTTGCCTTTATTTACTGTTCATCACCTCTGCACCTAGCTGTGAGTACCAGCAGGGACATGGATCATGCATACTGGCCTAGCCAGGCCTGACCAGTTGCAGCTCTCCTGGACCAGCTCACTTATTTGCTGGAGCTCAGCTGCCATGATGCAAGCTGGTTATTTAAAACGCAACCATCTAAGAGAGGTGAGACTATTTGTCATAGGACAGGAAGCTGGTGCTGAACCTGTGTTTGTTTGCCTTTTTTTTTTTTCAGACCACACTTGAATTGAGATTTTTTTTTCCTTTTGAGTTTTCTGAGCCTAAGTTGAACATGAACAGCTTCCATCTTTACCCTAACTGTCAGGAGTCTTGATCAGTATTAATGTAGGCAATATTTAGAAATCATGGTTCCACTTCAGGAGGCTAGGCAACATCACTATAATGTGCAGCTTGTTATATTTTTGGCTGCCTTGTTTTAGCACTGTTTACCTGGTGAGACTCCTAAAAGCAAGTTTAATGACTACACTTAAAGTAGTAAATCCAGGAACCTTGTTACTACAGTTCAGTACCAGCTGAGTAAGTTGGCAGCTTGGGTTAACTTACCCAGAAATAGAGAAGACTGGGAGTAAGTGGTTGCTTATGTCTCAAAATAGGAGCTGAAATCTGACTGGAATCTTCTTCCCACCACTCCCCCTGTCCCCAGGATGGATCTCACTCAGGAGTTTGCCAAGGTATATGCTCAGACTGGTACTGCTTCCTCAATTAGCAAGCCAGCAGGCCACCTCAAGTTATAAGAGCCCATCTTTGCCTATCCTCCCATACTCCCAGCACTGTACCCCTCATAAAGATCACACCTCAAGCTCTCAAGTGTAACTGGGACACATTTAGTTCTCCATACAGTGTGATTCACTTTGAAATTTCATCTTTATTTTCTCTTTTAAAAGTAAAATACTATATTTTGGTTATAACAGAACTGGCAAGATAGTTGGAATGATTCTTTGACTTTGAAATAATAAAATGTAGAAACATTAAATAGCTGTAATTGTTTCAAGTATTCCAGGAACATGTATTCAGTAATTTTTTGGAACTGTAAAAGTTTACACTTTCTGTAATGTCTAAATGCACAGGGAGAACAACCTTGTTTTTTCACATCTTCATGATCTAAAACAGACCTGTCTTTATGTAATAGCATGTGGCCTACTACTTTTGAAAGAACAGATTTAGAGATTTACCTTTATACTTGAATTGTTGTGTTTGTTCTTTTACAGGTAAAGTATTTCTGTCTCATTTCCATCGCATCTCCTCTGGTACCACATCAAAAGTTCTACACCGAGGACACTGAAATTGTTACGAACAATGTCTCTGTGCCTAGACCCCAGCTCTGCAAGTTACAGAATTGTTTCATGATCTCACTTTTTTTTTAAGCATAATTTTCTATGCCAGTTTTTGCAAAATGAAAGGAACAGGAACACAGAGTAAAGCCTCAAGTCTGCAGACAGCATGAAAGCATAACTGTGTTTACAGCGCCATTTACCTTGTCAGAGTTTGTCAAATGATTTCTGGTTAGCCCTGCCCACACTGAGCTAAGGGAAGGGACTGATTTGTGACAAGAATGTAAACGTAATTACCCGTCTTCAGCTGCTGCATGAGACAGTGGTTTTCTCTTCCTCTTGTAGAGAAGCAAAGGAAAGAGGTGGCGGAGAAAGCACTTGCTGCTTTTTTCAACCTACTGATCTGCACTGCCATGTTGCTACACCTTTGCAGGGCCTCATGAAGAATACAAAACAGGAATCAAATGTGGTCATTGGAAATTACAAGCTAATGAGAAGGACAGTCACCTCACCTGTTCTTACGTTTGCTCCCAGAGAAATCTGTTTCCCCATCAAACCATGGCTACAGGAATAGATGGGACAATACCAGAAAGAGCAAGGGCACCAAGAGTCCAAGTCTAAGTATGGCTAGGAATTTCCAAAGATCCCAGAAAGTACACTAGACTAAAAGTTTCTTTTTGTTTCACAGAACTGGAAAGAAGGGGAAATCCTTCTGTGGCATGAAGAATGAAGTGGAAATTTCAAAACAATTCTTGAAGATTTCTTCCCCATGAGTGTGTCAGCTTCAATGTAGCTGAAATTTCCATCAACTTTGAGGGAAATTTCCGACTAAGAACTGTAAGTAACCTCAGAGTATTTTAATAAGAGTATTTTGAGTGAAACAAACAAAAAACAGTAGGGACTTGGGAAGAGTGGGGTTTTCCCTTTTTTTAAGCAGACATTTTACAGCTTATGTCCAATTGTACCAAATAACAAGCAATAGGTATAGAAATGGCAGAAAGGGAATATTTTATATGGATATCCGCGATACCAAACAGTTCTCTGCATCAGCCTCAATGCAAATTCATCAGAACATCTTAGCAGGCAGAACGCTAATTGCAAAAGCTGATGTTTACCATTTCCAGGCGTATCTAGGTAACCCATCCACATCTGATTACTGAGCCACTTGGATATTTCAGATGAATTACAGTTAAAAGTACCATCCAGCAGATTCACACAAAACTAGCAGTGACTGCCAATAATTGTTTATTAAAAACAATGACTATGATTATAATAAATT
The DNA here is from genome assembly GCF_964034855.1 of Anser brachyrhynchus. Classification (NCBI taxonomy): domain Eukaryota; kingdom Metazoa; phylum Chordata; class Aves; order Anseriformes; family Anatidae; genus Anser; species Anser brachyrhynchus. The sequence continues at coordinate 9,617,491 of NC_137696.1, read as the reverse complement.
CCATATTTAAGTACTTAACTATGTTTTTTAAACATATTAAATTTTTTGAAAATGAAGAGAATTCAATGCTATATGTTGACAGGGGTAGAACTGCAATGTCATTTGAGAGCCAGATTCTGACTCCTGTTTTAACTCACTGAATTGTACCCTAGACAACTTTTTTTATCTCTTAAGTATTAATTTAATCTAAAAACTATGTTGATACTTAAACTGCAAAGCATTTGGTGAAACTACTATATTTAGTATTGCTGTTCATCTGAAGAGAGGTACTTAGGACTTTTTGTTCCTTTTCAATTGGTCAGACTGGCAGGAAGGATGTTGTTGTGGCAAGTTATCTGATTTGATCAAAAATAGACAGCAAAATACCTCCCGGTTTTAAAATTTAATTATTATTCTTAGATATTTCCATAGGCTTAGACACCTAAGAATGTCCAACAAATATCTTAAAAATGCATTTGACCTTAGTATTATATTCATTCAGGTCTTTTTCCTACTTAGCCAATAAAACATTCATCTGTGAACATTTAGACTTTAATCTACTTAGCTACTGTCTACTAATATCATCTCTCAACTTCCTTTTGCTACGCAGAAAATAGGATTTTTAATTATTTTTTTTAAAGCAAGCCTTAAACATTACAGCAAGAACAGCAGTTTTCTGGGACAATAGCTTTGGTACTAACTTCTGGTGTGGCCAGTGGAGTGAGACAGAGCAAAAGCTCTTGCTGACATGCCTTCTGTCAAACAAGTTCCTGCCAGTACGAGTAGTGTTTCTTATGAACTGGGTCAGAAAGATGAATTGTAGGGCACGCTCTGCATCTCCTCTGAGAAGCAGCAAAGTGCAGCCCAGTCTGATAATCATTAGCAATTACAGCTAGCTGTGTATATGCAGATAGGTGCCTGGGAAAGCAAGACAATATAATTATATCTACAGCACTATGCCATCTTACATCCCTAATGCACAGAAATGTTGAGCTGATTTTCATCTCTAGTGTTTTCCTTCAGTTTAGAGCACACTCACCATTCAACTTCACAAAGCAGAAGAGGTTTTGTACCCACCTGTGGAAAACTTATTTACCTTGTCAAAATCCAATTCCATTTTATTATGACATCGTTTACTTCTCTTCACCCAGCACCATGTTACTGGTTAATTGCCTCCCTATCCTTTGCCTTGGACTCTCACTGGTACCTCCTTACTTTCAACATTTTCACAGCCTCAATGTCACTTGACCCCACTAGCTTGGGCATCGCTGCCATGAAACCCGTATTTATCAGCTCAGCAGAGGTTATTAGCTTCCATTTCACACAGAGCTTTGCGTCACCTTTAATGTTAGCCTGTCTCATTAGAGAGGCATTCCTCACCATCTGAAGCTGCTGTTTAGGATCTTCCCAAGGTCAGTAAATAATGAATTGGATGGAGTACTTTGTGCTTGAGATTTCAGTTTCTTTCAGACTTTGTTATGCCCATAAGAATGAAAAATACACAACACAAAGAATGTAACTGTACTAGAATAATACTCTAATCAAATCTGTTCTTCTGAGCTCTTTCTTACGAATATCTATTCATTTTCATGTCTGATTTTACCCCTGGGTATATGTCAAATTATTTACCTCTGAAAACAGCTTTTTAATTGTTTCACTAGAATTTCATACAGAGAAAGCTTTTAAGAAAGTCGTATTTTGCCTTTGGGAAATTCTTTCAACGTGCTTGTGGAAGAAGAATACACAAATTATTCTTTTACTACACTAAAAAGACACTAAAACATTTGGGCTAATTAATAGAAAAAATAAAAGGTCAAGAAAAGATAACTACTGGTGAATAAAAAAATATTGGTAATTGCAATTACTAGATAGCATTCCTCATCAAGCTTCTTGCAAGGATGGATCACAAGCCACATACAACTGGGAACAGCCTACTCATTCACACCTCTTTCAGAAGCCACTGTTAACTGCAAGAGCCCTTTGTTTGAACACTGAACATCCAGATGGTTTAATTCACCATGATACCAGTTTAATTGTGAGTTTAGTTTAATTGAAGGTGAGCACAAAATTGGAATTCCTATTCCTGTTCACGTCTGGAAAATATTATGCCACAAAGGTTTGTAAAGGCTCCTCATAATTCTAGACCATTGATTCAGAGTAGGTTTGGTGAATCACAGTACATGCTAGGGCTGGTTTTAGTAGCACACAATTATTGGCACATTCATATTATCTTCTCTTATATTAAGTCTACTGAGTGACCCAATGGCTTATAGTAACAATACCTAAGTTATTTTCTATAAACTATTACTAGTCTTGAGAAGGAAATCCAAGGTTCATATTATTTATTCAATCAGCGTGGTAGGTACTGTTATGCTAAATATTAATGTGATGTTATGCAGAAGTGATTAAAAATAACGTGACCGTATCACATGTTTAAAAAAAAATCTAAACTTTATAGCTATTTCCCTCTCATATCCTCTTGATTTTATTCTATTTTTTTTACCATTTTTTTAAATCCAAATTTACCCTATTTTTTTAAGTTTGTACTCAGATAATTTCAATGACAATTTTCATGAGCTAAAATCTAGCGATCCTTTTACTCATTTTATTTAGGCTTTTCTGAACCACTGTCATTATCAACAGCTGTTTCCTGTATATTCCTTTCCAGTATATAAATATTTTTTCATCTTCCTTGTGTAGATTCTTCTTGCATGCTTGATATACCCATAAATTGCCTTTTTTTTCAAACTAAATTGATTATACAATACTAAAGTTCTTAATGATATTTACATCCTGCTCTAACAAAATGTGTGATGTTATCTGAGTTAAGGGTATAGCATAGTGTGCTGGTGGCTTAAAGGTCAAAGGATGGTTTGGCAAGAGAGTAATTTCTCCCTGTAATTTCAGGCTTATGTTGAGATGTCAGGTTTGTGGGTTTGTTTGTTTTTGTGAAATTGCCTTTGAATATACCAAACTACTGATTTTTCAGTGCTTATAATATTAGGAATAAAATTGATTTTATTTTATTTTTTAATAACCTGGGTAAGATTACACTTCCAATTTCTATGTATATTGGCCTTGATTCCAGTTTGATAGTTTTTGTGGGGGCCAGAAAGGGTTTATTTTTGCTTAAGATTATTACTTTTAAATATTAGTAACAGGAGAAAAACGTGTAAAATGTTAACCATAACCAGGAGGATATTGTAGCCCTTTTCACAGGTCATTTCAGAACATTTTGTATGAAAAATAATGCACAGCTGGAAAGAACTGTTCCTTATTGTTCCTTTCTGCTCCTATGAACTATAGAGTATTTTTGATTATAGAAGTAGTCCACCTTAACAGTCTGCCTTAAAAAGATGAGATTATTCAGCTTGTTAAATCTGTATCTCTGTAAAAGGAAAACACCTTAACAAAGAATGGTTTGTTGCTGACCTGCAGCTGGTTATGGTATTTCATCTGAAAGCCTATTTAAGTCCTTAATGGTAACATTTATTCCCTCTCCCTCAGAGGAGTATTTTACAAACAAAATTAACAAATGGGGATAGCCAATTTTGTACTATAGTTTAGGCTGACAGTCCCCCAAAAGGGGTGGTGGCACTAATAATAATAATTATCTCGAAGTATCAAGAGGTCTTCTGACTCTGATGAGATCTCTGCTGGAGCTGAAGCTTTCATCCTAGGGTGGTGCATATGGAGCACAGAATAGATAGCAGCTGGCAGAATAGCAGAAGCTGTTGCAAAAGGCATGAGTACTCATAGTGGAAATAGCACAAAAGTAACCTCTGACTCAGAAGTTATCAGCATCTGAACCCTTGATACTTTATTCAATTCATCCATAGCTTCCATTAAAAATGGTGATTGACATGCCTCCAGCTTGTGAGGCTTTTTTTTCTTAGTACACATTTCAGAGCGGATCCTTCCACTGAGTGGATATATCCTCTTGCAAATGATTCAGATTGACTCAACTTCGTAACTGCTCTGCTCTAGGCTCTGATCTTTTGCTCTGTCTCATTATTTCTTTCACTGGTTCTGTCTTTCTTAATAAAGCCAAGCAGAAGCAAGAAACAGTGAGGTATTACCAGTGCTATAGTTTCCTTTATAGCGGCATGAACAGTGTTTAAGAAATTAGTGAGGCATTTAGGAACTGCTAATCCTTTTTGTGATGAATACAAGGCTTGTTTCTTCAGAGGAATTTCTCACTCCAGGGCCCTGGATGTAGTTCAGTTTTATCTACTAAATCTTCTTGCAGCAAGACAGTAATAACAAAAGTAAAAATCGGGGTTTAATGTAACCTTTTCTTTGATGCCATTTTTTCTTGTCTTGCTTTCTGATGCCAGTGCCATAATACATAATTTATTTATACATCTGCTCTTTGATGTACTAATAGTGAACCCAGTGCTTAATACCAATGCAGTAAAGGAAAAATCCAGCTGTTCCTCAAGAGGTAGTATGAGAAAGTTAGTAGCGTACAGTTCTAGAAATAAATTGCAGTTCATTTAATTATCATGGGTTTGGGAAGCTGAAGAAGACACCAAGCAGGAAACTCTCTCTACATTACCAAATAAATTCTTCTGAGATCCTTTGCCTTCTGTAACATTTTACTTGGGTTTGAAAATCATTCTAGGAGACTCCTAAGCCTTTTTTGTCAGCGTACTACAAAGTAAAAACAAGATGAAACTGCACCTACTCTATATTCTGCTTAAACCAATAGTGCCCCCTTGAGGAGATTGTGTGTGTGGGAGTTAACAAATAGCGTATGACTGTTCAACTGCAAGGTAAACTAAATGTATTACTTTTCTCTAAAAATAAGGCCCCTGTAAGTCGCACATGTTCACAATATTTCTACAGACTTTGTTAAGCTACTGTGCAAGCAAGACTTGTGGCTCCCAAACCTGCCTGTAATTTTGCCTGTGTCTAAATATGTGTAGCAGAACTGTTGAATATAACAACTATAGGACAGACTCTGCCATTTTATATTGAGAATGATACTTGTAGGACCATTAATGTAGGTGAGGCTCTCAGACTCAACCCTCTGCGATCTCAAATTTTGAGAAAATGCCTTTACAGATCCTATATGCCTTGTACTTTGGCCTGCTAGCGCTGAGAGACTCATGGCAGTCCAGGGATACGTCTGGCTGCAGACTCCAAGAGTGGCTGCAGCTCAAGAAGTTGTCCAAACTGGAAACCAATAGACCAGTTAAAACCTTAGCATCTTAGCTACAGTGACTCTGGATTCATCTGATCCCCTAATGTGTTTGCACAGCCTACACTACTGTAGCTAAGTTTCTGCTAGTATCAGAGCAGATTCATATAAATTTATCTCAGTACACATACACAAGCTATAATTATGTCACCAAATAACTATGTATAGATACCAGTAGAAGAATTCAGGAAACAATCATTTAGAGCAGTCTTTTTCCCCCCACTTGCAGTGTTTGCCATGTTGTGAAATATAAGACCTAAGATGACAGAAAAAAATAGTTTTAAAACATTTTCAGAACTGAAAAGCACTCTAAAATGCCAGCTTCTGCAAAAGCAATGTTCTCTTTAAAACAATTAGAAAGAAGTCCGATGGATCTTGAACAAAAATAATGGTGCTGGTTTGCAGTAAAGACCAATATTAAAAATTATTTGCTTCAAAAGATGAGCGTGTAAATCAGAGATTTGGGCAGGTAAGAAGGAGGTCAGAAATAGACAAGAAGTATTATGATATACCAGATTGTTATAAGAGAAGGAAACAGCATGCCACAACCAAAGTTTCCCGATACTGGAAAAGATACAAAGGGAATATGCTTTTGGTAAAAGCACATGAGAAATTCTGAAAATGTCGTATGTATAAAATTTAGTAAAAGACTGATAGCTTTAGAATCAAGAGGAGTTGCAGTTACAGAGCCTGGCTACATGGGGGAATGGAACAAATTAATTGTACTAAGCTCAGTTTTTACTTACAGAAATGGTCTGCATCCACATGAGGCAAATCTTAGTTTGCAGTAACTGACAACATATTGCACATATGCTTGTGTTAGAAAGTAGTTATTTGATCGCATAGCAAGTTGGTACTAACTTTCATGTTGATGCCTCAGAGATAGTATGTTATTCTGCAGTCCTCCAGGTGCCTTCCCACACAACTTGCCTCCTCACAAAACCATCCAGTTTGCTTTTGGGACCTAGTGCTATGATTACAGCCCCACTGTCTTTTGTGCTTATGGGACTCATTAGATTCAAATATCAAAGAGCCTGCTATGCAAGAGACCAGCTGAAACCTGCAGGAGAAGCAATGCGCTAAAGTAGACCCTGATAACTAATCTTTCAGCCCTTTTATCAACCAGTTTCCAATTCCTATGCACACCCAAACATCCTGCCCTGCAATTGAGACCTTGGCTTTTTGGCATTTACCTTTTAACTCATTATGCCTGCCATTGCTGTATGTCATTAGTGTTAGACTTCATGATACAGACTTAATACATGTCTTAAATAATCATATCAGATACTAGTGTTTTGGTTAGATGTGAGCTAACAAGTTTTTTTGCCCCCTCTAATCAGGGACACAAAAGTGGTAACTGCAAAGAATCAGTCTTACTCTGCATATCTCAAGTAATCTGCTCCTAACCAACCAAACCATCATTCAACTTGTCACAATCTATTACCTTATCTTTTTGAGCTCCCTGTCCTGACTTCTTAGTGCTAAACCTGTTCACTCATGTTGTATTCCGTGGTGAATGCATGGGAGGCCTGGCACGCACAAACGCAAAAATCACTACAGTCCTCAGGATTAATTAGCACCTTTTGCTCAGTGACTTAGCCACCATCCCATCCTTTCATATAGATTCTGTCATATAGATTCACCTTCATAGCCTGCTACTTGAAATACTTCTCTTTCCCACCCATGTATATTCTTTGGCATCCTAGATTTGCTGGATTTACAAATGGAAATCCTACCACAGAAGGCATTCACTGGGTACATGGCAAGGAGCTAAACATTTTGTGAAGGTCAGTTTGAGTCACTCTGTCACATTATAAATTAGTATACAGCACAGAAGACCCCATGAGGCCTTCTGGAGGCATTTTCCCAGTGAAAAGTATTTCATTTCATCTGTACAAAAGCTTTCAAGACATATTTTTCTCATATAAAATTATTCTGGCACGAAAAAGCATACAAACAGCAAGGACCCAATAATATTAATACCAAACATGTTAAACTGTATTTATTTCACTGAAAACCATGTGTATTTCTGCAGGGAATGTAGAATTGAATTTTAAGTACAGGAAGTGCTCTATTACTTTCTCTGGCATTACAATGCAATGTTGCTTTGTTTGCTCTAAAATAGTAAGCTAAGCCCATCCAGTCAAGTAAAGTATCATGAAGGAGTTCTTGATCTGTAGCAGCACAGTTTATCTTCCTGGTCTCTTGTCAACTTTCCTAAACAAGCATTTTTTCCACTTTATCGCACTGAACACAAATTGTCAGTATTAAGACTCCCAGCAGAGTCTCAAATGCAGTTTCTAACCTCCCCCCAATGCTTCTCTTATATCCAACTCCCTTCATGGCCTAAAGTCTTGCCAGGATTTCTGCAAGAGTGCAAAAGCAGGGATTAGCTTCACCCCATGAGCCTCAAAGCCCTGCTTGCCAACCCACAACAGTAATATGCAAAACAGCAGCAGACCATAAAACCTTGCAGAGAGCCATCTACCACAGCCAAATCACTGCTAACATCTTAAGAATGAATATTGAGCTCTGAGTAACCTTGCGTGCAAGAGTACCCCAGTATTGGGACACGGCTAAGAAAACATCATGAGCCTCCCTGCCAAGAGGGAAGGAGTTGCAAGCCTGGTCCTAACGAGGTCCTCAAAGCCTCTTCATGTTGGGAATAGCAGTTTGTCTTGAAGACTGTCCAATCAACCTTTCTCCCTACATGCTATTGAAAACAAGTTAGTAGCTGACCTCTGATCTCTTCAGCTCAAAAGCAGGGTGGCTTTGTCTTGTACCCTTGAGAAAGGGTAACTACGACTAGAAAGAAAGAAAAGGACAGAGCAGAAAGTCTGACATACCAGGAACTTCACACTGCCTGCTTTGCACTGTTACACTTGCAAGAAATCACTCTTTTTTTACCACACATTCCACTTAATTTCGTCTTTGTTTTCCACAAAATCTAAATATCCTGCTTGTTCACACCTTTGTGAGAATAGTGTTTAGTTTATTAATGTACAGTAGTTTTATATACTTGTCATACTTCAGAAGTTTTATAAGCTAAATAAGCATGAATAAGACCTACATTGGGTAAAATAAGTCCTACATAATTGTAGCATAGCTCCCAGCTTTGAGTTCTACCATGAAGCAATCCATGATACAGTCACAAAATAACCCAGTTATACACAGGATCACTTGACAGTGAACATTCCATAAAACTGTAGTTTCCAAACTGTTTTTTTTCCAAGTCATACCATTAAAGCACAAGTAAGAACTCCTATATCCTGAATACATAGTCCACAACTTTAAACTACTTAATAAATAACTCAGGGGGCTTTCACAAAAATCAACTATGAAAAGTTACACAAAGTTTAATGAAAACCATGCATGCACTGAAATTCAACATTCAATCTGTCCTCCAGAAAAGAACACAAGCAGCCCTGCTTATGCTACTACCATTTTGTCTGCTTATACAGTGGTGAAAGGCTCCACTTCATCTCCTAGTTTTGCTTTGTTATGTCTTCCTGCTCCCACACATATTGGCAAGGCAGTTGTGTTGGTGTATTCAGGGATATCTCCCTCTATTCCTCTGGTTTATACCAGAGTTAGGTATACCTAACTAACACCTTGTTAGGTGATACCTTAGCAGAAAATAAAAATGAAATTGGGCAAGAGCAAGGTAGCAACATCACAACACCACCATTATTCTTTACAGTGCTATCTGTGGTGGTAAATCTTTCCAAAGATGCTAGAATCAAGTAGTTTTTCCTCACCTGTCAGTATTTGTATTAGGTTACATTGGTTCATAAGTAAACCTCGCCAGAGTCAATTAGCAGTGTAGCAGTGTCAATTTCCCGCTTATAGACCCAAAGACCTAACATAAATAGTGGGAGAAGTAGAATTAGGAACAGTGATTTCATCTATTGTCTTAAGCAACTGAAGAGCCCCATAAAACACCTTACTGGCCAGTGCTCATCAAACCTGCAAGCTTTCAGGAGGCCAATTGCATCTGAACTGTGATGAGAGCTAATGTGGCGATGCAACGAGTTTGTAGTTTGAGCTTTTATCAGATCTCCAGAAGAGTCACCCTGTACTTCCATGTGGCTAATCACAACTGTGGGCTGCCATAGCTAAAGCATTAATCATCGGTATGAAATCTCCTCTACACCTGGAAGATAGGTAACAGGCACTAGCAAATGTGATAAAGTTATGCTTTCTGGCATATGTAATTTACTAATCCACTTTGCGTAATTCTTCCAATGTCTGACTTGTTACAAATTCTATATATCTGAAAACTATGAAAAAGGACAGACTATGTTCTGTTCAAAACAATTCCATCTGTATCTCCACTGAAGTATTTCTTTCGTATATATCCAGTCTGTTTTTCTGTTTCAGAAGTATGAAGCACAGACAGTTTCTTTAAAGGTCTCTAACATAGTCTTTTTTTTGCTGTTGTTGTTTTTCCTGGCTTTTATGATCAACAATACAACATGATTAGCCAAAGTTCTTGGGGGCAACTGAAACATGTTAATAATAAAGATCAGAAATGCAAGCTGCTTCAATTGTTCCAAGCAGCCCCCACAACCAGCACTTTTGTCTGTGCAGTACTAAATGCCTTCTTGAGAAGATGAAATGACTCAGAGGCTGAAATGACTCAAAGCAAACCGATGTCCCTAATCGTTGCCTCTGATACTCTTTTTTGCCCTATGCAGACTATGAAACTCCAAGGTTGGGCAGTCTTCACATTTATTATGAAGTTTCATTCTCCATATACTGTCAGGCAACACTATAGCAATCCTAATATTGGGTGGCCTTTTCTTTAGGAAAGATCTGAAAAGAAATTCAAGTGCATCTTTCCTGAAATGTTAGGAAAGGAAGAGAAAATGAAACTCATATGTAATAGAAGTCATTCTGCTTAGCTTACATGACACTTGGTTAAAGATGTTAGAGAGCTGGGACTTGTATAGAATGTTTCACAATCTCAAAACCAAACAAGATCTTTCCCAAGAATTCATATATGGCTTCTAAGGCTACAGATTGTTTTGGTTTTTTAATTATTATTGTTAAGGGCTTGTGGCAATCATGTTCCCTGAACTTTCCCTGCTATTATTCTACAATAAGAAGAATGCCCTAGCAGCTGGCAATGTATTCATGCATTCTTTATAATTGAATTTGGGATAGAGTGAGAGTTAGATCAACTTGGATAGATTTATCTTCTCTTGAGACAATTAAAAGCACAAGATTTCTAATTAGGAAAAAAAAAATCAAAAATAGGGTCATGCCTCTGTCTGCTTTGAAGGAGTTTGAATATTACTGTGTTGCTAGTAAGGCAAACAGTTCAGGCTATGACCAAACTAAGGCTACATTAGTTACCAATTCACAACAATAGAATAAAATCAGTATGCAGTGTTGAGAATACCTTATATACAGTTCAGGAGTTGTAGCTGAGAGTAGTTTTAGGCTGATCCCCTAAACCAACTCACACATGGTTCAAAGCCACCCCAAGGACCAGCCATTGTTTGGAATTTTTTAAGAAGCGAAGGGTATTTGGTGCTCAGCTGTGACAGACTTGCTGGCTATCCAAACCAAAGTGACATGCAGCAGGTGAGCAGTATGGAGATTCACGTCAAATCTACAATAATACACCAAACCCCTATGCAGAAGGATTAGGCTATATAAAAGACACATTCAAATGCATCACTCTCACTTGTCTGTAGTTCTACTCTGTTGTTTGTGTTTTTCCCATCAGAGGAAAAAAAAAAAGAAAAAGAAACATCTGCATCCTCAAAAGAATTCTGTCACTGAGGCTGGAGCCTCTCCTGCATACTCACTTTCTGCTCTAAGCTGCTTCGAGCTACAGAGCAGCAAGGAGCAGCTCACCTCATGAAATACATGAATGATGACCATTTTTCAAACACCAAATACAGTTATCCTTGTACAGTATGGTTAGCTTGTAAAGCCATTCTGAATATTTTATAAGGAATAACATGCTAGTGAGATACCATATTTGTGACTACTACTACAAAAGAGATTGTACTTTGATTTCTTGATATCTATTAATAATGCTTGCTATAGACTTATTTAGATCTTATACCTAAAATAAAATCAGTGAGATACAGCCTGAAGTTGATCTCAGGTCAGCAAGATATAAAATTATTTCCTTGAAATTGGGCAACCCAGCACAATAACTGAAGATACAGGTGTTAGGGAACCTCAGAAGCAGGGCTGCTCCAGAGGAGCCAGCAACCAATTGCAAACAAACAGCAGGCAGGGATCTTACCAACCAACCCACAGTCCTACAGCAGTCAAGCAGGGCAAAGCTGGTGATGGTTCCAGGTGTTGTCTCAAAAAAAACCCTCAGGCATAAGGATGAGCAGAACCAAAAAGTCTACAGAGCACTTCAGAGCAAATCACAGCCAGCATACATATGTGCTACAGCACAGCTCAAGCAAAGAGCAGAGGCCCCCCCCGAGCTAACTAAAATGGGGGGGCCCAGACCAGTCAGCAGGGACCAAGTGAGGCTGGAAAGGGTGGTTAAGGGCCCTGGCAATCAGGACAAATCAGCTGAAATCAATTTTATCCACAGTGAAATATATCTAACTCTAGAGGATATTTAACAGCTGGTGAATACAAAATTAGAATGTGTGCTATGTTTCCCTGATCCTGGGCAAATAAAGGATATTTACACAGCCTCAGAAAATAAAATCATCCAGGAAAATCTTAGATATGATAATCATAATACTGCATTAGTCAAATTAATAATTTGGTTTGGGACTTCAAACAAAGACTTTGGTCTGAAAAATATTAAAGTGATCTAATGTTGTGTTCAGACTATTTAAGTTACAGGACATACATAAATAGATGTTAAGTTATATATATGTTTGCAATATGCTAAACTAGATAGTTTGCTAATGTTAAAATTAGTTAATCATTAGAATTTGGTAAACTGCTGAGTTAGACCATAATACTGTGCTATATCCAGAGATTGTTGATCTCTGTGCTGATTTTCAGTTAAGATCTCCTCCCAAAACTGACTCGAATAGTCAACTCCAGTGCAACAATGATGCCATGAACAACTTTTATCAAGAAAATACACAGTTTCTACATAACCTCAGGATTCTTGTTTTATTTTTTATTAAAAACAGCAAAACAGTTTGAATTCCCTATAACAACATTATCCTGCTTCTACTAGATTTGGGATGGACCTGTGACTTTTCAGGTCCTGAATTCCCAGCAGCTGCAACTCGTATCACATGTCTCTTTCTCCTGAAATTCTCTGACTACTTTTTCTGTGGCAGAGAAAAGTAGATTCTCTGTCTTAGTAAGTCAAGTTCTTTCTGAAAGAAGCAGCACTCTATGAGAAAAAACACCCTGTTTTAAATTTAAAGTGTTAAGGAAAAATCACAGACACCATGTGTGCTTAAGATTTCTTTTCAGCTTGCAAGGAAAATGACAAAACTCCAGCCAGTGCGATATTCAGAGCCCTTGACTGTGTAACTCATTACACAGTAATCAATCCTAATCTAATAATACTGATTATGTGAAGTTGCTGGTGAGACTGAAATACAGTGTTACCTTGTAGAGAAGTTCTGTAGTATTTACACTGCTATTTTACAGCAGCCGTATGGAGAGAAATACTACTAGTAAATGCCAGGAATGCCTTGAAGCCCACTAGATACCTTGCCGCATGCTGCAGACTTTTACCAGCTGTAGCAGAGTGCATACAGAAGACGCTTCTTCTGCTTGTGTGATACAAATGCTTGGACCAGGCCAAGTGGCTTTTTTTGTTGACAAGAGCTACAACCCTTTGTGCAGTCAGCAGCAACGTGCTATGGCTGGAAGGTGGAAGACACTTCTGACCTCCAAAATGCCAGGGAAGCTCTTCCACATGTAGTCCAATTATGGGTCATGTCTTACTTTGTAATTAAAAGTGATGAGTCACGAGGGAACATTTCCCAGCTTTGTGAATGCTTGACTGAGATCAGTTACTGGCTGAAAAATTAGACCAAGAGTAACCTTTGCAAAAAAAGAACTCCTCATGAGGAAAATAAAACACTTCAAAACACTCAGAACTATTATAACAGCAGTTAGCTTCAACTCAATGTATTTCTGGAATTTACATTTAAACTTGTCCATGATTATACACATTTTTAAACTTATAGACTGGAATATGGCAACAGCATAAAGCAGTGAAAGCACTGATGTTGGAAATGTGTCTGATTTATAAAACAGCCTAGTGTCACAACCGCAGGGTGAACTACTTACTCATTTGTTCCAATCTTGGCCTCTGGTTGTAATTGCATGCATGCCAGCTTCCGCACCTTTCTCCTTCCACTCTCATGACTGCCAGCTTCAGTCAGAAGAATTCTTGGACAATTTAAAGAACCATTTCTTAATTTTCCATTGAAACAACTAGAAGGTACCACTTTGTCTGAACCTCTTATCTTCAATTGAGATAAAGCTTCAGCAAAGTTCTCTCTGGTTTAGGATGGAGTTTCTTATCAAGACAGGTGAGAGATCCTATCTTTTTGGTAAAAACGCATTCCAGAGCTGTAGAAAAAAAAAAACCTTTCCTGATTTAGTGCAGGGAGTTTGAACAGCCGTGGCTCAGATCTTTTGTGTAACCCAGCTGCAAAGCTATTGACTGTATTTGGCTGGGTGTTTCCTGCTGGACCTATCGTACATTGCAGAAACAAGTAACAGCTGAAGTGAGGCCGGAACCCTAGTATAATGATTGCTGTTTTACAGGTCCTTGAATTCTTCTGAACATATGACATAAATTGTTTTAAAATGTTAGTCTATAGCAATCTTTTTAATTGTTATCATTCTTAAATCTTCATTTTCCAGCTCTGGTGCATGTCAGAGGTTTGTACATGTATGTGTATGTCAGGTTTTGTCCCTGGCACAATTTCCCAAGCCATCAGTTTTGCCCTATTGTCTTAACAATATCGGTCGTCTGTAGGGAGGATGGGAAAATGGAGAAGGGAGAGGTTGTGAGAGAAAAGGCTTATTGTGATCTGTCATTCTCAGAGTTGATCTTTAGTTGTATAGTCTCCTATCAAATCATTTTATGTACTCAGATAGTAACAATTGCAGTAACTATCATAACTGAATTTGTTAATTTCCGAGAATTTCCATTTCTGTCACACACAGGGGACAAGAGAAAGAATAAAGAACATGCGTATGTTCTAGGGTGGTCAATTAATTTCAGCATTTTGCTCCAGGTCCCTAAGCACCTCACACCCGTACTGCCCGTTTCATGCTCCATAGGTAGGGCTTCCCTTGCTACCTTTCATGGCTCAGTGAAAGCATCTACTTCAAAATGAAGCAGACAAGGCCTTCTCTCTCTTTTTTTTTTTTATTTTTAATTTATTAGCTTGCTCATGGCTGCAAAGCTCAGTGCCAGAAGCGATTGGAGTGTCAAACCTCACAGGCTTCACATCAAACCATAGACTTTGCCTTGCCCTAGTTTGTCTTCCCTCTATGAGTCACCTGAGACTGGGCAGAAAAATCTAAACCATTAAGAGGACTTTTATAATTCAAGATATACAGCTATCACAGAAAAATTAATGGCAAAAGCACTAGACCAATTATGAAAATACTATTAAAATATTTAATATGTGGAGAAAATTCTTGTGAAAAGTATACATGTATATGTGTGAATAAATCTTATTTTTGCTAAATGAAAATTAAAATTTGCTTAAGGAAAATATATGAAATCAAGTGTATGGATAGATTTTTGGATAAATATATGCATAAAGTGTGCACAGTCTACACTGTGGCAAGCATATAAATGAAAAATATTAAAAGGAAATAAATGTGTAGTCTTGTACATTCTAGAATCTTTTATTTCCACAGATTATAAGGTAAAAGCACTAGGTGTTAGACTTCCTGCTTTTAACATTAGATATGTTAAGAAGCATTATCATTACATAAAAAGCTTAAAATATGAATTCTAATGGCTCTTACAAATAGAGGTTGAGTCAGCAGAGCCAGGTAGTTTCTTATTTAATAAACTAGTCCATTCATTTTTTGTAAAAATATTTGTCATTTCTGACATTTTTATTGGAGAAGACAGTTGAAAAATAAGACAGGATAAAAGAGAACATGGGCAATGTTAGAAACGTTTATGTGTCTCTGTTAAACCCTTCTTTTGGACTCATACACAAATTCAAGAGAAGGAGCTAAGTTGCCATCCAGACCCCATGCTAATGGTGGAAAACAGTTTGGGTTTCCCCTTCAGCATCCCAACAAAGGGAAGCTGTGGGTAAGCCAGCATCCCAGGAGAAATGTACATGCAGCAGGACTCTCATAATGGCTTGCTTTGCCTTGGGGCAAAAAGGAAAGAGTGGTTGGATGGTGACATTCCTGAATCTGTTCCTGCCTGGCTTTTGGAAGAGGAATGGCGTCTTATACAAGATGAACTCTAGTGAGTCAGCCTTACATTTGCACATAACATTCAAATCACAAGAGAAAAGACAAGCTTTATAAAACAAAAGGAAATAGCCTAAATAGGAAGATCTTTGTAAGTTCCTGTAGGGGTTCAATATCCCTAAGGGGGGAAGAAATGAAGATAACTCAAATGATTCCTTGTTTGACTTCATGTACTTCTTCAGTGCATTTGCTTTCCTTAGAACCAATTTCATTTCTATTTCATCTTTTACTAAAGTACAGTGAAGTCACTAAGCTGTACAATATTTGAAAAAAAATCATCAATAAATTAAAAAAAATGATTAGAATTTAAAGTTTTTGCCTTTTATTCAAAAGTCACATTTAAGTCTGCCTGTTAGACCGAAGAATATAACTAGGGAAAAAATGAGAATGTTCACGTTACATTAGGTGCCAGAGGCAGACTCTGTTGTACAAACTTACTGATATTGGTAAACAGCTTAATTAAACATTTTATGTAAGGACTGCTGAGTACGAAGCACTTTCCTAAATGCATGTTACATGGTGTACATAAACCCCCTCACATCTGCTAGAACATACTGCATTTCTTCCTTGTGAAAAATTTAGAAGAATAAAAATATAAACTTACATTTTTAGTATCTTCTTTGCATGTGTTCTTGTGTACACAAAACAACAATGCAACAACCTGAGAATTAAAAATATATGCAAGGAATGGCCAGGGAGTATATATGTTGACATTCATGTGAGACCTATAGATGATAAACAGGATGCAGAGCTTTAGCTCTGACCATAATTTTTGCCCAGTGAATCAAAATACATGTGAGAATATAGTGCTTGATAGATGTTTTTTCACTGCTTTATATAAACATGGATTCTTTGGGAAGAGCAGTCTTGCTGCCATAAAGCAGACTCCCATGCTTGCTTTCTTCACATAGTAAATATTCTGCAGCTGGGTAGTGAAGAAATGGACCCTGACTGAGGTCCCAGACAAAAGATATGTGCTAGTCTTTAATCCTCTGGCTACTGACTGCAGGCTGCTTTTCTCTGGAGAGGTCAGATAGAAGATGCAGAAAAAGTACACACACGTAAGCATGGAATCTGAGCAAGCAAGCTTGCAGCCACACGGCGCAAGCCTTACAAGCTAATGCTGAGGAGAGCTACCTCACTGCTGCCATAAGCTCTGCCCATCTTCCCATGGTGTAGCCCTGTGAATAAAGGTGCAGGCCTTCAACTTGCAGACCTGCTCGTGTTCCACTGCAGTAAAAATGACAGCTTAAACATTTTTGAACTGCACAAATACAGAGGACCGAAGAAGTCACAATTTGAACTTGAGGTTCTGTATAGAAATTAAAAATGTAACACTGGAGAATGTCACAGTATTTTATATATTTTAAATATATATAAAGTAATAAAAAGTATGAAGTGTATAAGCAATGTAGCTTTCCCCCCACCTTATTATAGCCTTTCCATCAAATCTAGTAATCCTGTATTTGTGCATCTAGTAAGAAAATGTGGAAAAGATTGAATCTCTTTATTAGAAGTTTTGAAGAATAAGTTAGATAAAAACATGCCAAGGACAGTCTAAGTCTACCTTAACTAAACAGAAAAAGAGGAGTGCACTACAGCTTCTCATGGTCTGCTGCAGCCCTACATGCCCATAGTTTCCATGAAGAATAAGGGATTTGCAACACACCTTTCCAGAAGATAGCTTCAGGTCGGAGTTCTCTTTGTGGTCAGATTTATAAAACAACACTGAAATTTCCTTTCAGAGATGCAATTATTTTCTAAAAAAAAACACCTCCAAAACAGAAATTTATAAAAACAAATTGGAAAACTCGCATCAGATTTGTTAAGATGGAAATATTTATAGCTGTTGCACTTGTAAGATTATTTTTTAGATAATTCAAATTAGGTGAGCAGAAGAAATAAAGCCAGAGCAAAAGAGTTACAGTAAGACTGTTTACTATAACTAAATCTGGGTATTGCATCTTTGTCAACATCTTCAGAATTGCTCAGACATTAACAAAGTTAGGCACAGTGAATAAAAAATATCTTTGTTTTGGAATAGTCGAAAGCTCATCTGCCTCACTTTTTGTCTCTTTTATTTTTCAAATTCATTAATTTTGACCATCAGCAATAAACTTAATGTGTTATGTGTATGGGTATACGTATAACTTTCTTAATTACCAAAACTAGCACAGATAATATCTGGGCTGCCTATCCTGTAAATATCCTTAGGATCTCAATATATCCAATAGCACAGAACAAATACTGTGAAATTATGACTGATAAAAGAAGGGGGATTGATTTCTTCTTTTTTTTTTTTTCCCCAAAGAAAGATAAACCAATTTATAAGTGCAGTAACTGATGAGCAATGGCATTCACCAGTAAGAAGCCAGATATTCTCATGATTTTGGAATTTTGAACTTCCTTGTTGTTGTGCTTTATGTTTAAATGCAGACAAAGAGACAGCAAGAAGTACATCAAGATTAAGTCAGAACTGTTAACTGAACCAATTTCCTCTTGATCTGCTGTGCTTTTTTTAAGACCATCTTTTTCCAGTGAAAAATATCTCTGTTACAAGTAGTGCTGCTACTGTCTTTTTTTTTTTTTTTTCTTTTTAAGTAAGAGAAAGTTTAGCCTAGCCACTTATTGCAGGATTCAGTTATGCTCATCAGATGCAATCCAGTAAAATGATTGTGGACTGACAGACTATATGTAGGACTATATTTTGACTGTAACTGCTTAATATTTCTGTTCTAAGGGCAGACAAAACAATTGTTGACAAGCTTAATAATATATTTAACACATTAGGATAAGAAATAACTTTAAGAAGCTATTAATAAAGTAATATAAATGATATCGTAGCATATTTTTCCCAATAATTGTGGGGGGGCAAATGTAGCTATTAGTGCAAAAATTCTTTCATAAAAGAAACTGAAAAAAAGATACGTTAGGCTTTTTGTGATTTGCTGCATTATGCATATGAGTGGAGCCTACTGGAGGTGAAAAGAATTGGGTACTGACATAAAGAATTCAATGGTACGCAGAGACAAATTTGCTTGTCAGTATATATATAAAGCAATGACCCGAGACTATGTCAAAACGTCTTACAAAGGAACACGTACAGAGAGGACAGAAAATTAAGCAATAATTGCTCTTTTGTGAGGCAGACAGGAGAGCATTTCCTGCTCTACCTTTTGTGTTATTAACAACAAAGAAGACAAAGTGCTAACTAAAGTGTTCCCCCAACATCTGAGAGCAGAATATAATAATATTTGGCAGTTTCATATGAAGTGAGAAAATGATTTTGATTATAGTGGACAGAATTCCCCCGTATTCATTACTCTAACAATATTCAGAAATACTTTAAATTTTATGCAACAGAAAAGTGAAAAATAAGGTTACCCATGTTGAAAGAATTAACAGATTTTTCTCAGTATCAGTGCTGTGCGTTAGAAATATGAGAGACCTCAACAGAGACAAGTGTCCTGTTAGCAGAAGCAAGAGAAGACATTTTTGGCATGTCATATAATACAGCTCTGTGCACGGATATGTGCAGTGTTGTGTGATGCACACAGTGTTTGTTTTGCATGATGAGACATCTTTATTACAATTCATCTCAGTAGCGGTAGGTTTTGGAGAAATTATGAGACTTGTAAGATTTCAAGTTAATTGTGCTAAATGAGATACACTTTGTGAGCTCTCTGGTACAATGGACAAATCACCCCATGTCTTGAAATGCATACTGTGTTGTTTGTGAAGCTACATCTGAATGTTGGATGCTGTTTAGTTTCCAAGCATGTGTTTCTGTTACATTTTTTTTACCTACATCATTCAAAGGACGAGAAATACATAAAACTACAGGCTTTTTATGGTCTGAGCCCTACCCTATTGCCTTCTAAAGTTTTCCAGTCATTTCATCTCAGGTCTTCATTGCCTCTGTCTTGCAAAGTTGCCATAAGTAGGGATTTGCTGGTGCCCAGGTGGGTGGTGAGAAGGGCGGATGAGGACTGCAGGGGTGCCATGAGCAGTGAGGGGATGCTGTGACATGTCCTCCCGGTTACCTGACACTTCTGACATCTGTGCAGCCAGCTGGAAGGGATGCCTTAGTCATTGCCTTGAGGGGAATGCTAAGGGAAGGGATTATGGTGGTGGGGAGACTTCAGGTGCAAAATGCTGCTCACAAAGCAACTTAATTTCTAAAGCCGTTAATTGTTCAGCATTGCAAGACCTGGAAAGGGCTTTAGAAAAAACACAAGAGATTGTAAAAAAAATAACCAAGATAGAAACATTGTTTTCTGCCTGTGTAAGTAGAGCTCACATAATCTGAGGTAACATCCTCTACAGTCATTCATAGTGGAATGCATATGCAAGAGATGAATAAACTTGACAGTCTTGTAAGCCTGCATTAGTAATTAAATTATGTCAACAATCAAATCTGAAGTAGCTGTTCCACAGTAGGCAAGTAACATCTTTATACTACAGGTGGTCTCAGGCCACAAAAGGTTTAGAAAGAAATGGAAGCACTGGTGGAGTAAGGGGAATTAAAGTGATATGCAAAAGGAAAAATTAAAGCTTTCCAGTGTAGTGTCCTATTAAAATAATGAAATAAAGCACACCTTATCAGGTATGTCTCCATAGTGACGACAGCATGGAATTGGTATCTGTCTTTGAGATGAAAATAAGGTAGTGTACATGCAGCATGTAGGTACATGCTTTACATAGGTAAAATCTCATTAATGCCTACAAGAGATATCGTTAAGCAAAAATAGAGCCCAAGGTAACTGGAATAACGACAATACTTGTTCCTCACTTTGATAAAAAACAGCTATCAAACAAAAAATAACATAAATACATTTAAGATTTATTTATTTTTTTTAATATGCTTACCAGTGACACGCAAGAGGTAAAGGAAGCAGCTACCCAACATTAGGAGGGGAATAAATTTCAGCATTAAGAAAACTTGTCAGCCTTTCAGCCGTGGCACAGGTGAGGACAATGACAGAACTTACATTAATTTTGGCGTAGAAAAGGAACGTGCCCTCGAACACCAGCGCTAAGAAAGAATACCCAAGCCGCTGAGTGTTAATGTAAACCTTCTTACGCAGCGCTTCGTACACGATTTCCTAATTCCTGCGCCGTGGGGCGTCTACCGAGGCTCGGAGGTGCGCCGAGGCCGGCCCGTTCCCGCTGGCAGCCCCCGGCCTGTCCCGGGGCCCCGGCTGGGCAGCAGCCCCTCCGCGGGCACGGGCACGGGCACGGGCACGGCCCTCGCAGGGCCCCGCAACCCCCCCAGGCCGCCGCCCGCAGCCTCGGCTCCTCCCTCGGCGGCCGCAGCGGCGGGGGGGTGCTCGGGGCTGGGCTGGGCTGGCCATGGCGGCGGAGGAGGAGGAGGGCGAGGTGGACTGGGTGGTGGACACCATCGCCGGCTTCCTGCGGGGGCCCGCCTGGGCCGTGCCCGTCCTGGAGTTCATGGAGCAGAAATGCGAGGGTGAGCGGCGGGGCGGCGGCTCGGAGGGGATGCCGGCCCCGGCAAGGGGCCGAGGTAGGCGGCAGCTGCCCGGGAGCACGGGGAGGACCACGGGGCCTGGCTCTGAGGAGAGAAGAGGGAGGGGAGAGAGGGGGGGGCATCCCTTAAATGTACGGCATGTAAGGCTGAGCCCCGGGAAGGCCCGTTCTTAAACTGCTGTCTTACTGGCCTAACCGTTCTTAAACAAGGCGTATTTTACCTTAAGAGGGAGGCATTTTTAAGCGAAAAGGCGATAGGAAGAAAAAAAAAAAATCTTTCTAGTTGCTTTAAGTGACCAGAAATTGAGCAAGTTGTTAATAGCCTCGATGAAGACAGCTCGGTTAACAGTACATGTTGTTTAATCACTATTATGTGATTTTTCCCCTCCAAGTTATACTGTAATGCTGTGTCCAAAACCTAAACATTTTGAGTGAAATTAAGAGGGCTGGACATGTCCTGAAATCATCGCTTTTTTTTTTTCCAATGGAAATTTCAGTTGAATAAGAAATTTCAGTGTGTGCGTGGAAAATCCTTAGTGATGATGAAGATATGCTGTAGAACAAAAAACTTGCACCAGTCATCTCTCCTGAATTATTTGAAGTGAAATAAAAGTGAAATTTTATTTGAGGAGATTGATTTCTGACCTTGTCAGTAGTTTTAACTTTAAAATACTGAAGTATGACACAGAGGCTTTCAAATACATTTTCTTTCAAGGGAGTTCCTAACACTAAGCTCACAGTACAGACAGTTCTTACCATTCTTGTGCTCTACCTGCTCGCATTTCTCTTTTCTCCCATCCATCTGCAATGGTCGGCCTCTGTGGGGCAGCCCAGGTCCATTGCTGTGCTCTTGCTGCTGAGGTCTGTTACGAATTTGTACTTCATGTTCAGAGTGAAACAAATGCGCCTCTCATTCAGATCACAGCTTTCAAGCAAGGTTCTTCTCACTGACCCTGAATTGTTCCCACCCTTTCCAATCTTTGTTTGAGGCAAGATCGCTGTGACTACTCACACCTTTCCTGTTACACTGTTAAACAAGACAGACAAGACAGGTAAAGTTACTACTCTGCAGCTAGGAAGCGAGAGGGAAACCTAGGCTAGGAGTTCTGTCAGAGGAAGTCTGCCCAAACTTTTTGTCCTTCGAGCACTTTGATCGCCATGGAAATAGGCTGCGTAGGGCTGCCTCTCTCTCGTTTTAGGAATCAGGGGAGCTCATTATCCCTCTCTGAAGCAATGATCTCTCCTTAGAAGGTTGAGTGGAATTTACTGGCAGTAAGAAGATTTATGGAACCTCTGTAAATTTCCACGTAGTGTGAGGCAGGCTTATATAATGGCCTCCTGCCAGTTTGTTTCTGTGTGAGAAATTAGAGCAGCAAAGTAGAGACTTCACTTATTGCATGTGGTCTTCCAAGGTATTTGTGCTACAGAGTTTTGTTGGACAACTCTCAGCAGCTATTGAAAAAAAAGAAAAGGCTAAAGAAGTGTTGCTGCAATGTTAGGGTTGCTAAGCAGCACATTTAAAGAAATCTGAAATTTTTGTTGCAGTTATCTGTGCTGTTTGCTTTTCCTTTCAATAAATGTGCTGTGCTATTTCCATTGCTGTTCCTGAGGTGTTTTGTCACGACAGAATTAATTCTCAAAACATTTAAAGCCTTTGGACAGAACAAGCAAATTAAGATAATTTTGATTAACTGACAGTAATTTCTGATTCCTTAAAACTAGAGTTTGAGTTTCGGTAATAGGTATGTAAGGCACTGATTTTGGAGCTGTAGGCAGGAGTTAAGCTACAAGAGTCCTCATACTTCAGCTTATAAATGATCCTACTGTTTTTGTATCTGTTGATATTTTCTCTCTTTGTGTCTCTCCCTCTTTCTGTGGACTTGACTAATTTCGTGTAGCTTCATATATTCCTTATATGTGGCTGCGAAATGAAAACTGTGGGT
The DNA here is from genome assembly GCF_964034855.1 of Anser brachyrhynchus. Taxonomy (NCBI): domain Eukaryota; kingdom Metazoa; phylum Chordata; class Aves; order Anseriformes; family Anatidae; genus Anser; species Anser brachyrhynchus. The sequence goes on along the minus strand of NC_137696.1, from coordinate 9,594,460 downwards.
ATGCCTTAAAGGGAGGGGTCTCTGGTTTTATTCAAGTATTCTAAGATATAAATTGAAATACTGCTTTGTAGACAGATGAGCTTGACAACAGTTTTGACCACTGAAGGGTAAAGACAGAGTACAAAAGGAACGAGCAGATATCGTTGCCTGTGACTGCCGTACCCCATGGGACAGCCTCCTCGCCAGTCGCTTGGTGGTGGGACTGGGGGTAGAAGCAGAACAGCCCTCCTGGGGTTGCTTACTGTCTCTTGTTTGTAGGTTCAGAGTAGTCACTGGCTCAAACTTGACTTAATTTTCATCCTGTTTGAGGGGTCCTAGCAACGGTTTTCAACTTTAACAGGAAAATGATGAGTTCGACTCTAAGGATATCGGGGTCCCCTGGCTTATTGTGAAGCAGTGGGTTCTTCAGGTCTTTGTTCTGTTGGGTGACCAAAGACTGAGCCAAAACCTGAAGGAAAAACAATCACTATGTGATTTAGGAGTCCTAATGTGAGAAAATCCAGTATCCCCATTCAAATACAGAACTCCTTAATGCCACTTAAATCAGAGGCGATGCTGACTGCAGCTTGCTTTGTTTGGCATTTAGCTTCACTCTTTTTGTTCAGACCCTGAGAACAGAGAGCAGTTTGTGCAAGCTTTCCACTCTGCTTTCCGTGTCATCCTGAAGCTGAGCGAGGAGGAGGAGGAAGGACTTGGAGGCAATCCCATTGACATGGGCAGGAACAGTAAGATCCCTTTGTCAGCCCTCTTTGGGGGCTCCGGGAGGGTCAGAGCAGGAGGAAGTAGAAGGGAACAGTCACCAAGACGAAGGTTGGGGCCTGCAAGAGCTATACCAGAGGTCCCCCAGAGGGAAGGAGATGTAGAAAACAATAGGGGCAGTTAAGTAGCTTCACCCTCTTGGATTTAGTAATATCATGGCCACCACAGAAGCTGATTATTTTTTTTTTCATTTAAGATTTATAGTACTTTTTTGTGGAACAAGCATTTTCTACCATTTGAATGTATTACTATATACTTTTAAAGTCTTTAAAAAAAATCCTTTCATTAGAAAAAGCTTTCCCTTATGCAGAAAAGACAGAAAAGCAAATGTTGCGTTTTCAAATTATGTCACTTAAAAAGAAAGTTTCCCTTGGTTACTTAGAGGGCCTGAATTGTTTGATGGGATTTCTATACTTGCATTGCTGTTGGTTGTTACAAATTGATGCAGGTGTTTTTTGTTATAGGAACAGCCATCTTGCATCACATCAAGGTTCAGAGACGTTGCCTCAGCATTGTCACAGCAGGAAAATGCTTTCTAAAAGGCCACTCTGAAGCCATGTGACCGTTGGACTAATTCCATGCACATGAACACCATCTCCATCGGAGATGTCATATATGAAAAAAAATCACACCCGCTGACCAATTTGTTAGGCAGAACTCCCATTCTTCAAATGACTTCAAAGCATGCAAATGAGAAGGGACTTGTCCAACATACGGTGGCTAATCTTGACGGGTATTGAGGATGTCTTACTTCTAAGCCTCTGCTTTAATTGCTAGGTTTTACATTACCTCTGCTCATTGCTGACGTGATAAAAATGTAAATGTTTCCAAAAAACCCTAGGTTTCCACGCAGCCTTCATTTAAACGTATGTAGAGAAAGACATCCTGATTCATGTGTTATTTGCCATATTAGAACAACATTATCCAAGTTCACAGGGTAGTTCTTATATTAAATCTTACTTTTTAATGTACCTGTCTGCTGAATCCTCAGCTTGCTTAGAAATTTGCTTCTGTTATGAAGATGTGTTTTTCTGATATTAAATTGCAAAAGTTAATTACAATAAGTTAACAAAAGTACATGGTTAGCCTGAATGTGTGGAAAAAAATATTATTGATCATGTCCCAGATTGTCCCATGATTGAATGTATTAACTTGTAAAGGTCTCTTAGAGAAAGAAAGTGAAAAATGAAATATATGCCACAAATTAATGTGCTAATACTTAAAACACTAACTCAAAAATGTTTGTTTTTAAGTTTTTGATGATGAAGAAGAAAGCAAGTTGACTTATACAGAAATTTATCAGGAGTACCAAGCTTTGGTAAGCATTATTCACTATTTGTGGTAGATTTCTAAGAAATAATTTACAATGTTGCAGTTGGAAATTTATCTAAATACTACTTTATTATCTTTGTTATTTAGAATTTTCTACTGTTGCTTGCCATAAATGTTTAGATATTCTTGAGCCATAGCTGTCATACGTGTTTTTATGCTTAAACACCGGATACGCAGAAAAGAAAATTCATCCGTCTTACGCAGTTACTTATTTTTCATTAACATCAGTATATCATATCATATCTAGATAAAATATATCAGTATTATCAGATAAAATATATCAGTATATCATATCTAGATAAAATACTGTATTCATAAGCTAGATAGTCTTTATATTTTCTGGCAAGTTAAAATGAGAAATAGCACAATGTCAGAAAACGTGTAACTTGCATTTTGTTCGCTAATGAGTCTGGTAAATCTTTTGAGTTGTTTCAAATATTGTTTCCAAAAAACTGCAGAATATTTTTGAAGTGTGCTTGGAAAACCTATAGATCAATGCACACAGTTTTCTAAAATATTTCCTCGTAACAAAGCTTGGTCATATTTGGTGTTGAAAGTAGCACTTGAATGAATACAGGCCAACATTCATTTTTGCTGTGACCCTGAAAACTATTGTGCATGCAGACTGGAAACAATAAAAAAAAATTATTTACAAAGGAAAAAGTGATGAGGAATACTAGCCAAGAGTCTGGGGAAAAAACGTAGAGAGGTGAGATTCCTGGAAATTGCAGAGGCTAAAATAAGTAGTAACTGAATTCAGCAACAAAAATACCAGTTAATTTAAAACAGGTTATCAAAGCAAATCAATCCCTAAGTATTGCATCGATTTTCCTGTGAATTTAAAAAGTACAATGGCAGCAGAAAAGAAAGTACAATTACAAAAAAAAAGTTTCTTAGGGAAAAGTCTCTTAGAAAGTAAGACTTGTATTTTCTTATAGGTTGAAAAATTATTAGAAGGTTATCTTAAAGAAGTTGGCATTACTGAAGAGAAATTTCAAGAAGCTTTTTCATCTCCTCTTGCAAAGACACATACTTCACAGGTATATTTTCCTTTGTTACAGAATGTATAGATGTAATTTTTAGTTTTGTATTTTAACTAATGTAGCAGGGCAGAGATGTTTAAAAAGTTTTTCTTTGTGTGTTAAAGCTTGAATTTTCTAAAATCTAATCATAGAATCATTAAGGTTGGAAAAGACCTCCAAGATCATCTGGTCCAACCATCAACATATCTATTTATGTTATGAACTTTGATCAGCAAAATGTGCATCTTTAAAATAAAAACAGATACTTGTGTGGGGTTGGAAACCTTTTGAGATTTCTTCCATGCTTTGTATTTTTTAAATCAAACACTAAAACTTAAAGGTATGTCTGACACCTTTATTTGCATGTTTATCAGCTTCACATTAGTCTTCAGTTCGTTTGCAGTAGTAGACAAATTTGAAGATTAAAAAAAGATATATTCTGTAAAGGTAAAGATGTTTTCCTCTGATTTTGTAAAGGCAAAAATTGGCCTTGAGGAGAAAAGGCATGATTCTGCAGTACTTGCTCAAAGATATCTTTCAGAATTGTCTCAGGTATATGAGGCAGAGAAGTAGGAGCTTCTGCTGCCTGTGTAAATTGTGCTTTGTTGACATATCTCCTCCTCGATGTGCAACAAGATTCTTCAGAGCACACATTCCTCACACAAGCTTACAGATTTGTTCAGGAAGTCAAACAAATTGTAGTTGTAAACTTACGCTGGGAAACCCTCCAGGTCTTGTGATAATATTCTTGTAGCCATGATGATCTAAGGACATAAACCCTCAAATTCTTTTCTAGCCTATTAGCTCAACTTGTATAGCTGGTAAAAGTAGTCAGATAGGAGAAGGAAATATAGTTATTAAAAACATGCTCCACAGAATTTAAATCTTAACATCATTTCAAGCAAACTGGGATGGTTATGATTTCTGTAGTTTAATTAGTTTGTGCAAATCTTCCCTCCCACAGGCAATTTTGCAAACAGTGCTGGCAGCAGAAGATTTCAGACTATTTAAAAAAATGATGGTACAAAAAAATATTGAAATGCAATTGCAAGCCATTAGAATAATGAAAGAAAGAAATGGTAAGAAGTGGTAAATACGGGGTTTCACTTCTCTTCATCTTTGTAGTTTGTGCTTGTTTTCTTTTTTTAAAGACTATGTACTCCCATTCATAAATGAGTATAGAATACTGGTCCAGCCCAAGTTAAGGGAGAACACTCTGTTGATTTTGCTGGGACGAGGATTTCAAAATTTACTTCTTGACTTGTAATCTCAGACACAGCTATCTATTTTCCTTTCTAAAATAACAGTGTCAGCTCTATAGAGTTTCCTGTGAAATTTGATTTTTTCTGTTAGCGATTCTTGTTGATAATTGCGCATTAATTGTATCTTTTCATTAACAATGATAATACTTATAATTGAATTAAGCTATTTGCAGAGCAGCAGTGGCATATTCTCTGCCATGCCTACCTTGCAGTTCACACTGTACATTTTTACTTGAAAAATCTATATACAAAGCAGAAGTTAGGGCCTTCATCATTCTCACAGTTAAATTATTTTCTCTTCTTTAAAGGCACTTATCCCTCACTCTACTGCTCTGTTGATGTTTCTGAAAGGATTTTCATCTACTCACTCTTTTCTTCTGTCTTCAATTTTACTATTTAGTTTTGTCTTCCTACTGCATATGTTTTGTTTTTCCAGAGATTATTTTTTTAAATGTCAAGTTTGATACAACACCTACATTTGAAAATGGTTTAGTAAGCAATGGTTGATTTGCAGTCTATAGGAAATACCATGTAACAGCCAATGCAGAGTATGGTTTATGCTTTACTTATGGTTAGATATCAAAACTTTTTTGTGTTTCAGAAAGCTTTGCCTTTTTGCTACTAGCAACTTGATGCTGAGGATCTAGAATCTTTTTGTAAACAGCTTATAGCAAGGAAGAATTAGATGTATCTTTTCTTTCCTCTGCCAAAAAAAAAAAAGGTTTCTTTCACGTCTTTGGTTAAGACTGATGCCAAATAGAGCACAAAACAACTTTCCTTGGAGTAATGCATACATCTTATTTTATTTTGGTAGGTGTATTGCCTGACTGTTTGACTGAGGGTTCTGATGTATTCAGTGAAATTGAACAAGAAGAAATGAAAATACTCAGGGAGGTTCTAAGGTAAAAAAAAAAAAAAAAACGAAAGAATCAATCCTACTTTCCACCATATTTTAGAATAAAAGTATATGGGACCTAATTCTTCCAACCTTTTCCAGGAACCTACCTTCAGCTTCCAGATTACATGAATGTTTTTGTCAAAATCCTATCTGAGAGGAAAAACAAATGGTACCTGACAGTGAGTGTGATCAGGGATATTTAAAAACATAAGGATTACCACCCTGCCATAATGAACTGTCTTGGTGATGCATGGAATGATATGCAACTCTAAAAGTCTGCAAATCCTGAGTTAGAACTGTATCCAATGACTCCGGACAGTGGGAGCAACACTAACTATAAACCGTTCTGGGAACATCCTAAACACAGGTCTAGAGAGACAGGATCAACACTGTAGGTCTTCTTAAAGCGGCTTTATTACTCCTTAGCACTGCAAGAATTACATGCTCTGTTCCATATCCATTAAAGCCTTGGAAGGGCAAATTCTGCCTTTGCAGTAGTTCTTACTCCTTTCTAAAGCTTCCTCCTTAGTTGTCTTCAATGTCTCTTGCTGTGATCTAAGATGAGGACCAATACAACTTCTACAGATTCTCTTCCACTCCCAGTTCTCACACACACACAATTATAAACAAATAATAGCAGATTAACCCATTCCCCATATATTAAATGATGATATTTTTCCTCCGTGTTCTGGAAATACTTCCCTTCCTTTAGCAAATGAAACAAGGGATGGATAGATAAGCCTTGGAAATTTATACACAATTATTTTTGCACAGGGAAGGACAGACTGAGGACTGAGATCTGTGTGTTTATCATAATTCTTTCAAGAGCACATTTTCATTTAAGTCATGAAAGTATTTTGGACGCTTTAATAAATTCACATTGTCCTGCAATTGTTCTGATATTCCTCAAGTATTTAAGCAGTGCTAAATTTACATAGAAGTCATTAATACTTAAGAATTCTTGTGTATTTACTTGCGTTTTATGTTACAGAAAATCTAAGGAAGAATATGACATGGAGCAAGAAAGGAAAAGGACTGAGGAAGTGAGTATCCTATCTTTCTAGGTGGTTTATGCTGATGATTAAGAAATACTGTTATATTCTTGTCCCAGGCATTAACTGTGTAACTGTAAGGCAGTATGTACCACCCTCAGCAAATAAAAGCTATCAGGAAGGTCTTTATGAAAGGTCTGTTCTGTTGTTTACATTTTTCTTGATGGTATCATTGATGTTAGTGCTATATATAATACAACTAACCATCAGTCATTTGGTGCAGCTCATAAGCATATTTGCTCCTCAGCATCTGAACTCCAAGATTCTGGCAACGGATATCAGCCTTTCAGATTTAGAGAACATCTGAATTACCAATATTGTCAAGATCAAAGACATTTCAAAGTGTAAGCTTCTTAGTGACTACAGCATTCATAATCCTTCAGGATTTTTAAGGATCACCTCATAGACAGTATAGTTATTCATTAAGTCAGTACAGTGCTGCCAGAACGTAATTGCCAGGAACTAGAAATCCCCTTCAAGTTAGGCCATCACCCAGTCTCTACCAGAGTAAACCACGCAGAAAGGTACTGCATGTAAGTGGGGACTGGTTAAAGTGCCCATTGTTAAGCAACTGAGAAGCAAGTTGAAATCTGAGCAAGGTTGCTGTGAGGAAGCAGCAATAACTACAGTAGCCATAGTTTTTACAGTGGAAATGTGGCAATAAAGCTTCCCTTCACCAGGAAAACAAACAAAAATAGGATTGTAGTCTGTTTCAAAAGGGAGCAGAACTGCTTTTCTGTTTCTGTCATTAGGAAATTGAGTCTAGTAAGTTTGAAAAGGGAGAGAACTGTCTGTTTCTTCAGCCTGAACTTACACAGGAAGCTAGCTGGAGATCAAATGTTGGTTGAGTCACCATCCCTGGAGGTCTTTAAAAGACGTTTAGATGTAGAGCTTAGTGATATGGTTTAGTGGAGGGCTTGTTAGTGTTAGGTCAGAGGTTGGACTCGGTGATCTTGGAGGTCTCTTCCAACCTAGATGATTCTGTGATACTACAGACGTCTGCATTTTATTTCAAATCCACTCCTGAATTCAAACCCATAATAGGTGCAGATGATAGTTATGCCACTGTAATTCCACCAAATTAACCTCTCCCACTGTCTGGCACTTCAGAAAAGTGGTGACAAAACTCTTTTTCCCATTTACATGTTTCCATGATACATTCCAGAAAATGAGTCACCCATTTCTTACTAAACAACCTGGAAACTCAAGCCTTGGCTCATTTTAAGAATTTATGTTCTGTGTAGATACAGACTTTAAGACATACTCCCAATTAGTTTGGCAGGCAGAATAATAGATAATTATTCGAAGATGCGACTGCGTATTTCATAAAGATAAAACTACTTCAGCATTATTTGCCCAGAGGTGGAATTTTTAATCTTTCTTTTTGTACAAAGAAAACTAGCAAAGAGCACATGGAGAATGCTATTTAAATTTACCTTAGCGCGATTGATCCCTTCAGGATGCCTTCTGCCACTCCTGTTCAGTTACAGGACCAGACCTTAAGAGTTTAATAATGCAAAACTTACTTGGTAGGTGTTGGCAGGAAATCTGGCTGCAGAAGTAATATGAATTCACTCGGTACATCAGTTCACCTGGACAGAAGAGATGGAGGGTTCCAGCAGGAATTAGAGGGTTGATGAACAGCATAGACATTTTCTGAGTAAATCCCAGCTGGCTTTACTGCTTTCAGAGGTGGATTGTGTTGTCAAGATTTCTCACTCAAGTGTGGAAGTAAAACAGTAGTGTCAGAAATTATCCAAGCCCGTTGTTTCCATTCAGCTGATTATTTCCGTTTCTGTGGTAACCTCAGTGTATGCTCCTACTTCTCTTTCTAGCTGCTGTATTTTTATGGTTGGTGGAGGTTTGTTTGAAAGTCACATGAAAGTGTGGAGAAAAAAAAAACACCCTACATTATCTCTTTGTAGATGGGAAATAAACTATTTTTCTAAAAATAAAAGTCAAAAAAATCTAATATTCTTAATTTTGATTGTTGATAAGAGAATGTTGTGAACTGAAATTAAAAATACTGATTTATGACTATAAGCCAGTATGAATCCTACTATCAATAAAGCAAAATAAGTATGCTTTGTTCACTTTGACAATGCAATACATGGTATAAACAACACAATTTTAACTAGAAGTTGTTTGAGGAGGTTTTCTTTGAGTTGATAGTTTAATGCCTGAAATGAAGTGCTAGGAAGTGTAATGCTTGGTTTTGTTTGTTTGTTTGTTTTTTTAAATTTAAGGCACATACCTTTAAATCACCAGATGTGACCAGTTTTCCAGGAGATTCAAGAGAAACTGTAAGAGTTAAGGAGTCTACTGAGGGAGCTGATGTTTCTGAAGAAACTCCAAAAATTTCATTAGGTAATTTTTTGGGAAAGCTCAATACTGAGTATGCAATATTTACGTATACACAGGCAATCTTCAAAAACAGGTGGTGTACTCCCAGTGGAATCTACTCTCTTAAGGGTTAGTGAAAAACGTGTAGCTTTATAGTCTAAGGTCACTTCAAAGAATATAGTTCCGACTTTGCGATATATTTTGCACATTTTTGTTTTCTTCCTGCATCTAGTACTTGTCTTTGTATACATTCACACTAAGTTTTCATATCACAGACACTTGAGCTGGATACTTTTAGCCTTGGTAGTACCTGTGGGCCATACTTGCTCTCTCCATGTTATGGCTGTTAACACATGAAGTGGTTGTAGGACCCTCGATTCTTTAAAACTGAATTAGTGTCTTTCACATTAGGAAATTTAAAAGAAAAAAGCGTTACCTTCAAAATAACCTTTTTTCCTTTTTATCTTTTCTGTGCTTCTTGTGAGGTTTCATTACATTTATTCAAACTCTTCTTCTCTGCTTTTCACCCTTGGAAATATGCAGAAGGCCTGCCGGTATACTTGCATTCTTCTCACAGCTTGCTTTTAATCCTCTTACTTTTGCATAGCTGTGCCACCTTGCAATGGCACCATTAAATTATGTCTGTCTGCAGGACATAATCCTGTGCTTGAGAGACAGGGTATCTTAGAGCCTGGGAGTCAAGACTTCTCTGCAGTAAGCGCAGCTCTTCATTGCTGTCCACGTGCCTGTTCAGCTGATGCTGAGCATTCCCATGCTCCTTAAAAGCCAAAGAAGAGGGAGGTCTACAAACAGCTCTTTGAAAATCTTCAGCCTCGTAGAACTGGAACTGTGGGACAACACGCCTGTCCAAATAAGCTAGTAAGAAAGTTTGCCACAATTTATCCTCCACTGCAACTGTGAAAAAGTGGTTTTAGGTAGTGAAGGCAAAAATCAAGAACACTCACTGTGAATCTTCTCACAGACCCTTTTCGCAACCAGAACTGAGGACTGGCCACCAGACCAGTCTGTTAATACCTACCTCCAAAACATGGGTTTCCAACTAAAGCACCATCGTGGATAACGGGATCATATCCTCTGCTTGAATCTCTTCCCCTTGGTACCAGATACAACTCCAGGAGAGGACACAGCAGCAACTTTAACAGTTTGTGCCTCTCCGCCCTTCTCACTGTGGTTAGTCCCTGACCCTCACTGCCCTCCAGATCTTCTCAGCTCCTGGCTCTGTGTTCTCACTTGCAGGGTCTTGTTACTGCAGAACAGAGCAGCTTGCCATTCTTGACCTGAGTATGAGGAAGAATCCCATACCTAGGGAGTACTGGCTGCCTTGGTAATATGGCCTCTTGCGTGAACCAGTCTTCATAGTCAGGAAGGACTCCCCCAACCCCTTTTTGTCAGGCATATGTTTCTTTTACTTCAGCTACACAGCTTTTTCATTAGCTTTTGCTATTTCCCTATCACCTTGAGACCCACGATTTCAGTTCGTGAACCCCTTACAGTTTTCCACTGCATAATAAATTTGAAGCTAATGGCAGCTGCCTTAATTTTCCTAATTTCACTTTGTTGAGCCCCTTATGAGTAGTTTACGTATTGCAAAACCATTCCTCCCATATACTGACCATCCAACACTTTGCACTACGAGGTGCTAAGAAAGGTGAGTTTCATAGTAAAGGTCACACGCAACACCTCAGAGTGCAGTGGCCTTTCCAACATTCCTGAAGAGCATTTCCCTTTCTGGATGCCTGCAGTTGTGTTTGCACCAAGCAGCATGTGTCATGCAGATACGGAAGAATGCAGCATTGGCTACAGTGGTCTTCTGTGCTTGTATTTTCAGAAGACTCTGAAGTAATTGACCACATCAAACAAATGCTGCTTAGTCACCCACAATATGAACGTACATATAGACAAGTTCTCAAAGGAGAAAAGAGGTTACGTACCAGTAACTGTCATTCTTTGAAATGTGTTGTCTATTTGTACGTTTGCTATCCATCCTCCTTCCCTTGTCTTCTCAGTATCTTTCCAGCTTTGTGGGTTAAGTGAAACTGAGGGTCTTATGATCACATCCTACAGGCACTGCTAGGACATAAGCATCTCCAGCTTGAGTGTTTGCAATATGGACAGCAACAGTGTAAATGTACATACACACAACACATTTCAAAGAACTACTTTCTGGTAAGTAGCTTTCCTTACTCGTAATGTTGGTTCTGGGGTAGATGTTCGGCATACAGTGTGTGTTTTTTGGATTTTTTTACCCCTGCTTTTTAAGGAGAACAGTCCTGGCATGAGGATTTTTCTTAGCTCTTATAGTTAACTCTCATAGTACGTGCCTCTGAGGACTTTTATTCATCACAACAAGACGTTATTTGGAGCATCTAGACTTCTAGTAGTCATATTTCAGTGAAATGGAAATTCTTCAACTTGACCTTTATTTTACATTTCTGTCCTAGTCTGTTTTCCATACTTGAAAGAACATTTCCTCTTCTTTCCCCCCTACCTTTTCACAGTTAAACATAACTTGTAATTTTCTATACTAAAGAAAGTAGCAACATTGAAGAGCTAAACATACATTATGTGTGCTAACTTTAAAAAAAAAACACACACACAAAAAAAACCAACAAAAAACAACAAACCTCCAACAACAATTCAGTGTTCACTATGCAGTACCTTCAGTGGAGCTAGCCTTTGCTGTCTGTTACTGTGGTCTGGTAGAGGCCATGGAAACTGCTTGTACTCGTAATACAAGTTATTTCTCAATATTACTGAAAAAATCCATAGTGCAGCGCTTAGAATTATAATTACCTACATTCAGTTACACATCTCTATTCAGATATCATGGAGAGACTCAAACTGACTGAACATACTAGAAATCATATTGCACTATTTGTGTTTTTGCATCTATACTTTCAGGCTGCTTCAAACACTCCATAGCCTCCTCACTTTTAATAAAAATACAGTAGAAGCAGCAGCTTACCTTACTCAGGAATAGTTGTAGGTCAAGTCAGGAGAAGTATTTGTAAAGTACTGAAAACACCCTGCTTTACAGTCCAGTGACTGGAAGGACTTTGACTCCAACCTTAGAAATCATCATGCTGTCCATCTTAGACACACAGTGGAGTTCTGTGGAATTGCAAGGCAAAACTGTCCTTGGTACCTGTAGATACGAAAAACACAGCTGGAATCAGTGCAGGATTTAATAGCATTCATCTTCTCCCCTGGCACCCACCGACCAGCCCATCTGGGGCTCTGGGTGCTGCCAGGGTCAGAAATCAAGCACGTTCCCATTATATTCTCATGCAGAGACAAGATTGGATTTGAAAATGAGATACTGAGCTGTATACTCTGAATAGGTAATCTTCCAGTTCTGGTGCCAGTGTAATGCTTTGCTCCTCTTGAGATTCACTTACTCCCCTCTCCCTTACAAGTTCACTTTAGTATGGTATTTTCCGATTCCTTCTGCTGAAGCTGAAAGCTAGAAGAATACGCTTGTATTTGGAGTTGGCTAACGTGCACCTCATAGGCTGCTGATTACTGGCTCTGCACAGTACTAACACAAAGTGGAAGTACAGTCTTGATATAAACTGTCCATTGAATATGAAATTACATTCCAAGTACTTAACACTAATTCATAATTATTTGCGATAGAAGTACTAGAGGTACTCACTTTAATGTAAAGCATTATTTTTTTTATGGTGCAATTCAATACTTAATATACTTTTTGAAGGTAAGTTTATGATTAAAAATCGTGTTTCTCATCTTCTTAAGTTTCCCATTTCATCAGATGAGATATCTAGATATTGGAAGAAACACTTTTTTATTTTATACATTTTTTTTCCCATGTAAAATTGCTGTTTAGAGGAATCCTGGAAATCTGCAAGGGAAGACCTAAAACCAGTACGCCCATTACAGAAAGGAACAGAAAGCTTACCTCAGCCAACCAAAGGCAAAGAAGATATTAAGAAGAGAACAGCTGAAAAGCGTTCAGAAAATGCAGCACAAAAAGCCAGGATAGAAGGACTTGTAAGTTTAAGACAAGCAACACCACCTTCCACCCCCCACAAATGTAAACTAGAATGAGAGAACACAGTATTACATTTATATTCTCTATTATTGTAATTTATTTTTAACCAGCATGCAAGCACTGTTGTATGGTATTCAGCAATTTAGTTTTCATAAAGTTCAGATCACCGTTCCTGTGTTAGACTAGAATTCTAAGAATTTAGCATTCAGCCTTTACCCTTGTGATGATTTCTTAGAACACCGCTGTGGCTTGAAATTTCAGCTTGGCTTTTGAAAAGAAACTAGTAATTTTAGAGGCAAGATGGTGTAAATTCTTTTATTTCACAAATACATAATATATATACCAAAAATTAATTTCAAAACGTATTTCAAAAAATCCAGAATTTATCAGAAGAGCAGCAGCTGAGGCAACGGGAGGACTACCTCAAGAAAAAGAGAGATATGCTGATGGCTACAAAGAAGGAGTCAAGAAATAATGTGATACCGCCAACAATCACTGACCAGAAAGAAGAGGAATCATCTCCTAAAGAGGTGAAGGATTCAAGTATTTTAATTATCCCAACCACTTCATAACAAATAGACCATTTCAGTGAAGATGTAAATGCTGCTGAATACAGTAGCAACATAAAAGGAACAAGTGGTGGGGGTAGAGACAAAGTATTTTCTAATTACTGCTTTTGCAGAAGCATACAGGCTAAAAGTTTAATGATTGTTAGCATTTTTTCCTTCTGTATTGCCAAATCCTCTTGATTAATTTAAATTTACGAGCCACTACATTGCTGGCTTTCTTCTAACCTGTGACCAAGTGTTTGAACTGAAGAACTGAAAGGCAGCAGCATTTGACTTGCTTCAGTCACAACGCACTTGTTAAGTGTTTCAGTGGATTGTCCTCTCACTGCCAAACCATCTTTCTTCCATTCTGCAGCATTGAATTTCTGAAAAATGACAAGTGTTTCTCACAGCGACTAATCTTAAAACTTTTCTGGACAAATTTGTTGATCGTAAGACTGCTTGTCATTGCCTTTGTATTTATAAGTACAGTGCAAGGAGGTAAAACCTATGATAATAACAGCAAATTTGCAGTGCAAGGAGAAACACCTGTGAAAATAGCAGAAGCTCTTGTGTATCAAATTCTGTTTATACTGAGTTTCCATAGGGCATATTTGAAAAGAAAAAAATTAAAGAGTTTTACGCAAGTCAGCAGAACAACCTGATAAGTGCTCTATCTAATTAGGGGAGAATGTCAGAACCAGGGAGTGTTTCTGAGTTTGACTTCTCTAACATCATAAAGGCCTGTTCTACTTTTTAGTCTTTCGGGCAAATGCAAAATAAAGTATGGCCACATTTAAAAATACATAGGTATTCTAGATCATGCAGGAAGCTTAAACTCAGTTCACTGACAAATAACTTCCTTAGCTGATACATTCCTTAGCTTATGAGAAGTGCTAAAATCACAAAAATCCTTGCATGATGGGGGGTGATAGAGAAGTCTAGTATGGGAACAAGAAGTCAATTATACCAAGAGAAAAATAAACCATAAAACCAGAATCATGCAACAGGCTAAAGCCAATTAGAAGACATCATAAAAAAAAGAAACTTCTACCTTTTGTTAATCATTGTTAGGGGTTAATATGACAGTGCGTTTGCCACAAATGATAGGTGGAAAGAAATGCTTAAAAAACTCACAACATAAATAAGGAAGCTGGTAGAAGACCTTAAAAAAAAAAAATATAAAAGTCATTGCATCTGCTAAAAAAAATCAGAGGTTTTCTGTTACCTCAGGAATGTCTCAGACTTGCCGTCCATTTTATTACATTCAGAATGTGCCCAAAGTCCTATCGATTGGTGCTGCTTAGTTGTTTTAGAAATTCCCCAGTTGAAGATGAGGTTAGTCCTCTTTCAAAAAGATTGGTACAACAGTGCAGGGGAAAAAGGCAGATTTATGTAAAGAGCCAGTCCTCCACATCCTGGGATCCACTCTCCAAGAAATGGAGTAACTTTGTAAATCATTCTGGGTTGCAAGCAATTTGAAGGACTGGTCTGCAGCATCAGGTTTGGAAGTGAAGTTACTTGGCTGCTCGTTGTTAGAACAAGTTGTGCACCAGCTACCTGCTGTGGCTTAGGGACCTGGTTAGCAGTTAGCATCAAACGTCACAATATGTACCAGAAAGTCAGGCAGTTTATTACTTTTTTTTTTTTCCCATTTTGTTTGTAGGAAATTTCAGAAGAGAAGCAAAAGTTACTGCAGAAGAGGAAAGTGCTTGCAGAAAAACTAAAAGAAGAAGTTATTAATAAGCGGTAATGTTAAGAAGCTCCTTGCAGATCTCAATAACAATAAGCAACTTTAAAAAAAAATTATAACCAATAATTAAATGGATTTGTTTTCAAATATGTTACATTTAGTTTTATAGACCTTTCAGCCAAGCAACTCTGTACTTTATATAAAATATTTGAAATTACACTCAAAACAGTGAAAACAGATTTTCCAGAATGCTGGAAACTCATTGATTTTTCACTGGCATGTACTCAACAGCGAGGCAGTTTAACATCAGCTGAGCACGCAGATTGTGTGGACTACTGGCCTCAGTCACTTAATAGAGCAAAAGCAAATATTTACATCTGTTAAAATAATACTTAAGAATGTAAACAGTTTTGAATGAGTTATAATTTTTTTTTTTTTTTTTAGGATTAGGGAACTTGGTTCTTTTCATTAGAATAATAAAAATAAATTCAATTACTATTTTTTGGCTGCAAAGTATAATAAAATTTAAGTTCACAAAGAAGTGTTGCTATGATCACCTTATTTTTTGAGAAACAGATAACGCAGCTTGAAGTCAGGAGCCAAGACATCCAGATTATATTATGTTACATACTTTTGGAGCAGTTTACCAGTAGCTTTAGTTGCAAAATAAGAACTAGAACCAATAAAAGACCAATTTAGTTCTAAAATCAGAAGTCTTTAAACAAAACAAAAATCATTTACGTTTGTCTTTGAGAGACTTAAAGTTGTGCACATTACAGCCTCTGCTGTGCTTCATTTCATTACATTGTTGACCGTAACAGTAATTCGCATTAGAAGAACAACCCAACTACTTCAAGTTCCATGTAGCTTTTTATTAAAATAGCATTTATAACTGATACATGTTGGCAGATGTTCTTTGCTGTTTCAAAAAGCCTGGTAGGAGGAGGGCCCCAGGCAGAAGAACACAGCTGCCCACCAGCAGGACCACACAGCATGGACCAGGTCAGGTGGGGAAGCAGCTGTGGGTGTGGGACTGGGGGGGGGGCTACAGCCACAGGTAAGAGCCAGTTAGTGTGCTGCCTGTTGCGTTCTACAGGGATTTAAAAGAAATTGAACAGCACAGCTGATGCAGCTTCATACAGTTTTTCTAGTAACAATAAAAATTCAGCATACTAGTTTTTTCATTTTTGAGGAAAGAGACTCCTGTTGGTCTGAATTTATTTTTTTAAGCACCTGACAGTACTCTAGGAAAGAGCTGGAGTGGTGGGGAACATTGAGTGAGAACTAACATGCTTCCATCAGACCCTCAGAGAAGTTGCCTTGGGTAGCTGTTAAATGAAAAAAAATCAGGACAACTTGGGTCCACAGACAAGATGACACAATTTTTCAGCCTCGGGTTAGTCAAGGCACATACTGTGCAACTTTGCTGCCTGAGTAGCACATATAGTACTGAAGGAAGTTAATCATCTTTACTGATGGAAAGAAAAAATCGTCAAGAAAAAAATGATGATCATTAGCAGGAGAGCAAGCACATGCTGGTGACACTGCAGCTATACTTCAATTAATTCCTCAGATCTTCTGCAGTTGGAGCTGACTGGGTGCTTCATCATGGGTGAGCAGTGAGGAGTCCCATGCTTGGTTGCCTGGAGCCCACAAGAGGCAACACCGCTGTCCCCAGGTCCACACGCACAAACCGCCGTCCGTCAGAATGCTTGGGTCTAGCTTACGGGTCGGTAGAAACACACACTCCCTCTGGGATTTCATCTGGTGGTGTAGAGTTACTTTTCAAACTGCACAATAACTAATTTTAAAGAATATTCTAAAATGGCCACATTTAAAATTCTGAGTTAACTTACCATCTACAACAAACCAAACAAAAGCAATAATTATGGAATTACAGGGTCACATTTTAATTCCTGAATTTTACAGTTCAGCATTAATATCACCACATGTATACAAATGGTGTAAAACAAGTACAGTGGTATTTTTAATACAAAATAAACTTCTGTTTTATGGAAAAACTATACTTCATATCTACACAGACAGCCCATCTTTTTCCAAACAATAGCTAAAATTAAAATTAACTACAAAATCTCCAAAACAGAGAAACTGCTTCAGTTTAAACTATTCCAGGAGAAATGGACCCATAACACATTACAAGAGTGATCTATGTGGTGGATTGCAGCTGTTTTCATATTTTTTTAAAAAACATTTGACATCAATTGTTGGGAAATTTCCTCTTATTTCTTCATGATCTTAGATCACATATGGGCAAACTAACATTAAAATATTTACAATTCACTTCCTGCTCTTGAAAATAAAACCTGGACTGTTTGCCTCTATCAACTTACCTATTTTTCTTGCAGTTTGTTTACCTACATGGAATGTGCTTTTATTCTTAAAAAAGCAGCTTTCATCTTGCACCCAGATTTAGGTGCTGCTTGTTGATTCTGCCTCAACAACTGGTGTCCTGCTAGTAATAATTTCATCTTGGTCCAAAATGAGTTTGATGTTAAACACCACTAAATTCATCACTATTAAAAACCTGTTAGTGTTTCTTATTACCACCTCAATTATGCGATTTAAACTTGCAAACAGGAAAATCCCTTGCTGCTTTGAGAAGAGAGAGCTCATTTTAACAAAGCGGAAAGTGATTCAAATTCGGCACAACAAGAAGCCGACAGCTATTCGAGTGTGCCGTGTAAAGCACCAGTGTGACACAAGCAGTTCCTGGAGAGACTTTGGAAGCAGTCATTCCTTGGCATAGATATTACTGGATATCTAATTGAAAAAACGAGCAAAACCATCCATTTTGAATCCAGCTTCCGTTTTCTCCTCTTTAAAAATACAAATTAAAACTTATTTTTTAACTTTTAAACAACTCAACATGCACTATAACTGCAGTGTCCCTCCCTCCAACCATGAGAAATTCAATTTGTAATAAATGGTCCCAAAATCTGGATTGTTCTTATGCAAATACAGTTAGTTTTACCTTAATATTTTTTTTATTTTTTTAAAAGAGGCATTGCTAAAAGAACACAACTGACAGCACCATTACAAAATTAAGATTACTGGGTTCAAAATTTAAGCTTGAATTCTTTTTCCTAGTTCTGCTTAACACTGGGGAAACCCTGCAATATTTAAAAAGAAGTTTACCTTACCTTTCCCTCCCCATGCCCTCCCAACACCTGAGACTTTCCTTGCTGAGAAGCCATCATCCAGGTTCTGTGAATGCTAACCCACTTTTTTTTTTAAGTTTTTTTTTTTATTGACAGCCTGAATGGCAGCCTCCTTATTTACTAGAAAGATATTAAGTTCCTCAGAAGCCTTGTGTTTACAGAACTAACCCTTTCTAGCTCATATACCGAGTTTCTTTTGCTACTCCGTGTATTATCTTACATACTCATGGGAGAAAGCTTTCTGAATCAGATTCTTTTTAGCTCTTAAAACAGTTGCAGCATTTGAAACCCCGTAATAAAAGTTTTTATTCCAAAGTTTTGGTTTCTTTTATGAACCCAGACGAGGTCTTTTCCTTGGAGATGTCTCTTCCTCTTCATCATCATCTTCATCATCAGGATAATCCACTAGACCAACTAGACTTCCCTGCCAATTTAAAAAAAGAAAATCTTATATTGAAAAAAATACCCAGGAAGGCATAATTTTTAGTATATAACCCCCAATGAGCTTGTCCAGGACACACAAGCCTGCAGAAGGTCAAGTCTCTCTTAGGATAGCACTCAAATCTACAGTTACTTGTTTTCAGAACTTTTCATAAACAACAAGTAATTTCCCTCTCTACTACAAGTGTTATTTGTAAGTCAGGGACTACGTATTTTAATCTCAAGGGTTAAAAAAAAGTGTGGAGCTTCCTTGTTCCTCTGCATCCTGGCCTCAGAATTATTTCAAATCAATTTAAGCTCCCAGCTGGACTGCCACAAAGTCTAAAGCATACACATGCATTTTCCTGGTCAGTCTTTCTTACCAAGTCCCTGACAAGGTGCTCCACTAACACAGTTCAGGAAAAAAGCCCAAGCATATCTCACACAAGCACCTGGACAGTTAAAAGTAAGTTGAGGAAGGAGAGCAGTTGAGTTATGCAGAAGATGCAAGATCGAATGGTGCCCATCAGGTTACCAGCAGGTTTCCGTTCCTAATAGTCCTTTCAGCCTTCCCCCACACTAGTAAGGGTTTAACTACACAGGGCTTTGACTGAACACATGTAAATGAGACCCCACCTAGAGACTAACGCTAACCGTACTGCATTACGGACCGTCAGATTTCATTATTACTGCACTGCTCCCTGAAGCGGGGACAGCTGCTTTGTATAAGTTCTCCCACCTTCGTGGCTGTCACTGCTGTGGTCAGGGTTGCGTTCTTTGAAGAGGAGCCATTGGAGCTTGCTGGTGATGTCTGAGCTGCCACGGATTTGCTGTTTGCACTGTTTGCACCATTGGCTGCGCTGGCTGAGTGGGAAAAAGTGAACTTGAAACCCCCAGCTGAAGTCCTTTTGGGAAGATTCTCTTTGTCTTCACTCTCTTTAGCTGAGGGACAAACATTTTCATGCTTAAGTATCAGCTGTATGCCACAAAGCACAATCCACAAAGCATCACACAGGGCAAAAGCAACCTCTTAAATTTCAGTTTAAATGAAAGCTCACTCACTGACCTCATTCAAAGCACAACAGCATTCCAAATGAGAATGGCACAGCTGCGTTGGACATGGGGACAGCACCATCCAGTACACAAAATTTCGTAGAGATTTGGTTTTGAATACCATTTAAAATTGCCCTAGACATGTACCTAGTTAACTCATTTTAATCCTAGCCTGGCTTGCAAAGACAGGTTGGGAATTTGCTACTTACTACTTGAACACCCTTACTCCTGCTTATAGTTCAGAACACAAGCAACTGGGTTGTTTACATGACACTTCACCTATCTGGCACACAGCACACCCAGAGATGACAAGCTGAAATTACGTAAATACCTTTTTTAGTTTCCATAAACTTTTCATAGCTATCTGGAAAATCATCCTCTGGTTTTGACTTTTCAACTGGAGGTACGACAGCTTCACCTTCTTCCTCTTCATCTTCATTGAACCACATTTCTTCATCCTCCTCTAAGGCTCTTGCATCTCTGCGAAATCTATTGCTACGCAATATAGATGGAACACTGTAAGAGACACACGACAAGTGATGCAAGTTTTGTGTGCTGTTTCAGAATTGGACAGGATCAGAAATGGCTTCGACGCTTTAAAGTAAATTCAACAGTTTGGGAAGGCAGTCTAGCTGCCCCTTGTTCTGTCAATGTGAGCTTCACCAAATCGCCAACTGACAAGAAGGGGGACTGAATCCTAACTCTGAATGAAAAAGATTCTGCTCTTCATAAGCTGAAAGTTTTCCAACTAACATTTAATGTATTCACAAACTGTGCTAGAGTAAGCCAATGATGAAAGCCAGATACAGGTTTATTCTGACATTTTCATTGTTAATAAAAAAAATACAAAAAAAACCCCACAGCCTTCTGCTTTTTCTGCCCTCTAGGAAAGATTAAAAAAGCAGTAAGGTGATACTACATAACGTTGGAGAAGGCTCAGAATACATAAAATGGTTAGTACCTGTTTAGTTTCTGATTTTGCCGGTCTTTTTCTTGCTCATATTTTGTCTTCAATCCCTTGAATGTCTGAACGTATTCAATAGATTCAAGTGCATTATAAAAGTTTTCAACTATATGTGCAATAAGTGACTTAATATCTTCCTGTGTAAGAACAAAATAGTATTTAAGTCTCATATATATATACATGCAGAAGTTCAGAAAGCTTTAGAGTTGATCAAAGAGTAACTAATTATCCAGAATGAAGACATTATTGTAAAGAACAAATGTGAAATCAGATTTTTCATAAATAAAAGCTGAAGTCTAGAAATATACGGTTAGAATTTCTCATAAACAACCAATATTTTCAGTACTGTACCAATCCTGCTTGTTTCATTAAACCATGATGTTTGTTATCTTTGCGGTCTAGGCCTTGAGAAAAAATAAGTTTAACTATGCCCTGCTCTCCCCACAAGTTTTTAGTTCTCTTTCTAGTCATCAGTAGTTGCATCAGCACACATGGAAACAAGGCACCTTTTGGTCCCCTAAAAGTCTCACCATATCAGGCAAATCTGATAAACATTTGTTCATATCACAAGGGCAAAAGTCATCTGAAAACACAATGCATTTTCCTTTTTGCTGGAAATGATAGTAGCTACAATACCCTAGGACTAAAAAGTGCTCTTCGTATTCAGAGACCACAAAGATTCCCTGAGAAGACTCCCACACACCAATGCATTTGCCCCAAGTAGCTTAGGAGCTGTTGCAAGTCCCCATTTTCTACCCCAGCGATACAACAAACTGGGTGCCCCTGTTCGTCCTGTCCACGTATACACTGTTCCCAACAATGCTGACAGTGAAGAGCTACTGATTCAGAGCTGACACTAAGAAAGCACATGTAAGATTTTCAAGGACAACGATCACTAATTTATAGTCAAATTGTGTATTACCAGATCTGAGACTAGATTTACTGACATATAACATGCTTCACTTAATTCTTCACTTCAAAGTTTGGTCTGAGACAACTCAGTCAGCCACTTTGAAGAATTTCACCCACAGGATATTATCTTTTACACAGACATACATACAAAGAGGGCCTCTACATACTCTTGGAGGGGATGATCAAGTAAAACGAACAAGCAGCAGCTTACTGGCTCTCTTCTACTTGAATATCTATCCCTGGGATTGTTAGTTTGTAATTTTAAGTATTAACACACTATTTCACATGAAAGACTTGTTTCGTTTTTCTACCTGTGATGACATACATATACACACACATATACGTAAAAGCAGAAGCAGCTGCTAACGTACCACTCTGATGAATTCAAACAGTTCGATCACAGCAGAATTGAGCAGATTGTACCTAGTTCCGTTATCCAACAGAGCATTTATAACTGGTTCGAACAGATTTCCCTTGGTGATATAACGGTTATAAAATTCATCTTTTAGGCCTATTATCCTCCTCATAAAGCGAAGAGCACCTACATGAAGAAAGAAAAGAAAAAAATCAAATAATTTAATAATTACATATCAGGACTCCAGTCTGCTGCTCTTGGAAAGAGCTGAAAAAAACACAGAACTGATGCTACTAAGAGAAAGAAGGGCCCACAAAACAAAGAGCACTGCAAAGTGCTTTGGAAAGTTCTAAATAAACATTTGCAGATAGTTAATTTGTTGTTTTTTCCTGAATTCTTTGACGTTTCTGTGCATGTGAATCTGATCAGGGTCCATTAAGTTTTAGAAGTACAGCAGCAATAAGCTTCAGCACACATGAAGTTAAATTATTAGTACATTCCTGTGCTTCTGTATCTGCTTTCCAGAACCAGCCACTCTTCCTTAAGTACTGTGGATCACAAAGTCCATTCACCTTCTACAAGAAGCACTAGATTTATGAAGCTTTTAGAGATGATCACAAATAATCCCCCCACAACCATATCAAGAGATGCAACCACTTTCCTTCCACCAGAAGCTGCATTGGTCCACATTAACAGACACCTGCCACCTTTTTTTTTTTTTTTCCCAAACTTACTAAGCAGGCAGTCTGCAATATTAACACTAATTATGAACTTAGGTATACACTTGTATTTGTTACACATTCCATGCAGTACATAAAACACCTTGAGGAAGGAGGTAATGACAATTCCATACTCACACAAGGCCAGAAATGTATGTTTTGAATTCATCAAGACCAGTACTCTTCTTAGCAAATCTTTGTTCATAATGTAATTCTTGATGTGATACGTATGGTGTTCCACACAGAAAGTAAGCAGCTCCAAAATTAAGGCAAGTAGTTGTGCCGTTTGATAATTATCTATGAGAAAAAGTCAGGCATTAAGATACACTAAAGAAGGGGGAGAAAAAAGTGCTGTCACAGAACAAATCACCACCACCTTCAGTTGCTGTTATGGTTCCTGACATTTCAGCATCACACTGAAGTGCTTTAGCAAGCAGGACACTGCATCAGAACAAAACAAATACTAATTCAGCTTTGTTTTCTTCAGCCACAAAAATCACCCTGAAATGGCAGTGGGGCTTCTTCCATCAGCCAGTTCCTCGTTACAGGTGCCCAGAGTAACAATGCCCGGTAGCGCTAGTCTTTTCATAATGCTCTTAAAGAACCCTGAACAGACAAAAATCCAAACCATAAAAGTTCAGCTATGACTCCTTAGCATATACTCCACTAAGAGTGATTTTTCAGAAGCAAGGTAGACTGGGAAAAAACAACAACAACAACCAGCCACAAACCAAACACAATAATAACAAACAAGTTAATTAGAAGGAGATGAAAATGTTCTTTCAGCTTCCTGCTGTCTCAAATGAAACCAAAAACCATCTATTGCAATAAAAACTTTTAAAAAAACAATATGGACATGCCTTGTTTTCTATGATGCTATCTTTTTATTTAAAAAAAAAATCCCAGAACTCAAGTTCAATTAAAACTTACCAGGACAAATTGTATTACTCTTAGTGGACCCAACTACTGCATCTGATAAACAGAAAATAAAAGCACTGTAAATATTTAACAGATAGGGATAGATAAATGATTTTATCAAACTTTTAATCAACTCAAAACTTTCTGTAAGTTATAGGGAAATATAAATACAGCAAAAATTATAGCCAGCTGACGTTTCATTCAACTTATGTTACAAACTTTTAAATGCAACTATGTGAAAATATATAACCTAGTACTTCAGAATTATTCCTACGTAGCTAAAAGAAAATGCCTGTCCTAATTTCTTCAGTGAATGCTACCCAGTACTACAGATATCCCACAAGTTTTATTTTCATTTAATACACATTTTTTTCCACTTAACACTGTGAGAACATGGGTAAGATCAAATCAAACACTTCAATACACATTTGCAAAACCGTTCCCTTTCATCCCTTGAAAGAGTACTTAAAAAAAAAAAAGCAGCCTGACTCAGAGGCTGTCATTATATTACATTTGTTTGTAAAGCATTAAACTAGTGAGTGTTAATTATGTGCCGCTTCCTTTACAATTGCCAAGCTAAAGAAAAGAAAAAAGGTAAAGGAGTTCCACATTGTATTTCTATGCTATTGCCAAGTGAAAACTAGTCTTTGGGATGGATCACCTGAGCTGCTAATGACTACAGAGTAACATCATAGCATTTTTGCAAACTTCTTTTCTAAAAAGCACCTGGGAACTACAGACACTCTTTGCTTTACAAGAACTATTTTCTTAAACCTTACTGGTAAAAGTGTTTTACGATTAATGATATACATACATATATATATATATATATCGTTATCAGACATATTATCATCATCAGATAATGTTTTAGAAAGCACAGCGCAGAGGCGTTCTCATTCAAAACCACAATACAGGGCAAGACTGCTCACAGAACCCCTACAACAGAAGGAACAATGGATTTCAGGACACGTATTCCCAGCTTGCATCACAAGCTCACGTCTGTTACCAGTGCTGTAAGTTCAAAATATTACAAGATTTTTAAACAAACAAACAAACAAACAAAAAATACTACCTTTTTCACATTTATCTTCTGATGTATTAGCCAGAAGTGGTGCGGTAAGAACATGCATACAATGGTTGTAGAAGAAATTGAGAAATTCACTTTTTTCTGTTTTCTAAAACAAACATAACTTTATTAAATACTGGCATTTGTATACAGCCTCTTAAGAAAGGGTAGTAACACAGAAGACATCCTACAGATAATTCTGACTCCCTCTGGGCTGCCTGCATCTTTTTGATTGGACTGCAACATTATCCTCACTCAAAACATATTTCTTCATTTTGGGAAGAGATCTGAGACACCAAACCAACTTAAATAGCAACAAAAGCCCACCATGGATGCAAAAACATCCTGAAAAGACAGAAGTGACTCAAAGTGCTACATGTTCTTAAAGGCAGTAATTTTCCCATAGTCACCTTCAACACTTTACACCAAAACACCTGTCATCCTGTCCTTTTCCCTACATATAATACAAACCTATCAATATACAAGTAGGATTACAATGTGCTTTCTTGTGATTTGGCTCAACACTGACCCCCCCGGGCTCTCTTCTCCCAGTATTTATCATTCAGCTACCAGGAGTTATGACTGAACTAGTATTATTTCACCGAAGAACTGGACTGCTTGTGTTAATAAATACTTGCACAATGCCACATACACGTACCTTTTATTATCAAAAGTTAATGGAAGTTTATTTTTAGCTTGTTAAATTTCAGTATCAGACCACACGTGACAGTGTTAAAAGACTTTTTTTTAATCCTCTGACCAAAACAACAGTAAGAAAATCACGCTTTCAATTTTGCTGAGACAGTAAAGTGTCTTTACCCCTTTGTATTTTCTTACATTAGCTGTGGCCAACATATTCTCTGGATCTATCAAAGTACGCAAGAGCCCCATTAACTGCACAGCTCCCCCAAGCTCAGGATCAGTATCGCAGATCATCTGCTCAATGACCACATTGATGAGGAGGATATCCTGGAAAAAGAAATATACACAGAGTTTCAATAGTGGAATGACTTCCCTAGTTTCTATATTAGGATGTTTTGTTTATTATTTAAAAGCAAAAAAAAAAGTGAAATGGGAAAACTGGAAGAGCTGCATTTAAACACTGGAGCTCTGTCAGGCACAACCCACCACACTTAAATGTCTCTGCTAGGCAGAGCTATGATTTTATTACTGTACACACATGGGACAGCAACATGCTTAGAAATTTTTATATCTCAAGTCTAATTCTCCTTATGTTTCTACCATCTACACTTTTGGATTAACTGCATACAAAATGCTGAAGAGGTTTTTTTTTTTGGTCATTGTTTTGTCTTAAAACTAACATATTCAGTGCATTCAACAAACTCTAACACACTTTTACTTACGTCGTCACTCTGTTGTGCCTCTTGCATTACAAATTCTCGGACCATAGACGGACTAAATTCTACCAGATAAGAAAATATATCTGTAGCAGCAGATCTAACTTGCAAGTCATCCATCCCCTAGTAAAAATGAGATCAATTTATTGCAGAACCATTTCAAATAGAGCTGCAGAGAGTCAGGGAGTTTCAAGTTTTGAGAACATGTTATTACAAAAATTTCTACAAGAGATGCAGTGAACAGTGACAGGAGAAAGACAAAACAGTAAAATGCTTTAAAGGAGAAAAATAATGGGGAAAAAGACTGCAAGGATTTCTGTCAATTTGATGAACCAACTACACCAGTTAATTTGTCTGAGTGAGAGAAATTTTTGTACAGCAAGATTTATTAATTTTCCTTAGGGTATGTAATTTTTTCCTTCTGGTTAAATGCACAATTTCTAAGCCTAGAAAACTAATGTAACAGGAAACATTAGGACTTGTCTAGGCCTGGAAAAGAACCATGAGACTAGAGTTTGTCTAATCACTTAACATTTATATTACTTTTATATTTACATAACAGTCAATGTCCTTTGGTAACCTCACATGTTGTTACTCTAGAATATTAAAAAACCACAACAACAGAATATACAGTTTCTGAACAGCAACAGCAATGACAATTTGCAATGGTCAAGCAGCAATAGCTGCTTCAACAATAGGAGAGAAAAAGCCAGGTTTTCACACTGCCGATTATGATAAACTGCTTTATACCACTGAAAATGAGATTAGGATTGGACAGGAACAAGTAACAGTCCAAGATTATCTAAATCTAAAAATACTATTTCAGCACTGCTCCAATAGCAACAACAAAAATCAAACTCCAACATGAAGAAGAATCCTTCCAAATTTTACCCCTGTTATCAAGAGGGCTTCAAAGTAAATGCAAAGTAAAAACAGTAATAGTGATAAAGTTGGGCCACTTCAGAAAATCGTAGATCTTCCGGATTCAGGACATCACTATAAGCTGAAGCTTTCAGAGGAACAAAGTTGTCCAATTAAACTTACAGAAAGATGTTTAGCACATCTGAAAATCTGGCTAAATGGCTGGTTTTTTTTCCTCTTTTTGCCTCTTATTAAAATGTCATTTTCGCTTACCATTACAATTTCAAGAGCTGGAAGGATTCCCAACTTTGCCAAAGTTTTAAAAAACGCATCTCTGTTCTGAGGCTGTAATGTCTGAGAAAATGCGCAGAACTCCTTGAAGAAGTTAACCTATAACAAAGGGAAAAAAAACAACACAGGTATTTGATTCAGAACACACTGAAAGTCAGAAATACTTATGATTTGTATCAGAGTCTGTGTGCCGGTGGGTATATGCCTTCCTGTAAAAAAAAGACTCATCTAGTCCTCTCCCCCCAATGTTCAATAGCAGTTAGGCAACGTTAAGGGTAGAAATAAAAGGATAACAAAGGCAGTTAAAAACAGATGAAAAAATCCATTAAGAGGCTACGATGGACCTCAGAGAAATACAGTCATTTTGTAGCTATTTTATCCCACCTAGCATAGGACAGATTTATACTTCTGTCTGGCTTGCCTTTTGTTTGAAAGAACAAAGATGTTTTCTGATAACATACACTCTAGATTTTTATAAAGGCAACTTAAGCTGATAAACATATTCAGAGATAAATAACGTTTGTAAAATATATGCCAAGGGACTGAGAGGGATGACTCTCAGTCATAGGACTGAAAGGCTTTATTGAGTGAGCACGATACAGTGGAGAAAAAAAAACAGCAATTGGATACAGTACATTAAACAGTACTTTTAAAGTACTTTTTAAAGAAAGTACGTTTTCAAGCCTAGGACTCAAGCTTAGCACTAGCACTTTCTCTATAGTAAAATAAGTTACTTAGAACAAATAAATCAGAGTTTTACCTCACAAGAAACATTGTCCTAGGGAGCACAAAGACTACAGTGCATTAGAAATGACTCTAGGGTTAGGGAAATACCTCAGTGACTGCAAAACCAACAGAACACCTTCAACATTTCTACTGCATGTCTGAAGTTTAAAGTGCTCAGCCACCTACTGAGTACACCAACTCACCAATTCACATCGTTTGTCATCATCTGTAGCTTCATCTGTTAGTTGTGCAAAAACTTCAGACAGAAATTTTTCATCTTCCTGTGTAACATAAAAGGAAAGTGACTTAGACAGCACACCTTACACATTAAAACTCTTATCTTTATAGGCTCTGACACTGTATAAAGTCAGACTGAAGTTAACTATCTGCTCACTTCGTAGAAACAAAAAATGTGCACTAGTAGATTGGGTAGAAAAGCTTTTTTTTTTTTTTTTTTTTAAATAAACACAGTCACCTACATTTTATCACTGAAAAGGAAGTTGCAGCACCCGTCCAAGAGCTCCGTTTCCAACACACAGTCTCAGCACCCGCTCCATATGGCAGGGCTGCCCACTAAGCTGCGGCAGGCAGCATTACTGGGTCCAGTCCCAAAGAACCTCTGGTACTTGTCCTCCGCCAGGCGGCTTGGATGCCTACGGCTCTGCCCTACAACCTGCAGGCTCGCTGCGTGGTTTTTCACTCACATCCAGGCATCACAACACCACAACCCGTCTGTCTGATCCGGGCTTCCTCCCCAGGCCATGCACACAGCCTTTCAGGAAGGGCACCTGCAGGATTCCCCCTTGGGTGCTGCCAAGGGGGCTCTAACCATGGAGCGCCTTTGCTGCTGGCGCCACACCGAGCACTGGGTCACACATCAATTCCTACTTCCCATCTGCAGTGTTTCAATAGTTTGCCACAGCCATGCACCCCCTGTCAAACTTGCTCTCAATAAACAAGCTCCCCCACTTGAGCACAAAGCTCAGCCTTCCCCATCCGGGAAACTTCTCTGATCATTTATTGAGATCATCACTTTGAGATCTCCTGCCAATAGGTACTTATTTTTAGGTGTATATAGGACACCGTTTCTCTTCTTGCCAAGCGTTCCAGTTACACCATGGCTTAACACTCGAGAGGTGCACAAAAACCAGGGTGAACAGCATTGCCTCCAAACAGCTCAGGCACATCCTGCTCTGCACACCGATTTCCCTGCACACCCATGGAGAAGTGCTGGCATTCCTTCACATCAAAATGCCCATCACCTTTTGAATACGGTGCAAATCTCAGAGCCAACAGCAGCATTGTGCTACCGCACCACAGAGCTGGGCAGCACCGCACTGATTCACTGAACAAGCACGAAGGGACGCAGCAGTACTGCGATAACCACCCATGTTACGTTGCATGTTTTAGACAGCAGTTACTTCATACTTAGCTGTCTGCTATTACTAAATTCAATGCATTTTATTAAGCTGAAGTACAGAATTTTTTACAATCACCTGAATGTTGGCCAAAAGGTCACATTTTTCCTCACATCTTAAAATTCTCAGGAAAAAAAAAGTACTTTACAAGCACAAGGTACCTGAATCAGCATCCGACAATGCAACTTACACAGACTTAATAGTTTATTTTAAGCCTTACTGACTTTAACAGCTAAATTAAGTCTGTTAAAAAACCAATCATATCACAACAAGAGGCCAGAAAATCCCCACCACAGACTACTCCGCAACAGACAGATCTCTGGCTTGTCTAGAGCTGCGGCCCGGCGCAGTCCTGATGCCCTAAAGCACAGGGTGGATCTAGGTTTGTTTTCTGGGCTTGCTGCGTTTTCCACATGCCTGCCCTTCCTCCTCAGCAGTGCTGGGTCTGCTGCTCCATGTCACATCGAAAGGGCTTCACTGCAGTAGCAAACAGCCTGGTACTCCTACAAACTGCACTTCCTAGGGAGCTTTACCAGTGTATTTAGGGTAATAAGACTTCTAATTCGTTCACCAAACCCGAAGGGGCTTTAAGATTCTTGTGCCGCAACAAAAAGCTGATTTACACCAGCAGACTGGGAAAGTGGTCCTGAACCTGATGCCCACACTACAATGTAATTTTCCCTAAGCACAATAGCCAGCAACTTCTCTTCCATGTGTGCTTTCTTTGTCACTTACAAATCCAAGGCAGGTCAACTGATTTAGGTGTCAATACTACTTGTAAATCAGCACGCTCATCTCAGTCACAGTCTCAAAGCAGATGCACCCGTGTGCCATACACTCGTCTCGACTATGGCAAGGCCGGCAGTGACCGAGCAGCGAAGAACTGACAGAACTTCAGAGCTTCCTTCAGCGAGTACTACAGGTGACAGTCACAGATCCACTGCTTTCAACTAAGGTGCAAGTAGGCATGCAGTACAGTAAAACTTTGGTGGAAAATAAAGAACTTTACAGGGTTTTAAAGAAAATATCTAAATGGAAGTCATTCATTTTGCTAGTAGGATTTACTTCCTAGTTTCTTCCTGCTATTCAACCGAAGTAAAAAGAAGCCCAAAAGTTTACCCATGTAGTTTTCTGTCTTTTTTTCCCCCCTCCAGTCCTCTGCTGCAGTCTTATGGCAATATTATTTCTCCACTGCCTATATCTTTCCACAATTTTAATACTCTCTTCTTCACAAGAAAACAGACACGTTTGTGAAGTTCTATTCCACACAAACGTGCCATTTCCCCAAGTACATGGACCAGAAATAGAATGAAAACATTTTGGTAGCCATTAGTTTGAACAAAAAAATATGAACTGACAACACCCCAACTGTCAGCAAATGCAGCACAGCGCTTCGCTCCAAGGCTCTTCCCGCAGCCTAGCTTCTTTGTGACAATCGGCTACTCTTAAACCTGCTTCTGACTAGGAACCTTTCAGTGAGTTTTTCAAAGCTCTGATACAGTAACATTTTGGTTACCTAGTATTACTTTGGGATATCAGTATGAAGAGAAAACGATTCAAATTAATTCATTAACTACTTTATACTACAACATGAACATTTGAAATTAGTACAATAAGATAATTGCTTACAATCCATTAAAAAATCTGTAAATAAACTCACCTGAAATCTACTATCTCTAAAAATCAAAAATAAAATTAAAGTTTCAGAAATAAAGGGAAAAACAATGCAAATCACTGTGCGTGATTACTTTAGACAGTGTTATAGACCCATAATCAATTTAAAAACTACACCTAGATGTATCTATACATAATCCATCTATACCATATTAAAAACCACTTACCTGCAACATACTGACAATCTCAACTTTGTTGAAGAAAATAAAGGAAGTAAGGGTAGAAAGAAAATTCTCTTCAAAAACAGATGGTGTCGGCAAGATGATGTCCTGAATATACTGTACCCTGTAAGTCTGGTGGATTTTTTGCCTGAGT
Organism: Anser brachyrhynchus; assembly: GCF_964034855.1. Lineage (NCBI taxonomy): Eukaryota > Metazoa > Chordata > Aves > Anseriformes > Anatidae > Anser > Anser brachyrhynchus. Next base: position 9,563,289 of record NC_137696.1, on the reverse strand, counting down.
TCAGAGTCTGTTATAGGAATAACCTCCTTAAATTTTGCTGTTTTGGTCAAGAACTCCCTGTGCCGTTTTGGCTGAGCCAAAGAAGGATCATACTCAAGGCATCCAACAACATCCATAATACACTCATCAGAAAACATCACCTCAAACAGAGTTGCTTTATTGAGGAACAAAATTCCTCTAATAATTTCATACAAATGATGCAAGCCTTCTGTGTTCTCTAAATTCTCGCAGACTTGGAAAAGCTGCAATAGTTTTTTAATGTAGCCTTCATTCTCCAAGGCCAGCGCTAGCTTTTCTCTACGGATGGGTGAGGAGAGAACAGAGGTAACTAGGTCAGCAATCTCTTCAAGTTTGTTGAGTTCACAAGAAGGAAGGTCGATCAAAGGACTAGTTTCAGGCATTTCTTCTATGTGTTCCTCTTCGGACTCGATAAGGTCCTGTGTGACTTCCACTGAAGGATCCTTACCCTGAACCTACGAACAGAGCGTGCACAATTACTGTCTCATCCCAATACATATGCAAGAGTAAATCAAGTCAATAACACATACATAAATCCTTTCATACCTTCAGTTGCCTGGAAAATACCTAACCATGAAGAGGAGAAGTTTGCTGCTTGTGAATCCTACAGAAGTCACTACCATTATCTTAATAGGTATTTCTCAGAAAGTGAAAAAAAAACAAAACAAAACACAAACCACCAAAACCTAATGACATCTGTGAAATAAAGTAGTCTGAAGCACCTTGAAGATAAACACAAAACATACTAGGAAAAGAAAAGATGGGCATAACAAAACCTTCTTCCAGTGTCTCAAACAGAAGTGTATGAAGACTTCAAGTCACAATAAGAGCCCACAGGTGTGTTAATGTTACACGAACCATAACAAAAGGACCAAGAACAAAAGACATGAAAGGGTCATGCCCCAACTGAACAGGGGAAAGGGGATGCAATCATCTCATCTCCTGCTCTACAGCGCTTTCCTTCTGCTCTGTATGCCCCTCTCATCTCCTCAGCCTTCTCATGCACCCTATGCTTTTTATTCCCTTCACTGATCCAACCCTAAGATTCATAAATTCCCGGTGGACCTCCCTCACAAAGGATCACCTCTCAGACAGCAGTCTTGAAGTGCTAGGAGTTCTGAAATACAGTGCAAGAGACTAAGGCTAATGTTTTGCGCTGTCTGATCACACAGAGACCTCCCTCTCAGACAGGTGATCAGCTCAACCCCAAACGGGACCAGTGTGAAACCTGGACTATTTATTAAACACATATACTTGCAATTACTAGCATTGGTTCCTTTCAACAATGGTATTTGAGTACTGGCTGAGAAGACTTGTAGCCTAATGAATGCTAAGTTTAAGAATGCATCTAAATTGCCTACTTTGTTCAAAGCAAACTGCTAGAAAACCCCAGTTCCAAGTATCTTTAGTTACAGCTTTACACTTTTAAAATCTGATACAGTTACAATAAGTTCTGACATGAAAGCCTGGGTTTCTTCTTTTAAGTACACGTCGGTGCAATTCCACTGACTTGTTAATTCCAGAGATGAAAGTGTTAAGATCTATACTCTGTTTCATAATAACGAAGATTGAAATATCCATAAGACATGGATAATAAGACTTAGGTCATGATGAAAAAATGACCGAGATTTTAAGCTCTGACAGCAATGTCACCTCTGCCTCTCACAAAGCAGGATCTGTCTCCTTGTGTGTTAAAACAGATTGTTAGTTCCACACTCCAACTAGTTAGCTCCTTGCAGACTGGGAGAAGGACAATTAAAATCTGGCATCCCCCCAAAAAAAAGAAAACAAGGAAAAGAAAGAAAAAGAAAAGCCACAGAAAATAGTGATGAGCATATGCTTATTTTCCAAATAGATTTAAAAATTACAAACCAAATACGTGAAGCCACAGAAGACACTAAATCATTTGGAAGAAACAGAATATTAAAATATAACTGTACCTGGCAGATTTTCTCCCAAATTTCATCACAGCCAGCTTTTTCTTGAAAACTCAGTGCTAAATCATAATTTTCTGCTTCTGACCAAACAATCAAGGTGTCCTGTACAAGACAAAAAAAAAATTGTTTGAGACAGTTCAGACCTACACCACATATTCATCTGTATTCCATTAAGTCATGCCTAAAGATTAAATAATAATTACACTTGTTAAAAAAAGACTATAAGCCACTGAAATATTAAGTTACCTGTTCTGCTGTAAGGGACATTTCTTTTTTGCTTTATGAACATCCTCGTACATATTATCCATCTATGTATTTTTTCCATACCAAAAACATTTATAATGGCATTTTTCTGCAACCTAATTCCAAGCTGAGGCTCTTGGTTGTGCATGTGAATGCACACATCACAGGAAATTAAGAAAACTTGCAATATAAAAAGTTAAGTCTTCTCATATTTAAGAAGCTGCAAACCAAAGTAAAAGATTACAGTGCTTCCTCCTCAGAAAGGGTTTAATACAGCTGTAGCAATGTGAGAAACAAAGCCTCACCTATTACAAACAGGTGTCTTTTTCCTGAATTCAAAGACATACGCCATGGATTATATAAAACTTGTAAGATACTACTAAAGCTCCAAACATCCTGCCATCAGGTATTTTCACTTGAGCAAATTTTCTTTCCCTCCATTCTTATTGCCTCTATTCAATTTGTACACTTGCACAATACATCTAGGAATTTGTTGGAATTTCTGAACAGACTTTTTCTTTTAAATGGAGTATTATTAGGTCACTTGCTGCTCCAAGTTACGCATTTTCTTTCAGTATATATCTAACAAAATATTTTATGACTTATTTCACTAAGACACTACTACTACAGAATCTCTTACTCTGAAATAAACATAACTACCTCATTCAGGTTAGAACAGGTCCTAGACAGGGGGATTCAAACACACACTGAATAACGGCACTTGCACAGAAGAACTGTGTGAATGTAACTTAACTGGCTGGCAGTGAACTGCAGTATATCTATTTGTTCTTTCATTTTTACTCCTTCATTTAAAAGAAACAGAGTCTGCCCTTAATGGAAAGCACTGAGCTCATTGCCCTGTGACCTTAACGCTCAGAGATTTGTTTCTTTTTGCAAGTGTCCTACACCACACTTACACTTTTGTGCTCCTGCCACAAACATTAATAGGTAGTCTGCCTGCTCTTGGGCTCTGATTCACGCGTGCAAGTGGCACAGCTTCATACAGCTGACATGGTTGTGCTTACAGCTGTCCAGCCTCATCTCTGGCTCACGGACAGCTGAACCTGTGGTTACAGCGTGTGAGGTTGGAGTGAGCAGTTGAGCTGGCCTTCAGTGAAAAAACAACTCTAAACTGCAGGGACTGAAAAGCCTGATGGGCTCCCTGGCCTCGTTCAGAATGAACTGTCACAGAAAGCAGATACGCGGAGAGCGGGCCCTCAAGTGCTCACTCTGTATTGCCAAAGGCACTTTTTATTTTGCAAAGACTGAAAAACAAAACACACAAGTTTTTGCTATTGTATTTTATATAATGTTATAAAGTATTTTGATGTAGGGTTTTTGAACAAAGCTTTGTATCATTTCCATTCAAGTCCAGGTATGCTGAGCAATGCCAGTTTGTTACCACTGGAAGACACTCTACAACATAACAGGAACTCAGTCAACAGCTTAAAACAGAGTGCCCAAATGATTTAAATATGCTACAAATTAGCAGCATCAACTTGCCTTTCACAAAGTACCCTCTCTAAAAAATGCTCATTTACAGGTTAATCCAAAAATCAGAATTCTTAAGTACAATTTTATGGCAGTTACTCATTTCAAATTTTTATTTTTGTATCTGAAAACGTTCTGTGAAATTATGGATGCCCTAACACTCAGAAAATGGATACACTTCCAGGTAAGCTAAAAACCAGAGGCACCTCAACAAACAAAGAGAGACATGCATGAAGAAGTCCTGTTCATAGCCCAGAATCATTCCACTAACAGGCCTACTGCAGTAACTCAAATGACTGTGTGCATCCATAGAGACTGTACTTAAAATTTTTTGTGACAATTCTCGGGTTACTGAGTAGTAGTTGTTACAATCTATACTGCCCACACGAGTAGAAGTTATGTAAGTTTCTCCAAAAATATTTCGGAAGGACTTCTGAAATATAAACTGTCTGAAGTGTTTCCAGTGTTTCCAGTGAACAGGCACACAGAGGAACTGCACGGAACAACCAGGATCCTTCCTGCTCCCTTTCAAGCACTTCCGCTCACTCTTACCAAGCAAGATGCTGCCTATTTAATCATCTTTATTAAAAGGTAGTTTCATTAGAAAATAATTATCCGACACCAATATAATATTTACTCAGCCATGCGCTTCCTGCATGTCCCAAGATGACTCAAGATCAGACAGATATCCTCCAGACCTAGCTCCTTCACAAGACTACTGCTTCGGCCCGCTTAGATCAGCAACAGCAACATGCCTTCATTCCCTCACACAACACAAGACAAAACAAAACAAAGATTAATTCAAAACAATTTGAGCTTTACGAGGGCAGTTCTAACCCCCCATTGTCAGTACTGGTTTGTACAATGCCTGCTACTCCCTCTCCTGGTTCCAGCACCAGCCCCTCATCCCCCTCCTATGCCAGCACAGGTATGCTGTGCAGGGAACCAGAGAGAGGACAAGAGACAAATAGAAATTAAGCCAGCAACAAGACGTGTTCCAGTGGGATCAGTTCCTACATCTAACCTGCTGTATGGCTACGTGAAGACTCATGCTGGCACAAAGGAGTGAAGAAGCCCCCTGGTAACTGCTCTGGCTGGTGACAGCAGCACCCCTGGAAGCCTGTAAAATCCCAGCCTCAAGTAACTCCACTGATTTTGCCTGAAGTAAATTGCTCTGTTGTCACTTGAATGATGGCAACTGTGTTTCAAGAGCATTTGTACACATTCTTCATCTCAGATCTGAAAACAGATAGAGTGTACCTAAAGGAGAGTTAATATCAGAAGGTGGTGTTTACGATGAGAATTTCTGTAGCTTTTTACTAGTCTTAAACCCATGCAACTGAAAATTACCACCCTTGTAACAAAGCTGGAGGAACAAAGCACACAAACGGATCCATCTGACTTTCACTGAGGCACCCGTACATGCTCCTCTGCCCACATGCCAGGGAACAGCAACCTCAAGGAGAGGGCGGAACAAGACGTGGGTGTGGTAACACCCTGAAAGCGCTCCTGCTGGAGCCTCCAGAAGATACCTTGGCAGCCACGGCATGCTCAGCGGAGGCATGCATTTCTCAAAGCCTATGCCCAAAATCCAGGGAGCTGCTAAAGCTCTTTAGGTGTCTCACACTTTTTGCGTACAAAGCATCAGGAGTTCTTTTAGGCTGAGCAGCAGGGCACCCACATCCAAGTCCTCTTCCTATTGCATGCCTAACACTGTGACAAAACTGAATTCTGCACAAAAGCCAGAGAGACCACCAACACGATTCAAGAAGGCAGTATTTATAGTTAATCAATCATTATAGTACTACTTAGTGCAAATAGTATATATTGGGAATTATAAACTGATGCACAGCAACTAAATATTGGGTATTTTTCCACAAAACTATGGTATGCAAATCCAAACTTAAGTGGCAGCTATTCCGTGAGTCAATTCAAGCTATTTTTAAAGAGACAGATGTGTAGGCAGGGCGTGTTTCCTTTTTGTCAAGCTGCACCATGTTGTGGCTTTCCCCAAACCCAAGATCAGCACCTTAATAAAAATCTGCACCTACACTCTGACAAGTCAGTCAGCTACAAAAGCACCTGTCCTGGACAGATGAGCACAGCCTCCAAGTCTGCAGGCTACCTACAGCACAGCAGACTTCAACACTCGACTAGAGACACCAAGACCACCTCTGTTCTTCACTGGTTAACCAGAATATATTGCCTAATTCTTTACGCCATTTTAAATAACATCGGTTCTGAGACACCGAGGTGTGAGTACCACAATCTGAGCTGAGGCTGAAGTTTCACAAACTGCAGCACAGGACTGCTACACGAAGTTTTGATCTTTGCTACTCTGCAGCACATCAAATTCAAAGACAAAGCACTGTCAACTAAAAGCAGTATGAGCTCAGAAACTAGACAGTTCTAGAACCTGCCTCTGGAAATCATCCATCATTATTCCTCTTAAAAACAATGCAAAACATCTCCAGAAGAGTGAGAAGTGAAGCAAAGATTCGGCCACAAGGACACAAAGCATTAGGATTGGTAATAAAAGCCAACCTAAACAAACTTCAGCCTAAGATCAGGTTTTTGGAACTACAACCTAGAAAGCCTTTTCTACAACAACAACAACAACAAAAACCCAACTTAATCAAGTCACTTGAAACTGCGCAGTTAAGCAAAGAAGGTTTTCAAGTAAGCAGTTGTATGGAGTTTCAGAGTATAAGTTGCAAAAGGAAGCAATTCTAACTTTGCATCAAACACAATCTGTGCTCGTATTTCGTTATGCAGTAGCTTCCTCTACTAAACAGGAAGCAGTTCAAGGCTCTTGCCTTTCAGAACCCTGTAGAGCTCCCACAAAGACCATCCTCTCTTTCCTCAGCAGCCCACCCAAGAAAAGCCTACAACCATCATCTGACTAAATACACCAGTATCTACTGAGTGAAAAATGGAAACCACAGAACACAGCCTTCTGTAAAGCTAGGCCCACAACTGACTCACTCCAGCCAACCTGTGCTCAAGAGCTACAAAAGTCTCTTTCCCCAAATTCTCATGACATAGCTTGTCACCTTTCTTTCAAAAAAAAAAAAATCCTAAACAAAACCCTTAATGATTTGCATCTTCATCATTTAGGAAGAAAAAAAAAATAGTTCTCTAGTGCTGAAACACTTCTGGATACCATAATGATGAAGAGCAGTATGAAACACTGAACAGAAGAAATAGAGAATCTACTGCAGAACAAAGAGGCAGGAAAAAAAACACGTAATAAACCACGAGAACAATGAAGGCAGAGACACCAGAAATGAATGCAGAAGGAAAAAGCAATAAAAGCAAGAGATTTAGTAAACTAAGTTTTGTAGTGGATTAAACAAAGATGACCTATTAATGTAGCTCCCAACTGTTTTACTTCTTTGTTCTGAAGAAGCCTTACCCCCAGGAGAGGCAACTGTGCAATTAAGCCCCACCATGGCTAGTCACTTTGCTTAGGAGAGCAGAAGGTTCCAGGGCTTAAAACAAAAACTAAACAACAATAAGGGAAGTCCCACAAAAACAAATTCCTTCATATTACTTCCAGAGAAAAAAAAACTCAGGAAGTAAACACTACAGAAATAACAGAGCTGGCTGAAATTTTGCCCTCCTGACGTGTCGATTATTTCATATGAGCAGCTTTTGTCTCTCACTCAAGGCCATGTATGTTTCTAACTAATTTTCATATATATGTGTATATATTAATAAGACGAACATGTAAGCTTCTGGAATACAAAGTAGTGCAGCACCACAGGCTTCTAAGCAAGTTTTTCATCTCTATGAAAAAACAACATTAACAACTGCATGTCTCACCACTTAGCCCTTTTTCTCGAAAACTGTGTAGTCTTAAGCTGGAGAAACCTACGGATACCAACAGTCACTTTGAACATAAAACAACTCCTCAGCATCAGTAATCAGAAAAAAATAAGACCTAGTAAAGATACTTGCCTGCTGCTTTTGATACGCAGTATTTGGATTTATCTTCGATTCTAGCAGTAGCGAACCTGGAAAAGTTATGAAGATATTTACTGAGTTTAACCAAACAAACATTTCCATGGGTCTTACAGCAGCCGCCTGCATGCCAGACAACATATGCTCAATCTAATCCGTATCTTCCAGAAAGTCCTGGAGAACAATCTTCTTTAAATCTAACTCCTGACAAACAAGCCAGGTAAAACAAAATCCAACAGAAACACCCACATAAAAGCGCTTTCCTCTTCTACTTGAGACCAAAATTCTCTGCAGCACTATTTTCTCCTTCTGAAACCTGGTGTGACAATTAACTGCTTTAAAGGCCATTTAACAAATCCGTACAAATTTGCACCAGGTAGCATGCTGCACAGCATAAAAATGTATTTGCCCACACGAGCCACGTGGGCCATTTGCTTTTATTTCCTTCAACTGTCCTTCAGAAGTGAATCACCCAGATAGCATGAACCCAAAGACTTGACTTTGTGTATGTGAGCAGTGTATGTATCCTGGCAACAGCTCCCGAGTCATTTATACCAGTCTGAGGTGGTTTATTTAGCACATTAGCACCTGTCGGCTGACCGAACGGCAAGCGCGTACCAAGCAAAAGAGAGCCTTGAGGTGACTTCAAAGAGCAATAGAATATAATGGCACATAATTTGATTGCCTTGGAATATGATCGGTAAATTTCTAGGGAGGAAAAAAAACACACACACACAAAAAAACACCACGACCATAATATTTCTGTAGTAGTAAGAAGAGGAAAAGGGCACTTCAGAACATGGTGGGGGGAGGGGGAGGTGTAAATATTCCGAGGCCGAGCAAGATGTCGCCCCACGTAACTTCACCTCCGGCCAGGGCACCCCGAGGGGCGCAGGCTGCGGGGCCCGGGGGCAGGGCTGAGGGAGCGGGGCCGGCCCGGAGCTCTCACCGTCCGCCTCGGCGCGCACCAGCAGCGACATCCCCTTGAGGCGCTCCACGTAGGTGGAGGAGACGTGCCCGGTGCCCCTGTCGTCCCATTGCCGATCCTCGTTGAGGGTGTACACCTTCACCCGCCGCCGGGTGTCCGACATGGTGCGGGCCCAGCCCCGGGCCCGGGCTCGGCCCGCGGGGGGCGACGGGGCGAGGGCGGCGGGGAGCGGGGCTCGGGGCGCGGCCGCTCAGGGGCTCCGCGGGGCCTCCCCCGCGCCGCTGCCCATGGCCGCCCGCCGGCGAGAGGGCGACGCCGCGCCCCGGCTCGGGCCCCGCTGGCGCCGCTCCGGCAGCTACCGCCGCGCCGCCGCCATCTTGTCGGGCGCCTCCCGCCGCCTTTCTCTTCCTCCCCGCCCGGCCACGGGCTCCCCTCGCAGGGGCTACGGCGGCCGGCAGGAGCCGCGGGGCCGCCGCGGGACGGCGGCAGGGGGCGGGCGGGCGGTGGGGCGGGGCCGGTGCTGTGAGGGGAGCGGGGCCGCGGCCGCTCTGAGGGCTCGGCTCGGCGGGGCTTCCCCCCATCCAAGGGGCACATATTGCAGCCTCTAGTTATGCGTGCTAAGGGTATTTCTCTCTTAGAGCCTGCCCTAGAAGCTGGTACCAGCGCTAAGCACCCCTCTTCACACACAACGTACATACCTAGCTAGGGCTGCCACCCCCAGCCCACCAGAGCTCCGCACCCACAGGTTAAAAATTAGAGCTTCTTGGTGCCTGCCCTCAGCCCTCGTGGGGCACAGTCCTGTACCAGCGTACCACAGCGTACCAGTTAAGACAAACCACTCACCCTTGTAAAACCTGTACAGCTTCCTTTTCATATTAAAGCCAGCTACCCCCTTCCTCTATCCAAAAATAAAATAAAATAAAATAAAAAGGTAATGGTGAAATTTAAAGCTTACTTCTGGCTATTGTGGATAGAAAGGAAGAGCACAGAGCACCTGCTGCTCTGCTAGGGGACAGAAGGCTGTACGTGAGGCCCGGGGAGCTCCAGCACTTACACGGGGAAAATGGAGCATGCAGCAAAGCCGGCTGTGTGAAGCGACGGGGACCTCAGGGAGAAGTTCAGAAGCGTCCCACAACATCTTCCATGCTCTGAAGGGAAGGGAGAGGGCAGAGCGAGTGCTCCCCAGGCCAGGGTGTGTCTCATTCCCAGACAAAGCAAGGCTCTTTTTGCTCTTGCCTAATTGCAAAAGCAGTCACACCAGTATAGCACTTACTGAAAAGACTGACATTTCTCTGGTTTAAGTTCAACCTTGTTCCAAATAAAGAGAAAAAGCAGTTTACTGAAGAATAAGCCACCATATGTAGCCATGTACTACGGTTCCATATGTCAGAAGAACCTTCACTGGGCAGACAAGACAATATTGAGAATATTTACATCTATGCAATGATTAAGTCTTGGGTTTTGCCCTGATGTTGTTTGTAACAGGCCTCTAAGATTTACCACCATTCAGCACCCAATATTTGAGTCACTGATCCTTTCTCAGTGCAGCTTTCAATCAGCAGAACAACCAAAAAGTTCAGCACTCCCTCGCAGGTGGAGTAATGCATCTGAGCACTGGCTTGCCTGCTTATTTACTCTCTGTGAGAAGAACCCTTACCAAGGTGCTGGGGAACTAGGGTTCAACCCCAGTCAAACCTGTATTTTTGTCTTTAACAGGGGCCACTGAAGACACAATGATTATCTTTTGCAAAAGATAACAAGATACACCTCTGAGAACAATCACATACGCTTATCTCGAACATACTTTCCGTGTGCATCATATAATTATGAATAACTAAGTCAGTAACTGTACAAAAAAAAGGCCATGTTACCTTTGTAGTTTCACCAGCCATGGTTTGAGGATCACAACAAGCAGATAAGGTCCCAGCTACATTTTTAGTGGTCTTTTCTATATTATATGGCTTGATCCTCTCAAGATATTACACAAGGACCATTTCTGCACCAGTGAAAGTCCAATAAGAAGAAAAGAAGCACGTGAAAAGAAAAAACACAATGGCCACTGCATACTGCTGCTTCAGGACATCTGCCTCTCTTAAACTCCAGCCTTCTTCTGCAAGAACTCTATGCATACTCTTCAGTTCTTCAAACAAGCGTGTAAACGTGTGACCTCTCCTTTTAAAGTTTAAATATGACACTTATCCAGATACACACTATAGCGAGAAACCACACTAGAAGATACTGGAGTGAGTTCTCATTATCACGGTGAACAACTACAAAAGGAATAGGAAATATGTGAGCCAGAATCAGCACACACAAAAAATATTTCTCTGCTTAAGCTGCAAAATAAGTCTGTGACCACCTCAGGCATGAAAACAACCTCTCTGGAAAACCTCCTGAACAGATGCAGACATTATATTCCCTTGGTCACCTGGCTCCTTTTTGCAGAGAACAGGACTCTGCTGCCTGGGCATGGTTTGGCTGGGGTGTACAAACTGCAACATGACCTTATCTATTCCACTAAAAGTCAAGTCCATTCTGGGAAGCTTTGCTTTTAAAAATCATGCAAGCATTGTTCCAGCTGCTCTTATGAATCTGATTTAAAACCAGAGTAAATACAAAATCAGGAAAGTAATACATGGAAAGTTCTACATCATGGGGCTCAGAAACAGCAATACAGCACTTTTTAATTGAGTTGTTGCACCTGTCAGTAGCTCACCTACTCGTTATCATAGAGCAATATGTTGTAGCTGTTGAAGTTCTCCATTCGTTATCAAAACAATAAATTGTGTTAGGATAGGCTGCATACAGAGCAAGTCATCAGTTTTGACAACATGGAGTGGCTCTAACTTCATTTACTCATTTCTACATCACATAAAAGTTCTTGAAGTTAGACTGCATCGTTCCCTCTGGCACATAAGCCCAGAAGTATGATTAGGCCAGTGCTTACACTGTCATTGTACGTGTAGTATTTATTGAAAGCATTTAAAAAAACCTCAGCTCCTAAAGCTCTGTGCCTATGTGAAAGTTTCAGCTTTGCCAAACACAGTTATAGCCCTCAACTGTTACAAAGATATAGCACCAGCTTTGGTGTGATAACAAGTTTCCAAAAATTATTATTCTCTAAACAGGATGGAAAACAAGAAATTTTGTTTACATGCAACAATAACAAAAAAGTGATTTTAAAGAGACACTATTACCTTAGTTTCTGTAAACATCACCTCCAGTTCTCTACAAGGTTCAAACACTGTTCTAACTGCAAGCTCTTTGGAGCAGACCAGTTTTGCTTGTCTGATGGTAGTGCAACGATTCTCTAGATTTCAATATCTTAACACAACAATGCTAAGACATCTCACTTCTCTGAAAGTTTTCACCAGTTGCACAATACAGCTCTGAGGAAAAGCAGCCTAGACTCTGCAGACAAACCAATTTAAACAGCATACTTTCACTTAAGTTGCATTTTAAGTTGTTCTCTCCGTGCTATAAAAAAGTAAGTATTCACATGGATTTAAGCTTTTTTTTTTTTCCCTCTTAGCAGTAACACATTTTTGCTTGCTAAAACATTATTGATTTGGACACTAGCTGGCAATATAAAAATAGGCTAGGTAAGGTTATTCTTGCCTTCAGGTGGAACAACGGATGTGGAACCAATTTTTCAGAGTTCTCACACAGAGGTTGGACTGATCACTTGCTAGATGCAAGTATTTCCTCACTTTTTTTTTCCTAAGTATTTTGGATTCTGAGATTTAATGCCAGAAAAATAAACATCCACAACTTGAACTCTATCTTTTCATATTAGAAGTGCTTAGAAGTATATATATAACTTCCTTTACGATACTATTAAGTTATAATAGTGAACTAGAGAAATTCACTAACATTTATTAATAAAGTTTCATTTATATTCTGTTACCAAGATAGGCTTCTGAAGCCTACAATTTGTTTGGAAGAATGTAGTTTATTTTATTACTAACAGGTAATAATGGGTAACAATTATTTTGAACCTTAAGGATGACAACGTCAGCCTTTGAGTAAAACATTGAGATTCTGATTTACCATCATAATCCATGCAAAAAGCTCATTAAAAACAAACAAACAAAAAACCAAAGCAAGAAGACTGCACCAGCCTAGTGCCTGCCTTAAAAAGAGACTACAGTGGTAGCTTTCATTTAGCACAAAGAGGTATCTCAAATACAAGTCTCCCTCTCAAACTTCAGTTAGGAAGTTCAAACTCTAACTGGATAACCTTCGTTAAATAGCACCAAGAAATGAAGCTGTAAAATACCAGGCTGCTGCCTGGAATCCTTGTTATGCAATGCTGCTTCACTGAAGTAAGTTCACAGCAGGCGGTGTAATGCTGCAACTGCCCAACTTCACTTTCCATAGCAATTCTCAATGGCTCCATTTAAAATGATGGGTCATTACAGAAGCTAATCATCTACGGCAGTAGAGACAAAAATCACTATTTCAAACATGAAGAAATTGCTACAGCAACAGGGCTGAGTTCTCTCTCAAGCACTAGGAACCCACCTGTTCTCCAATTAATGCTGATAAGCTGAGGGAAGAGTCAAGCATCTCTCACACCATGGCCCAACCTGCTGTTAGTGACGGCTCCCAGACGGACCCTGGGTGCCTGACCCCAACCTGCTGTCCCTCCAGAAAGGTTCTCACTTGCTCGCACTTACTCAATTCTTGGTTCCAGCTGAACTTCTCTCCTCAGAGGTGAGCAGCTGGTTTGTGCTCCTCCCATACAGTTCCCAAACTTATTTTCTTCCACCCCTTCCCATAGGGCCTAAAACTTGTTACAAGTGCAGACAGTCAGGTTCTACCACAGGAACACACAAGTATTGTCCCCCACTAAGCAAAACTCCTCCAGCACCCCTAACAGCTTAGTTACCAAGATCACCACCTATCACACAGACTAACAAATCATCAATATTGCTGTTACTATGAGTGAGAAATTACAACTTGTATCAAACATTTAGATTCTTTGGTCTCTTAATCTTCAGATTCAAATGCAAGCATCTTATTGGTAATGTGCTAGCTAAAAAGCTCCTAGCATTAGTATTATAGTAACTAGAACACCCTTCTGTTTACTACAAAAAGAAGCTTTACAGAAAATTGTCTATAATAAAAATAAGCTAAACCTTGGAAAACCAATTAAGATTGCAAAAGTCAATTTCTGAAAACAGTTATGAGAAATGAAAATGTTTCTGAGCTTCCGTTCAGGAATTTTAACATTTGTCACTATTTCATTAACACTATCCAGGATGATAGGGAGCAGCCAGGATACCAGCCATTTAAGTTAATTCACAGGAAGCAAGGACATTAGAATTCTTGCTAAGAAATACAAGGATACAGTTCTCACAGAAGAGCAAAGATTGTTAAGGAAAAATTTTTCCATTTTACATAATAAAAGACAGACAACAACAAAGAAGGGGGCCATTTTTTTTTTTTTTTTAATATTTTAGGTCAGAATAAAAAAGGCAAAATATTTTTTTTACTATACATTCACATTTCTCTTCTCTCCACTGTTTTTTTTTTCTTTTTTTCTTTTTTTCTTTCAGGAGGTCCAGAGCTGACTTGCCATTAGAAACTTGATTTTCCTGTTAGGAATATCTACAGATTTGGGTACACCAGAAGGGACACCTCATTGATTTTTAAGGTCTGTACATCACAGTAGAAAAAAACAAGGAGTTGTATGTTTTGAAATTTAAAAGAGATCAGTGAGTCTGATAATAGAACATAATCATATAGAGGAATTCTGAGACTCTTAATGAGGAGGTTTTGGGGGAAAGAACCATCACATCATTTGTTTATTGTAAAACAATTATTTTAGTATTTTTATTATGTATCTTAAAACCCAGTATTAATGAACCCAGATAAGTGATGTTGTTTCAGGTAGGTTCTTCATTTTTGTCCCCCTTCTGCTCAGATACCTTAGCAAGTCTGAACCCTATGGCAGTTATTATGTATTTATCTGAAAGAGTACCCATCATGATACAGGTGATAATTTGTAAAGTTTTCACATTTTGCTCAGCATTTAAATCTTAGACACTGAAAAGCCAGTAAAACCTGGACTGGCCAAGTATGCCTCTCAACCACTGTCATACCTCATCAACCAAATAGGAGAATTCCTTCTCCCAGGAAGTACTTTTAAGTACTTGCCTTCCATCTTTGCATTTTTATCCTGAGATGGTAGCAGGAAGAATCTTAAGCACTGAAATGACTTAAAGTAGTCTGCTCTTCAGTCTATGCAATTCCACATTCTTAGATTCTCACCCATGCTACACAATGTAAGAATATTGGTTTTTCCTGTTTCTTTTGAACAATTTTTTAATCAGTTTGAGTACTTTTAAGTTCTACATCACCTTTAAGCATGAATACCATCTATTTTAAAAATATGATTCACTACCATCCACATGCAGATTCTTGTGAAGACATCTGCAGATTCAAGCAAAGGTGTCTCATGTTTCCATGAACTACCAGGCCTTTTTTTCCCCTGAAAGAGAAAGAAAATACTCTGTAACCAACTAATATCAAGACATCAAATTCAGAAACACTTTTTGAAAGACTGTAATTTTCTTCACTGAATTTTAATTTCTTCTAGCATTGTGAATCATTTGTAGAAGATTGCCACAGATCGCCTTAAGTTATCAGGGGTGCATTTGCAACTCTATTTGCCAACCTTGTTGCACAATTACTCTTAATCTTATGATCAGATACCTTCCAGCTCTAGCAGCTTCCTAAGGAAAACAGAATACACAGAATAGATTTGGGAAAAGTTGAGACAAATCTATCAACCATCAAATGCATGCTTGGAAACTAGTTCTAGAGAAGAGCTTTTGGCACTCCAGTAAGTGAGTTTCAGTTTCAAGAAAACTGAAAAACAAAACAAAACAAACAACAACCTCACCTTCCCCTACCCTGCCCTTCCCCCTACCCCAATATAAAAAATGGTGGCAGGGTAGAGAAGATAGAATACTTACAGGTATTCTAGATTAATAAGTATGTTGGTTTTGGAGAAAATACACTGTCTAGGATGACTGAAACCATCAAAGAATTTGTACTCTTTTTACAGCATCAAGCTCTTTAGAACAAAGTGGTATGGAAGGCAAGGTGCTACCTTATGATAAATTGTAACAATTGGCAAGCAGTATTCACACAACACTGAATATCAGCTATACAGTACAAGAAACAGACTGATAGTCCTATACAACAGTTGTAAAGAAGGCACAGTACTGAGCTGTCAAATGTTTCCTGTGGCCTTACCAGTCATTGAGATGAAGTAGATGACTGTGGAACAGTACCTCCCATCATAATGCTGTTTTTGTCTGTGAGGGTTTTAAGCACAGTTGTGGCTGGTGACTGCAGAATTTTACGTGAAAGCCTCATTCTACCATCAGTTGGATCACGCCCGAAGTATTTAACCTGTTAAGAAAACTTACCACTTTAAGACCACCACACCGCTTTCAGATCTGATAACGTTATCTTAAATCACCACACGAGACTAATCAACTTAAAGATAGAATTAGCTTTAAAAAAAAAAAGAGAGGAAAATGCTTAAAAAAAACCCCAAACATGCAAAACCACATACAACAGACACTGTTTCATCTATACGGCTTAGTCAGGTCAACATGGTACCTAAGACAGCAAGGGCATGACACTAAAAACTCTGATTGGAGGTGATCAGGCATTTAAGGAGCACAGAAAAGCAATCTGATATAGCAAAGTATTTCCTTCAGAAACACAAAACAAAAAAATTCAAATACTAAAATACAAAGAGTTTGTTATCATTTTAAAGTTCAAAAAAATCTACCTGAATTTCTTGTCCAACTTCTAATCCCAGGGCACTAGGATGTTTAATCTAGAACACAGGATTTTTCAGAAAAACTCAGTTTTCAGGAGGGAAAAAACAAACAAAAAAATACACAGTTGTCTTCATGCTACATCTCAAGCAACCACGCATGGACCAAAGTGGCTCAATGAACTAGTCAACTAATGAACTACAGACTTCTACGTTACATAGAAAGGGTATTAGAACTAAAGATGTGATGTCCATAAAAGTATCAACAACAGGATGATAGCAAGCATACAGCAAGACTCCTTGCAGCTCTAAACACAGGGCAAGCAAAGGTTAAACAAGAAAATGCTGCTAGTCTAAGACAGCTTTTTGTGTTACAAAAATAGACTCTAGACTCCAGTATGTGTGTTACAGCTGATGGAAACTAGGTTAGGTAAGAATTCATTTAAAACAAAAAAAAAGTGTTTTAGAATCTCTAGTTTACATTTGTTTAAGGATGCATTACCTTTCTTTGATCGAGCTGTGAATTATGAAGTAACACTGGTGTCATGTTTGGATACAATTTTATCATCACTCCAGAATCTCTGGAAAACAGAACAAGTCATTTCAAAAATACACTGATAGAAGTCATACATATAACTTATTTCGCAAATTTACTCCAAAAACAAACATTAGAAAACTTTTCATAGACAAGATATTACTCATCCTTTTTTTAAATTCTCCTCTCAACCATGGCTATGCATTTCTCCTTAATCTAAACTGGATGGAAACTACACTGTCCTAACTATTTTAAATACAAAGTACATCCAAAAAGTGCTTGCCACTTCAATCCAAGATGTGTCCTTTCAAAAAAGTGAAAGCAAATTCCAATCATCTCTCTCAGATACAAAGATGAAAAAAGACCTTCAAGCCTGTAATTTAAGGAGACATACTAATAACTAAATAGCAAAAAGAAACAGCCTTATTAAGAGAATGTTTTCAATAGAGCAAAATACTAGGAATAACGCAGGTGCCAACATCACCCGCAGAAGTTTGGCATGCTTTAAAAACCAATTTTATAATCCTATCTATGTCTCAGGAATATATCTATGTAAATAAATTAAATTCAATTTCAGAGAACTTTTCATACCTAATTTCAGTAATTGTGGCTGTATAAACTGCACCAAATTCCAAATTAACTTCCTGCTGTAGGGAAAAGAGAAAAAAAACAGTAAGACACGTACTCACAAACTGCAAACTGAAAAATCTAACAACAAAAAGTCTGTCCTTACATCATCTTTGCAGATTTCACGGATAAACTCTCTTGCTTCATGCATAGCACTAGGTGTGGGAGCAAACACAGAATACGTCTCTTCATCCAGCTGACTTAAAGTTACACCTTAGAAATAGAATTTATTAATCAAAGAATCCTTGGTGAACATTCCTATTTTTTCAGCAAGCAGAAAATTCACATTTAGTAAAGACTTGCATAGAGCAAAATGGTTTTGCATAGTCTGACAAAGATCTCAAGTCCTCATCATTTCAAATATTCTTCAGACTAGGCACTGGACAGCTCTACATACAACTGTATAAACCATGTCACAGGTATACCTGCACGAGCTTGTGTTCCACATGGAACCATCCACATTTGCACAATTGTTGCTTGCTATAACCCTGCTGTAAGTGGAAAAAATCTTGAGAGCTTAATTTAATCTTAGCTTCTTCATTAATGTTTATGAATTTCATTATTAAACTGTAGCTTTCATTAATAGCTGATGGAAATTAAAGTTTTTCAGAGCTAGAACATAGTAAGGTTGCACAGAAATTCTTCACACCTCTCGACTAGTTTTCCATCCAACAGGCCACATATGCTTGCAGTCAAAGTAGCATAATCTCTTTTCTCCAACCCAGCCCCCTGACAAGCACTACCCAAGCCAGCTAGATTATTAAAAGAGTTCCAAGTCCAAAGCAGCTGAAGCAGAACATCTACTTGATATGCTATGAACATCAAACATTTTTAAAATGTAGTTCTCTAAAAGTAGGCAATGTGTGAAATTTTACTATATTAACCAATGAAAGAAAGAACCTGTACTTACAGATAAGTGTTCAGAAGAATCTGATATATTTAATGGTATTACAGCAGAAACACCTCTATCATGGCTGAACATTGGCTGATTATTAGCTTCATCATGTTGGCGAGGTGTAAAGTTTGGATTAAGTCTAGTTTCACTGGTTTGAAAGTAACAAACAAAGTACAGCCTCTCAAATACCTAAAGTTCTTAACACTTTAAAAATTCTGCCCACTAACTTCTGAAGCCAACTGCAGCTATTGGTCTAATTTCAACCTCCATTAGTCCAACCTCTACCAATGCATCAGCTGCCCTATTTGGGAAATGGTAGTACAGAAGATGTTAACTTTGAATTTGGCACTTAACGTCAAGCAGAACAAGTTTTTTCCAAGAAATGTAATGAGGTCAGTAAACTTCTCCCACACTACTTGTTACCAGTTTAAGCCCCAGTACACGTCACTCCTGCAACATGATAGTGAGCTCTATTTCTAACATTTCCCAGCATGTTAACAGCATATACAAACTCCTCACAGAGTCCTAAGAAAACAGGGCAAGAGCACCATAGAAAAGAGCTCAGTACCTCTTCCTAATCAAAAAGCTTCAGTCTACAGGCAGAAAGACTACATACATTTGATCTATACTGCAACATGTTCATAACGTATCACTCGCTTGGCTTCACCACTCATTCATGTGTGCGCCATACTTCTGGAAATTCCTGCTGCAAGAAAACCTATAAGCACTTCTACAGAGAATCTACACAACAGAATAGCCAAAATGAGCTTTATCTATTTGAAACACTGGAATCTCTTATTTATTGAGCCTTTACTGTACGTTGATCTGTACTGAGTATTGGAATGGCTAAACATACTAGTCTAAACAAACACTGTTAGACAGGCTGCAGTATAAAGCACCTTCTTCACTTAATATTTCTTCCTATATAACTTGCTAGGATGTTTCTACTGAAGCATAAATGCCCTCAGGTATTAAACAGAGGTGTTCTACAGAACAATTTGTAAAGTTTAAGCCTACCTTTGTCTAGGTTCTGAAAGGACATGAAAGGTAGCATTAACACTTAACAGTAGCTGTGCTAGTAATTTATGTGCTACCAAGTTCCACTAATTAAAACCCCATACAAGAGATTTTTGTACAGTGAAAAGAAGCTATTAACACTTAAGGATAAGTGATCACAGGAAAACAAAGATGTCTTACCCGTCTGTGCTTGAAGTTTTTTCAAATTATAGGCCCCAGGACCCATGAACCTTAACCTTTTTGATAATGGCACATGGATTGTTTCTGAAAGAACACATAAATATACTTTGAAATGCTAAGTATGATGATCCTGAATACCATCACAAAAGTCCTTCTTTTTTTTATGGCTAGTCATATTATATGCTGAACACTGATGAAATTATGTTTAAGTATTAGAATTAATGAAGACTTAGAACGTAAGTAATTTGAGTGTAAATTACCTTAAGCCAATCCAATGCTGGCATCTATATCTATTCTCATTTTGTGAGTTCCACACAACTTCAGCTTATTCCGCTTTCTAATGTGCAATGAAGTAGTACAGTACTGCCCCTCAGGGCAATAAAAAACAACAACTCCCCTCAGAAATCACGAAAGACAGAAAAATATGATACATTCATTAAAAAAAGCAGTTTTAAACAGTAATTTATTGTTAAAAACTATAAAAAGACATCAATTCATATCAACATACAATTAATAATTACCTACAACTGGTCCATTTTCTTTTCTGTTAGGTCTGGGTTTTGCCAGTGTTTGGTTCATAATTTGCAAAATCTCCCTCTTTGCAGCTGCAGTGGTTTGGGAAAAGGAAGAAGAGGGAAAAGTTTT
This sequence comes from Anser brachyrhynchus, assembly GCF_964034855.1. NCBI lineage: Eukaryota > Metazoa > Chordata > Aves > Anseriformes > Anatidae > Anser > Anser brachyrhynchus. Next base: position 9,543,009 of record NC_137696.1, on the reverse strand, counting down.
GCATAAGACTAATATAAATTTATGTTGCTTTTGTTATAAAGTAGATAACATCCATTCATGAAATCTACCTCTTGCCTAACTTAACAATATATCATGGTAATATGACACATTTTAGGTAGTGTACCTTTGTTGGAGTACGACTTTCTGCTCTGTGTACTAGTCCTACACCTTCAGCACTTTATGCAGACCAAAACGTTAACAATGAAGCACAGAACTGTATGCTATTATTTAAATAAATTAGAGATGATGAGAGCAACAGGGTGTAGGTTTGATTAGCTAAGTTATGATATACTGGCCTGAAACTTTAACTGATCTTCTTGAAGTGATACACCTTTGAACAGGAATTACTAGTTCTTCTATTTTAATAAATGTTTTCTTGTTAAAGTGTTGTCGCAGTTGAGTGGAAATTTCTTACAACTAGAGAAATCCTTATTAATGCTTGTACCTTCAGTTTTCATATGGCTCAATAATATTTCAGCTGTACACACGAGAATACAAAGAAGAGTAAGTTTCAATAGTAGATATATTTGAATTTATGATAAGCAAGAAAAAGTTTGCTGCTGTTTTTGATAGCATTATTCTGTTGGATTTAAAACAAACATGGAATAGGATGTTTGTTAACTGTATTCAGAACAACAAACACTTAAGTATTTAAATAGCAACTAGGTGACTCTTGCCTCTCCCAACTTTCACCTATCAAAAGCAATCCAATTTCAGTGCCCAAAGCTGCACTTCAGCCTTCGTTACCTGTATTATTTAAGGAGTATTGAGCTACTGCATGTTAATGATGAACTCCCTGAGATGTCAAGGACTTTTACCCTACCTTCCCCCCCCCCCAGCCCCTCCGGTTTGCTCAACCACAAGTTTTACCGCATTTTTTTCCAGAAGTTATACATTGATTTAAATTGGTCATCATTAGAATCACACCATTTGCATTAAGTATTTTTTGTTCTCTTAACAAGAAAGTATACCTCTAGGAGCAGCACACACTTTCACATACACTATGTAAAACGATATGGAAGATAACCATGCTGGGAAGGGCAAGCTTTTTTGAAGACTAAATGCTCTCAACAAACAAACAAAAGTTTGTTCTGTATCAAGTACTAATATTCAAGCATAGAATATAACACTGAACTTTTTTTTTAATCCCCATGCCTGCCTTAGCCCCCCACCCCCCCCAAAATAAAATATTTAAATATTTAATTTAATACATTTTATAACTTAATATAATGGGTGCAAATCTTAATATGGACATACCAGTGCCTTGCTGAATAGCTTCCATGACAATTTTTATTGGTATTCCTGGTAGTTTTAGATCAACCTAATGTGAAAAGAGTTAAGTAGTGAGTTAAGTAGCATCAATATACACGGAAAGCTTTTTTAGACAGACATTCCTGAAGATTGATAAAATTAATCTTTCACGTTACAATACCTGCAAGGCAGTTATCCCTTTATTAGTACCCGCCATCTTGAAATCCATATCACCATAGTAATCTTCAATTCCCTGTCAGTACAGGCAGAAAGAAAAATTGGAGTAACTATGTCCCAGTACCAATTCTCATTACACCAAAAGTGCATTCTAGGCTTCAGTAAACCACAAAGTAGACTAGGAGCCACTTGCAGACTTGGTGTCACTTTTCCTATTTGTATCTTTTTTTTTCCCCACCCTTACTTCACCACTCCTGATTAACACAGTTCCTTTCTGTTCTTATAAGCTGAGAGCTTTTGTGTTTGTGGCCTAGTTTTTGAATAAATCCCCAGTTTACTTGGTACGATCAACAGCTGCCACAGGAAACAGCAGCATGATCACGTGCATTTTTTCCTCCCCAGCAACCTTGCCAATTGCTCTCCTTCCAATATACTGTGTTTTTCAGTAAACTACTGATTCCAATAATTATGACCCCTTCTTCCACAAGAGATAAAATTTATTTAAAATAGTACACTTATCAGAGCTTAAAAGTAACAACTGAGTAGTTACACAAAATTAACATGACTAGACATTTTATAGATTTTTTTTACATAATAGAGGCAGCTGCAAGACAAAACAGAAGACAAAACTACTAATATATCCAGTAGCATATGTTCTAGAATTAAGTGGGTAAAAATAATGTTACAGAAAGGATGTAGAGGTATTTTACAGAATTAAACATCAGTAGTAACCACTGTGCTACCAAAACTCACCAGGATGTCTGTCAGCAAACGATAGTCCTCAAGATCTCCTTTTTCTGGACTGTATTTGGTAACGAGACCCACTGCTACACCTGCCACTGCACTCGATACTGGAACTCCTAACAGTGGTAATTAAATGTACATTTTTTTTTTTTTAATAAGCTTTGGTCATCTCCAAATCCTTTAACACATTATCATATGCAGTTTATCCTTAAGTGCCATGTTTTGTACCTGCATCCATTAATGCCAAACTTCCACCACATGCAGAAGCCATTGAAGATGACCCTACAGAGTTAGAATATACGAGAAAAATAGTATTAAACCCTGGTAAGAAGCATTCGAAACAAGACTTACTGGTGATATTGTTCAATGACAGTTGGAAAATTATGTTCTGGTAGCCAGAAGATACCATTGGGCAATACATGTACTTCAATAGATAATTAGTTTACCAGACAGTTTCTGTAGCAAAAGCACTTTAGCAAGAAACTTAACAGTTTGAATCTTTTGTGATACTGAGCAAGAACTGATCATCAAGCTGGGGAGTTTGTCAGCTGCAAATGGGACTCATTCCCATTCCTCAGTAACTCCTCCTCCCAGACATCAAATCTCACTACAACTGCTAGGAAGTTGCAGATGGCTCTCATGGAACTCCTGGCCACAAAGCAGAATCTGCAGAAAGGTGAAATCAATAGCTTCCTCCCAAAATGGGGAGATAAAGAAAACAGGTATTATCTGTACATCAGGAAGGTTACCAGCTGTGGTTAAATACTGAAGAATGGGTTTCAGTACATACTAACATATTCCTCACTCTGGAGCATAAAAATGCCCCAAAAAGGCCACTTCAATAAAGTCTGCATTTATACTTACACCTTGTATTGATACTGTGCTACTTTACAAATGGAAAGGAAAGGTCCATATTTTAAAATACTTCAGATAGTAGAGCCACCAAGATTAAAAGGCTTAAAACTGAAATCTGTTGTCTACAAAAACATCTATATGTAGTTTGTCAAACTTGAGGTTTTTTGTTTAAGAACAAGACTATCTCTTGTTTCTTGAAGAACAAGAAAGCCATAATACCATTTGACTCTAAGACTTCAGAAGTAACTCGTATTGTGAAAGGGAAATCCTGAGGAATAATTGGTTTCAGTGCTCGCTCTGCCAGTGCACCTGTTAAAAATACAAATAAAAGCCATAAATAAAAGACGATCAAAATATTAGAGCTTACAGCATAAAACAACTTCTGTAGTTTTAACCTACCATGTCCAAGTTCTCTTCTGTTTACACCAGTAACTTTGCCAATCTCGTTTGTTGCATAAGGAGGAAACTATAGAGCAAAAAAATAGAAGCGCACATACAGGAGATTAACTTGTTTCTTTTTCTCTTCAAAACAAACACTTTGAAAAAGTCTCTTTGAAGTTTTGGTGCGTCTCAAGGCAAAAGCAAAAAAAACAACAACTAAATATTAAACAACCACACAACTTCTATCAGTCACTTAGTTTGCAAGTCAGGATTAGTTGACAGCGTTCACTTAGTTCATGCTTTAATTCCCCATAACAAAAGAGAATAAAGCAGCTGCAAGGTAGCCAAGGAATAGGACAACAGGCTTACTCTAACTAAACTTGTCAAACAACATATCAGAAATCTTGTTTCTGTCATACAGATGACACAAATATGTCTCTTGCCTGTACAAAATACTTTGGGCAAGTTCCAAAGGCTGACTAAGACTGGAGATGTAAAAGCACTTATTGACTACTAGTGTAGCATGTCAGCTGCACACATTAATTTACTAGAAGTAATTGAGCAGGTTAATCCTGCCTGCAGTAGTAACCTGTCTTTAAGAAACTAACCTGATGTTAAACTATTAGAAAGGCTGCATAAAATAGCAGCTTATAAATTATGTAGTGCTTTTTAGGAAACCAGCATTTCTGTTGATAAACTATAGGACAAATTCATATATAAATTGTAATTAGCAAAACCTAGCAAATCTAGAGATAATTCATATTCTTGGAATTAAACAATTTCAATTCTGAGAGCAAGACCTAAAGCCCTTATATAAACCATGCAGAAAGCTGTGACAATGAAACTCACCTCATAATGCAGCATGAAGTTTTTATCTTTAACTCCACTGTTAAAAAAACAAGACCATGTCAAAAAGAACCACCAAATGTGTCCTAAATATTATATGTAGTAAGATTATATTCAACTCTACCTAGAAATTGACCAAGTAAATCCTGCAGATCTGTCGATTCATTAACAGCCCCCTCCCTTTTTTTTTTTTTTTAAGTAAATTAATTAAAAAACATGGTCTACAGTTAACATACGAGGATTAACTCATATGAGTTAACATATGAGGGTTGTATCTTTATAGACATTTAAACAGCTTTCCTAGCTGTCTGGAATAGAACAGGCCCTTATCAATGCTTTATGCAGACTTTGATGCATCAGACAGCAGACAAACCTCAAGAATATCAGCATCTTACTGCACACACTGCAGTACACTTCAACTTCACACATGTCAATGGAATTAATGTCTTCTTATTAACAGCAATTTTTATAAAATGTGTTTAAGTGCTCACCCTCTGTTAGTACCACTGACAGAAAACCATAAAGATACACATACCTCACAGCTGTTGAAATAAGATCTGATTTTACACTTGATTCTATGGAGTCAAATGTAACTGTACAGAGAACCTAGAATAAGGGATAAATAAACAGCTCTTAGATACTTCTATGTTTTACAACTTTTCATACTGATAATGAAGAATGAAAAAATGATTTCAGCAACAAATATGGTACCATCATCTACCACTTCTGAAAACCTTCTTCTCTCAAACACTCATGATTTATAAAGATTATACAATCTTATAAGCGATCACATTTAAAAACGTTGATTTAATGCCTCCTACCCTGTCAGGAGCCTGTAGCAGTTTGTTCACTAAAACTGAATAAGCTCATTTAAAAACCATGGATCTTAATTGTGCAGACAATACTGCATGAAATAGCTAGCCTGCTTATCACACAGACTTCCAGCACACATTATTCTTAGCAGGATAGAATAAGGAAATTTCATGTTTAAACGAAAAGTACAAGCCTTTTGGCTTCTGATACATTATATTTAGAACTTAAATCATTTAACAATACTACCTGTGTTTGACCTCTCTGAAATAAGGCTGATCCATGAAGCATTTTAAACATATTCACTTCGCATTTAATATCTCTGAGGGAAGTCAGATCTCTTCCATCACACCTAAAGTTAGGAGCAGAAATTATGAAATCAATGAAACTATAGTCTCAGAGAAAAAATTGACAGAAATAATTATACAGTAAGGATTTGACATACTTACCTTCTATATTCGTTCAGAATAAGATTTCTAAAAATATCCTTAGAGACCACATTGAAAGATTCCATGATTTCATAAGGCTCAGCCTCTGGAAATTTTTCTGGGTATAAAAAAAAGTAACCGTAACTGAAATTAGGAAATGAATCTCAGAGAACTTCTAAAATAGCATGGCCAACAAACAGCACACTGTAATTTTAAGTACCGCTAGTTTGATATAAACATTTTCTAAATACTAAGAAAGCATAAAATACCTTTCAGCTGCTCTTCTGTTTCAAGCCTTATTTTGTTAATTGCTTCATCTCTAGAAATCTAGAACACAGGATTTGCAACCAGTTAACTCTACAGAGTGGAATAACAGAAGAAGTTTGGGTTGTTGGGTTTGTTGTAAAGTTCTGTAAGACCCAAAGAAAAATAGGACCTCCACACAACTTCAAACAGATCAATTATGTATCACAAGAAATTAGTTCTGGCAGATAAGAATTTACAAGACAATTCATTACTATTACACATACATTCAGATGAGAAGAGGTTAGCATAAAGGAATTAAGTCTTACTACAATTTCATTATATTAAATCAAATCACATTTGAATTGATTACTTACTTTATCATGACTAGAATCCGTGAACACTGCATAGATCTTGTTAAAAGCAAGTCTTTTGGAAGAAAAGAAAGAAATTTTTGAAGACTAAATGTTTGGTTTTTGCAAGAAAGCATCAGACTGCCATTTACAAACACTAATGGTCTCAGCTGTCCATCCTGCCTTCTGCTCTCCTACTCCCCACCACCTCCATGACAAAGTTCACGAAAGCCAACATAACCCTGGCTCCCCGTGTAACCATTCCACAAGAATGCACGAGCTTGCAATGCTTTTACACCACTTATTTTGCCATGTCCTTCTCACTAAGCATAAAAGAAGAGCTAAAGGCAGTGTCCCTAAGTTTCTACGGAAAATGTAGCAAGAAATTCTAAACATTGAAAACATTTTCTTGAACAAGATCCCAAACATTTTAATCACAAATGACTAAATAATCATTAGTAAGTATTTCTGAGTCGCTTAACAGAAATTAGGTCAAAATTGTTTGTTCTGAACTTACTTCTTTGCACATTCCACAATCTCCTCAGGAGCAACAAATAACTTCTGAACAGTTCTCTTGACAACACCTTGCTCTTTCACTAGCTGTTGAATTCCTTGAATTATGTGCTGGGTATGCTTCACCCCTACTTTGATGGCATGACAGAAATCTTGTTGCAATATATTCTCAGCAGTTGCTTCCAACATAACTACCAATGGAAAGTCAAACACTAGATTAATTACTATTTTATTTTTATTTTTATTTCAATAGCAATCTACAACTCAACCAAGACAATATAGGTTACCTTTAAACTGCATAATAATGGAATTTACTCTACCCCAAAGTTATCTAGCAATACTGTTCATTCCTCCTATTGCCTAGAAACAGAAGTTTCACAGATTTGAAAGATATCTGTAAAGAGTTGCCTACAATTTTCAAACTGAGTACCCAACAGATATTGATAGTTAACCCACTTACCAACTTGATTTTGTGGGGCTCCAGCAACAACTAAATTTAAAATGCTAGAAGACATTTGTTTTCGGGTTGGATTGATAACAGTTTCTCCATCGATTAGTCCTACCCTTACTGCACCTAGAAACAAACTCCGTAAAATTATTGTTATAATAAGAAAAGTTCTTCTAAGGCATCGCTTGACTCTGACAATTATACATCTAAAAGCAATAATTAAGCTAAGGATTTGTTTTAAAATATTAGCATGTCAGCTATACATTAAAAACAAATCTATAAAGCAAGATTATCTATTCTTCAGTTTCTCTTTGGCAGTATCACTGCGCAGCGCCTATGGTCTTTATAAAACATTTGCAGTGACACAGTTCCTATAACACATTTGCAATGGCAAAGCTCTTCCTGAGTTCCTGGAGAAAAAGTATTCTTATACAACTACTTTCTCCACAACGCTTTAAGTTTCTTTAAAGACAAAATTCAAGGAAGCTGCTGACCACTGTATTACAATATTTCTGGATTATAAATCCTTATATAAGCGTATTTAGTCCAGAAAATATGCTGCTCTGAAGCACAACAATTCTATGCATCATAAAGTGAATTTCAGCGCATTAAGCAAAAGATATCGGCCTTTAGACTCCAATTCTTGTTAGAAGCAGCAAACTGTTGTCTAATTTGCCCATTATATTCAAGATACTCAGGATTTCAAAATATGTACTTACCTATAGGACCATTCCATGGAATATCAGATAAGGCAAGAGCTGCAGAAGCTAGAATAAAGAGATATAAATCTATTAGCAAAAATGAATTATATTAAAATCACACAAGCAATAATTTTGAGTTTTCTTACCTCCATTAATTGCCAGAATGTCAGGATCATTGACACCATCTACTGCTAAAAGATTACAAAGGATCTGGCATAAGATAAAAGACAGTGAATATTTTTGACCTATAAGTTTTTATTAACTGTCAATAGAAAGCTAAGGACAATAAAACAAAACATTCCACATCTTTATACACGCTTAAACTAAAAAGGAAAGCTGGTTCAGGTGCTTTAGCCAGGAGGCTTATGAAAAAACATGTGAAAAATATAACATGTAACACTTATTAACTTTTTCTCTCCCCTGTTGTAACAGAGCACTTTTGAATTTTCTCTCTGTATCTCTGCAACACAATTTGAGAACTAGCATATAATAAAAACATTTTAAGACATGCAAATGAGAAACTAAAAAGTAGAATTACAGAATTAGACTTTTTCAAACTGTAAAGCCATCCTGGATGCCAATAAAAATTGCTTTTCTATCACTTATAATTTTCACTGGACATGCCAAGTCTTCCATTCTAAAGGTAGCTACAGTTAAGGACAGTCAGCACGACATACCTGTGTATCATAAAAGTAGCCTACTGGAAAGAGTGGTCTGATTGACCTATCTGCAAAAGAAACATTGAGAGTGTAAGCACTCAACTTTCAGTAGTCATTATCCAGTTTACCTTCTAATAAACTCCACAAGAAACTGACGAGATAGTTTAAATGAACAACCCAAACAAATGAGAAGAGAAAGGGTAGAGAACCCACAAGAAATTTTAGCATGAGATGTAATCAACTCTAAAATTTCACCAGTGCTCAGAGAAAAATAAGAGGTATATATGGGCAAGTATATCAATCATCTCGTAACACACAGTAACAAACATTAAAAAGTCTTCTATGGTTTAAGATACAAATGGTCTATTAAATAGCATTTTACCAGAAATGCCTCCAATGAAGAGACGTAAAAGACAGGAATGCTTTTATTGATTTTCTTTGAGGACTGTATGCTACTTCCAAGATGTCTAGATTTACTCCTAACTTTATTTGTCTGAAGTGTGTAGAACTCTGACAACCCAGGCCTTAAAGGATGTTCTCTCTCGTTTCATGCAGTCTTAAAATGCTGACTTATTTGACATCAGCTTCATGTACACATTGAACTTCAAAAGCTGTTATCTTAATCGTGAAAGTCTTAAGCCATGATAGAGAGGACTTCAAGAGGAATCAAGTGACAGGGAATGAATGTATATGATTCAGTCCGTCTGTCATGTATTTTTGAGTTTAACTTTGTTCTTTCTTCCACTTCTCCAGATAGATATGGAACTGCAGAGGTGACATCTCATGAAGGTGAGATCTTAGATATACTAAGGTGACATGAAAGTTCTTGAGATCCAGACACATATATAAAGGAATATGTACACAGCCCCAGATGACTTAAGTTTTTACAATTAGCCCCAATAAACTTCAAAAAGAAAGTGCAAGGTAGGTTTTCCCTGACATTACTGCAGAAACAATCAACCTTGCAAGCAACAGTTGCAAGTTACTACCTCTTCTCAGAGGCTCATGAGGATATTATGTAATATTTTTAAAATATCATAAATAAAATGATTCAGCCTACCTATTACTCTGCTTGTAAGAATTTCTTTGTCAGTAGTACCAAGTTCTCTTCTTAAATAGTTCGTAGGAATTCTTCCTGCTGCTGCAGCTTTCTGACGATAGTCAACCTTTTAAAAAACAAAACCAGGATTCCTAAGGACAACAGATCACTAATTACAAAGCCACGTAATTGTTCAAGTTAGAGAGGACACCTCAGAAGGTCTATACTCTAATCTCTGGCTCAGAGCAAGGTCTATGCTGAATCAACTGCATCCTGTGTGATGAGCAAAAATTTCAGGTCACTGTCACAAATATCAAATGGGCAATGTCCCAGGACAGACCCTCTGAGAAATCCATTATTATTCAGTCTTAAGGTAGAACAGGAATCATTAATCCTTAACACTTGTAAACCCTTTGAGCATAACACTCCGGCCATTTTTTCCACACAACTAAAATATGATGTCTGAAACCTGGATGCTGTGGCAGACATCCAAGTTCACAAAGCTCTCAGTAGAGAGAACACCCACTGACCATCCTTCATCCACAGATACAGTGATGTTATCACAGACTGCTGTTCTGAGGTCCAAGCTCTGTACTCTGCTGCTCGCCTTCCTCTCTCCCCTCAGCATCTTGAGCTCTGCTATTTAATGATTAGCACAGCAAAGGCTGTCACTAATTATCACAGAACAAGTTTTGTCATTAGTACTTACCACTAGTGGCATGAACTGAGATGCAGAAGGCTTGGTTTTACTGACTGCTGTGACCATTACTGCTGTGTCACCTAGCTGGATCAAGAGAAAAAAAAAAAAGATTATCTGCAACCAAAGTATTAATTGAAGTCCTACACTTATTCATATATTAATATTCCAGTTCCCAATACTCTCTGCAGAAAAACAACCGCATAATTCTATGCTTTTTGCAAGTTGTTGGAAAAAAAAGCCTGCCGTTGCCCCCAACAGATAGCTGCACTTTCATTAGGGATTAAATTGCTACTTGAGACTTGGCACAACTTTTTTACAGGCTGGAATGCACCAGTAATGGCTGCTCACACACAAAAGTTTTGAAGTTCCACAAACTCTAGGCTCTTTTTTTTTTTTTTACCTGAACAACAGCAGACCCATCAGCAAACCTAGCGAGCTTTCCAGAAGACAGTTCCATCTTCCTGTGGGAAAGAAACAATCTGTTACTGACAGTGAATGTAAAGCAACTCCCCATTGCCTCCTACATTCACCTCCAGCACCTATCCTAAAGGACAGCAGCTGCACCTCACGGTGGATATGAAAACCCTCATTACATGTGGAAGGGGGGAACTCCAACCACAAGCAACTCCGATGGGGTTTTGCCCCAGAGCTCCCAATTCCTTCAGCTCGGGGCGAAGCCTCCAGCCGCACAAGATGCCTGTCTGTCTGTTAGTCAGTCCCACACGCGGGGTGTCTGTCACACGCGGTGTCTGTCTGTCACACACGGTGTCTGTCAGTCCCACACGCGGGGTACCGCCTGCTCCAACCGCGTTTGGGCGCCGTGCAGGCGCTCGGCACAACGCCGCGGTGCCGATTCCCGCTCCCCGCCTCCCGGTCCCTCGGTGCCGCTGTGGCCGCTCACCTGCCCCCCACCTCCACCGCCACGGCCCGGCCGGGCCCGGGCTGCGTCGCCACGCCGCGGGCAGGAGCCAGCCGCGGCCCGCAGCCTCCCGGCAGCGCCAGGCGCCGCCATCGCGCCGCGGCCCGGCCGCTAACGGCCACAACGGCCCCCAGGGGCAAGGCGCCCAGCGCGGCTCGGCGGCAGCTCGTGGCGGCGGCCATCGCGCCGGGACGGGGCGGCCACATCGGCAGCAGCCGCGCCGCCGTTGGCTGGCGGGGGCGGTGGGGAGCGGGCCGCCGCCGAACAAGCTGGGTGCGGGTTGGCTGCCGCCCCGCCCGCCGTCCCCGTTCCGTGGCGTCAGCGCGGCCCGGCGCCCCCTGGCGGAGCTCCGCCGGCTACGGAGCCCGCGCAGGGACAGGCGGCGCCGGGTGGGCCAACGGCACCGAGCCGCCATGGCCGGGGGGGCAGTGAGGGGAGCGCTGGTCCCGTCACGGGGCCAGACGTCACAGCCCCGGCACTCAAGGCGTCACTGTCACCTTAAAGGCCTAAAAGGAAAATAAAAACACACACATACACAAAACCCACCACATTTTGAATTGTTTTCCCCTGAAAACCGTGTCCCATGTGAACTTCTTAGGTGCAAAGCTCAAAAACCACAATAACACCTCACAAATCTAGGGCTGCAGGGCCTGCGAGCAGGAAGAGCCATGCTGGTGGCCAGCAAGGCCCTGCCACTGCCCCGCTCTTCAGAGCAGCATCCACCAGGCCTGCCACAACGCAAACTGCCATGTTCCCTCCAAAATTTGGGCCATCAGGAGACCACGGCTTAAACCTGGGTAAGATTTCATTAAAAATTTAAGGCAGTTTATTACCAGATTGGTTCCAGTGCTGTTTCAATATTGCTCGCTCATCGGTTCCTTCACAGGATTTTCCTGCCATTTTGTCAGCATTTGTAAAAACCACATTCATGGGCTTTGTGAACAGCCCAAGTAATAGTTTTTCTTCTGTGCCAACAAGTTTCTTACCTTTTTGGCAAGACAGAGCAGAAATAAAATGATCTAGAAACTTGGGGTTTGGCCTGGGTAGGGCTAAGAGCTTCAGTCAGACCCAGAATTCACTGCTGCAGTTTTATTTTGGTACAGAAATACATTAGGTAGCAGATCAAGAATGTTCACCAGGTTTTTAGCATTCCTGTTTGCTCTGCTGCTGACATCCTGGAAAGATTTTTGTGTCACTATTACTCAATTAAAATTCCGAATGCCTACTTGCTGTGAGCTAGGAAGCTCTGTGTTATAATAATGCATTTGATTTTGTGAGAGGGGAAAAAGCAGTACTTGGAAACACTCATATAATGCAAAGGTCACAAGTAACACAATCTTATCTTCAGTTGTTAAGCATAGGAGACAGTTAGTTAGGGCTTTTAAAGCTTAAATTAGTGGGAAGCCAACACACTTAAAGCAGAGAAATGCATGTTACAAGTGACAGGCAAAGAAAAGACAGCAGGGTAGCATTTCGTGGAAGGTGAACATAAAGCAAGAGTCTGTCGAGGTTGAACAGAACAATGTTGGAGAATTTAGGAAGAAGCATCATGAAGGCCTGGAGGAGAAATGTGTAAGGATGATTTAAAAGCAATCTAGAAATGAACCTCTTCTAGAAGGCACCATCCATCCCACACAAGGGACAAACCCACACAAAATTAGCGTGAAGTGTTTCTCATGAACATTTTACTTGTCAAGAGTAACCAGCATACAACAAACTTTTCCATTAGCTCCAGATGCCTGACGCTTCATCTCAATAATTTATATGTAAAAGAAACCGTGACATCCTGTTCTCCTAACTTCGGTGATCAATCATGTTACATAGTCAAAACTTGTGTTCTGACATTGTTCTGAAATCTTTCTTACAGAAATGCCGTCACTTTCAAACTAAGAAGCGGCCATGCAAAATGTATGCTTCAGGAAGAAAAAAAAGGTAATTCATCCGCATTACTTGTACCAAAGAATGAATTGTATAGCTGAGATTATGTATGGTTGTAAAAAGAATCCAGAATAAACATTAGAAAAACTATTTTTCAGATGATGCTTTTGAGAAGTAATGATCAACCTTGTCATTTTTTCCATTTGAAAATGCATTAGAAGACTTAAACAGTTCACAAACAACAGTAAGCATTGAAAACAGATCTTTTGACTTAAACCAAAATTATTAGATAGCTTTTTCCACACTCACCAAAATGAGAAGCCTTAGGTTTACGGGCTTAACTTCATAACTGTCATGGGCTAACATGTTAAGGCCATACCACTGAAACAGAAAAAGGACAAGAATTCAGATTTACTTCAAGATACTAGAAAGCAAAGAAAATTCATGCTTGATCACATGAAAAAGCTAGAATACAATTCACTTATTCAACACTTTGCCTACATTTTATTTAAATATTTTCCTCTGGTATTTTTCTCAACCTAGATGCTTAATCAGATTAATTAATTAATAACAACGTATACTGCCCAAGAACTATTCACTTCTAGCTTCTTCATGCACATTTCCCCATCTAGTTTGGGACCAGGATAAGAGATGTGTTTTTGTTCCAAAGTTATGCTTATGAATAGCAGATGCAATGTGGAGATAGGTTTCTCTTCACTGTTTTATTGAAATATATCCATCCAGAATCCTAAGGGCATGCTCAAAATGCTAATTGAAATTTATACACATACTCCAAGGAGTATGTTATAACATACTCAACACCACCACCTCCCCACCCCACCCCCAAAAAAAAAAAAAAAGCTTCAAGCAGGCTTTTATCTCTTGGTAGCCTTTAAATTGGGTTGGCCAGGCTGCTCTTACAAGAAGCCCAACAGAGAGGGAGGTTTGAGAGGAAGGACTCAGGGAAAGTCTTTCTTGGGGTGGTGTTCTAATCGTCCAATGATACATGGCACATCCCCACAGGACAGAACTTTCAGTGTCCATTCTTGGTACAACTTTTATTTATTTATTTATTTATTTTACAGTATTTCAGAGCAAAGATTGCTTTGAAAATTTTGCCACCATAATATATACAAACACAAGTCTCTTAAAGATTATGTTGCTCCTTTAGAAATTCCTCATGAATAATCTGACATTACATCCTAAATGGTCCTTAACATTTATGAGTTTTTGCACAAGTAGGGCTTTACCACCATAGAAGATAAAACATAAGCCCTCATGCTGGCTGCTGCACTTATTCTTTTTTACGTACACTTTCATTAAATGACTTCTTACAGTGCTGCTTTCACCCAGGCTTAAGTTTGTACACTACCTTACGGTATAAAATGAAATCAAACTCCTGAAATAGCTCTAGTATGAAGTTCCATGTACCTACTACTTTTTTTCATCTTTTTGAAAGCAAAACCCATTGCACAAGCTTAGCTATGTAAAAACAGTTTATGGGGAATGAGAAGAAAAAAAAGCAGCACTTACTTTGAATTAAAAATCTACCATTGCAGCGATTGTTTTCCTCCTCTTTTTACCGCTGTTGCAGATAAAGGCAAATCTATATTCAAATAAATAAATAAATAAATAATCATGCCTGCTACTGTCTTGATAAAGCTTCCCAACAGTGGCCTAGCTATACCAACATCCCCAGCTTGTACCCAGATGGGACATCTCAAGCTGCTGATTTCATTGCAGTGTAAAAGGCACCTATGGGTTGTGATTGGGACCAGCATTAAACATACCTAGGAGCCTGTTCATATGCCACACCTGAAAAGCATCTTTTATGAACTGGTAAACTTATTTTAGTAGGATTTGTAGCTCTCATCCTAGCTTTCAAAAACAGCCTTAGAAGAATATATTGAAATAAGATTTTACAACAACTTATTTTCTCTTTTACTTGCCCCCCCCCCCCTTTTTTTTTTGTCGTGGTTATCTCTTCTTTAATACCCTACTGTGTCTTTTCTGATAGCTTTCATGTTTTCCTTAGTTTGCATTAACTGCAATAATTGCTTGAGTAAATCTCCCTACTTTTTTCAGAAAACTCACTTGGATGGACTTAATAATCAATCGTTCCATAGCAGATGGGTGCTGCTCTTCTTGGGAAAGCAGTGTGTTGCCTTGCTACTTGGGTGTCTTCATTCCAGGAGCAGCAGATGGTTGCAAACAGGAGATGTGGCTAACTGCTTCAGCTCTGCAGTCCTTGCAAGCTGTGATGGTCTCCTGAATAACTTGGGCATCTCTATCACTAAGTAATTCTCTTAGGTAAATGCGTGAGCGCAGAAGAAACAGTTGCAAATGTGGATCTCTCTTTCCTGAATTAATGCTGTGATTTCTGAAGTGAGGTATACGTGTTTCTTTTGTTCCTGTTTGTTTGAGCCCTGAGGACCCTATGAAGCATGAGTAACTCAGAGGATAGAATGGTTGCCAGAGGAAATCTCTTTTCTTTCTTCCAAAAAGCTCTTGGGGTAACTTTTAGTAATTGAGCTATACGTGTATCTATACATACATATGTGTTTATATGTAGTCTATCATACACCCACTGTAATAAATGTGTGCAGTTTACTGTACTTTTTCAGCAGCCTGTTTTCAAACAGTGCATCCTGGTGATGTAAGAGGTAAGGTGTCTCTTCAGCAGAGGGCTTTCTGATGCTTTAAAAGATGTAGTGTTAAGAAGTAGTTGTGTTTCATTTTGAGTTGATGGATAAAATGCAATTGCTACATGTATATTTACTTAAAGTGTGTAGGCCCAGTAAATCCTTCATTTAGCATTTGAGCTTCTGTAAAGATTTCTATTAAATATTTATAGATTCTTGAATTTGCTAAATGTGCTTTGGAGATGGGTCCTGAGCTGGAGAGTGAGGGATGTTCATGGGATTGGGCAGAGCACAGCACTGAGTAGGTGGACCTAGAATACTTGTTCTTCATTTGTTGCGTTGTCATAAATGAGGGCATTTTGGTTGGAAAAAGGAGGTATGGGGATAAATGTGTAAATGTTGTAAATTGTGAAATCTGGGCAACTAACATTAGATGTGAATGTGGGAGCACAGTTGCCTTGAGCTGAGAGGCAGCAGCTGATGGAGTTGGAAATAAAATACTGAGAGGAAAGAGGGCTTTCTTGAAGAAATTCTTGCAAGCAGGGGTGAGGATCATCTATCAACTCACAGTGGCTGTGGCCTCATAGGTCTCGGTTTATGCCATTGCGTGTTTTGCAAGTCCCCTTCCGTTGCTATCCCAAATTCTGGCTGAGGGGATGCTACTCAGAGCTCAGAGAAAGGCTTTGAAAACCACTTTTTGTGGTGAGAATGTTTCTCTTTCCTTAAGATGTCTTTTATCCATGGTGAAGAAATTGAGAATACCCTGTGAAGACTTGCAGAAAGCTCCCTGGATGGAGGAACATCCTAAAATGAGTTATTTCGTGCACCTTTGCCTATTTAATCTTCTGCCATGCGATGGCACTGGTTAGCTGACCAGGGGAGATGGTGGTGCAGGCCAGGCCAAGGCAGTCTTGCACAGCGTGGCTTCTGCCCACACGCCCCCACTGCAGCTTGCTTGGAAATTTGATGTGTGTGTGCACCGAATATTTGTGGAATACTAGAAACCAACAGTTTGCTTTTCATTACATACTACTTCATAGGGCTCTAATCCTAGAGATGAATCCACAGCGTGCCTATTTGGTGTCATCAAGCAAAATACTCATGGGTAATTTTTAACTTGTGGGAATGAATGAGTGGCACAGGAGAAAAATAAAAGTTTTATTTACTTGGAGAGAAAGGGAACATTTACACAAATGAGGAAAACTTACAATTTCTTTTCAAGAGATTATTAGTTGACATTTGTGTGTGCACAATGGGAATACTAAGGCGCTGTTAAACCCATAGCTTAAAAAGGAGGACCCTGAGGTGTAATTTTAAGCCTTTTCAGGCATTTAAATTAACTCTGAGCATTCAATGCTTTCTTAAAAAAAAAAACAAACACACACACATAAAAAGAAAAATAAAAGAAAACCAAGGAAAAAGCAGTTTAACAGAGAAATATAAAAGCCCTCTGGCTGTATGGGATGATTTTAGTTCTCTTCCCAAAACTGAATTAACAATGCTTCTGATACCATGGAAGACTTCTGTCTTCACTCCAAATGGATGAGTGAAAGATGTGGTAATTAAACAAGCTGAGGGGGATGGAGGAGGGCAGCAATGAGGACTGATGGTGTGGCTCAAGTGGGCAGTGGAGTGTGGGGTGAAGGTGAAATGTGATTCATCTGTACATCAGATCTTGATAAGAAAACAATTGAAAAGATAAACTTGGAGCTCTTCTAATCTATTGAAAAGCTAGTTATGACTATGTAGCTTGGATAAGGCGTTTTGAAAAAGCTATTTAATGATCATTTAAGCTTTCGTATAAGAGGAGTGCTTGAACTTGGTGTCTTATTTTTTTAAACACACTTTAACAGTTAAATCATTTTTATATTTGCTGTCTGTGAAATGCAAGGCAAGTCTTTATTTTTTCTAACTGGCTAGATCGAAACTTTGGACAGTGACAAACTTGGAGCTTGCATCAACTCTATGGGCATGATGGAAGGCACGCTTGAAATAAAGCAGCAGCCTTATCCATTCCCTCTCTTTCCAGTTTGGCATGATGGTTTGCATTTTTCTCCTTAATTTCAAAGTAAAACTATAAATAGGAGTTGGAAACCGTGTGG
Source organism: Anser brachyrhynchus (assembly GCF_964034855.1). NCBI lineage: Eukaryota > Metazoa > Chordata > Aves > Anseriformes > Anatidae > Anser > Anser brachyrhynchus. The sequence goes on along the minus strand of NC_137696.1, from coordinate 9,525,320 downwards.
ATGTGGTGATTGATGTGGGTTTTGTTTACTGTTCTCATCCACTTGCCTTAAAAAGAAGGTCTAAGCTTAAATTAAGAGCTAATGATCCAGCAGTTTGTCATCCTGTTCTGTATCCTTGATCCATTTCCAGCATGTTGGCTCTATCCTCTCACTGTGACATGTCATTGATTTTGGCAGGACTGGGTCAAGCCACTGTAAGGAGCTTTCTCATTTTACTACAAACAAATATGATAGAATTGGAATAACCTTATTTCTTCAAAATGACTCCTGGGAGTCCCTACATGTTTATGTTCACTTTTAATGTATTTTTCTTAGGTGAAAAATATCAGTGTTAGCTTTTGGGGTATAAAAAAAAATACTACAATTTCATCTAGGTCTCCTGATTAGGAGATAACATGTAATCTATAAAAAGAATGAAAAAAGGCAGTTTAAGGTTAATTTTTTGGGGAAAAAAATTGTCAGGGCTCAGTTATAAATCCCATCATCACTTACTATAGTTATACTTGCATGTTACTGCATTGCTGAAAGCAAGGTTTGTAAAGGAGTTAGGTATGTGGTATTCAGTTCTTGTGGTTACTTACACAAGCTGCAACTAGCTCAAAATGCCAGAATTGTTGGTAAAAGTAGTAGAGTGATAACTGTTGATAGTCATAAGGTTTTCTGCTCTTTAAAGCTAAGAATAGTCAACTACATTTTGGGATCTGAATGTGTGGAAGAATATATGAAGTTTTAAAACACAGCAGTAGCAACTGCAGCAGTCAAAATACAGGAAAGACTTTGGATGGAGGGAAAAAAAAAAAAAAGAATGCCCTGTTCTAAGAGCACCCTGAAAGCCCACATGTAACCCTTGTACGTTGTTTGCAACTCTTCGTATAGTGGGTATAAGGAGCATATGAAGGAAAAGCAGAAGTTTGTTCATGGTGTGATGATTCTTAGATCTGTGGTGCTAGACTGATTTCTAAAACAGCTCTGAGGTGATATTCCCAGGATAGGTTATACTCTATCCCTCTGCCCTTGGTTTCAGAGTCTACAGCCCAGCTTTGAAGAAATGCCTATCATTAAGTGATTTTTAATTGTTATTGCTATTTCAGGATATTTAAATGGCCATGTACAGGCATGTATAACCACATGCATGCAAGCTCACAGCAGCCATATTCAGGATGTTGTCAGTAATGTGCTCTCATTTAATTCAGCTTCCCACATTGTTTTTTCCTTTAGGAAAATCATCAGGTGTAATTTTTTTGACCTTTGGAAGGATTTAAAGCCTGGGTGAGGCAGAGAAGGATAGAACAATTTCTTGGCTAATGCTGCCAGGTCTGGATATTGTTGGCCTCCACAGCTAGGCCTGTGTCTCAGTGCCTTGCTGCTATGTGGGATATGCTTTTGGATTGCAGTTTAAAAAACAGAAAACAAACAAGCAAAAAAACTGCTGCAGGTACATTTGGGGTGTCTGTTCAGCTTCTGCATCTTCCTCCTGGAGGAGATTTCTCCCCTGTGGCTGCTGGTGGCAGCCCTTGGCCAGGCCTTAGTAGCTGGGCCGGGCCCTGGTGAAGTCTTGAGGTGGCTGGGGGCTGTGTGTCCCCTGGCCGGGCTAGTTACCAACATGCTCACCTCATCAGCTGTCCTGCTCCCCCCAAATCCCCTAGATGACATGAAAATGTGCTTTTTGTTCATATTTTGTCCCTGTTAGAGGTGGGTGAGGTGAAGCCTGCCTACAACAGTTCTGTGGGAGTTTGAGTTGTGTTTTGTGGTGATGAACTCTGCCACACAATATGGAGTTTTAATGCTCCTGTCTTCATGAAGCTGCTTAAAAACCTCCTTCAGCAGGTGCTTGTTGGTTTCTGAGATCTTCAGAAGTCCAGGAGTGGAATTTCATTGTATCAAGGTGCTAGAGGTGTGTGTGAACCAGTGATGTGTATAATTATTGTACAGGTTGACATGCAGATATTTTACAAAGCCTTCTGAAGCAGCTGCTGTAGAGCCAGTGCCTCTGGTCTCACAGAACCAGCCAGTCAGCTCTTTTTTTGTGGGGGAATTGATTGCAGTTCCAATGCTTTCTTGTAATTTTTAAAATACATTCTTAACACCCATCAAATGCAGATTCAGTTATAAATGCTTATGCATTTAGAGGGAGTTTTTTTCTGTATTACAGGTAGACAATAGCCTCTAGCGGATCCAAGGCCCAGCTTGGTATGAACTGGTTGTATGGGCAAGATCTGTATATAATTGCTGCTGTCTTCCTAATTTTTTGTCTCCAATCTTTGTCTGGATCCCAGCAAACAGTGTTTGAGTTTCAAAGCCCTGCTTGGAGCTTCTTGTATGGTGTTGCTTCAGCTGGTGTTTCAGTTTATGGCTTTGGAGCTCTAGCTATGCCATTTTGTGGTACATTGTGAGCTGCCTTTACAATGAAGGCAGTTACTGTGCACACCAGTACTGTCCATTTATGCCTGTTCATCTTCTTGGTGCATTCGGAAATGTACAGAGAAAAAGAGATCTCCTTAAAATATATTTACTTCTCTGGCTAGGCAAATATGGGGATTTAATTGTTTGCAGTTTGAACATGACCAGTCACATTGGTAACTGATTTCCCCACAGTGGTAACTAGTGACAACCAGGAGGGGCATTGATCTTTATATTTGATCTAATTTTTGGCAAAACTTAAAAAGCTGGCTCATACCTGTGTAGCATTCAAGTTCAACTGTATACTTACTGTTGACAGAGCAGACTTGGGAATGAGGTCTGGCACCTGAGCAGGCCTGTGCTAGACTGAAATTATGTGCAGTCAAATAAGTAAACAAATCAGGAATTTTGAGACTTTCAAAATTATTGGGCTTTTTCATTTGGTATCTGTCTTTCATGTGGAGCTGACCAAGATGGACTTCAAATTTAAGCTTTTAAGATTAACAGCTCACTTATTTATTTCTAGGATATGTTATTGGCACTTTTAATAAGCAAGTGGGATTTAATGAACCCAGAAGTGTCTCAAAAGGTAAGAAGCATGTTGTGGAGTGATGGATGCATCTGAGCAAACAAGGTCCTATGTACTTTGAGCTGAACTCATGTGGTTTGAGCTGAGCTGCATGGCACTGAGGGCTCCATTTTGCATGTGGGTGAGGTGCTATTTTGCTGAGTGGTCCTTTTGATATTTTGGAGCCCTGGAGAGAAGCGTGTGAGCTTGTAAATGTGAACAGGTGCGCTTGAAGGAGGTAAAATAAGGTGAGCAGGAAAACAGGCAGGGCATGAGCTGCAAAATGTCAGAAATGCTCAAAACCTCCCATGTATAAGCTGAAGTAGCCTCAAGATGGCTTAATCTTATATGGGAGGAACTGGTGTAACTCAGAAACCAAGCAGCAGCTGGCCTTGGCAGCTGCAGTGCCCATGGGACAGACAGACTGTTCTGTGCAGTGCTCAGGGAGCTCCAGCCTGTTTCACTGCTGACCTGGGGGACATGTCTCAGTGCCATCTCCTCCTGGTGTCACCCTCATGGCCATCCTGAGCTGTGCTCAGTGCTGAGCTGGCCTTGGGAAACCAACCTGTGCATCCTGATGCTCAGGTGGACCTGAATGTTTTGGCCTCTTGGGGCTTGTGATGTTTTCCTGCTGGGGTGCTGTGGTGGGGTTTTGGGGGCAGAGCTGGAATTGTTGTTGTTCTGGATGAGTCTTGGTACTGAAGAAACCTGGAGCTCTTGGAAAATGTTCCTCATCCCTGCATTAAACACTGCTGTAGCATCAGACCTCACTGGATTTTTGGCTCCAGGCTTGCATCCGGAAGTATTAAAAAACTTGTGTTAGGCAGGAATGTTACCCTCAATATAAATTTCCATATAAAAACCTCTACTTGTCTTTTCTCTATGCATTCCCCCTGTTTGTCTCACTCTTACATTTTTTTTATTGCTGTTTCTGCTTGGCAGCCATGATCCTCACTGTGTCAGCCTTTGAGGCAGCTGCTGTGGGGCAATGCAGAGTGAGCTTTTCTTAAGAAAATGTTTTTAGGCTTCCTGTGAGCTCTCTGGGGCTTTTTGCCCACTTGCTTGTGCCTGGTGAAGGAAAATGTGAGCAGTGGGATGGGGCTGTGGTGGGGGAGTGACAAAGGACATGAGGGGCGGCCCCAGTGCTCTGTCCCCCCCTCGGTCCCCTGGCCTTTCCCTGGTCCCCCCGTGGTGGCATTTACACCTCCCAAACCTCGCGGGTTGTGTGCTGACGAATGGCCGTGTGGTTGTTGGCTCTGGCCTCAGCACTCCAGGGCATGGTTTCAACCATGTCTATGGAGACCAATTTTCAACATCAAAACAAACCAGTCTAAGTGGAATTTATATTACCTTTTAAAAGTGCGAGTCAACAGAGCGGAGGGCTCTGCTTCGAGGAAGCCTCTTGGGTTTGTTCAGGGAATTACTACAAATATTTTACATCCTTTCTGGGACTCCAGGCAACCTCAGGAAGCGGCTGTCAAAATGCCCCAGTTTGTGTGGCTGATCCAGGGTGATTTTGGGGCCTGTGGCATGAGAAAGTCCCCGTCACCAACTATCCCACATTGCCTGAAAGCATCATCTAATTTTCAGAGCAAGGCTGATCCTTCTAAACATCTAGACAGTATATTTTCACCCTGAAGCACTGTTTTTGTCTTGGGTGATGGTGGTTGAGAGCAAAAAACAAAACCCTTGATCCCAAGTGTGTGCAAATTTGGGTAATGCTAAAGGCTAACATTTCTTTTGTTCTGCTCCATAGAAACATCCCGGCTGTCCCAAGATGGAGATTATCCCTGTAGCTGTGTGACAGCAGTGGAGGGACTGAGTTCAGGTAAGAGAAGGCTGCAGCAGAGGATGTGGTGGGATGTCTGCAGCCCATGGGGGAGGCAGGTCAGAGATGGGTGATGCTGGGCTGGGGTGCTCTGTCCCCCCCAAAAATGTGCCTCAAATTATTTGAAGATATCAGTAGCAACTTCACTGCTAATTCTTGATAGGAGAAGGCCAGGCCAGCAAGCTTAGAAACATGTTTTAGTTACCTTGATACCTTGCAGGGGATGGATTTGACTGGGATGTTGGTACCAACAAAATTCTCTTCACTTGTCAGTGCTGCATGGATGTCATGTATATAACATGTATATAACATCTTTCAGGGAGGCTTTATCACTTCTGCCATGATGTGAACGTTGTACCTCTGTTTGTAACTTTGCTTTGTTTGCATGCAAACAGGCTTTGTGCAAACCACAATTTGAAGTTGTGTTAGTGCCATGTCGTCACTGCAGCTTCATTTTAATTTCTGCTAACTCCAGAAATGGAGGGGGAATCCTAAACTGAGCAATGAAACATTCCTGAAAAATGTTTGAGATGCAATTTAGCAAGTTTCAAGCTTCTATGAAGTAAATCGTAGCAGCCAGCGATGCCAGTGCTTCATAGAGGGGAAGAAAGGGCTGTTGGAGGGGACAGCTTTCTAATGCCAGTGGGAGCTGAACTGCAGATGGAGCAGGCTCACAAAACACTGCTGCTGCAGAAGTTTCAATGCGGTTTGTCTGTTTCCCAGTGAGAGTGGGGAAAATGATGCACGAGTCTGGTTTGCAATAGGACATAGGCATCTGTCAACTTGATCTACTCCATGTTTGCAGACAACAGAAGAAACTGCGGCCTTTGTGCAATAGAAGGACTATCCAATAGTAGTTGTTCCTAATGAAATCTTAGTGCTCTACTGGAGATGTTCACTGTATAATTTGGGTCTTCCTTCCCCAGCATACCAGAGCAGAGGCAGAAATCTTCTGACCCCACTGAGGTCTCACATTACCATGTTGATCCTTGGGGTTTGGTTTGCAATACAAACGTGCTGACCTCGCAGCAAGCGCTAGATACAGTGCTTCACGCTCCCCCCTGCCCACCCACCTCTGCCAGCTTCTAAAGCTCTCGTGAAACACAGCAGCCCCAGGAAACACTGGGGGCAGGCTTTTTTCTGTGGGGAAAGGCAGTAATGCAGTGAGGAGGAGATGGGTGCTGGGGTGAATGTGGATATTTGTTCCCCAGGAGCTGTAGAATATTGCAGTTGGCTCTTTTCCATTAACTTGAAATGTCTGAAAAATAAGCAGATATTAATGTGAAAGTCTTTAGTAATTGTGGGAAGTGTTCTTTATCCCCCCATTGGTACCTCTACAGGAGCTAAGCCTGTTCTTTAATTACTGCCTTTAAGTCCAATTGTGTTGAATCAAGATCTCAGTACACTGTATTTCCTCATTTAAATTTGGAGCAGATTAAAATTTTCTCAGTTTCATGTTGTCTGGAGCCTGGTTTATTGCAGGGGGAGAGAGCAGTGAATGTAAGCTTTCAGTGTCAGGCTCTGAATCACTTTGAGGGTCAATTTGTGTCTAACGAGTGTGTCCAGAGGTGGCTTTCCTAGAAACACCATAATTTGCAGGGCTCTGGCTCCTGCTGCCTTCCCGCAGGCACTGCCTCTCAGCTGGGCTGAAGTTGAATTTTCCTCTTGAAGCTGCTGTTGTGTAGGAGTCGATTCACTGTTCCTTCTGTGCAAAATGCCTTTCTGCTTTCCTGACTCGGAGGAGCACTGTTATGTCCCTTCTTTAAAATGGTGGTTCTGGGGGGAAGCGACAGCCCCTGCAGAGTACAATCTGAGTTGGCTGAATGCTTTTGTGGCTTTGGCTGAGCTGGGAGCGATCGCTGGTCCCCAAACCTGGTGCTGATGTGGATGATGGATGTGGCACCCCCTGTTATTTCTGGTGCTGCTTTTTGAAGCTGTGGTTTCCACTGAGCTGTTAGACCTTGGTGCTGTCCTCCCAAGATGCTGTGGCCAGGTCAGGCTCCTCTGCTGCTCACTTAAAGCTGGGGTGGCTTTCCTCATGTGCATCACTTTACATTTATCCCCTTTGGCTTTGTCTGAGGCTTATTTCTTGATATGTGGGAGCTTTCCCTGGCACTGAAGGCCCTCGTCCTGACCCAACCAGCTGGATGTCATTGGCAGGACTTGCTGCTCCCCTTCTTGTATCAGCTTTTAGGCTGGCAGCAGGTCCACTGGTGTGCTGCCTGTGGGAACAGCTCTGGCACAGCGGCATTGCCCAGTTCCTCCTTCAGGAACATGATGCAGCTTCAATTTGTTTTTCTGCTCTGGTGTTGTCTTTTTTCCTGATCAGCCACCTCTTGGCCTCCTTGGCCTCCCGGGAGGCTCCTTACCTCTGCTGTGCCTGGACGAGGCTGGGTTTGCCAGTCCAGGCACTGGTGAGTCGTTCCGTTGGCCTCCTGTTTTTTCTCATTCATACACAGCCTCAGCTTCGCAGAGGATGACATTGATTTTAATAATGCCTTTTACCCTGCTGCTTTGGTATGTTGGCTTCCCCTCTGCAGCCCTTGCTCTGAGCTTCCAAAATCTGTTTGTTTTCCTAGTTTCCATGCCGCCTACGAAGATTTTGCTCTCTTGACTTCCCACTTGGGTGTTTGTTATATATGTTCTGTATAGGAAACATTCCTATATGTTGCACGTGGATACAACAGAAACATTCAAAGCGCTAGAAAATGTGACCCTCAAGAGGAGGTGGTTGCAAATTCAGATGTTTCTTGAGTTGCACCAGCAGGATTTAGGCTTTGAGGTATCTGTGCAACTTCCATGGTTGTAGTTTCAGAGTTTAAAAGCATAAATATGTTACTGTTGTCAACCCAGCTGGCAGCCTGTTAAATTTGAAAGCCTTTGTGTCTTTGTGTCCTTGTTCAGGTGTATGGATGGGGATGGTGGATCCTTGGTACAGTTCTTCTGGACCAGAATTGCGGAGGCTTTAGGTGATACCTCTTGGCTGGGAGGAGGTAGGGGGGTTCATTAAGCTGGGTGACAAAATGCAACGGAGTGTGCTTGAGGTGCCCTGTTTGGCTGGTGCTGCTCCCGTGCTGCAGCTGTGCCTGCAAGGATGGGACGGAACCTGGGGCTTGTTGAGAGCCACTCCTGTCATTTCTGGGCTGAAGCATGCTGGAGGAGATGCAGGGCACTGGTGTGTACTGGTGTCTTTTCTGGGACTGTTGGGGTTTGGGATCAGGAAGAATAATTTCCAGCTCAAGCGAGAGCAGTAACTGTGTGTGTGTTACAACAAACCCTGAAATGTATCTAAATCCAGTGTTTAGGTCTGTAGGATGCAGTGCTGTGTCCCATCCACACGGCCCCTAATCCTGCTACCTAGGTGTTTTCTGAGATAGCAGGGGACAACTTTCCTGCCTCTTTGTCACACTGGTGCTGTACAGTGCTTGCTGTAATTCTTGCAGCTTTTTCTACTGAGCGAATATATGCAATGAATCAGATGATTTAGTAAGAGTTAACGGAGAGCTTATTTCTTTTAAAAAAGATCACTTGTTCAATGTATGTAGCCTATATCAATACAAAATAGGACTGTATTTTTTCCCCATGCAAAAATAACAAGAGCTGTTGCACTCTGTCCTTCAAATTTGCTTTGGCAACTCTAAGCCATCTCCATTTTATTAAACAGCTCTCTTTCCTCCTAATATATACAGAAATGTTTGCTGTATAAACAACTTAACTAGACAGCTGCCTCTCCCCAGATACAAGATGCAGTTAACTTTTTGCCCTGTTTCTGTTCACCGGGGCTGATAACTTTCTGCTGGCCAGATGAAATAAAATTGGGTTTTGTACCAGATGTGGTGGAGCTCAGTGCTGTATTACGCAGGTGTTCCCCCAGCTGGGGAGGGTGGAAGCGTGCCATTTTGCTGAGATGATGGTGAGGTTTAGAAATGTGAGGGCGTTAAAAATAATTCTCCGTGTTAACAGTGGGCTTTGTCCCTGGTGGGCTCCATATGCCGAACAGCTGACTGGGGCAGCAGCTGTTCTATATTTTAATAGGAGAGTTATAAAGTTAGAAACATGGATGATCATTCAAAACATAAGCAACTCTTCGCAGTCATGGAAACGAGATTCAACAATAAACTTGCATTTGTGAGCCTTCCAAGCAAAATAATCCCACTGCTCTGCGTTCAGGTGGTCTCAGGGAAGTGAATGAACTGTTTTCTGTTTCCCTGAAGTTCTGTTTACTCAGTCCTGTTTCTTTAAAACTTTTTCCTCCCTCTTTTCTATTTCTGAGGAGATATTAAACTTTGCATGTGATCCCGATTTAGGTTCTTCTCCAAGTGACAGCAGATTTATATGAGAAACTTTCCTGAAGCGTGTTACTGATAACGGTATTGCTGTAGCAAAAGCTGAGTGAGTGCCTTCCCTTCAGGTCCTTCCTTGGGATTTCTCTGTTCCTTTCAACCCAAGCAGTTATTTAAGCTCTTGTAGCAGTTTTGCTGGGACTCCCCATCCTTAGGATAGGATGAACCTGTTAACGCGCAGGTTTTCTGGCACAGCGCTGCGTACAAATCCTCTCCTTGCTAAGGCACCTTCTGCTTTTGCTTATGGGCTTTTTGGATAAGCATAGGCTCCATCACATACCACATGCCTATCTGAAACAACACCAGTTGCCCTCTTCCAGCTCCTCAGTCCTGCCCCAGTTTTGTTTTGGAGGGGCTGCTGCTGTTCCTGCTCCTGCGGGAGCGCTGTGGTTCCTGTTGCATGGGTCAGCGGGGTGCACACCCATCGGCTGTGTCCTGGGCTCAGCAGGCCCACATCCAAGTGATGGTAAGCAGCTGGATCTGTGCTCCTGAGCAGCGTGGTAGCTCCTGGCTTGGCTGGTTTGGGTTGCAAGCTGTCTTGCATTGACCTGAATATTGCAAATAGATGGGGAGCGGGGTAGTTGGCAGGACAGTTTGCGCAGAAATAAATGGTTTATGTCAAGGCCATGAGCATGATGAGATGTGGAGGAATGGGCAGGCTGGACTTGCAACTGCCTTTGTTTTTATGCCATTGGATGCATGTGCCGAAGCCAAGAACGTATGTGGTTCCTGCAGTATGTACAAGCTTCCTGGGTTTACCAGGAAATCCAGGTAAATTGCCTGGATTTGGGTATTATCCACCAAAGTATGTTGTATTTACGTACACATACATAAATGATAATTTGGGGTCATTGTCAGATAAGCAGAGATTCAAAAGGGAAGTTACTCAAGCGCCTGGTGCACTGATGGCATTCTAAAGGCACTGTGGATTTGCAGCCGAGTGAAAGGAGCGTGCTCGGGGCTGGTGGGGCTGCAAACTGGAGTGGATACAGCAGCTGTGGTCCTGGCCAGGCCTCTTGCTGCTACGGGACAGGGTGGTTGTGCAGCTGTCACAAATGCTCCTCTGCTTTCCCAGTGATTGCAAGTGTGTGCTGGTGATAAAATTGGTGTAAATAAGCAGCCTGTTTGTGTTGGCGGAGCTTGAAGGCAGAGTGAGTCCTTGGGGCAGGGCCTGGCAGTGAGGGGCACACCAGGGATGGTTTGTGGCTCTTGAGCTCGCAGCAGGGGCTGGCCCCGTGCTCTGTGGGTGCTGGGGCTTAAGGAGGTGAAGCTATTTTGGCTCTGCTGGATGTGGGAAAATAGCCCTTTTTTAAACCTAGAAACAACGAAATTAATTCTTTACTAGAGTGGGTGATGCTGTATTATGCTATTTAGGAATTTAAATACCTGAGGTGTCTACCTTCCCACTAGGGTGGGGTAGGGAGCTACCTGTCAGACCCAGCAGGCTTGTAGAGATGAATGGGGAGAGGAAGGAGCTTCCCGTGAGCCAAACTTTGCATGTCAGAGGGCGTGGTGAGTGTGTTTGCTGTGGAAAACTGTTTAAATGCCTCCATCTGGCTCGGTGTTGGTGAGTTCCTTTTTGTGGAGGAGGTTGAAGGCTACCTGTGGTCTTACCCCACAGCCCTGGGGCCCCAGGCAATGACAGCGTGACCTTGTGCCAGCGCTATTTATTTTTCTGGCCTGTGCCACAACCGTGTGCTCTGACCCTGTTGGCAGCCAGAGTATTTGCTTAAAGCCACAAATGAGTGCCTGAAGGAACGACTGCTGGGTGATAGGGTCCTGTTCTGCAATTTGTCTGAGCGTGGGGGACATGTTGCCCCAAACTGGAGCGGTTGTGGCCGATTCCAAGTTGTATCCTGGAGCGTGGTTTGCTGTGCGTCCTGGGACCTCTGGATGCCAGATCCTTCAGCCACACTCGGTGCTTCTCTTTGGGCACAGCCCCTGGAAGCCCTCACTGTGGGTGACTCAGTCACTCAGTAAATCTGAATCCATGGGTCTCTACCGCAAGCGGGTTTTGTGCGTGTAATGTATCCATTATTCAAGTATCTTCTACAGAAAATGAACTTCAAGTAGAATAGAGGTTCCTTCCTTTAGACCACCAGCTAACTAGTGACATGTATGTGTTGGTATGTTTTTCTTTTGGCATTTTTCTTAATGGCATTAAAACTCAGTAGGTAAAGTTTGTCCTTCCACAAAGGCATTGCAGAACTCGGGGGGCCTTTGCTGACTTCCACAGTAGGTGAATATTCACCCCTCTAATGTGGTTAAGATTTGGTCAGACAAACAAAAAGGAGTAAATACATTATGGTAAGAGATCTTTATTAAAAATTTTGTACATCGAAGGATTAACTGCTACATTTTAAACAAGAAATAAGATTTTACATATTACAAAAGATGCTATTAGTTCTTGAATTAGAAATAAATTTTATGAACACTGTACATGATGCATCCAAATTATAAGAGCAGGAATAGGACAGTGCCTGAAAATATATGATATAACTTAAGCAAATGCACTTAATTTGTAGAATGCAACATATTTCTGGAAAAACGGCATGTTAACTTCTGTCTGAAAATGCTGTATCCCTCTAACCAGTAACCACCAACAGTGTTCTTGGGAGCAAGCACTGACGCAAGTGCCCAGCATGGTGTTTTTCCATTTGGAGTTTTTCATTGTTGGAGAAACTTTCTTACTATGGTCTGTTTGTCTTGGAGACAGCAGAATGGCACAGTTAACACAATCTGCATATAAAAACCCAATGCAAAACACTTCTTACAACATAACTTTACCCCCAACCCAGATTAGAAAAACCAACTGATAGCACATAAATGTCTACAGAAATAGATTTTTATTGACTTATTTTTGTTACAAAGTTAGTTAAAAAGAAATATATTTTAGCTTATCAGATAACCGGTACTTTGTGTATCATTCATACTATATTTTTTTCCTTTTGAGATTGTCAGTAGCTGCATTAGAATTTAAAAATAAAAACAACAAAAGATCACCTTTAATTGCATGACCTATTTGGCTAGAAAGGGTGTGAAGTTTTACAGGAGAGTATGAACATACAGTTCTCATACGAAAGTGTAGTATGTATCTAGGCCAAGTAAGGTAATAAAAAAGATTGAAATCTTTATACAGAAAGTGACAATGCCCATGTTATACTATGGAACACATCTACTAATTTTGAATTACACGTGTAATGTGTGGATTAAAGATATCACTTTACTAAACAAATAAAAAAAGAGCAAAATCTATAAATAAAATAGTAAGTGCTTTCTTTAAGATAATATTCTTTGGCTGCTTTAAGTGCCAGCGGAGGGTTACTGGAAACCCCTAAAATGCATAAGGTCCCACTATTATCGTTAGCCTCAACACCGAGCTTGTACGGTAATTCAAGCTGTTGACTGTTAGCATCTCCAGATCCACGATGTGTTCTCTTGGTCCCGATAGGGATTTCACCAGCACCAGCATTGCACTTACGGCACTTGTTTGCTGAAAGAAAGGAGGGAAAAAGTTTAATTCAAATTTAAAAAGATTCCCTAGCTGTATCAAGGGACTGCTTGTGTGTTACTGCGCCACAAAAATGCTCTGTCTCAGCGCAGAGATGCACAATGTAAGTATTATTTTAACATTTTTAAATGGTTATGACTAATCTCACACCTGGCTTTGCTGGAGGGGAAGCTTTACCTGACTAGGGCTCAGAGGAATAAACTGCGCTGCAAAATCTGTTGCTCTTTATACTGACTCTCCTAAAGGATCTGAAAAGTGGTAATCTATCCCAGGATGTTTTTTTGTTTTATCCCCATCTATCAGCTTTTAAAATACATGAAAAATAAGTACACCAAGAGAAACCTAATGTATTTAACAGTGATGTAGCTTGTTCAGTGGAGGAAACTCTAAGTCCGTGCCATGGCTCATACTCCAGAAGCTGTTTTCCCTGAAAAACTGGGAATTCTTGCAACTTCTATGCCTGTTGCTGCCCTTCTCATAGCCCCCTGGGGCTCTTTCCAGGCGTTGTGCTGCTGGCCCTGCGACATGACTGAAAGATGGCATGCCACTGGCTTGTAAAAAGGCTTCAAAATGTACAGATGATAAAAAGGGTACACATCTCTCCCTTTACCTATGATAATTTTTTCCCTATGTGGACTGAGTAGGTTAAACAAAGGAATCCATGTCCAGAGACCTCGCTCAGACTTGACTCAAACAATGGGAATAATTTCTAGGCAAGCCTTTGTTTACTGCGGTGCTTTGGCAGGAATAAACACATACTTCCTTATTTAAGACCTGTGATTTCTTGTTGGGTGGCAACAGAAGATTGGAATTGTCAGTCTAAAAGTCGGTCTGGAGGCTGGGTTGGAGTCCTATCCTACCTAGAGCTGGAGCGAACTTGTTCTTAAGAGTTGTCGACCTTAAATAACAGTTGGTATTTTGGGAGTAGGCATGGGGTTTTGATGTGCAATAAATCCAGGGAAGAGAAATCCAGGGAAGAGCACTGGCTTACAGGCAGTACCAGAACAAGTCAGACAAGTGAGGAGTTCCTTGTTCCCATTTTGGGGAGACTTGGTGTAAATAGGCAATGCCATATCTTGGTTTACTTTTCTATTGTACTATTAAAACACTGAAATCTTTGGATTTGTAGAAAAATAGATAAATGAAAACTTTCTAACTAATAACTCTGTTTTAAATTTTCTGGGCTGTTTCTGTTTTACTGAGTGTAAAGCCACATGAAACAAAGGATTTTCCAGGAATTTGTCCATATTAAGCTTACAAAAAAAATCTGATTTCAAAAATCTTAAGGTAGATGTTACAGACAGTTTCATTCATGCGTATCTACTCGCATTCGTTGTACCAGCAGGAAATACTGCTGCCATAAGTCACTTGAACTTCTGGTTTTCTGAAACTGCTGCAGCACTGAAGAAAAAGTTCTCGTTCAACACAATCTTGGTTGCAAGTTTGTCTGAATTTATCATTTGAAATCAGCACTCCATCCCAAGCTATTCCTGACTTAATTTCTTTTTTGTGTGTGGGGAATTAAAAATGTACAAAGAATCTTTCTATGACCCTCTTCTAAATACATACACATGGGACATTGGTGCAGGGTGAAAAGCAGAGCTGTTTTGTGAATCTGATGTGATTGCTAAATATTCATGAATGTTACTGGTGTTCCTTTCAAGTGACTACAGTGGGTTGATTCTCAGTCTGTGGAGTTATTGGACAGAGCAGGTAAAAGCTTTTTGAAGTCTGTAAACCAAGTACATTCAATAAGGGAATATTAAAAAGCTGATAAACTTTCTATGCTGTATTTCTCTTATAGGGACACTTGGTGGAGTTCTCAAAATGGCACGACACCTTGGTAGCACCAGTGGTTTTATATCCTGCTCATGGTCTGACTTCAACCAATACTCACTCTCAGGTAAAATTCTCCATTTTCATTTCCAGACTTGATCCGGAATGTGTTAATAGTATTAGGATAAATAGTGGTTGCCTGAATCTGGAAGATATCAGAGGGCACTGTTCTGTCTGAACGGATGCTCATGTATTTGTACACAACAGAGTAAGGCAGCTCTCGGCAAATGGCGTTTGATACAGGGCAGACACAGCGGCTGAAAAACAAAAATGGATAAACTTGATACTTGAAAACATGATTTCTGTTGTATTTGATTGTGTTGCCTGTTGAGAATAACCCTAAAAAAACTCTCTGGCTTTCTCTTACTTCTCAGATGTTAGGACATAAGGCTCTTGACAAGGATTTCTTGGGTAACAACGAAATCCTCCATGGTAATTCCAGCAAATTTCATCCTCTCTGCATTCATTAGTAGTCTCACACTCATTTATGTCTAGGAGGAAGAAAAAGGAACTGTGTTAAAGCAGATTTAAATCGAGTTTGCTATGAAAAGAAACAAACAAACAAAAAAACCCACCCCCACCAAGCCACCTGCTTGTCTATTGAAACTCAACAGATTTCTATGTTATTTTTTACCTGCTTTTCCAAGGCCTTTCTATAAAGGATTTGGAACAGTAGAAATGGAACAAATTTGTTTACCACATCTTAATCAGGTCTGAAGATCTTTAGTTGACTAAAGAAACACATTAGTCATAGTACATGTAATGCAACTGTAGAAACCCTGAGTTCCTAGTTGGCAATGAATCATTTTCTAGCACAAGGTATCTTACAGGCAGAGGAAAGAGGCTTTGAGAAAGAAGTGTGATTTCATGCTTTTTGCAAGATCTCACTTAATTGCTTAGGTTTCATGGTATAACTAAATGCTTAGTTAATATTTATAGCTGTAGTTAAACTAAAGTAGCTTTGGAAGAAATCATGCTGTGTTTATTTTTGTGTGAAGTAGAGCTTCCTTTTATTTTTATTTTTTTTTTACCCTGGGAAAATGACCTTGAATGGAAATGGGGACTGTCAGCTTTGTGTAGTATTGATGTTCTGTTATCCTGGCAGTGTCAGACCCAACCCCCTGTCTATCCATTTATTTATTTATTTTTTTAGGTGGTCAAACTACCCAACCCAAGATACTCAGTATCAGTTGCTGTTCTTAAGAATGATAAGAATCTAAATTGATTTCTCAAAAAGAGCCACCATTACACAACACTTCCATAAACAATTTATTTCCTCATCCCTTTCTGACAATAACTAGCACACCTATTTCTAAAAATAAAGATTGTGAAATCAGGTTCTGGATTACTGAAACAATGATTCTTGCACTTTTTCTGTAACTGTAAAGAGACATTTAAAACCAGTGAGGAAAATAAACTTTGCAACTGTGATCCTGGTATTTGGTGGCACCTAGCTGTAACTGAACAACTGACCAGAATGTTTATTTTCCAAACACAATATAAATAATCTGCTCAAAATTCTTGCTTTCTTTCCTCCTGTTATCAGAAATAACATATCTTTCCTTTTTGCTCTGGCTGCGCTTAGAAACCTCTATAAAAAGAAACAGATATAAAGCAATGCCCAATGTCTGTAATAAATGACCTGATTTTTTTCTGAGATATTTATCTCTGGAACTTAGACTCACCACCTAGACATCCACGACCAGCTTTACTTAAGGATTACGAAAGTTGAAAATTTTATCCTAAGCATCTGAAAAACTTAGAGTTTGAGCTGAAAGATTCAAATAAAAGGAATTAATATAAAATATACCATCAATCATCAAATGCATCAACATCTTTTGCTAGCCTAACGATACTGTCATGAAATATAAACACTTAGATAAGCATTCTTAGGCTTGTGTGAAATGGTGTTACCAGTAATGCAATATTGGGACTGTCAAGATGGGGCACTTACCCTGACATGTTCTGCCTCCTACTACCTGGTAACCTTCAGGGCAGACACATGAGAATTTTCCTGGTTCGTTGACACACTGGTATTGACATATGTAACTGGAAGTTCTGCATTCATCAGTATCTGCAGAGAGAAGAACTTAAGCTTAATTTTTTCTTTAACATCTACCTTTCTACAAAACTAAATATAACAGCTAGATGCTGGTTCTAACAGAAGAAAAATTCTTTAAAAAGAGGAAGCTCTCAAAACTCTTAACTTACTGCTTAACACCTCGAGGTTGCAAACTGAAGATCTGGTTGTACTTTTTAATTTTTTTAATGAGAAAATTTAAATTTTAAAAAATGAGAAATGCATTTATTTGAGGAAGTAGAAGGTAAATTAAGACTTCTGAACATGTTTGGGAAAACCTCTGTAGAGAGAATCCATAGTTTTTGTATTCTAGAAGTGATTACTTCCACAGAAAAGTAGATGTGAGATTAGCTAGTGTAGCAAAACTATTGTCGTTGTGCGCTAATGGACCAGCTCTTTGGGAAAGAGGATAAAGTCTCTTTTTAGTCTTCAAATATTATTTGATATATGCTTTTCTTTTTCTTAATCCTTGTGTAACCATCAGCCCCTTGCCAGAGAATTGTAGCACAAACCTGATTTTAACACTGTTATTATGCAGAAGTGAAATTAAACCAATGAAAACTAGAGAATGGCTTGGAAAATAGAGTACCACCCTCCTAGTACCTCTGAGCTTTGAGCCCAGCTCTTGATTTTTGTCAGGGATTGTACTGAAGGCTGCATAGTTGCTGCTCCCTGTTCTGTTTGCTTGCAAGTAGGATTAGCTTAAGAAGCTTGGAGAGGGAGCATCTGTAATAGCTCTGCTGGCTTGTTCGGGAGGGCAGTGGTAAACCAAAAAGACCTCTTTGGCTCAAAGACTGGTAGAAGGGATATGGGCTTTACGGGTGAGATCATCGTGTCCAAAGGGAGATTAGAGGAATCCTGTGGAGGCACTGGCAGAGGAAATAAAGTGTTGATTGTATAATCATCAGGAGACATGCTGTTTGTATACACAAGCTTGAAAGCACCTCAAAAGCACAATTGTTGTTTCCTTACAGTCAAATTTAAGGTCTTTATTTTCAGATGAACCTAACAGCACACAGAATTTCACTTGTTTTTTGGTTTGCATTCCTTTCCAATTCATTTAATGGTCATCAGCATTAGACCACACACAGTTCAAGTGTTTGTGAAGTAAATATTCAGAAGCATTATTCTCTCTCATTCTCTTTCTGTTCTCTAGTAATGTCTTACTGTTAATGAGACACCTGAATGCAGCTGCAGCTACTAAGGTGTGTATCAGCAATGGTATTTGCAACATTAAAATAAAAAAATAAAATTGTCTTAATTTTTTTTGGCTACAACTCGCTCCCACATTGTGTTTCCACTTGAATTGTATCCCTTAGCTCACAGAGGCTTCTGGGAAAATAAATCAAAAATGGTTGCTCCTCTAAGAAAAATAATTGCTTACCTTCACAGTTGATTCTGTCACTGCTTAACTCAAACCCTGGGTTACACTGACAGATGAAAGAACCCAGTATATTGTAACACTGTTGTGCACACGGGTTATTGGCATCACATTCATTTATGTCTGAAAAGAAAAATTACAGATCTTTATCTTTTGCACCTAGTAATTAGGCTGATTAAGTAGATTAAGTCTGGGCCTAGTGCTTAGCAGAAGCTTGGTTGACTATATCAATACAGGTCTGCAGTCACTGGAACGATGTCAGATCTATGCTTTACATTCCATGTAGAAAAAGTATTTTTCCAGGAATGAGAGTTATTCTAATGTGTAATGAATTCTTCCAATAATGTTTAGTGTGGCTATTAAACCTCACATTCCAGTGTCTTTTTTCAGGTATGAAATGCCAAGTCTATAAATAATTGATATAAGGAACACATACAGATAAGACCTCTCAGCATGCAGTGGTTAAGATCTGAGCTATTTATTACTCCTAAAATTTGTTCTTTTAAATTCCATTACAATTATAACACGAGCCTTTTAAGCCAGTATAGTTTTGCAATGCTCCAAGGCCTAGACCATACGGGGGGGGGGGGGGGGGGGGGGGGGGCAGGTTTCTATGCTAGATTTTTCATCGTGTGCAATCTGAAGAACATATGTGAGAACACGGCAATATAAGAGAAGCAATTTTAATGCAAAGTTTATGTAAGTGTAATCACCTCTGCAATTTACAGTGCTTATTTTTATAGGCTG
The DNA here is from genome assembly GCF_964034855.1 of Anser brachyrhynchus. Lineage (NCBI taxonomy): Eukaryota > Metazoa > Chordata > Aves > Anseriformes > Anatidae > Anser > Anser brachyrhynchus. The sequence continues at coordinate 9,506,626 of NC_137696.1, read as the reverse complement.
CTAATTATTGCTCCTTTGTCATATGCTAAAATCTACAGTGAATTTTCCCTTGTGTGCCTTCCCTGCATATTTTCCATTCATGTGTGTTCATCAGCTATACTCATTAGTAGAGAGCTGCATTTTAAATGATTTTTGAATTCATAGCTTTTGCAAGTAGATATAAATGTCAGCGACACTTTCATCTACAGATACAACTTTTAAAACTGACAAAGATGACTAAGATCTGGCATTCACAAAAACTAAACCAATGAGGAGGATATTAATTATCTCTATGATCCTTCTCTTTATGATGAATGGTAATAGGGGAGAAATGATTACCAAGCATTTTTTGTTCTTTTAGTTGATTTCTGGCAATGGTGTGAAGAATGTACATCATGACAACGCTACCAGAAGGAATAATAAGCTAGCCAAAGCCACAATTCCGTTTGTTACCCTTCCAAGAAATATTGACCCACTTTCAATATGTGCAAAAGTTGTAACAAATGTAATCGGTACAGCTGTGAAGTATGACTTCTGCCAGATGACTGTTGCAGATGTGAAAGTCTGTCTTGATGCAGCAGTCACTCTTTTACAGATTTTTGTGTAAGGATTTACTTTACCTTTTATGGTGGGAGTATGACTTGCTGGGCTGGGAGGCCAGCAGGAGTCAGAAGGGATTTCTTGCTGAAGCACCTAGCAAACTTGGAGCTTCATATGGAAGTGTAATTGAAAGAAAGCACCTTACATTTGAGCCATGGGAAGGGGCAAATGACATAACTCATCACATGGTTACATTGATACATGCAATATTTCACCTATTTGGTGAAAAAACAAATGCCTGTCACCACAGTGCTATGTAGCATGCCTGCCTGTGTATACATAGCCATAGAGAACTCGCAGCCATCTCCATCACCAGTCCCTTGGTTTAACGTGGCTATTCTCCCATTCCTAGCTGAGATCCCAATTCTGTTAAAGTCAACAGCCAAATTATTGATTTCCCAGGAGCTGGAATTTCAGATCCAAGAGAGTGTTGCACGAGAAGGGAAATTGCTCAGAAAATGAAAGTTTATGCTCCTCTGATTCAGTACTCAGAACATGAAAGGATTTAACCTACCTTGATGTGCAAGTTGCTAGGCTACATATCTCCTACTCTTCCTAAAGCCCTCTGCTTGGAAGCTTGGAAAAAACACAGGGCTAAGAAAACTTTGCTGGTGTTCAATATGGCTATTCTTGTGCCTTAGCCAAAATCAGGAAAGCAATCTTCTGACTTCCTACCTAGTTTTATTCCAAAAACATGGAAAAAAAAATGAAATGGCAATACAAGTTTTGTTCTTTATAGATATTCTTAACAATGCTCTTGCTTTTTTAGTAGTATCACTGAGAAGTTTGTGTTCTGGAGAATTATCAGCTTTAAGAAATAGCATCCTTCTCCCAAGTATGTACATTTAATATGAACTTTTTCAGTACCTTGCACTTCAGTAGACATAGTTTCCTTTTTATTTTTACTATCTCTAATTGCTCTAGATCAGATCTCATTTCAAACTTCGCAGCAGACTTAAGGTTTCCCTTAGTGCTTTACTTTTAAGGGGATGAACGGGGCTTTTGTAGTGACCCCTCGTTTTCATTTGTAGTAGTATTTTCCAGAGATTCGTGTTTGACATGTAAATGCTTTTTCATCACTACATTTATCGTGTGCTGAGGATAACTACACTTAACTGTTTTGCTCCCCCTGGTTACCGTTTCCAGCCTCGGTGTTGTAAAACTGGGAATTATATCATGAAAGCAAGTAACACTGAAAAACCAATCCACCAGAACTGAAAGAATAATTAAATCAAAGATTAAATAATGAATGTAAATTTCCAGAGGTCAGTTGCCAAACTAGGTGCTCCTCAGAAACGTAGAAAAGAATGGGCTTTCCATGAGGCTCTGATTTTCTAATTCACCAGTACTTCTCAGATCACTTGCAAGACAGCTTCTCTATACAGCAACTAGTGTAACATATTGGTTGGAATTTATTTCCGTTAGTAAGTTGGGATGAAGACACTTAAATCACAACCGTGGCAAGTCATGTGTCAGTATTTCTCTACACCAAGTGAGCTCATGTAAGTGCACACAGAGACGTTCTTACCCACGCAGGTGTGGTTGTTGGACGCTAGCTGGAAACCAGCGTTGCACTGGCAATAATAGGAGCCAGGAGTGTTCACACATCGGTGGTGACAGTATGGAGGCAGGGTGCATTCGTCTATATCTGAGTAATGAAAAGAGAAATTAGCTCAAATGGCATCTTGGAAGTTCAGTGCTGCTGTCTTGTCCAAAGAAACTGTAAAGTTAACTGAACTTAACTAAAAGCAGAAAAAAGCTTATGTGGGGTAGATGTTGCTTCCATGGATATTGTTAGGAGTGCTATACCCTTTTCTTTAACTTGTGTAAAAAATCTTTTATGCAGATTGTTTTCCGGCCACTGAGATCAATACATATGCTAATTTTACTTTTTAGTCCGTTCCACTGTAGTCCTTAGTTTTACTTTGCATAGGCAAAACCCAAGATGTTTGGTTCTGCTTTTCAGCCAGAAGATGATCTGTCTCATGGTCAGACTTAAGGCTGACCAACAGGGTGACTGTAACTTGCACTTCATTTAACCAAAACATCACATGCAGCACGCTTAGCTTATACTAAATCTTTTCAGCTCTGTTAGGACAAGTCCAAATTTTCCCTGTGAGGACAGAAGATTAGTGGCCCTGAAAAGGAAACAGATGGCTGTGCTTCCACAGGGATCCCCCAGAAACTGGCTGGGTTTCCTGGGGGCTGCTGTCCCTCCTGCGTGCCTTTGGATACAGCAGCACCAGCACCTTCTGGCTGCGCTCTGGTGCTGAGGAAGGCGAGCAGCCTGGCTGGAGCTGTGCTATCTCAGGCGGTATTAACTTTCCCCAGACTCTCCCTGCAGATTAGCCCTGGTTGTGAGGTGGAGCAGACTGCCTTTCCAAGTTTCAGCATTCCTAATGTGCACTGGAGCAGGGTTTTCACCTGCAATCCACACAAAATGTGCAACAGCCCTCCCCCCACACACACACTTTTTTTTTACCTCTGCATTTTAAAAGGCATCCTTACATTCTGGAGGAGATACTGCCTGTTTGTCTGCAATTTTTTTAAGCTATGCTGCAACGCTGATTGTGCATGTATGTGCAGCAGTTGTCTTTAGTTGTGGCCTGCTTGGTCGTGGTAGAGAAATCCGTGCTGTGTTCTGTACATGTACACAATGTGAGATTTCAAAGGCTCAACGCTCAGACAAATAATACCAGTTTTCACTGGAACAAAGAAAGGCACTTCCCATATCCATGCCAGATCTTGAGTTTCCTACCTCCAGCTGTTTCCACCATAGATGTGTTTAAAAAGAGGCCAAGATTTTTTATTTTTTATGACGAGGAAAGTTTGTTTTAATATCAAGTGAAAAAATAATTGTTACAAGTTAACTCTTTTTCTGTCAATTTTGAAGTCACTTTTTGGAGCTAAACTTAGTGAAGTGTTTTGGATGGGTTTGAATGAAAAGGCTTACGCTGGAAAAACTCCTGGCTATCCGTACAGTAGTGATTATTGCTGTAACTCTTCCGTTGCAGGGAAATTCTGAAGCAGAAATTGAATATATTAGGAGGCACAGCAGACCTCTTGCATCCTTGACTTTACAGGACCAAGCTCTTAAAAGTTGCTGTTTAAAAACCTGGTTATACAATATAGGCATATAAGCAATGCTTTACTTTTTAAGCTTTGTATTTATGCATGTAAATGCTTACAGGATCAGACTCTAATTCAGTGGGAGTTCTCCTTGCAGTATTAGGCTTTTGTGCACATCAGCTCCAAGCATATCCAAGGGCTGAGTGTAATCTAATCAATTCTGCCAAATCTTCTGTTTGAACTAATGCTGGAAGACAACTCATTCTGTCTTCAATCCTATGTTTCAGAAAAGACTAATTTTTTGATAGGTGAACAAGCAATTTCTTTACAATTTTTTTTTTTAAAAAAATCAAAGAAATGGTTAGTATATTTTGATAAAAAAAAAAATGAATTGTTAAAAATGAGTCCTTTTCTTCCTCCAACTTGAAGCCAAAAAGGTCTGGAAAAATTTTATTCAAATTTGAGAGAAACATTTCCTCCCATATGGAGAACCTCTATCAAGATCTGGTCCCAAGAATGTTTTCTGGCAAAGTTGTTAAAAATAAATAAAAAAAAAAAAATCCCCAAAGACAGTGTTTATTCTGAAATGCTGACAGTATGAAGTGTAGCGATGTACTGGTAATTTAGGTCAGTGTGTAATATGTAACACAGGTGTTATTCTTGGTTTTGACCTAAATAAGAGAAGGGAAATCTTGCTTTCCTGACCTCTTCATGTGTGGATTTAGATGCATAACTGTATTCACATGGAGATAGAAGGGTGTATCATACTGCTTCTTTTGAGAGCTGTAAGATGTCTAGCAGGGCTTTCAGGTAGTAGCCTGGGTCTTGACATTAAAAGTGCTACTGCACAGCAGTAATACAGTGTTCTACAAAATTAGATAAAACATGTTTAAAAATAAATATATCAGTGACCTGTCAAAGCTATTCCTATGCCTGCATTCCCAAATGAGTCATCCTACTCTTGCACAGAGAACATGTTTTTCTGAGAACAACAACGAAAAAGCTTTTCTACTAGGCTGCATAAAATCAGTCTTGTGCTTAGAAGAGGTTGTCTTGAATGTCACCTGATGATGTATACATTTGATTCTCCTACTTCATAATTGTTTTCAATATCCCTGACAAACCTAAGGCTTAAGACTGGAGTGCCTATAAAACCATTTTATCCATTGAAATTGTGATTAAAGAGGTGCTAAAGGCTGAAGAAAGACTGCAGGAACAGAGTAATGGCACTTTCACATTATGTCCCCAAATGAGGATGGAATAGGAAAGATGCAGTGTTTATGCTGCACTTGGATTTAATTTATTGCTATACTTGTATAGGTCCCAAAGGTGCCGACAGTTGATTTTGGCCCAAGGAATAAAGCATAGTGGTTTATAAGTTGCAAATATCATATACCTGCATTCAGAGTTTCCATCTCTTTCATTTCTACTCATAAAACCGAGACTGAAACAGACTGTGCAAGGGGGCTCTGCAGAGCAGGGATTAGGTCTGTGTGAAGGTAGGGCTTTGTCCTGCAGATCTGGATTCAAATCTCACTGAGGTCAGTGGAAAGACACATTTTACTTCGCTGCTATAGAAGACTTCTGACTGTATCTGGGACATTAGGCAATACCCCAATACAAATAATAAACACAGTGGTAACTAGTAAGAAAATTAATCTTGTGAAGTTCAACTCTGTGTTGATTATACTTAAAATAGTTTCTAGTTACATGCTTTAGTGATTAATTATTGTGATAAAGCAATTATTCCATTCCATTTTAAAAATAAACAGCTATTGTACAGTATACATACCCATGCATTTTGTTATAAAAGTTTGCAACTTCAGGTAATGAAAGAAAATAATTTAGTCTAAAGCAAGACTTACCAACGCATTGCTCCCCTCGTTTCTGATACCCTGGAGGACACTGGCAGCTGAAGGACCCTCTTAGATTGACACATACTTGGTCAGCTCTACAATTATGGGTTCCCGTTGCACATTCATCTATATCTTTATAAAAAGAGCAAATGCACTATTAGTCATAGAACTTACTTAGAGTTACCTGTTGAAATGTTTTCCCTATTTTCAGGCTACTTACAAATGAAGGCAGCAAATTTGAAATACACTCAAGAAGTAATCTCAAAGCTTATTCCATTTGCAGGATATAAAATGTTATCAGATTTCTATTAGCTTTTAACTGCATTTGAAAACGTATCAGATACGGTTATTCTAAATAATCACATTTATTTGTCAAATACCATTATTATTTGTACTTATCATTATAAAACTTTTCATAGATGTCTTGCAGCTTTATGCTACTTAAATCATTTAACTTTTTTTTTTCCCGTGCTGATTGTTCGTTCCATGCTGAATTACTCTGGAAAACTTCAGCAAAAGTAGTTCATCTGTTTCTCAGGAATGAGATGACTTTTTAATATTAGCACAACAAAATATTTCTAAGACTGATCCTTTTGCATGGTTCCCGTACCCCATACTTTGGAGAGGGACTTGGAACTTGGTGTGTGGTGGCCTTCTCATCAGGAAGAGATCTGCCTGTTGTCATTCCCATGAAAATTCTCCTAATTCAGTCAATCTGTTAAAGTATTTGGAAATAGTGTACATCTGCTTGTATTTTAGCAGTACAGCTAAAAATGCAAAGACTGGACCGATACTTTTCTGTGTAATTCAGGTAGCTTTTCATTCACACTAAATGCAGGCTTATACAAGTATAAAAACATCTTGATTTTGCCTATTCATTAGAAAATGCTGGAAGTACTTAAATATAATTAAAGTGCATGTGCTGACAAATAACTTGCTTAAAATGGAATTGCAATTTGTTTTCTCATCCGAACATCCAAAACGTTAGAGAGCTTTTTATTGTAACCTGACACAGTACAGTGAAAGGACTTTTTAATTTTGGCATTCTACACAATTTGGAGACTCTAGGCTGAATAAACAAATTCCTTAAAACTTATGATCTCTAGTTTACAAATCTCAGCTGACCTCTCTATTTGTATAGGCACTTGGGACGTTAGAACATCACCAGTGGCAGATTCTGGGTGGTGCTTTGGAAAAAATGATGGATTCTTTCACATAGCAAATGAAAACAATTTTGACCACAAGATTCAATAAAAAATAAACCATCAACAGTTTGAACTGATTCTCAATGTTTGTCCTTCCTCAAATGCCCAAATATTTTACATACATTTTCTTTATCTGACAGGAAAAATAAAGTCCTTTTATGTTAGCCTGCTCTTTGCATTTCTGCATAGTAACAGTCCTAAAGCTGCTGTGCTGCTGCAGGACTTGCTGACCGCATTGTTCTGCAGTGACAGCTGAAAAGCACATTCTCAGGTGTAGAGATTTTCAGGGACTAGATCTGGCTGCCTCATACCAGCCTGACACATCATTAAAAGCTTGAGCCAAAGCACAGTGGAGTCAATGCAAGTCTTTGCAGGGACTTCGCTGGGCTTTGCATGTACTACTTTCTGCAGAAGCTGAAAATAAAAGGGCTATAATGCTCATACAGTTGAAATTCATTTTTAAGTATGCACGCTGTTGCGGATTGTACAGAGCAGAAAATTGGATCCATAGCAACTTCATATATGAGTGAACTTAACATAAGCTAGCTTTTAAGGTGGGTTAGTTACAATACATTAAGATGTTGTGTAGTCACTTGCATCCGCGGCTTGATTTCCATTTAGTTTATTTTTCTATGGAATAATAAGCTACTCAGCTAAAACAAAACAAGCTAGATTGACTTATGCACTCAGGATCTTTGATTTCTTTCCGAATGGTAAGTTCAGTTTGAAAGAAAAACAATTGTTCTAAACTCCTGTTTGCCTGCTAGCCGCCTCCTTACTCGGAAACTCTCGGTGGACTTGATGCTATGGCCACGAAGGTCCGTGTTTATAGGAACAGCCTTTTCATGAGGCTTGTGTCAAGGAGCCCTTTAGGGCTCTCCCAAGCTTCTTACTCCAGTTAGGGTCCTGAACTGGACTGCAACTCAGCTGTGGCTGTCTATGTATGTCCTGTCTGCCTTCTACATGTCATGAAAATGCAGATCAGTATGTGGAATATGCTTGGTGGATTTTATCCGTGCTTTTACTGTGCGCTGTCATGGTACTTTTTGCTATTTTGGCTGTTTTTCTTGGATGGCTTTTTTTGAGATAGTTCCTAGGCTTGTTAGGGAAAGAGGTACGTGGGGGAAAAAGTATTGATGGGAGCCCTTTGAGAATGCCAGTCCTCTTGTTTTGTGGCATTACCTGCATCTTCCCTGAACTGCCTAAGGTGGGAAGTAAAGGCGGACAGGAGAGGAGCCTCTGGCCTTCGCTGGGGAAGGGCAGCAGCCTGGCCTGCTTGGAGCACTTCTGTTCACATCTGTGCTAAGGACTTGCTAATATGAAGGGAAGGCTAATGGCCTGAGGATTGTGTGTCAAGGAAAATACTGTGGGAGGAGAACAACAGGCAGCTATGCTAGGAGGGCTTCAGTGCTGGAACATTCAGTTCTGAAATCTCTAGTATTGCAATAATTACAGCCATGTCTACTATTGTGATTGATACAAGGGTGAGGAAGCGAGTGGAAGATTTCAGTGCTGAAAGTGATGCCAAATGTGAGTTGTATTGGTGTGATACCAGAAGCAGCCCAGCCCTTGTGTAAGGAAAGAAGCATTGGTGGATTTTGCAATGTGATGTTGCTGCACAGATCTCTGCATCTATGCTCTTAGTGAGGCCCAAAGAAATATTAAGCTGCTTGGCACACATCAATGTGACCTTAATCATCCTCCACTAGAGAAACATTTTTTTTTCTAATTGTCCTGAAAGTTATTCAAGCAATGGAGTAGTGGAAATCATCGAAGGAGGCAACATCAATGCTTGGGATGAGATAGATCAGCACCATTTTTCTCAGGGGTGTTATTTACTAATAGACACAAACACATGCTTTTTCCCCCCATATAAAGTAGCATAATGTTGCACTGGCATTGCCAATATTGACCTGGGACTTGCACTTATGTGTTTGTTCACGGTTCTTGAGTAGGTAGACTGCCTACATGCAGTTGTTTAGAGCCTCACTGAGCTCTAATCTGAAGCTTTCAGATTGTTTTCTCACTTATGTCCCCACTGTATGAAAATTGGTAACTCCAAGGTCGCCTTTTCATAATTTTAAGAGCTTGTTTTTCCAGTTTATATCAGTTTTCCAATCTGTTAGATTCCTAGCTTATTTATCACAAGTTGCACAGTGCCCTCTGATCCTGACAGGGATCTGGAAGCTGCGTCAATTCCTACTTTAATCTGTATCAAATGCAATAAATACTGGGATGAAACAGTGATTACACAAAGCATGTGTTTTTCCTTAAATCTTACCATCTCATTCCATTTGATCTTCCTTGACAAAATCCCTGGATTTAAATGTGAAAAGTAAATGAGCATATTGGGAAGCCATCCTTTTGGTTTCCACCTATTGCAAACACCCATGACCAGATTGATTTGACGTGTGCGAAGGCATAGCAAGCTGGGGCAAGGCTGTGATAGAAACTCCTATAGGAACATCACAGAGCTCACCAGCTTTAATCCTAAGAGCAAGATAAATTTGTTTGACCTTTCCTCTCTAGCATGAATGTTTAATAATGTGTGTACGTGCATGTGTGTTTATAATAATTAAAAAAATTAAAACAAGACACTCCACTGCACACACTTGTCTCTCTGGGGAGAGGGTGAGAGAACAGACGTGACAGATGTTTGTCATGTTGCTTAATGCACTACTGGAAAGCACTCAAGATACCACAGTGATGAGTGCAGTATAAGAAACAGATCTAGAAAGAAAATAATGGGCTTTTACAAGCTCATTCTTGAGCATCTTTCATTTGCATCCTCTTTTCCAAATTTAGTGTCATCATGACAAAGTTTGTTTCTGTGTTCCGGCAACTGATGCTATAGCTGAAGCTTCTATCTCAAGCAAGTACCTTGTAATCTCTACCTTGAAAACACTTTCAACTCTTTCCTTGACACCTCTATATAAATATCATTTCTACATATTACACATCTGCTCACCCAGGTAGGCAATTTAAATTACATTGGTAACCTGTAATGAAAATGATCTTCTCTTAGCATCCTTCTTTCTTTATTTCTTTGTATTTTCTAATCTCAACTAATCTTTTAAAAGTTTGTGCTGTTCAGTATGGATAAACAAGAGCTGTAGGTTTGTATTAAATTGTTGAAGAACTTGGTTGGTATTTGATCATCGATGCAGGCAACATATGAAATATAGATGAACTCTTAAACTCAGTGTATCTAAGATGTTGCTCAAATAATAGATAACTACCCTGCTATTGATGCTGTGACCAGTTGACATTTGCTTACATAAAAGACAAATAAAAAAGAGATGTAAAAGGTTGAGTAGCTGAGCTCATGACAGCAAAGAGCGCTGCTCGGCAGCTGAGCTCTCCGTTCTCTCTGACCAACCGTGCCTGAACAAACACCACAACTAGGGCTTCTCCTCTCAACTTCACTGGTTGCTTCTCAAGTATGAAAATCCAGGGGCCTTTAAGGGAAGCTATCATGAGACAGATGTTGCTTTGAGCCTATGAGTTCTAATATGAGCTTTAATGTAAATGTGTATTTTGTGATAGAGGTTTAATTCATTCTCTTGCATGTCAAAACACTGTAAAGCGAATCTTTACATCTCTGGTTAGCCAGGCTACCTGGCCTGACCTCGGTGGAGTCAAGATGCATTCAGTAGTGACTAAAGCCATTTTATTCCTGGACAGTTGTTCTCCGGACAGTCATAGCCTCTGTAGTTGAACAATTTCCTTTGAAATAACTTGGGTGTCTCTATCAATCCTTTTGCAGATCTTACGTATTTGAAAATTGAGCTGGGTTATCTTCAGCATCTTGATCATTGTAATAATTGAACTCAGATAATTACATAGCCTTTCTGTAGGCCACCTGAGAGTGAACTGGTGTTATGGGGATGTCTTTTTACTTTAAATAGTTATAAATTTTAAAAATATTTATTACATTGGTATTGGGATTGAGTGCTTGAATCTCCCTATGTTGCTTATGGGTGTTACATCCAGAATACTACCCTGATAGAAGGTTACAGTTTCAAAATCAAGTATTTGGGAGATTAGAAAGTTCAGAATTTGGATTCTCTGAACAGTTGTAATTTAGAATCCCTTATATATAAGCATTATGACAGTCTTTGTATGCATCTTGCAGGCTTGTTCTCAGCCAAACCTTACTGTTCCCCAAATAAGTTAGTTGGTACAGTACTCCATCCTTGAGGAACACTGCGAGAGTGCAGGAATTGCAATGATTGATGTTGCATAAAAAACTTAAGTTAATCTAAAGAGTTGGAGTCAGTAGAGAAAGGGGAAAGGGACATTACAGTTAAGGAGACTGGTCTCTCAGTAAGGCACACTGCTCTTTCAGAAATGTTTATGGAAGTCATTGACTGTACTTTGGTAAATATCGCCATCAGACCCCCATGACTCATCCTAATATAAATAGTGCCTTTTGCAATAATCTCCAGGCTCTTTGAGAAGGTGCATTTTAGAAGACTTTCATATTGATAACCATCTGCTCATTAAGATGACACTGATTTCCAGAAGTTACTGTTTGAAGTTTCCACAGAAAAAAATGTGAGAACCACGGAGGGGTACAGATCTTGCTCTTATATTCCTTCAAAATATAAACCAACTTGCATTTCATAGTTTTAATTCCACAAGCCTCACTAATAGCTATACCCAGTGATTCCCTCATTTTCCAAAAATGTACCCACACTCCCTCTTGAAGTGATTTACACAATTATGTCCTTCCATTGCTGACTTTGGCAGCTTGCTCTATATTTCAACCACTAGTTGTGTACAAAAATTTTGCTTGACCTGCTTTTAGCTATAGCTTTCTCTAAATCTAGTGTATGGTTCCCTGCTTTAGAGTTAGTTAGCTTTTCTACTTCTTCCCTGCAATCCATTCTGTCAGGCTCTTATCTACATCCATAAAATTCTTTCCTAGTCTCTTTCTGAGCTACAAACCTGGCTTGATTCCCTTCATGCTGTGACTCATTTTTCCCAAACCCCCTGACTCATGCTGCTTGCTCACTTATGCAACAGCTTAATCTCCGTGATTTTTTTCATATCATTATGAGAAATACATAAATCCATGGGATGCATTTCATCAGTGCTTCAAACTTTTGTAGAAAAAATCCAGTCCACATCTATCCTTTGATTTAAGCCACTTAAATATTTTCTCTTCTATCTTGTACCTGCATGTTGTGCTCAGAGCTGGAGACCTGTATTCTTAACTAGCTCAAATATGTTTTACTCTTGGGACTGGGGTGCTTGGCTTCTTGCTGCTCACTGGCTCTCAATGTACTGCAACTGACTACATCATCTTCATGCTCTCCTTGTTTGTATAGTCATCTCCTCAAGCCAGTCAGATAATGTTTGTGGGTCGCTTTCTCTGTTCTGGTCTGTAGCAATCTTGTAAGCAGAATATTCCACCAGATCAAAAAGACACCTCTCTAATGACCTGATGGGATCCAAATTCTTCTGTCCTTGCTGAGCAGTGCCAGCGAACCAGCTCCTGAATGGTTTGTGCAAATCAAAACCCAGAATAACTCCACCAATGTCAGTGTTGCACTTGTCATTGTCAATGTTTTGAATGTAAATGCTAAATATTTTGGTTAATCAGTTTAAATTTTCTGAGCTCTCAGTGTGAGTGAGAGCAGAAAATGACTCAGTCTATTTTTCTAATAGCTACATCTGAACTGAAAACATCGCCTCCCACGGAAGCAATGGCACCAGTGAGTCTGATATCAGACATAAAACGATCTCCACAGCATTGCAGGTATCTTGGACAACTTACTTAGCTTCAGGCTTCTGTAATTCCTTTCACTTTGTCCCTTTCATTAGCTTTCTTTCTCTGCCTGTTAGATGTTTTATGAGTATTTCTCAGAAATAACCAGGTGAGAGTAAAATATTTGAAGAAATTAGAGTACTACAGTTCTTCCATTAGCATAGGCTTACTTTATTTTACCAAATTAAGTATTCGGTCCCTTATTTATGTTTCTTATATTGTTCTTGCAACTGAAGCCAAGCTCACTGCTATGTCGTTTCCTGGATCCTCCCTGATCCTTTCTTACACATAGGAACAACATTAGCAACCTCCAAATTCCCTGGTTCCCTCCCCAGCCTTAGCAAGCTATCAACAATTTCTGTCAAAGGCTTTTCTATTTCCCTTGCTACTTCCTTCAACATTTGGGATGTTATTCATCTGGGCTGGATGCCCAGACAACTTTTAACTCATTGGTGTTGGGAGGCTGTGTTCTGTGGTGGTAAATACCAGCAGAAAATTTGTTACATAACATCAGGTGAGTAGGTACCAAGAGACCAAATATTTGGAGGAATTTCTCACTTCTGGAGTGGCAGAACCTGTTAATAGCAGAGACCTGCGCTGTAACAGTGCACTCACTATCCACCGGTGTCATGAGGTAGCGTCTATAATTCTGTATAACACCGTAGCAGCCCATAAACTCCCTTCTTATTGCTGTTTTTTCTCTTCCCTTTTAAATTTTCCTTTGGCCCTTTCATGTTAAGTATATTGGACCGATTGCCCTGGTAACGAGCTTTCACAGTTGAGCGAAGGTAACCTGCACAAATGTTTGTTTGCACAAGAAAAACATATGCAGGAGCCAAGACCTACATTTAAGCAAATATGTGAAGTAGAATGTTTAAATTAAAATGATTTTCATGAAAAATGGTGTAACTTCTTTTGGTAAGCCGAAACATTCCCTCTCATAAATTTGTGCGTATAGCAAAGTGTGCTCCTTGTAGATTTGTCTTTTAGTACTCCTGGACACCATGGCATAACAGACTAGAGCTAATGCAAAGTATTAATGTAGAAAATGTGGTGTGTGTGTGTGTGTGTGGAGGAAATCTAATGCAGTGCAACTTCATAGTTCCTTGCATGATTTCTACATTTGGGCTGAAAAAGTGCTAGCAACTACTATGAATTTGGGAAAGTTACCCAACCACAGTGACTTCATGAATATGAAGGTACAGGAAAAGCATCCTTCCTCTATTTACTCAACAGAGTTAACAAAGGATCAAGCTGTAATAATCAAGTCTGGACTGCAGTACTTTGTCACAATTATGTATTGTCTTTGGTATGTCCAAACTGAATTGACTTATCACATAGAATAGCTAAATAAAGGAGTGAGCCATAGCTTTCAGCGCTAGAACATCTCCCAGATGTTTGTTTGGGAGTGGCAGGCAGCTGAAAAAAAAATAAATGAATGAAGCTTTGAATTGATGCATTACTTCCTTTCTTCTCCACTTTGCCTCCATCTGTGGTGCTAGCTTCCTTCTCTAGAAGAGTATGCCAGGCAGTCTGTAAATTGCAGTGCAAAAGGTAAACTGCTTTTGATTCTGAGATTACTTTTGACTACGGTCAAGACTGAGATGCTATATGCAACTGAACACGTTTTTTTCTATCCTTAAGAAAGTATTTAAATTATCACATTCAGGACAACACTTCAGTGGTAACAAGATAAGGGTGTTCAACCTGAATCAGTGCCCAAACATATTCTGCTCATATGTCTTCTGCACGGTAGCTGTCCATGCTGGAAATGGTATGGGAAGTTGAAAAGCCTAGGACTGTACTGTGACTTAAACAACTCCTGCCCTGGGCTGGATACTTCTCCAGGCCCCTGCCAGTACAAGCCATGTCTCAACAAAACCTGTAGGAATGTGTTCTGCTAAAAAGATATACTTTGTTATCCAACCACAAACATACTAAATTAAATGAATGCTACATGTAAAACATCATTCAAGTAATAGTAATTAAAGTGATTGTTATAATTAAAAGTAGTATGGTTAATGTGACAACATTAGTCTCATACAAGGCCATAAAAAAAAAACTATTGCCAAGAGACAACAGGTTTTTCTATCCATGGTACTTCAACCTATATTCATAAAAATAAGAACCACAGGTGTAACATACGTCTGTGTTTAAAACTTCTCAAAGGGAAGAGCACTTTTTTCTTCAATAGAACAAAATGTTAATTATTACTCTCCCTGCTCATTAAAAAGGCAGATATTCAATGTTTTTGATCTATATGTATTTACAACTTGTATTTTTTGCTTATTTCTAATGGGGCCATAAATGGGGGCATGCTTGCTTTCAAGTTACAATCCAATAATTCAGTGCAATGCATCTGCAAGTCTCAGAGTGCTTCAAAATGTGAGTTGTCATAATGGTAAACCTTTTTTGATTTACATTGCAATAGCTTATTTTTACTTTCAGTAGAGTATTTCCTGCTGTTGCTTTCTTGTGATTTTGTGCTAGAGGTCTAACAACTTGTGCTTTTTGGTTCATGCCTGCCTAAGTGAGGATCACCCACCCATGATGACCAATACACTTGGACTATACTCAAAAACAACAAGGGTGGATTAAACTATTCCATTATTGCAGATGAAAGAGTTCTCCCCGACATCTGGCATATCATCTTCAAAACTGATATGGAACATTTCCATAAATTCAGCTTAACATTGTTTTTGTGAGTGTTCCAAAGTATTTTTAACATGAAGAAATAGCATGCAAACTAATTTCCTATTTGAAAAGTAAATGTCTTGTTCTTATTCTTTAATTCATCCAGTTATTAAAAAAGAAAAAAAAAAGAAAGAAAAAGATGTTCACTTAACTTGAAGCATACTGTTTTGTTTATTCAAGTTAATGGAAAAGCTAGTCAGTGTTTGATGTAAAGCTGCCCCCTTGCTTGAAAGAAAACCAAACAACTGGTTATGAATTATGAATATCTCCTAATAGTTTCCAGAATTATCTGAAGGACGTATTTTTTTTCTTAATTACATACACTTAAAAGTTCCAAGTTCCCTATTCATTTCCATTTTGTTTATTTCTCTCCTTGGAAACCTCATAAGCATTTTCCTTTAGCTAGGCTTGACTGAACAAAATATTACTGCTACAACCTGTAATATTAGGGAAATAAAGGCCTGAAAGCTTATTGTGGTTTTTAATTAGGAAGTTGAAGAATTGCTTATTAAATCTGTGCAAGCCCTTTCACAGCACTTACAGTGGTAGCTGCTGGGTCCCTGCAAAGGAAAACACTAAGATCCTACCCAAAAAGTGTACTTCAGAGCACACTTTGAACCCCAGCTGTTTTCTGTGTGGCCTCAGAATATCAGTTCCTGCAAAAATCCTCCTTTCTTTTCATGCTGGCATGTCTTAAATTGTTTTAGTCCTAACCAGACTTGCTCTTGTGAGGAATCAAGCGTCTCCTTACTGTGAGGGAGGCATCTCCTTGTGGGAGTTGCTGGCAAAGGCACCGCAACAGGGGATGCAGTCTGGTGAAAGCCTCATCTGTCTGTGTGATGCTTCCATGGTATGCATGGCCTTCCAACAGAAAAGCAGCTAGTTATCAACAGAACAACATCTAATTAATGCAGCAAGCAAACTGATGCACTGAGCAGGAGTTGTAATATCCAACCCTATTCTGAAATACAATAGCCTGATTTTTTTGGTTGTATGGACATAGCTCATGAACCCACACCTGCCCTTTGCTCATGTAAGAAAAAGTGGCCTTAAAATATAAGGGATTTAAGATAAAAGATAAGGAACTGAAGATATTTGATAGAAGGGATGAATTTTATCAATAACATCTTACTCTCCTTCTGCCTTTGCAGGGTGAATGAGCTGTTTTAGGAACTGTAGTCCTCAAGTTGAGAACATTTAAGTTCAAGTCGAGTTCAATAGCAACTATCAGAAGGAGAAGGCTTATCTAAATGATATTGTTTTTAGCACTAATCATCCTATCTGTTGGCAGTACCAACACTCTGCAATCTCCACAGCTCCCTACGTAAATAAGCAGATTCCTGATGCTGTTCCAACTTCAGAAATGCCTTTGAAAGCACTATTTAGTTATGAATTTTTCCTACATGTGTTTCTTTTAGTGTTGCTGTATGCACTCACAGATGCTCTGTTTTGGAGAAACGTATCCAAAACTTAGCTATTTTTAAAGTATAAGCAAAGGCCACTGGCCTGTATTTTACCTTCTCATGAAATCAAAATGAAATGGTTAAAAGAAATTCACTTCCATGCCTTCTCTAACTTTTGAGTGATAGAATAATAAAAGCAAATTATGGAAATAGTACTTAAAAAAGACACATCCCTTGATTTGGTCCAAAATATACTCTAGGGAAGGGAGGGGATTGGAAGAGCTTGGATAGAAAAACACAATGTTCAGGTTGCACAGTTCAAGTGAAGTGAAATGGATGTGCAGAAGTTAAGATTGCTGTGACAATGTGAATTTGACTATGCTACAAACAAGCAGTATTATATAGTATTGATCTAACAAAAACACCAGGAACCGTCTCTTGTACATTTCTGTCTGCCTTGCCTTAAGAACCTCACATTTGCATTAGGTGGCTCTCCATTTAAATTTAAGTGGAAAATCCAATTTTTCATCTAATTCTTAACATGAAGAAGGCTTAAAATGAAGTTTAAAAATCCTCAGTTTGAAAGAGAACATACATGAGATGAAGCCAAGCAGGATCAAAAGAGGGAAAGGCAGCAGGGAAAGAGAAACTTACTCTTTGAAGGTAAAAGAAAATAAAAGGCAGAATGAATATTTATGAAGAAAAATGAACATAAAAGTTAAAGATGCATCATGATATGGGGGACTAAGTGGAAGCTAAAGAAAAGAATGGGGAAGGAGCAAGGCACATAGATAAGAGCCCCACTAATGCAGCTGTTTTTCACTTACAGAAGTAGTGTTTATTAAACACTATTATAATTCAAGACCAGCAGTGTGATCTGGTTTGATGACCAAGGTGCTTCCATGCTCACTTTCTGACCGGAGAGCTGGTAAGTACCTGTCAATGTCTGTCTGTTTTGCTGCCATTTTTCCAATTCAAAGTATAACTTGAGCTGTCAGAAGAATGACGAGATAGGAAGCGCTGAGATAGTACGTGTAGTGCAGCAGAATGTGTTCTGCTGGGCTTGTACGTGGCTGGGATGTAGTGAGAGCAGGATGGGAGCTCAAGGGCAACTGCTGTGGGCAGAGCGGGGCCAGACAAGAAGGGTGCCTGAAATGATGCTGGAGGGCATGTAGTCTACTGAAGGCTGGAAGTTGGAGTGGTGCTTGGGAAGTATTTGTTGTTCTTTTAGGATTTTTTGTCAGGTTTTTGAAACTGAGAATTATTATTATTTTTGGATCTGAGCTAAGATTTTTCTGGGGTTTAGCCACATTTTTTCTGTGTTTGGGAACAAAAAAGAAAAAAGACGCTGAAAAATACTTTGTTCTTTCAATGAGCCAGTAATAAATAAAAACTAACATTTCCCAAGGAAACTTCTGTTTTTTAGAGAGCTATTTTTTCTTCCAAATTACTTTGCATTAAAATTGCGATCAACTCTGCTCACAGGCTAGGGATCTGACTGCCCAGCCGTCTTTGCACAATCAAATAGAAGTAGCAACTGGGACAGCTTTTCCCTTTTCTTTTTTTTCTGGTCCTTGGCTGGGAAGTTGCCTCGGAATAGATGCTGTGCTACCATAATCCTGGCACTTTCACTGACAATGAGATTTCGGCAGTGTTTCCTAGCATAAGCAGAGTATTCCTGAAGTCTGTTCACAGGGCTGTCGGGATGGTGAAATGCAGCAACCTTCTTTTGTTTGCCTGAGCATGTGATTTCTTTTTTATACCTTGTGATCTTCACAGATTTCTGGCGAAGCTTAAAAGGTTAGTTGGAAGAGGGAGTGGCTACCATTTGTTTAGAAAATAAATAGAAAAAAGTAGGCCAAATACCAGTAAAGTTCCAGTTTTCAAATATTAAACTAACACACAACATTGCTGGCCTGGAAAGGTCAGATGAAGTGGGAGAAAGGATGTATTTAGAGTGATTGCCAGGCAGGACGTGGGATCTCTCACTGACTTGGCAGTAGATACTTCAGCTCTATTTGCTATTAGTGCTGTTTCTAATGCTCTATATTTGCTAACTTCTTCAGTTTGACAAGATCCATGCTTTATTTTCCAGTATTTACATGGTATTAAGCAAGTGTGTAAATCCATTCAGAGAGTAACCAGGGCCTACACAGCCCCCCCCCCCCCCCCCCCCCCCTTTTTTTTTCTGCTGGTTGGTAGACAGGATGCTCAAAAACTGGGGAAAATGGAAGTTTTGAGGGGTTTTGCCTTGAGGTGTGCTATCAGAAAACAAAGCTATTTTGTGACATGTTTAAACTTGCTAAATAAGACAGAATAGAGCCCTTTGCTTCCAAATTTATCAGTAGGAGTGAAGAAAGAAATGAAATGATTTCTTAAGCAACAGTGGAGCTGTTACAATTTCTTCCAATGAAATGATAAAATTTAATGAAAATGCAAATAATCCTTTCTATGGACTGATTCTAGGGTACTTGGCTAGTGTAAAGCAGAAAACCTTATGCAGCAGCTAAATAATTGCTGCCACATCATCTAAGCACATCATTATCACTGCTGGATGAGATGAAAGGTATTTACAAATGAGAGTCTGCCAGGAGAACACAGCACAAGCTTGATCCAGCTCCAGCTGTAATCAATAGGAGCCTTCAACTTAACTAGAGCTTAAAGAACAAACTAACTACTTTTTGAAATGTATTACACTCTGAGTTTTGCAAAATTAAACCTGGAGCTCATCAGAAGGGAGGTGCACAAGGATTTGTTGCCTAACAAAGCCCCTTGTTTTACTTCATATATTCTTTGACGGTCTTCAAAGCTGTACTTCCCACTCTGATGACCCAAGCCCTCTTTTTTTCTCCGCCTTAAATCTCCCACTTTTACTTTCCTCCTGTTTTTCTTTCTCTATTCCTCTGGGTTCTGCCCTTCTAATTTTTCAAGGCAGAGAATGCGTCTTTGTTTGTGAAGAGCAAAGCAAGTTTATGGCACCCTATTCATTATATTTATGAATCATATCTAACTGAATTTTTCCCATAGCCCAAAGGTGGCTGTTTGCCCACAGGCACTGCTCTCAGTGCCTGTATTTTCTATTTATAAGGTGTATTTTAGTTTACATCAGAAGCTGAAGGAAAGACTTCTGCTTGATATCACTTCTGCCAAATGAAACCCACAGAGAAGCTGCGGCCAAAGGAACTCTGTACAAAAGTTGTCTGGGCTCTGTAATTTTGTTCACGTGGGTGCATGGTAGTACACATTAGTTGCCAATAAAAACAATCTAAAATAGATACAGCACTATGCAAGTCTCAGGATGATCTTAAAAAGTACAGAATGCAGGTAAGTGAGCATTGAGAAACATGCTGTCAAAAGAGTTTGGTGAGAACACCAGCTTTTGCAAGATGGTTGTGAAAGGACAAGAAGTTCCTCTGAACATCCATTCTACTCTGCACACTGGTGAAATTCCAGAAAGAGTAGTTCACAACACAGTTACAGAAAATTGTTGTTTTTGAAACTATTTGTGGTTGTGACAAAGTGTAGGCGCTCCCCAGAAGATGTTGACATTAAATAGGCAGTATAGCTCAGGATAGCGAAGAATTAACCATTTCGGTCCTCAAGAAGCACACTAGTATTAGCAGATGCTCAATATGAGGCAAGTCTTTCTGGCTCTGGGTCACTGGTGGGCACTGAAAGCACCAGCAGCACCGAGCCTAGGATGCATGTAGGAGGAGGTCTCCTGTGAGACAGCTGCTCATACAGATGCCCATTCAAACCAGGCTTTTTGCCTCCAGAGACCTGCAGGAATAAATAGGAATTGTTTTTGTAGCAAATATGGGGAAGGGAAGAAACAGGCCCTGACAGATTCAATATGCTTTAAAAACAAAACAAACAAACAAACAAACAAAACCCACAACTTTGTGTTGTAAGATATTTCTCTTACTTGTGGCCCCAGAAAGAAAGATGTGCAGGAAGCTTTAGACACCCTCCTTGACAAGGTAGCTGTGAGGCCCTCCCCCCATTTTTTTCAGAAGGTATTTGGCTTGGTTTTCAGTTCATTCCTTCCCCTCTCTGAAAGACATGTGGTCAAAGATTCTGATTTTCTTGCAAATTGAGTGTATGAGCTAACTGGCAGGGATATGTAGCCTGTCTGCATCTCAGCGTTCTGAGGGATGCCCAGAACATTATCAGTACATCACTCTGCATAACTGTTTCAGCGCCCAGTTGTCTCTAGCACTATATAGACAGTCATAAACGTTTGGTTAACATCTAATCTAGCCTTTCCATGACTGTTGGAGAGGTTAACTAATGAGCACAAGCCTACAGGGGAACATAAGGGCCTCATATGCTGTTGAATACAGGCCAATATTGGTTGGTCAAAATACATCTTGCTTATAACTTCTTGCAGGGTGAGAGAAGAGATTTCTCAATTCAAACTTCCATCAAAGCTATTGGAAAAAGCTGTCCATCACGCTCAAGTTTTTCATAGATGTCTTGCTGCTTCAAATACCTTCCAGATGGATTTAATTCCAGTGACTGATTGTCCACTTGGCTTTGCAGCTGTGCACTTCAGGGGAAAAGTCCACACCATGCTCATTCACATGCTGGATGGCAAAAAATGACTTCTGGCTCTTTTGTCATGAAAGTGCTATTTTCCAATAACCGATGAGGCTAGAGATGAACTAACGGAAGATGAATCTAGAGGATACTTCTTATATCCAAGTAATGCCAAGAGCAAAGAATAGAATTTGAAAGGTAAAGCAAGGAGATAGGTACCTATGTATTAGTGAGGCGGTTAATTTATAGTGAAGGAAAAGAAAAGCACACATTTACAAACATGTTAATTTCTTACAAGTAGGACAGTGGGGAGAATTGCTTACAATGCTAAAGCAAAAGCATTTAAAAGTGATTTTTTTCACTAATCCTGTACTATGACTTTTTTTAACCTGAACAATCCAAATCACTGTCCACAATACTTGCTTCCCTTTCCAAGGCTAATCAAAGCCAAACATATTGTATAAGCTTAAGAGGTCTAACTTTGTATTTTATTTCTTTGTGCTGTTAGCTTACAGAAGCTCTAGTCACAGATCAGGATTCCACTGTACTGCCGTTGGTCAAACTCTGAACCACAAAAGTACCACATTCAATCAGCTCACAGTCTAACAGAGAGGTGAGTGGAGGATTTCACAGGATAGCAAAACCAGTCTTGGAGGTAACAATATTTTTGGCCTGTAAAGTATTTAAAAAGCTTTTGCAAAAGACAATGTTTCCAGAAAGTGACTACTGAAGAAGATGTGAAGTGTTTTAAAGGACTGTAAATAATGTAGGCTTAACTAGTTTGAAAACTTTTGAGTATAGCACCCAACTAATTCCATTGATTTAGGGGCTGCTTTTAATTAATCAGATGCTACTGTACCAATAAATATGCAAAACACTGATAGAAGACCAATGACAAGATTTCTAAATTCCTCTGTAGCTAGATCTATATTTAAACTTAGGCTTTAGCAAACTATTACTGTATTTGAGAATTTTAGACACACAAAACCATTAATATTAAAGAAAGAAACACCATGTCCCAGATAATAAGATAGGATATTCTGAACTGATTTCAAAGTTTCAAAAACGCCTCAGAGAAATGAAAACTAAGTCATGAAAGCTCTTGTATTCTATTGTTTTCAAAAGCACTGGAAACTATTCAATGTTTTAGGATCAAGTCCAAATGATTTTTAAGGAGTTAAGTCTCATTTTCAATGAAAGGAAAATAAAAAGGAAGCAAAGCATAACAGATAAGTGATGGCTGAATACATATTAAGAACATAAATTATTTCAAAGCAAAGAACAACAATCTCAACTACAAAATGTTCAGTAAATAGGTTAATTCTGAATATCTAGCTAAAACTCTTGGGCTTGACTTCTTACTATTTTTATTTGTGCAATTGTCCTTGTTAGCTACCCTATAAGGCTTCATACCTGTTGTATATACGTGTGCTTGCTCATGCCCTGTTGTGGAGAACAAACCCTCTTGAGCCAAAAAATGTAAGTGAGAAGTTCATGGAAAAAATTCTGTGAGATACAGCTACATATTCTGTCACAAACCACCACTGATACAGGGATGATGTCTACTGCATCATTCTACTCCTCGTAATGAACAAAAAGTATCTGATTTTCAGATCATAAAAATTTTGCAACTCAAATTCTAGAAGAGAGAATATTTTACAGAGAGGATACTGAGGAGATGATTATTGTAGTCAAGCTAGGCGTCACTCTTCCTACAGAAGTGGCATGAAGTATCTAGTTAGCAACTGACAATATTTTTACATCTGGCACTGTAAACTATGTTCACAATCCTATTTAGTCACCATAAATCGTACGTTGTAAAGTAACTAGTTTCCTAAAGGGGCAGCTTTATTTCATTAACATCTTGAAACTCACGTTGCAATGTTGTTAATTGTATAGTAATTTATCCAGGATCACAGCGTGAATTGCTGTTTTCAGTCAGTTTTTGGCACTTGTTGCCACCTTAAGAAAAGAGGAAGAGATTAAAGAATTCAGAAGAGAGAAAAATTACATGAAGAGCATCTAAAAGGGATTGTACTGCTAGATATGTGACAAGCTGGGATATTCTGAATTATCTGAAAACTCTCTCCCAGAAATGTAATTGCAAACTGAATAAACAGCACTGTTCCTTCAGATTAAGGCTACTCCCTCTGATACTTGCAAGCATTTCCTACCCACCTGTGAATAGGATCAGTCTGCGCTTGGTATTGCAGACTTGTTCTGGCAAGTTTTTTAGTAAGGGTTCTTTAAAATAAAAGTTCCTAGCAACAAGGTGAAGGACTAATTCAGGACAGCATTCCTATCCAGGATAGCATTAAGTAATTGTGTAAATTTAGGCATGTGCAAAGATGCCAGTGAAATTACTGGGATCCAAGCATGTGCTTTAAATGCTGGCACCACAACTAAATGTCTTAATATGACACCTCGAAGTACAAGCAGTGATTCTGTTTATTAAAATCAGTCTTGAATATACTTTCAGTACTTTATAAAATGCTTGGAGTGGTTACTAGCTATGAATAAATCTGCATTTATTCAGTTTTTGCACATTGAGTAGCGTAGATGCTGACTAGTGAAATTCTACATTTTTTCTTGGCTTGTGGATAGATTTCTTTTTTTTTTTTTTTTAACAGACAAACTGAAAAAGCTGCAGAAGTTCATTTGTAGCAAGAGTCAGGCCATGGGAGGCTGGGAATGACATTCAGCTTCTGGCTAGCCAGTCTGCTTTCCATGAAAATGTTTTTGCTACTCAAGGCAGCCTCAGAATTGTTACCTTCCCTTATAGAAAGCATATCCTCGCCTTCACCTTTGCAGGGAAACAGTCTTTCCCATAAATGCAGTGCAGTTTTATAAAAATTTCAGTTCTGAAAAGCACAGTCAGAAATCATGGTAGGTAAAAACCAAGAAAGGTGTATAATTGAATTTTATGGAAGAAAATACAGAGTAAAGGAGGAAAGCAAGCCAAGCATTAAAAAATATGAAAGCTGAAGGTTTTCCTGGGTAACCTGCTGCTGCAGTTTGTTGCTGCATCTATACATACGGTGACTTTCAGGAGAAAACTTTCACTGGTGACTGGCACCCTTGGTGTGCTACAGCCAAATGAAGTAATTCTGAATAGATGGGTAACTAATGCTGAGATACCAGTGCAAATGGGCTGGAAGTATAATGAAAAATGGAAAAGAGGAGGAAGTCTTTGCATCTTTAGCATATTTCTGCTGTTGGTATCTACCAGCCTAAGGTGAGTTGAAACAAGAGGGGTTCTGACTGGTTAGGAAAAACCCCTCATCATTAGGGCAGTCAAGGAGTGGAATGGGTTGCACAGAACTGTTGTGCACCCTCCATCCACAGAGGTTTTCAAGATCTGACTGGATAACCTCCCTGTCTGAGGGTCTGATGAACCTGATCTGACTGCAGAACTGACCCTAGTTTAAGTCCCTTCCCACCTGAGCCTACAATTCTGTAAATACTCTAAGTTATTAACCAGAACAAATAACTGCACTACTTCTTTCTCTGACTTTCCTCTGATTTCTTACAGATAGTGTTGTTCAGGCAGTAGTTGAGTCTAGTGAGGTTTCTGATTAGGAAAAAAAAAAAAAGGAGGCTGAGTCAGATTTTTTTTTAATGCAAACTAAGCACCAAACTGAAATTCAGGACAGCTGTGAACTGAGAGCAAGGAAGCTGTAAGGAAACCATTTGGTCATCACTGGGCTAAATTGTGAAATTTGTGCTAAGAATAGTTAACAATGGGACATAAGAATTTAATTTTTCAAATTAAGGACAAATTATAGGCATGGAAAAACCTGCATATTATCATTCCATTTTTTTAAGGGCTGTTGTCTATCCAACCCATCCCATTTGCATCCCAACGGGACAGTAATGCTGTCTTGAATCTGACTATGTGACAGAGACCGTTCTGTAACTTTATGCCATAAAGCTGGAGTGTGTTTTACTTGGTGCGTGCAAGAGCTTCTGCGGTGTTCTGCAAGGACAGTCTTGGGCTGATCCAGGCAAATCCTGCGGCTGTCTCGCTTGGGACGTTACGGCCAAATAAAAATACAATACGGCCAACATTTGTGTCGTCTTTCTGCCATTTTTCATATTTTTAGATGTTTAGGATCATTCTTTCTGGCTGAACCCCCTGAGTGGCCGTTCAGTCTGTGAAAATCCCAATTGGTCCCATTGGTCTCTTTAATATTGTGCTTTCAGCCTACTGATCATAACTGTCGTAGGAGTGAGACTCCACCCTGAGGACAGGGCGCTGTGAAATGGCTCCTCAGCCCCTGTTTGGTCACAGATGAGGCATGTGGATGGAGCCCCCGGGGCTCCCACAGCATCGTAGGAGCCAGAAGTTGCTGAGGCCAGTTTTTGGCTACGTTGGACAAGACAGACACTAACACAAAGAATCAAATGCAAAGAATGATATAAGAAGCTGCTGCTTTTGTCCCAAATATAACATTAAACACAGCAATAGTGTTGTGTAAAGTATGCACTCGTTAATGTATGCAACTGCATGAACTACTAAGCTGTTTACAGCAGGGCAGGTTCGTACATATTTATGTTGTCCAGAAAAATGAAGCCTATGTAGGGCCTCTGAAAGCCACAGCAGTACAAAATGTCACTGAATTTCAGTATTGTATGCTTTTCTTGCAATAACAAACTGATTCCTATGATGAAAGTGTTCTGATATCAACTCCTGATATCTTTTTGATATAGAAATGTTTTCAGTTCCATTTGATAGCTAATAATCAGATCAGATTATTCGTACATCACTCAGAATTAGAGAAATGTATGTGGATTTTCCAATGGTTTTAATTTTCAACAGAATTAAACAGGCTTGCCCTCTTTAAAAATAAAACACAAAATCTATCCTTTCTGCAGGTCATAGGGCAGGGAATGGATACGCAAGATCTGCTGTCCACCAGAAAGATTAAAGCTTTGAGGAATGAGCTTTATGCTTAACACACAGGTAGGAGTTACTGCAAAGATGGAAAATTTGCTATTGGAACATACTGCAGTTCTCAAATTGGGAAGCAGGAGATATCTCAAAAGAAGGGTACAGATATTGCCACTCTAGCTGCCAACAACTAACCTTATCCTGACACACTTTAATATTTAAAGATTCCCTTGAACATATAAATTAGGTTTGCTACCTGTTTCAAGAAGTTTTTTTTGTTTGTTTGTTTTTTAACTCCTAACTCGTCTCCCTGTACAAAATGTCCAGAGCTTTGTTTAATCAAGTTCTTGAGTTCTTGGCCTCACTTGTATCCTACAGCAGTGAGCTCAGGAAGTGTTTCCTTTTCTGGGGTCATCCTTCTATACAACCTTCCAGTTTCATAAATTAAGTTCTGAATTGTTGTGTTGCAAAGTGGGGAACAGAGCAGTTGCAAGGTTGCTTTCTCTAACACCTTTATTTCTTTTTTGCCATGCTTCTCATCTCTTTTCATGGTCATTAAAACCACTCCTTATTCCCTAACTACTACTCTCTTGCTGTGAACTGCTCCTGTTTCTCGGTATTCTCCTTGAAATCGGATGAGCAGTATTGCAAACAGCCACGTTCCTCACGAGCCATTTGCTAGGTAGGAAAATCAAGCAAGTGAACTGTTTCTGCATCACGAGCAGCCACTTGCATAGCTCCAGCTTCTCTGCTGGCTGGGGAATCCCCCAGGAAGTTTTCACAAGGGTGGAGAAAGCGGAGACAAGATCAAGACCAGTGCTCTAAAGCTGTGCTTAGGGGAAGAGTCTGAGGGTGTTCGAGGGTGTTGCTGGGTGGATCTCCTTGGCTAGTTTCTGATTTTGGCTTTATTACATGGCTGTGCTTTCAATTTATTTCAAAGGTGCCTGGAGCCTTATAAATCTGCATACATAGTAAGGAAGAGATTCTCTTAACGGTAAATACAGAAATTTGAGTCTAATCATAATGGAGAGAACATTTTGATTTAAAAACAACGAAGCAACCTCCTCATAATGATACAGTCTAGAAATGGAGAACTTTCTCTTTTATAGGTATATGGAGCCACCATTTCTGACAGGACTAATTTATCTTGGAATTAAAAAATAGAAAGCAGCCCTCTCCTCAGAATCATCCATGCACTGGGTAACATTAAAATTTTCATATGTATTTTTAGATTGTTTAAATAATGGTCAACAGTGTTTATGGCAGAAAAAGAGGTGGTTTTCTCCTGTATCCAACTTGTGGCACACCAGCCTGCTCTTCCAGCTCAGGATCCTTAGAGCTGTAATGCTCTGTAAGCCCCAGCAGTCAGTGCAGCATCCACCACTACTGGATTGCTGACTGGGACCTGCCATTTTTATCTGCTTGTACAATGCTCTCTGCACTGGGCCTACAAACATTGGCAATATCTTTACTTAACGTCTTGCTACTATCCTTAACTTCTTCTCTACTCAAAGAATGTACAAGGAGTGAACCAGAAAGAAAATCTGTTACAAATTAAGCCAAGATTGTGGTAGATCTAGACACAGAGTAAATGTAAGCAGGATGACTTTGGAAGGGAATTTTTTTTCTTCTTTACCCTTGGGAATGACTTTCGGATTCTGCACACCTTCCTGATTTATTTTCCAACAACTTCTGGAAGGATTAAAAAATAAAGTATCTTTCACAGCCTATAAGGCAGATCAGTGGGTACTCTGAAATTTTGCTTATTTCAGATGTGACTATGCATTGACTGCAATGCTGTCTATTGAAATATTGCGTTTAACTAGTCCCAAGTGTGACATTATTTTATCTGGTTCACCTCTATCATCTGAAAACTATGTAGAAAACTTGTTCCTGATAAGAAAGTCATTTGAGAACACATTCATCTACTGAGAAAGCGCTTTGAGTACAAGACGATAACAAAAGGATAAGGGAGATCTGGTAATATAGGTGGCAAAACAAAACTGTAACAAAACTGATGTAGAACTGCTTTAAGGTACTTGACAGAGATTATCTATTTGTTAAAATGGTGCTGTCTTTATCAACGTAGATGAGCTTTTTTCAAATACTGAACTGTATTTGTTGCTTTTAAATATGTATTTAATTCCAACTCTTTCCTAACGCATCCCAGATACACAAACTTCTCCACTAAGTTTAGATGAGAAGAAGATTGCTTTTCCCGTTGTTTTGATTGAGATAGTTTTATAACCTAGGTCAAGTTAGCTAAAATCACATTTACCCTTCTGCTCATTTTGCTGTTTCATTCATTTTCCTCTGTACAAGTCTATTAAATGTTAACTTACAGGCAATCTCTTTAAAACCTTAAAGAAAATTGTCACCTGTCCTTGCATTTTCCAATTCTAACTACTTCTGTTAGAACAGGCAACTGTTACAGCATTGATAAAGACTTCTTTTTAAATTGTTAATACTAAAAAATACTCAGTAATTGACTCTCCATACTACTTTTTTTTCTAGTATGTTCTTTTTTTTTTAAATGTGTTTTTCTGCTAATGTCTTTTAAGTCTTGTGAATTTGAAAAGCAAACTTCTAAAACCTCCTTGTTATAGACACCTCTTTTATACAGCAATGTTGCTACCAACTTACCAAAGTTTTTCTTTTCTATTGGTGCAGGTGACCGGTGGTAGTAGAAGTTAGGTGTCCATACTATCAAAGTAGATGAGATTATTACTTACTCAGAGGAGGCCAGCAAAAGTCCAGCTCTCCCTTTTAAAAAACATCTTTCTGAATTAAGATTCAGGGGGGGACAGTCACCAACCACTTCTAAAACTCAGGCTGAAGAATTTACTATTGTGTTGGACAACAAACATTCCTTAAGCCATTCAGGCTCAAAACTCTGAAAACTGTGGAGAGCACAGCGATTTCACTATCTACTGAGGTTTCACTGCACACATTATGACCAGTTACCTGTTAACAGAAATCCCATGCATGCATGTGAAAATTCTGGAACAAGTTCTGCTTGTACTCAAGAAACTACATAGAACATCTGTTCAGACATGGACTAAACACCCTCAAGTGCAATGTCACATTTGCTTATATCATATTGTACCGGGTCACCCATTAGAGTAGAAATTTACCCCAGATTAAATCCAGCTTGTAACAGAAAGCCATGTCTTCTCCTTTTCAAAACTTTTTCAGATGGGTTTATACAATGCCTAAATACTTACCCTCAAAGGGCTGATTATTTTTTTTTTTTTATCAGGGGTTAATAAAGACAGATTCAGAGCTTTCCAAAGTAAACATCCATTCCTGAGTGATGCACCTTCATACACTGAATCCTCTATCATCTTATTTGAGAACTTTAATTATTTCTGTGCTTAGCCCTCTACAGTCATCACCACTGTCCTTGACCAAGCAAGTAGCATCTTTCCCATCTTCAGAAACCTATTGTTTTGACAATAAGAAATGAAGATAAAGCTGCCTTAGAAAAACAAACAAACAAAAAACAACATACACAACACAAAAAATGCTTTGAATTGCAGAATGAATTATTAAGCAGAATAGTTATGGGGCATTTTTCAGCTACGTTGTTACTTGTTAAGATACTCAGGAACAAGTAAGGATCTACTGAATATCTAATTCTAAGAATGCTTAATTAAGAGATTAGGATGTATTATGCCAGAAAAGGTCTAATTCATTTCTGGGCCTCAAGAACCTTTTCTTTGTAATGTAACTTAAAAAAGCGTGTCAAACGAATGTTGCTTTCTTAGTATCAGCTTCAAAGCTACAGATTTTACTATATAGTTATACAAAACAGAAATTAGACATTTCTCCACTATACTTACAACACAACCAACTTTTAACATGTTTTAACATGATTTTCAGATCAACAAATAAAATACAAAAATGTGAAGGAGTATAAAAGGTATTTTATAATAACTACATGCATACTAAATTGTTTCATAACTCTGTAATTTGCAAATTCCTCCTGTATTTTTAGTAAAGTTAAAATGTAAATGAAAGAAGGTATAAACAAGATTCTTGTGCATTTAGCTTTTTTTTCTGGTTAAATTTTGCTTTATATTGAATTATGGCACATAGCTTATTCTCTAAAACTATAGCTTTCTGGCTACTAAGAAAAAGCTTAGCAAATTAAAGATGAAACATCTCTCTGAAATTTCAAGCTTGTTATTCATGAACCTTACACAACTGATCACCTATTCCATATATTCTTGTCACATACAGGGAGAAGACATCTTGCTGGTCAAGTTCAGATCTTTGGGTCCTGTGAATAGATGCAATTGAACTTTGACAGGGATGTAGCAAACTTCCCTTTGATATAAGCACCTTTCTGTCAAAAGGATGCTTAAAGTTTATCTAAAGTATTCTAGAAGATGCGTAAATGATAATAATTCAGAAAAAAATAGCTTAGAAAGCCTCACAGAGTGAAAAGGATAAATATTCTTTAAGTGTAATGAAAGGAGATGGCCAAACTCAACTTATATAAAATCCATGAATAAAATGTAAAAGTTCCTGCTCAGTTAGCACATGCAGGACAGAGGAGTTGCCATGACAAAGTGCTGTACAAAAATAGTCAACTATACCACAAAATATGCAGAATGTTTAGGAAGCAACCTAGTAAGGTGAACTCCAAATTACTCTTTCATTGTGGTTTCTAGAAGACCAAAAATAGCTAACTGGTACAGCCCTACAACACCATGTTCTCATTGTCCTGGATGATGGGGGGGTGGGAGGAGGAGGCAAAATAGCAAGCCTAAACAACACAGTGAATTAGTTCAAGTAGCGATCGAGACTGGTTCACTTGGCTATACTACAGCAGATATTTTCTTTAGTAAAGGATATGCAGAGCAACATAGGCATCACTAGATCATATAGTGAAGAATCAGACCACTTCTGTATCTGTGGGTAGCTTTGTTCTTCCTTTAGGAATATTTTAGCACATATAGAAAGGCAAAAACAAATAGTAGCTGTTATCCTCCTTTGCCAGCATGAAAAAGAAATGACGAAAATCCCTTGGAAAGAGAATAAAATAAGGAAAATAGCAGTTCTGAACTTCAGCTCTTGAAGCTAGTTCTCCAGCTTGCTACATTAGCATCCCATCATTGGAGATGTGCAGAAAATGTCTTGGACCTTTAAAAAGTATCCATCAGTAATGCTATGATCTTTCAAAAATGTTCTAGGGTTAGAAAAGGTGACTGGGTATAACCCAAAATTCAAAAATGAAAATACAACATAACACTAGGAAAATGCTCTAAGTAATCTAAAGCAAGAATCAGGTTTGAAAGTAGGAGAAAATGTTGGTTGAGAAAAAATTACGTTGAGCTAACAATAAGGAACGAAAACAAAACCTTTCTCAGCAGGCTAAAGACCTATAACGTAGTAGTTTGGGATGAAATAACTGCAGGGCTGCTCAAAGCAAACAAATAGAAAACAACGCTATAATTCTTCCATGAAAGTATGGGAGAAAGAATCTGTCTAAAAAGTGACAAGCTCAAAGCTAGCCTATGTTCTCACTGATCATTTTTATGCTCCCCAATGCTGTCAGATGTAACAGATGACAGGTATCGTTCCTTGTAAAGTTTACTGACTTTTACGATGCTTTTAACTGAGTATTTGCAACAGATGCAGTGAATTCCTTGCAGAGAGGTATAAATACTGTGTACTTTTTAACAGGGTGCCAAATATACTGTGATGCCCAGTTAGGATCAGACATAAGCATGTTCCTCCCCTTTGCTATCTGATGTTATTCCTGATTGTTATGAAAAAGACCTCCAGCTTGGATCCTGAAATTTTGAGGAAGGACAGATGGATACTAAAAAGTCATAAGAAGTGCTAGTGAGTTTACTTAACTTGAACCTGAAGTCTAGTAATTGCTTACATAATCACAATTCAAGAAGCTAAGGTAAATACAACTTTCGGAAGCTTGCCTGAATCTAGGACATTTGGTGTGATTAGCATATGGTGTGAATCTTTAGTGGCAACGTACTGAGCATTTTCCTGCAGGGGTCAGAATAATGGAAAAGCAGTAAGTAACTAAAGGAAGTGAAGCAGCTGCTAGTATTTATGCTTGTGATGGATGTTCACAGTAAAACGGTCAGACAGAACAGAGGATATCTATCCAAGGTCTTGACATGACACTCACAGCTGTGCAAATAGCACAGATGGGAAGATGATTTAGAGTGGCCAAATCTTGAAAATGCCCAAAAACAGGCCCTTGGGCCTTCAAAACAAGATGTTTTTTTGTGACCTCCCCTCTGGCCCCTCAAGACTATTAAAGAGGTGCTCCAGAAAGGCCTCTTTGCAGCCATTTCACAGATTAACAGCTTGAACAATTGGTTCAGGATGGGTTGATGAAAGATGATCTCTGCGTGATGTACCCAAATGTACAAGAAATTAATTGGCTTCTATGAACACTCAGTACAAAGAGCTGTGAAAAATGTCAGCTTGTATCCTTCTGTGGATTCTCTTAGATCTGCAAAATTCCGATGGCTTTTCTAAGGAATTAGTATTCAAATGGCATGCATAACCAGGTCAGTCTCTTAGGGTGGCTACTGCTAGCAAAGGGTATCCTCTACTTGCTGAAGTACTGCAGCAAGCATGTACAGATGAACTCTCCCTGAATAAGTACTTTGATGAACTAATGGCAATTATAAGAGTACTCTTACTTTGGATTGTCTTCCTAAAATAGATGACTGCACCTTATTTTTTTTCTACCACAACCTTTCTCCTCACTCCACCCTCCAACTAAGAAAACTGTTTAGAGTAACAACTCTGGAACTAAACTCAACTCAAGCTCTATAGTCATCCTGAAAGTAATTATAAAAGTATTCCTTAAATACAAGAAGTGAGAAAACTTGGGATGCTGCACTCAGGATTCCAACTATGGGCATCATTTTACAAAACGCTCCCCAAAACATTTCTGGGGCTAGCTTAAAGCACGGTTATAGCTGTATTCTTGTTATGTATTTTAGTTATGTCTAGATTAGCAAACAGTCCTGGCAAACAGGAACAAACGAGAAGTTGATGCAGAGGTTCCAATGTCCCAGTCTTCCTTTTTGAGGGAATCCAGGCTCTCTCTAGTTTGCTTCTAGAGTCTGCATGCTCATTAGTGGCTGTGAAGTATTACCAGCACTCCTGCAGTGCATTTCAGGTTTAGTTTCATCTGAACAGGATTGGATGTGTGTATTCCAAGACTGCTCTGCGGGGCGACTCAAGGAACAGCAAGGGGAGCTCATTAGAAGGTGTGTTTCAGAAGTGCACTCTGCCCATGAGCCAAAATGTCAAGGCAGAGTGCCCTGCTGCAGGCACACCCAGCCTCTCCAGCCTGGCCTGGTTCTGCAAAGAGCTGGACTCAGTGAACCTGCATTCATCCTATTTGTAGTTTATGCACTAGTTACACATCCCTGATGCATGTAAGTCTCATGTAAAGTAATTTCTGTATGGAAAACAAAACATCGTGAACTGTTTCCCCTTGTCCCTCTCCTCCCTAAAAGGAAGGAATCTAGAGTTGCAAAATTTAGACTTACATAACTTCTTGAGGTAAAAGCCTAGATTGAGTATGCTAAGTTACTTTGAAAATTACCAGAAAACTGAATAATAAATCCCCTGAACCCTACTGATGAGGAGGTCCCTAAAACAAATTTGCAGGAAAAAAATAACCACAGCACAGGAAAAAAAAAAGTTAACTCCTTTCTTTCCCCTACAAAGCAAACATTCACCAAGTCTAGGCAGAATTATCTGGAATGTGTCAACTTTTTCATATAAAAAGCATCGATCATTTTATTACAGGCTCTCTCCCTTGTACTCTACACTTGCAGCAGCACAAAGATTTACAGGGAGACTGTATATAGGAAGCTAAACCAGCTGAGGCTGACCTGAGGAACCGAAGAGCTTGATTACTTTATTGCCAGCATGATGGGGGGTGGGAATAATCTTTTCCTTCTCAAGTTTACATGTTAGTTTACATGTTACTTTTTTTCCCCACCTCCATTTAAGTGTCATGACATTCTAGGAAAAGCTTGCAGTTTCTTCCAGACTAGATTTGACAAAATTGAATTAATTGGGTGACTTTCTTTTGATTTCAGTAAGAGCAGACTCAAATCACGGGGCCAAATAATGATTCAGTCCTGTATGCAGGCAGAGTTCAGGTATTTTTTTTCCTCATAACAAACAAAAAGTGTCTGAAGGTATTAGCTAACTCAGTAATTTATATGTATTTCTTACTGTTTTTGGCCTTTCCCAAATTGAGTGATACTCTGACGTTGACAGGTGAGAATGAGTTGTTTTCTGAAAATGCTGGCAGGTGCCACAAGGGAATCTACCTGCTGACCAATTCAGCAGCACTTCAAGGTAAAAGCAAATATAGAAGTGACAGTGAGGAAGAAACTAACTATAAAGAGCTGGGGTGGGAAGGGAGATTGATTAAGGTCAAAATTACCTTAAATTCTTCATTTAAATGTTTTTGGTTGAATCAGAGTTAGTTGGTACATTTTCTATGTAAAAAAATCTTCCTCCAAAATAACATCCCCCTGGCTTTCTCATCATTTTTGGAGGTTCCTACTACCTACTATTCAGATACAGTATGCTGAGAATTTCCCAGAGAAGCTTTGCTACCCACACTTCTGACAACTACAGTTAAACAAGAACATGTTTCTTATCGATAGCAGTTATAAAAATGACTTTTACATATATCAGAGGAAGCTACAATCATTTCTGTGAGGTGCCTTCTGCAAGACAGTGTGCTTTGTTACCAGTTTGCCATGGATGCTATTAGTCTGTTACGTGGTCTCTAGTAAATACAGGTATGCATCAGAGATAAAAAGCTCTAAGCATTGACAAATATTTTACCTTTCACTTGTTTTCTTCTGGTCAGAGGTTAAGGCGGTATTAAATCTCTCAGGCACATAGCCATGTTTTGTTAGACTAAGAAGCACAGAGAACATAAACCTCCCTGAACGTTTCTCATTCCTATCAATAGAAATACAATCTGGCCATACAGTATCTTGCCTCACCTTATGATGAAGCTCAGCACATCACTGAAACTACTTATGCATAAGTGGCATTAGTCATGTTTGACTGTTTATTTCAAGCACAGAAACCAACTTGTGCATTTGGCCTATCATATTCCCACTATTCAATGTTTAAAAAGGGAGTGGACAATATATTATAACAGAAGGCCCCTAATACACTAGTATGATGTCAGTAATATAGCTCCTCAGAGCACGTTATTGTTTTAAACAGAGGTCTCTACACTTTCACATTGGTTGTAAAATACTTAGTGCTGCTGGACTGGAAGGAAAATGTCATACATCTGCAAATAATTAGAAGGAGCTGGACTTCATATTTGATTTACTAAACAATAAAACAAGCTTAAGTGTGACTATATGTGTAAGTTACACTCCCTAGGAGCCTCAAGCAGTTATCATAGCAAAGTCTTTTTACCATAATTAAATAAACCCACAGTGGGACCATTGCTGATCAAAATTATCTTTTATAAGATATTTTCAGCAGTGAAGATCACGAAGTTGAATGCATGCTTTAAGTGCTCTGAAAGTCCTTCATCCTTTCTTTCAAGCACACTATCCACTACGCTTTTTCCAGCTGGAATTCATTCAGTACAATATATTTCAGCTTTTAAACACCAATATTTCCATACTTTCTGCATTTAGAATGAAGTTTTGGCACAAGGAGATTAGTAGCAAAACTCTGACTCAGTAAAGCCTGAGATTTCACCATAGTTTGTGTGTCTGTTAGTTAAAAGTTCTGGTACTATAACAAAAACAGTTGTTGTTATAAATTAACCAAAGATTTGTAAATTGAATATAAATATTTAGTTGCAAGTTTCGAGAAGCTAAAGCATGGAAAAAAAGATTATTATAATGTATCATAAACAATCTTCTCAACAAAACAAAAACCCTAACCACTTGTCAGTCTCTAAGTTAACCCTGTTTCCCAATTCAGAATAAGTAAGGCATTGCTACTATTTGCCATTAAACTTTCCTATACTATCACTTACTTGTGCACCTGAAGCCACCACAGCAAAAATTATGTTCATGCTTGGAACTTTTCTAGCATTATTTTCAAATTTTGTAAAACAGCAATATTATGTGCTCTAGCGGAAGCAGTTTATTACAATTCACCAGGGAAGATAAGCATCACAGTACTGCAGTATCACCTGAAGGGGGGAATGCTGGATCAAACACAGGAGTCTCGTACTCTGTTTTTGGTTCTGCTGCTAGTTTGTTAAGGTAAACTGAGAAAAAATAATTTGTCATCAAGGAAAAAATTAGTGCCAAAGATAACTTCAGATGAACACTTGGGATTAAGGGGATATCATTGGACTGACTTCCTTTGGCAGGCTCTTTACTTGACATTCTTGAATTAGAGCAACAGAAATACTGAATGTTATCAGATGAGCCAGAAATGCAACTCTGAGGCTTTGCCTATGAAAATAACATATCCAGTCTCCATGATGATTACTATGCTTCAGAAGCACAGGGCATTTACTTACTAGTGATAAATAATGTTCTGTATACATGAATACCAGGGAGAAAGGAACTACCACTGTATAATACAGCTTGCCCTGATTATAGTCACTGAAGTACTATTTTATATGATTATACTGTTAAGGGCCACAAAAATGAAAAAGATGAACCATGGGGTCACATTTTGCCCTCTGTTTGCATGGGTATCCCGCTGCCATGCTTGAAAGCCAAATTATGAACAAGGAGTAGAATATATTTTTATGGAAGAAAACAAAACAGTGGACAAAACATTTGTTACTTCAGCAAGTAACAGAGTAAACTATTTATATAAAATAATAAATGAAACAGTCTTAGTTTACAGTAGTGCTTGTGGGTCTGGTTCCTGAATGCATACAATTAACATTGCTAATACCCTGAGAATTTTGGCACAGCGTGCAGTGTATGTGCACTCAGATGAAAAGTCTTCATTGCTATAGTTTCAGAGCCTGGCTAGACTATGACTGGAAGTAAGCTAGCAGGGTCTGTGTAGGACTGCTTCCACAGAGATCAGAAGAGCACAAGATGTTCAGATGTTTGGTTCCTACTGCTTGAGAAGTATCCCTCATACAAATCTGATTGACATAAAACAGTGTCTTGTTCTGCGCTATAATCTGATGTAAACAACAGCTCATACGATAGTTTGTTTTTTTTTTTCTGTTCCATTCAGTATGAACTTAGTGGAAAATACATAGTTTTGCCAATCTTTACAGGTTATCTACACTATGTCCGACTATGTTGCCTACTTTTTTCAAAGCACTGCCTCTCCTGGACGTGTTTGATACCACATAAAATGTTTGACCAAAGTTGCTTACTTGCGTTAAGGTTTTGTTTTTCTTTACCATCTACAGACAACAGAATTAATTGTACTCATTAGCCTGAAATGGATGGAATAGGTTGCAACAAACTTCAGGTTCTGTTACCTTGAACAATAACATGATGCATGTATTTTATTTAGAGACCTTTAGGAGGTGTGTATGTGTCCAATTTTATGGTGCACCAATACATTTCTAGTAAGTTCAAGTTATAGGCTGTTATTTTCTAGGCATTAGGTTTGTTATCACATACACTCTGGTTATACTGAAAGGAAAACATAGGGCAGTTTGCTTACCTTGGCACACATTGTGCTCACTTTGCTCATACCCAGCTGCACACTGAATTTGATGAGTCGGATTTGGAGGGGCACGGTGAGGATCAGCTGGAGTCCGTCGAATGACATTGTTTCGACCACTAGTGGATTCAGCTGCTGCTTCTTCTCGCTCATTTACAATAATTTGGGCTGTTCTGGGTAGACAGAGGTATCCTCCATAGTGGTTAACACATTTCATCCCACCTTTACATGCATCTGGGACTATTTCACATTCATCAATATCTGTGGTTAGCAACAACACAAGTCATGCTTTTAACAGTTGAATCCTCTGCAACAGCCATTAATACAAGTAACACAATGAGACATGCAAGCACACTCCCTTGTCTAAACCAGGGATGTGAGAATACTGAAATAATTCCAACAGCAAGTTTTTGTTTGAAAATGATTTACTGTACCTTTGCACCGTTGCCTAACAGGATCCCATTCATAGCCATCTGTGCATTGCTATAGATAAAAACAGGAGAAAAAGAAAACAGTAAAATACTATGCTAGTCAGGATTCTTTATTTGGGAAAAATAAGCATATATCAATGATCTCAAAGTTTTACATTAGGAGAAATGCAATGTTTCTATACTTTGGGAAGCTAGAAAAATGGCTATTAGTACAGCATTGCTGTGTAGGAAGAATGAAAAACATATACAGATAGAGCTTCTATTCTCAGCAAGTTCCTAAGGTATTGTTTGCTGAATAGGTATACTTTAGTGGGGATGGGGAACAAAGCAAAAAAAGCATCTGCCATTGGTTACTGGCTGACTATAATGTATTTTTCTTGAACTTTGTTCTTGTTCACTGCTTTCCAAGAGGTGAAATTTCATTCTTTCATTCCAGGGGTTTGCCAGAGGGACTAGTGGACCTCTGTCCCACCGTACTTCTTCCTCTCTCCCATCAGCACACTAGCAATGGGGAAAGATCCCATGACAGCTGGAAATTCATTCACATGCTTTCTAACCATGTGACTCCAGGAACTGCAGTCTAGGAAGAACAATTTATATTGCAAGACATACAATAAATGGTTAGAGTTTATAACAGCAGGACTACTTATATAAATAAAACTTGACAGAATTCAAACAAGACTATGCTCAGCAACTATTCATATCATCGTAGACTGGTAACTTCAGGAAGAATTTTAAATATTCTGCCCGGCAATTGAGGCAAATATCTTCATTATCCCTCTGCCCAAAAGCATTAAAATGTCTACAGTTTTAATCACAGGTTATAATTAGAGAAACTGATTAGTTAAGTACCACAATGCTGCCAGCTACAGCAGACATTTAAAATATCAGTGAATCAACTGAGCTGTACTATGCGGGTGCATATGCATCCTGCACTGCTTAGGATATTATTTTAATGGCCCCACAGAAAGAAAAGAATTGAGTCAATTAACGTAATTAGCCACAGTTAAGCAAGCTAAATCTTGTTGCAACTCCTCTGCTGTGGAGTACTGTTTAAGTAACAAGTTTGACCTTCTGGTGCTGAGATCCACTTGTTCCATTTACAATGCTCAAGTTATTTTGAGAAGCTTGTTACAAACAGACACTGACTCAGCAATAGGATTGAAAATATGTTCTTCATTCGCAGGTGACACCAGTGATCTGCCAGATGTAGCAGCGAGTTGGAAGAAAAAGCCTCCAATGTTACAAAGGGGTAAGTGGACAGCAAATTGTATTACAATTCTCAATCTCTAAAGGAATGACTACATGCTGAGTTGACAACACCAAAGTTACTGTAGCTATGAAAACGCAAACCCAAAGGAAAACAGCTAATTCATGCATCTACTGAATCACCCAATTCCTATTAATGCACAACAGAAGTTCTGTCTATTTAATAGTAAGGAGCCAAGTCCAACTATTACTGCAGCTGAAGGAAGTTTTACAATAGAAAAGGATTTGGCCCTAAATGAATACAATGTACTTATGAGAAACGGTAGCATCCTACGGGTAACATGTCCAAAAGCTAAGTTTCATTGTTAAGTTTACATGATTAGAAGACTGATCACTGAAGCACCTGAATGCTCTTTGAAAACATATTATAGGAACCCAAATCACACAGGCATGCTAGAAATCTTCTATTGTTATAAAAAGAAGTGTGCAGACATATCAGAAAAGCCCTATTAAAAAAAAAATTGTAATAAGTGCTGAAAAGGAAGGGGTTGGGATCCCTATTTAGTCTAGATTTTCAAAATGTATTTAGTCCTTCGGTTTCTGCTCCTGTATAGGGACTTAAAAATATTTCAGAAGCCTCTAAATAGAAGTACTCCCAACCTTCAGAAGGTCTATTGCCTCCAAAGCCTAGTATTAAAAGTATTTTATGACTGACTTCCTGATGTTCACTTGAGGCTTCTTTGAGCCCCGTCTTCTATGATAAGGTCCAACTCTGCAATATTTACTTGCCTGAGCCATCCCACTGACTTCAGTGGGATTACTTGTATAAGACACAATCTCAGCCTTTGGCTGTGGTTCTCTAACTTTTTGCATGTGTGCAGAATTTTCTGCTTGTGTGGCATTGCGCTGATGTCTGTACACATATTCAGAGGTCCACCCATATGAAGCAAGTTGCAGGGATTACAGCTGTAATCAGATGTGAAAACGTGGGTTTTTCACCAGCCCAAGCCGATGTAATTGCCACTCCTTCTATGACAAGCATTATGCAAGCCAAGAAGCGAGAACAAGCAGATTAAAACCAAAAACTTAAAAGAAGGCCTATAAATCTCTTACCCTACCACCTGGTTGCAAGCAGAACCTATTTCCAGTTTTCTTGTAGAATTTCATTAAGCTGTGCAAAACCACTGCTCAAAACCAGCTCAAACTAACATTTGTGTGAGCACTCCAGGACCTAGATGCTTCATTAAGAGCACTGAATTTTGATGTACTTGCATGTTGTTAAAAACAGCTTGAAATATCCAAAGGAAAACACTGAAGAATGTTTGACCTAATTATCTGTCAAGTTCCATGTATTTCAAATGAAGGTCCTAGGGACCTTTTCTTTAGGAAAGGGGATTAAAAAAACATGAAGCTTCATAATTTTATTCAGTTCATCAAGCTCAGTCCATAGCTAGCTTTTCAGAACAGAGAGCCGCAGCCCATTCTGCTCAATCTTGTAAACTTCAACTTTCACTGTTTCAGCGTAGGAGCAGCTTATTTTACAGTTAACATTCAGACTCAAAGAACTTTGTATTGCATACTATACATTGACAAGATTTTTTTTTTAAGGGTCATTTAGAAAAGAACTCCTGCAAAGCAATAATTATCCCCAACTCCATTAAACCTTACCGTGTATGTTATGGTTTCCTCAGTTTCCTGTGAATGCACCGTAATAAGGATGAGAGCAGCCAAGAACATAGCTGTCAACATCATGAACCTTGAAAGAAAGAAAAACAAGTCAGCCACGAGTCCTTTCAGCGCCGCTCTGCCAGCAGACCCGGGACAGGTCCCTCGCTACCTGGGCGCCGCGGCAGGCAGCAACCCGGTCCTGCCAGGGGGCAGGGGGCGGCTCGGCGGCGCGGGCAGCCCGCTGCGCTTCGCCCGGCTGAAAAGGAGCCGAGCACGGCAAAGCAGCCGGCTTTAAAGCCCCGCAACGCCCTCGCCATCCCGCGCCGGGGTGCCGCGGTGAGGTTCCGGGAGAACGCCCGCGGGGCCCCGAGGAGGCAGCGGCGGCGCCGGGCTCCGCGCCGGGCACCTGCCGGGCTCGGGGCTGCCCTGCCGAGCCGAGCCGAGCCGCCCCGCTGCCGGGGAACAGCACCGGCAGCAGACCCCGGGCCGGGCGCGGAGCCGGCCCGGGAGCCCGCTCCTACCTGCAGCGGGGCCGGCGGCTGCTCCCGGCGGCGTTACCGCGGCGGCTCGGCCCCGTCCGTCCGCTGGCTCCGCTGCGCTGCCGGCGCCCGCTCCCCCCCGTGGGCCTTCGGCTAAATAGAAACGGGCCCGGCTCCTGCCGGAGCCCCCGGCGCCCCCTACCGGCCCCGCGGCGGCCGGAGCCCTGCTGCGGGGCGGGGCGGACCAGGCGCACGGCCCTCCGCCGCTCCCCGCGGCCCGCCGGCCGGGGCGTCCCGAGGCGGGGCAGGTGCGGGGCCCTGCTGCCATCTTGGGTGCGGGAGAGACGGCAGCGGGGCAGGGCGCTGCTCTGGGGGACCGAGGCCCTTCACGCCGGGCACGGTCCCGGCCCGTTCCCTCAAGCAGCCCGGCCACTGACTTTCTACAACGCCGCCGTAGCAGCCCTCGTGTGGGAGGTCGCTGCCATGTGCGTGCCTCGGGCTTCGACGCCTGGTGTGTGCGGAGGGCGTGAGGCGACAAATGGCCGGCCCCGCGCTGAGGAGAAGCAGGGTGCAGGTGAAGGAGGTACCTCACAATTCCCGAGCAAATGGGGAGCAAGATGTGCATTTTCTTAGAGTTAAGCCCAGCATGGAGCAGAGGCCACGCACGG
Source organism: Anser brachyrhynchus (assembly GCF_964034855.1). NCBI lineage: Eukaryota > Metazoa > Chordata > Aves > Anseriformes > Anatidae > Anser > Anser brachyrhynchus. Next base: position 9,464,513 of record NC_137696.1, on the reverse strand, counting down.
AAGGAGCTTTCCTGGGAGGTTGTGAGGAGCTTGGGCCGGAGCGGGCCCCACTGGGTGCTGATAAGAGCTGCTCCAGCAACAGAAGCCGCCAGCACTCACTCTGAATTTGGTAAATAAAATACACAAGGAGTCCCCTTACTGAAGGACTGCCAGAGTGGCAGCTCCAGTGAGAGCAGTTGGAGATTTTAATGGAGGTGGGAAGGTTGCTCTGGAAACCAGTTTACACAGAGGAAGCTTTGGACGAGTTTTCAGTGTGGGCTTATAACCCAAAGAAGTCAAAGGGTAGAAGGTAAATGCAAAAATCTGTCAAAGGCTGAGAAGGTCTGCCTAAGAGCATACTGGTTCTTCAGCTATTTCTGAGTATGATCACTTGTATGTGTAGCATACATCTGTATTGTTACAACTGCATATAAAATCAAAACGTTTCCATGAATCTTCTTGTCCGGGGAGAGGATGAGCTAACACCCATGGGGCTGGTGGTAGTCACGTTGTGCAGATGAATAACCCTCAAACATTAATGACATTGGCTGGCTTTAGGTTGACTACGTTTTTAGGACATTTTGCATGTACTTTTGTATGCTGGTGTATTTAACAAGCTATCTTTTGACACCTACTTTCCTGCTCAAAGAAATGCTCCCTTTATTCCGCCCTAAGTCTATGTAACATTTTTTAGCAATACAGGTTCAAAGTGTTAGATTGGCTCCAAGTTAATGACTCCTATTAGTGTAAACTACACTCATATTTATGACACGCCACCAATTATATTGTGAAAATTTGCTGTTTCATGTTAATAGAAAGCAGTACAGATATTCCTAATACTCAAAATAGTGATATCAATTGCTTGTCTTTGCTGGCAACAATGGCTATTTTTGAATGTACTGTCAAAATATCTGCCATGCCGAGAGACCTGAATTTAACTTGTTGGCTTCTGGATTAAGTCGACCTTTAAAAATGTTTTGTCTTAATCTGTCACCTAGGGAGACATTGCCTGTGTTGCACTCTAGGACAAATGAAACAGAGAACAACAGGAACATCGTTTTGGAGCATGTATGAGCACTGGCTGAGCATAGATCCCGCACCTGGCTTCAGACGGTGTTACACATTTGCTGAAATATCATACTCTGCCAAGGATTGTTCATTGTCCTTTAAATGGAGGTGGTAGACTCAGCTTGTGATTTTGTAGTTCAGATATTTCTTACTGAGGCAAGTGGAAATTTGCCTGATGAAGGATAACATGATTTAGACCCTTGGAAATGTTGAGGAATGTGTGAGGTATCTGGGTGAGAATAGCTTCCTTACATATCTACATGTCCGAAGATGTCTTTTAAGAAGTGGTCAACCCACCGGTTTTGTCTTGCAGACCATGCAGCATGGCATTGCTGAGGTCAGCACCTTGCAGCAGTCATTGGTGGTGCTTCTGATCGAAGCAGCCCTGTGAGGCTGGCCTCTAATTGCTGCCTCTTGGCTCCTTCTGTAAATGGTGCACTCTATTCCCTACGGCTTTAGCAAACTCTTTGACACATCTCAGTTTTTGCTTCCTTTAAAAACTGTACTTTTCGTACATTCTTGTGTTTATGACTAAATGCTCACATTTTTTTTCTTCCTGGCAGGACTTGTTGCCACCCCCTTTTGTCCTCAGAAACCCAAAGACAGGTAGGCTGAAGGAAGACTGTGTGTGGTCAAAATGTCACTGCAGTCCAGCTAATTCTGGCTGCTGGAACTGTCCCTAGGGGCAATAGACAGCTGGACATAATTTAGAGCAGGCTTAGATTGATACTAGAGGCTAGCCTGAAAATAAGGAAAACAAAATTGCAGTTTAATCTCTTCTACTCCCAGATCTGACCCCCTTTTCCTGTTTCAAGCATAGCTCACTAGAAAGAAAATCAAGCACAGCGAATTTAAGCAACTTGTATTTGTCAACTCAGGGGACTATCAGTGTCAATTTAAGATGATTTCTTTTCCTGAGTATGTCATATCAAGTAATGCTGGAGTTGTCTAAACTAAGAGCTGGAATGGTGGAGATGTTATTTTCATGTCGGACTCGTAGGAATTTTAGAACATAAATTATTTTGATAACATGGCAGGCTGCCATTCTGCCACACTTCCTGCAAAAGTCAAAATTTTTTCCACGTTTCGACTTGGAAATGACATAGTGTTGGTGAAGGATAAATTGTGAAGAATTCATATGTCTGACTTCATTGCTGATTAAATATGACAAATGTTGAACTTTTATTTGAGGTAAGATTTTATGAGTTGATTTATCTTCAAGGGAACTATCGTGAACACATTGCGTATGGCATAAGGTGTTACTTTAACATAAACTTAATTTGAAAGAACTGTGTTAGCAAATTACTCTTTAAAAGAAAGCTAACAGAACCTTTCTCTAACAGAAAAACATTTCTCATATTACTTTCTGATCATAGATGTTGAAATTACAAAAATAAGGAGCAAAATGTCAGTAGCAGAGGACAGAGAACAGAATCTCTTCCTCAGCCTCTCATTAAAACTAAATATGTTTTTGCTATTATTTCTTCACTGATTTGTATTACAGTATCACTTAGGTGAAAGATAGTAAAAACATATAATTAGAGAAAACTCCTTCCCCATAAATCTTGCAGTTTGGAGAGGAAAAATACACTGAAGCTGGATTAGATAATCTAGTAGTCTGGAATTTAGGCCTTTATTTTGCTGAGGTTATCTCATCTGTGGCAGATATTGCATGGTCTTTCTTGTGTCAAGGCCTTTGGCTAGTTTAGACTAATGTGTGATTTCATTTATAGAGGTCTACAAATTCTCTGAGGATATTAAAATTTAATATTGTTGCCATATTTTTTTTAACTTTTACTGAAAATCAAGTGTGCAGTTTGTATGCGGTTTATAAGGCATGCAATTTGCTTTTCTTCTGCACTTTGAAGGGATGTGATCGTATATTTCATATGCTTCTGCAAACTCCAGCAGAAGTGTGGATGGGAGAGGGTGATGTTGTGTTCTCATCAAAGTCATTTGATAGTAAAAGACGTGAGTGTGGGAGAGCGGGTGACTGAGAACAGAGCCCCTGCAGGAAGCTGTTCATCTTTTTCATTGGTCCAGCTGTGCAGCCACACCAAACTAGAAAATTAAGGGCTTGAGAAGTGCGATACAGCTGAAAGTAACACGTGAAATGAGGTGTGATAGTGTGGGAGAAGGACGAGTGCATTTTACTTTCCGTGTCTGGTTCACCACCTCCCGTGTCTTACAAAATTAGTGTTTTTCATGCCTGTCAGCCAATCCTGTTGCTTCTTAGGTGTGGAGCTAATTTCAGGCTTCTCTTTGCAAACCGAGGTACTGTGGCTTACAGGTGCTATCTCAGCATTTTCAGGGCACAACTTTGCAGCTCACCTTAACAAAAGTTAACTCAGAATTGTACAGTGTCTATTTTTACGGACTGATTTACTTAATGTGGTAAGAATTTCAGGTGTCACATATCCAGGCACCAGTGCACCATTAATGCTGAGAAGATTTTATTTTGCTAAGCAATTTTATCTGGAATTTGAACAGTCTTCCCACCTTTTGCATGTATGGGTATTTCTAACTCATTCAGTCGCATTCCTCTGTGTAGCAACTCTTTTCCATTGCTGTACCTAACAGAGATTTCTCTTCTCTTCTCTTCTCTTCTCTTCTCTTCTCTTCTCTTCTCTTCTCTTCTCTTCTCTTCTCTTCTCTTCTCTTCTCTTCTCTTCTCTTCTCTTCTCTTCTCTTCTCTTCTCTTCTCTTCTCTTCTCTTCTCTTCTCTTCTCTTCTCTTCTCTTCTCTTCTCTTCTCTTCTCTTCTCTTCTCTTCTCTTCTCTTCTTTTTTTCATATCAGATAAGAGCAGCAGCACTGGGAAGCAAGTATTGATGTAGGTATGTGGCTTTTGTAACACTGGAGCCATCACTCCTTTCCTTTTTCTGGAAAACCAGCTTTGCTGCATACAGGAGTTCAAGTCTGACGCTGGACTAGGTTTCAACCAGTTTGGATAAAGTGAGGGCTGCCTAGAAGCTTTTCACAGAACTATAATCCATCTGAGGAACAAACAGCCTTCTTGATATTCAAAATATTAGCTGGAATATATACTACTCTTCTGATTAAACTATGTCAGTGCAGTTCCTTGCTCTGGCTAAGAGGCAAAACAGAAATGCCAGAATTCAGATCCAGTATTACCCAGAATATGTTGGAGTCGGTTTCATATCTAGCTTTGGCTTCTCGTGAAGCTTTGTGCAAGTCATTTAATCTATTTCTTGGTATACTCTTGGTCTGTAAAATGGAGAAAATATGTGATGCTTGTGCAGGGAAATGGGGGGAATACATTCACTTATGTATCGAGGATTTCCAAAGACATTTAACCAATTTAGATACCCGGATCCCTTTCAAAGTCAGTGGGATCTGGATGCTTGTCTGTGAGGCTGATCTCAGGCAGCTGTGACAAGGCCTGCTGTGGCACCTTGCCACTGCCTCGAAACGCGCACGTTTCAGAGAGAAAGATGAGTGTGGATGAGTAAAAACTCTCTGGCATCTCAGTTCCCTCTGTGTACGAAGTGCAGTTTGCCTTCCCCTGAGGGTAGGTGGCTCTTTTTGTCCTGTGCTGTTGTGTACATTTGTGAAAGGTAAGTGTGAATTGCCTGGAATCAAATATACATGTGTGACTAGCACAGCTTTCTAACAGGCAGGTCAGCTTCAGCAGACTGGATGTGTAAGCTGTTACTATGCCCTAGTTTTAATTTTGCAGTCAGTATTTCTTTATAGCATTTAGCAGCAGGGTTTCAGAAGGTATTTTGAGTGCTTCTGAGGCTTATGCCCTCAGTTAAGAGGACAGAGTGTACTCCTGATTTCAGAATGCACTTACACCTTCAAGGCAGACATCCGTATAGGGAGCCCTTTTTGAAAACCTTAACCTAGTGCTTCCAGCAAAACCTCTTGGTTTAAGAATGGAGTGTGACAGTGTCGTGGGTTTTCAGCCCAACAAAAATGAGGCATCTCAGAAATGCTGCAGTGGAGGGGGACCTCAGAGGAACAGATTTGTTGGCAGAGCTCTTGCTAGTGACTGTTCTGCTTTTTAGAATCCATAAGTATCAGGATCAGCAGACATTTAAAAAAGTAATTTGGTTTCATAAGTATCTTCTGAACTCTGAGTTTGCTTTTCTTTCTTTTTCTCTTTTGAGAAAAAGTTATTAATACTAGAACAGGAGCAACATTTCTTATTAATTCTGTGGGAGGTGAACTTGGCAGGCAACCCACCCAGTTGACCTGTTAATCATTCTGCAGAGACTCAACTTTTCTGGTGAATATCTGCACGATAATGCTAAGGAATATATGTCAGAGCATTTTATTTCCTTTGAATGTTAAATTTACTTAGTGCTAGTCTGTGTGCTGCCACATGGAAAGCAGAAGAAAAATAACAGTAGAGATTTTCCTTTCTGTGAGATTATAAAGGGTTATCCTCTCACCCCTTTTAGCAAATACATGCGGTTGGAAGGCATCAAAATTCTGGAAGAGGCTGGAAGATGATACAACCGAAAGCTGACACAGAAAAGTCTATATCCCTGCATGCTCCCAAACTGTTCTCGATGGGAGTTTCACCACATCAGGGAAGAGCTCAGCTCTGGGAGGGAGATGGAGGGAGCACTGCTGCTCTGAGTCCTTGAGGTATCTCTTTTAAGTGGCTGCAGAACAATACAAAGCATTTCCTCTGGGTAATAAACCAACACATAACTTGCAATATATACTCATTTTAAATTATATGTAACTTGGGGATTCTTTTTATTAATCGGTTCAAGTTCTCTTTCCCTGCAAGCCCAAAGCCCCGAGAAATTAGTTCCTGCTCATTCACGATTTACTGTGCTTTAGGGGCTATTAAAATTTGGAAGACTGCTAACACCAAAAGTGATAAAGGCCCCAAATAAACTGCTCGATACAAAGAAAAACAAATACCCTTCTCCGCCCCCATCCAGAGCAGCCTAGGGTTGTTCAGTTAATGTGCTTATGTCACTCAAGAAACCTCAGCACTCTGTTTTGCCAACAATAGGCTCAGTGTGTACGGGGCTGTGGGCCTCCTTGGCACCACAGCTGCAGGTCATAAATACAGTTCTGCAGATTAAAATATTAAAGTGCCCCTCTTTGGAGGCTGCAGAACAACGCCTGGGGTATTGCCCCCTGCCTCCGAGGCAGCCCAGCCGCTGCAGGGCTGTCAGGTGACTGCATGGAGCACACTCAAAGAGGTTCCCACATGTGGATTAGCTCTTCTCAGAAATGACATTCCTGCCATTTCCTGTGTTAGCCAGCGAGTGTTTTGTACGCCCAAGTTCCATTTCCTGCAGAAGGCTCCTTAAAGGTGGTTAAAGTGGTTCACTGAATGTGAAATCAGCGTGCCTAAGATGAAGTATAGGTACATGCTTTAAGGGAAGCACTAGTTGCTTTGTGCAGGACAAGTTACAGCTGGAGCGCCAACCTGTCCTCCTGTCTTTCCATGTATTTGTAAAATAGTAACAAAAAGGGGCATTTGGAAAAAATTACTTGCATCAGTGGAAAGGAGAGGGGGGAGGAATATACTTACGTGGGTCCTACTCAATGCCTTGCTAGTACTTCCAGACTCCTTATTTATTACCTTTTGTCCCATTTTACGTAGAGAAGTTTTGCTTTCCAGCTCCCTTACGCTTGGAAAAAAATGTGCCTCTCACTGTAATGTTTGACAGCACTTTAAACAGTGAACTGTGGTTGCAGAAATTTTCACTTCTAGAATCAGTGATTAGAGTGTGTCAGAATTTTAGGCCTTGGTCCTTTATGCTCATGTTCATCAATCATTTTTCAAATGTGTATCTTTAAGAGAGAACAGGCTTTTACCACGTAAATTCATTCTCTGCAAAAAAACCAACCAAACAAACAAAACACTGAAGCAAGAAAAGCGTAATTGATTGAGCCTGCCTGTGCTTTTCTCAAATCTAAGGAGAGCTTTTGGTTCATCATTTTGTCAGCAAATTGTGGCTGAGTTATTAATTATCTGTCTCAGTTATTAAGTACCTGGAATTTATAAATCTTTCAGGAAGGCATTTAATATACAAGTCTTTGAATGTTGCTGGAACTCCTGACTGGTGTCTTTAAGTAAGCTGTGGATGCTAAGAAGCATGTCATCCTGATGATGAGGGAATTAAGCCTGTTAGAGTAGATAGCTTGATTGTAAAATAGCTTCTTTGGCACTTGTTGCCTGAGGAACAAGGGTCAGATTCTTTCCTTGTGCTTGAGACTCATTGAAACTTGTGTGGTCTGACTGCAGTGGGTTTATGGAGCCTGTTACAGTTCTGTTGGTAGGTGTGCAGAATGGCTTTTGGGCACAGGTTGAATAGTTGCTGCTACCTGGTAAATTCCTTGCTGCTTTAAAGGGGAGGGTGCAAAACCAGTGGAGGGGACTTTAGCCTTCAGATTGTGGCACTGCAGTTTATTAAGGAGGACATCTGCCTATTCTTCACTAAAACTTAAGACTGTTTGCAGGAAACTGTAGTAGTTATTGAACTTAGCACTAATTCAGAATCAGATCTCACCCTTTGTGGCATTAGAATGTAACTGGTGCGTGTGCATTTATAGCACAAAATTAATGAAAACTGAGGGGTTTCAGAGTAACTGGCAGTGTACCAACAGTCACTGTCCAAGTACTTGAGCCTACTCTGCTGCTATGTCCTAATCTCTTCTACAGCGACATATCTTATTATAAAGAAGGCAGTTCTTTGTCTTTAATATCATCTCCTCATTTAGAAGGTCTGCAGAGATAACAGTTCCGTCTTTTTCAATAGTGGCTTTGTGAGGACATCTAAATTTCGTGAGTAGAACTATATGAAACTGAAAAGTTTTGTAACAACAAGAAAAAAAATCCTGTGAATGAGAGAAAACTTTCTAATGGTACCTGTAAGGAGAAGACTAAAAAATGGAACGTGTATGTATAGGTCATGTAACTCTGAAGTTGAATATAGCTGCTACTTAACAGCTCTTCTTCCTATAACTGCAGTTTGTCCTTTCTTTCTTGCCTTCCACCAAACATTTTTCTTTCTTCTGCTTTAATTAGCAGGAAAGTTTAAAAGAGGATATATATACACACATATATTTCTCTGAAGGTAGATGGCTTTGCAGCATTCCCTTAAAGCTAGTAATGATTGAAAGTTAACAGTGACATAACATTCATTTTAGAACAAGTGTGTATAAAAAATGTGTATTACTTTGGGTGGGATTACTCCAGATTCTTGACAAGCTTCATCCAATTAACTTCAGTTCGCATCTCCAACACGGCTGTTATTATTTATTAAAAGCCTTCTATTATGCAGGAAATGTAGCTGTGATGTAGGCCTGAAGTCCAGCTGGCTTCTGATGTTTGAAAGTTGGCCCCTGTGAGAAGGGTTTTAATTGCTAAAACACACTTCATTTGTTGTGTCAGGCAGACTGAGCATAGGTAGGCAAAGTGGTAAGGATAATTTTTTTATTTCCAGAACCAGAACAAATAATTACTTGGGGCAGATTAACAGTTTCTCGTTTTTAGGAGTTACTTTGTAGTGTGCATTTTATGAAGGAGCTATTAAAATAGTTCATTGGAGTCAGAAGACCTTCCTTCGCTGCACTGCTGCCTTTTCAGACTGATTCCCTAGTGTCAGGCAAGGAATATCAGGCAGACATGGAAGAAAGTAGGATAGATTTATTTGCAGTAATGTCTATTAGGGAAAAGCTCCTTCATTTTCCAGGAGGAAAAGAAAATCAGACACACACTTCCTTCATAAAAAAAGTTGCTTGTTTGTTTGCTTGCTTGCTTTTGTTTGTTTGGTTGGTTGATTTTTGCCATCTTGGGACCTGAATGAAATCTTTATTCCCAGTTGGCAATATGTTACACAGCATACCTTTTGTAATGGAATGTGTAAGGGATTAATAATATTGTGAGTTTATTAACAGCAGTAATAAATTATTTTACAACTCTTAGGGATTCTCAGTAATTTCACTAACTTGAATTTAGAAGTATCTGAACAGTGTAAATGAATTATAAGACAATACTAAATAGAGATGTTTGCTCACAAGTTAACTTGTAGCTCTTAAACTATCAGTTGTTTACTGGTTTGGACCAATGAAGTGCTAAAAGCTAAATACTGTGAAATGTTAAACTTTGATGAAAGATATGAGGAAAGAAACATGTTTCTTTTGCCAACACTGTGGTCAACAGCAGTGCCCTGACCTGATTACTTAAGCTGATGTTTTTCCTAAATCTGTCATGAATCAGTAATTATCAAGTTTTGCAATACTCAATGATTCTCTTGTGAATAGCAAAAAGATTTGTTATTGTAGGTTGGTATTTTCTAAAAGAAGTGTTCAGCTCTTGCATCTGCAAGCTCTATACAGTATATTTTGCTTTTTTGCCTGGAGAGCTGTGGAATGCCACAACAAATCTCTTGAAGAGTTACACAAAAAGTGAGGAAAATTCAATGTGGCCTAATCTGCAAGTCACCCCTCTGGTGTCTTTTAAAATGAACTTTCATGTCAGTGTGTTTTTCCATTCATGGTTGGAAGATAGCCAGTTCAAGTACTCAGTTGTAGGGCTTGACTTGTAGGGCTTGTAATAGGAAAAGGAACTTGTACAATGTATTATTGTTAGCAGGGTGTTCTCATCATATTTTAATATGGTACTTCCAGAAAAATTCCCTTTTTCTGTCGCACCAAGTGCTGCGCAGCAGTGTGAGGTGTGTTGTGGAAGGGATCAGAGGAAGGATTTGGTCCCTGAATGAGGCTGGAAATTCAATCCATGCTTCCCTTGAGTGTGGTGGCATAACTCTTAACAGCTGGCTTTGAAGCCCCAGTAATCCTCGCAGCTCATGGCTGAGTTTTCTGAGGAATAAAGGACCAAAATTAGGGGAACTTCTCAGTTAACGGGAACAAGAGATGCGGTAACATGATACGTTGTTTGTTGAGTCATTTGAAAAGGATGGGATGGCAAAACCTCTGTGGGGCTTATTGAAAGGACGCTTTTGGTTTATGTCCATGCAGATCTGTGGTTAGAGCCCCGTGGAAATCAGACGTCACCTCAAGCTGCGTGTGGAGCTGCTGCCGTCCCCTGAAGCCTGTATAAGGAATGCAGCTGAGGATGAGGTAAGTGGGACTGCGCTCCTCTTGTGGGAGAGCTCCTGTGGTCTGACTGACAGCAGTCCCTTGTTGGCTCAGGCTAGATGAGCCTTAAAGAGGAGAACATACAAGCAGGCAAATATACAAGCAAATCTTAAATGTCCTAAATGTTGGTTTGAGGGCATGGTCTGACACTGGTGGAGATTTATACAGATGACAGGGCACTTGATAGCAGTAAAAAGAAAAAGAAAAAAAAAAAAGAGGAAACTTGAACCAGCCAGTTCTTTGCTGGTGAAAATTGCTTAACATAGATTTGTGGTTTTAAGTAAACGTGCACATTAAAAGAATGCTGACCTTTAAAAACATGGTTTTCAATAAATTGTTATTGTTGCTTTTAAAGCATATGGACTTACAAGCAGCAGAAAAATACCATAAGCCTATGAGATAGGGAATGCACCATGGAAACAAACTGAACCCTGGCAAAGTAAAGAGATGTTTCCTGAATGGTGCTCTCCATTAAAAAGTCAACTCAGCATAGTTCCTTCAGAAATCTGTGTATAAGGGTACTACGTACTTCCTAAGTCGCGCTGTGTGATAAACCGGCGATTCAAATGGCAACCACTGTGTTTTGCTTTAAAACAAAGAAGATTTTTATAAGATTCTTGAGCCAAAGTTATATGTTGTGCATCCATTGCTTAGGAATGCAACAAAATTAATTCTTTGAGCTAATGAAAAGATCAAGAAATGTGCAGCTGCCCTCTAGTGGTAAAATAGCAGCATGAGGTGTGTTTGTCTCTTCACAGTGGTGGAGAAGCCGAATGTTTACTGGAAGGTGAACAAAAATGTGCAAATATTTTTAGAGGAATTCTGTAGTCACAGTTCAAATGTCAGACCAGCAGTGGAGAAGATGGAACATTAGACAATAGAGCACAGGCATTGTGTTCTCTGGGGCGGAGGTCTTTCACAATTCTCACTCTATAGGATGTACAGAAGAGCTCCACAAACTTTATATCCGGAGCTTGTTCCAAAAATTCCCAATGTGTTAAAGAAGTTTGGATTTGTATATTTGCTTCAGCTCATTTTAGGACGAGAGATCTTCTCTGAAACTGGGATATAGCTTCATACTTGAACTTTCCCTTGTTTGGAATTGTTGAAATTGATGGCTTTGTCCTAGTTATTCTCTGCTAGATGAAACAACTCTTTCCTGAATGCTGTGCTGATCCTCTTCACCTCTAGTTTGCACAGAATTCTGCTCTGGTTCATGAAGTGAAGAAAAATGAGCCAAAATTCTGAATCCTCTGAACAGACTTACCTTACAAACAAAGGCAATGCCTTTTTGGGGAGTGCCAGCATATTCTAACATAATATATGCAATTAAACTCATTTTCCTCTTGTTTAAAATGGGCTAATAACTAGCACTCCCCCATTTAAGTCAATTTACTTATTTAAAATTACATGAAAGAGAAAAGAATTAGAGAAAGTTATGTAAGTGTTGTGGCAAGCTGTTATGTACAACTGTTATGTCCTTTGTGAGGCTTCATTTGGTGCTTTGTCAAAGAAATTAACTTGCCCTCTGTGGATACAGTTATTTGGGAAAGTGTTTGAATTTCTGTAATCACTGCAAAGATAGCTTTCCATGTGATGTTAGAAACTAGACTGGTTAACAAAGATTAAACTTTTCTGTCCTGATGTTGTATTTTCTGAAGCTGCTGCTGTGTGATCATCTTCTCTGCTAAATGTGATTTCTGTTGCAATTTGGTTAAACAGAAAATTGAGCAGGATGAATTCAGGAAAAACATCTCAACCTGTCAAGATCAGGAATCCTAAATCCAATTATTTGTCTTAAGGTTCAGGTCCTGAATAACAGACTGTTTCAGGTTCACAGAGACTACGGCGCAAGAGAATTTGGCAGTGGCTCCATTGCTCCAGTGTATTTTCTGAGATGACTGTTTGTGTGTGTGTATGTATAAGACACGGAGGAGAAGGTCAGGAAAGGCTCTTGTGCAGAAGTTTCTTTGTATGTATTAATATCAGTGTGGATAAAAGAAGAAGTAAAGAGAATATTGATCGCAAACAGTTTCAATCAATGTTTACTGCCTGTGCAGAGTCTTTGAAAGATTAAAACGAGAGGGGAGACTTATGCCCAGGGAAGCCAATGTAATAAGCAGAGTCTAAAGAGTGTTGATGAATCAGTTTTTCCTTTATCCACGCTTATCGGGTACATCTCCCTCCTATTCATGTTTCTTACAACCTCTTTTGTTTTCCTCTTAATGAATCCAATGCTTCTTAGAAGGCAAAAATCAATTTCTCTGGGTGCAGAAGTCCTGGAATTATGGACAGACCTCTGAACACACGTACATGCTGAAAAACGTGCACACATGCATATACACATAGAACACATGCTGCTGTTTAGGGCCTTTCTGGTAGCATCTGCTATATTTCTCTGCATGGGTTCTGTAGAGGCTTCTCTGTGCCACACTATGTAAAAGCAGGTTTGGAGAAACCGAAGGAACAGGTAGCTCGGTGGGGCCACTCCTTCTGACATGATATGATCCAGAATTAGTAAAGGTGATGGTGATTCAGGTTGTCTGTGGGATTAGCAGCTAGAGGGAGTCCCTTGTAACGTGAGTGTGGTGTACCTGCATAACTGGGGAGTCAGCGGTTGGTGCTGGAGGGCCATAAAGATCTCTCTCCAGACAATCCTGGTCTTGTCTAAATTGCTGTAAATGAGGCAAAGTCTTCTCTTCCTGTGGGGACTGATGTGGGCAAATCTGTGTGACTCTTCCCCCCAGAAGAATGTTACCTTGTTTTTATTGTAAGAGTGGACATCTTGGCTCAGAATTAGTCAGCTCCAGAGGTCAGAGTGTTCTTTGATCTGTCCTGAATCTAAACGAAGAGGCTGGCTGTATCTAACACTGATTTTTGATGTGGAGACATGCAGATGCTCCACTGAAGCGGCTTAGTGATTTCATAGAGACTTTAAGGTAGGCATGGGATAGAAACTCCTAGGGATAGCTAAGTCCAGTTAGACTCTGTGGTGTGGTCAGAGAGTAGAATATCTGTTAAGTCATTGGCAGTAATATTCATATACATGTCATATTCTTAAAATAACATCGTGAGTCTTCAAAATTTATCAGACCCCTGTGCTTAGGAGATAGGCCCAACCACCTGACAGCTGATGATAGTATGTATGCTTCCTTAGAAACAACACCAATGTAAACAGTGTGATGATGATTTGATAGTGTTCTGTTACCTCTGGCCCTTTGTTTGGGGTATTTTGTTTCCCATTTGCAGTGCAACATATCCAGAGGTAGGTCCTGTTTTCCTTGCTTTTCCCATCTGTCCCATCACTTATGCCCACTTCTCTCCCCAGGGATCACTGTTCTCCCCTGCTACCGTGGTTCAGTGCTCCTCATTGATGATCGGTAAGGATTTAGTTTGCGGTATCTCAAACAAAAGAAAACAGGTGCCAGAGGAGCAAACAACTGCTTTGTGCTCGGGAACGTCCTCACCTTTCATCAAGCCTTCCAGAACTATGCTGAGGGTGGGCCCCAAAGTGCTTCCTTGCTCCTCTGGTGCCTGTTTTCTTTTGTGTGAGATACTTGATACAGATTATGTTTTCACCAGACTACCTGTGGAGGTCAGTTTGCATGAGAACATTTACAATATCCTTCAGGCATATGGTAGAAGCTGCAGCCATTGAGATCTCTAGGGAAGTTTATATTCTTCAGTAGGTACACGGCCAAGAATATAAGATTCCCAGCAAAGACACATTTTTGTTCCGGCATTCAGCAGGGAGTATAACCTCTGCAGTGGTCCTCCCTGTAGTTCCAACAGTGAAAAAACTGTAACCATCATGAACTGCAATTTGTTTTCTGAAAAGGCTTGGCAAATTTCCATGAACACTAGGTATCTGTCTAAATAAATTTGCAAGTTCCTCCAGCTGCCCTGGGGAGCTTGTAAGTTCCTTGAAACTTACTCCTGTCCTCATGGCAGTTACAAGATGTGACAGCTTTGCCAGCAGAGCTGGTAAATTCCAAGAACCCTAGATACTGGATTCAAAGAAATTACAACCCTGCTGGCCACAGTGGTCAAGCTAGAAATGTTTTTGTGTTTCGTGATCCTTAGCTGTTTCTACATGTAGTTCACAAGTTGCATTTGTGCATCTACGTAAAAGACTTTGGCAACAAAAAGCTGGAGTTCTTGGTGGTAGCAATTTCAGCCAGTACAGTGCATCCACGGGACTTGGAGAAGTTGCAGAGCTGATTGTTTCTCAGTACAGCTTCTAAACCTAGTGGTCTCTGGAAAGAATGTTTCTGAGGCTGTCCTCCAGTTGGTTTAGCAGAGGAGATGCTACTCTCATGGTCCTCAGAATTCAGGGATGGGATATAATCAGTCACATCATTAAATGACCTTGTACTTTGTGTGGAGCCTAAAATTAGTGATTCGTGGAGATAACATATTCTGCCTCTCAGCTGGCAAGTTTGGAAGCCTCTCTCTGTCTTGATTTGAAGGAAGATTGGAATTAGGAAAGTCCAGTTTTCACTGAATGAGAATACAAATTCTTTGACCCTTCTATGGGAATTTTTAGCTGAGAAGAGGTTTCTACTTTTTGTCAGAAAGTTTTCCTTTGGTGCAAGACCAGACAATCTGTATTCAGATGGTAAGGAGGGGGATGTTTAGATTTAGAAAATTAGGGTAAATTGGGTAAAAACTGAATTTTACAGTGATTTTTTTTTTACAGTCTAACACTAGAGTTTTGTCTCACAGAACTTAGAAGTTCCCTACAGGCTTTAGTACTGCATTTAGAAAGAAGTAACACTCTAAATTTATTATATCTGACATTTGAAGAACATCTAGCAAAAGAAATAAAAATATTCCAAATTTTTCTTATGACCAGCATGCATTGTATTACAGTGACCGTTTGGATCAAGGGATCACGTATATTCTTGACATCTTTTCCCTTCATATTCTGTAGAAACCATGAAGAGGTAGAAACAACTGTGGTTTTTTTTTTGTTTGTTTTTTTTCCTGTAAAGTGTGTAATAATTTGCAAGTTGAATCCTACACCTTCATGATGTTTGGAGGCTGGACTTCACAACTTAAAAATTCTTTCAACATTATTTTTTATTTGTGTAGTGATAAACATAAGTGTTCATAAGTAGCATAAATTGATATGAACCAGTAGAAAATATTATATATAGAAATTATATGGCTGTCAGAATTGGTTGGGAAAAAAAGAGAAGATTATTGAAGGAGCAGGAAAAGTTTTTCAAAATGGGATATTATTTATATCTGAAAAACACCTTCCAGAGTCCAAGGCTTTTGACCCAGTAACCATCCCTTTTTTTTCACTGGAATAACATTCCTATTACTTAATACACAAAATGCTGTGATGTGTCTCTCCATCTTGCAGCACCTGCTGTGCCCAAGAAAAAAGTAATGTCCTATGTTATCAAAATTGCTTTCTTCTATTTTAGTAAATGTAGTAGAAAAAATGAATTCTGTAGTCCTGTTTGATAGTATGTGCTTACTGGGCAAATGATGCTTTCTGAATATAGGTGGGTGCCTGACAAAACACAGCTGCAGAACTGGAGTCTAAACATACTGTTTTGTATTTATTGTTGACTACATAAGGTGTGTGCCACAGTATGTTTATGCTTCACATTGCCAACTGTGCAAAGGGGCTGTTGCAGCTATGTACATCCACATCCACACGTTAACATATGCACGTTATTACCTAAAACTTTGCCTATGTCATCAGGCAAACAGCAGTAAAGATAGAAAAGAAGATTGCTCATTGGATCTGTGTTTTCAGTGTCTTCTTGCTGTTCTTCTTGCAAGTAAGAGCAGCATGGCTGTGGGGGTGTTGCAGTATTGTGGGGAGGTCAAAGAAAATGATTGATCTTAGAGGAATGCCTTCTTCATAAAGTTCCGTTCTCTCTTAGCTGAAACATAGGTTGTTAATCTTTCCTCTTCTGTAAATAAGGGAGCATGGTAATGTATCTTTGTGTCAGAGCAGGTTTTTTTGTGTGTCCATAGTCTCTGTCATTCTAGCTCTGTGCATTAGACTAGTTCGGGTGTGTGCCAACGTAATCTTCTGTGGCCATCTTCTCTTCTGATGTGACTCCTTCTTCAAAATGTTGTGGGCAGTCGTCTTCTGGGTGGCTGCTCTATGTGTGTTGTTCCCATTATATTAGTAGTAAAGCCAACTGTCAGTTGTGAATCTTCGTGTCCCCCCCCTCGCTTCCCCAGTTTTGATTGGCAAATCTTCCTCTCCTTCATAATTAGTGATTGAATAGGGTTTGCTGGAAGGAGTGAGAGAGCAGATCTCCAGTGGTTTGAAAATTGGACTTGATGTGTATGACACTAAAATCAATTTTGTCAAAGCTATTGATGAATAAAACTTTACTGATGTTTTTCCTTTTTTGATTAAAGTTAACTCTTCCTGTACAAGCTTATTACTCATCTTACATATATCTCAAGTATAATAGCTGTAACTGTTAAGACAGTAATTAAACTTCAAAGCTGTATTATTAAAGGCTCAGCAAGAACACCCCAAAGCAAAAGAATTTGCAGTTAAGACTATACAAATCCATCCTTAACTAGTCCACAGTGAGTAGGGATTATGTGGCACAGTAATAGCATTTGCTGTAAAGAGGATCCCTGCAAAATCTAGACAATGGACTGTGCGGAGTACAGAATCTGGCGGAATGTTCCAGGATTATGATTTGGGGATTTTCTTTATTTCTTTTAATAGACATGGCTTTGCCTTAAAGGGTGTAGCTGAAATTCACTTTAGATAAGCAGGACTCTTCAGTCCAGAATTTTGCCTTGACAGTCATCTGTAAAAAATGTTAGCTGATGTTTCATTCCAAAATAATGAACAAAAGGCTTGATTCTGCTGTTGGATCTGGGTTTATGAATCATCAAAAAGTGCATTAACCTATGTGTGTGGGTGGCTATCCACAGCGTGTGCCCCGAGCTGTTGCTCCATCAGGACTGTAGAGTCGTCCAGGAGGGTGGACAGCTTTGTGCGTCTTCCCTGTCTGTGCTGAGATATGGTCCAAGAGGGAGGTGGATTGACCAAAACTGGGGAGACCATAGACCTCCGTGCTAGTTAGTCATACCCCGCTGTCCGAAATGGGCATCTCTGGAGCACATTTCTTGGGTGTAACTCATTGCATGAGCCTGATGGAATAAATATGGCATCTAAACATCTCCAAGTATGCAGTCAGGAGAGAGGGGGACTGGTCATTTAAAACATCTCTCTACTTGCTTATATACTTGGGCAGAAACTCAAAAGATGTCTAAACTTGTCTGGGAGATTTCTTTGTGTCCTTAAAGCAGGAATTACAGATTCTCTTTTTGATGCAATGACCTGTTCCACCACGGGTATTCACCTTCTTTTCTTTCCTTGTTGCTCAGGTTTTTTTTTTCCCTATTTTTTTTTTCTTCTTTGTTCTTTCTCCCACTTCTAGGAAGAATTGTGGAATAGTATAGTAAAATTTAAACAATTTTTTTTTTTTGGAACAACCAGTGTTATTCATGCATACTCAGCTGCCAGCTTTTCATACAAAGGAAAGCTTGAAGGAAGAAGCTCTACTGAGCAGAGGTACAAAAAGAAGTCATTCTTCAGACAGTGTGTAGTTAAGCTGGAGCTCCTTGCCTCAGTTATTAGGGATGCTGGAGCTCAAGGGGGTGCAGGACAGGTTTGTGACAAATAAATTTGTTAGGGATGCTAAATGCATGGGAACATATGTTTCAGGGAGTTCATGAGCCACAAACTGTTGGAGCCTGGAGGAGCTTTTGGGAAAGTATCCCTGTGCTTACCTTGTTCTGGCACCTTCTTTTAGTTATTGCCATGGGAATTGGATGGATCTTTGGTCTGATGCCATTATGGCCATTTATATTGGACGGGAGGCCTGGCCCGGATGAGATTTTCACAGTATCACAGATTTCTAGGTTGGAAGAGACCTCAAGATCATCGAGTCCAACCTCCGACCTAACACTAAGTACTCCACTAAACCATATCACTAAGCTCTACATCTAAACGTCTTTTAAAGACCTCCAGGGATGGTGACTCCACCACCTCCCTGGGCAGCCCATTCCAATGCTTAATAACCCTTTCGGTAAAGAAGTACTTCCTAACATCCAACCTAAAACTCCCCTGTCGCAACTTTCGCCCATTCCCCCTCGTCCTGTCACCAGGCACGTAGGAGAACAGACCAACCCCCACCTCTTTACAGCCTCCTTTAAGGTAACTGTAGAGAGTGATAAGGTCGCCCCTGAGCCTCCTCTTCTCCAGGCTGAACAAGCCCAGCTCCCTCAGCCGCTCCTCGTAAGACTTGTTCTCCAGACCCCTCACCAGCTTGGTCGCCCTTCTCTGGACTCGCTCGAGCACGTCCATGTCCTTTCTGTGTGTGTAGAGATTCCTTGGAAATACCATCATGGAATTTATTGCCTCTCAGAAGCAGTGAGAGCAGAGTGGGAGATTCAGCATGTTAGTATTTAATTAATAACTTATCAAAAACTTCTTCCGTCTTATCTCGTCATTTTTCTCCCATATTTTGTGTCACAAATGAACGCGGTGCTCTGTGGGTAACAGACCCGGTGGAGCATTGCCTTTGCTCACTGCAGAGGCTGAACCGAGGAGTGGGTGAGAGCAATGGAAGTGCTGCTTCCCATGAGAGAGCAAAGCTTTCCCAGGGCAAGACTGGCTGGCTGCCCTCTTGGCAGTGGGAAAAAGGGACATGGGGAGAAGTACAGTTAGTGCCATTTTTTGTGGCTGTCCCTGCAGACTGATTTCGCAGTAGCTGAACTGCATCAGAAGTGTGAAAGGGGAGAATAAACCAATCATGGAATAGGAATAAGTGTCCCCCTTTTGCCTTCTTACCTGTTCCCAGTGGCTTCAGTGAGGGAGCTCAGAGGCTGGCCCTAAGCATTCAGCAGGGAGGCAAAGAAAAAGCAGAGAGGAACCCATCACTGCCTGCTGGTAGGGAGGCTGAACGAGGGCTTCTTAAACCCTCTGCCCTGTGTTTTCTTTGTGAGAAAAAGGATGTTCCCAGCTATGCGTCTTTCCGTCTGGGTATGTTTGTTCCTGTCTTTCTGCAAATCCCCCCTGGAGAATGCATGGACATTATTGGGGTTCTGGGAAGCTCAGCGGTTTGCTTTCACTGAAAAGCTGCTCCCCTCCCTCCCTGGATCAGCTGAGCTCCCGTTGGGGGGAGGCTTCTTTCATCACCCACTGAGATGAGTTGATGTCTGTAGGCTGCAGATACTCCCTAGGCTGATGTTGCGTGCCGCGACAGCAGCAGCCGTGGCTTTTCTCTGCTGCAACAAGTGTTGCCTCTTGACGCTGCCTCCCCTGAGGGATCATTAGCAGGGTGGAGGCTATTTTCTTTCCTAGAAACAGGAAGAAAAGAAGAGGATGAGATGGGAGGCCTGAAACAATCTAGAATTAGATTACACTATGAACTCAATGACATCAGCTCCCTTCAGTCTTCCCACCCATTTGCTCTCACAGCATTTCTATTTAGGCTGAGCAGGATCTGATGACACCTATAATGTTGTGCTAATTCCTTGGTGGTTAATTGGGTCCAAAGCAAAGGCCCAGAGCTGCCAGCCCCACTCCCTGTACTGTGGAGCCCATAGTTTAATTAAGTGCATGTTGCACTGCACAGGCAACTGGATCTAACAGGCCCAAAAGCACTGGACTGCAGAGAACTTCAACTATTGTCAAGGGACAGAATCATCTTGAAATCTAGTAAATTAAAATCAAACCTAAAAGTAGTAATAAGGTTTGCAGCTTTCGTTGTAAGAGATCTCTGTCTCTCTTGCCCCACTTCCCTCCTTTGTGCCTAGATAGCCACAAAGCTGTTAGGTTCACAGAATACATTCACCTTTAGTGTAACTGAAGGTCAGCGCTCATTATTTATTTATTTTTTTTTTTGTTAAAGACAGACCAAAGAAAAGTAAAAGTAAAACGGCTCCTGTAGAATGACGAAAACTAGCTCTGTGCTTTATGGCTATAATCATTTCTGAGAAGGATGTACTTTTGTTGGCTAGGATTGACCTGGCCTCTGTCTAAATGGGAGTCCTGTGCTTTGAGAGGGGAGGACTGCAACTGTATGCCGTGAGACCAGAGGGCAAGTGGCACCAGCCAGTGCTAACTGCAGAGCACTCAACCCTATTTAACTTACGGAGTAAATCTGTCCACACATTGCCAGCTGGCCAGGTCGTAACATCTCTTGCATCCAGGCCCCTGCAGAAATAAGAATGTGGAATCAAAGAACATGATTAGTGGGACTCTTCTCTTCTCTTCTCTTCTCTTCTCTTCTCTTCTCTTCTCTTCTCTTCTCTTCTCTTCTCTTCTCTTCTCTTCTCTTCTCTTCTCTTCTCTTCTCTTCTCTTCTCTTCTCTTCTCTTCTCTTCTCTTCTCTTCTCTTCTCTTCTCTTCTCTTCTCTTCTCTTCTCTTCTCTTCTCTTCTCTTCTCTTCTCTCATAAAATACTTTAGTACATAAATAACTATTTGCTATTACTATTAATTATTTAATCCATTTATTGCTAGCTCCTTTCTTCCACAGTTATTCATCACATTTTGTGTATATGTGGCCTGTGGGACTATGCCACTCAGTCATGCATGATGTGATACATTTTTGGCATTAGAAAAGGTCAAAATAAATAAAATAACAAATTTCCCCTTGAATGAAAGTGTTTTTAAAAAGATAGCCAGGCAAAAGTAGAGAAAAAAAAAGTGGAAGGCCAGTGTTTCTAAGTCTTGACAGGCATGAAATATTTTCCCAGGAAGGGAAAGAAAAGGCTAAGAAACTCTTTGGTTTCTTTCAAACTGTTCCATCAGAATCTCAGTGCCAGCTGGAGACAGCGTGGATCCCCACATGCAGGAACCTGGGATTTGCTTGGAGGGAGGGAATTGTAGGTCACAGTTTAATCTCATCACAGATGCAAACCAACACAGGTGCTGTTGATTCCCCAGAGGGGCTGGAATAAATTCAGTGTCACTGCATAAACAGCGGTGTTGTGAAGCTGGCACTTACCTTTCTGACCTTGCAGACAACATCTGCTTACTCAGGCTTTGTGTCTTACTCCTAAAATTACTCTTGCCACAAGCCATGTTTCCTGCCTTTCAGAGAGCGCTCCGTGCCTCTGCATGCACAGCGGTGCCTTTAGATGGCTTTTGTGCTATGCAAATTGCTTTCTCACTGGGATGGTTCACTCCGAGGATTTAACCTGTGGACCTGTGCCAGCACTTCCGATCTCCGAAGACATGGATTCTGGATTGAGGATTTGAGTATGGATTTTGCTTCCTACCAATGTAATACAATAAAAGAAACCTTTGGTTAAGAAAGCCTACAATTTGTGGGATAGAGATCAGTTCCAGATCCCCGTTCTCTTCCAAAGTTTGTGGCCAGGCTAAGCTCTGTGTGGAAGAAATGGGTAAAACTGATGAGGAAACAGCCAGGAGATTGTAGTTACCATTTTTGAACTTCCGGTCTGAATAACAATAATGAATAAACAATGCCAGATGACTCCGGTTGTATCGTAATTAAGTTCTTAGGCATCCATTTTCTACTCAGAGAACTGTGGAGGTGATGTTTTCTGTCAGAGTGCAGATATGATTTGCTGGTTATTTTTCTGAGAAATCATTGCAAATAAATTCACTGGTAGTTGTGATATCCCACTGTACATCTTCCTGATTCAGTTTATCCAGACTTCTGCTGTAGATTGGTGATCACAAATTCACGTGGGATAAGATATGCTCAGGACAGAGATATGAGGCGTTCAGCATATCCACAGATGTACTTGGAGGGTCCAGATGCTTTCCTCTGAGCCAGTACCTAGCTATGAAATTGTGCTCCAGATAGAAATTGTGTTGATGATGGATGTGTACTTCAGGTGAGATCTAAATCAAGTCTCAAATCATTTTTGGAGATGTAAAAACTCAAATAACTTGGAAGATCTGTCAAATCCATATATTCTGTAAGTTGTCTTCTACTTACCCAGATATCATGTGCTACTGAAATTGGATATGCCTCATTCAGTTCCTGAGTGAATTGCTGGGCATTGCCATTTTGTGCTGTCCTTCGCTGTGTTCCAGTTCAGTGTGGCCTCTGCTTCATCAGTGAAGAAAAGATTCCTCTCTCTATACTTTTCCATTCTTGTGTATAAATTAGTATGCATATTTTATGTGTATATATTATCAAAACACGTAACAGATTGTAAACTATTTTGCAGTGTGTTGAAATAAGTGGCTATTGCTTTCAGTGTAAGTGGCTATTGTCATTAACAATGCCTATATTTTAGGTATGTCTTGCAAATCCTTTATGAAGAGAAATCCATTGTTGAGTTAACCACCTCAGGCAAGAGCAATCTTCTTTTCCTTCTTTTTTTTTTTTTTTTTTTCTCCCAATCCAGTTCTAATGCACTGCCATGACCTGAAAGGGAGCGAGGTGTCCCATTGAACAGTTTAGCTTTCCCTCTTATATAACACTATGATTTTGTGACAGAGCTGTCAAGTTTTTGGTGGGTGGACATTTTGCAAAATATCTAATCATTACAATATTACAGCTATTCATGTTAGAAATTCACAGATGCTTGTTTAGATGCTGAAGGCAATGCATTAGGAACTGATGGTGACTGATTATTATCCAATCAGTTCCTGATGCAGTATCTGCGACATCAAAAACTCTGCAGTGGCTTTGGTTACATCCGAAATTTTTCAATTGCAGTGTCTCCACTTAATGCCTTTTTTGTTAATTTTAATCTTCAAATGCTGAGGCTCAACAAGGCCAGTGTACTAGGAAGAAAAAAAAAACTGCTTAATTGCAGTACTCAGTTTTCTAGGGAAGATACAACTAACTTTCCATGAGCACAATAGTGGTTTACCTAAGAATTACTGAAAACAAATATTGCCAAGAATGACTTTAAATAACACTGATAGCAAGCCATATACAAGTTTTTCTTTATTCAGAACCATTGTGCGTTGCTTGAATAGCTTGAGAAAGCAAGTCAGCAAGTGTTCTGCCTCTCCAAAACCCAGGAAATGATGTAGGCTCTCAGCAAGGTGAGTCTGCAAATTCAGTAAGTTGTGAAATTCATGAGAAACTCTAACCTTGTGCCAGTGTGTATGGGCTTTTTGCATGCAGTATTTCGGCAACGAGAACTAGAGACTGGTGCTACTGTCCTACTTCTCATACGTTTTCTGGATCTTGAACCAACACCACGTTCGAAAGGAAGAATTTGGTTTCAGCTCTGAGTCTTGATAGCTGGCCTGTATATTTGCATTGGATGTGTATGAGCCAGATATGTCTGTCCATCTGCTGTTGAACTTACTGTACTGAGAAGAAATAACACACAACATAAGCAGAATATGGTCATCACAGCCCTCAGACATCAAGATTTCTGCTTCCATCCACTGTGTTTGAAAGAGTGCACTCAAAGATTCTGGAGGCAGTTGTGTTTTGTAGTTCTGTACAGGCCTAAACTGTATGAAAGTAATCTAATCATTAGTAATCTGGGAATAATCTAATTATTGCTTCTGTGACACAAATGTCATGAAATCTATTAGATCTGTCTGTGAAAATATTCTGCAATCTGTGTCCCACAGTGATCTGGATGTTTTTGTTAAATTGGACTTGGGGTGTGGAAGAAAATTAATTTTCACTCTACAGAGCAGTGAAAGGTGGTTGAAAATTGCTTACAGTGAATAGGGGAATTTAAAGAACATTTTCCAGGGAAAAACAAACCACGTCAGTGACATCTGTTGACTAATGAGAGTGATAACTAACTCTGCATAAACACAATGAACAAACTCTACACTTCTACATCAGAGGTACTTCTGTTAGCAGTTACTGAGATAGAAAAATCATCACTTCACCAGGGCTGTTTTAGACAGCCCACTTTTGTCTCAGAATGATTTTCTTCTAAAGTTTTGCAAGGCAAAAAAGAAGTTGTCTCATACCTGTTTTGCTCAGCACCAACTTCTGTACATCAGAGTGAAACATCCTTATCAGGATCCTTTGATCCTTAGCGTAACATGAACAGATTTTGGCAGACCACAGGTGCTCCTTAGAATCACACATGTAAATAAAACCTAGGAAAAAAGTCTCTAAAGGTCAGCCATCTGGAGCTTTCAGCCATTAAGATGTAGTGAAATGAATATAACTATTTTATGTGCACTGGCTCTGTATAAAATTCCTTCCTGCTGGGTATCCATAGGCTGATCTAAAGCCATCTAGCATTAATGGGAGTCTTGCATTGATTTCTTCATCTTTGAATAAGGCTGTAAGTGCTCAAGTTGCAAGCGCTGCAAACATGAATAACAATATTATAATTATGGCTAAGGAGGTCACATATTTGTTTGACAGTTTAAGAAAAATATATGAGTGGCATTTGGTAGCAAGGAGGGTCTTTGCTTTCCACAATGCTAAATATGTGCTTCAGCATAACCAGATTTACACTTGATTACTTGGTAGCTAGCTAACTAATGATCTTGGTATCCACCCAGAGTCAGTGATCACCTTATCATGAAACTGTGGTGACTTCATAAATTGATGTGGTTGAAGGAGAGACAGAAGATACTGTTTTAATTTGCTTATTTCTAATGGTATCTCTAGTTAAACTTCTGGTTTTAAAGTAAAGAGCTAAAGAAGAGTTACACAGAAGTAATTGTACATCTCATTTTCCAAACATTGCGTTAATCCATGTTGCCATGAATATGGACACAGATATGATAGCTGTGTTTCTTGAAGTGGCAGGTTATCACAGAATCAGAGAATCATACAATATCTGAGTTGGAAGGGACCCACAACGATCATCGAGTCCAACTCCTGGGAACTCTTCATCATTTGTTCCTCTTCAGCACGTTAACTTAAATTTAAAAAGTTACAGGAATCCCGACTGGTTTGAGTTGGCACATTACCAAGGTCATAAACCCAGGAAAAAATGTTTGCAATTGTTTTGGGTAATGGAAAATTAAAGGTAGATGGTGGTTGTCGTGTAACACTAATCACTGAACTTGTGACAGGATAGGGAGGAAGTGAAAGGTCTGGGCACAGAACCTTGTTTATCTTAAAAACCTCAGATGTGAAGGATTAAATGCAGAAAAGCTATCATCTGCCCTGCAGTTTGGTGCTAGAGCAGTGTTTTCACAAGGTATTTTTGCAAGTCAACTTTTCAGCGGTGTTGAAATGTGATGTGATGCCGGCAGAACATGCTAACCCCATTGGCACCACAATTGTGTTGCTGCTGCAGAGCCGGGAGGACAGGAGGTATCGTGGCAAGGTCTGGAGTTCAGCGTGCTTGACTTGCGTGAGCCACAGGGTTAGTCCTGCGCGCGTGGTTTGTTGGGGTGTCGTGCGCTGCAGCAGTACATCTTGGCTCTGTAATTTAGGTGCCGTGCCGGTTTATTAATCCATTAGAGCAAAGAAATTGCTGTGTTTAGCATAATCCCAGATACCACTGTGAGAGAATTATTAACTGCTCACAGTTGCCAGCTGAGATTAAGCCAATTCACAGCCATCCAGGTTAGGCCTGCAAGTGGATTCATGTCAGCTAAGTTTCTTCCCTGAATGCCTTACAGAAGAAAAAATGGCAAAGTTCCACAGACAGCAACTGATGCTGTGAAGATCTGTCATTAAAACAGTTAGGGTCTCTTTGCATCTCCTTTGAGAGAAGTCCTATTAAGCAACTGCACTTGTTGAGTTAAGACCTGGTTTATTTGGTGATATTTGGCATGCCCCAATTTGCATGTAAACTGATAAAGCATAATTCAAGCTTGTTCGTTCTGGTTCAGCCACTGCTTATTTGGCTTCTTTTGTGTAACGGGGAATACAATAAAATGCAAAATCAAGGAAACTCTCTAACTGCTGAGCAAAAAACTATTTATGTCAAACTTCTAAAAATGATGTGTGTGTTTCTTCAGCTCCTTGCACTTACCTCCTCTCATGCTCCTGTAACTCTACTGATCAGTGCTTTCAAGCCAGGGTAGCACCACTGTGCAGAGAACTACAACCAAATCCTGCTCTTGTGTTTGGTCAGTATGGAGCTCTGCCAGCAAATCTGAAGGACACCGTTAGTAACTGGAATCACAAATGTTTACAAATAAAATGCAGGAACTGCACAGAAGAACAGGCAAGAGTAGAAGAACAAGTTGGATGTACTGGAGACATCTGGTGAAGTTATAAGAAGAAAAGTAATGTTGAGAGAAAAGCTGTAAGAAGGTTTTCTGAAGGGTGAAGTAAAATATAAGCATGTTTCCTAGAGCTGATTACCTACAGAAGATGATAAGCAAGATCATTCACTTTGTTTCATCACAATTTGCTGCAACAGCAAAATACTGAAGCAAGGAGAGCCAACTGCTTCTTTTCCCTGCAGGTTGTATGGCAATGCCCTGCTCTCAGTGTCTTAGTGAAGGCCACCATCGCCCTACCCCAGACACGTCTCCCCGGCCCACGTTGCACTCTGCATTAGGTGGCTGCGGAGCGGGTACAGCAGCCACTTGTGCTTTGTGTCCTCTCCCTGGGGCTCTCCGGCAGCGCTCTTCTGCAGCACGATGGAGAGGCAGGGGCCTCGGGCTGCGGGGGGCTGCTGGTAGTTCCCAGTGAAGTCCTTGTCTTGCACGAGCCCTCCGAGGATGTGTCTTTGGAGCAGACGTTCTTGCGGGGTTGTGTTGCTTTCCTTACCTTGCACACTAAAACCGTGAGGCCCGCAGAATACAGCCTGTACCATTGCTGGTGCAGAGATGTTGGTTTTGCTCTGGGAGAAATCCCGCGCATAGTGCAGCCTTGCAGCATACTGGCAGGGGAGCAGTTCAGAAAATCCTCTGAAAAAACTGCCTGCTACTGGAACAAACTAGAGGCAGGCTTGGCAGGTGGTCTGATTATATTTGCTCTGCCAGTTCAACAGTATTTGCTGGACAAAAGAAGGCATCAGGTGATACAGAAGGTCCCAAACAAAGCTCCAGACAAATGCAGACATGACCAAACTTTCTCATCTGTTGCATATCTGTGGAAGTGGAGGAAAACTTGTGGCTGAAGGAGTAGGCACAAGAGCCAGAGGGCATATCTCTTCTGTTGATTTTTGTATGGGTGGCTACTAAACACAACACAAGTGAGAATTCGGTTTCTTTGTGTTTCTTCTGCGTTACATAAACTCTTTTCCACTGGTGACATAAGAGTTAAAACCACGGGGACTAAATTCTTGTTACCCCTCTTCTTGCTCGGTCATTTTTGGCATGCACATTTTTCTTGCTGCCACTCAGCGTACGTGGAATTGCAACCTGGAGGAGGCACTGAAATCATGGTCTGGAGGTGGCACAGCAGGGATGGATGCTAGATAACGATTGCTTCGGTTTGGACTGTTCGGGCATCCAAATGTGTGTTTGTAGAACTTCCGTGGAAAGAAAGGCCCCGTAGGAACAGGAAGAGACCATTTCTAGATAGGAATTCAGGCGAGTGTTACTATGTGGTATAAATGGATACAGATGAACATTACATACAGCAGGTCCCTGAGCAGGTTAGATGTCTTTCCAAGGGTAAACACACGTTCCCTTTTTTCCTTTCCAGCTGGTGGATGAGCGAGAAGGTGTTCTGAATTCCTGAGAGATTGGGGCTACCTTTTACTTAATAATGGTGCATGAAAAGCTTATGGTAAAAGAATGATAATCTTGCTCTAAAGCATGTAATCCAGTAATTTAAAGAATACCTCACACTGCAAATGCAAAAAAGGGAGCACATTAATCCCACGCAGGCAACCTTACTTCTGGCACTTCCTGATTTTTTCACTGCTCGACTCTTCAACCTTTATATTATTCTGACATAGATTTTTTTATTATTGTTAACGTGGATGTCATAAGATTATGAAACAAGCGTAAGACTGATTACAAGAGTTTAGAGCTTCCAGGTGAAAGATCAAACAATCAAGCCTCAATATTTTTGATATTGTAATTTGCAGTGAAAATGCCTAATGAAAAGTTCAGGCATAACGAAGGTTTCTCTACATTTAGGGTTGGATAAATAGGGTGGTGCTCAAATTCTGCATGGTGCTAAAAGGAAGGAATCAGACACTTCTGAAAAAAAAGCCAATAAATAATAATTGATAGTCACATGTCACTGTATGAAACCTGGGCAGCTCTACAGGAAAAGTGACCTGTACTAGTGGCCGGCAGTCATCATAACGTTGGCAGCTGCAGGGGAGGAGTTGTGTTACCAGTTCACACTGTGGCACGTGTTCAAGACTTTTGTGTTTTTTTACAAAGGGACTTTTTTTTTAGTGTGTGGTATCTAATTTTCCACTAGTCCAGCGTGATGATGGGTTCAAACTAGTTCTATATCCATAGTGCTGAATGACAAATATTTATGTCATGTTTAAAAATATTTGCTAACAGATGGGTGGATGCAAATAGGTGATTAGAATAAGGATGAAAAGCTTCTGGAGGAATCCTGATGCCACAGAGGATAATGCAAGAACTTGTGTTGATTTCACTAGGGCACAGGTTTTATCCAGAAAATACGTAGTCTATTGGCGTTGGCATAACAACTCCAGTTTTATGATAAGATCTTGAAACTTGCAGAATAAATTGCTTTTCTCTTTCATGTGCAATATTTTAGTTAATACAATGGCATCATTCTAAAAATAGAGGTGTGAAAGCATAGGTAATTCTGGCAGTATAACGAGATAAGAAATATTTAGAATGATGGCAGCAACTCAAAATATACAAGATGAACCAAAAGAGCCTCTTAATCAGAAGAGTAACAAAAATTCATATAAAAATAATCAAGGGAGTAAAATTCTAGATCAGCCTAGAGTGATTCTAGCATTGATTCGAGCCAGTTCTTGGAATGAAATTTTGATTTCTTTCTCAGGGTTGGATTTGCCAGCATAGCTTCTCTTTGATGCATTTCTTTATGTATCTAAATGGATAGGCAGGCTGCGTATTATTCATTAACAGCATTTTGAGCAATGTATGGCACCATACATATCTCTGCAGGGCTTGTGCTGGCTGAATAATTGAAGATCGATTTAAAATATTAGAGTGGAATAGCCAGATAAATTTAAAAAAATCTTACAAGGTAACTGATGTTTTTGTTGCAAAGCACATTTTATAGCTTATTAAAACAGTCTCTGTCAGGACACAGTAGACAAGAACTAGTTGGATTTAATAAAAGTAAGAATAATTTATAGGGGTCTGATGGGGAAAATGTGTTGGTTCCAATTGCAATTCTGCCTCCAGTCCCAGAACTAGTATTTAAGGCTTGTGTTGAAACAATCATGGTATTGAAATGAATTGGGCTTTGCCATTATTTGAGTTACTCTAGGATATCACCACAAGTTTTATTTGCAAATGCTGACATACCATTTGTACCTGCATGCGCAATTATCAGCTGTAATTATGGTAACTGCACATGCATGCCCTCATCATTTGTCAGTTAACACTTGGTTGAGAAGAACAGATTAAACGCGCACCTTTATTTCGGTTTTGAGGTAAACTCCAATCTAGACTAAAGGTGGTAACTCTGGTGGAGGAATAGTGGCTGGCTGAGAAGTGCAGGGAGCTGGGAAGTCGCACAGCAAGGCTGTTGTGCAGACTCAACAGTTACCTGTTGTGAGCAGGGAGAACAGAAGAGATGTAAAAGGAAGAAGAAAAAAATGCGTGAGAATCATTTTTGAACAAAAATGCCATCCAGCTGATCTTTTTCAGCAAGAGGTGGAGCACAGCTGCTAGGTTTTGTGGAGTTTTGTGATTAGAGCTGGAACCTCTGCTTTTCCCTGCCTTGATGTCATGCCTTTGCCTGCTCTTCTGCCTAAGCAGTATTTGCTCTCTCTGCCCTCCTTCTGGAACTGCACCCTGGCACCTGAAAACGCCAGCGTGTTCTCCCCTGCTGCCTTCCCCTGGAGCTAGTAGCGGAGCACCGAGGTCAGAGGAAGGCAAGGATGGCTAAAATTGCACACCCTCGCAGTTGCTGTCTGTGGAGTTCACCACCAGCACCTTTCTGAGAATGGGATGAAAGTGTGTGTACGTATGTGGATGAAAGTGTGTGTAGGTATGGCATAAGATGAAAACTTCACGAATCAGATAATTCTAGGAACTTTTTAAGAGGGAAAAAAAAGTTCCTTTTGCCATTCATCAAGACCTGCATTCATAGATATTCTTGTGTCTGAAAAAGAAATGCTTCAAAGTGACTTCTTGCTGCCACTGTGTCCGAAGCTTGATCTGTAGACCGCTCATCAAACAAACTGCTCTTCAAAACATCATCATTTAAAAAAGGCTGAGCTCCTCCAGTGCTGTGTGAACCAATCCCCCCATGAAAACCCCATTGTGTTTCAGCTTCAGTTAACTGTTAACAGTGCTTTTCTAATGTCCAGTGGGTTCATATATGTAGTTTCTATGCTTCTGTTTTCAACCCTTGGCTCGTGAAAATTATTAAGATAAAAGCTCACAGTCAGCTACGTGCTGTTTAGGCGATTTGGACTGAATTCAGCTCAACTCAGCAGAGGTGTGGAAGATGAAGAACTGAACACTTTATAATTACTGTGTCTGAAGATGCCAGATTGTAGAATCTCTACAGGTAATTGTGAGATTGCTATAAAGACATCACATTTGCCTGCAGAGATTTCCCAGTCTGCGACTTATATCCAGGGTGAAGAAGAGAGAGAAATATTTTCTTCCTACTGGCCGATGTCAGAGTTTAAAATGAATTTTGAATAAGTTGTTGAAAAAGAAGTTTTCAGGAGGACTAGATGACTATATTGGTAATGATTAAAGTATTGCTTGGTTCTGACATACTTTACACTCACAGTTTGTGTGGATCCCTGTCTTCCACAGGCTGCCTTGTGGATGCCTCACAATCTCCTTGGACTTAACGTGGCTGCAGCTGAGAACACTGCCTTTCCTCTGCATTCCTGGGAACAAGTACTTCTCCTTGCCCCTCGCTCTGCCACTTCTTGGTCTCTTCTACAGCAAACTTTAACTTTCCCCTCTCCTCCTTGACATACACTCTGGTTGTAACCAAATGGCAGTGGTTTCTTTTCTGCAAATGTTTATCTTCTTACCTTTTTTTTTTTTTTCCTAGTTGTTGGTGTTGGGAAAGAAAGGACAGAAAACGTTTTAGTCTCCAGTCATCACCACACCACCCCCTTGACTGCTGCAGTCACCTGGAGGCTCTTTGGTACTAACCCTCTTTCCCCTTCAGTCAATGTAATTCTTGTCTGTTTTATGATTCTCCCACTTGTTATGTCTTGTTGTGCGTTTTTAAATGTTAATTGGGCATTCTCTGAGGCACAGATTATGAATAGACTTGTATTGTGTGGGTGCTTAAAAAAACAAAAAATGCAAAAATACAAATCAGTGAGAGGAGATTAATTGTGGACTTTATAGCTTCTCACGTTTGTGCTAATTCCAAACACTAAGCACACACACACAAAAAAAACAGAATAATGTTAAAAAAACAGACAAGAATTTGGATTTGAAGGAAAGCAAGTTTAGTTGAGTGGCAGCGACATATTTAGGCACGTAAGTTATGCAGGACAAAAAATATTGGGGTATATTTTAGATGTGTTTTGGTGTAATATTGGGTGAGCAGTTACCTTCTACAAGATAAGCCTGTAATGGCGAATGGCAGAGCATTCGGAGACACCCTGACCTGCCAGGAGCCTTCCAGCCAGGCTCCCCTGTGGCACCTCACAGGCTGAAAGCGGGGGTCCTGCCTTTTCCTTGTGTGTGTGCAGCATTTTGTGAGCACACTTGGCACTTGGAGATTGCTGCCCAGCCTCTGGGGAAGAGGCGAAGTGCACGTCAGTCACATATGGCAGAAATTTCAGAGATTACAGTGACTTTACGGAATTTGCACTTCCTCGGGTAGTTGGTTCTGAGAGTTAAACCTGGGCAGTTGCAGAGGGGAGGAAGCAATCTGCATCCTCTGTGTGCAATTTAAATGATTTGAGGCAGCTCAAGCTACAAATTCAGTCCTTAAGATTGGACTTAGATACAGTGGAGTACTTAAGAACAGACAATTTACATCTATGCATTACGATACCTCTGGATTATAGGGAGAAAAAATATGCAGAAAAATTTGAAAGATGGAAAAATGTAAGCTGTTTTAAGACTCTTTGTGAGCAGCAAAGGAGGCTGTGAAAGCCTCAGGTTATTGTGCTTTGAATAATTTCCTCAGTTCTGGTGCAAAGCGTTCATTTTACGAGATTTGTTTCTGCCAATGCTAAGTGATCCAAAGACTTGAAAGGATGAGGGAAGATCTTTGGTGTCTTTTGCTGTGAAAAATCCTTAATGTGCTTTATATGGAGACCAAAGACCACTGTTTATTTCTTTTGTCTTTTGGAAGTGAAAGGATGTTTTGTCCCAAATTCTTGAAAAATCCATGAATAAAAGCCTTCCTTTTGTACTGCCTTTACAGTACAAACAAATGAAAACCAGCTTGTGTCCTTGCTAAGCAGATTATCAGGAGAGGTTGAAGAGGTTCTTTCTAGGGAACAGCTCATTCTCGTAATTTGTTGTAATACCAGCGGAGCCCTGGGATGGTGGAAATGAACACACACAGCCACATTTTCCCCTTGCCACACCCTTCAGTATCGGAGAAAGCAGCGTGTGTTTTGTTTACAAGGACTAAAGTAGAGAAGATCCTGGTTTTGCTGCAGCTTTTGCATGTTGGTGCTTCGCTGGTAGGACACGCGCTGCCTTTCCTGGCTGCTGCGTGCCTGCGCTCGGGTCCCCTTCTGCACCGCATCACCCCCCTGCAACTCAGCGGTAATCAGTTCTGTAGAGTGAGCGAGTGAATTAATCAATGAGAGAACAACTCTTGTAAATACCAGAAGGAAGTCTTGGTCGTGTGGCTGTTACTGAGAGCTCTGTGCTAGGGTTTGACACCCTGTTAAGGCAAACAAAAAGGCAAAACCCAGCTGACAAAACCTGCAAAACATCCCTCTTAAATTGCTTGGTCTCTTCTTAAAAATTAACCACTATAGTCAGCTGAATTCCATTTCTAAGGGAAATGAAAATTTTGACTGAAAACTGTGATACCGTGTTTCAGGACAGTGACATTAACTATTGCGCATCTCCGAGAAAATGGCAATGAACAGGGAGACCAAGCTGTGGCTGCCTTAGCAAGTGCTTTGATGCAAGGGAACACGGGCTCTGCATGCTGAGCCACTTGTACGCACAGAGATAACTTCTCTGAAACTTTCTGGTGTTCTATGTAATTAATAATTGCAGTATTTGCCATCGACTGAATTGAGCTCATTGCATCAGAAAAATCATCCTCCTCAAAGTGACAAGGCGATAGAGCTGTATGCACCGAATGACGAGTCGCTATTGATGGGGTGGTTTTAGCGTCTTTACTCTTATCTGGTTTTGGTTTATGTTGTAAAAAGCCGGCTTTTCTGTCCTTTTTCTCAGATGTACCTCTGGTGGTGAGGAGGACAGAAACTTCCACAGGGCTTAGCTCGCGCACTGACTGTTATTTCCTGATGATCTACAACAATGGTTATTCGGTAACAGCTGGGCCGTGTCTTCCTCAGACAAAGCCACTGTGGGGCTGAAACCTCCCATTGCTGAAGCATAACCGTTGCCCTGGTAACGGTTAACTAGCACGTGTTTTATTGTTTCAGGCTGCTTTCCTAGGGTATTTGCAGGTGGTAGAAGATGCTTTCTTAAAGAGGGGTCATAACCTCATGAACTTTCAGATGTCGCAACAAATTGGGGGACAAAAACATTTTTTTTCTTTCAAATGGATTAAGTAAATCTTATTATATAGGCTTTACGAGACAGATGTAACTCACAGTTTGATTTTTAGCATTATATCCAGATGCTGATACAAGCATTTCTGCTGCCATTTTTTTTTTCCCAAAATGTGAGTTAAGATCATATTATGATAAGAAGTTTTCAAATAAATGCAGTGAGAACATGCGGGCAGTAAGATTACCGTGAATTCTTTCATTTTGGGTTTATTTTTGCTAGTTTATATGCTTGTAGGTATTTCTTTTGAATTTGATATTTCAGTGATTTATCCTAAAAATGCACTTTGAATGGACCAGAAATCTCAGGTTGGTTTGATAGATCTCAGGATGAATACAAATTATCTGAGAGCATGCTAATGATGACAATGATGAAAAAAATCACTTGCCTGGTACTTTAATTCGGAAAGTGAAAAAGTACACTTAAGATGCACACGTACATGCGGTATGTGTTTGTATATGTACCAGTCAGTAGGAAAGCGGTATTTTGTAAATAGGAACTACATCCTCATTTTTTCCTATACCAAAATTAAAAGTGCCTTTATGATGTACTTACTGCATTCACCCCCAAAAATGTTCTGTGGTACACAGGAATGTTTTGTGTTACAAAGTTGTTTGTTAAGAGGAGACAGTCACAGGACAAAAGAATGACAAGAAGTAACATGTGACATAGAATAAAAATGTGGTTAGATTCTAATCTATTCAGCAAAATCCATTCATAATCTAGTGGGATGAAGAGAGAGCTCCCTCTCCTGTCTGTTTCATAAAATTTATAGAAGCTATTTGCATGTTTACTTTGATTAAGGTGTAAATAAATATAACATTTAAATGACATTCTGTGATGCTCCTAATAAAAGCCGTGTCATCACCTCTGAGTCATCTGAGGGAGCAGTGGTTAAACCCCGCTCTGTCCTTTCTGAGCCACCCTGGACTGTTTCGGTGGTGTTGGCAGCTTGAAGGCTGCTCTGAAGAAGGCACCGTGTGACAGCAGCAGGCCTGTTGTGTACAGGGTGCTCTACTGAGGCACGGAACCGTGCTTCCCAAGCTCCTACAGAGACGGCCCCGATTTTAATGAAATTAGCTCTCAACCCAGTGGGCAGGCTCCTGCCCTCAGGATCATGGTTAATAACTAATTTTTTACTTTATTTTTTGGTATCTGGAGAACAAGGAAAGCATTCAGGGCCTTCATTCATGGAATTTATTTAATTGCACAGTTTGCAGATAGAGTTTTGTCAAAGGTGCCGAAGTGGAAGGTGTTCCTGGGCTGGCCCATCTGCTGCCTTTGTTGGGAAGCACATACCTCCCTGGGAGCCTGGATACGTAGCTGTGCCCTGGACAGATGTGGAGGTAGGGAGGACAGAGTTTCTGCTGCTTGCAGCTGAGCACTTCTTTTTTTTTTTTTTTTTTCCAACTGATACTTAGCAGTTAAGAATTAGAGGCTACTGGTCACGTAATCAGAAGAAAGTGAATAAATTGTTGCTATCTAGCTGAAAACAGCACATCCTTTACTGAAGTGCAAGTGTGGATGGGACTCTGTTTTCGAATACTGATGGTGTCTGTGGCTCTTTATTAAAATGCTGATTTTTCATTTTGTGACAGATGTGTTCTGAAAAATATGGGCATTCATGTATAAAGTAGTCGGTGCTACTTGGCTGCTAGCTTTTGGTTTATTTGTGGACTTAATCCAGCTTCCCTCCTGTGTCTGTCCATGAAGAGTCTTTCCTTGTCCTCTCCCTGTTCCACATCACCTCTTGGCTACAGATAGGAGCTTGCATTTAGGTTGCTCAGTCTTTTGGTGGACACCTCATGACAGTGAGAATCACTTGTCACTAGCTTGTGTATATGTCCATGGGACTAAACTCAGAGGTGAATCTGGTGAGTAACCACAGAATCTCGGACAGTGTCACAATTTGTTCCACATTCTCCTGCAAAATGGGAAAAAAAAAACAACAAACCTCCTGGCAGACCGAGGAGGGGAATTCCCCTCTTTTGGCAGGCGTCTCCCTGCCCTGCCCCCTAGTGCTATGGCAAAGTCCCCCTTGGGACCTGCCTTGGGACAGGGAAAAGGGCTCCTGGGCCAGGGCTCCTTATGCCACTAGATCAGAGAGCAGCTGGGCACAGCCCGAGGGAGATCCCCCACCAGCTCCTGGAGGGCTGCTGCTGGGGGCTCTGTGCCCAGCGGTGCTGAGCCCAGGGCCAGAAGGAAAATTGCCTGTTCCCTGAGCCAGCTGTGTCGGTCCTTGGGTTTGCGCTGAATAAGGGAATGAGAATCACAGCTTCTGCTAGGATACAGCATATATGCCCTGTAGTGATGAGTGAGAAAACAGCTCTTTTTTTTTGTCTGTTTCACAAATATATTGTGTAAGGACTTATTTCATCTGGGCTCATGGCTGAATTACATGAAAACTGGCAAAATGAATTTTTGGATATGTAACACTTCCGCTTGTGATTTCTACATGATCTGTTAGACGTTTGAATTGGGGAAGGGAATCTGATCCAAGTGAGATCTGGTAGGGCAACAAGCAACAGGTCGTAGGCTCAGCCTATTCCCCTCTCCCTTTTTTAGGAGGGGGTTGCTTAAATAAATTAGCACTTGAATAAATTAACTACATTTCAGGCCAGAGTTTTTCCCTGGGAGTGGAGAATGAAAGAGGTATCCTCTCTGCTCATTGCCTTACTCAAAGCAAGTTTTTAATGTCGATACCGGGTAAAAACACTCTGACACACAGACTGCCTCCCACAACATGCCTGGAGCTATATGCTTCAGGAACATAACACTGGTTTTAGCTTAACCTTAAGATCAATGTGATATTAATTAGTAAGTAATTACAGTGAGAGAATTTTTGACCACGCAGTTGTTTTTTCATGCTGCAGGTTTGCAGTCAGCAGAGTAACCAAAATTACTGATGTCTGTGTAGTCGCATTTCTCAGCGTGCCCGCCACTGTTTCACTGTAAACCAGGAGCAGTTCCTCCTCCTTGCCCATGTGGTACCAAACTAGCTCTAAGTCTTTCATAAAACAGTTTAGAATCCAGACATAGCAGTGAATCTGCATTGAATTAACTATATTCTCTAAACCTGAAAACTCAATGCACTCATTTCATTTTTCACAGTCTTGAACAAGAAACAAACGAGGCAATGACAGAGGCGCGAGTGTTGGCAAAGAAAAGGTTGCCTTTTGCTGTACAGTTACTTTCTCATTAATTCTAACCGTTGAAGAGCAGCTGCTAACTGTTGGTACCAGTTTATGACTAAAACAATGTTCTTGTTTAACAAATTAATTGGCATTATTTTGGGAAGGAAAAAGAATAATTGCAGTGCTGTAGCGGTGATTAATAGCAGTGCCTGTCATGTATTCACTGTAACACTACATTTACCAGCAAGCCCCCCCTGGCCCCAACATTAAAAGTCCAGACTTACCAGCAAACATGGGTACGAGCTGTTAACCTTGTGTTTGTATTTCTCCAGACTTCGGGATTGCTTTCAGGTCTGCTCGCTAACATTTGTAGTCACTTCAGATACTTCTGTGCTGGGATAAATACTGACTGACATGAGCTTGGAAATGACTTAAAAAGAAGCCTGGTAAATGCTGCTTTGTGCTCAGAGCTTTCTGCCTTTGCTTACGTTATACCACAGTGACTTCGCTAGAGCGATCCTCAGACCAGGACAGCGATCTAAGAGAAGAACTTTTCACTGACTGCAAAAGAAGGACAATGAAAAGGAAGGAGAAGAAGAAGGAGAAGAAGGAGAGTTTTCCCTTTGCTCTCTGGTCCCCTCTGAGGTCCCCAAAGCGCAGCACTGACCCTAGCACGAGTCAGGCCTGCCGTGCTGCCGGCTGCTCCTAGGATGGCAGCTTCCCAGTTGCTTCTTAAATAGAAAAGCATGCATCTGCTCCTCAAGAGTTTCGGAAGCATCAGAAAGATAGCAGAGAATTACATGCAAAACACAAGTTTTCTATAGGAAACAGCCTGGCAGTCCACACTTTGTTATTCACTTGATAAGCAGAGTCTTTTTGACAGTCCTAACCTTCTAAACTATAGGTCCTGCTGAGCCCAGCATGAGTCAAACGCTGGGTACCATCTGTCAGAGCTTTGGTGGTTTTTTTTCTGCTCTCCTCTTTTACTACAATCTGCTGAGAGGGGTGTGGAATAGAAGTTGCTTTTCTACACTTAAATGAGAAAGTAGAGAAATTCAATAAGGAGCATTAAAGAAATCCTGCTGTTCCCAAATAACTCTGTAGACGCTGGGCAGGAGAACAAATTATTCTGTGCTCTCTAAGATTTTAAAAACAGGTATATAACATGCCTCAGGAAGTGGGAAAGAATCTGAAACCCAAAGCTGAAAAGATGATGCTGAAAAATGAAGTTACGTGAATGGTGGTGTTAGCACAAGTCCTGAAGTGATGCACAGTTCAGGGGTTTCAGCTGTTTCCCTGAAGAAACACTCTTAAAGGATATTCCAAATTTCCCGCTGATGGACATTTAATAAGAGGAGCTGGCTGAGAAGAAATGGCCCCCTGCTGCATTGTAAAAGAATTACCAAAGGGACATTTTTATGTCTCATTAGTTTATATTCAGCCCTAAATTGGCACCTGTTCTGAATTTGGTCAAAGTTTGAAGACACAAATGAACGTTTCTTTAACATGTTGCTAACAATTCATCGAAACAGGGGTTTTGCAGGGTATTACAGTCACATATGCACACGTGGAAATAGAAATGTAGCAAAAGAAATGTCCTGGCTTGGCAGCGCCGAGGGCCAGGTAAGAAGCTGCTTCTGCAAGTGTGATTGCCACGTCTGCATGGTGTGGCCAGGTATTTACACCTCTTAGCTGCACAAATCGCTATGTTAGAGTCAATTCCCAAGAACCACAGTGGCCACTTATACCTGGGAGAAAGGAGTGCAAGGCTGTTTCATGCCGTCAGTGTTTGGGCTGGCTGCCTATTAGCCCGTGACTTTTAGAGCAGCCGTGGGACTAAGGCCGCTCTATATGGGACAGAAACTCTTAAATGTCTTAGACAATGTGCCTAGATTTCCTCTTACAACATTATGTTGTTCTACCTCTCCTGACTAGCATTGCATTGTTTCAATCTGTGTTATTTATCTGTTTATTATTAGCGGAAGAGATACGCAACTCACCTTAGCACAGACTGAAAAAGCTCTAATAGAATTTTATTGTCCCCTTACTGTTTCATTAGTCACAACAATTCTGTATTGTTGTTTTAAAAGGTCAGCAGTGCGATTTTAATGTGCATTTGATTGTGGCCTCATTGCAGTTTTCTATTCATGCAATTTTGCTTATTACATTGGCAAGCGTGCTGGCCGGTGGATCAGAAGGGTTCAGCACTCAGGAGTTCAGCTTGTCTCGTCTTGTGATAAAAGCCCTGAAAAGACAGCGTTCAGGCCGCAGCGGGTAGCCTACAAAACAGCGCTGCGATGCAGGTCAGGAGCTTGCCTAAAGGAGCGACTGTAAGGGCATGTGCGTGGGCAATAGCACCCATGGGTGCTGTCGTCTTTGGGTGCCAGCCATTCCCTGTGATTTGACCAGCACGTGGGGATGTCATGACTTGCCTAGGAGGCTGTCTCGGTTGTATGCCAGGTACATATTTTACAGGTTCCCTCCCACAGTTATGATCTACATTGCATGTATTGGTTGTGGTGGTACCGAGGGCAAACCAGGGTTGAATGCCTCTGTCCTTGGCACTGGGTGGCACTGAACAGAAGAGAGCCCTCTCCTGTGGGGCTTCACTCTAAGCTCACAGGGCACACAGAAAGCAGGAGAGGAAAGGAATGAGAGAGAACAGGGTACAGACAGAGAACAACATGTTACCAAAATGTCCGGCCAAAGCTGA
This sequence comes from Anser brachyrhynchus, assembly GCF_964034855.1. Classification (NCBI taxonomy): domain Eukaryota; kingdom Metazoa; phylum Chordata; class Aves; order Anseriformes; family Anatidae; genus Anser; species Anser brachyrhynchus. The sequence goes on along the minus strand of NC_137696.1, from coordinate 9,424,799 downwards.
TGTGTTCAGCTATATGTGCTGTTGTTATATCACTGTAATGGGGATTTTTCACAGGTGATACAGTGTAAAGCATGTGTTTTCCCATTGTGTTATGCTGCTGTGTTAGCACAGCAATACTGGGATTATAGCATGATTATATGGCTACTTTTTCTCCTCAGTCTCTTGCCGAGCAACATTTACATTTATATATTTTGTTTTGCCCTGAACGTCTTCCATTAAATGTACTATAGGCTGGATTTAATACCTGATCACAGGAGTGCTTTAGGCCATATCTCTTCCAGAAAGAGCCTTACAGGTTGTTTAACTGTGTAAGAGTATAACACCTTACAAGATCCACCCTTAGAGATGTATTGTGTGAGGGGAAAGAAACATCTCCAGGCAGGTAGCTATTTCAGAGATGGGGAGCAAAAGCGATTGCTTTTCCCCCCGCCTCACGCACCGCAGCTGCAATAAGCTGGAGCACCTGTTCCTTGCATGCTCCTGCTGGTTTATGCTGTTTGTAGCTGCTGCCAGCGGGGTCCCGGGGGAGATCCGGGAGCTTGGTAATGGAACAAGAAAGGCTGGGAGTGCATAAGACGTGCGCTTTCACAGCAGTTCGCACTCTCATCTCAAAATGACCACAGTTACGGGGTCAAATCACATTCGTTTGATGTAATTAATAAAACCGCATGAGAATTAGTTGCACTTCAGCGTACCAGGCTGCATTTGTGAGAAAGGAGCTTTTCTAGTTAAGCTACTATGCTATGTGAGTATCACATTATTCAACTTGTAAACATTTGTGTTAGTATTCTGAGGCATTTAAAGCAGTACAGCAGTCAGTCAGGGCTATCTAATATTTTGTGGATATTTGTAGTAGGTGGCATTTGCTTTTATAAACTAACATTCAAGTTCCATCAGGATTACTAGAAGGCATATATGATGTGCTGTTTGTTTTCCTATCTTGGCAGCCCAAGGAAACTTTGGTTTAAAATTGTTATGTAAAACTGTGGCTTGTGTTGGTAAAAAGGATGTCATGCAAAACAGAGAATATCTTTATTTTGTGTTGTATCTCAGGTGATACAAATCATATTGCATCTGACATTATGTCTGAACTAATTAAAAATTGATGAGAAGATGTGATTTTAAGAAGAGCTTGTTCTATCTTTTGTTATGTGAGAAAACTTTCCATACTGCTACTGCTCTGACATCTCACAAACTTACTGGCTTGAATTTTGGTTTAATAGAGTGAGTCAGCCTACAAACATAAGGTTTGAGCACATGCTTTCTAATGAAAATCTAGACTATTTGAAGATTATGTGATTGTAGCAAAATAAAGCAAACAGCAGCATTAAAGTAGTACTACTTAGAGATATTAGGATGATTATGTTGAAGCACCCCATCTGTATGCTGTTGATGTCATAAAATGTAATCAAATGATCACAATTAAAAGTGAGTTATATGAAATTGAGCCATTAATAATAGCTAACCAGAGCTGAATTGTATCTAGGGTGCAGGAATAGCCTTATAGACCCTCACACTAATGGACTCTTTCTTCGACAGTGGATGGTTCTTAAATTGCCTTGCCATTTGAGGTAACCTAAAAAAAATCTCTCTTTCTTTCTTTCTAGGCCTGACAATGTATGATCTTCATGCTAGCCAGAAACCCATGGTTCACCACATGGGTGTTTTCACAATCACAGCAGCAAAAGAGCAAAGGTAATTTTGTTTTTTACATTCTCTTCTACCCTGGGGTGCAGAAGGCAGCGAAGCATGCCTGTAATCTTGCTGTGGAGGGGAGCGTTACTGGGGAGCTCTCATGCCCTGCCAGCCCCTAGGCTGTCAGTGCAGAATCCCATCATTTCTCAGGGGTCATGGGCTAAGGAAGGTCCACACAGTAGTCACTGTCTGCATTGTGTCCTTGAAGGACAGTGCGGTTTGTCGCACAGACTCCCAAAGGTGCCAGTGTATAGTTTTGCATCAATCTTTTATTCCACCTTCAGAAAGAAGGGTGGTGTAGGAGGTGATGTCTATGGAAAAAAAGTGGACCAGGGCAGCTTCCAGGTACATGAGCTTTAGAAGAACGGGGCTGGAATGCACCAGGATTTTTGCAGAAATGCTTATAATCCCTGAGGAGCTGCTAAAGGGTAGGATGTCAGTTCATGTCCCTTTGTGTTCTTCATGTGTCTTCTGAGGATGTCAGCTGACTTCATATGATACTGCTTTAACACCAGTTTGAATTATTCTTCTGCTGTCTCCTTCCACATGTTAGACAGACCCATTTAGTAATTATTATTTAGTACTATTAGTTTTGTGTTGTGGAAGTCTCTTAGGCTTCTCTTTAAATTTTAAATACTCTAGGAAAAGAAAAACTCACCTAAGTCATGTCCCATAGCCATTATTTTTACTGTCATAACTACCATTGATTGAGTGAGCCTTGAGGCTTTGAGCTATATATATCAAGTCATGCTTTTAGAAGACACAAAGTGAAAATATATATTTTTGGGGAAAGTACACTATCATGTCTTTCTCTTGTTAGAGCTAAAAGCACACCTCAAAGTTGACTTGGAAACAGACGGAGTCTTTTTTTTTTTTTTAAATATTAAAACCAATTAAAAATAAACCCTTTTAGATTGCAGTCTACGTAAATCGTAACAAATATTTCTGAAGTGCACTAGAAAAGAAGAGTTTATCTTCATTTGTGAAATCATTTAGTGAGTAGCCAACAGAACCTTAAAATTTGCTGTCAGAGGAAAATCTGTTTTCATGGCATTCATAAAGCTCACAAAATAGGTATTTGCCATGTAGTCTTTCTGTGTTATATGTATCACAGCATGTATATAGTTCAGCATGCTTTATGGGATTATGTGCTTTCTCTACATTATTCATGCCAGATGACATAAGATTGCTGTTAGAGGTATGGCGTAATTAAATTTACATATGAATTTACTCTGATATTTGGCTTGCAGTCTTATGCAAATGACTAGCATTCCAATTTGGCACAAGTAAAATTACTGACCTTTCAAATGTTCATTTGGCCCCAAGTGTCCAGTGGGATCAATATAGACATCGCTGTCTATATTTTATAGCACTAAATAATGATTTGGTTTAGTTTGAATTCCTCATACCTCTGCCTTCCCACAGATGCTGGCAGATATTTTTCACAGTGCATCAGGAGCTACTGATTCCTCATACACTTTTACGATTCTTCATTTTTTGTTCCATGAATTGCATAGTCCTCTTTGGAAAAAGTCTGTCTTTTACTCCAAAATATCCGTAGTTAAATAATGGTGAGATAATTTTCTTTGCATGTGACTTTTAATTTTGTAATCTCTCTAGGAGGGTCTAAAAAATAGAATTGTTTTTGAGAAGAGAGTTCTTCAGGTGGTCTCCTTCCAACAGCCTCAAACTCTCCTCAATATTTTTCCAAGAATAAACTACAAATAGGAGCCCATTCTACCTCACTGGTAAATAAGAGCCAGTTTCTGGACCACAGTCATTTAACAAACAGTTCCAAGTGACATATTTGGCATTTATCCACTCCCTGTTGGAATTTTATGAATAAGATGGAAAGAAAAATTCAACAATTTGAAAAAAATATCAGTCATGTCATCTAAAGGCAGTCACAAAATGAGATGAGTGGAGGTTTCATAAATCTGTTTTGTATGACTTTCCCTGTAGTCCAACTAATGTCATGTTGAATGGGGTGAATTAGAGAAAACAGACCATATCTTCTAACTGATTCTGTAAAGCCCCCTTTCATACCCAGAATTTTGACCTGATATCGGTACCTAAGTTTCCAAATTTCAATTTGTCCAAATGTCAGTCCAAATGCCAGTTGTATGTTTTCAATTCCAAATTTGCATTTTGAGTTGAATGGTCAGTATTTGACAGAAAGGGATGATTTTCCCAGTAACAGAAGGACTAGCTTATAAAGTAGCTATTGTTATAAACCGCTGTTTTCAGCAGACAGAAACGCCAAGCATAAGAGTATGACAGCACATCTGCTTCAGAAAGATCAAAGAGAATCTGTCTCCTCTCAGATGAGCACATATCTGGCAAGGATGCTAATTTCTGTAGCTGACCTTCCACAAACACTAATGCATTCTATGGGGCAGACTGGCTAATATAAATTGTCCTAGTTCTGTAACAACAGCTGTGACAGTACAGACCACCTGAACATCCGCATCAGCATACCCAGTTTTTGTGTAATGTACTGATTTCTTACAATTCTCTTAACTTAAATAAAGCAGTATGCTTTCAGCAGGCACTGTTTAATAAAAGCTCAGTCATTAAGAACAAGGTTGATAGGAGAAAATGTGGAGAGAGAGAGAAAGACAAAGCGTATGCCCTATCCAGCAGTTGACTAACACATTAGATTAGAAATAGTAAGAAGGTGCTCTTACCTGTCTTCTATAAACTCACTGTTTTTCTTGGTATTAATAGAGCTAAATCCTTTCAAATATTTTTTTTGTTGTTATTGTTTCAAGAATCTCTGATGCCCAGTTATACTTCTGTGATTCTCTAGATACTAATTTGCTATTAGCAGCTCTGTTACCTGCTAGAACACATGATGTGCCAGAGCAAAATAATAGGAGCAAGTTATTAACACTTCAAGGTTGACCCGCCCTTTATCCCAGAATTCGTTCTGTGTGTCTTCTTATTGATCTGACTCATGCAGCTTTTTGTCACCTGGGAATTAACAATTCAATGTTTTATTTGACCATTTATCTCTTTAGCAAAATTGTTGCAATCTCTTTGACCTTTTAAAATGTTTATGACAAGGTGTTTGCAGTTAATTGCGCTCATAAAAGACTAAAGCCCAGATCAAGTCTAATGTGTGCTAGGAGCTAACCAAGACTTCCTTAGAAAAACATTCTAAGGTATAATGTGAGCATTTCATTTATTTGCAATACAATTAGAAGAAATAAAGATTTCCAATACCTAGAGGACCTGTACTTGGGAGAGAAACGCCACAAAATATCACTACTGTATTCTACTTTCCTACTTTTTTTTTGTGGGGGGAAGCATCAGCTGAGGGAAGAAATTATCTAAAAATAGAATTTTTGAGGAAAACTGCAATTTATAAGTAGGTGCACATATTTACCTTAGTTTGGTATTGATGCCTACTGGGGGAACACTCATATTTGCATTGCCTAAGCAGTAATTTTGCTGTTGCACATGCCATTTTAGCCTTTGTATAATGGTGAGAGCTCAGTATTTGGGGCTGAGATGGACAGGTCCACCCTGTCAGGTTTGTTCCTTCTTCTGGCATCACCTTTCTGCAAACATCCTCACAGGGTGTCCTACCGCCTGTCCCGCTGCTCCATCCTCCAACCCCTTTCAGTAACACTGCTGCTCAGGTTTGTGCAGCCACCATGCTCCTGCCCATGGCTGTGGACAGAGATGATGCTCCCTGGCCTCTCTTCTGTGCACAGGGGCCTGTTGCAGGTAGGTGAGGCTTTGTCCCAGGGAGCAAACGCATTGTGGTAGAAGGAGCAGTGGCAGGGCTGCAGCCGGAGGGCTCCCCATGCAGTGCTGCAGATTTTCAGCCCGCGGTTATTGTTAGCATGTCATCCCCTAGGGCTATCTGTGCTGCGTGCAGGTCAGCACAGCTCCTGCATCGGGCTGTACCCAGCCCCTAGAAGAGCCCGTCTTACTCTCTTTGGCAGCACTGCTTATTATCTCACTTTGAGCACCCCAATAAATAGCTAAAATAAAATAAAAAATGGTATAAATCTGCATCCTGCCAGCAGAATTAATGGGGTCTCCCTGATGTCCTCGGCTGCTGCACTGGTTTATGCCTCCTACCATGTGTGTCTGAATATGGCAGTCTGGAAATGGCTGCACTCAGAAAGCATTAAAATTGTGTAGTCACACACTGTGAAGAAAGTGAGTCCAGTGGCAAGCTATGTGAAATTTCTCAACACCAGACAATAAACTCACTACTGCCCAGACTGTGAAAATAAAACCAGTCACTCAAAAATCCTTGAACTATTTTTTTACCTAGTAAAATATTTTTGTGTGTTTGTGAGTGACTAACTCTAAAAGTCTATGTCTGCCATGCATGTACTACTGCTCTCATGTTATCAGAGTAAAAAGCAGTTTTGTGGCTTCTCCAGCTGTGTATTTCCCACAGCTAACCGAGCACATGTTCGTGTACTTTCCTGTAATTTTCAAGGCCTCCCTTTAAATGATAAGGCCTGAGGTGTTTGGCTTTTTCACATCTGCTGCTTTCCTGGAGGTCAATCAAACAGTTCTTCATTCAAGAAGTAATGGGGTCTTACAAAGGAAAACAATTATTTCACTTGAAATCTATTGATCTGGTTTCTGTGGTTCATGTGGTGTTTTGGGTGCAGAACAGTTGCTTGAAACAATTTGAGATCAATTCAAGTGTAACTGAATCAATAGAAAACCATAACTGAAATGCACTACTCTTGTTTTTTATGAGAATATATTTTTGCTACCAATAGTAATATGAGAATACTAAGGGTGATCAAAACGGAAGGTCAAAATTAGAAGCTCTTATGTGTTAGTGAGAAATACTACTTCTAGAATCAAATTTCGGTCTGTGGGAAAGCTGAGACATGAATAGTGTTAGGAAAACATAGTGATTTTATATTTTAAAAAGCTTTTTTATAAAAGATTTCCAAAGAGTTGAGCTAATTTCTTTTCCATTCTGAGCATCGAGTCATCCAAAGCTAAATTTGCCATACTTGTGGCATTGTGTGGCATTGCTGATATCTTTAAATAATTTTTGCCCAGAGAGGGAAGATTTTTCATTTTTTAATTACATTACTTCCACAATAAATGCTAGCTCTAGAAATTTGTAATTTTCTAACCAGGTCTCCTTTCTATATTGCCAGCACAGTTTATTTTTATTTTATTCATTTTTCCATTTCATCCAGTTCTGTTTTCTGTTGAGAGTTTATTCAGGCAGAAAATTTCTGACCATTCTAAAGAAGTTGGAAACAATGGACAAGGAAAGGCAATCTGGGTATCAGAAGATGTATTTTGACATTAACCCCTTGCCTTCTGCCAGAGTACTAGCTGACAGCCAAACGAATGGAACAGAAATTTTTGTTACAGTAGTTGTTAATCATTACACATAATCATTTAGTCCTTTGCTTAGAAAATACTGTTTTGAAAATTCTGTAAAATGCTGAATGCTGTTAGAAGTCCAACTAAAGAGGACGCTGAAAGAGGGAGGATTGTTTTCAGCTAAGTAAGTAGTGTTTCTACACATTACTTGTTCTGGGGGGATATGAACAGTTTAGGATCTACAGGATGAAGATTCTAACTAATTCTTTGAATCGCCCATTTTTGTGGGCAAAGACAGCAACCACAGGAAGGTAATGCATAGTTACTAGTGAGTAAATAGTGAAAGACAAAAAGTTTAGAAGTCTTTATCCTTTTGAGAAATTCATTTTGGTTGTGAAAAAGTAGTGATTTTGCATCTTGCTAGTTGGCTTTCCTAAAACAAGTATTTGACAAATGATGGGTAGTGGATGTGGGGACAAATGTGCTCCATTACAAACGCATACTACAATAGATTTTCACAAAAGGCTGTTAAAATTTTTGTGCTGCTTAAGCAAGCTTCTGAATGCATAATTGCACCTAAAAAGAACTTTTTGGATAGGCATGGAATAGCAAGCTGTTCAGATAAACCTGCTTCGTTTGCATGCAGAAATGTATTTGCGTTCAGAAATACAGGTGCCTACAGGCATAAAATATTGCACACAGAGATGAGATTGATTTAGTACTATGAATGTTGGGAGTGTGAACAGCCTTAAAATGCTCAAATTCAGGGAGATGCTTCAGATGCTCTGTTAGGAACTTAGCTAGTCATTAAGTCTTGTCTAAACTCACTGATTTTAGCAAAATATTCTTATGACACTAGCAGCAAGAAGAATATGTAACATACTACTTACTTTACTGCCTTTTGGATTGTCAGTATGGACTGACGACTTTCTAGTTACGAAAAGTTTTTCATTTTGAAAGACATGTTTTCCACACAGGTATATCCTCAGAGCCAAGCTGCCTGGCCCAGCTCAGCTGTGTGGTGGTGTGAGGTGTTACAGAAATGGCTGAGAGATGAGCAGCGAGTAGTGACGCACTGGTGGTAGGAGGGGAGATAAAGGGGGCAGGAGAAGATGGAGCAAGAAGACAAGAAAAATACACTAAATCTTTAGGAAGTGCTGAAAGGCATAATTAACACAGAGACAAAACGACTTGGGAAAAGAGAGCATTGACAGACACAGCAGTGGCTCAGTATGCAGCACAGATACTCAAATGCTGCATAAATACCCATTTTCACTTTGCTGAGCTGTCCAGGTTAATCACAGGCTTTGTGCAGTGGATACCTAAGAGTTTGCTGCTGTGATGTTGGGTAGACAAACAAAATTAGCCCAAGAGTCTAGTGCTACTGTTGCTCATCCAAATGTCTGCCATTCTTTTTTCTCTGGTGCATTAGGACAGGCTTTGACTTCATTGCTGTTACTCAGTTCACTGGTGTGAGACAATGCAGAGTCAGCAACAGGATCCTTAATCTCATGTCTGCTATAAAAGGGAAGTGTTCATGGGAAAGGTCCCCAAGTGCTGGGTTCAAAAAGGGATCATAAGGACTGTTTGATCTGATTTATGTATATATATATAAGGACTACAGTTTATGTATATATTTATATAGCCTTATAGAAAGAGATTCTGGCGCAGAAAGACCTTGAACCACAAAATACCGAAGACCTCACTATGCATTTGCCATGTCATCATCCATTCCTGTAGACGGCTGCTGCGTCCCACTGTCAGGGGCAGGCCGCTGTGCTGAGTCACACTGGTGCAGCTCTGCTGGTGTGCTGCAGGCTCTGGGCAGTGGCCAGTGAAGACTTCCTGCTGTTGTGACCTGAAATTAGGTGCAGGAGCTGCAAGAGCGCTGGTGACTACCCATAATAGTGTTTGGACTGTGCCTGGGTTGCATCTGATGATGCAACTTGCATGAGGTTGAATGATGGTTTGAACACCAAAAACAGAAGTGTTGAAAAGAAGACCCTGAATCAGAAGACACAAGGTCTTCAGCCAAAACACAACACAACAGATGGAATAAATTTCCAAAGCCTAGAAGAAAGAAATGTGGGAAAGTCTCTTTTCTTGGTAAGTCTCTATTCTCGCACTTGCAAAACTGAATTTAAGTTCCCACAGTTTCAGAGCTCAAATACAATACTGTCAGCAAAACCCAAATATTTCGCTTGTAGACAACCTGTAATATTGTTGCAATTGGCAATATTGGAAAAAATACAAGGGGTGCAGTTCTTAGCTTAGAGGCTCAGCAGTCGTAAGGCATCTGAAATCATGCAGTGGGAAAGCAGCAGTATGTTAGAGAATGTCCAGAAAGAAAACAGGACAAAAAGTCCAGAGACTAACTCCTCTCCCTAACAAATAGCTTCATGTCTGAGTGTCTCGAGTTCATAATTTCCAGAAGTTTTACAAATTTATTTTACAGTGTAACAAAATGTACAAAGAGATCAAAATTTTGTTTGCGGATCTTAAAACAGGAAACATAAAATTAAGCACAGCATTTCTGCTGCACTGGATGGAAGTGGAGGTAAATAATATTTATGACTAGTTGCTCAAGTTATTGTTGCTAAAGAAAATCAGCCTGTACAAACTATTAGTGCTCCTTTTTCCAGAAGGAACTGTGGTGCATCAACCGTTGGTCTTCAGGCTGAACTCAAATAGGGAGGTGAAACCATGCTCAAGTTTTGAAGCAGTTGCCATTCCCATGCAAGCTCCCATACAAGCCGTCTGATCTTAATCATAAGAAGATGTCAGTTTTGCAACACTGCTCACTGACGAGCTCCAGAGATAACTGCTAGATACCGGGGTTTATGCTGAACACCTATTGCGATGCTGAACCACTGCAGACCTCGTGGGTCCATGACTTTCAGAAAGTTATGCTACGCCGAAGAAATAACATGTTCATTTGTCTCTTCCTGCACTGGAAACCCACCCTCACACTTAGTGGCTTACACTACGTAGTTTAATTTGCCTCTGGATGTAGCTTCCTCTGAATTTAGAGACATGTCCATCTCTTACCTCTTGGTGTGTTCTGCCTGAGTCACTCCGTAGCTGCTGCAGTGCAGAATAGGGAGCAATGGGCTGCAGCAGAGGGGAGAGGAGCATTGTCCCCATAGACGCTGCCGCGGCAGTGAGAACTGAGGCCAGCTGGTACATGCCTATCTGGTGCAGAGACCTTCAGCGATATCGCTAAGTACAATGTTAGGAACAGATCTTCCCAACTAAGACTGCTAATCTGAGGAAAACTGGGGTTAATATTCAACCCAGTTTTGTTTCCTTTCACCTTTCTTCATTCAGTGACTTCCAGTTTAATGGCAAAGTTAAGACGTGTTATCCTCAGAACAAAATTACTTCACTAGGAGGTAAATAATCTGAGGGAGAAATGGTGATGTTGAGTATTTTCATTTAACATACCAAGTGGAATATCACAATTCATTTAGGTAATAGACCACTGCAGAGACTAATTAGAAACTGTGAAAGTCGGAAATCATAAGGAGTAGTGAATCTTCTAATTAGCTGGGATTTAAAAGCTGGCAGAAAATCAAGATGCTGAGGGGCACAGTGTGGAAGAAAGCACTTGTCATGGGTGAGCAGGTAAATGCCAGGTCAGGGTCTGTGGTTTTCCTTATCTGCTTTTTCTAGTGATGTCCGAATCAACACACAGGTAGCACAGTCCACTGGAGGTCTGTCTTTATGGCATACAGGGTTAAGCAGAACAGGTAGCTTATGAGACTGACATTGGTGTCTTTCTCTGTTACCTGCGGTAAGACAGAGTTACGTGGTCTGTGATACATAGGTCTCCTGTTGTTTGTGGGATGGAGCTTGAACAAACGAAGTGGGGTACACTATTCAATGAAGGCACTGTTCCTAATGGCATTAGTTGATGTAGAATTTGTGACAGAGCAGTGCTGGAATCGAATTGGGTTTACTTACACTGGGAGAGATTCGTGCCACATGGTAGCCCCGAGATGCTGCTTGTAGAAGGGGGGTGTATTGTTTTTTAAGACAGAATGGTTGTGAGAAAGATGGGAAATTAAAATCCTTAGTCAACTTGAGAGGCAGTTCTGAGTCACTGAAGAGAGCTCTTCCCACACCACTGCTCTGTCTGTACACTGCAAACTCTAGGACCAGCATCACCCCGTCTCCACAGTGTGAAGTCTCAGTCCTGCATTTGGAGGCTCTCCAGTCCTGGAGTGCTGGAGAGCTGGAGTCTCCATCGGCATGTCTCCTCCTGCTGGCCGAGCGTCTGCCCAAGGTCGGATTAGTGGGGAGAGGCAGCTCGGCCTGCCCAAGGGCGTCCTGTGGCTGGCTCTTCCTGGTCATGCTAGGCATGGCCTGGAGTGGGCTGATGCTGGACTAACACCTTGTGGTGTGGAGGGAGAGCGGCCAGGAATGTGGCTTACAGTCAGGGAATCGTTTAGGTTGGAAAAGACCTTCAAGACTCAAATCCGACCAGCAACCTGGCCTAGCTTGAAATACCAAGTCTTGCTACTGAGCTTGCTCTTTACCTTTCAGTACAGATGCGACCAAAAGAAGTACCTTGTATAGTTAGTTGCCAAAAGGGATTCAAACTGAAGGATCCTTCAGAGAACAGAAATCACTACTGAGAGAACTGATGGGAAGGAGAGGGCTTAAAGTAGTCATGGAAATTACAGCGGCCAGGGAAGCACCTGAAGATCAGAAAGCTAATGGGCAGTGACACTCGTGGCTCACAGTATTACAGGGAGATTTACAGTCATCCCCACTCTGCTGTAGGTGTAGCTAGTGGCCAGCATGGGTTGGCTTCAGCAATCTGCACTTGCAGCATAGGAAGGGGATTCTCTGTGGGAGCTAGCTCACACACACAAACACGCACCTTAGTGTCCCACTGGGACATCTTTCTTTCCTCCCTATGTTACAGAAAAAAAAAGAAATTGTGTCAGTGTTGTGGAAAATATTTGTCACACTTTTGCAAAGCCCTTTTAGTTTGAGAGGTCTCTGTTCTCTGAAGATTTGAAGAGCTTTAAGCTGAAGGTGTCCCATCCTGGGAAGTATTTGCACTCTGAGGCTGAGAACGGGTATTGTAGGAAAAGCTGTTGCAGTGGGTAAAATGTCAGAAAACAGCTTCAACATTTACTTTTTCCAACCCTTTGTTTCACCTAAAACCTATGTAATTTCAGAGCTAAGTGAGCACAAGTGTAGCAATAAACAAAGGCTGTACTTTGGAGAGGAGTGCATGTTTTGGAAGCCTGGGTGGTTTTCAGAAATGCTGTTTTTCAGTTTCTGCTCATTAAGACAAAATAGAAACCCAAGAGAAGATTCCCAAGCAAAAAAATGCCGACGCAGTCAGTCTTCTCCAAGCTCATGCTGCTATTGACCATTGCTTGTGGATGCAAAATGTATCCAAAGAACCATTTACAAATCATTTATGATTGTGGTACCCTACCACAGGTTTACCAGAGGAAAAGGCAGATGAAATTTATATTTTAGTAGTGTTTTTCGCCATTTCTGACTTTTAAATCTATAAAAGGCTTGGTATATCGTATTGCTGTGGTTTTTAATGATTCAATACCTATTATGAAAGCCTGCATTTGGCCATGTGAATGTTGTCTGAATAAAGTTGGATACAATATATCCTAAATTAATGATGAAAAAAGAGTGAATAAATGTCCCTGGGCTCTCTGGCCTGCCAGTGTCAGCACTTTGCAGCCCTTGTCGTTGATTCTGAGCCCCAAGGAAGCAGGTTAAGCCAGGGTAGCTGTCTGAAATTGCTTGGGACTTCCCTGGGTGTTTTAATCTATCCCTGGATGTTTATGTATTCTCCTGAAACCCCAAATTTTTCAGAACAGATGGGACAGAAGGGACTTCCAATACTACAGGAGTTTGTGGAGAAGTGCCCATAACTCTTGTGTTTGCCTTGTTCTGTACCAGCTCTTACCAGTTGTCTTTACTTGAGTGAGAGTGAAAATGTGGGAAATTCAGAAGGTATGGATCATTAGTAGCTGGAAATTCCTAATTTCCTCACAGAGCACAGACCCACTGCTCTTCCCCAGACTCTGCTGGGAAGTGTCGGAGCAAGGGGAAACCCTTTCGTAGTGGTGGTCTGCTCCAGTGAAACCTGGCCACCTCAGCCTGTGCTTGTTTGCTGTCCCAGGCTGACTTGCTTCCCAGCATCATGACCAGAAGAAGGGAAATGAAATTCCCTTTCCAAAAATTTAGCGTCTTCATTAATGTAGAGAAATGCAAGATTCCAAATAGAGTGAAGAACAAATCGTCACCATGTGGCTGCTATACCGAGTCATTCCATAATGGAATGAAGCTTGAGTGCCTAGTTTTTCGTTACATAGGGTATTTGGATTTCTTATATGTATGAATGTTCGATGTAACATATATGTCTAAGTTAGTTTTGAAATTTTAGCTCTTAAATTCCTGCGTTTGAAGCTTTTTCTTGGTGGATAGTCCCTATAATGCATTTATGCTTAATTTAAGAATATTGTCTGTAACCCTGCTTAACATGATTTCTGTTTAGGAATTACTATTTGTCCTTCGAAGCTAGCGGTTGCTGTGTCTGGGAAAGTGTAACTTCAAAACAAAGAAATATCTGCCCTTGTTAAAACTGGAGAGAAGAAAGTTTCTGAGGACCTTTGGCGTGCCACCAACGTGCTGTGTGTAGCGCAGATGGTTAAACAGTGCTACAAGGCTATAGTCTGATAATTCTGTTTTATGATTCTCTATTTGTCTACCACCTCTTTGATGTGAAAGTGGTATAGCAAGTACTCAATAATTTACATACTGTACAATTTAGCCAAATATAAATGATGCATTATTTTTCCATTTAGCCCCATTTGAATTGATTGATTACCAAATCTTACATTTATCATTTATCAGCATTGCGATCATTTATAACTTTTGCTGAGTTTACAAAGTAATGCATCAGTCAAGAAGCTGAGTTGCTCTTCCCTGATTTGTAATGGATATTGTAATGATCAAAACCTGATCCTTATGTTGTTTATTTATTTGATTTCATCAGCACTGAGCTTGGAAAGGATATCCAGAAGATACGGGGCCAAAGCTAAGGCTCAGAAAGAAGACCTCCCCCCCTTTTTTTTGTTTTCTTTTTTTTTTTCTTTTTCTTTTTTTTTCTTGTTTTGTGTTTTTGACTTTTAATAGTTATTTTAAAAATAAGTGTATCACAAGAAGGACAAGAATAGGTGGCCAGGCAGCCAGTGTCACCCAGGCCAGAGCCCAAGGAGGATACACCCGCTATCTTTTCATTTGCCTCCTACCTGCACTGGCTGGTAACAGCTGGGCACAGCTGAGATTTCACTTAACTCGGCTCCTGGGGTCTTCATCACAAGCTAGTTGCATTTTCCCTACAGTGGGCTTTAGGCATTGTGATTTTTTTATGGGCTAGATCTTTGTGGTAAGCTGCTTTACAATTTGAGCACATTTAAACTCTGTGTAGAGTACAGCTGGAAAGCATGCCTGCTTTCCCTCCCCTGAATCCACACAGAATCCTCAGTTACCCTAATCGTTTTCCTGGCTTCCCCTGCAGTTCAGGGCAGCCTTTCCCTCTTCTGTCCCTCCACGCTCCCGAGGTGGTGGTCCTTCCACGGGAAGCTCTGTGGAGGAGCCAGGTTGACACCCAGAGCTCTGAAATATTCCCCATTTAAAACTGCAATCCTTATTCATTGTGAGTGAAGCGAGTGAGGGTGGTGATGAATTTGAGTCTGGTAAAGCAGACAAACAGGGGGTGCTGGCCCTGCTAAAAAGTTCTTGAGTTGGAATAATTATAGAAGTTATTTGAGTAGAGAAATCACAGAATAGGTCCTTTTTTGGCTGTTGATAGCTTTCGTGTTTAATCACCGCGCAACCTTGTGTGATTGGGACTCGCCTAATTGATTTCGTGATGACAATTGCAGTAGCAGGCAGGAGCACACCCGCAAAGCGTGTTGCGGGAGATGCACGCAACGTGCGGCTCGCGGGGCTTTTCCCTATCCCCTATCCTTATTAACGTTGGCTTTGCTAAAAGAAAAGAAGATTGAACATAAAAAGCTGAAGGTCGTCCATACAGTTGTCTCAATAGCAATCTGTGTGACTTTAACCCTGTTGAGGAAAAGTAATTACCCTTTGGCTTTTGGTGACCTCAACTAACCTTTGCTGAAGGACCAGAGAAAATAAAGGCTGACCAACAGCCTGCCCTTCCTGCCCTGTGGTTAACCCGCGTGGGGAATGAAGAACACCCTCAACAATAGGATGTGAAAATGTTGCCATGGAAATATCATTGGAAGAAGAAACAAAAATCTATTACAATTAATAGTGTTTTATTAGGTGACTCCTATAGAACTGTTTAATCCATGGAAGTTGCTCTATCGTGAGATCTGGGGTCAGGAAATTTCAGGAGGAACAGAAGCAGGAGGGAGAGCGTACCTCTTTAAAAATTCAAGAGCTGTTGGCAGAGCTGGGATGGTTTGCATGAGATAAAAGAATGAGGTTTGTGTTGCACACTGTAAGTATGGGAAGTAATAGCAAAGAATAGATGCAATTACTGTAATTGCAAATGATAACCACTAGCTATCCAATGGTCAGGGAGAGTATTGATACACAAATACTTTAGTTTTGTTATATGGCGAATAGCAAGAGCCATTTAGCTTTTTGTATTTTTGTTCACAATGCTGAGGCCTTGCCGAGAGAACATCAGGTTATTTGCAGAGGGTATCCTGCCTTTGTGTCTCTGATATTTTCAAATCATCTCCTATCATGCTTTTATTTTGATTTTTTTTTTTGCTCCTTTTGCTATTTATTAAATTTGATGCCTTACAATACCTAATGTTAAATCTCTGATAAATTCACTGGTCTGCTTTGTTGTGTTTTAGGCTGAACCTTCTGCTGTTCGTTACCCCAGCTGTGGCTAGTTTCAGCTGGAGCTGGCAGTGCTGTACTTGTTCAGAAGTAGCTTAGCAGTTTCTAGCAAATGTTGATGGTCCTTTGAGCATACAAAGACAAAAATTTTTGAAGACATAATCTACATGTTGATGATCTACGATATTCCAGTTTTAGTGCATGATAAAGCACTTAAGTAAATTCCGTGATGTTTCCTTATTTATGTGACAATTTACAATACTCAATTTAATTTATTTTTTAATAAAAAGTTTTAAATGTGTGTTTCTATCTGTGTGTACCTAAAAAAAAATAAATTATTGTATGGCTTTTAAGAGAAATTAAGAGAATTTTAGCAGGTTTGTTTTAAGACATTAATACACAATTGTATGCATATGCTTTCTGGTATTGAAAGTTAAATCAAAATAACACATTACTTACAAAACATGTTTTAAGAATGTTGCACAAAGTTATACACCAACTTTCTTTTTTGGTCTTGTTCCCCATGTACAAATATTTTAAATGCTAAGAAGATGTCAACTAAAATACTTTAATTAGTGTTACGGATAATCTTGCTGTTAGTTTAAATGGGCACAGGACTGTGCCCTGACTGCATCCTTATTTCTTATAATGAAAGCTGAAAGCATGATAAGGAAATGAGTTGTGGTAAGCATCATATTAAAATCTTTTCCTTCTTTTAAAATGGTGAATAAGATTTTTTTTTCTCCAGTATTTTTGTGTCAGCTTCCAGTAATACAGCTGTGGATTTTTACCACGAGAGTTCTTCAACTTAAGAAGGTTTTCAAATGTTAATTTGCAAAGGGCAGATAGTATGCTGGAAAGAACCAAACTTACTTCTGCATGAAAAAGGCTTTCACATGCAACATTGAAATAATTTTCTGTATTGCAAATACAATAATTATCTCAACCTTTTCCTAGTTATAACAATATTGCTCATTTTTTAAGTTTGTTGCCATTGCAAATTTTTGAGCACAGAGTGCAGTGTGTCTAGATGCAGAAGTACAGTAGAGACAATGCACTCTGCCTTTTATTTATAGCATGGAAACTTGTCTGTTGCTTTAAAATGAACTCCGTGTTGCTATATTCATTTATAACCGGGTGAACACTTAAAATGACTTTGGTCAGATTTCTTTCAGTATGCAAGCTTGTATTTCAACTTATGAAACCAGTGCAGGTCCAGGATCAAGGCAATGTGCTTTCATTAATTTTCAGCAATAATTTCCACGTCACTGGCTCCAAAGCATTGTTTGCTCAGATAACTCACCTGGTTGTGGTGCTGTGGGGAGCTATTACCTGTTTCGTTGACTGTTGTGCTTTCTCCCTTGGGGTAGTGCCCAGGTTCTCATGTTAATCCATCTTCATTTCCAAGTGCTCCAGGTCCATGGTATTCTGGCTGAAGCTCAGAACAAAATTCATGGAAGTCCAGCATTGTACTTGTGGAGTTTCTGCTGCTGTGTTTATTGTAAGAGAAAGAAAGCAGAAGAAGAATTACCATGTGTTACTCAAAGGTAAGCATATTGATAACCTGCTCTGTTTTCAATACTTTGAGAAGTTTGAGAAATCCCTTTAAATTATGCACATCATACTATGTGTGTACTAGAAGCTGTTGTTAAGGTGTCTTCACCTTCACTTGTGGATTGTCTTCTGTCCTGCTTTAATTTTGGTACATATGCTGAAGCTTTTTTCCATTTTAGCCTAACATAATTCCAAGGCCTGAGAAATATTTGCATTCATGAAATGTTTGCATTCCAATTTGGGGATTAATAAAGATAGAGGACTCGAGGATCTTAGAACCATTAGTTGTTCCTGTTTGCCACAAAAAGGATTTTCTGCCTGACTTACTAATGAGCTGTATATACTCTGCTTTGTAATGTGTTTCATACTTTCATTCTCTGAAATATATTGTCTGCCATTGTCAAATGAATGGGAAATTAAATACAAAGTCTATTTGTAGGATATTATTTTATTGCATCACTGTTATTTTGATATGACCATACAGGTGTATGTTATGTTATGCTAAGCATAGTATAACTTACATAAAAAAGGTAGGTAGGTAATAGCAAAGCAAAATAGTCAGAAATATTTTTCATTCAAGTCCAAAGTCTGGTCACATGCAGTCACATTCTTTAAAACCTAAAGCCTATTTTTACTTAAATTAAATCTGTTCATTGCTATTTTAACCATAAAACATAAAAATGTAGTTTGGTAGCTAATGATTAATCTCGCTAGCATGGAATCATATATATGTTGTGGAAAGTCAGAAGTGAAATAATTTCTACGTTATTCTGACCTGATAAATTCACAGACATACATAAAATGCAGGGCTTTCAAATAAGCTACAATTCTTAAAGCTTTAATTAATCTAACATTGCATAACCAGTGCATTTAACTAGTGGCCTCCTATTGTTCTATAGCATTATATGAGAATATTATGCTTCTTAAGAGAAAGACTGCCAATACCGAGGTTTAAATGTTACATACATGTTATAGAGAGAAAAGAGAATTGATTCAGTCATTAATGGTAATTGCGGCAGAAATATTAGTTATAACAAGATTACTTCGTGGCAAACTATAATACTGAAAGTACTGAATGAACATCTGATTCTCAGAAACGTAAATACAGGCTGAATATCCAAGGCATTGCAGAAATGTTTACAGTTTATTTTAGCAATTTGCAAACACTACAGAGGAGATATTTTTTATAAAATAGTATGACATTTCTGTAGCAAATTTCTGTCACTTTAAAGTCATCTCCTAGCTATTTAGTAATAATGCAGCAACAAAGCATAGAATATAGTTTCGATAAGTGTTTATTGGTATCCTGCATCACACAAACAGATAAGTAAATCTTTATCTTGATAGTTTTGTTTTTAAATCAACAGCAGTATTAGATATCCTAAAAGTTACCATAGTCATTAAATACCTTATAGTGCTGTATCCCTGGTAATCCAATTTACAAAACTATATTCTCAGCAGAAACTCCTGGGGTATACAGTAGTTCTCTTCAGTAAGCCCTTCCTGCTTTTTCTTGTCATGAAGCAGTGATGGTACATTTTATCCTGTTGATAATTTGACTCTCTTTAAACTATTGCTTGTTGACCCACTGGATTGGTCTTTATTAGGGTGGAGGTAGCTGGAAGATTGAAGGACTGCAGAGCATATATCATTCTTCCTTTTTTACTGTACCTTAATATTCAACATAGCATCATTATTCTGAGGCAAAAGCGAAAAGCTGGTCCATCATATATTCCACACATTGCTAGTCTTTCCTCTATGTCCTGCAGTGCTAGAGAGGGGGATTATTGCTGCAGAAAAAAAAAAATCTGGCCATAGTGCAGGAATAATCACTGCAGTCCGGCTCACCCCCACACCTCTCTTTCTCTCTCTCTCTTTCCTTCTCTCTCTCTCCCTCTGTTTGAGGCCCCAGCTGATTCAGTCTGCATCCATCCATACATAAATCATTGCCCTTATTCTATTGGTTACATGGTACATGGCAAGTATTGATTTTTTCCGTTGCCTCATTGCTGGAGAACCCATGGTTTTTGTGAGACTGAAAATGCAAAATTTTTTGCCTGAGATCTTGTCAAGGTACAAAAATGACAAGCGAGGAGGGTGCTATTTTAAGGTTTCTGTGACTTAAAAATCTGCGCCTTCCCTGTTCTACTCTATGTTTGCCTGTGTCCCGAAAAGTCGTGGCTTGTTTAATCACTACTGCTTTAGGTAGGCTTAGTGGCTAAGCAGCAGGAGAATAAGTAAACAGAAGCAGGGCCTGGCCAGTCGGAGGAAGGCATTGCTTAATTATTAGAAGTTTAATTGTCTTCTGAAACATGAACAGAAAGATAAAGAACAATATGAAAATGATGGCATTTCAAGGGAAGAAATGAGTCCTAGGCATAGGATGATAACATGCTGTAGAAAAAGGGGCATTCAATTTCTTTCTGCATAACAAAAATATAGCAGCATGCTTAATTCTTGTGATAGGTCTTTGTAGCATTTTGAAACCGATTTGCTAACCCCTTATCAGTATGACTGCTGCAATGAGTTAGTTTTCCTCAGCATTCAAAGCTGCCTGCGAATGTCTCACAAAGATGGCACCTCGTTTCCTCAAAAAAGTGTTTTTGAGGAACAGGAAGCCTGGGTTATGAGGCAGATTATGAGATGTTCTACTTCAGTAACTGACAATTCCCTGGTCTAAGAGTCTGTCTTACTGAGAGCCTGATCCAAAACATATTGGAGTCAACAGGAATGCTTTCATTGACTCTATAGGTGCTGGCTCAGCTTCAGCTTGCACAGAAGACAGTATTTTCTTTTTTTCAGAAAGCACCATTTTCCCTTGTTTTGAAGAAGCAAAATGGATTGGGATGGGTGGTTTAGAGATGGGAGTACATTATTATTGTATTTCATCTGATTGCAACTTTTAACACTTTTAAATGTGATGTATGCGAACGACTGTGAATTTTCTTTAATGCCTGTAATGAAAAATGTGACCCGTGCCTATCTCCTACCATCCCCAATTACTCTATCTTGCTTTTACGTTGTTGGTTTTTTTTTTTTTTTTGCATTTGAAAGCCACTGTCAGTTCTTGTTTTCATCTACACTGCCTTTAGACTCTGGTGTTCCACCAAATGTTGCGTGGTCTCCATTTAAGTCACTGTACGCAATTTCTGCCAATTGCACATTGAAAGCAGCTGATATTTTCTGTCTATTGTTTGCATGCAAATCAAGTGCCTTAAACAAAATACACCTTTAGAGCTTTTGTGTTTCTGGGGCTGGAGGAATTGAGGATAAAGCTGAAGTTATCAGTAGGGAATCCCCAGACTGACACCTTCTCTTGCTGTATGGGACATGCAGGAGCTGAAAACGTGGTGTGCTGCTGGTCCTCTAATTGGAAACAGGGGCTGGGCTGTTTGACCAGCCTTTCCCCGAGCTGGCTGCGCTCCTGCCTGCCTGACCTGAGCCGTGGGTCATGCTGGAGTGAGCCATCTCCCCCAGGCGGGCTAGGCTGGGGCAATTGCCTTCTTACTGAAACGTGTTTTGGTACAAATGTATGTTGCAATGGTTTTAATCAAATTGATATGTAAGAAGATGTAACCTGAAATAAAAGAAAAATAGCAAGACTGTGGGAAACATGAATTTTGGATTCGTATTCTTTTTGCTTAGGAAAATTTGCCTTCGGCAAATGAGCTTCTTGCTTCACCAGAAGTGTAGTACCAGTGCAAAATGAGCCTTTTGTCCCTCTGGAAACCGTAACCTTTTCTGCTGTGTTCTGTATACATGTGGGCCAGACCTCTGTATTCAGTGGTAGTTTTTGTAGTAATTCAAATGAGAACTGTTGTGTTATCTTTGTGACAGTGGCTCCGACAAAAGGGGTTTGGTATGTGTCTGTACATTAGTCATTCAAGCCAAGGTTTAAGTTCACTCCTTTAACCTTTATTAATAAAAAAGAAGGGTTATTTGGCTCGCGAGGGTAGCAGAACACCTGTAGTTCAGTGGTTATTACATAGAGAAAAGACACTAAAGAAGTACTTGTCTAAATCTGAATATTACCAAGTGTGTTTCATCAGTTTCTTACAGAGTATGAGGACAGAAAATGCTTTCAGAAATTGCCAGTTTCACAAGCTTTTAGGACTCACCTTCAGTAGGGCGTTATCCCCTTATTTATGTTTCCATGGAGTCACCCAGCCTGGAGGTTGGGGCATTCATAAAGTGGTTGGCCTATCTTTGTTAAAATATTTTTCCTATAGCCTATGATACTCTCCTTAACCAAGGTGTGTTTCTGTCACAGCTCTGGGGCGTTTTGGTCAAAAGCCTGCAGATGCTGTATGCACACACCACAGAAATGCTTTATATACACTTACGAGTTATGAACAAGGGAACAGCGTAGATTTCTTCCCCTCAAAAGGAACATAAGTCACACGATAGTCCAGCAGCCATCCTTCCAGTGTGTGTGGAAAATCATCTTGACATTGCCAGTTGTTTCCAGAAAGAAAGTAGAAAACAGTGTCATTGGAGAGCATGGACCAACACACTGTCCTCCGGCAGATCCTATAGGAGAGGCTGTGCCCGCCGCTCTCTGGGGATGCGGCCAGTTCCAAGAAGTGTGATGGGATTTTTGCCACACTGCTGAGACCCTGCTGGAAAGGGGAGCCACCTGCTCCCCAGGCTGGCGCTCCTGGCAGTCACTCACGCTTACCGATAGATGCACGTAGATGGTGGTCAGAACCTACCCCGAGGCCCATGCTGAAGCTTTGTTGGGCACCAACCCCTAACCATAGCTGTTTTCTGGCCTGCTTCGTAATGGCAAGGTGAATTTAGTGAAGCCAATTCAGCCAGCTTCTTTTTGCATCTCTCTCTTGAAGGAAGACAAGCATTGGTCCTTGCAGATGGACATGAGAATTAATACATAACAATGACAAGAGGTCAAAGGATTTGTCCTGTAGCAACTAATAATGATATCTTTGTAGAAAATACAAATGAGAAGAACAGACAGTCATGTGAACTGCAAGCTGCGGTTGTGTGAGATGGAGCTGAAGCAGTCAGGGCCATTAACCCTTCCCCGAGCAGAGCGGCAGAGCAGCTGCCCTTTTCCCCACGACCTTGGGAAGCCATCAGCCCACAGTGCTCCCCTCGGGGTCACACGTGGATGCCGCATCCGGAGTTAGGATGAGCTGCCGACAGCCTGGGCCAAGCGACCCCTGTCTCCTTTCACCCGTCGCCAGTGCCTTGCCATACTGTGCACAGCTGTATCTCTGCTAATGACACATCAGCAAATTATGTGTCTGTTGGGCAAGAGCAGACTTTCATCCTCAAAGGCCTTCATAAATAAGGTTGTGATGCAGAAAAATAATGCTTGATAGTATCTCTGTTTTGTAGGTGAAGAAATTACACGAAGATCTGGCACTGAAGCTGGGATGATGTTTGAGAGCTCCTGCTTGCGACACACATGTGGGAAAATTGCTAGAGGACCATGTACGTGGGGAAGTTTGACCCCTATAATGCTGCCAAGGACAGAGAGGTCTTTGGTGGTTTGCTTAGCAAGCATTAGTCACAAAAGCATCTGGCTCAGCTCAAACCTGTAGGTTGCATTTTCTCAATAAATAAATAAATAAATAAAAGATGAAAGAGAAGGAAATAACAACACAAAGTCCTTTCTGCAGGAGGGCCTGTCTCTCTTTCTGCTTTCCTCAGCCTGTTGTTGTGTAAATCACTCTGTTATATCCAGCAAATTAACTACACACACCGCAACATGCTGTAGGAAGTCTGTTGTGGATTTATCCATTTAAATAGGAGTGGGATATAGTGCCACTTCATTTAACCCATCCTCAATGCTGCATGAGATCCCAGAAAAGTTATTCAGCAATAATTTTAAATCCCATCCCTGGGAAGAAAAAATAAAATAGCTTGGGACTATACAGTTGGAGGCTGTAGTTGCAATAAAATCCAGAAAAAGGTTATTTTACCTGAATTTATCGCTTAGCAACCAAGAACCTACCTCCTGAGATCCCTGTTCGTGGGTTACCAAGTAACTGGCTGTGACAATTACCAAACAGCTGTCCCAGGAATCTACATAGCCTTTAACCTCCGTCAGCTGAGAGATGGGCTGATGACAGCTAACAAACAATAGAAACACACCCTAATATTTTATTTAAGAGCTGAGGGAAGCCACAGCTGTATGGTTCATTCAGCCAGCTGGATTTAACTGCTTTGAATCGCGTGGCGTGGCTTCAGGAAACTGCTCTGCAGCTATGCCCTGCGTTTAAAGATGTGCTGGGGGTTTATTCCTCTGAACTTTATCTCCGATAATTGAATCCACACTATCAAGACAGGTTTTGCTGTTGTGTAGGAATGTAATTATGAAGGGTTTTTTGTTGGTGGTGTTTTTTTTTTTCTTATTATTTTATTTATGTAGCTAACGGTTTACAGATTTTTTCCATTAATTTATTGTGTTGACGTTGGGGTTTACGGAATGTAACTGTTCCACTAATTATCAGTGAAAGGGAGAACATTATGTATCAAAGTAATAAAGGAGCAATTTAGGAGGGAAAAAGCGTAATTAAGACTGGTAAGGCAGAATTAAAAGAAAAAGAATACCGAGCTTGAATATTGAGAAGAGCTTCTTGTAAATGAGGTGGATTATGTTTGGGGGTGGTTTCCCAAAGGAAACAAGGGGAACTGCAATCTCCAGCTCGTACAAGTAGGCTGAGGACAGTGTAAAACACTGGAAATGTTGGATAGACTAATGCAGGTGTCAGTCGGTGTGGAAATGGCTTTTTTTTCCTTCCATTTTTACTTTCTGTGATTTTACAATGTTACAAGTAGCAGTCAGCAAACCTGCAACAAATTGCAAATACACCATTTTGTGCTGGCACTTTAGATGCCCTGAGCTGGGAGAGATTTATGGACGTGCCTTGTGCTACAAGTTCTCGAGTTCCTTTTAGTTTAAAATAGAAACAGGAAAAAGGGGTTGGGAAGCTAAGGCCCCATTCACGTGTACAGATCCCAGGCACACAAGCTGGAAGAGCAGGGAGCTTTTTCTTTCTCTTTCTGCAGGCTTGGTACAGGTATCGAGGGGCAGAGCATTTGGAAATCAGTCATCTTGCTGCTGCTGGCCTTGCTCCAGCATATTCTAGCTGAGATATTATGGTGTACTCTGGCATGTTCCATGTGCTGCAACAGCAAGAGCCAGCTCAGGAGATCTTCCACCTGATTTCCACCAGCACCAAGTTCAAAAAGGGAACTTTCCCCTGGCCACTTATGGTAGAAGCCTTGTCCTTCTAGAACCTGGAGGGGGTTCTTCAAGTGGCTGGTCAAAGCGGACTAGATTTAATTTGTTTAGATCTGCATTTGTTTGGTTTTATACATCATTTTTAAATCATGGCTGGAAAGCTGATAACCTTTACCTTTTCACTGCACACAGCTGTACTTATTTTCAGGTACTCAGGCTGATGAGGAATTTTTGGTTCCTCAAATAGGTTTAAAAAAACAACCCAACAAAAGTGCCCCACCAACCCCATTGCCACATCAGCACCGTTTCTCCTGGTGCAGTAACATCTTGCGGGCATGAGGGTGTCCTGCTGCACGTCGTAATCACCTTGTCTTACAGATTGTGTAAGGACCACATTGCCAAAATTGTTGTTCTCTTTGGTGCTGGAGTATCGTTAAGTACGTTACTGCATTGCCTTCTTGTTAACGTTGTGTAATGGGGAGAGCTGACGGCTCGTGAGATTGGGTTGGTTATCTCTGAGGCCAGTTTTTGAGTTCATTGTGCAATGTTATTTTTCCCTGTTTACATTTAAAAAAGACACTCAAAGAGTGTTAGGTCCGCTACATCAAATACGCAGAAGATGGGATAAGCCAGGGGAAATCTTTCTCCCATGCATGCATTGTGACCGTGTGGTAAGAGGCCACGTGACACTAAGGATGGCTTGTAGTTAGCGGCTGTGGTCCTCATATTTATCCCCAGGCCTTTCCATATCTGCTGTGGACATTTGGCCGGGCTCGTAAACTCTGTTAACTCAGATGTGTAAGGGAAACTGTGAGTGTGTGCGCCCCGGTGCACCCTTGGGGAGGGCAGAGCAATGGCAGGGGAATGAATCCCAAACTTGTCACTGACCAGAGAATGGTTCTTCTGTTGCATTTGTGTGGTCCTTGAGCTCAGTACCAAAGGTGCTTTTGCTCCTAAGCTGCTTACTGCCTTGTTTGGGTATGAAGGGAAGGGCAGGAGATGGCAGTGACAGTCTTACTCGCACCCTGTCCTGCTACTCATTCGTCTCTGTGGGAGAATTGGGATACAGGAAGGCATTGCTGGGACGTTCTTTCTGTCTCTTGATGACAGAGCATGGTTGTCCTGTTTTCTGGCTGGTAGCTGGTTGGTTACATTGACAGATGTTGCAATGATTCTTTTGGCACTATTCTGTTGTGCTGACTGTTCAAACAGGAAATTCATCTTTTAGTATTTGCACATGTTAAATGTTTGTTTTAGTAGGAATCGCTCTGACAGCAGGCTGGTCAAACAGTATATTTTTGGAGCAGCAAACTCTGGAATTCTCAAAGTCCTCGTCGTCCCATAGGTCTGCTGGTGCTTGGCCTGGAGCCCTGTTCCACGAAATACCACAGATCTGGCTTCTGAGGAGAGGAGACGTGAGCTTCTGAGCTCCAGGTTGCTGCTGTTTCACTCTCAGGATGACGTGTTCCTGTGTGTGCTCGATGGCACTCGGTTCCCATCATAGCATGGTACAGGACTTCGTGAGACCGAGGAGGGTTTACTGTATGATGGAGTCTGTGCTGGCTTTGTCCTCCCTTAAGTTCGCAAAGATTTGGTTTACTGAGGTGGCCTCTCATCTAATGTTAGCATGAGAGAACAGGAAGGGGGTTGTGGCTTGTGCTATACATTAGAAAGCAAAAATGTGCTCAGGGAGCATGGGAAGCTTTCCTCCCAACAAGGACTAGCTGGAGAGCTTGTTCTGATGAAGCTAAACCTCCATCTAAATCTCTCTGGTGATAATTCCCATTTCAGGTGACATAATTTGAAGGAGGCTTCTCCTTTCAAGAACAAGCAAATGCTGGTGTGATTTAATGTGATGCATTTTAGCTTATTTCCTGACTTTTCATCAGTCGAAACTGTGCATACTTGTTTGAGAACTGAAAGGTGTTGTTTCACTGTATGTCATGGCATTAGATATACCCCGGCCGAGATCTGTTGTGCTGTCCTTGGGATGAAATTTATAAAATGTCAGAAGCTATAACATTTACTTCTGTAAGTACACCATCTGTGCTGAAAAGATGAGCGTATTACGAGAAGTAGCTGCCTACAGACTTCTGGTGTATATGGTGGAGAAAAGGTTTAATCTGGTCAAGACCTCTCCAGACCCCTTCACTGTCGCTTAGGAGGTGAGAAACAAGTGGCTGCAGCTCGCATGTGAAAGCTGCTTTGTGTCTTGCCAGCCTCTTGGCAATACTTCAGAGCTATAGCTATTTTGAGTAATGGAGCTTGGAAGTGGAAAAAGGCTTTGTGGCAAACCTAGCGTATGCATTTCTGAGAAACACATTCGGTTCCTATATGGTTATTTTTGTGTAATTTGACAGGAAAATTCGAACATCGAGGAGAACATGTTCAGGTGAGTCAGATTACAGCTCGCACGTGTATTTGCACCCAAAAGTTACACAATTGCATGAGTAACTGAGTGCAGAAATGTTTTCTGATTTCTGCTTACAACAGCTTAGGTATAAAATCTGTGCTATTTATGAGTTTATAAGGAGAACAGAAATGTTTGTTAGCTACTGAATCATTGAAAATGTTATACCTGCCAGAAGGCAGAAGATTCCTTGAGAATCCAGTGCTGATTAGCGTTGATGAAATACAGGAAATACAGTGAAATATATCTTTCAAAAATTGACACTCATATGTTTTGGCATTTGGAGCAATGTTGTCGGTTTGGATCTTGCATTGATTGATCACCCATTAGTTGGATTTTGATGTGTGTAGTTTCTGGAGCTTTACTATTTTGCGTTCTTTGACAGTTTTACTGATCACCATAATTTTAGTCTCCTTATCTTTCTATCTTGATTGATTAATTTTCTTCTCATATATGCTCATCCTAATCTCTGAGCAACCATGCCACTTCTGGAAGGGGCACACAATTTCCTAAAGAAACACCAGGGAGTTGTTTCTGTGTGTGTCAAGTGAAAGTGCATTGCAGGAAAAGGCACCGTCTTTCAACAAAGTTTGTTTTTAAGCTTGGAATAATCAGGATTTGAATGTTATTAAAGTAACATTTTTTGCAAAAAGGAACTGGATTTATAAAAATGAACTAACTCTTCAGCCAGACCCGTTATGAATTGCAAAAGCAGCTGGGAGATTTGGCCCAAGAATCAAGTTTTTTTTTCTTTTTTTTTCTTCATCAGAGTTTGTAATAGATTTGGAGGGTTATAACATTTATTTCTTATTTCTGTGAGTTTCAGTCCAGGCCTTGGAAAAACCCATCTGACAGTGAGTTTGTTTGTATATTTTAAATTTTTTCCTAAGTGTGCTAGGTTCATTAGCAAGCCTCGGAAAAGGCACGCTTTGTTAGCGCTAATATGGAAAACAAGATACTAAGGGCTCAAAGCTGTCTTCAGAATATAAATAAGCATACCTTCCTTTGGACCAGGTTTTGACCACAGTTATACTGGAACCCTTGTTTCTGGGAGAGTTTGCTAGGAAATGCTGTTCCTTCAACAAATTTCCTAACAGTGGTCGTGAAGCTGATGCCTACAAGATAGGCAGCGCCGTGCAGAGTGACTGCAGTGCACCCGAAATAGCTGCCTCGTGCCGTACAGCCTAACAGGACCTCGCTT
This sequence comes from Anser brachyrhynchus, assembly GCF_964034855.1. Classification (NCBI taxonomy): domain Eukaryota; kingdom Metazoa; phylum Chordata; class Aves; order Anseriformes; family Anatidae; genus Anser; species Anser brachyrhynchus. The sequence continues at coordinate 9,396,536 of NC_137696.1, read as the reverse complement.
ACTGCTGGTGGGACATGCTGCCCAGCAGATGTGGTGCTGCAGGAGCAGGGACGCAGGGCTGTCCCAGGTCCTGCTCAGTGCCAGGAGAACACCTGTGCTTCCTCTCTGAGCCCTCGTGCCAGCCAGCAGCAAGCAGGCACAGGGAGCAAATAGTCCCTGGAAGAGCTTCCTATACCTGTGGATGAAGGGAGGCAAGGCCTTTTTCCTTGCCTTACGTGGAGCAGCTTGGTTGTGCTTTAGCCTCAGAAGAGCAGCACAGAGCCCTGTACCGCCATGCGCAACAGAGGGGCAGTGACAGCTCAGCGCTGGTTACACTTGGTGCTTCACCCAGTAGTCACTACCCAACACCATGTGAATGCTATAGGATCCCCTCTAGTGTGGTGCCCAAACAAGAAGGCGCTGCTTAAAATTATGTTTCAATGACTTAAGCAATAAAATGATCTGTGACATTGCATGAAGCAGTCATCTCTACCTGAGTATCTTTTTTTATGATTTTTTAATTAAAAGATTGGATTTGAGAATTGTTTATGTATTCAATGCCTGTGCAAGTACCACTTATCCTGTTGGCACAGGGTGGATGTGTCTTCATTAATCACAATTTGTACTTCCCTGTTAAGCCAAAGTCATTCCTATTCACTGCTGAGCCTTTTGGTGATCACTTAATTCCAAAAGCCCAGCTGTTAAATAAAAACAGAGACCGCTTCAGTCAAGGCTTAAGCCAAGCTTATGGTAGCACTAGAGAACATAAAGAGAGCGGAGCTGCAACAGTGCTGGAGAAGGTGGGGTATCCTGATTTGCTGCTTGAGGAAAATCCAGTTTCTTGAGGCAGGGTAGAAAACTTTTCATTCGGAACGTGCTCTGGAGCTCGAGTCTTCTCAAGCTGTTTTAGGTACTTGGTTCTTCAGCTAATCCCTAAATGAGTGCCTGCATGAATCTGAGCGTGGCACCAGGCAGCACCTTCTCTGATTGCTGAAATATTTAAAGCTGCTGCAGTACCATGTGGCAAACTCTGTAATAACATCTCATGATACACTGTTCCAGCTGTAAGTAGGATTTACTGTATTCTGTCTGCGATAGCGGAAACATTTTCATCTTTACAGAATGCTTATTTTTGCAGGGTTCATCAGCTTTCCCCATTACACTTTATCTGAAATCACATTTTGTGGAATCATTTAGTTGAAGTGGAGATAACAATATTATGTGATATTAAAGGACAGCTAGAGAAATGTGAACCACCCCAGGTAATCTGTGTTGTGCATGTGTCCTTAGCAACTTTAAATGGTCCAAAATGGTGCCTTTTAATATTTTTTACAGTGTCTACTTTGTGCTGCAAAATTGCATTTAGCTTGCTACAGCTGCATATCAACTTTTAAATCTTCATGAGCACATGGTTTTTTTTGGAGTTTTCATTTCAGGATTAAATGTTGTGTCTCACCTTGCGGTACTGCAGAAGTGTACAGCTTACCGTTTGGTGGTGTTTCCTAGAAGTGCAATCCTCTTTGAACTGGAGGAGGTTGCAGGAGAGCACTACTTCCCCGCATACAGACAGCTCTGAAGTTGCAGGAGTGCAGGTCTTTTAGCAGTGCAATTAAACAAACTTGTTGGATGCCTCCCTAACGCTCCAGGATCAGCAGAATTTGCCTCTGCGTTCTTTGCTGAAGAGAGAAAATCCTCTTTGGCTGGAACTAAAACAAAGGGGACTCTTCTAAGAGTACAAGGAACATACGTAGCTAAGTGCACAGATAGTAGAAGGAATGCTCTGCCCAAACATTTTGGGTACCGTCTGTGTATTTGATTAAACCTTTCACTTGTCAGCAAAGCTCCTCCTGAATGCATGTGCAGCAAGTCACTCCTTGCTCCTGGGCTTTACAATCTCAGAGAACAGCCTCCCTCACTGGATTCGTATGCACTACTACATCTTAAGTTGGTTAATCCAAAACCAACATGTCTGGAGCAAGCAAATTCCTGAGTTAACTGTCAGTTCTGTCTTCAGCTCTCTGTGGCATACACGGCTGCTAGCCTTCACTGAGCACTCGTGTCTTTGTTTTCATGTGTTTTCTGTGTGAGATGAAGTGTCATTCTTCCTATATTTTTAATTGGTCAATTTGTATTCAGGGAAATTACACAATTTCCCCAAAAAGAAGAGGTGTTCACATCCATGTTGGAAGAGGTCTGTGTTGTCAGTCACAGGCGAGGCTTCTTCCTCATTTAGTTTGCTCCAAGAAGGTTTTAAAACTCTTTTTATAAGAGAAAATAACATTTCTTGTACTTAGAGGCTAAACTATTTGATTCTGAATTGGTATTTATCTGAAGAAGTTCTTTTTGTGTTCTTGAAAATCTTAGCCAGAGTCAGATAACTAAGAAGGCTGGACTGGGACCTCTCATTACACATTAATTATTACTACTGTGATTGTTCCTTCTACAGAAGTCATGAAAAGCGATCTCCTATAATGACCTCCTAACTAAAGCCACATTCCTTTGCAGAAACCAGTGTGCAGTAATTATTTCTTAAATGCTCTGATTGCTTCTCTAATCCATATTTAATGAATACGTAGCGGTGGAAGATATCAGCAGATGCAGACGGCAGTACTGTTTGTACACCAATGTACCTTAGTTGGTGTCTGGGCAGCGGCAGCGCTCCACAGCAACAGGGAGAGGGAACGACAAGGTGGCACCAACAACTAGCAAAAGGGCAGAGGACCAATGGCCATTGTGCCATGGCAATGTCCCATGTGCTGGCTGCAAGCTGAGCCAGAGCTCAAGTGGATGTCAGCGGAGCACAACCGGTCCTGCTGTGCCAGGACAGCTCGGGAGGACGGCACCAACATCCCCCTTTGTTTCTCAGGTCATTGGGGTCCGCTGAAGACATCTCCCAGGAAAACCTTTAGGTGAATTTCCTGACTCTGCTCATTAATGTTATGCTAGTTTTATTTTCTTCGTCTTCTTTCACTAATCACGAAGTAATTGAATTAGCTGAAAAGAAGGATAAGATAAATTAGCTAAGAAGAATTAAATGTGTGCACCTGAGGTCAGCAAGCTCCTAGGAAATTCAAGGTGAGAACTGGCTGGACAATAAATGAGATTTAGCAGGAGGATACCAAGTTTGCTGGAGAACCAAGGGATAGAAATGCATATGACAAAGTACCCGTGAAAACCTGGAGGCTTCTGAAAAGTCTGGGCAATTCCTCTGTTTTAAGATGAGAGAGCAAAGGGCTGCACTCACATTCTTTCCAACTGTTTTGTTTAATCAAGGGAACTTCCCTGAAAGTTAACTTTTCATCCTTGTGTGAATAGGCTTTGCCAGATAGATATTTTTCCTTCTGTATTCATATTAAGGTAGTAAATTGTCTGTCCCTCTGTTCACTTGCTAGCTTTTATTTTTTTCATGGTTGCTCTGTAATTTAAGTTCATCTTTCATGAAAACCATATGTTGGATTAAAGACAGGGTATTATTTTCATGCATTGTAATACACCCTATTACCTCTTCCATTATAGCGCCATGTAAAAGTAATTATTATTCCATGTGTCACTGTGAATACATTTAAGATTCTTTAGGTCTTCTCTAGCAGGAGCTGATTTCCATTCTTGATTAACTGCTCTCATTCTTTTCTAGATGTCAAAATTAGCCAAGTATAAATATTTTATAAAAAAGACTTTTTAGAAATGTGAAAAATTCATATTAAAAATGATTTTAAATTGAGTTAGATTACAATTCACAAAAAATAGTAAGCTAATTACAGTAATTTGTTTTAAACATGAAGAAACCTAAATAAACATAACGAAGTAGTAATATAAAGAAAATAAATTCCAGTCTTAAACAATAATGCTGTAAAACAGACAAAAGAAGCAGTTTATACATCTGCATTTTCCTTGACAGCTACACTTACTCTTTTGGACAAAGGTTGAAACTAGTTGGCTTTTAAGAATTTATGAATTTATTTTGTGCAGCCACATTAAACTGGCTGTATTAACGCCATAGAAAGACTGCATTTGATAATTTTGTTAATACTCTCTTTCCACCAAACCTCAGCTGTAGCTGTATTAAATAAAAATACAGAAAATGGTATGGTAACCTCACCATCTGCTATACAGCTTTGGTTTTTGTTCTGGAGTTCGAGTTGAAATACATTACTTGAAATTGTGGGTTAAGTCGCTGAAATTAGATGGGACCCCTGCAGCCTAATCCATAGGAACCAGCCAATTCTTTTGAGTTTTCTGTGTTTGATTAGTTGTACTGTAATTAAAGAAATTACCAATAGTCTTCTGTCTGGATGTGATTAACTCACCAAGTGCTCATACCTATATTCTTTCAGCATCTCCAAATAACTTAAGGCCTCATTTATGTTCCTTAATAAGGAAACAAATGAAAATCGTCAACAGCCCTAATACTGCGGCTTGTGTTACAAGCTGTTCTGTATTGTGCCTCGGTGATGCCTGTTCAATTGTTTCTGATTAAGCTGCATTTTAATTAAAGAACTAGAATGTTATTTGTATAAATGAGAACGTGCTTCTCAGTACAGCCATTGAACCCGGAGAGGAAGAAATCAGATAAAGATGAGCCATGGAAGCAAACGGGTTCCTCTGTGCTAGCCCTGCACATGCATGGAGCTGCGGCTGTGACTGCCTGAAGTGTGGCTGGATTTCTCCTGGGCTCTCTAGAATCGGTTTTCATTCAGTGAGGTATAAAAAGGAAAAAACAGAGAAACAAACAAGCAAACAAAAACCTTAAATAAATAAATCAAGAAACCTTTTTTTTTTTTGACTTTTTGATGATGATAACCTTTTATATATATATATATATATATATAAAGGCAAATTGAGGTGTTTTGATAGATTTGCAAACTAAATGAGCAGCAAGTTACAAATTTGTGCTTATGTGGGATCTCATTGGAAAGAACAGATTCACAGACTGTCCCCCCAGCAAGGTGCTCCCTGCGCAGAGAGCTAACTTCTGCAGGTGCAGCAGGGGGGAGTCCGCGGGGATCAGGAGAAGCAGGCGCTGATCCCCGGCCATTTGCTGCTGCTCTCTGGGGCCGGGCTGAACCCTGGAGCCCTGTCCTGCGCCTGCCAGGACACGCTTGTCCTCTGCTCCAGGCCAGGTGCACAAATTCAGCCGGGACATTGCTTCTGCCATCCCACTGCCCCTGGGCTCTGTGCTGCTCTCCAGGCCTCATGTTTTCTTCCTAACAGTGAGCAGCAGAAGGGGTCGGAGGAAAAAACAAGTGAGTTTTCTCTCTGCGATGGGCAGCACCTGGGGGGATAATGCATGAGTGCAGCTGCAGCTCTGCTTGGTCCCTGCCGAGTGCTGGCTTTCAGCAGCAGCCTGCGCCCTGCTGAGATAACACAACAGCAACGTCACAACACATTGTATTAAAAATAATCTAATTTTCTCCTGAACAGGGCAGAGAAGGGCTCATGGAAAGGGGCAAATGAAGAAGGGCTGATTAGATGTTTTTGTTTCATCTGTCAGATATGTTCTGGGAATATTCCTGCATGTTTTCACAGTAAATGAATTTCTGTATAGGCCTGGATCTTGAGCTGTGCCCAGCACATTATCAAGGAGATGTAGGTCCCCTGTGATCCTGACACTCCTACAGTCTATCATTTAACTGTTTTTACCAGTAAAACGAGGATAAAAGTAAGTTAACCTTTTGTAACGTGTGCATTATTGCTCTTTGCTTGAAAAAAGCAGTGTGGTGCCTCACGTGTCAAAATGCAAGGGACAAATGACATGAAATTTCATGGTTTTCTGAAGCATTCTGCACTATTTTGGATGTGAGCACAAAGCGCTTGTGTGTCAATTCTAGAAAATATTTCAGAAACAGATGAGAGTCTTATAAGTAGGTTTGGATTATGCTTCCTATTAGCTCCTAAAATATCTATTAAAATAGGTGCTGGGGTTTTTATTTGCCAGAGCTTTAATATTTGATCTCAGCATTTTATATATTATACGTATATATTTGGTCTCAGATTTTTTCCATGCACAAACCCTATTCTGTCTCACCAAAAAACTAATTGGTAAGAAAATCACCCATCCGTGGAGAGCAGCAGTGTTTTCTTGGGACTTGATAGATCACACTGTCCACGTTTCCTTGGCTCCTCCACAACCACGTGCTGCAATGTTGCTTGCACCAGAATTTGTGTTATTCTGGAATATGATATATAGTAACAGGCTTTTACAGTAAATAGAATTTATGGCTCCATTTGCTGCAGCATGCAAATCAAAGTTCTGTCTAGTATTGTACAGAAAAAGCTGTTCATGCAGCATTTGTCATTAGCTGTTGATTGTCCTCAGGCTGTAAAAATAAGCAAGAGATTAGCAAATAATTAAAATCGTGTTGGAAGCGATACTGTCTTGTACAAGATACCACATTATGCATCTCCCCTTAGTATTGCAATAATCGAAGGTTTGGTAGGCTTGAGGAGCTGCTGTCAGAAACGCTGGGCTCCCATAAGGCTCTCAGAGCATTTGTTATTTGTCAGGGGTTTGTTACTTGCTGTGGTTTTGAGCATCTGAGGAGTGAATAGAATAGAGATGCTGTGGAATTACCATGAATGTTGTTTGGCTCCAAAGCCAGTGAAATGTCAAAACTGGAAAAGCCGTGGTGTGGTCGGCACTGCTGAGCATCTTCCCTGACCTCCCAATGGCGCCCAGAGCCCCCAGTGCTGGAAAGTGAAAAAAGGAGCACGAAAAGCAAGGTAGGGGAGTTTGCCTGCTTGGATCCCAGGTGAGGCTGCATTTGAGAGCCTGTGCCAAAACCTGTCAGTTCACAGCAAGATGGTCAAGGCTCCCTGTGGCTGAGCAGGGCAGAGAGTCTAAAGTCCAGAACAACTGGTGACTTGTCCTCGCTCCCACAAAACGGCGTGGCGAAACTGGAAACTGAAGAACCCCTGCCTGCAAAATGAGCTTCTCGTCGTCTTATTTTCTCTAATTCATCTGTTTTGGTTGTAAATTCTCAGGAGGCAGAAGCTGTCTCTTACCATGAGTTACTCAGTACTTAGAACAGCATGTCTTCATCATGGCTGGTACTTCTAAGAATTATAGTTTTTCCAAACAAATACGCATCACGGAGAAATAATAACACTCATCCTTCTTGAATGTCCTATCCAACATCACAGGGATTAAGTGGAAATAGAGAATAAAACTACTTTTCTGCTTCTAAAAATAATTCTTCTGGGTCATGTGGAAAATCATTGTGGAGGTTATTTGTGGGAGTTCAAATGTTCAGTTGTTCTGCTGTACTTTTTCTAGGAATTACTGCATGGCAGAGTGTCAGCCTCCAAAATTCTCAAAAAGCTCATGAAAAGAACTGCTGTGTTTCCTTTGGAAAAACTGGATGGCAGCGTAAGAAAAAAAAAAAGTGTTAGAATGTGTTACAGCTTTACTGGGATTTGGAAAGATAATAGCGAGTTTAGGATGTACCTATTGCTGTCACAATTCAAACTGGACAAGGAATTTGCTCGGGGGTAGAGCTCATTATTCTGAACATGTTGTGACCCACTGCGAGGACAGGGGTACTGCTCAGCAGTGGAAACGTGTCAGTGGAAAATCATGAGGTTTTCTTTGCAAAACAATGACATTTCTTGAAGGTTAGTAGTGTGCAGTAAAGAAGGTTGATGAGATGACTGTTGGATCGCCTTCAAAGCTGAGGGAGGACTATTTGAAGTGCTTGGCCAAGGGGGCACAGCCACAAGTGAGTGTTTGTACGAGCCCTGGTGACAGCAGCAACCTGCAAAGCTTGATCAGAAAAGGTGGCTTTCCTGAAAGCAGCTGGCACAGCCACGATGCTGAAATAGCAAGACTGCTGACCAGCAATTCCTGTGCTCTTTACTGTTTGCCAAAATTTATTATTTTTTTTTTTATAGCCAGTGGCTGAAAAAGGAAAAAATACAAGAAAACAGTGCTGGCCCAGTGCAGAGCAAGTCGTTTCCTGGTATTAAAACAGTTGTCAAACTGCTGTAAGCATTGCAGTTTGCAATTCTTTCTTTTGAATAAAAGGAAGTCAGAACTGATTGCACACCAGATAGGTTACCTCTGTGTAGGCCCAGACTTTTAAAGGTTACCTTGCTCTTTTTAGCAGGTAGGTCAGTGTATATATGTTTAATTATAATTTAAAAAAATAAATAATCACGATGGGAGCTTATATCTCTTTTTAATGTGTTTTTCAGCACAAAATGTCTTTCTGAATTAAAGGTAGCAGTTGTGTCATACATGGGAATGTCCCGGTAACAAGAAAGGGAGGTACGGGGATGGTAAATTTAGGAAGTGGGAAATCACATAGACATTTTTCATTTTCTCCAGTTCCATCCTGCCTGCTGTCACTGGCATGCATTAATAGAAATGGGGGGGGGGGGGAGGGGAAGTGGTTCTGCAGCCTGTACATTGCATTGTTTGCCATCTACATGCATTGAAGAGAAAACTCTGACATCATGTAAACATCTTCATGTCAAATAAGGAGGAAATGTCACCTGTCAATGCTCACTGAGTTTCAAAACTAACATTTATTTCATGTTCCCCTACCATGTGGTTTACAAAGGTGAGGAAGGAGGACACCACAGTACTGCTCATTTGTAGAAAAATCTGTTCTACTAAGATGGGAGTGATCTCAGCCTGCAATTCTAAATCTAATTCTTAATATCCGTAAACTTCAGGAGCCCATTAACATTCCTCCTCCTCTGCCATGGCAGCAGACTGAGAAGATGCTGACATGCTGCTTGTCACTTCCTGGAGAAGGATGGGGCACGGGCAGCCAGTAGCTGAAACAGAGAAATCTGAACAACCCAAAAACTGCCTCTTTGGCCTTAATTAATTTACGTGGCTCTAATTTGTAGTCTGCCTTAATACACGTTTAGCAACAAGATTTGCAAAGCTGAAAAAGCTTTTGCGCTATAAAATAGCTTTCTAACATGATATTAAAACCCGATAATAAATGTAACACCCTGGGAGGCAGAGGTCTGGGTCGGAGGAAAGATGACTTAGTTCTAAGTAAAACTAAATGCTGAAGGGACTTTGGCATAGTAAAACCGCTGCAGGCAGGGGAGAATTAGGTCTTTACTGAAGAAATAAGGGGGAAAAAAAAGAGTTTTACTACTGGCTCCTAACCTTATTGGCTTCTCAAATGTATATAGGGAGCGGAGAATAATTACTGAGTAATTTGTAGTGAGAGTTGGCTGCGCTCTGTTGCGCTAGATGTATGTGCTGCCTTTGGGTCAGCACCTGCAGCCAGAGCTCCCTTCGTGCTGCTGCTGCTCAGGATGCTGCTCGGGGCGGCCGGTTGCAGATGCCCTGCTCTGAGATGGGCCCAGCCCTGCTGGAGGAGCTCTGGAAACTCGGGCAACCTCACACGTGGGCCTGTCGGGGCCTTGGGCTGCACGCTGGAAATTCTTGTTTCCATGAGCAGTTTAAGTCCGGTGGAAAACTCCCACTGACTTTGCTGGGATTATCCATTTGTGGAAAGTTATTCGGAGGGAAGTGCATTCCTTTGTAAAACGGCTGGCAAGAAGTCTGGGCAACACTTCGGCTCAGTCCTGGCGTATTATTTTTGTTGGGCTGGATTCGTTCTGTGCCTCGCGCAAGGGGACTGTGCTCCATAACTAGAGCTTGCACTTTCCATTTTAGTCTAATGAAGGTAATATTGAAAAAAGAAAGCACAACTTGAGCGCCTAAGTGTTTTCAGATATCGGACCCCTTGAGCTCTGTCAGGTTTGTGTCTTTCAGCAGCTGTCTGCAGAGATCAGAGCGCAATTCTGCCTGAACAGTGCAGACCCAGCGTGACCTATCTTTTGTCAGGGCCTTGGGACTCCCAAGCGAGGAAAGTCGCATTGTAAATAGAAAGTGAAATTAGGGACAATGTTTGTCATTCCTTTTCTGAGCGTCACTATAATTTATATGCTTTTGTATCTTTAAGCCTTACATTTCTATTTATACTTATTTTGTGATCTCACTCATCTATGTATTTTCAAAAACACTTCAATATTTAATTGGAAGGTAAAGGAGACAAGTCCCCATGCTAGCTTGTTTAAAGAGCATGTTATCTGCTGTCTGGCCAACGTGTTTTCTGTGGTGCTTCAAGACGAAAGAATCCTGCGCTGCATTTAAATGTAGGAGTTTGTTAGTAACAACGCCTTTCTTCCTGGGGTTATTTAAAATGAGAGCCTACGTTTCTCACATCCTACTGTTGTCTGAAATACAAAATCCTGTCCTATATTGCTATGCCAGAAAATGTTAGCGGATAAAGTGCAGAGCAGGTCACAGTATTTCTAATTCAGATTAATGACCCCATTCAGCTTGTCTCCTTAGCAGGAAATTAGAAAGTGCTGGGAAGGAGAAAATAGTGATTCATAATGCGTGACTCTTTGTATTGGCAGTTGCACTCATTAAAAGCTAAGATACTGTTTTGATATAAAATAATTGAGTCTGACTTATTTATGGGGTATGGCTGTCTCGGTTTGTAGAGATTCCCTGGAAGACTCCTGGCTCAGTGCCCAGGGGAGGAAGAAGAGGCGAGTGATGCCCATCAGCCCGGACAGGCGAGGTGTGCACCTGCCTTCTCCTGTGGCAGAACTGACCGTTGCTGCTCTTCTCGGAGAGCCTAAAAGGGCAAACACCTTCTTCTTCAGGAAGGTTGTGAGCAGTCAAGGAAAAGGCAATGGCAAACCGCCTAGGAGAGCAGCTTGCATTTATTACATAATTTGGTAAGTGCAGTTATGTTTGAGTGCAGTGGTTGCAGCTTGGAGATCATGGTATGACTCGTCGTGGCTCCTGGCCTCTCTGGACCGGGCTGTCTGCGGAGGCTGGGTACAAAAGAGGTCAGGTTGTGCATTCTGGGTGCCTCTTTCAGCCAGAGTCCGGGGTACGGCTACGCACCCAGCTCTGCTCCCCAGCCTGCCCTTGATAAGGGGCAGCCAGCCTTTTATTCCTGAACAGGCTAAATGAATTTGGATGCAAAAGAAAGTAGAACTTTGGCTGGAGAAAGGGTCCCAGTTCAAGAGTGTTTAAACTGAAGCGTGGGAGGGTAATATTCCTATATATATTGTGTGGCCATGCAGTAGGAAGGAGCTCTGTGTGCGTGTGGCAGTACAGCGGTTGTGCAGTGTTGTCGACGGAGGGAAGACACAAACGCTCAATATGAGTGTTAAGTATGCTTCAGCTTTAATGGATAGCTCAATTGTCTTTTATCGTGTACAGAATAATTAGCTCATACATATTGCAAAAGCCAAGCTCCTTATTGGTAAGCGTCATCTACTGCCCTATCTGTTAGTTCCGCATTCTTCTATCCGCTAGTTCCCATTTCTAATCTAACTATAACTCCCAGGGCAGTATGCCCTCTACTATCATTGTTTCTAATTGCCTGGGATTTCTCACAAGAGTTCCCAGACAAGCCTTGCGTACGTGTCTTTGCTCTTGTTTCTCTAGACCAGCTGGGTGCGGTAATCCGCCATTTCCTTATCTTGCAGCTGCATGATATCAATGTGATTACGCGCAGCGAGCCAGTCCCCAACAATTCCCCCGTTTTTATTTTGAACCAAAAGCTTTCTATAGATTTTTCTATCAATCACCGCACACACTGCAATAAGCAAGGTACAATAAGCAACAGGGTCAAAAAATCTCATGCAGAACTACGATTGTAAAGTAGTGTGCCTACTAGAATCTACATCAGTCAACAAGCCACTAAGCGCTAGGAATGTTGCTTCGCAGCGATACTGCTTCTTACTCGCACAGCACAATCACACAATCACACAATCATGCAGAGAGGCCTCTTGCACTTCTCATTCATACCACAAGACAATATCACTTAAAATAATTTGTGTGCAGCTTCAGGAGGTCCTTGTCTGCTCCCGTGGTGAGCGGCTGAGAGTGGAGACCCCTCCGAGGAAAAATGCTCGGGGTGCACCTAGGGGCGTCCGTTCCACAGTCGATCCCACAGCCGAGCAGAGCGGCTCCTGGCGCAAGGAAGGATGCTATTATAGTTTGTATAATGACAGCAAAGAGATGCATTGCAATAAGGAGCACGTGTGGCATTGACCCCTTTGTTTTTTTTTTTTTTTTTTTTTTTTTTTTTTTTTTTTTTTTTTATAAAGTCTGATGCTCTACCGACTGAGCTATCCGGGCAATTACACCTTACACATGCTATTACTGTTGCTAGAAAAACCCTACTAGTTAACTGCTCGAGCCTTTTTATTAGGCAACTAAATACTACTCGCGCCGCTACTATAATTAGGACAATTATTAGCAGTAAGCGTAGCCCTTCTTTTATCAGACCCAATATCCAACCCCCCATGTTCCCAAACCAATTTGCAAACAGTTCATCAAGCCAATTATCTTGGACCACTATCTTCTTGGTGTGGTCTCTCAGCCATTTCAGTTGCTCGTGGATTGACTCGCCATGGTCCGAGAGATTAAAACAGCACATTCCTTCGAGCTCTTCACACCCGTGGCCCTGTGCCAGCAGTAGAAAATCAATCGCCGCTCTGTTCTGTAATACAGCGTGTCGCAGGCTGTCCAGGTCCTGGGCCATTTCTGTGAGTATCTGCGTAGTCACATTTAATGTTTTCACCACTGTACTTCAAATCTACATTTTACAAAGTGACCAGCAAGTGTGCCACATTAACTGACCAACCTCTGAGATTTTACCTTTCATACCAGTGTCTTCTTGGGCTCTTTTAATTAAACACGTTTCTCATTCAAGTGAATTGAAATGCTTCAGTTGGTTTTATTCTCAGGAGCCTCATAAAAACAAAGATATTGCACCCTCTTTGTTCAGTTATTCAATGTTTGTCTCTTTCACAGCAAATAATTACTTCATTGAAGTTAAAACTTCCAAACATAACCTACTAATAGTCTCCAATTTCAGCTCAGATCACTCGTTGAAAATACTCTGCTAAATACAGATAACTTACAATAACTTTAACAGTTAATTGTCCATAACAAACACCATGGTTTTTCTCCAGACCAATGCTCAAATTTTAAGACCACCCTTTAATATTTCTTTGTACAGGTGAAAAACAGTCTTCAATTTTCTAGTCTTGTTTTAAATATAAAAGTTGGAAGGGACATTCAAGTTTCAAGTCTCCACCCTTTTTTTTTTTCTCTCAACTGTCCAGTGCAGGAAAAAATTCTCACAAAATTTCACAGACCTAAAATGTGCAAGCTAGTTTCTCTCCCCGCTTTTTTTTTTTTTTTTTTTTTTTTTTTTTTTTTTTTTTTTTTTTTTCAAATGTCACATTTGCTTGTTTTACAGCCCAACAAGCTAGTTTCCCTAGACTAGCCATAGCATGAGCCACAGCCACTCCAGGCACAAGTGCCGCTGAAAAGAACCTTTCAGCAGGACCCCAGAGTTCGACCTGGTCATCGCAGTCACTCCCCAAAGTTTTTGAGACTGCGTCTCGTCCGTCGTTTCCATTGTTGAGTAATGTTTCGCAATTCTTGACTGTGTAGGTCAGGGGCAAACAAAGTCAAGCGTCCCAAATAGCATGGCCCACCGTGTGCATTTGCTGGAATCCCCTGCCAGGCTCGATCTCCACAGATCAGGAATATACCAGGTGGTAAGGCCTTAGCAGTTTGCCTTGGCCATGTGCTTGACTCGTTCCCGTATGCCCCCATGGTGGTGTTGGTGGTGTCGTTGTACCCGCAATAGCTGCTATTAGCTTCGAACCCCCTTGTGTGAGAGGTCACATTCTGTCTCAATCCCATTGTCAACATCGCCATTCCTCCCGTCGATCCAAACGCTCTCGATCCTCGTGATTGATTATGTAGTGGGGGAACATTTTCAGTCAAGTGTGGCAAAGGCACCAATTGAGCCAATCGAGTTCCCTTCGGTATATGTAGCGGAGGGAACATGGCTGATACCATGATTTGTATCTCCCCAGTAAAGTCCTTATCAATAAGTCCTGTTAACACTAAAGCCCCATTTAATGTCGCCGATGACCTTCCAATCAGAAGTGCTCCAACAGGCTCATTATTAATTTTTACAGGTCCCATAACGCCTGTTTTCACCCCAACAGGCTTATTGTCCATCAAAGTCACATTTACTGCGGTTGCCAAGTCCAATCCCCAGGCTCCCTCTGGTGGCTGGTTGGAGGTGAAAGGATTCGTCTCGGTTGGAGTCTCCGCAGCTGCCGCCGCTGTTGAGGGAAAAGCCGCTTGGCGGTTCCCGCTGGTCTTCCCGTTTCCCTGGGTCTTCCGCCGGCAAGCGGTTTCATTATGCGTATTAGATCGGCAAGAGGGACACCACACATTAGCCGTCCCACATTGCCTCTTCATATGACCCGCGATGTGACACCGATAGCAGCGTAGTGCAGGTCTTCTCGACGAGTGAGGTCCTTTTCCACTTTGCAGGGGGGCAAGGGCGGCGAATACCTGCGACTGACTAGCCTGCAGTCCCTGAGTAATCCTTTCCCCTACCCCCAAAAGCTCATGCAGCGTGACCCCGTATAATGGATCTCCGGGCTGACGTTGCACCGCAACTTCCTCCTGACAAGCTGATTGCCAATGGGCATTAAACAGCAGGATCTGATGCTGCGTCAGTATTAGTTTCATGATATTGCGAATGTCGCCGGGGAGCAACACGTTAGTGGACCACAGATAGTCTAACATCTGTTTCGTTGGCTCCCCACGTATTCCTGACTCATTTACCGTGGCACGCAATTGGGTCAGTATTTTCCAGTCCAGATTTGTCATAGTAACAGTTATCTGGCCCTGGGCGTCTGGTGGAGAATACACCACGGGGAAGGCGCCTACAAGCTCTGTCGCTGCCCCCACATCACCTTCACGTAACGCCTCCCCTGCTATTTTCGCCCAGAGTCCTGCTCTCTCCGACCCCCCTGATTCAAGTCGCATATCTTTCAAAAATGGATTCTTATGTCTCCCCTCGCCTGCCGCCTCTCCCTCGGGAGTTTCCAGGGGTAGAGGAGGCGCACTGGGTTGTGCTCCCTCCTCCCCTCCCCCGGGGGCCGGGGGTAGAGGAGGCGCACTGGGTTGTGCTCCCTCCTCCCCTCCCCCGGGGGCTTTCATAGTGAATTGCCGGACTGATGGAGGGAGGGGGTACGGATTGGTCTCTTCATCTGCCCTCATCGTTTTGCGCAGCCGTTGTGTCGCAGCGGCTGCCACTTTCTGCTCTACCCGATATATCGTTAAAGCGTTCGTAACAGCCCGCCATGGTTTTGCCAGCTTCCTAGCCGTCTTATTCTCACTAATCATTTCCTCAAACAATATATCACCAAACTTACGCCACTCATCCTCCTCAAACAATGTGTCAGGGTTAACAAAGCAGCCCTTCGCCACCCCATAGGCCACTAACCCCTGTAATTCTTTATGACAATCTATATCTGGCGTCTTACGCTTTTCTAAAAAGCACTTAAGTAAATCAATTGCCGCCTGTTTCTCCATGCTTACTCACGGTGCCGTTGCCCCCGTGCAAAGCGTGTCTTACGCTTTTCTAAAAAGCACTTAAGTAAAATAATTGCCGCTTGTTTCTCCATGCTTACTCACGGTGCCGTTGCCCCCGTAGAAAGCTTCCATGCGCGGCGTTCCGGCGGGACCCGCTATGGGTTCGTCCCGGGCGCTCTTCCCGAGTCGCCTTCTGCTCGCCCCAATCTTATGTTCCGCGGATTCCGGGTTACGTAGTCAGAACCGGCTTTCCCCTTGTACTCCGTCGCCTAATACCGGCTTACTCGTTCAGGGTTCTCGTCCAGCAAGGCCTGTTCGGGCGCCATTTGTTGTCGACGGAGGGAAGACACAAACGCTCAATATGAGTGTTAAGTATGCTTCAGCTTTAATGGATAGCTCAATTGTCTTTTATCGTGTACAGAATAATTAGCTCATACATATTGCAAAAGCCAAGCTCCTTATTGGTAAGCGTCATCTACTGCCCTATCTGTTAGTTCCGCATTCTTCTATCCGCTAGTTCCCATTTCTAATCTAACTATAACTCCCAGGGCAGTATGCCCTCTACTATCATTGTTTCTAATTGCCTGGGATTTCTCACAAGAGTTCCCAGACAAGCCTTGCGTACGTGTCTTTGCTCTTGTTTCTCTAGACCAGCTGGGTGCGGTAATCCGCCATTTCCTTATCTTGCAGCTGCATGATATCAATGTGATTACGCGCAGCGAGCCAGTCCCCAACAGTGCAGCTTCTTCGTTCTCCCTCTCTCCTCCAACCCTTGTGCAGGGCAGGAAGGCGGCTTTGGGGTGTTTTTCTTTTCCCTGCAGTTGATGCTGGTGACACACTTTGGCAAAATGCACAGTGCTCCTGAAGTTCCCGTCAGTTTGTGACGTTTCCCCCCCCCACAAATCCATGTAAAAGCCTGCGTGAGAGAGGAAGCAGCGCTTCTCAAGGGCGTTCCCACTGGCAACAATGGTGCTATGCTGAATTTTTAGGGCTCTCCAATGGTTTTCAGATACTTCTTTCCTCCTTCACTCAATGGTAGGGCTGCTATGGGGCTCCAGGAGCAGGGGGGACCTTACCCAAGTGAATTTTCTTGGCAACAGCAAAAGAAAAATCCACTCCAAAGAACTCAAATATTTGGTCTGCTAAAATTTCCCAAACCTCTTGGTTCTGTTTGTGCTATGATCTGCAGCTTGCACTGGGAGTTCAATAACTTTGCAGTGACTGCAGCAATCCCACTAGCCCAGTCAATTACCTTGCTCTCCTTTTAAAGGTTTTTGACAAATGAACTTCCTTCTATGCCCACTCTTATTTCTGTTTTTTTGGTGGTTGTGTGTGTGTGTGTTTTGTTGTTGTTGGGTTTTGTTTTTTCAGGCAGCAGTTCAGCAATCAAGGAAGTAAGACTTGACTCTTTGTTCAAACACACAGTCTGCCCCTGCTGCGAGAGCTCTGCCATTGGGCTAGGGAGAGAGCAGAGCTTTTGCCTTGGGTAGGTGAGGTTCCTGCTGGTCGCAGGGAATGTTTAAATGGTCCTGAGAAGGAAGGACCAAACCCTTCAGTCCCCAGGGAAAGCTGGAGCTCCCTGGTATTAGGATTTTTCTCCTGCATTTGAGTTCGTTTGCCTAGCCAGTGGCGTAGCTCCGGTTCCGGGCAGGTGTCAGTTTGAAAGATGGCAGGAAAGATAAATGCTTGTAGCAAGGTCTGATACGTTCTGCAAATCCTTAACCAGCAGGCTCTGTGTACGTCAGCACCACCTCTGGCCATGGTCTGCAGGAAAAGGACGGTCAGGACTATTATTCTGTGCCCAGGTCACTTCGTGCCTGTTCCTTTGGAAATGTGCATTGGAGTGAGATCCAACATGCAGAAAAGGGACTTTGGGGTCAAAGGGGACCAAGACGTGTGAAATGTCAGCGTGTAGGAGGTTAGGTGTGTCAAAGACTAGGGTGCAAATGATCTTGGGTTTTCAGATTTTCCACATTGGTATTGTGTATTATATACATTCTGCTGAAATCCTGTATTCAGGGTCTTTTTTTATTTTATTTTTTATTCCGGGTTCGGCTTGCAGTCTTTAAGAAGTGTAGTTACTAGGTGCTAAGAGGTGGCACTGCTCACAGCTTAGTGTTGCCTTGATTGAAACACCGAGGTCAAAGGCCAGCAGAAGCCAAAGGTCTCTGCAAGCTAACCATATGCAAGGGCTCGCTGAGCTCTTCTCCCTCTGTGTCATGAAGACAAATGGCATTTTTTAAAATTCTCCCAGTGAACTAGCATTCATTTTCTGGCGTCTCTTCCTTCTTTATTGCTTCCTAATGAGCTTCATTCCCATCACCTCTAGCCTCCTGCTTTTGAGTCTGCATTTACACCCATGCATAGAAGAGTAGCAAATTGAACAAATTAATTAAGTTGGCCTGTCTAATGAAATGGGCTTGGGTGACTCCTGGGTTTTCTCCTCTTGCTTTTTAAAGAAATCTTCCATATATCTTTGATGGCTTTTTCTGTCTGTAGGCTTGGCAGGAATACCGAATTCTCTTTGTGTGGTGTCTCAGGTTTAACTGAGAACATTTCCTTCTCTGTGTATATTTTTATACATACACACACATACATATAGACACACACACATATTTTTACTCTTTATTTGTGTATTTATGGCGGTCGTTTTACTTGCTTGTTTATTTTTTTAGCAGTGGAATTTTCATGAAAGTGCTTTTCAGGAGCTATTTGGAGTAACAGCCATTACTGACGGGGGAATCCGTGCTGTTCCAGTCCACAGCGCTTCCTCTCAGCCCAGGACTCATTGGGGTCTGTTTTCTCTGCTGTTCTTCCCATGCTGCTTTGTTTGCAATTTGTGCTCTCTGGGACAGATCAGCTGATTCACAATCAAGTGTTCGCTAGATTTTCTGTGTTATTTTATTACTATTTTACCCGTTAAAAGCTTGTGTTGGAGCTGGCACCTAACAGTGCCTTCTGAAATGAAATGTTCCTGTTGAAAACTGCACCCAGATACAGTCATGCTTATGCTGCCTTTTTTTTTTTCCTAACAGTATCACTTAGCACTGGAGGAAGGCAGCTGTCTTAGACTGTACAATTCTACTAATTTCACTGAAGTATGGGCAAACTGAGGATCTGCCCCACACTTGGTTTTGTTCCTCAGTCTCCCAGCTTTACTCTTTACCTCAAGTGAGGATCTTGGCCTTTGTGCTGCAGGCTGCCTGTGTATAAAATGCATGCAGCACCTCTGTGTGTAAATTAATTATTACCCTTACTTTGCTTTGAGAGATTCTGAAAGTGTGAAGGAGCATGGCGAAACTGGGGAACTTACAAAGGGTAAGTGTGGATCTAAGAAAGGGCTCTTCCAGTCTTGCCCATTTCCTTGTATCAGCCGCTGTCTGTGAACGCCCGCTGCATGTGAAGCAGTCAGCATGATGAAGCTGTTCTTTTGTGTGATACCAGGTGTTACCATCAGGCAATCCAAGTTTACCCTTGGAGAAGACAAATAATGACAGCCATGCTTTTGTTTTGTATCAGTAATGCTTTTCATTCCTCCTAACGTGCCCTTTGCTGCATATCGCTGCTTTTTTAGGAGGGTTTTAAGCCTGGTTACAGATGAATAGCACTAATGGCCTCCACCTGATTTTTACAAGATAGCTATTTAATCCAACATTTCTAAGTGCTGTTTCCTAACACAGTACTACTATTACCAGATGAAAGTGCTATGGATTCTTTCCAAGGAATATGTGAATAATTTTAAATTGCTCTGCTGAAAGTGCTTTTACCGAACCTTTTCCCCTTCCTGTCTGCGCTCTGTTTTCACTTTGAAGTAATGAATACATATAGTCCTTTGGTGTCTAGATAGTTACCTTGACCATTTCCTTCCTTTCTATTCCACAGCTCATCACTTCATTATACCTGAAAAATAGCGATGCTCCTGTGAAGTGAAGGTTATATATATATAAAACACAGGGATATCATTCTGTACTGGTTAGAGATAGTACCTGAAACTTCAGTAATGGTTAATGGAAGATCTAAAATGTCGGACATTGAATTACCAACGGGAATCTGAGTCTGATTCAGCTTTCAGTGTTTGTACTCTGTTAACTTTGGTAGAGTCATTACATGATGAGCAGTATCAATTTTAAACTCATCCTTCTGCACATCTTTAATTCACTGCCCAGAAGTGTCCAAGAGGAACAGTCCAAAATTTTGTTCCTGCTTCTTCTATCACACAGTTTATCCTGCAGTATTTCACTGTTCTGCAACTCAGAAATGTGCTGCTATGAATTCTTTCACACACTTGATGCAGTCCAGTCCAGATGATGGGTTTATTTCAGTCTCTGGATGTGAAAATTGATGGAATAAACTCAGAAGGAACTGGGGAGATCGAGAATAAAGCAAAAGCCAGCAACTGGGAGAGCATACTAAGAGAAAGAGGTTCTCAAAAGCTCTTTCAACTACATCTTCTCCCTAGTCTTGCTGTTTTTCATATGCTGTTGGTATCTTTATGTGTTCTTACTACCCCAATGATAGAAAGGACTATGATATAAATGACTCTTTGGGGGAGACTTGGGATGCAAGAAAGTGCTGCTGAAGACGTGGGCTGGATCAGTGTTCCTAACGATGTCAGCCTTTGGGAGTAGGACATGCTACTTGAAAAGCTGCAGTGGCATTTTCATTTTTTTTTCCTTTTAATTAGAGATCAGAAATACATTGTGTTGAGAGGAACAGCAAGGGTAATCTGACCTCTAGGCGTGGTTTTGGACAGTTTGAGTAGTCCTTCGGTGGTCAGGGTCACTGGCTACAGCTTTCACAGTTTCAGGATCCTTCTTCCTGGCTGGAATTTCCCATAGACAAGGCAAGAAGAATTCAGATTATGTCAGAGGGACAAGAATTTTTGTGAACAGTGAGGATCTGCATGCCTCAGATTATTGCAGTCCTGACAGAAGAGCTGTCTCTGCAGAGGTGGAGGACTAAATTGGACAGGTTCCAATTGTACAGTTTAAAGAACCTGAACATAAAATACAGATTAAAAGATTAATTTTTTTTTTTAATGCCCCCAAACCATTTTCTGTAAACTAGAGTTCTTGCAATTTTTTCCATTTTGAAATGGGCCAGAAGTGTCTGTCAGGCTGACAGAGCTGTTGCTGCTTATGCTTATGGCTTGATTTTTTTTTCTGGAGAAGGGAGAGCACAGAGGTACCATTGCAAGCCTGCTCACGCTGCCCCAGCAGCGTGCCTCTACTCTGCCATGTGGGCATCACTGTTGGGAATTCGACTGACAATTTTCACATGAACTCAAGAACTGGCACTAGGGCTGGTTATGGGAAGCACCTGAGACCATCTCCTGAGATCAAGGCTACCTCGTAACAGGAATGGAGGTGCAATAACTTGTTTAAAGCTGTGCACCAGGAGTAATGGGCCTGGGAATTACCCTAGGCCAGTGCCTTAATTGCTGACTGATTCAGCCTCTTTGTGATGCCGCTTCTTCATTGTGCCTTCTGGTCTAGAAACAGAGGGGTCTAGACCACAGAAAGAGGCATAAGTGCAACAAAACCTGCTAAATTTGGTTTCCACATACCTGTTGTGCTCTATAGGAGAAGCAGGTCTCTTGCTTGTGCCTTGGAATGCTTCGGGAAGGGGTTTTCAGGGTAGCATTACAGCTTTATAGTGAGTGATCTATTTGTTTTGGTCTGAAAGATCTCTTCATATATTTAGGAAGAAGCCAAATAAGGGGAAAAACAAGAGGTTGAAAGGAATGCAAAATGTATATTTGCTTTGTCAGTTTTCTTCCGGAAAAAAAACCATGAGAACTACATGCTCCGCATGTTTGACATTGGTTCACTTTATGGGAATTGGCACAGCAGAGAATATGTATTTATAGGGACATATTAACACAAAATCTGCTTCACACAGACTACTGATTTAGATGTCTAATTTAGGAGCACAGGCTCTCTCTGTAGTCACTGTAGCCTACATTAATGTCTCAGAATTAGCCCTGAAAGGATGTACCTTTCTTCATTGAGTTCAGAGTCACCTGAGGCTCCTAATTTAGGCATGGAAGTCTCATGCCCAGCCTCGAAGTCAGGAAACTCATACAGCGTTGCGGGAGTGGAACCTCCTCGCTCAGAGTAAGTTGCTGGGAGAACTGGGACAAAGCAGAGTAGCTGTTTTAGAGAGGGCTGTTAGTCCATGGTGTGTCCCAGCTGGACGTGCCCTGTTCCTGGGGGACAGCGTGGTGGAGCCACACCTCGTCTCCTCACCCCCTTGATGGTGGGAAGGCAGCGGATGGGCACGGGGAGGCCTTGCTGCCGCTCAGAGGCCGGGCTGCCCGGTGCCTGTGGCAGGCTGGCTGTCTCTGCCAGCCCAGGTGCCGAGCCCTGCTGGTTGGGTTCCTCAGCCCACGAGAAGCCCGGGAGCGGCCAAGGCCACTTGGCCTTCCACTCAGGAACTGCTTTCTGCTCACAGGCAGCGAGCTCCTCAGGAGACCGCTGCTTTGTTCGAGTCAAGTGTGTCTGACAGAAAGGGTGATCCTCCTGGGCTGGATGTAGCCAGATGGACGTGCCTCAGTGACTTCAGGGCAGGGGCATTGTATATAACCATGCCTGAGATCCCTCTTTCCTCAGTGACTGAGAAGGAGCTCCCTGCCGCCAAGCCCGCCGAGCTTGCTTGACTTCAGGTGGCAGGGCATGCAGCAGCAGAAAGTGCCTGCAAGTACATGCATTCACTAGCTACCATGGGTGGTACCTGAAGGAAGACGTGGAGAGAGTGGAGATGATTAAAGTGAGGACCGAGGGGGCCTGTGAGCCTCCAGCCTCTACATCTGCCTCTGCCAAGGGCTCTTCCTTTGACCCTGCACAAATTCCAAGCTCTTGCTCAGCCTCCACCTCTTTGCGAGGAGCGTGATTTTATTTACAGGAGGTGATGTCACGAGAGTGTTGTGAGGGGATGTGACTCAGTGTTTGTATAATGCTTTGAAGATGAAGAGTGCTAAGTATTGTTATTTGAGATGGCAACAAAATAAAACAAAATATGTTCGGTGCAGCTGTTCAAGCCAAATCCATTTTCAGTTAATCTTCCAAGCAGGAATTCGAAATCAAAGTAAAAAGCCTTGCCAACTGGAACTTTACAGCTTGATGGGAAAGTATGAAAGAGAATTAATTGGGTTTTAAATAGTTGTAACTGTATTGTGATGCAGCATGATCTGGAGCGCTCGTCTGCTGCTGGTTGCCAGTCGGTTTGGAACTGCAGATCGGGGCTTGCTCAGGGGAATGTTTTTTGCAGAGAAGAAAAATAGTTGGGCCATTGTGCATGGCACACTGTACAGACTGACAGGAACTGGCCCTGTGCTCCCTGAAAACGTGTGCTTTTTCCACTTTACACTGCTTTTTTTCCATAGTGCAAAACAGTGGAAGCAACAAAAATTGCCAAGTGCCGTCACAGAGCACCTAGGAGGGAATTGCCTCCCCTCCCAGAAAGTCTGGTCCCTGCTGCTGCCCCAGACTTGGATGGGGTTTATTGGTCAGCAGACACTGTTTGCTACTAGTGTGATGTAGGAGAACTTGCTCCCTGGCTTTGCCAGCCTCCTTACTCTTGGTGGTGGCCTTTAGCTTCTCTTGCCTCAGTTTTGGGAACACAGAAATTACGGTACCAAATCAAACCAACAGTTCAGCCTTCCAGAAGCATTCCTGAAACCCCATGAAGGACAGCAGTGCTTCAAAATTGCTTCTACCTCATTGCTGACGTTTTAAAATATGAGGGCAAAACCTGTTGTAAATACCTGCTTAATGCGCTGTTTCTATAAAATGGGCATAACAACACATTTGCTTCCCAGGAGAGCTGCTAAATCCAGATCGTTTGCAAAAGCCTTTCAACTCCTGTACTGAAATTAGCAAAGTTCCAGTCCTTTTAACTGCCAAAAACCTGCTTCTTATAAGGAAAAGTCAGCATGCACTGGATTTACATTTTTCACCTGATGTTCAAAGGGGCTTCAGCATGGCTCTCAGCCTCTTGTGTTTGGTGAGGTTTGTCAGTGTGTGGTGCCCTTATGAGAGGGTTATTTATTGCTTTCTCACTTTCACTGAATGCACTGTTTTCTAGCTAAACTGTACTGTTTGAATTTTCCTATTCTGCGCAGAGGTATGTCTTCAGATCCTATTTTTTGTTTTCTTAATACTTTTGAAGTTAGTTGTTCCTAAAATATGACTCAGTAAACATTTCAGCACTTTAATTTGGCTTAAATTTACACTTGAATATTGAAGTTCCAAAATAGTTTTATAAGCAAATAAAACAGATGATGGCTCTGGAAGCCTTTCTTTTCAATATCTTTCAGTTACGCTAAGCTATATACACAAGTAACTGCCTTATAAACAGCTTTATATTGCACTCTATTGCAAATCATTGGAACAACAGGCTGTAATGGGTTGCAAATGCCGTAACATTATGTGCCACAGTTTCTGCAGCCAGAATGAGCAAGATTGTTGGAAAGATACCATGTTGATAAAAGCAGGCATAAAGAAAATAACTTTAAATCTAAACTCACAAGTAATAGAACAAAGGAAAAATTACAAATATTTTTTTCTTCTCAGAAACAACTTGAGCCAACACAATTTTGTTTGCTGAAATGCTTTTTCTATCATATTCCAAGGAAAATTTTTATTTCCTTTAAAGCCACGTTTGCTGTGACAAAAATGCATCTTTGCATAAATCATTTTTGCTCACCTTTAGAAAGCAGATTCTCTCCAAGAATCAATTAATTAGCTGTCAGAGGAAAGTGCAGATCATACATTCACAAACAGTGGACAGAGCAGTGTTGAAACACCTGTGGCAAACATTCATTACTTGAGGTCTGGCAATATTAAAAGCATAGCACAGGGCTGATAGATTTTTCCCCTTCTGGAGAGAAACCTATGTAATCAGTCAGATGCTTATATTTTATTCTGAAGTGCAAATGTAATACAGCAATTGAAAAATATGTCCTGGAATCCTTATGCCCGGCAAACATTGGACTAGCTTTTCAGTTCCTGCTCCCTGAAGTGTTGAGTGCCATGGGTGTGTCTGACAATGCAGAGTGCTTGTCCCAGAGGGCTAATCTTGTGGCCTGCCCGCGCTCTAAATTTCCTTGCTTCAATGCAGAACCCCTTGGAGAGGGGACTTCGCAGGAGAACGCCTGTGCTGAGTGCTGCGAGAAGACCTTTCAGGGAATGGGTAGAGGATGAGCATGGCAGTGGCTGTGGTCTTGCTGGGGTCTGTCCAGTATGTTCTACCTTCGCTCTTCTGTCTGGGTCACAATGATACGTACATGTGTATATATACATGCATCTGCTCCCAACCACAAACCAGCACTGCCTTGATTTATGGCCATCATTTGGAGACTGACCGGAGTCCCCTGGGTCTCGAAACAGCCTGGAGGAGGTGGGTAAGGAGATCGCTGCCAGCTACAGCCACTGGGCAGAGGGCAGGGAACCCTGACGCTGGGGATGATTTTAAGGCATGGGTTTCTGCCCTGTGGGAATGGTTGTTCCTTAGGTATCCTGACGTAGATGGAGAGGCTCTATAAGCAGGGGAAAGTCCAAATGGAAAACTCGAGTAGCATCATCTGTGCTTTTCTGTTTTTCCCCAAACTCCACAAAATCTTATACTTTTGTATGAGTGCAGTAATCAGCTTGGGGAAAAACAGTCAATACTTGTTAGCTATTTCACAAAATCTTGATATCAAAAATCACAGATTCACAAAAAGGTATACATCTTTTCCAATTATTATCTCAAAAATACTGACTTCTCAAGTGCTTTGTGAAACTCATCCAGAAGCTCATGAGACCTGGTACCACATGGTTCAGCTTCTTATGCCCATTGAACAGAGACTCCCCTCACAAAACCCTCTCTGAAAAGTTTGGACAGAAAATAAAGCACTATTAACTGAGGGACATATGTGGTTCCTTTGTGTCAGCAGTGTTGTGGGTGTCAGCTGTGTGACAATTGTACAGTTTAATTAAGGCAGGGCACATCAATGTGTGCAGTTTTATTTGAGCTTGTTCTTCCTTGCAAGCCTAATGGACTTACTCAGCCCCACAAGCCTGAACAAGCCTATGGTACTTTTCCCAGCGGTCGTTGGCAGGGATCCCTGGATTTATAGACAATAAAATTGTCCAGTTCTAGAGAAATTGAGCTATTGTACTTAGTAAAGTACAATAATTAGAGGGGCATTTTTTCTTCATATCTTCCTTTAAGGAAGGTGATGATTGGGGTACAAGGATGGCTCCCAGTCACGTTTCCAGGCACAAATGCTTTTGGAGAAGATGCGATGGCCGTAATACACCAGTTCTGGCTTTCTTGGTGCTTACTTTATCAGCTGCTTTCAGGCTTATGGACTGTAACCAGAGGGACTGTGGACTTTTCTGAAAACATGCCCAAGTTCTTTGTTCAGCACAGAGTGAGAGCAGTAATTGTGAGGCCCAGTTTAATTTTATTTCATTTTGATTGCATTTGTGTGTGCTTGTGTGCTGTGTGCGTGTGTGTGAGAGAAAGAGGAAAGCCCAGTGGAAGTTTCCTGGGTGCTAGCCCTGATGGTTAGAGCAGCTATTGCAGATTCGGTATTTCTGTCTTTTCTGCCTCAGTCGTGACTCACTGCAGCTTGAGGCATTTCAGTTATCCTTACTGAGCCCATCTTTACAGGGATTCCCATCTGAAAAATAAGCCTAGTAGCAATGGCTCATAGCGATGCTGGGAGGGAACAATAAGGAATCGGAGCAGGGCTTCCATCCTGTTCAGATTTACAAATGTTTGCCTGAGTTTTCCACCTGTAAGTGATGCCTGAGGTGTCTCCCTCTGTCAAACACTACTGAAAGCCTCGTACGTTTAAGAATCACGTCAGCGATCCTCAAATTGCAGGCTGTTGGATGTATAAAATGCTGCTAGCAATACCTGCACGCAGATAGAGGGCAACAGGGGAAGGAGGCCCTGTGAAATGGCAATTATTTTTGCGTGCCCGCTGCCAGCAGCAGCCCGTTTTCGGTGCCAGGGTCACCAGCTCCGGCAGAGCTGCGGGCCAAGGGCTCGGCGTGGGCCGAGGGGCGCTGTGGCAGGGAGGCGGCGGCGCCATTTGCCCAGCCGGGCCCCGCGGGCCGGCGAAGCCGCAGGGCCTCAGGGAAGCCCCGGGCTCGGGCCGGGCGGTGAGGGCCGCGCTCCGCCGGGCCGCCGGCGCCACCTGCCGGCCGAGCCGCCCCGCCTGAGGGCAGCGCCGGCGGCGGGCGGGACGGGGCCCGGGGCTGCGGCCGTGGGGCAGGGCCGTGAGGAGAATCCCCCAGGAGAGGAGCAAACAGCGCTGCTCAGGCGGGGGCGCCGGCTGGGCCACGGTGTGGGGGAGCTTGGGAGATGTGGCTGCATGGTCCCTGCCCAGGTTTCAAGGTTCCTACAGGGAGAGGCGAGCTGCTGGCTTTTTTTCCGAGCAGGGAGAGGGGATGCAGCCCGTGGGCAACCCTGAGCTGTTGGTTGGGCTGGCCTGGGCTAGGTGTCCCCTCAGCCCCGTCCCCGAGGCTCTCTGGGTGCTGGGCACACCGATGGGCTCTCCCGGAGCCGTGCAATCTTCTCAGAGCCGCTCTCTCCTCATGGAGCACTCAGCGTGATGGGCTCCGTACTCGCATGCTCAGGTTGGTGCAAAAACAGGCAGATAAATCTGGGCCAGCATTTCGAATCAAAACCAGGCGCTGAGAACATTTATTTAGACTGTGTTTGACATAGGTAGATAAAAACGAGACAAGAGTATCGCTCTTGGGTTGTCAGTATCATCACATTTTATTTGCTTTTTTATTCTTGATTACTGCAGTGTCAGGGCAAACTCTGAGTAACTTCTAAAAATTTAAAGGAATAAATAAGTTTTATTCTTTAACAAATGTTCACTAAATAACAACTCGAAATTTACTAAACTGACTGAAGTCACTCCTCATGCAGTACCTCTCAAGGACAGATGAGGCTGCTCTGCAATTGTTTCTTTTATTTTGGGGAAGTGATAATAAGGGGACTGTGACCTCCTTGCTAAATATTTCCTGGGGACTCTCACAAGCTCTGTCTCTGTTCCAGTGATTCTTTAGGCTGCCTTCCCTGTGTATGAGGTGTGTGTGAGGGTCTGGGGAAGAGCAGTACCGTATCCTTGCAGCATGCAACCCAAAGTGCCTTCACTTCCCTCTGTTTTTAGAGGCTACTGGGAGAGGGCATCGCTAGGAAAGCTTGATTACATGAACGAAAAGCACTCAGCATACTACAGGGAATCGTGTCTACTCCTGTTGAAGTAGTTTCATTATTCGAGCAGCTTGTGTTATGTTATCTGCCCTGAATTCCTGGATGGCAGCATTAACCTCAGTGTATGTCCTCGACAGGGCAGTGTTTTGCAAGCCTTTCCTTTTGTTGCAGCCCTTGTGTAGTTTCCCTTGCTCGTCTCCTTCCAGACTGGCTTACTGTAAAGTGGAATAACATGGGACTGCTTACCCTACCTTTAGTTGGGGAACCTCTAGGTCGTGCTGCAGGTGGCCACCACTTTTACAGCCTGACACCAGCACTCTGTACTAGCGCTTCTGCGTTCAGCACTGGCTGCTACTTTGCTGCCATGGGCATGTCCAAACGTTGGTTTCTGTTTCTAAGGCACTGAATGGCCTGGAGGCTAGCTGCTTCAAGGACCGTCTCTTTCCCCCTCTTCTGCCAAAAAGTTTTTGCTTGCTGGAGATGCTCTTTCTGTTTTTACCATAACATTAAGCTTGTAGCTGTGAGGGTAGAACACCAACAGCTGAAATCCCTTGCCACACAACTGACTCGCAAGTTTGAAGTCTGGCCTTAATCTTCATAAGCAAAATCTTATTTAGGCTGCTTTACAATGTAATGCCATCATCAGATTTCTAGCTAATAACTTCCCAGAAGCAAAAAATAAATAGTAACAAAGCATATCCCTGAAGTGAGTTTTGGGTACAAAAGCCTGAGCCTGAGCATGTCTGTGTCTTTGTTCAGTGAGGAGATGAAAAGAACAGAATCAGCTTTTAGGATCAAAAATATATCTCCGTGTTCTACATGTAACACTTGGTATGAGACGATGGTATGTAATGTCATGAAGAACAGCACATCTGACACCATTTGTCTTAGAGCATTACCACAAGGAAAATCACTATCTCCAGTCAGAGCTGTTTTGTACCCTTATAAATCCAAAAGAAAATCAGGTAGTTCAGTGCAAGGCATTGTCCTGAGAAAGAGCATTTAGTTGCAGCAGACCAAAATGTTTTTTTCCTCCAAGGGAACATATTGAATGAGCTATATTATTCTCTAGACAATGGACAAAAATATTCTTTATTATGAAAACTTTATGCTCTTTCATAAGCATTAATAATGGCAGGGGTATGTGGGTGGGAGAGCAGGTGGGTAGAAATTATAGATGGAAAAGCAAAATGGGATAGCTATGAAGCTGTAATTTTTTATGAAATATTTCTCCATATGATACTTCTTTCCTTCAGAACATTTTTATAAAAGAGAAATGCTTTACATTTCCTGCAGTCCTCAGGTTTTTACTTCATCGTTTATTTATTTATTTAAGTGTAGTGCTACTGAAAGGCAATGGGAAGATGATGGTTTAGGAAAGCCTTCGTTTATCCAGATGATATATAGTACTAACAGCAATGGAAATTTCCTTGTGCTCTGGGCCAGTGCCTGCATCTTAGGCTCAGAACACTATTCCTCTCCAGTGCTCATTTATTCTCCAGCATCTCTCCCAAGCCTACTGAGATGGAACAAACTTGCTTGTTCTTCTGGTGTGTGTTCCCATGCTTTAGAAATTGGATGGTTTTCCCTCTTTACCTTCTTTGCAGGGCACAGAGCAATAATAGCAGCAGTGGTCACTGCATACCTGGATGGACTCACCTGAGCTCCTGGGGTGGGCTCCAGGTCAGAGTACCAGCAATCCTTCCGTCTTAGGTTTGCTTGGAAAATCCCATCATATCTGATTCCTACATTGTAGCAACCAAATATTTCAACTCTCAGTGTTCTGAGTGTTTTAACACTTTTCAGTAATTTCTTTAAAAAATATTACTAGTCCTTCCATTATGAATTATAAGTAATGACTTTTTTTTCTTTTTTTCTTATTATTTCAATGCCTTTACTTCACTACTGCTATTATGAACCATCTTACAGATAGTGGTAAAAGTTTAATACCATCCCACTACTGAGATTTACCAGGGAGAATTTCCAATCAGGGTCCAGAAAACTTTATTAACACTGAATCAACACAGTTCTGCTTTCTACAGTGTGTACAGAAACACTTTCCTGAGGTGTTCAATTGCATTTTGATTGAAACTTGTATTTGTAGTTATATACATTTCTTTTCGTGTCTGAAAATAAAATTCAGTGAGCATTGAAACATTGCTATGTGGATCTCACCGGCTAGTTTCTTTCTAATTTAAAGAAATAAGCTATTTTAAAGAATAATGATAAAAAAATAATTGGCTCAAGAAAGAATGTTTGCATCCCTACTGTTCAGAACCAAATGGTTTAATAAGCACAATTAAAATCCTCGGTGGCCCTTCCAGTTAGAAGTTTGTGGGTATTTCTGTAACTTAAATGGAAAAAAAATCTGATAATTAAACTATTAGAGCTGTATTCAGCAGGGTTTGAGTGATTCCTGTAGGTTCTCACTCGTGGGCTCCCCTTTCCTTGTCACCTCAACCTATATGCTGGAGGCATTAAATCTATATTTATTTATGTAATAGGGATAACATGAGAAGTGTTCTATTGATTTCATTGACTGGAAACACGTAACCAGCACAAAAAAATAACAAAAAAAGCGCGACAAGTTAGAATAGATACCAGACCAGCTGCTCAGAGGCTTTTACAGCCAGATAAAGAGTTAAGACATGAGAAGTCATTTGAAAGAGGTAACTGTATCAGCTGGATAAATGCTTTTGTCCCTCTACGCTTACAAGTTCAAGTGTAATGCTTGACAATTACACAGGGGCATGAGAAAAAAGAGGGTCTTAGAGGAAGCTCTGGCTGGGCAATTTGCATGGGTCCATAAAGAAAGATGGAGAACAGCGGAGCATAAAGAGTCCCCGCCTGCACATCTAGAGGGGAAAATGCTGCAATCTGAATTAATTTTCATTAAAAAGGTGTGTGAAACAGCAGGAGGACAAGCCTAAGCTCTCTGCAGATGGAGAGGGCAGTGATGGGAAAGCATCAGCAGGGCAACCCTGTGCTGAAAATTCTCTTTATAAAGAAAAAGCAAATACGTTTACCTGTCAGCTGGGGGGGGAGAGGGGGTTGCATTTTATTGTAGGCTGTGTGTGACAGCTAGTCTACATGAATGTTTATGGCCTCAGGGATTTGTTTTTGTTTTTAGCACCTGAAAACCCTTGATAAATACTGGAAAATCCAACAACAACAAAAGCAACAACAACAACAAAGACAACAGAAGGACCTTTTCCCTTCTCAAAAAGGTCAGTCCATTAGCCACAAAAACAACAGATGTTGAAAGGAAGTAATTTTAACTGTAAGATTAAAATTGGCAGCAGGGGAAGATGAGTTGCCAAAATGTGTCTTTGTTTTGCTGTTTCTGAAAGCCTCGGTTCCTTCTAATGGAAGACTTCCATGTTTGGCCCCTGTACAGATATGCTTGTGTTACATCGGAGCTGCTGTGGCGCAATCAGAAGGCTCCAGCTGAAAAAGGGCCGAGAAGCACCTCCGGAGCAGTCAGCCCGTGGCAGGCTCTGCACTGCTTTGAGCACGAATGGTACCAGAAGTGGGGCTTTTGAGGTAGGTCAGTGAAGGCTGCAGTCACTCACTCAGGTGAGAATAGTTGCCCCACAGGAAAAAGCGATGGGGGTTTGGTTTGTGGGACTTCCCAAATCTGGCTGTTGTGTCGGCTTGTGAGCACCTCAGTCCCAAAGTAGCAGCAGCTGCCCTGGCTTTTCCTGAGGAGCTTTACCTTGGTTCTGCTGTGGTGTAGTTGCTATAGGATTGAAGGTGCAGTGCAGAATCCCCTATACTGTGCCAAGTTTAAGAAAAACAGATTAATTCAGGAGGGGGCTGTGGAAATCGGCAGAATTTGGAGGAGAATAAGAGAGCAGACATGATTTCCCACTGAGTGTATAGGATAGTTCAGAAATGCCATAATTACTTGGTAATAAGTTGTATGGAATCCTTTGTAATTGTTACACATCAGTAAGAATAAATAAGAAGCATTTTGTAAATGCAGTGGTCAGAGGAGAATAATTGAAATGTTAATTCAAAACATATGCTATTCTCATGCATTGATTTTTAAATTCATGTTATCCACTAATTAGTTAATGCCTGTAGAGTGCTTTTAAGATAGAAAACGCTTTAAATTGCTATGCACTATTGTTACTATCATTATCTACTAGGTTTAATTAGTTCGTGTACATTTTAATTGGATTATTGAGATGTAAAGTAGAGAATATGATTTGGGACCAAATGCCATCCTCAGAATCGTGGTGAAATGAACAGCCACAGTGCCCATACACACAAATAAGAAGAGTAGCTTGTCAGCCTGGTTGGATTGGTACATGTCGGTGTTTGTCCTGTGTGGATGGGTGCATCTGATGGCTTCACTCTGCCTTAAGATTATCCTTGTTGAAGACCAGAATGGGATACAGCCAGCCTGGCCCAGTGGTGGTGTGTTTGCAGAAGGATGTGTCACTGCTCAGGAGTGATTTATGGTCCTGGAGGACTAGAAACAAGAAGAATGTAGCACAGAGGTGAGGAGATTCTCAGTTTCCTGGGGGGGACCAGAACATTTCTGTCACCCTTTGAAGAAGGGGACTTGGTTTTAAACCAGTAGCATCTTTAACAGTATCGGGTTGTAGTTTATCTTTTTTCTTTCCATGTTTGTAACAATGACAAAACCAGCCAATCTTGTCCTTCGGTCTTGCCTGTGGTTCAGAAGGATCTAGGGAAAATAACTGATTCTATTCTGCTGTATTTATTTATTTAGAAATAACTACTTTTGAGGGAAGCATAAAGATCCTACTGGGAGAAAACCTCAGGGATGTTTTCCTTTCAATTTGGTCCAAGCACTGCTCCCCAACCAAGATCGGGGACTTTCTGGGTTTGTGTAAATTTGTAGATGGTCTGGTTCTAGAATTTGTTTTGCTTCCAAAACAGTAATGGGGCAGCTGGCAAATCTTCCCATCTGTTTGCAGCTAGGCTCTGTGTTCTGCATTTTTTCAGAATATTTTGGCTTCAGTGCTTATAAGACCCCCTGCTTACTCCCCCTCCAAAAAAAAAAAAAAAAAAGCATTATAGTGACAGTGAAAAAAGGAATAAGTTTGCTCTTAAAAAATGCATTTATTGAAGCTAAATCAGCTGGGGTTTTTTGATGCATGGCTGACTTGAAAAACTCTCTAACATCTTTACATTTTTGGTATTGGAAGGAAGTTCTTACCACTTGGACTACTGAAACTGGAAGGGGATTCCAGGTGACACAAGAAAAAAGTAGGTGATGTGAGGGTTGTTGAGGGATAGTTCAGTAATTGAGTAGAGTACTGAGTGCTGATCCAGTACTCCTTGCCAGTAATGGAAAAGTCACCTACTGAAGCCAGTAAGTTTTAGGACAAACTGAGACATCTAACATCTGTCTGTTTCCATAGCACTGAGTTCCTGATTTAAAATAATAATTAAAGAAAAAAAATCGAAAACAAAAAAAAACAAACATACCAAAAACCTGAGGTCTGTTTTCTATTTTAATCACAACTTTCTGTTACTCAGTTCTGGGG
The DNA here is from genome assembly GCF_964034855.1 of Anser brachyrhynchus. NCBI lineage: Eukaryota > Metazoa > Chordata > Aves > Anseriformes > Anatidae > Anser > Anser brachyrhynchus. Next base: position 9,363,404 of record NC_137696.1, on the reverse strand, counting down.
TCTTCTCTAATGGCATCTTATCCCAGTTCTTCAAACTTTGTAGGATCAAAGCCAGTTGTCCCAATATTCAGATATTAGGAGTTTTTTTTTTTTTTTAAACCTTTGATGAATGTTTGCTATGTCAGCCTAGGAAATGAAGTTTCTGGATTAGCTCCTCTTTTATTTCACATGGTGCTGCAGTTGCAAGAATTCCCTATGCAGTGATCTTGGTTTTTGCACGTTATTTATTTAATGTTACAAACAGAGAAAATACTTGTCCCCTCAAGAACCTTTTTTTTCTTTGGCCTGTAATATTTCCTTGTCAGAAGCAATGGTTTGTACTGCAGCCTATCAGTTTATCTTCAGAAGCACTTGCCCTTGGCGATTGTCATACATCAGTTGTGACAAAATGTACAGCAGTTGGATTCTCCTTCCATTCTGCTCCCTGTATGTTCCAAGCGTTGCAGTGTATGTCATCCCTAATTGCTAGCAATTGGCTGAGGTTGGCAACATTTTGCTGGCAGTTCTGAAGCAAAGGCTTGCATTCTACTTAAGCTAAATGTTGTTTCTCAGAATCTCTTCCAAATTGTCCCTCTCCCTGTTTTACCTCTGCTCCATTCAGTTTAACACTTCTACCTGGGTTGTTGTGCCTGTGGCTGATCAAGCCATACACAACGATTTTCTCTACCAATGAGTTTCTGCTCCGGTAAGGACAAAACAAACAAACAAAAAAAACCCAACAAAAACCAAAAAACACGCCACAACAAATAAACAAGCAAACCTCATTGCAGTACACTCCAGTTATCTCACCAGCAGTTTGCGGAATTCCTGCCTATCCTGAGTTGATTAAATAATAACTAAAAGTAGATTAGAAATCCTGATTTGGGTCCTTTCTTTTTGCTTTTACCGTTAACAAGCTAAAAGAACAACATCTCCAATAATGCTTATATCATTGCAACATTGTGTTGTGTAAAACATTATGATGGGGCATGTAATGTTAAGCTAGCACTAGATAGAGTAGTTCACTTAGCTAATATATTGAGCGCAGCTTAAATAAATATTTAATGGATTTATCTCACTGAGAGGAATCAGCAGAATAACTAAGAAGTTTGTTCATGGAGAGGAAAGCTGCAGAGGAAGGTGGTCTGTGGGGATCACTGTTCAATAACCTCATGAGCAGCATTTCCAGTTCCTGAATAACTTTCTTCCAAGTGTGGCACCATGTGCATTTTTAGACATATAAAAATATATAAAAAGATATATGTTTGTGTGTGTGTGCTTCAGCAGCTACTTCTCTTCAGTAAAGAATTTGCAAGTATTATTGCATGAGATGATGGTAAATACCAAACTCTATACTTACTGTATGTGGAACTGACAATACAGTTGGAAGCCAATACAGCCTCTGAGCCCACTTACAGAATCAGAACAGACCGTGGAGTGAAGGCATGGTTAGCAGCTTTAGTTCTGGTTTAGGCTTGCAACTTCACCTGGCATTGTGGTAGCTTCCCTGAGATATCATTAACTTCTTCCTTCTCCAATAATTTTTCTTGTTTTTCTCATCAAAAATCATCTGTGAAATCTTTTTTTTTTCCAAAAAACATTTTTGGAAAAATGTTGTTGGCTTTCCTCTATTGCTTCCACTGGATGGAATGAGAACCAATCCATTTCATTTTCTGAATATGCTCAAAGAGCTCTGCATGCTGGCTCCTTCATCCATATTATGATGTTGGACCAGATCACTGTGAAGAATTGCCAGTGAACTAGAGACTGAGGGCTTGATCAGATGCATGACACATATTTAAAAAAAAAAGTTATAGTAATTTATAAACTGATGTAGTAACAGAGGGAATGTATTCAGTAGGAAGTATCGCTTTCTGTTAGATAAGCTCTGAATGCTTCACTTCATAGGAATCCGAACATTGAAGGTTGGTAGTTTTGTTGTTGTTTTAATTTAAAAAGCGCTAAAAAAAAATGTATGTTGTAAATGCTTGGCGTTAAGCATAAGTCCTGTTATGTTGGCCTCTTAAATGAGGAGGCCAGAAGATAACCATCTTAATTCCTGTAGGGACTGTGCCAGCATTTGCCACTTCTACAGGGCTCTGAAGCAGAGGATTATTCTGTAGGCCATGTGCCTTTTCTTGCTTCCCACCACACAGTTGTTTAGTTTACTTACATCAGCATTAGTGGAAAGAAGCATCTGGCCCCTGATTAACTCACTAATCAAATATGAACACAAAACGAAGTCCAGTGTTACCCAAACGATGAACAGAAGTACAATTAAAAGAAACCCACAGATGCTCTGGTAATGTATCTATTTTGGATCCCAGCCAGAACAAACTGTTAGCTGTGTGGAAAAGTTGCCAAGCTCTTCATGATAAAATCAACCCCATAAACGGTTATAATTATTTCATTCTAACATCTTTGGATGTCTTATTGTGTCAGGTACGTATTCTGCTGGGTTGGAAAGGTGCCTGTTTCTATATTTCATTTTGTTTCTAAGGATCAGTCATCCAACCATTTGTTTAACCTTGAGCAAATTGTGATGCATGTCCATTTACATGCTCCTCACTGTAGTAAACAAACATGTTTAGGAGTATTGGCCAATACTTTCAAAAGCAATTTCCGAGTCAATTTGAGCAGCAGAATCTTTTCCTGGCACCCCTGTGAGTAATCCCTGATCTGGGGACCTCAGATTTGTCCTGGAAGAGGGCTGCAAAAGACTCCCATCAGTTTTCCAATTGAAATAAAAAGCAAAGTGCCCCTGTGAGATATTTCAGGATTTTTCATTCTGTTATAGATTCCAAGTGAACTCTGCAGGTCTGGCTGAACCGCAGTCACCACATGAAGTCAGGCAGGAAGTGCTAATTACTGTCTACTCCTCTCATCCCAGGGTATTTTAGTGGCTGTGCTGCAGGCTCACTGTCACGGTGTGTTTAATCTGCCCTGAATGCTGGCTGCTATCTATGCGGCTGGTCTTGTTCCACCTCCACTCCTAGGGTTCTGCATTCCCTTCACCTCCCTTGCATCTGATAAAGGCACTGCGAGCCACATCAGCGCAGCCATCCACTGGGAAACCAGTCATTATATTTTAGCAGTTGGTTTCGTTTTTAATTTGACTCATGAAGCTGATGAGGCTCACCACACAGTTGTGTGATCACTAGATCATGAGAAGTGTGGAGGTGGTAGTAGGAGGAAGTTCAGAGCAAACTTTTTTTCTTCTTGAAATTTTGAAAAGTTTCTAAATTTTGAAAAAAGATAATTTCTTATGAAACAATTTTTTTTTCTTAGAGAATAAATAGAAGCTATTTAGACAGATATCTAATTACAGGGTTTAAAGCAGAGACTTTCTTTTCCCTCTCCAGATTGCTAGTTTGGAAATTATTTTTTCTAGATTTCTTCTACATTTTCTTAGTTGTAATCCATGAATGTTTTTCTCTCTCAAAAATATTCTTGGGATAAGAAAGCTGCATGTTGCCTACTTTACAAAAATGCTGATAGTGGCACTGAAAACTATGTTTGTGGAGTTGTTTGGCACCTAAGCGTTGCAATAAAGCTGAAACACTGGCAGGAACATTTAAGAATCACGCAGTATGCCCTCACGTAGCCAGCCTTGTCTGAGAGGTTTGTACTCTCTGCTGTTTCCACTCATTTTTACTTTCTGTGGCTGTACCGGAGCGTCGGCTGTGCTGTGCTGCTGTGGTTGTTGGCCGGCGTTGTTTGGGAGCGCGTTTGCAGAGGAAAGCCTGGCAGAGCCGAGAATGGTGGGAGGCTTCTGAAAAGCCATGGGCACATGGGCACAAGAGCTTTGGAAATCCAATGAATATTTGAGCCGCTTCCCCTTTCACGTAGCATGCTGTCTTTAATCTCATTTAAAGCTGGAAAGGACACTGGCCATCTATACTGCTACGGATTTATTAAAAGCTGCAGTATAAATAAACCATGCCTAAGCAGTGGGTTTAAGCCAGAGAAGGTGAGTGTAGCTCAGACACTGGATGGTGACCACACAGAAGTTTGAGTTAGATGAAGGTTGGCCGTTTGCTCTTACCTCTTGTGAAGTCAGGAGCAAAGGACAAGGATTCTGCCTGTAGCAGTTATGAACACCAAGGTGTCTGCAGAGAAGGTCAGCTCTAGCTATGGCGTTATCTGTACTTGTGTGATGGAAGTGGGCAGGCAATGAAGTAGAAAATGTTATATGGACTGCTTAGTGTCAGTCTGTGAATTTTTGTATGTACTAACACTGAGCACTGTATGAGACTTGGGTAGGAAAAGTTGTTCTACTCTGTATTGTAAAATATTCTCATGTGAACACGTTCACCTAATGATACGTGCACAGTGAAATCAAGGAGGGACAGCCGGAGTCCATGCTTGTCAGAAAGCAGAGACTCCCGTGACAGCAGAGGCTGGTGCTTGTGGCATTTGGCACCCGGACGGCAGCTCTTCCTGTGCCTGCAGGAAAGAGCTACCTGTGCAGCTACTGCAGCCCTTGGACTGTTGTCCCCTGCTGCTTTTCCCCATGGGTACCAGTGACACTGCCGGGGGGTCCTGCAGTGTGCTAAGGGAGACTACGTGGCTCTTAGGGCAAGGGCCGAGGCATGGGGACCCCGATGATTCCCCCTCCATCCTGGCGGTGAGGGAAATGGGTGTGAGGAGGAGTGGATGGAGCTGGTGGTCAGTGAGTGGGTGTGCAGCTGGTGCTGACAGCAGGGATTTGGCTCTTCTGGCTGTGGGACCATTTGGGTGTTGAGGACTGCTGGGAAGGGATGGACCCACCTGACCAAATCAGGCGAAAGCATCTTTGCCAACAGGCTGGCTGACTTGGTGAGGAGAACTTCAGCCTGCGGAGGGACAGGAGAGAGCTGGTGACCAGCAGGCAAGAGAGGAAGTGGTAGGCCAGATTAGGAATCAGGATGTGGGGTGATGGGCACGAGAGACATCAGAAATGACAGGGCTGAAGGGTGCCCACCTAAGGCATGCACATGCAAGCGAGGAGGTGCCAAGAGGACAGCACTGCAGGGAGGAGCCCTCCTGGAGCCCTCCTGCTTTATCTGGGGAACGGGCACAGCTGGCTGCCTCTCTGAAGTGCCCGTAGATCTGCGTGTGCTTGTGGGGCTGCGATCTCCTGGAGGTGATGGAGGCGTGGTGGGATAGCTCGGGGGACCGGGTGCTGCTGTGGCTGGGTGCAGGCTCGTTAGGAAGGACAGGGTGAGGAGACGAGGAGGGGCCGTCACACGCTGGCAGCAGCGGGGAGGGCTGGAGCTCTGCCAAGGGACGGGATGGATGGGTGATGAGCCCGTGGAGAACTCCAGCTGGGGACAGGCAGCAGCCCAGTGTGGGCGAAGCCACGTTGGGTGGCTGCTGCAGACGCTTGAATGATGAGTGGAACGTCTAGAAGCAACTATAATTAAAATTACTTGAACTTTTCATTTTTAAAGCTCTTGCCACTTCCTTCCAATTTGGAGATGACATTTTTCAAGTCTGAACTCTGCTCAAAAATATTTTTGGAAAGTCTGAACAAAAGCAATTTAGCCATCTTTGTGTAAAATGACGGCTACGAAAGCATTCGTTTGTGTGACACATTTTTGGCAGACAACTGTTGAACAGCTTTAAGGCCTCACTGGAGATACCCAGTGAGAAGTGTTTGTAAAATCACCACGTATTTATTATTGGTTAGGGCAGTGCTCAGGCTCCACCCAGCAATTGGAGACGTGAAGTGGTAGATAACCTACAGGCAGCAGTGAAAAGCTGGTGCCAGCCCTCGAGGACCTGCCGGCGAGGATTAGCAGCACAATAGCTGCGTCCAGGGCCGAGCAGGGCACAGCAGGGAAAATGTCAGTGGTTGGCGAACCACGGTCAGCTCTGGAGGTGGAACTGGACGCGGGTCCCCTTGCTGCTAGCGTTTGGCACGCATCGCAAGAGCTGAAAGGGAAGGAGACTGCAGGTCCCCTTGCCACTGGACAGAGGCTGCTGCCATCCCAGCGTCGCAGTCCCCTTGCCCATCTGCTTAGTCTCTGCCCTTCAGCCTGTGAATGGGAACATTCAGGGGACTAAGACAAAAAATCAGCGTTAATGCAAAAAGTGAGTTTGTTTCAGGGCATCACCACTGATGATGAATAGCGCAGGCGCAGGGAAGTACTTGGCACCTGAGCAGCAAGGTGGAGTATAAAAGTCAAGTTTTAAACCTGCCAAGAGATGGGAATAATTATGTCCCCCTTGCGCTCTCGTTTTGATCTTGTTACACAGGCGTGAGTGCATGAGAAATTAGATCCTCTTCGCATCGAAATATTCCGGGCTAGTTTCACTCCATACGTGCTTAGTTCCACCGTTAGGGTTACATCTGCCCCACGCTTTTGAAGTTGGGCTTTATTAAACTCTCCCTAATGGCTCTGTGAATTCTCCTTTCATGTTTGTGTCTGCAGGAAAGCCGTACCTCCCGCGGACACGAGGCACTTGTGGAGGCACTCCCTGTTGCTGGAAGGCAGCGGTCCCGAGGCTGCTTCCCGTGGCGCCCGCGACAAGGGCTGTGAGGTGCTGTGCCCCGGGAGCGCCGCCGGGCCGAGGCAGGTGGGTGTTCTCCCTTGGAGCTTTCGGACTACCATTGCTCGGCCATTCCTCAGCCACCTATTGGTAAGAAACGTGGCGCCGTGTGAGCGTACAGCTGGCACACTGCTGGCTGCGAGGGGTAGGCAAGGCCGGTGCTTGCTGCCGCCTCGTCCCCGGGCAGCCCGGACTTGGCAGCGCTGCAGCGGGGGGTGCGTGGCCGTAAGGGAGGGCAGCCCCTCTTCGCGGCCTTTCACTGTGTCGTTGCTGTGGCTGCTCAGACGCTTTCATCCGAAGCTTTGTTCGTCACACTGGGGAGAATCTCAGAGGGCTGAAGAGACGGATGGGCACAGGAGAGCCCCGGAGCGGTCAGGTCCCCGCAGCCCCCACCTCCTGCACGTGCGGCCCGGGGCCGGCAGGGGGCGCCCGCGGGCCGCCGGGACAGCGCTGGGACAGGCCCCGCCCGCGCCCCGCCCGCGGCCCCTCCCACGGCCGTGGCCACGCCCCCGCTCCGCCCGCGCGGGCCCGCACGTGGCGGCGCGCCCCGCTGAAAAGCCGGCGGCCGTGGCGCGCCCGCCCGAGCCGTGCCGTGCCGAGCCGTGTCGTGCCGTGTCGTGCCGAGCCGTGTCGTGCCGTGCCGAGCCGTGCCGGCCGGAACCGAGCCGTGCCAGCACCGTGCGCTTGGGGAGAGAGCCGAGCTTGCGGGGTTCCTGCTTTTTTTTTTTTTCTTCTTCTTTTCTTTTTCCTCTTTTTTCACCTTTTCCTTTCCCGACCGGGGAAGTTTGCTGCCCGGCTTCTCCCCCGCTTTCTCCTCCTTCTTTCGGCCGCTGCCCGAGCCCCGACGGGCCCCCCCCGCGAGCCCCGGCCGCCCCCAGCGGCGGGGTGCCTCCCGGCCGCCGCCATGGCCAAAGTGGCGGCGGAAAGTTGCGGGGCGGCGGCGGCCGAGGACCTGTCCAAGGTGTCGGACGAGGAGCTGCTCAAGTGGAGCAAGGAGGAGCTGATCCGCAGCCTGCGCCGCGCCGAGGCCGAGAAGATGAGCGCGATGCTGGACCACAGCAACCTCATCCGCGAGGTGAACCGCCGCCTCCAGCTCCACCTGGGCGAGATCCGCGGCCTCAAGGTAGCGCCCGGGCCGTGCCGTGCCGTGCCGCCCTTAGCGGAGCTGGCCCCGCTGGGTCGCAGCCGGGTTAAGCGGCGCCATCGGGTGCGTGCGAAAGATCCCAGTGTGCGGAGCCGCAGGCATCCAAAACCCTTTGCTTGTGTTACGCAGCTTGCTGCCGCTGTTTTAGGATGGCTTCCTGAACTGTCGGGTACCTGGCAGGCTGCTCAGAGAGCCGGCCATGTCCAGGATGTGGGGTATGCAGGTGGTGGGAAACCCTGCGGCTTGGCTGGGGGTGACCAGAAGCAGTCCACAGTTTGCTGGATGAGGAGGACATCTGATGGTAACGCATCTCTGATCATGTCACCCTGAGTGGCATCTTCTGTGGGCTTTGCTGAGAGGCAGACCAAGTCTGTAACGATTTACCCCTTCTTGATTTAACTCTCTGCTTGAATGAGAATCATAGTCCCTAATGTTTCCTTCTGTGCTTCCCATGGCTGGGGAGAGAGCGTGACTGCTTACAGGTAAATTACCCTGCTGTAGCATGTACAGGTGCATTACAGACCCAGAGAGTTAGCTCAAGGCAGGCGTGACTGCAAAAACCTTCTGTCTCGTTGCTTTGAGAAGTGAGATTGTTTTCAGAAATTCTTTTGGTGAGGTGAAGTCGGAGGGAAGGGGAGAAGACCCAGAGGCAGTGGGGGCTTTAGCATTTTTATGTGAGAGTATGTTAGAACAGCAATCTTGATCTGCAGAGTGGCTGTAGACAAGTAAATTATTGAGAAAGCGTCCTCGATAGTAGCATGACGTAAGATAAATAGCATGTGGGGGAAGACTGTTCCTGTCTCCCAGGTTTTCCCGTTCCGCAAAGTGCGAGGGTGTCTGTATGAGTCCCCTCTGCCTACTGAGAATACATGGTGTCTGCGGGTGAGACCTGTCAGTGACAGCACGTCGGTAGAAACAGATCTCATGTCTTAAAAGCGAGTTAAATTACAACAACAGTGTCTTTCTCCCAGCTCTGTATGAAGGTGTTGTGCCATTGTATGGATTTATTTATCTGCTGGATAAGTAACAGGACACACCAAGATGTGTAGGAAGGAGTGACAAATTCTTTTCTCCGTGCTCTACTCCCTAAGTGATGTTTAACTTCCTCCATTTGTTCAGCTGCCTCAGCTGGAACTTCTGAAAGGAATTTGGGAAAACAAGGCTTTAAGCCCTCCTTTGTCCCAAGTGAAAGAATGGGGCTGTGAGGAACTGTGACCAGCGATGCCTGGTCTCAGTGCCTCCTGCTTCTGCCCGATGAATTGAGGGCTTCCACACAAACTCTTCTGTTCTACTATGGGATCATTTTAAATACTTCTCTCCAGCATAGATTTTTTGAGGCTCCTGTGTAGCCTCATTGAGATTTCTCCTTTGCTGAATCTGGGTTTAAATCACTCAAGTTCCAAGTTGTTCTGAGAGGATCAAATGCACGTGTGCATGCACACACATCTGGTGGTGTTGCAGAAGCTTCATTTTCTGAAGAAACTGTGCTAAAATGGGCTTTTCGTAAGGCTAAATTTTTGACAATTGTGGCTAATCTCTACTTGTAATATTGTACATAAGGAGGGATGAACGGTTAGATGAGAGAAAGATAAATATGGTCACAAGCCAGTTTAGTAGAACTAGGAACATGAAATAGTGAAAATATTTTCTTTGGCATGTTATTCTGCTTATAGTAATAGCTTGAACGTTTTTGCTTCAGATGGTTCCTTGCTTAGAGAGGGGTGTGGAATCACATTCTTTGTTTTATTAGGAGTGAAAAACCTGTTAAAGCGGATTAGTTATTTCAGAGTGGTTGAAGCAAGGCTGGTAAAGTGGTGATTGACAAGATTCTCTTATGGAAATCTGAAGTGAAATCAAACAAAACCCAAATATCTTAAATCTCTAAAACGCTCACTTTTTAATGTGAATACGCTTTAGGGAATAGGGACTATAAATGTTAATAATTGGGATTACGGTTTCTGATGTACCTTACGTTTTTATTCAGCAGTAACTTGCATGTGAATATTTCTCAAGGGAATGAGATCCTCATGAGAGAGCTTATGATCTTTGCCCAATTTGGGACCTAAATTATTCTGATATTTAGGATGAACACGAATTAAACACACAACATTTTTATGCTGTATCAGAAGTTAGTCTTTGAATCCTTCAGGGTTAGCTCCATGCTATATTCATTTTTTTTACTGGGCAGCAGCTTTGTTGGAAGCATGATATTGTATGCCAGATCTACACAATTATTTATGCCTTGCTTGAGTGCTTAGATGTTGGGTTTATGGCACTGGCTTGTATAATGTGATGGTATAACGTTGATTCTTTTAAACACTTCCCTGTCATGATTCTCTTTCTTTTAAAGGATATCAATCAGAAGCTGCAGGAAGATAACCAAGAACTGAGAGACCTTTGCTGCTTTCTGGATGATGACAGGCAGAAAGGCAAGAAGGTGTCCCGTGAGTGGCAGAGACTGGGCAGATACAGTGCGAGCGTTATGCACAAAGAGGTTGCCTTATACTTACAGAAGCTGAAGGAATTGGAGGTGAGACAAGAAGAAGTGGTTAAGGAGAACCTGGAGCTGAAAGAACTGTGTGTGTTGCTGGATGAGGAGAAGAGCGGTGGAGCGGGCAGCCGGAGCTCTATTGACAGCCAAATCAGCCTATGCCAATTAACTGCAACGAGTGCTTACATAAGAGATGTTGGCGACGGGAGTAGCACTTCTAGCACGGGAAGTACAGACAGTCCGGATCATCATAAACATCATCCAAGTACTAGTCCAGAACATCTCCAAAAAACTCGGGGTGAAGGAAGCCCTGAGCATCAGAAGCACAGGAGTATCAGCCCCGAGCACCTCCAGAAGCCGAGGGGTTCTGGCAGTCCTGATCATCACCTGAAAGGACCAAGTCCAGAGCATCACAAAACCATTGTCAAAGCACCTGAACAACAAAAGCACAGCAGTAGCAGTCCAGAAACTCTCCCAAAGCACGTTTTGAGTAGTAGCCCTGAACACTTTCAAAAGCAGAGGCCTGGTAGCAGTCCTGAGCATCAAAAGCACAGCAGTAGCAGCCCAGATCATCTTCAAAAGCACATGCTGAGTGGAAGTACAGAACATCTCCACAAAGTGAGGGGTACGAGCCCTGAGCATCTCAAACAACACTATGGAGGGAGCCCGGAGCATCTCAAACATCTCAGCGGAGGCAGCAGAGAAGGTACCCTCAGGAGACAAGTAACGGATGACCTCTCCCCTCACCACAGAAGTATATACAACGGAATGAATGGTGGGTCGATAAACTTAAGGAAAATGTGCTCTGAAAACTATTAAGGCAGTTTCCGTGGTATTTCAGATGTTAATGGAAAAGGAATATATGGTTTTTTAATATGAAATGAAAGGCAACAAGTCTAGTGTCAGCATTATTCCTGTAGCAAGTGAATTAATCAGAGTGTACCTGTTTGCCTGTCCAGTAGCTGTTGGGTGGATTTTAAAAATGGAGAAGTGGATCTTGAGTGTTTGTCTGTAAGGTATAGAGAAGCAGCTCGTGGCCTTGAGCCTGCTCTGTGGCTGGTAGGTGTAAACTGCCTGTCCCTAGGTAGGTTTATGTTTACGTTGGTTAGAGGGGAGATGCTTATGTTTCTTGTCTTGCCTATGTTTGAGTCAGCGGAGTGGAGGTGAATATCTCCTGTTTCGCTTCCACCCCAACCTAGTTTGTCTGAGGCTTTCACGATTGTAAAAATTCCCATTTATTGGGGGAAGGCTTCTCTACATCTTTTTCTCATAAACTTTGGGAAGAACCCAGATGAAGAGTGAGGCTCGGTATAAATGAATCTGATACCTTCTGCAGCTTATGCAAAGCTGGGGCTTTGCAGTGTTTGATTATAATAAATCAAAAAAATGAAGGAGGATCTTAGGGTGCTTTATATGTGTGATGGTGTTATTGCTGCACTTCAGAAAAATGCCCAACCAACAGGCCAGCTTCTAAGAGCTGTGTATCCTCAGTGATTGCAATTAACTACTTTTTAAAGATAGTCACAATTCAAATATTTCAGTGTTTTGAAAGCCTGACAGTTATGACACTATTGAAAGGAGTGAAATACAGCAAATGAAATGATTACAAAGTTCAAACATCCTACTGTGCTGCTGGAATAACTTTTTGTAGATTTAGCAGAAGTTCTATAGTCTGCTCCAGTTTTTTCTTTGTGCTTTGAGATGTTTTCATAAAGGAAATTACCATCTTGTATACATGAAAATCTATTTCTCAGACCTTTACAGAAGATTTGAAGGCATGCTCTGAAGTGAGGATTTTGCCTTAGTAAATTGTCTTGGATGGAGTTCACGTGTTTACATTTTATAAGCAGCTGCAAGAAGTTGTGTTGACATCGGTGGAACCGAGCACTTGTTGGATCTGCCTGGGAGATGGAGTGAGCCCTGTGCCGGGTGCTGTCCTCACCATTTATCATGTTGCTCTCTCACATCTGTCCGTTTTATCTATGATGATTATCCTGGCTTACAGAATGCCTTCAGTTAACCTGCTCTGTAGGGACAAGTCCAGATTCCTAGTAGTGAAATGGATATATTTGACAGGGCTGACACACCCCAAAGTGGTAAGTGTTAGAGACTTCTCATGCACTTCTAAAACGTTTTAAAATGATTAATAAGAGTGCTTGACAACTTTGCGAAGATGTATAACACATACCTTTTAAAAGTTGGTCTTGTAAAACTTGCTTTAAATACTGTACTTCATTCAGTTCTTTCTGTTTAAAATGAGTAAATTGACCTGACTGTAAGTAGAGTGAAGTATGGAACCAGAAAGGTGGCTTCTTAATCACACTTGCTGATAATGTAGAAAGGTGATGTAAGGTTTTAGGTATTTATTTTTAAAATTCAGTCGCAGACAAAGATGTTTTTTCTGTTGGGTGGGTTTTCTGATGGGTTGGTTTTCTTGGTCCAAATAGTCTTGCTGAGAACACAGCCACATTATTACCAGTGAAAGCAGTTGTTACTTTAAACGTGAGTTGACTGGCGTCCTTTGTGCAGAGTATTTCACTGATGTACAACTTGGACTCAAGCCACAAGGAGCTGGAGATGGCAGCTGCTGATTTGGGAGTCTGTTTATTGACTTTAATCAGAGTTTTGCGTGTCCTTCTCTTAATATAATCATTTTTGCAGAGGACTTGGCTCACCAGTGAGTTGTCAAATGTCTCTTCTTTCATATTTGTATAACTTGATGCAGGCATGGGACAGATGTTAGCTGTGAGGTTTACTTCTGGCATTGGTCTGACCTTGGTTGGTGGTGGAAACTGACAGCTTTGCTGTGAGGAACCAGCCTTAAACTTCAGGAAAATACTTGGTCCTCACAGCTAGGCTGATTGGTGGGTTTGGGGGTTTTGTTGCTGTCAGACACTGTAAATGCAGAGAAGAACAGTTAATGTGAACATAGTAAAAGTACTGGCTGTCATCACTTGTTATTGTTGGGAAAGCAATGTGTATATCTTTATTTACACACTTCTTGTGTACCTGTGTGCATGAACCTGCCACTTGATTATAGGTGGGGAGCTGTGCATTGAGGTTTTTGTTTTTTTTTTTTGGTTTTTTTTTTTTTTTTTTGCATCTGCTGTGAGGAAATACAGTGTGGAAAATTCTGATGAGAAATGTAAAAGGATGCTATTCTTGATTCTTATCCCAAAATTGTGTAGTAAGTAAACTATGTCATGTTGGTGAAACCTAGTTTATTGTAAAACTTGGAATGTAGCTATCTAGGAGGCATTTGCACGCCTATGTGGTTGTCTTGCAGGGCAGATTGTACTTGTGCTCTGACACTTGTCTGAGCCACAAGGGTGAAGTGTTTGTGATCCTAATGATGACTAGCAAAGACTAAAATCTTCTGACTTATAAATATATAAAATGGTGTAACCAGAACTTAACAAACTCAGTAGAGGGCTGGTCGGTCTCCGTTGGTCTTAACTCCAAATCACATTTGAGAGGGGAAGGTATTCCTCTGCACATCAAACCTCATTCTTAAAAGTACTATGCTGTCTACCTGCAATTGCTATTCCTAGTTAGAAAGCATGTATGCTAACAGCCTAGCTACTTCTGTTGGAATGAGGGCTCCCATACATTGCTAACAGCTCCTGTTTGCCCTAAATTCTGGTCTTGTTAGCACCTGTGTGACCACGGGGAACCAATGTATTCAGTAACGTACGGTTTTCTGTACCAGAACCTCATGTGTAAACACACACGGAATGGAGTTAGAATCATTGCAGGTTGTGGTCAAACTCTCAAGCTAGATTCATTTTCATGTAATATTACAGTGGCATCAGAAATAGGATGCGTAGCTAAAGTCTGCTTTACAGGATATGGTATATGCATTAGTCATTTTGGCCTCATGAGGTACAACAAGAAGTTATAGCAGGTTGGAAGCTCTCTTTTGTCCTTAGGAACAGCTGAAGGAATAAAGGATGAGGTGATAACATTTTCTTTCATAATTTTCTTCATTTTCTATTCTCAAAGGTTTGCTCTTGTCATTTTTCCTTGTATGACAGTTCACTTTTCATTGATAAGATTTATAAAGCTTTAAAAAAGGGAAAAAAAAAGTAACAGTGCAGTATTTGACACATTCTTGTGAAACATGTATCTTCAACTTTTAGAGTGACAGAAAATGGTGTCTGAAAGCTAAGTTTGGCTTGATGGTTGCTAATAGAAAACATATGTATTTCCTTTTTTTTTTAAAGGCCCCACCCACATAAAACATGATAACTGTCTTTTGCTGTGATCACTCGAGTGTTCTGGCTAATGAGCACAGAGGTATTTGGGATAGAAAGACTGCTGAAATTAGAAGAGAAAATACCAGTGGTAACAATGTTTTATAGAGAGCATTTATGCTCTAGAATAATAGATGACAGTCTTTAACTTTGACACAAATATGTGGGGTGTAAGTGCCTCTGTATAAATTAATGTGCTTTCAGCATTTGCAATCTAAGTGGTGTTCTTTATTCCAAGCAATTTATTGTAAACTTTCTATTTTAAGCAGTCCTTTGTTTTACCCTGGGCTTTGACTTTTATGTGAAAGGAAAATATCAGAAGGCTTTCATACGTGCTTTTTGCTTCCTGCTGAGGTTATTAATGAAGAGCAGTAAAACTGCTGACTAACACTGTACGTACCACGGGAGGTGTGAGGGCTGGGAGAACAGATGCAGCAGCACCTCTTGAGCAAGAGTATTTGTAAGTTAAACGTGGCTTCAATCTTGAACAATTCCTGCTATAAATGTGCTTCTTAGGAGGAAAATAAGATAAGAAAACACTTTTATTTTGCTGCGCTGAGTACAAAGAGGGAACTGCAGTATGGCTGCAGCGAGAGAAAACTTGTACTAATGTTAGTGAATTAACTGATACCCTTTCAGTGGAAATAGCTGACATCCTGCTGGCCAGACAGTGAAATGATGTCATTCTGCGTAGCTTTAGTCGCATTATTTTTCTTACAGTTGAAATGGAAGTAATTTGCCTGTCATGAATACAGTGCACAACACTGCATGTAACTCGAGCTTTCCCAATGGCACCCACTACTGTACATCTGCCACGTGAGACCTGATACAGTGTTGCTTATTCCTGAGAGCAATCGGTTGTGTAAGCCAAGGCTACAGGATGGATTGAATTTTTTGCTTGTCAGTATGAATTTATCTACTGTTTATTTCAGATATTTATTATTTTAATTGTAGAGCTCTGAAACTTTTGTGTCAATGGGAGTCTTTCAGTTGAATTCCATAGGTTTTGCATCAGACTTGTAAGTCAGTTTTAGTTATCACATGCTGTAAGAGAACTGGGGCATGATATGTGAATGTGTATGTGATTAGAACATGCTGTGTTTATTACCAAACTCACTTTTTTGTGGAGTAATTGGTCAGGTTGAAAACGTGGCTTATAATACCAAAATGATGAACCTCCTAGAAACTCATGTAGGGCTTGTGGGAACAGTTTACACTTACGTATCCTTAACTTCACTGACAAAACCAGTTTGGGTGTAAATATTTTAGTGTGTGGTGAATCATCCTTCCAGCAAAAGTATTGGTATGTTAATAAAAAGACTGAAGCCCCTTTGTAAAGAAACTTGTCTTGTTTCAAACAGTTGTATGGATGTTCCAGCACTCCAGTTGCTGAAAGGTTTGGGGCATTCAGACTAGGCTGACTGCAGAGGTTTGCTTCTGCTGCTGTCTGTTTGATGCCGTGATGCAGTGGTATCACACGTTATCACAGAATCACAGAATCGTCTAGGTTGGAAGAGACCTCCAAGATCATCTAGTCCAACCTCTGCCCTAACACTAACAAGTCCTCCACTAAACCATATCACTAAGCTCAACATCTAAATGTCTTTTAAAGACCTCCAGGGATGGTGACTCAACCACCTCCCTGGGCAGTCCATGTTATGGTGGAAGCGTAGTGAGGATTCAGCAGAACAGCTGAACACCACCCATTACGGGGCTAAAAGTAAACCACAGCTACGTGTGATACGTAGCACTGTCTGCAAAGTCACCACTTAGAGGTTTTATACTTCCATCCTTTTTCTCATAGATGGCATGTCGTGCTACACGATGCTGGTTTTGCAGTAAGGACTTCATGCTAATTCAGCCTGTCTTTAGAGGCAGTAGCCCTTTCACTACAAGTACTAGAGCAGGCAGGAGGTTCCTACATGGGGTATGCTGTCCTTAAACCACCACCAGCACACCAAGTGCCTTTTAGAACAGGGTCTGAGCTAGCCTGCGATGGCTGCGTGTGTGATAAGGTAGGCGTGAACTGACAAGTGTACAGCTGCTGCCAGGGAGCCAGGTACTTGTTCCCTGCTTGTTGTGTCATGCTGTAGTGACAGAGGCCTGGGGGCAGCCCTGCCAGCAGCTCTCCCTTCAGACCTTCGAGCTGTGCCCTTGCTGCAGGCATTAGGCAGTGAAAAGGGGAGGTCAGTGGCTCTGCTGGCTGGCTCTGAGTCTGCTGGAACCTCTCTGAGGCCTGAACAAGGACCTCCAGAGGTGAAAGGCTAACAGTAGATCATGGCCACTACTGACAGTGTCTTGACAAGCACTCTGCAGGCCAGCCCTTGGGCTCATCCCCTGACTCCATTAGTGTTACACCTGGGATGTATTGGTTTTTCAGTTTATTCAACGTATGTTTTTAAAATTAACTTATTTCCTGAGTGGTGAGTAGGAGCTTGTTTCAGCATGTACTGAAAAAATAGAAAAGCTTATTTTCATCCTGTTTGGTCAAGATGCAAGACGTTTGCCTTCACATCACCAGGAGAATCATCAAGAGCTTGGAGGGCCGTTAGTGTTGTCTTCTTGCAATAGGTGGGCAGAATTTTTTTATTTTTTGTGCTGGAATGGAGAGTCCTCACATCAAAGCCTTGTCTGAGTCCTTGCTGGAAGAGAGTACCTTTAATTTGAGGACAGGACCTTATGTGACCTTGTCTTGTGCACAGCTTCCTGAGTTACTGTGATTTGATTTTATTGTAGTAAAGTATATATTAAAATATTACAGTGATTAAATTGCCAGAGACAGAGAATTTGACAATTCTAATGCAGAGTTAGAATATTATAATAATAATTCTTGGTAAGTGTTGCTTATTTAAGTACTTGAGCCTAGTAGGATATACGATGTGCTTTTACTAAAAGATGTCCTGTTATTTTTTTCTATTTTATCTATTAATGGAATGTTTTTTTGAGATTTAAAAAAAAAATTATTAGGAAGTTAATAATAGAATATTGCTGCAGGTTGTGTAGGGACTGGAACTGGTTCGTTTAATAACTAAGGAAGAGCACAGCAGTCAGTGTAGCATGGGGTTAAAATTTTATACCATCATTCACACACAGAGTGCATAGACAGTGACAGGTGTTGCAGGACAGTGAGGCATTCCCAATTACAGGGTATTTAATGAGGTATAATAAAGCTTTGTGTACATAAGAAATGTCGCTAGCAACGAAAAATTCATTGGTTTCTGAGCTAGTAAGTCATGTCTTAATTAATAAACTGAAGCATAGCTTGTCTTAGGTCTTATTGTCATATACACTGCTATATAGTTACTGAGAGAACATTGAGAATTATCTTCAAGTAATGATCTTGATATAAATCTTGTCGGCATGTTCTTTTTGAATAGTTAATGAGTGGGCTCTATTCAGAGAATGAGCTAGGACTGAAACACTGAGCTTTGCTTCTTAACGCAGAAAGAAGTATGCCTTATACTTAACAGCCACACTGGTGAAAGGTCTACAACTGAATTATGTGATGCATGTGGTATGATTGGCTTTCCCACAACCTCACACTTGAAGCTGTAGAAGAGACACTTTGTAAGTGTTGATGTTCTTGTCGGTCTGAAGATAACTGCGCTATTAAGTCTTAGTAAAGAAAAACTGATAGAGCACTGTGCTGTGGAATTTGGAAGAGTGCTTTAAGAGGATACTCAATTGTAACTAAACTCTTAAGCCACACTGGCAGACTAGCCAGGCTATCGCTGCTATGAAATGATACAGAGCACAACGGCAGTCAGGGTCCTGAGCAGTATCAGGCATTCCTTTGGGTAACACAAAATGAAAGATAACATGTGAAAACACAGAAATTGCTGGCATTTGGGAGAAGAGATCTAATTCATCCGATTTAAGGCAAACGTCAGCTTCTAAGTAATAGGAACTGAGAATGAGCTTTACTCTGGCATTTTGTTCCATTGCTGTTAATGGCAAGCTTTTTGGTTTGCCTTCATCTAAAACAGCTAGTCCTGATTCCTGCTGGGGAAAAAAGGAGGCTAAAATGTTGATTGCATCAGTGGTCTGATCCAGTGTAGCAATTTCTAATTTTTGTAAGATGGTTCTTCTGGTTGTTGCTCTTTCATATGAGGATGCATTTTTTTTCCCCATACTCTTATTTTCTAGCTGTGACTTGTGATATTCGTCAAGGACATAACAGTTTGGTCTTCACCTTTATTGCAAAACTCAAGTAATGTGAAGGGTTTTAGTAACGTTCTTTGATTCCTTCGTGTACGTGAATTAAGGATTTTCATTAATGTGGGGAATTCATAATCAAGAAATCTAAAAGCGTATTTAAATAAACAAAAAAGAAAAATCCACCCTTCTCTCTTTCCCTGCTTTTGAGTTTTTTTTCAAGTTCTCTCGAAATCAGATCGCTTGTTCTGGGATTTTCCAACAGTATCACAACAGAAAGATACCAAAGAAAATGAGAAAAGGGAAGGGATAGCCTGGAGGAGGCCTTGGACTAAAAGACACAGATACACTAGTAGTAACAGCAAGTTGGTTCTGAGGAAAGTAATTATACAAGTTTAATGTGGGGGGAGGATATATACTAAAAGCAATCAAGCAAACAACCCTCCCCGCCCATACCATAGTGATAGCAGTCTATGCACATTAAATATTTTTGGAAGTCTTTTTTAGTGCTTCAAATTCTGCAGATTACACAGAGAAGAGTCAGGATCGTGATTTGAGATCTGTCCACAAGCATTTGGTGATACACAGCACGAAAATGTTTGCAGATTTATTGATTGTGAATGGGAAAGCTGATATCTTGAGGTAGGTTGTCCTAAGAGATGAACAGTTACATAAAGCCTGTGAATAACAAGTAGTCTTAGTTCAGCTTGTCAGTTCTGCTGTAAAACTTTGGGCTTATTTGCATTATCTCTGCATCCTTGGTGAGAGGAGGGGGCTAGCAGTTTTCCACTTGTATACTTTAGCAAGTTAAATGTTTCTTTGACCTTTTATTTTTTACTTTGCTGTGAATTAGTACAGATAGGTCAGGTTACATAAGGGAAAAATGGTTACAAGATTTATAGTATTGTTTTGAAGAAGTCCGTATCATTATTTAAGTGGTTATTTAGGCTAATCAAATACAACAGTGTTCAAGCCCTGTCATGAATAACAGATGTGTTACATCCAGGAGATCACAGTGAGCCATGTGGTAAGCAACAGTACTGAACCTTTTTTTTTGGTACTTTCTCAAGGTTAGCCAAATTATTCCAGGGCTTTTATGCCTGTTACATCAAACAGATATCCAAAAATACCTTATTTGATCAGTAGTGAGACATTTCTTTCAAATGTTTGGCCTCAAAGGTCACTGTATTTATTTCACTGCATCTCTCCTATCTTCGTGTGAGTGGTAAAAATTTGCATTGATCAATGCTTCCTGTAGGCTTTTGGAACATGTATTTGTAACTGGGATTTGAAGGGAAAAAAACACACATGCTTTTGACAAAGGGTACAGGTCTGATTCATCACTGTGTAGCGTACTTCTATATGAAGTTAGATAAGCCTGGAGAAAAGCATTGATTGGTGACCCACATCCCCTCTTGGCTGCTGAGTCCAATCTTGTTTTACAGTGGATGAATCCTAATGATGTTAAAAATCCATCTTATGATTTTTGTGGTTAGAAAACATTACTGATGACATTGAGGTGGGTCTCTAAAAGTACTGTTTGATTGTGAGGAAGAAAAAAATGCTTCACTGAAGGCAGATGAATGCATCAAGCGTGAGCATATGAAAGATGTGAAGCAGAACCTGAAAATTGGCTCAGATCCGAGTATTTTGCACTTCACTCCTTGTTGGGCACATGACTTGTACTGAGATTGGATCCCTAGAACAAAGCAAGATGCCTAAATACCCGTGTCCCTGCACTGCCCTGAATGAAGTTCCTTGCCTCTTACTGTAGTTCATCTTGCTTCCTTGTGGCTGTTTTAAAGGTTTTTGTAACTTTAACTTAACTTTGAATTTCAGGCTTTTGCAGTATCATTAAATCCATAAAGAAAACGGATTTAATGCAAATAAAAGCAAAGCATTCCAACAACGGGTTTTTTTCCTAACCAGATCTCCAACCACCAAGACCAAAGGCTCTGCAGTCTTAACTAAACAGCAGAAGATACCAGAATCAATGTCTCCTCCAGGTACAGGTGCTAAAGAACTCTTTGATTTATTCCTTGTTGTTGGAACTTGGCACATGATCTATGTTCCAATCAATAATGCTAAATCCTACATGTTGACTGCTTGCTACCATAGCACATGAATATTTTGGGGAGGACAAAAAGCATCCTGAGCATATTTAATATTAATCCTAATTTCAGCAGTCAGGCATTGCTATTTGCATATTTTACCTCCTTTATAGAAATAATAAAATTGAAAGATTGCTTGTCTCTTAGAGTGTACTGAAAAGTTGAACTCAAGCTGATAAAAATGAATTGCTGGATTGCCTGCCAGCATGGAACTGACTGATCAGGCTGTTTCGGAAGCATGGCTCAGAGTTTTATCCTCTCAAGCAACTCCATCATCCTGGTTTTGATAAGAATGAGTTGGATATTTCTAACTCTTTGTATTGATCACACTACTGCAGTTATATCCAGTTGTAGACTCATGGAGTACCGAAAAGATACTTAGGGAAGTCTAAACAGAGATGTAGCTCAAAAGGACTTGCCTTACCCTCTTTCCTTATTACTCTACAGCCACCCAAATTGAACAGTTCATTGTACTTAAAAGACAAGTCAATGCTTATCAACTGCCACCTGGGAATGTGTACCGTAGGCACTGAAGCTAGGAGTCAGTTTCCTGGGCAACATATTCTATTCAAGCTCTGTTGCCTGGTGGTGCTTTTTATTTTAATACTTCTTTTTTTTTACCTCTAACAAAATCAAGAGATGATTCTGATATCCATTTGAAAAATCAATATTTGAAGGATTAATGAAGGATGTTTGAAAGAGAAACAGCTTTTTTTTCTTTGAGGGCAAAATATCTGTTAAATTTATCAATGTGAAAAGTTCTGTACTCGTAGTGTAGCAAATCTTGGTTCTGTTCTGCATTTGACTGAGGTGCACTTAGCAGATGTATTTTTTTCAGTAAACTGATGTTAGGTGTCAATCCTACATATAATAATCTAACGTGAGGTTTGGGGTATTTTTTGTCTGTTACTAGAGAAACAAGGTGTTGACCAGGTGCAGTCAGATGACACTCCCTCTCAGTTTTATCATTTTTAATCGAGTGCTTTTAGTTTTGTTAAAATTTAATTAATTTGTTCTTGTAGCGCAGCCCAGAATTGCATCATGATGCAGAGGAAGCAGTAGTCTATTGAAACTCAGAGGAAAAAGCCTGGAATGGGAGAGGAAAGTGATTAGTAGATTGTCGCTGTCTGGAGCGAGAAGAATTCGGATAATGTTCGTGTTCAGTCTGTTAGGAAATGCTGTTTCCCAGGGAACCAGAAGCATCTTCATTCCAAACACTTGAGTCTTATAGTGCCTGTGTCCTTACCAGCAGTGCAGTATCCAGGTGCCTCGGGGGGTGAGCGGTTGTGTGAGCCAGATGAAGTGTAAACCAGCCAGTGGCTTGACTGGTCTTGCTAGCATGGCTGTTGATACAGAGGTTTCTAAGTACTAAATCTGTGTCCTGTTCTGTTCAGTGAAATGCACTGGGAAGGGTTCTGGAGAGACACTTCCTTTACTGCTCCAGGAATCTGATTGGGAATTTGGGGAGTACAAATCTGAGAACACTCAATTTTTTCCACACCCAGAGATGCTTGTTGCATATAAGCAAACATAAGTTTCTCTATTTTAATGGTGTAAATTAGAAGTAGTTCTTTGACTTACAGGTTGCATGACCATTCTCTCCTGATGTAGGCACTGTCCCTTCTAGCAACCCAGATGTGTTTGTAGCTCAGGGCTCAGTCCAGGTGCAGGTCTGCTGAGGGGCCCGAGGATTCAGCTGGCGTGGGGCTGTGCTGCCCAGTGGTCTGTGCGGCATCGCGCTGCCAGGCGGGGAGTGCCTGGGGTAATGGGCTTGCAGAGAGGAGGTGTTTGTTGCCCTGGTCCCGCAGGAGCAGACAAGCATTTGTCCTTCTGTGTGCCTGTCCTCTGCTCCCTGATGAGCTCCTGGCAGCTGCTTCTGGGTTGTGCCCAAAGCTGAACGGATTCTGGTCTGTGTCGTCCTGCGCTTCCCCCTGCTCCCAAGTGACTCTCTGCTGACTGGGCTTCCGTTCTGCACGAGGAGTTTTTCTGATCTACAGCTGCTGGACAGACAGATGTCAGTCTGGGACAACCTGGTGGAGAGCAATTGGATCAAATGAGCAAAGTGCAGGCTTTGTGAGAGCCACGTGCCAGCTCCTCCTGGAAATCAGCGGAAGGGGGACCCAGAAGACTGCTTGTAAGGCACAGGACACATCAAAGTCAGCTACTGACGGTCAAGGAGCAGCAGGCCTTGGTGTGAAATTGTGGAATTCTCATATTTAAACTTTCTAATGGTTCTCTTAATATTGATTATCTTTATTCTTAACATGAGAATAATTATTAGATCATGTGATCATGTGCAAAAGTGATTATTTTTTTAAATGTTGGCTTTTTTCCGTGTGTGAAGTTAGAAGAATGCATACTATTTGTGGTTCTTCATTTAAGCAGCTCATTCTTTTGGGTTTTCCTTTTTTTTTTTTTTTTACTACCTCAGTTCTGCAGTTTAGAGGCTGGGCATGATCAGAGTTTTAAAAGCAAATACTTCTTGGTAGGGAGGAGTTTAATTTGGGGCTAGAGTAAGGTGATGGAAACAAGATGTTGGGAAGTGGCAGAAGACAGCTGACATCTCTCACTGGAGGAATCATGATGTTGAACTGAAGTCTTGCTTGAAATGAGAGGAAGGGCTGGAGGTGGCGTTTGAGGACGGAGTTGCGTGGGTTCAGCTGGCTGGAGGGGCCCTGCCTGATGACAACCCTCCTGCAGCGGTGGCAGTCAGACGCGGTTTCTGATCCTCACAAAGAGAACTGATACAGGCATGATGGTCTTGTGGAGCTGAGACCTCGATACCTGCAAAGAGCTGTGGATGTGCTGTCAACCTGAGTAAGCTCTTACACCTGTTGGAAGTGCCTGGATGTTATTTACAACTTACCAGTAGTTCTCAAAACAATTTACCAAGGAAGCAAATATTGTGATCTTCACCTTGTGCATGAACAAACAATGGGCTGAACAAATGACAAGACAGGATCAATCAGCCACCAGCTAAACCTTAAATCCAGATTTCCTGCATTTTAGCTACTGGTTATTCCATTGCATCATACCAGTTTTCTAACAGCTTCTTTCTCAGCCTGTTTTGAGTGCGGCATAAGAACTGGGGCTGAGGTTACTCATGTGCCTAGAAAACACCTTAGCGAACAATTAGCTTGATACAAACACTTCCAATGTGTTTCCTTTCAAAATCAAGTCTCAAGGCAACCTGTTTCCTTCCTTCCTGAATTTCATGAATTATGCTAACCAGGCCAGTGGGGATCAAAGCTATTTTTAATTTTTTGTGTGTGTGCAGCAGGCAACCTGTATGATGTTAATGCATCTCTTGCATTTACAGGGTGTCTGAAATCTCTCGTTCAACATAGTGACTTGCAGTAAATCCAAACTGAGGAAAAAATGGAGTGCTGTGATAGCTGTACTAAGGAAATTTTTCTGCCTTTTTTCTTTTGGCACATTTTTAATGTTGCAAGATGGGTGTGTAGCTGTAGTCATCTTCATTTAGGAAATAAAGATGCTGATATGAATCTGAGGTGTTACCAGCTGGGGATTTTAGTCAACTAGTCAGGTGCAATCAAAAGGAATATTCATCTTTCGTCAAAATAAAATTGAAAAAGAAAGCTCTTTCACTTTAAAAAAAAAAAAAAGGGGGGGGGGTGAGAGGGGGGAGTATTGTGGCAAGATGTTCCTTTTTACCCTTAGTGTCAATCCATAGTGTGTCAGGAAATGTGCCAGGGAACAGGGGAAGTGCTAGTGAGATACAGATCTCCCTGACAGGCCTCAGAGTATGAACATCTGCGTGGCTTGGCAGAAGTGGGAGATAGGATCTTGGTGAACTAGTGCATTTTTGAGACTTCTGGCTGAATGCCTTCTTCTTCCAGTGGACTCACTTCTAGCAGGTAGATGGTTGCTGCTGCTATCCTTCAAGTCCTGCAGCTTGAAACGTTTCCCGAAGTCACATGCAGGAGTGGCTGGGTTTGAGGCAGGCTGGGTGATGTTCTCACTGTCTGCCAAAAGATGGAGGCTTCCAGCACAAAGTAACTGTAGCGTGGTCACTTCTGGAAACTGTAAATGGCACCGACTGGAATTCAGTCCAGGATTTTAAAGCTTTGTCGTGATGCCCACTCGGTGGGGAACCAGGCTCTGACATTGCAAACTGACAGCCTGAACGTTTCCATCCTGCGATAAGCGACAACAGCGCTACGGTAACAGCTCTTGCCATGAGAGTGGGAAGTTCCTGCAATTACAGCAGCTTCCTGCCATCCCAGTATTGAGTTTTTAATGGCACTTCTTATGCTGAACTGTGGACTGAGTGCAATTTGATGGTTGAAACTTGTCCAGAGATTAAAGGAACACTGGCACCGTTACTATTTTAATCTTACTTGTAAACTAGAGCAAACGTCAGGTTGTGTGTTCTACGCGTGATTTAGCAACCTGCTAGTCTTTTAATTATCTCCTTCTTAATTAGATTGGTCTGATTATATGGTATTTGAAATAAGTGCATGTTCTTAAGTTCTTGGGGCAGTAGCTTGTGGGGAAAAACTTTATTGCTTTTCATTTAACAGGTGTTTTGTCTTTAATGCTGAAATATGGGAACATATGGTGCTTTTTCTGATGTAGCACTTGTCTAAATATCTTTGCTTTAAAAAAAAATTTTTTTTTGCAGAGCCATATAATTTTCTCCTGTAAAAACATTCCTAATGTATTTATAAAAAAACAACCAATTATTTTTAAAAAAAAAAAAGGCATGGGATTATCATATTTTTGTCATTTTAAACTTTTACTGGATGATGGTCAGGAAATTA
This sequence comes from Anser brachyrhynchus, assembly GCF_964034855.1. NCBI lineage: Eukaryota > Metazoa > Chordata > Aves > Anseriformes > Anatidae > Anser > Anser brachyrhynchus. Next base: position 9,337,953 of record NC_137696.1, on the reverse strand, counting down.
AACTGTGAACCCCTGAATAAAAAAATAAAAAAACACAACTAGTTAAAAATGTAAGGGGTGTACTAAAAAAAAACCAAACAGTGATAATTGTATGAAAAATTAAAATAGTTTCTCAAAACAACTCCCAGGTATTTTGAAAGGGTCAGCACATCAAGGTGCAGTCCCCATCATATTACTTTTAGTCTGAACTCGTGGGATGTCCCCGTCATATTACTTTTAGTCTGAACTCGTGGGATATCACTGACAGTCAGTAAACACAGAATCCTCTAACACTGTGTCCAGACTATACACGCGGTAACTGGTGCATCTTGTGTTTTGCCTTCAGTTCCGTGAATACGCTTGCCAAGTGATGGCGTTTCTTGTGCCTGAGCCAGATGAAGCTTGAGTCATGAGCGTGCATTTAAAAAATACAAACTAGCAACACCTTAGTCTATATACCAAGAAGAAAACTGAAAATGTCTCTAAGGTTTAAGACCATGACATAGTTGAAAAAGTTAGAGGAACATAAGAACCAGGGAACTTTGTACATTGCTAGGCTGCTATCTAGCATGAGAGAAAAGGAGTAGGAGGCTAGAGCCTGTTAAACTTCTTCCTAAAAATTGGGCGGAGATATTTCTTGCATGGAGTTACACAGTTCTAAAGCTACTTCTTACATAGTGGTGGGAGAGGAGGGATGCTGATTTGTGTGGTCCCCGTGAAGGAAAGTAAGTTCAGGATGTGGCTACATGGTGAGCATCACCCGTGTTACCTGTGACTCCTGGGAATGCTCCAGGGTTGGACTGGTGCCAGGCTGACCGTGGGGGGCCTTGTGCTGCCCCGCTGCTTTCCAGCAGCGAGGTTATCCAGGAGCCGACAGCTTGAGCGCACAGAGATGGGGCTGAGCAGACTTTGGAAGACAAACTGCCAGAAAATCTCCTAGCATGCCTCCTAGCAGTATGGGCAGGCTGTATGAAGCCAACACGTGAAGCTCCGGTTGGCGCCTGGAATAAATGACTCCTTGCTTGTTTTAGGAGCCAGGGAAGCACGTCAGGTTTCCTCTGTGCTGCATTGTAAACGCCGAACCAAACTCTGATCTGTAAACCTCAGAAAACACAATGGAGGGTGAAGCATCTTCAGTCTCCAGGAAAGGAGAGAGCAAGCAGCTCTCTTGGCTGTGTCTGGGGAGCATGGGGGCAGAGAACTCTGTTCCCCAGAGGGGTTACTCATGGAGCAGCAAGTGCACAATTGCTGGAAGCGGAAAGGAAAGAGAAGGACGAACCGAGCGGGATCTCCTTCCCCTCGCTCCTGAAAGCAGGCACTGGGTTCAGAAGCTGATTGCCGTCTCTAGGGAAATGCCACTCGTGTTAAGGTAGTCTTGTAGTTGCTCAGAAGAGGATTTGTAGTTTGTATTTCTGTTTTATTTTGTGTTATGAAAAAGAAACTAGGCAGATTCAGAGTTCTGCTAAAGAGCGCAGAGATTGCAAAGTGAAGGATTTAAGGAAGGAAAATGTCATAATCCAGTTACCCAAAGTTGGCTCATGCTGCTGTGGATTTTGATGAATTTGTGCTGTTTTTAACAGCGTCCCTGCTTTCAGAAAATGGAGATTCAGGGAAGCAGGATTAGATTATAGGGGCAACCAGCACTCCAATATTTCCAAACTTGAAATTGTAAGAAGTGTTGTAGGTAATGGCTACTTATCTGTCACTGTTTGTGGGTGATAAATGAAACAAAGGGTTTTCTTACAGACTATGCAGGTCTTTTATGTCAGTTGCAGATATCAAAGTGATATCCCACCTCCCTTCTTCTGCTGTCAGATGAAAAATAGATGTATTATAGCATCTAACAGCCATGATGTAGCTGCCATTGTGGTAGCACTGACCCTGGCTGGCTCTCAGTGGGCGCTCAGGACTTTTACTTCCATGGCATCTCAGAGCTGTCTGGGGCTTTTGGTGTCTTGAGAACTTGATGGTGCCTACCACAGGTCTGCTGTAATGACTGAGACTGAAGAAGTGTGACTGCACGTATTTTAGCAGTCCTAGCAGCTGGTACTGTAGAAATGTGAGTTTCTTTTTATACACCATCTATTCCTCTAGCAAAGCTCTCTGTAATTCCCCTGCATATTGGAAGGCAGAAGTCGTTATTAATTTTGTAAACAATGGCTGTCATGACATCTGTGAAAAGTCTGTGTTAGCTGAAGGACTCTGCTACTGGATCTGAGCTTTCTTACTTAAAAAAGGAGACAGCAAAATGTGTTTCCTACCCACTTTTAACTAAATTAATCTTAATTTCTGAAAGCCACTACTAGGAGTCCTTTGATTATTGCTGTCAAAAAAGCAATTACAGTAGAGCAAGTAATTGACTAACATTGATAGAGAAACTAGCACTGTAAAGTATTTTATCTGTTATACAGGGCAGACGGTCTCTTGTCTCCTTCTACAAACACAATTTAGACTATCTGCAGGTAAGAATGGGGGTAATCCAATTATTTGGATTCTCAGGTTTGCTGCTTAAGTTCTCTTATAATTTGTTGCTACAACAATATGTACTCTTAAAAGTTTGTCAGCTCTTTCCCTTTGAAGTGCAAAATTTTCTCTGCCTGCTTTAATCTGGCTGCATTTTACTTAAGATTCAGCCGCGAAATTGGACAGATTCAGCAATATGGCAGAGAGATTGAGTCCAGCAGTACGTAAGGGTCTAATCAAGATTTCCAGGGGAAGATCCAGATGGCTTTCACTGTGTTGTTCTTTCACCATGGTAGAGCTGCTTAAAGGCTTAGTGATGTGCGTGTCAGTGTAATCAGAATGATCCATCAGGCCAGGAACAATGCATGTTAGTCTGAAGTAAAATGTAGCTTAGTAGTTGTGTTTGGCTGCAGCCTTTTTAACATACTGCATCTGCTGCTTCCATGTGCAGAGCCTTCTATCTTTGGCCCTGCATTGTGGTCCTTTCTGTCCGGCTGTAACCTGCTGTGCTGAAGTGGTGCTATTGACCTGCGTAAACTTTCCTGTGTCTTCCTCCTTGCCAGTACAAAAGCAGCTTTTGCTGACTTGAGGACTTGGTCTTTTAAAGGGCGAAGTATTCTTCATTAGACCTGGCACTGCAAGAAATCATGTGCTTCAGGGAGCTGAAGAACACCTAAAGTTCAGACCATGTTGATAAGTAAACTTTAATTAAATCTGGGCTTAGAAACTATGCTTTGGGCATTTCAAAAGCTTATGTAGGTCAAACCATAGATAATGTTGACCAGAATCCTCAAAAAGAGGAAAGGTCTGGCCTCGTGTTTTCTTCCTGCAGCACAACGCAGCGAGGGAGGGTGGCAGTGCCTGTGGAGGCACCGCTTCATGCTTTCTGTGCCACGTTTTTTGGTGCCTGTAGTATGTTGGGTGAAGCCTAGGAAGAAATAGGATGAACTTCTTTTGCATGCTGGAAAAAGATTAGTGTGTGTGTCTTCTGTCTCTCCAATACAGTTTGTCAGAGAAACTTGGGATCCTATCCAGACGCGGTGTGACTTTGTCGTTCAGGCAGCACTGCGCCTGTTCTCCTGAAGGCTGCCTTTCACCCACACCAATACGGAAGTGTATTGCTGTAAATCTGCAAGTGGCTAAAGGGATGAGACTCTAAAATGCTTGCTTACCCTTGATCCACCTTTGATAGTGGGTGGAGTATTTTTTGTAGCAAGATGGGGATGTAGGAATTCCTCCTGGTTCCTCTTGTTTAGTCCTTGTCTAGCAGCCACTTAAATGACAGAGTGCTGTCTGATTAATGTACAGTCTTCATTTGTGGCAGCATGAAGTCCCTGTGTGTGCCTGTGCCTTAGCCCTTGGAAACAAACAAAAAACCCTGTTAACTGACTGAGGGAAGAAACCGACGATTCATTTTGTGTGTACCCTTACATGGCAATATTTATTAACTTAGGGGACCACTTGCTTCAGTTTAAATCAAGTTGAAAATGTTCACTCAACTGTGTAAATACGATAATAGATATACAGATGGATAGTTGTATCAGATTAATTAAAGTAAAAGCAATGGATTAATTTCAGTTATAGAGATTGTTGTGCATTGCTCGATAGTTGTTGAATTAGATGTTGCATAGATGCGAGGCCCCATTTAACTAACATGTAAAAATGCCATAGGCACACTATTTTAAACTTCTGCGGTAGGATCTTGATGTGCTTGCTGCTGATCAAATCTCCAAGACACCACGTGGACCTGCTTTCACAGGAAAATAAACAGGTGTGGGCAATATTCACCTCGCACCCTCTTCCTTCCATGCAGTGTATATGCTGTCGTACAAACCTCCAGGTAGGATGTGAGCTACTTCTTTAGGAAATTTTAAGTCTATGTTTCAAAGGGACAGGTCAAGCACAAGCGTGTTAACGCATAGATTATATTGTAGCTGTTCAAATATACAGGCTGAGAGTCAACAAGTAGAAGAGAAAGTAGGATTAATACAAGAATGTTGCCAGTCTATTACTATACTGAGGGCCGGAAATAAGGCCTGCTCTGTGCAAAAAATTAGTATTACAAACCTCTGTGAGACATTCTTGCTGTACGCCAGGATATGTCTAATGCTTCAAAAGAATAACTGTATGTGTGTAGCACTCAAGCTGTTATGTTGTGAACTGATTATGTTTCTGGAAACTGGAAAGATGTTTTGCCTATTTCCTTTTGCCATTGCTTTGGTTACAGCAAAAGGCCAGCAGTGTTTGCTTGCCTGGGAGATGATGGCACATGGATAAGATGACTTCTCGAGGAAATGCAGATTTTACTCAGTGGTATATTAAAATATTAAAAGTCACAATTACTGTGGATGGGATTTTGGCCATGTGGTTTGGAGCTTTTTCCTCTTACACCAAGGAATTGTATGAATTGTTTCACTGCTTTTCAGGAAACTAGAACTAGGTAGAGAAATGTGGTGGTGATGGTTGCTGTTGAAGGTGTGGAGAGTGGGATGTACAGGATTGTGCAGCCTTCAGATGGGGTTCTGCTGTGCTGCAGCTATTTTTGTCCCTTCAGATGAGGTTAAAGTCAGCGCAGACTCCCATTGACTCCTGTTTCTGCACAGCTGGCCTGTGAATAGGCATGAAGAAAGCCAAATGAACTTCTACGAGGCAGCACAGGGTAAGAGGAAAAGTGATCAAAATCTTGCAGTAGATGAAAAGCCTTGTAACTCCATGTAGATGAAATCAAGCATTTTTAAATTTATCAGAGGCTTTTCTGTTTAAAGCTTGTTTTTTCTTAATATATCAGACTGAAAAAGCCAACTGATTTGCCTGTTTTCCACAGCCACGTGTCATACTTGAATATTCAACTTTTTGCCTAAAACTTTGCTTCCCACAGTAATTGAAGTAGGACAAATCCATGTGTGTGTAATGAAGGAAACAGCTGGGGCTGGAATAAAAGCTGAGCACAGTTAGGCACACGTAATGCATCCTTTAGAACACAAACAGGGGATTCCTCAAGAAAAGAATGGCCAGGAAACCATGGGGAGGAGGGACAGGGGGATTTAGAAAATGCTGAAATTGCTTTTATTTCATTTTTGGTAGGAAGGAGAAAGGGATTTGAATGAGAAATTGATTGTACACAGTTTGATCCTCTTGTAGAAATACTGCCATTGATTTCTAGAGGAAGAGGATGTAGCTGCACTGTATGCCTATGATTCAGTTCTTTTCTATTGATATAGACTCTCAGATTTTTTTTTTTTTTTAAGACCACCACAGAAAACAACCAAAAAGACCCCACAGCAAATTTGGACCTGGTGCTTAGGGACATGGTTTAGTGGGTGACGCTGGTAATAGGGTGATAGATGGATCAGATGATCATGAAGGTCTTTTCCAACCCTAATGATTCTATGATTCTACGAAATAAGCAAACAAAATCTTCTGGATTGCATGGAGATGAAATTAACTCTTCCTTCCTTAATATGATTGCTCTGCCAAAGCCATGGGGGATCAGGGGAGATTTGCCTTGAACTTTAGTCCTCAGACCTACCTCAACTTTGCTGAGAAGTTCGGTAGTTGGAAAGGTTTGGTCATTTTCTAAAAATCCAGTAGATCCATGAAGCTGCGACTTTCTCGACTTTCTGATTTATTTTGAGCTCTGAGGAATATAATGTGAAAACCTATGCAGGTTCTACTAGCTGGCCAGAGACTGCAGTCAGTTCAATAAAAGGCACAGCTAAATTTACCATGATTAAATGCTGCTTCATGCATGGACTAGAAGCTGTGGTCTTGTGCTGTTGATTTGATGATTTATTACCTTTAAAACTGCAGAAAAAACACGCGGAATTCGTTTTTGATGGATTATTCATGTTATCACCTGTTTGTACCCCTTGGAATCTCTTATACAATCGATAAACGTTTTTTTTAAAAATCCCTCAAAAATAGAGATTTTAAAGTTGTGCCTTTCACAACCAGAATGCTCCCCTTTTTCCCCCAGAGATGTTTTCCCTATGTCTAGTGGCACACTACACTGCAAAAGATGTTTATAGCTGCCTTCATGTTGGTTCAGCCAAGTCACTGGTCTTACCCTTTCATGCTCTCAGGGGATGACTTGAGCTGTGCCTAGGTCACTCCCACGTGGTCCTCTCCTACCCTCTGCAGTTTCCAGCCTCAGCCTTGCCAGGGAGCCCACTCATCGTGCTGTGCCCACACCTGGGCTCGCTCAGCTATGGGGTTTGCAGCCCTGAGTTATGTACCTGCACTTACCTTTCAGCTGCTAGGGGAATAACCAGGGCTGGCATTATCAAAGACTGGAAAGCTCTGGGGAGAATCCAGTGCAGGATGCAGAGGGGAGGAGTATGTCAGAGCCATCCTCTCTCACAGACAGACAGCCATGCGGTGGATGTTGGCTCTCTGGAGGGCAAATGCCCAGTGGCATGGGTCTTGGGGGTTTCTGCTGCTGTACAAGAGACGTGGGGTTGACTCTGGCACTGTGGGGATTTGAAAATAACTGTACTGTTTCCTTAGTGGGTTCCTTAATCTATGTAAATGTATACAGCCAGTCTGTACTGGAAATCTCATTCTGGTAATCCTGAATATACAAAATGAGCTGACGATGTGCATTGGATCCTGTAGGTGACCAATGCACGTTGACCTTGGCAGGGCAAGAAACAGCTCAGCAGTTGAACAGCTCAGCAGCATCAGGCATTGCACTTGCAGTTGTCTACTGATGGAAGCATCGGTGTCAACAGGGTTTGGAAATCCATGGAGTTAGGCAGCACAGAGTAAAGGCTTTGACAGTCTCGCTAGCACCTATGTGTTGGACTTAAGTGACAATTTTCAGGTGCTTAGTGGCTTTGGTCCTTACCCTACATACATCTGGTGAGCCAATGGCTTTGCTGTGGCCAGAGGTTGTTACATAATCCTGCTTCACACAGGCTCTCATGCAGTTCCAGGGTGGCAGAAGGGCTCAGCGCTGTCTTAGCTAACAAAAGCAGAGGCTCAGTGTATTTCTTTCTTTATTTTTAGATAAAAAGCTAGACTTTGCAAGCAAGGCTCTTCTCATTGTTTGTGGGATGAGCAGGGTCAGTCTGGGTTATTACCTGGATTTTTAGCCTTCGGAAAGAGCACAGTGTTTTTTCTTTTTATAAAGGAAGTGATTGGAAAAAACATCTTTTGAGTCAGTCATAAATACTGTCAGGGACAAGGCTGAAATATTAAGCTGAGATTCTTTCTACTTGTTTTTGAAGTCCTGAAGACCAAGAAAATCAGTTTTTCCAAGGTTCTTCGCAAAGTGAAGAGAAACTCTGCTCTTCTGTCATCACAACACCTATTTATTCTCTTGATCACAAATATCTCTTATCTCATCTTCTTGCCCCTGTTTGTTCCCAGTACCCTGCCACCCTTCAGCATTACATTTTTGGAGGAGAAAATAGGCTTAGTTACAAGCAAACCTGCCTGCTGAGGATGGAAGAGATCTGAGATGATTTCCTTTCTGGGAAAAAGTCCCTTCTCTGAGCTGCTTTTTCTCTTGGAAATGCTGTCTTCTGTGTTGAAGATGTCACAACACATCTTTAGAAAATACAGAGCTAAGCAATTTCAAAACACATCTTATAGCAGATCTCTGCCTCTTGTGGCTGGGAAAGTGAGTAACTATCAGGTGACTGCAACTCCCCGTACTCTGATTACCTGAGAACAGCGGCAGTGCCCTCAGAGCTGCTCACCGCTGATTGCTATAAATTTTAGATAACTAGCCCTGCAGAGCAGCAAAGCAGCAAATGTTCTGCTTGATAAAAATCCATTGTGGTTATTCTTTGTAAGTCTCCCTGTTTTGATATCTGTCATCTTGGATTTATCAGGATGATCAGCGTTTGGACTTGCATACTTATATCTGGCTGGACTGGCTGATGAACAACTGTGGTCATGGAACAGACAGTTTCCTTAAAGGGCTGTTGGCATCTCAGCCTTCACCCTTGGAAAAAAACAGTGTAAAATGTGAATGAATGTTGATGTTGCAGTAAACATGGGTTTGTTTTCAAGGACTAAGCTTTATGCTCAGTGTAAGTCATAAAGCAATGTTCTCAATACTGACTTTGGGAGTGTCAAGTCATCAAACTTCTGTTACGGAAAAATTGTTTCATACTAGACAAATGTCTCAGGTCAAAACAGCTGTCTTCATCTTCCTCAGCAGCTAGACCTACGCGGATTCCTCACTGGCTCTCAGAAATGTTCCTCCTTTGGCTCTACTGGTACATACACAGCACTGCATGGACCTAGTGGAACCACCTGGGCCAAATGGGAGACCTGTTCGCCGTTCTCCCCAGCACGGGGGCTGCCCATGCTTCCTGCCGATGTTCTGCCCTACTGCTCAGGAGCTCAAAGCACAATTCTTTCAGAACCACCCAGCATTGGCTTTGCTCTCAATAGTGCAACATGTTTTGCTGTCTGCTTTTGCAAATGCAGCCATAGTTTCTCTTCAGTTTTCACTTTCTTGACAACATAAATAACTAAAAGTTTATCTTTTTATTACTGTGAATAGTAGGGATTTTTTTGAATAAGGCTGAATCTCATCATAGATTTAAAACAGAAGCTTATTGTTGGTACTAGAGGAGACACTAAGAGTTGTTACTCTGCTTTAGACAGGATCCTATGACCGCTCTAGGAAAGTTTGGATGGAGGATGATCAAACTAGCTCTCTTGCAGAAGTGTTTGGTGTGGCAGACTAGGCTTAATTTTTATATAAGACAACAAGGTTTGCACTTAACTCTATATGTTTCGCTTTAGCTTTTGCCAACTGAATGACAAAGGGATGGCAACAATTTTGTAAAGAAGTGATGAATGTCTGTCTTGGAAATCCCAAAGAAGTCTGGAACAACTCTGTTGTGCATGAAATCACTCCGTCTCTGCACCTGAAGTGGCTGACGTGGTTGAGTGGGAGCTTTGGTTCTCAATCTGGAAGCCAAAAAAGCTTTTATGCATGAAGCACCCCAAAACACTTGACTACTGAGAATTAAGTAAAGCAATTGATTTTGTGGCGTGTGTGTGTGTTTTTTCTTCTTTTTCCTTCTATATTCTTTACATTTCGTTAGGGAAACCAAAAGAAAATCCTTTCCCAGATCGGAGATTTCCCAGGTGGGGAGTGTCAGCAGGAATCGTAAAGCCTTGTGAAGGGCAGAAGGACAGCGGAGAAGTGCCAGGCATAGTTTATAGGCAGTATTCCTTACACACAATGCAATGAGTAGTTAAAACAACGAACAGATGTGCTGTTGAGGTTTGAAGATGCTGTACTGGAGCCAAGAAAAAGGTAGAAAGCTGGGAAGCACTGGTGCATGCTGATGGTGACTTTTGTCTAGATATAAGACACAATTAGCAGGTATTTTGAAGGTAAATAGAGATTGCAGAATGTCAGAACTTTAATCTGCTCATGAAATTTATACCAGGGCTGTTTAGAGTTATGTCAAACGTGCGGGATCTGGAAACGCATCCCGTGTCAGAGTGCAGAAGATCAGTGTTCTCTTCAAAAGTCAAATTCTCGTGCTGAGTAAAAGTGTGAGGGGATTACTCGGGGAGAGACAGGCAATTGTACTAAGTCAGTAATTGCTGTGGTATCAAATGCTGAATGCCACTGTCTGGTTCTAAGTTCTAGTGATGGTTTGGATGTCGTGTCAGAAGAGAGAGATCAGAAGGGAAGTGTCCAGGAATATGTTGCAGTAGTCTAGGTGCTGACACTATTTTTGGAATCTTTACACTTGCCTAGGCAGTATCTTGATTTCATCAGGAAAGACTGATTGTGTATAGGGTTTTGCAGTGAAAAGGGAATCATGATGATGTTTTTCTTGAGGCCAGTTCTCATCTCACAGACATTTCTAAACTTCTCCTTTCTCCAGTAAGAGGTGGGTCTGATTATAGGACCTAGTTTAATTCAGTAACAGCTGGAAAATAGTGTTTTTTAACTTATTAACACATTTTTCTTGCTGCTTTCACTTTTTCTTTTATTTTCTTCCCAAAAGAGTTTTAAGAAGTGCAACAACACTGTAGTCTGTAGTGAGGAGGGAAGAAAATGATTCCTGACTAAAGCTGTGAAAATTAAATATTTCATTTTCTTCAGCAGTGGTGAGAGAAGGACCTTGTGAATGTGAATGCAGGGACAATCTTGTGAATGCAGGGCCATCCAGCCCCTGCAGCCACAGAGACTGGGTACTGCTTCGTGTTGGTGGTCCAAATAACTGAATAAATGTTTTAAAATTTTAAGGGCTGGACGCCAAATTCTTAGCTAACGTAAGGTGGCATATTGCAACAGACTTCTGATTAAGATTTTTGGCTTAGATTTTCAAGTCTTCAAGCCATTTCATTCGTTACATCAAATAATGACAGCTCTTGTAAAAGCTGTAGAGATTCTGAAAGATAGCAAAGATACTATCCCAGTGATGCTTAAGTTTTTCTTTTGTATTTTTTTTCTGTATCCTGACTTGTTAATTAAAATAAGAGCAAAGTTTAGCCAGTAAGCACAATCAGTGTATGTTATGTAATTCATGGTACAGACTTGAGCAAAGCTGTGTACTGCGCAGTAGATCTGGCTGCAAGGTGAGGCAGCAGGCACCCGGGGCCAGAGGCAGCACTGTCACTGCAGTCAGCGTAACTGCCTTAACCTTCACCTGATCACAGAACAGTGCTGAATGTTTTGTGTTTTTTTTTTTTCTCTTTTCTTTTTGCCTTTTTTTTTGAGGAACCCCATGTGCATAACATAGATCTCGCTAAATTTCAGCATTTTTTTAAGCACTCATTTCATTATCATGGCACCTGGTATGCACAGTTGGCTCCAAACTCTTGCCTGTCTACCTCATTTCTAGAAGTCTATGGAAAAGGTACAGTTTTGGGGCTGTCTCAATAGTGCTGTAGCTTTGAATGATCTTTTCTTAATGAGCTGACAGCTTAAGCAGGGCCACGTGTATTTTATAGTTTGATGCACAAAGAAAGCTAGTGGCAAATCCAAAGGTGATTGATGCAGCAGCAGAACTTGAAAAATAAGATGAATTGTACTGTGGATAGAGTTGTCTGGCTTTGAATATTCTGCTTTGCGGTTCAAAGCTAGGGAAATCGAGCTTCATAGCCTACTTCATGGGTTATTTTATTTGTGAGTGAGCAGCTGAGTTGGGACCTTTTTAGCCTGACTTGAAATTACAGCATGGTGATTTTCTGATAAATAATCTGTCTCCTGGCCTTTTCTGAGGCTTTAGGGAAAAATGCAAGCTGCATGTAAAGCTGCAAGAAGAATAAGCTGTATTTCACTTTTGTAGGTTTTTTTTTTTTAAACCTTAAAGGTTTAAATTTCAAAGCTTCCTAAAAGTAGAATTCCCATTATTTCTTTGGAATGGTAAAGGAAACCTTCAGAGAAGAAGCATTATTGTTGGGCTAAAATGGAATATCCAACTTGTTACAGCTGATGGGTTGCTCGCATTAGTCTCTGTCTCTCAGCAGCAGTTTGGGCTTCCCAGGGGTCTGGATGAGAATTTCTGTTCACTTCAGAGCAGGTGAGGGCACAACGCGGATGCCATCACAGTGGGGTTGAACAGTAGGACCCATCTCTTACTTGAAACAGCACCCATATTATGCTGTATTTTCTGTATTTTGCTATTGATGAACATAAGGCTGGCCTGTGACCTGCAACGCGGGTCTCTCTGCTGGCACACGGCTCTCACTACACCAGTGGGTTTCAGGTGAGAAGAAATAGTGTTCCTTGCCTGGACTCCACCAGTCTGCCACCTGACAATCAGGTATTTGTAGCATATACGCCAATGCTGAAAGTGCCGCTGTTCTATCTGGGACACTTCAGTTACTATATTTAACGCTGTTACCTCTAGAGAAAAACTGTGGCTTTTGTTTTGTTAATTTTTTCTTAGCTTGCTCTAAGCTTATGCCACATGTCACTCCTTTCTGCCGCTAGAAAACTACTGCCATATGTCTGGAGGTTTCTAAACAAGAATAAAAGACTTTCAGGCAAGCAATGAGATAAAATTGGCACAGTATAGGATTGAACTGAAAATGTTAGGCTACTGCTATGCCTTCAAATGCCCTTTCACCAAATAAAAAAATCTGTCTTTAAATACATGGTGGGGACATGAAAAGACAGTGGCATTTGAAAGAGAACAAAGAGAACATCTGCAGAATTCACAACTGAGATGTGAGTGAGTACAGGTAGAAAACCCCAATAAAGTAGTAATTGAACAAAGATTTTCCCCAGAGGAAGTCTCAAATACTTGTCCTTCTGCCGCTTTTTCTTAAAAAGATTCAAATGTCTTTGGGAGTAAAAACACATTATGGATAGTGTTTGCTTAACATGTGAGTTGTGCTCGGAAAAATTCTGTAGCAAAACGAACTTATTCAGCTTACTTAAATATAGTAAATTTGTCCAGTTCCGGTAGAACTTGATGTAAAGTCATTATATTGTATCAACAGAAATATTAAAAAAGATATTCTATTGTGCTACTGCTAGCAGTCCTCTCCCACTTTCATAAAACTTTCCTTGGTGATGTGAATCGTGTGCTGTTGCTTAAATTCGTGAAGCTAAAGAGCACACAGGTCACCCCCATGCGAACGCTGCACTGTTCAGCTAGGATGACTTTAGTAGGGACACGTGTGGCACTGGGTGCTGCTAGGTTGTGTGGGATTGTGAATGCTAGGGAGCATGGAAATAGGTGTATATTTTGTATAAGCTTTATAGTAGTAAGTGAAGTTCTGGTCATCTCTGTCTCAGGGACAAAAAGGAGTAAGTTGGCGAAGGACGATAAAAAGACTTAATTTTTGAAGAGAGGAGGGAAAAAATGGAGATATATAAAGGATGAGTAATGGCAGAAGACAGATTGAAGCTTTACTTCTCTCCTAGAGAGTGTAGGAGATACTCTGTAAAATATAAAAGCAAGTAATTCAAAGTCCATGGAAGAAATGTAAATGTTGTTTAAATACATAAGTAAAATTTACAACCAGTAGAGGTGGTTGATTCTTAAAAACGTGGTTATAATAAAAAAATCAAATATGAGTGTTGGGAATGTTTAGGGTCAACATAATCAGCTGGAACACGTTGTTCCACAATAAATCTATTTCAGGATTCTCTTTACTCCTGTCTACTAAACAACCAGGTGTGCTCCCTACTACAGGGGACATCTTAACCAGGGGTTTTCTGGCTGGTCTGCAGCATCTTGAACTATTGCATGGTGGAGACTAGTCTGCCTCAGTGCAGTAATTCCTGGGTTGCTGAAACAGCAAATTGATTTGTCCACTTAATGGCTGTATTTACCCTTTTACGCTGAAGCTTCATTTCATACATCCATCAAATGCTTGCATTAGTTATGTTTTTTTTTTTTGTTGATCACTTCAGTTTTCAGAGACTTGCTCATTTGGTGGGGAACCTTGAGTCGAGAGGCTGCCTGTATGTGCAGTGTAGGTGCAGCTAGTCTGCATCATTTGGCTTGCGTGCAGTGAGCTCATCCTGAGGATGCTTTGATTTTTGAAGTCTGTGAGCATTAAATACTGTAGCCTCTTTTAGTGCAAGTGGATGGTTATAATTAAGGGAATTTGCAAGTAGAAAACTTTGTTTAGGCTATCTGTAGAGAAATAACACCATATGGATTGAGTCCTGAAGACATACACACATTTTGATATGAAAATGTGACTGAACAGTTAGGAAAGAGATTGAACAGACATAAACACGAAACAAGGATGAGGAAGAAGCCCTCCAGCAGTATCAGGAAGTCAGAGAAAAGGCATTACTTATGTATTCAGCAGATTCAAACAGGGCAGGAGCTCAGGACCAAATCCCAGAGTGCTTCATTTGGGGCTCTGCCCCCCACCCCTTCCCCTAGTTCCCCAGCAGTGTGACGGGGAGTGCTCTGCAGTGCTGTGTGCATGGCAGCTCCCCCCTATAGCTCTCTGCAACCCCCTATGTTTTTCACAAAAGGCAATGTTTCTTTCAGGACTCTGCCTGACACCAGGTGGGAGAAGGTCAAGACACCAGTGACTGTTGTATCACAACTACGAGTCCAAAGGTGTCGTAACTTCAAATTGCATCTTCTTGACCTGTGCCCTCTGCTATCCTGGCCCTCTTTTTCTGATGTAATCATAATTTATTATCCCTTATGGCTTGACCTGGAATATCCAAATCTGTTGGTGAGCAGAGAAGACTGACTAGGTTGGATTTGTTCTTCATCTGCTGCAGCAGATGTTGGCTGCTGCCCTTCTGCTGCTTTCTCTCTGGGCTTTCCCTGCTGTATCTGACTCGCATCAGCCTTGTAGGCCTGCAGTTGCAGGACTGCAGCAGCATCCCCAGTGTCTCCAGCACTGTGAAAACACAAATGAATATTGTCCTTTCCACAAAGAATATGTATGCACTACAAGAACAATAAGAGGCGTGCAGCGAGAGCTACACCAGGCAGCTGTAATGATCAGTGTGGTTATAAATACATTGTTTATTGTTTATTTATATATAAATATATATTTTGCATTCTACGTGTCTAGCTAAAATTCCTTTTCCCATGAATTCCCCCATTCATCTCCTAGTCCCCTAGCTGCTTACCAGCTTTGGTGTATTTCATTTTCTTAAAGTGAAAAAAAAAATTAAAAATCAAAAAGGACTTATGAAATGATTTGTGGCTTGCAGTTTCCTGTGGGGTATGGAATTAGGTCATTTGAAGGAATTTAAATTCTTGACTAGAAAGAGGTGAAAGGCTAGTGTTTGCTTCATTTGTCATTTTGCTAGAAATGTAATAAACCCGAGGTAAGGGACTAGGATATTATTGTTCTTGGGTTGATAACAGCTGCATGGAAAGTACTGTTCAATTCTTTTACATTACAGAACTGCCAAATTATAAACAAACTCAGTGGAACACAAGAAGTTCTTATGAATTTTATCTCTTCCACTTTACGATGTGCAATATCCTGCCCTTTATTAAACCACCTAAGGGAGGGACAGTGAGATGCAAGGAGAAGCCTGTTACTGTTCCCCAAGGCCTACTCTGTCCCTCACTTATTTAACTTCTCATTTTTATGAAAACTAAACTCTCTCCTCTGGATGTGATGTCGTGCTGTCTGACACGTGTGCACACAAACTCCATGCAGAAAGCCCTGTAAGGAGTCGGTAGCTTGTCTGCCTGCACAAGGCAGAGCCGGCTCCTGTTCAGCCCCCCAGGCACACACTTCTTGGACTCTTCCTGCAGGCCTCTGGCGGTGAGGGTTGCAGTTTGCCTGGGCGATCCGTACCAGGGCTTTGCTGCTCTCCTTACAGAGCTGCAGGGAATGGTGAGCTCTTCGTGAGCTTGCCGAAATGGTTCAGAAGGTGCTTGTTTGTTGAAAGGCGAAATCTTCCTTTCCCCTGTGCTGGAAAGTGATTGTGGTGAAGACTTTTTATATACCAATTTTACATTCCCTCTTCTTTAAGTACACTTATATTTTGTGTGTCTGTTAGCACGTTTACACCCACACCCTTAGCAAGTTGGGTGTCAAATCCCCTAATCACGGTTAAAGCATGCAGCATTTCACCAGTGCACTTCTGCAGCCAGGTGTGGTGGTGGCCTCTTCTAAGGTGCTCAGGGGCATGCAGAGCATGGCCAGTTCCTTGTTGTCTGAGGGACACGGTGCTAAACCCTATTTCTGCGTGGCAAAAGGGGTAACTTCTGTGTTCTGCCTGTTAGCTCACATCTGGGGGAGAAGTCTGAGCTGGAGGCTTCACCTTCACCTAGAGCCAGAGGAAAGATGAGCAGCGCTTTGCATTAGATTCTGGGTCACAGTTTTATTCCTTATTATATTTTACTTCTTAGGTTATAAATTTAGAAACCCATTAAAGTTTTGTCCTTATGGATTAGGCATACTTACAGCAACTATGGGATGTTCTCTGAAGGACATGATAGAATTGTTGACAAGATTAAGGACATACTCAGGGTGTCATCCAATGCCAACAGAAGTTAGTGAGGAGCCTTCACTGGCTACTCAGGGGTTTGTCTCTGGCATTCAAAATGTTATGGGAAGAAAAAAGCTTGTTTTATCTCCCAGACAAGTAATAACTTATTACTACTTTATAATAGAAACTATGGGCATTGATTTCCCATAGATTTATGTGTGGTGGTTTTTAAGACTAATTTTTATAAATGGTTTCTGTTTGCAGATGTAAGCAATCTCTTCTTGCAGGGTCAGTACAGCTACCATTAAGCAAACATTTGTTATTAGCAGTTTTTTTCTAAAAGCTTAATTTTGCTTAAGCATTTGTTTTCAAATCAGAATATCTGAAAAATTGCAAAATGGAGAAAAAAAAAATCACAGAATTGCAGGGGTATGAACGGACCTCTGGAGATTATTGGGTCCAACTCCCCTGCCAAAGCAGGATCCCTAGAGCACGTTGCACAGGTAAACGTCCAGACGGGTCCTGAATATCTCCAGAGACTCCACAACCTCCCTGGGCAGCCTGTTCCAGTGCTCTGTCACCCTCACCGTGAAGGAGTTATTTCGCAGGTTGGTGCGGAACTTCCTGTGCTCTGTTTTGCGCTCTCACAGAGGCACAAGCAACATCGCTTATTGGCCTGGCTCTGGCCAGCGGCAGACCCTTCTCTAACGTGGCGCAGTTTCCGGATTCTTCTCGTAGAACTCACCCTGATGGCCCCCCCGCTACCAAATCCTTGTCACGTAAACCCACTACATAAGGCAAGAGAACTTATAAATGGTTTGAAAGAGATTTATTGCAGCATGACTGAAAAGGAGGAGAAGAAAGAATTATACATGGCACCTCCTAGTACAAAAAAGACAGAGCTCTCCATGAAATGATCGGTTGGCAGATTGAAAACAAACAGAAGAATGTGCTTCTTCACACTTCACGCAGCTGAGCTGTCGGTCTGGCTGCAGACATGGTAGATGCCAAAAAGTGCCGCAGTGAAGAAAGCACCCAAAGATGCACGTTGAAGAAGTCCTCAAGGGCCGCAGTGAAGAAAACAAACAGCTACACGATGAAGCACTCCTCCGGGCCTGGAATGAGAGAAAAACACCAAATGTTAGAAGCTGAAGCACTTCTCAGGGGCAACAAGGTGAAAACAACCAAAAGCTCCATGATGAAGCTCTCCTCAGGGAAAACATGGTGAGGAGAACCCCAAAAGCTGGACAGTGCAGAACTCCTCAGGGCTGCAGTGAAGTAAACACCACAAGCTGCACGCTGAAGAACTCCTCTGGGTAAACATGGTGAAGAGAACCCCAGAAGCTGGACGGTGCAGTACTCCTCAAAGGCTGCAGTGAAGAAAAATCCAAAAGCTGCTCGACAAACCAATCCTCAGGGGCCGAAGTGAAGAGAACCAGAAGAGCTGCATGATGAAGAACACCTCAGGACCGTAGTGAAGAACACACCAAAAGCTGCACACAGAAGCACTCCTCAGGGGCCACAGGGAGAAGAAAACACAAAAAGCTCCACGAAAAATTACTCCTCAAGCGCCACAGGGAATGGAGCTGAATGGTGAAGCCCACCTCAGGGGAAACGTGGTGTGGGGAAAACCCCCAAGAGCTGCCTGATGAAGAACTCCTCATAGGCCGCAATGAACAAAACACCAGAAGCTGCACGCAGTAGCACTCCTCAGGGCCTGGAATGAGAAAAAAAACCACCAAATGTTAGCAGATGAAGCACTTCTCAGGGGCAACAAGGTGAAAACAATACCAAAAGCTCCATGATGAAGCTCTCCTCAGGGAAAACGTGGCGTGGAGAACCCCAAAAGCAAGACGGTGTTGAACTCCTCAGGGCCGTAGAGAAGAAACCACCAAGAGCTGCATGATGACGCATTCCTCCGAAGTCCCAAAGCGAAGAGAACCCCAAAAGCTGCACAATGAAGAACTCCTCAGGGACCACAAGGTGAAGAAACCACAAAAAGCTCCACGGAGAATTACTCCTCAAGTGCCACAGTGAAGAAAATGCAAAAAGCTGAATGATGAAGCACTCCTCAGGGGAAATGTGGTGTGGAGAACCCCAAAAACTGCATGACGAAGACCTCCTCAGGGGAAACGCAGTGAAGGAAACACAAAAAGCTGGATGCAGAAGCACTCCTCAAGTCGCAGTGAAGAAAGAGCACAGCAAAAGCTGCACACAGAAGCGCTCCTCAGGGGCCACAGGGAGAAGAAAACACGCAGAGCTGAATGGTGAAGCCCTCCTCAGGGGAAACGTGGTGTGGGGAAAACCCCCAAAAGCTGCCTGATGAAGAGCTCCTCAGGGACGTAGCGAAGAAAACTCCAAAAGCTGTTAAGAAGGCACTCCTCAGAGGCTGCAGTGGAGAAACACCAAAAGCTGGACGATGAAGCACTCCTCAGGGGAAATGTGGTGAAGAGATCCCAAAAACCTGCACGATGAAGAACTCCTCATGGGCCGCAGTGAAGAAGACGCAAACAGCTGCACGATGAAGAACTCCTCCGGGCCTGGAATGAGAAAAAACAAAACAAAACAAACAAAAAAAAACCAACATGAAATGTTGGAAGATGAAGCACTTCTCAGGGGTAACAACACCAAAAGCTCCATGATGAAGCTCTCCTCAGGGAAAACATGGTGAGGAGAACCCCAAAAGCTGGACAGTGCAGAACTCCTGAGGGCTGTAGAGAAGAAAACACCAACAGCTGCATGATGACGCATTCGTCCGGAGCCCAAAGCGAAGAGAACCCCAAAAGCTGCACGATGAAGAACTCCTCAGGGACCACAAGGTGAAGAAACCACAAAAAGCTCCACGGAGAATTACTCCTCAAGTGCCACAGTGAAGAAAACGCAAAAAGCTGAATGATGAAGCACTTCTCAGGGGAAACGTGGTGTGGAGAACCCCAAAAACTGCACGTTGAAGACCTCCTCAGGGGAAACGCAGTGAAGGAAACACAAAAAGCTGGACGCAGAAGCACTCCTCAAGTCGCAGTGAAGAAAGAGCACAGCAAAAGCTGCACACAGAAGCGCTCCTCAGGGGCCACAGGGAGAAGAAAACACGAAAAGCTCCACGAAGAATTACTCCTGAAGTGCCACAGGGAAGAAAACGCGCAGAGCTGAATGGTGAAGCCCACCTCAGGGGAAACGTGGTGAAGAGATCCCAAAAAGCTGCATGATGAACAACTCCTCATAGGCCGCAATGAACAAAACACCAGAAGCTGCACACAGTAGCACTCCTCAGGACCTGGAAGGAGAGAAAAAAAACACCAAATGTTAGCAGATGAAGCACTTGTCAGGGGCAACAAGGTGAAAACGATACCAAAAGCTCCATGATGAAGCTCTCCTCAGGGAAAACGTGGCGTGGAGAACCCCAAAAGCAAGACGGTGTTGAACTCCTCAGGGCCGTAGAGAAGAAACCACCAAGAGCTGCATGATGACGCATTCCTCCGAAGTCCCAAAGCGAAGAGAACCCCAAAAGCTGCACAATGAAGAACTCCTCAGGGACCACAAGGTGAAGAAACCACAAAAAGCTCCACGGAGAATTACTCCTCAAGTGCCACAGTGAAGAAAATGCAAAAAGCTGAATGATGAAGCACTCCTCAGGGGAAATGTGGTGTGGAGAACCCCAAAAACTGCATGACGAAGACCTCCTCAGGGGAAACGCAGTGAAGGAAACACAAAAAGCTGGATGCAGAAGCACTCCTCAAGTCGCAGTGAAGAAAGAGCACAGCAAAAGCTGCACACAGAAGCGCTCCTCAGGGGCCACAGGGAGAAGAAAACACGCAGAGCTGAATGGTGAAGCCCTCCTCAGGGGAAACGTGGTGTGGGGAAAACCCCCAAAAGCTGCCTGATGAAGAGCTCCTCAGGGACGTAGCGAAGAAAACTCCAAAAGCTGTTAAGAAGGCACTCCTCAGAGGCTGCAGTGGAGAAACACCAAAAGCTGGACGATGAAGCACTCCTCAGGGGAAATGTGGTGAAGAGATCCCAAAAACCTGCACGATGAAGAACTCCTCATGGGCCGCAGTGAAGAAGACGCAAACAGCTGCACGATGAAGAACTCCTCCGGGCCTGGAATGAGAAAAAACAAAACAAAACAAACAAAAAAAAACCAACATGAAATGTTGGAAGATGAAGCACTTCTCAGGGGTAACAACACCAAAAGCTCCATGATGAAGCTCTCCTCAGGGAAAACATGGTGAGGAGAACCCCAAAAGCTGGACAGTGCAGAACTCCTGAGGGCTGTAGAGAAGAAAACACCAACAGCTGCATGATGACGCATTCGTCCGGAGCCCAAAGCGAAGAGAACCCCAAAAGCTGCACGATGAAGAACTCCTCAGGGACCACAAGGTGAAGAAACCACAAAAAGCTCCACGGAGAATTACTCCTCAAGTGCCACAGTGAAGAAAACGCAAAAAGCTGAATGATGAAGCACTTCTCAGGGGAAACGTGGTGTGGAGAACCCCAAAAACTGCACGTTGAAGACCTCCTCAGGGGAAACGCAGTGAAGGAAACACAAAAAGCTGGACGCAGAAGCACTCCTCAAGTCGCAGTGAAGAAAGAGCACAGCAAAAGCTGCACACAGAAGCGCTCCTCAGGGGCCACAGGGAGAAGAAAACACGAAAAGCTCCACGAAGAATTACTCCTGAAGTGCCACAGGGAAGAAAACGCGCAGAGCTGAATGGTGAAGCCCACCTCAGGGGAAACGTGGTGAAGAGATCCCAAAAAGCTGCATGATGAACAACTCCTCATAGGCCGCAATGAACAAAACACCAGAAGCTGCACGCAGTAGCACTCCTCAGGGCCTGGAATGAGAAAAAAAAACCCACCAAATGTTAACAGATGAAGCACTTCTCAGGGGCAACACGGTGAAAACAACACCAAAAACTGCATGATGAAGCTCTCCTCAGGGAAATCATGGTGAGGAGAACCCCAAAAGCTGCACAGTGCAGAACTCCTCAGGGTCCACAAGATGAAGAAAACACAAAAAGCTCCACGGAGAATTACTCCTCAAGTGCCACAGTGAAGAAAATGCAAAAAGCTGAACGTTGAAGCACTCCTCAGGGGAAATGTGGCGTGCAGAACCCCAAAAACTGCACGATGAAGACGTCCTCGGGGAAACGCAGTGAAGGAAACACAAAAAGCTGGATGCAGAAGCACTCCTCAAGTCGCAGTGAAGAAAACACCAAAAGCTGCTCCAGAAGGCACTCCTCAGAGGCTGCAGTGGAGAAACACCAAAAGCTGGATGATGATGCTCTCCTCAGGGGAAATGTGGTGAAGAGATCCAGAAAAGCTGCACGATGAAGAACTCCTCATGGGCCGCAATGAAGAAAACACAGCAAAAGCTGCACACAGAAGCGCTCCTCAGGGGCCACAAGCAGCCCACCGGCCGCGCCTCGCCTGCGCGCCGCCGTCGTTGGAGTGCCGCAGCCCCAGCACACCCAGCAGCATGTCACCCACCCTGGCCTGTGACACCTGTGCTCCCTCACAGCCAGGCGCCGCCCCATTGGCCGCCTGCCTTGGCGCCTCTGGGCACAGCCAATAGCGAGGCCGCTGGCGCTTGTTGCTAGGCAGCATGGAGCTGTGGCACCCAATGGGCGCCAGGAGGCCGCAGGGCGGTGCCGGCCTCCCAGGGCTGAGGCCTGGCGCAGTGCCTCGCAGGAGCGATGAGGCCTCCCTGACACCACCTGCAGCTCTGCCTGGCCTTGCCCCCCGGCCCTCCGAGAGGCACATTTTGACCGGAGGAGCACGCAAACTGCTCCAGCAAGGTGGCAGCGGCATTGTGCAGGGCACACTGACATTGCCCATCCATAAATCCCTCCTCTGTCCCTGGTGACACTGAGTACACTGCCCGCTTTGCCGTGCTGCCCACAGACATGAAATTGGGTCCTCAGTGTCCTGAAAGGGTACAAACCAAAGCCAGTTCTGTTGACACAGCCCACAGGACTAAACTCGGTTAAAACCATCCACCGTGAGAATACAAATCTCTTCCTCACCAAAACGCCCCAGTGACAGGTAGCTTTTGCATCAGCTTCTTGCAGAACTGGATCTTCAGTGTTCGTACAGTTCTGCAAAGCTTCCGCTCCGCAAACTTTTAAGTCTGTGGACTTTGGAAGGACCAAGGCCCCACTATGCAACTCGCCGTTAGATGTCATCTTCAAAACCAGGGGTTCTTATCACAGAATCACAGAGTCATCTAGGTTGGAAGAGACCTCCAAGATCACCGAGTCCAACCTCTGACCTAACGCTAACAAGCCCTCCACTAAACCATATCTCTAAGCTCAACATCTAGATGTCTTTTAAAGACCTCCAGGGACGGTGACTCAACCACTTCCCTGGGCAGCCTATCCCAATGCCTAACAACCCTTTTGGTAAAGAAGTTCTTCCTAATATCCAACCTAAACCTCCCCTGGTGCAACTTTAGCCCATTCCCCCTCGTCCTGTCACCAGGCACGTGGGAGAACAGACCAACCCCCACCTCGCTACAGCCTCCTTTAAGGTACCTGTAGAGTGTGATAAGGTCGCCTCTGAGCCTCGTCTTCTCCAGGCTGAACAACCCCAGCTCCCTCAGCGGCTCCTCGTAAGACTTGTTCTCCAGACTCCTCACCAGCTTCGTTGCCCTTCTCTGGACTCGCTCGAGCACCTCGATGTCCTTCTTGTAGCGAGGGGCCCAAAACTGAACACAGTACTTGAGGTGCGGCCTTACCAGAGCCGAGTACAGGGGGCCAATCACTTCCCTAGCCCTGCTGGCCGCACCGTTTCTTATGCAAGCCAGGATGCTGTTGGCCTTCTTGGCCACCAAGGCACACTGCTGGCTCGTGGCCAACCTGTCATCCACCAGGACCCCCAGGTCCTTCTGCGCAGGGCTTTTCTCCAGCAGGTCATCCCCCAGCCTGTACTGATACGTGCAGTTGTTCCTTCCCAGGTGCAAGACTCTACACGCTTGCTTTTGTTAAACGTCACCTGGTTTCTTCCTGCCCAGCTCTCCAGCCTGTCCAGGTCTCACTGAATGGCAGCACAGCCTTCTGGCGTGTGGGCCACTCCTCCCAGCTTTGTATCATCAGCGTACTTGCTGAGGGTGGACACTATTCCCTCATCAAAGTCGTTGATGAAGCTGTCGAACAAGACCGGACCCAGCACCGCTCCCGAGCTTGTCCCAGGTCTCCAACTGGACTCTGCGCCGCCAATCACCACCCTCTGAGCTCGGCCAGTCAGCCAGTTCTCAACCCACCTTACCGTCCACTCTCCTATCCCACACTTTGTCAGCTTTGTTAGCAGGATCTCATGGGAGACAGTAGCAAAAGCCTTTCGTTTTTGTTTTGTTGTTGTTTGTTTTTGGAACTTCACGTGACACTCCGTGAAAGAAAAGTTTAGCGCATCAGCATCCCACTGGGAAGACACAAAATGCACTCCCAAAGTCTTTCCCCTTCTCCTTAACACTGGAGGTGCCTTAAGAGGAGAGCCTGGGCCCCTCATGGCTGGGCTCCTCCAATGCTAGCAAATTGTGTGAAAAGTTACATTCAGCTGAAAAGTAAGCGAATGACATGAAAAATATCTCACTATTTGAACTAATGAGTTAAATTTCCACTCCTGCAAAAATACTCAAAGAAATAACCCAATAGGTTACGTGTAGTTAGGCAATCACAGCTAAAACTGCAACAAAGTACGGATGGTGAGAAACAAACAACAAAGCCATTTCCTTCTCTGAGGGCGGAACACCTTGCTCAGGGAAGACACCCATGTATCGCCTTCAGAAAGCCTTCGACACCCTCCACCTCGCGCTCCCATCAGCAGGATGAAGAAGGTGAGAGGGAACGGCCGACGGAAGACTGCTCCATCCAGAGCGTGGGGTCTACTGTTAAATTTTCCACTGAAATTGCGTCTATTTCTGAGGATTGTACTTCAAGTAACACACACACCAAGCAGAAAGCATCCAAAGAACCCAGTAAGTCTGATGCTAAGAATGACCCTTCTTAGGATCAGACTTTTAGAAAACATGGTCTCTAAGGAAAGATTAAACATTGGATTAATGGACTAACTCTTTAATGTCAAGAGAAGGCAGAACCGAGATGTGCATAAGGATGCTGCAAATAAAAAGGGAGCAAACTTCTCCCCAGGCCCTCTATTTAGGACAAGAAAGAAAGGACTTCAGATGCAGCAAAAGGACTTTAGTTTAGGTGTTACAGTGTGGTGGTTTTACTCGGGTGGGCAGCCGAGTTCCACCACGGCCGCTCTCTCACTCCCCCTCCTCAAAGGGGGAGAAAATACGATGCAAAGGGCTCAAGGGCTGAGATAAGGACGGGGAGATCACTCAACAGTTACCGTGATGGGCAAAGCAGACTCAGAGTAGGGAGACAGTAAGATTTTTCCCCCCCAGTCCACCCTCTCCCACCTCCTCCCCCCAAGCGGCTCAGGGGAGCGGGGCAACGGGGGCTGCGGTCAGTCTGTAGCACTTTGTCTCCGCCGCTCCTTCTCGGTCGCTCTCTGCCCCTGCTCCACCGGGGGCTCCTCCACGGGCTGCAGCGTGGAAACCTGCCCCACTGTGGTACACCATGGGCTGCAGGGGGACAGCCTGCTTCACCATGGTCCTCACCACAGGCCGCAGGGGACTTCTGCTCCGGCGCCTGGAGCACCTCTCCCCCTCCCTCTTCACTGACCTTGGCGTCTGCAAGGCTGTTTCTCATTCCTCCCTCTCTCCCAGCTGCTCTTCCGCAGCAGTTTTTTTTTTTTTTTTCCTTTCTTAAATCTGGTCTCACAGAGGCGCAAACAACATCGCTTATTGGCCTGGCTCTGGCCAGCGGCAGACCCTTCTCTAACGTGGCGCAGTTTCCGGATTCTTCTCGTAGAACCCACCCTGATGGCCCCCCCGCTACCAAATCCTTGCCACGCAAACCCACTACATAAGGCAAGAGAACTCATAAATGGTTTGAAAGAGATTTATTGCAGCATGACTGAAAAGGAGGAGAAGAAAGAATTATACATGGCACCTCCTAGTACAAAAAAGACAGAGCTCTCCATGAAATGATCGGTTGGCAGATTGAAAACAAACAGAAGAATGTGCTTCTTCACACTTCACGCAGCTGAGCTGTCGGTCTGGCTGCAGACATGGTAGATGCCAAAAAGCGCCGCAGTGAAGAAAACACCAAAAGCTGCATGATGAAGAAGACCTCAAGGGCCGCAGTGAAGAAAACACGAACAGCTACACGATGAAAAACTTATCAGGGCCTGGAACGAGAGAAAAAAAACCACCAAATGTTAGAAGCTGAAGCACTTCTCAGGGGCAACAAGGTGAAAACAACCAAAAGCTCCATGATGAAGCTCTCCTCAGGGAAAACATGGTGAGCAGAACCCCAAAGGCTTTACGATGCAGAACTCCTCAAGGGCCGCAGTGAAGAAAAAACCAAAAGCTGCTCGACAAACCAATCCTCAGGGGCCGAAGTGAAGAGAACCAGAAGAGCTGCATGATGAAGAACACCTCAGGGCCGTAGTGAAGAACACACCAAAAGCTGCACACAGAAGCACTCCTCAGGGGCCACCGGGAGAAGAAAACACAAAAAGCTCCACGAAGAATTACTTCTCAAGTGCCACAGTGAAGAAAACACAATAAGCTGAATGATGAAGCACTCCTCAGGGGAAACACAGCATGGAGAACCCCAAAAACTGCACGTTGAAGACCTCCTCAGGGGAAACGCAGTGAAGGAAACACAAAAAGCTGGACGCAGAAGCACTCCTCAAGTCGCAGTGAAGAAAGAGCACAGCAAAAGCTGCACACAGAAGCGCTCCTCAGGGGCCACAGGGAGAAGAAACCACAAAAAGCTCCACGAAGAATTACTCCTGAAGCGCCACAGGGAAGAAAACGCACAGAGCTGAATGGTGAAGCCCACCTCAGGGGAAACGTGGTGTGGGGAAAACCCCCAAAAAGCTGCACGATGAAGAGCTCCTCAGGGACGTAGCGAAGAAAACTCCAAAAGCTGTTAAGAAGGCACTCCTCAGAGGCTGCAGTGGAGAAACACCAAAAGCTGGACAATGAAGCCCTCCTCAGGGGAAACGTGGTGAAGAGATCCCAAAAAGCTGCATGATGAAGAACTCCTCGTAGGCCGCAATGAAGAAAACACCAGAAGCTGCACGCAGTAGCACTCCTCAGGGCCTGGAAGGAGAGAAAAAAAACACCAAATGTTAGCAGATGAAGCACTTCTCAGGGGCAACAAGGTGAAAACGATACCAAAAGCTCCATGATGAAGCTCTCCTCAGGGAAAACGTGGCGTGGAGAACCCCAAAAGCAAGACGGTGTTGAACTCCTCAGGGCCGTAGAGAAGAAACCACCAAAAGCTGCATGATGACGCATTCCTCCGAAGTCCCAAAGCGAAGAGAACCCCAAAAGCTGCACGATGAAGAACTCCTCAGGGACCACAAGGTGAAGAAACCACAAAAAGCTCCACGGAGAATTACTCCTCAAGTGCCACAGTGAAGAAAATGCAAAAAGATGAATGATGAAGCACTCCTCAGGGGAAACGTGGTGTGGAGAACCCCAAAAACTGCATGACGAAGACCTCCTCAGGGGAACCACAGTGAAGGAAACACAAAAAGCTGGACGCAGAAGCACTCCTCAAGTCGCAGTGAAGAAAGAGCACAGCAAAAGCTGCACACAGAAGCGCTCCTCAGGGGCCACAGGGAGAAGAAAACACGCAGAGCTGAATGGTGAAGCCCTCCTCAGGGGAAACGTGGTGTGGGGAAAACCCCCAAAAGCTGCCTGATGAAGAGCTCCTCAGGGACGTAGTGAAGAAAACTCCAAAAGCTGCTCAAGAAGGCACTCCTCAGAGGCTGCAGTGGAGAAACACCAAAAGCTGGACGATGAAGCACTCCTCAGGAGAAACGTGGTGTGGAGAACCCCAAAAACTGCATGACGAAGACCTCCTCAGGGGAAACGCAGTGAAGGAAACACAAAAAGCTGGACGCAGAAGCACTCCTCAAGTCGCAGTGAAGAAAGAGCACAGCAAAAGCTGCACACAGAAGCGCTCCTCAGGGGCCACAGGGAGAAGAAAACACGCAGAGCTGAATGGTGAAGCCCTCCTCAGGGGAAACGTGGTGTGGGGAAAACCCCCAAAAGCTGCCTGATGAAGAGCTCCTCAGGGACGTAGTGAAGAAAACTCCAAAAGCTGCTCAAGAAGGCACTCCTCAGAGGCTGCAGTGGAGAAACACCAAAAGCTGGACGATGAAGCACTCCTCAGGAGAAACGTGGTGTGGAGAACCCCAAAAACTGCATGACGAAGACATCCTCAGGGGAAATGCAGTGAAGGAAACACAAAAAGCTGGACGCAGAAGCACTCCTCAAGTTGCAGTGAAGAAAGAACACAGCAGAAGCTGCACACAGAAGAGATCCCAAAAAGCTGCCTGATGAAGAACTCCTCATAGGCCGCAATGAAGAAAACATCAGAAGCTGCACTCAGAAGCACTCCTCAGGGCCTGGAATGAGAAAAAAAACCACCAAATGTTAGCAGATGTAGCACTTGTCAGGGGCAACAAGGTGAAAACGATACCAAAAGCTCCATGATGAAGCTCTCCTCAGGGAAAACGTGGCGTGGAGAACCCCAAAAGCAAGACGGTGTTGAACTCCTCAGGGCCGTAGAGAAGAAACCACCAAAAGCTCCATGATGACGCATTCCTCCGAAGTCCCAAAGCGAAGAGAACCCCAAAAGCTGCACGATGAAGAACTCCTCAGGGACCACAAGGTGAAGAAACCACAAAAAGCTCCACGGAGAATTACTCCTCAAGTGCCACAGTGAAGAAAATGCAAAAAGCTGAATGATGAAGCACTCCTCAGGGGAAACGTGGTGTGGAGAACCCCAAAAACTGCACGTTGAAGACCTCCTCAGGGGAAACGCAGTGAAGGAAACACAAAAAGCTGGACGCAGAAGCACTCCTCTAGTCGCAGTGAAGAAAGAGCACAGCAAAAGCTGCACACAGAAGCGCTCCTCAGGGGCCACAAGCAGCCCACCGGCCGCGCCTCGCCTGCGTGCCGCCGTCGTTGGAGTGCCGCAGCCCCAGCACACCCAGCAGCATGTCACCCACCCTGGCCTGTGACACCTGTGCTCCCTCACAGCCAGGTGCCGCCCCATTGGCCGCCTGCCTTGGCGCCTCTGGGCACAGCCAATAGCGAGGCCGCTGGCGCTTGTTGCTAGGCAGCATGGAGCTGTGGCACCCAATGGGCGCCAGGAGGCCGCAGGGCGGTGCCGGCCTCCCAGGGCTGAGGCCTGGCGCAGTGCCTCGCAGGAGCGATGAGGCCTCCCTGACACCACCTGCAGCTCTGCCTGGCCTTGCCCCCCGGCCCTCCGAGAGGCACATTTTGACCGGAGGAGCACGCAAACTGCTCCAGCAAGGTGGCAGCGGCATTGTGCAGGGCACACTGACATTGCCCATCCATAAATCCCTCCTCTGTCCCTGGTGACACTGAGTACACTGCCCGCTTTGCCGTGCTGCCCACAGACATGAAATTGGGTCCTCAGTGTCCTGAAAGGGTACAAACCAAAGCCAGTTCTGTTGACACAGCCCACAGGACTAAACTCGGTTAAAACCATCCACCGTGAGAATACAAATCTCTTCCTCACCAAAACGCCCCAGTGACAGGTAGCTTTTGCATCAGCTTCTTGCAGAACTGGATCTTCAGTGTTCGTACAGTTCTGCAAAGCTTCCGCTCCGCAAACTTTTAAGTCTGTGGACTTTGGAAGGACCAAGGCCCCACTATGCAACTCGCCGTTAGATGTCATCTTCAAAACCAGGGGTTCTTATTGATGCAAACCAGACCTAGAAAGGCTGCATCTTCCTATTTTCAATTTTTAAGGGTAATCCAACTTACAGAAGACTGTGGAAACATCACCCTCAGAGCTTGGCCTGTCAGCCAGTTCTCAACCCTCGTTACTGTCCAGTCGTCCATCTCACACTTCCTTAGTTTTTCTAGCAGTATGTCGTGGGAGACAGTATCAAAAGCCTTGCTAATGTCAAGGTAGATGACACCCACTGCTCTGCCCCCATCTACCCAGGTGGTGATGCCATTGTAGAAGGCTACGAGGTTGGTCGAGCATGATTTCCCCTTGGTGAATCCATGCTGACTACTCCTCATAACCTTCTTCTCTTCCAATTGCTTGTAGATGGCAGCCAGAAGAAGCTGTTCCAAGACCTTTCCAGGGACAGAGGTGAGAGTGACTGGCCTGTAGGCCTATATGTATTCACATACTGGCCTGTGGCCTGTATGGAAATCCATATACCGTTCAGATACCTGAGAAATCTTTGGGAATATTGGGTTAGTGAGTATCTTAAAGATATGGACACTGCTCTACAGTTTGGATTATCTCACTGTAAATATGATCAAATCCTATTAATTCTAAAAATTCTAAAAATAATGCATGATGAGAAATGGAATGTTATGGGAAAAATACAACTGCATGGAATAAATGGGTCTCTTAAATAATTATACATACACATTCTTGCATTTACCTTACCTGCCTTGAATCCTTATTTTTAATTTCACCTCAGGCAATAGAGCTCTCTTTTGCAGTTACTTTTTAGACTAACACCTTAGCCAAGGGAATGAGACAATTATAATCTTGAAGTCCTATTTCTGGAGGTTTCTAACTCAAACACGGAAACGTTTACTCTCAGGTGAGATCTGCTGCATGAGGTACCTGGCAGGGCCTGGCAGCAAGGTTATCTGTTCCATTAACTGCTTGTCGGGTTGTGTGAGCACCTCAGAAGGGGCTTTTCCTGCTTCAGTTTTGTGTAGGACAGCAGCAGGGGAGGGCGATGGCTTGCTTACTGGAAATACTGGTGTGCTGCTTCTGAAGCCTTCATCATTAAGGTTACAGCTGGGAACGCAGCTACGGGTGGGAGATGCCCTGATGGTCTGAAAAAGACTTTCACAAGGTAGTCACTGAAACAGAGAGATTTCTGTCCACCTAGGGCTCTTTGGAGCTATGGCTGGTTCCAGATGTTGTCTGTTCCACGAGATGCTTTGTAATGTATTCTGCCATCACAATGTACAGCAGACAGTGTTTGCTGAGAGCTACTGCATGCAAACAGCTATGAGTCTGCAGGTCTCACTGCTTTCTAAGTGCCCCTCATTTACCTAACAGCAGTGTAAATCCTCATGCAAGAAGTTAATAATTATTACTTAATAATTATTATACGATTCTTACAACTGTTACCTTTGCCACATGGGAGTCCAGTTAGTTCTGTGAGAGTGGTAGATAGCGATTTCGGCTTTCTTCCATCAAAGGGCTGAAAGGGTTCAGGAGCCTGGCAGAGGCTGAGCTTCCCAGACACTTCTGGAAATCCCTTACTCCTTGACCCAAATGTTGTGAGGAGTGGCATCTTGGATGTACTTGAATGTCTGGGTACTCAGGATTGCATTCTGATTGCATCCGCCCATGGCTAGAAGATGCTTTTGAAAGAAATTGGGATTTCTTGAGGAAAAGGGCTTTGTTCAGGGAGCTGTGATAAACAGCTAAACCTTCGTGCTCTGAATCGCACCTGTGAGTGCATGTGCAGGATCAGGTCCTGAGTAAAATGAGCTCAGCAGAGGTAAAGGTAGCAGATCTGATCCTTGCTTATGTTTAGCAGAACTGCTACTTTAAGTCATCTTTAAGAAAACCCAGTGTTGCAGTTCCAATGTGTGGTAGCTAGTGCATTAAAGGCACTACTAGAAACTGGTAGACTGTGTTGTGAAGGTGAAAGTTGTCTCCTGTAAGAGCTTTAGTGCTTACTGCACTGTTAAGGGTTTTTAAAAAAGTATGTGATGCTGTTTTCATGCAACTTATTATTTATTTACAGTGTCTATTAATCTCCTCTTAATTATTCATGTAATTTAAATTTTACATGTTACTGCCACAAGATATAGCTACCTTTTCCATAAGAAACCTTGTACTGTCATGTATTATACTTCAGGGCAAGGTTAAGACTCAGTCATTATGCATTATATCTGGATTTAAGAAACAGTCACAAATTTCAGTTCTCTCTGTTCATCCTCTTGGCTTTCACATCTTTCATGACTTTGTGAAATACCTGGAAACTGCAAAGTTTGCGCAGGTTTAAATTTACAGAATTGTTTAAGCACTTCACATTCTTATATGCTCATTTTGTTTCAGTGAGCCTTTACATCTCCATGTAACTAAAGATGTAAAAAATTCCAAGTTTTCATCTGACTCCACTCAGTTCAGGAGGGGTCTTCCCTGCTGGTCTTAATGGGAACAGAGCTGTCACTTGGCTGCCTTTGAAAATCTGACCCATAACTTATTAAACAACAAATTCCTGTCAGCATTTGCACTGGATTTGCAATGGATGGCAGCATTTACAGTGGGTACGTACAGCATTTATGATCTAAAAGTGCCCATTAGATGAATCGTTGCAGAAGTGGAAGAGTTACTGTTAGCCTCAGCTGGGCTTTGGCTGCTGGCTGAGGCATGGCTGTTGAATTTTGGCTGGCTGCAGCAGGCCCTTCCTTAGGGAGCTGGTCATGGCTGCTCGCTGCCTGCATGTTGCCCCAGCCAGCGTTGCAGCTCAGCTGGACCAGGCTCTGCATGACAGGGAGCACGGGGCAGCGGTTGCCTCTGACAGGGAAATGAAGAGGTCCTGCAACTTGCACAGAAAGATGCATCAGCTGGGGGTTAGCACCCACGCTTCCTGATGCTGGCGGCAGTTTGTGATCCCTGTCCTTGGCCCTGTCACTTTGGTGGGGCTGTGCTTCTCGTTACAGGCTGGAGTTCCTCTTACAGTGCCTGCAGCAATCACTAATGTAGTAGCTGTATAGGAAAATGCAACTCTGTGTATATTGTATACGATATTTGCATAACTGGAAGTGAAAACCAAGTTGCTGAGCTCTCACTGCGCCAAGTGCAGGTGGTCCGGCGGTGGAAAGGTGCCTGAAGAAGTGCAGCGTACGTGATGTGGCAGGACCACGCGAATCGTACTGCCGGGTAAAATAGTTTTGTTCTGTGTTGGTGGAATTCGCTTCTTAATGTTCTTCTATCTGCTCTGGGAGCCCAAGTCAGGGCAGTTAAAGGAAAGGTTACAGCCTGGGATGTAGTCATCTTGAGTTCCACCTCAGTCCCGCTCTAGATGTCTAAATCTGTTCTGAATCTAACTTGAAACCATAGGCACATGTAGGCAGGAGAGGCACACTGTGGCAGGTGCACGTACGTCTATGTCTCTCTTAAAAAGCATCACTTGGTGCTTCAAGGCTGAGCATGTCAGGTTCCTCCCTCGGGAAGAGCTGCGTCTCCGCTGGGTTCCTGTTGTCCAAGGTGCAGTGGCCGTGGGCAAGGCAGCTTTGGTGCAGCTGCAGCCAGATCCTGACCTGGCAGCACATCCTCTGGGGCAGCTGAGTGGACAGCCTCCCATCATTTAAGTCTCTGACTTCACTTCTGCTGTCATTTGAAGGAACTGCTATTTTTTTTTTCTGTGTTTTGTAAGAAGTAGAAGCCTTTAAAGGAAAATTCCATAAATGCTTTCTTCCTAGGGTGGTAAATCAGTGAGTGAAATGAGCTGAGGAGTTAGAAGTGCTCTCTCTGGAGGTGGGGAGAGGCCCCAGGGAGGGATGTGGGCAATTCTGCGTTGAAAAGAAGCATTGAATGGTGGGGATCCATTCTCAGTCCCAGTGCTCTCGGCTCAGCCTGCCTGACATGCGTGGGACAGAGGGACATGCGGCGGGGCTGGGCAGTCATTGTTTTTCCCTGAGCTGCACTGAAGGAGGTCCTTCATGGCTTCCTTCTCCTTTTATTCCTTCTGCACAGTGTAACGCCAAGAAGCATGACGGCTTCTTGTAACTCCCGTCTGGAAGTGTTACTTCTTGCTCCTTAGCAGAGCAGACAGACGTGGTTGGAGCAGATAGGTAAGAGGGTATTCGCCCAACATACCCCTTCACAGCTCATCAGCTGCTGGTGTTCGATCTGTGCGCATGTCCAATGCTCAGTGGCACAATTTTCAAGCTAAAACTTCCATGTTGGGCAGAATTTTGCTCCCTGAGAAATGGCTCTTGGGTCAGTGGCTGGCTGCAAGGAACACAGAGAAACGATCAAAACAGCAAAAGTGGCAATGAGAGGCCAGATAAAAGAATTAACAGACCACGTTATGGCGCAGTACAGCCCCTTCTTACACTAGTATTAACCTGAAAAATAGCAGCAAAATTAAGCCTTCAGAGTGAAAAAGCATTCTAACTAGATCTGGAAAATAATCTTGGCTCCGATTGTGTTAGCTTTGCTAAAATCATTGATCCACCCTTGAATGTCCTAAATTTACAGCCATGTGGCAGGTTTTACATGTGAGAGAGAACCGTTGGATGGAAATGAAAGCACCGTGGAAATGCTGGGATGAAAATGCTGGCGTGCAGAGAGAGCAGCATTATCCATAAGCGCTCTCTTACGCGCCACTCCTCTTGGTAAGTGGCATATCGTGTGACTGAGGCTGGCATAATTAAAAGAACATCTTGTGCAGATCTTCAAAATACTCTTATGAAAAATCCGTTTGTATTCAGTGTCAAATATTTGATTATCCAATACTTCTGTAAAATGCTGAATTCATTCATGGGAATTGGCAGTAGAGCTATTCTCACAGCAAATACAAGATCTGCAGCATACTAATATTGAATGGTACATATTTTTACGAGGTTAAATATAGCTATATGAACATTCAGAAGTTTCTGTGTGTGTATGTTAGAACTTTGAAAAGGGCCATGAATGGCACATACGGAAACGGGACTTTTTTTTTTTTAAACTCTTTTGAAACTTCTCCTTTGACTCTTCTTTACGACAGGATCTAACTTCATTTGAATGTAATGTTTGGTTTATTATTATTTTTTAAAAGCGTGCTTTACTTAAATAAATCTTCAGACCAAACTCATCATTCATGCAGCCTCAATCTTCCTGCCTCTTTTCAAAACATATTTGTCTTTTACGGGTTCCCCAGCTGCAAAAATACACAATGTGAATGTCTGCTGCAGGGTCAAAATGATGCTTCTGTGTGTGAAATTTGACAACATGCATATTTATCCAGCTGATAAACATGTCAAACAAGAGAAATGTTTGACAAGATGGTAGGAAGTAAAATTTTGAGGACATGGAGGCATATGTCCACTTTTACTGTTTTTCCTGGGCTTTCAGTTGTTTTTGTTGGCATATCTCTAAGTGTTCAAGCAAACATTTGTGTTGATGGATGATCTGAAGATGTAAGGAAATCACGGTGTAAGGAAAATATTAATTTCTCAGTCTAGATACTGTGAGACACCTGCATTAGAGAAAACAGGGTAAAGTCAGAAGACTTCATTGTGGTCCTTAGCGAGAGTTTCTTCAAGTAAACAGAAAAAACTGAGAAAGAAAGATTTGCTATTTACCATTGCCTTTATGAAGAGAGAAATCATTTTAAAAATGCATATATCATTTGTTTCAGTGTAATGAGTAAAAACTGTATAAATCTTACATATTTTATTATTATTTAGTTATAGGGGGAAACAATAATTAACCTATCTTGTTAGCATGAAACAGATTTTTTTACTAGAGACTCTTCTGCTGGGGATAGCAATCTTGCCTTTGATTATGTGCTATTACATTATGAAAACCTCAGTTCAGTCAAACTCATCTTTCATTCAACAGATTTTCAATTTAATGTGGTATGAGCTTATTGAACTTGGTATGAAGATTGCTAAAGGTGACATTTCAAATAAACATAATTTTTCTGCAATCTTCTCACAGAGAAGCTAGCACAAATGAATGACAATTGTGAAATAATCTTGCAGTTAAGAAATATGACTTGTAAAATTTGGTTGTTTTGAGTAGCAACATTCCTAATTTCTTTTACGCTTGATTGACTTTTCTATTGTAGTTCACAGGGCCAAGAAGACTTGATTATAGTATGAAACAGTTCACCATGCTCTGTTAAACTATGCTCTAGTTAAAAAGTGTTTAAAGTCTCTTAAAGTCTGTAGCATCGAGAGCCGTAGGTGAAACCAATTGCTGGTAAAAATGTAAAGTTACAATTAGCAGGTAAAGGCTAGCATTTGGGAAATGACTGAGCACGATGAAAATACCTACCGATCCAATAGTATAGATTGTAGCTTGCTGGCAGAGGGAAGGAGATGGTCCTGGGAGAGCTGCTCCCAGCTCTGCCCTGAGGCTGCAGCTCACAACTGCTAAGTTGTTTCTTTTTACAGCTGGGAAGGAGGTGCCAGGGAGTCCAAATAACTGTCCTTCGTGTTGGGCTTCACTTTAGGTATGTAAATAGGTTAATACGTAAATTCTGCAAGAGAGGAGTCCTGCTTCTGCTGGGGCTTACACGTCCTATTGAGCTATGGGTTGCATTTGAACTCGTGCCAAGTTGCAGAGGGTGGTTGCAACAGCCTTCCTGAAATATATATATGAATATACACCCTTAATAAAAACATAGGTAGTCCACAAATACACTGTTTACCCATGCATTTCTGCCAGGAGTGCAGATCACCTCCCCTTTGCTGGCTGGGCTGCGTTCCCTGGCTGTGTGTTGTGGCACCAGGTAGCTCCTTCCCTTCCTCTGCGCCCAGCTGAGCAGCAGCGGGCTGGGTGAGACTCGTGTTTTGTGCCTTGTTACGCTGTGTTGGAGCTTGGGTCTGCTCTGATATCAGTCATCTCGAAAGTTATACGACCCATTTTAGTGCACTGTAAAAACGGAAGCGATTAGTGGCAATACACCCTGCCAGGGTGGCAAAGCAGCCGGTCAGAGATACGCATCAGCGAGGGGAAGTAGAATTTAAACTCCCTTTTAATTTGTGCTGAGACATTAACTGTGAATTATGAAGCAGCATTATTTAATGAAATATGTGGTCTTTAATTGCTTGGGTGTGTGCATACTTAACATGTAGGGCAAAGTAAGTGGTGTATCTGATTGGATTAGCGGCAGATTCAATCTAGTGTGTGACACTGCTGATTCAAGTCTTTTTGATTTAGGAACAGAATGACTTTGGCTGAACTGTAGGTTCTGTGGGCATAATGCATTATTTCAACAGGGAAAATAACTTAATTTGAGAAGTGTTGGAATATGCAGTATGGATTTCTTTTTTCCAGAGTATAGGGAAGCTTTTCTATGACATGTGAAATCTCTTCATAAGTGATCCCCAAGATCTCCATAAGGAGTTGCAAAGACATTTCCCCAGTATATCAATACTTCCTGTATAATTTGTGAAAATGTGATTTTTCCTTTATATTTATCAAACCTGAATCAAAAAAACAGATA
Organism: Anser brachyrhynchus; assembly: GCF_964034855.1. Lineage (NCBI taxonomy): Eukaryota > Metazoa > Chordata > Aves > Anseriformes > Anatidae > Anser > Anser brachyrhynchus. The sequence goes on along the minus strand of NC_137696.1, from coordinate 9,301,370 downwards.
CCCTTTTTCCTGTAAAGACATTGATCTGAATCAGCAAATGTTCTTATGACATGAAGATGAAAGATTTTGTAAATTGGTAATAGAAATAAATAAATGTAAAATCAGCAGGAGGTGAACTTCAGTCTTTACTCTTTGGAAAAACATCTTGCCCCTTCATGAATATTTTTAATATTGAAAGACAAATTGAAACTGTCCTGCATTAGTCATAGGTCAGTGTGTTAAACTCTATCAAACAGTGATGTGTCGTTGACTAAAGATTTTGGAAACGTGATGTGAATCTTTCAGCTGTACTCATCAAAATACCAGAGGTTAGGTCTGGCTAATGCTTGTCATCAACACATTGTGCGGTTGCTGACTGTGTGTGTAGATATATATATAGTTTTCTTTTTCGTCTTTCTGTGTTACTGTGAGAACTCAGTTGTGATAGAGGAATCACCAGCTTACGTCTCTGACACTGTTGACTAGGTCTGTTAAATACCCTGTGTGCTAATAGTAGTATTTTTAAGAAAACATCGTGAAATGTCACTTTTGGCAGTACTGTGACTATTGTTGCAGTAATTATGGTTCTTAATGAATGTGAGGTCATAAGAGCTTTCAATGAAAAACACTTTCAATTTTTTTTAATGTATTTATTTTACAGTTCTGAAATGTACCTAGTTGGCAGCTGAAGAAAGAAGCTGGTTATGTGGCACCAGCAGTGGGTCTTATTTGGGCTTTGATGTGAGGTAACGAAAAGCAGGATGTGGCATTGCATAGTCAGCATTTCTGAAACAAAATTGGCTATTGCCAACATTTAACATGTTTAGTAGCAGATGCTTGGATGCTGAAGGGATTGTAGACTTTCTTTGAAGGTAATGGATGACTTGAAGAATACCATCTAGAAAAAAAAAATCACTTCTCTTTACATTTACCGGGAATTCTTTACTGTATCATAAGAAACATTGTGTTCGTGTTAAGAATAAGGCATAAAGATAAGGGGATTTTCTGAAAATAAGTTTACTGATTATTACTTATTTCCTCTGATTATACTTTTTTCCCAGCAGGTCTGCATTCCTCTGACTTCCACAATAAGAGATCTGTCTCACTCGTTAGTTCAAATCAAGGTCACGTTTCCTTCCCGTCTCTCTGCCTCCTTCCTTTTCTCTTTTCCCTTCTTAAACCTTCAAAACCAAGCGCGAGCTTTTTCCCTTAATCTTTTTTTTAACCAAAGGATTCAATCTCTTTGAGACCTGACCCTTTAATCTCATATTCTTCTAAGACAGAGCAATGACTTCATGTTCACGTTTAACACAAGTATAAGCATTTTGATCAAAATATCTGTGTCTGTGGCAACAAATGGAATACCATCAACAGGCAGATCTGGAAGCTGACAAAAGGCTCTGTTCATTACTAGCCTTGTTTGTAAAGAAGCTGGTGTCTGTTCAGTGACCAGTCTTGAATAAACAGGTGGTCTTTGACCCTTTCTTGCCCTGCAGCAGTGCCCTGGGAACAGGACCATTGCCCTGTTTGGTGTCCACTTGTGAAGTTTTTGTGTGAAGCTCAGGGACGCATGAGCTGTTGCTGTATGTTGTGTTTCTTCTCCATTCAGCTGAAAGTAGTGTCCTCAACTGTGACTCCATCATGGTTAGATGGTGTCTGGACAAAGTTTTGATGTTTAGGTGACGGGGGTAAATGTTTCGTGTTGCCCAGAAGCCCTAATTCTGGTTATGTACAGGCTCTACCATGGCTGCCAAAGTCCTACACCTGGCTAAATCTGGTGTAATGCTGGTGTAGGAGCATGGGCATTTCCTCTTCCTCTGATCATGGGAAGCTGCCCTTGGAATGGGTATTAGGGAGAAGTCCAGAGTCTGTGGCCTTTTAATGACCTCCCTTGGGTCGCCACGTGTGGTCTGCTGCCCTAGCACTTTTCTTGCTGTCCCAAACAACGTAAATCCTTCCCGTGCTGCCTGTGGAGCCGGGCTGCTGGTCACCATGCAGCGAATGCGCTCAGCAAAACTCAGCCAGCCGCGTCGCTGCCGCTGCAAGCATTCCCTTGACAAGGAGTGGAGGAGAAAGCCGGGAGTGTTGCGAGTCATTGAGCTGGAAGGACTCTGTCCCCAGATGTGTCTGTAGCAAGCAGGTGTGCAAGCAGGGGATATCGAGGTGGGAAAAATGTTGACTTACTGTGACTTTCCAGCCCATGGTGGCTTAGGGACGTGTCAGCTGCCTTTGGACTTCTGCCTGTTAGTAACAATGGGACTTAACCAACCAACCAACCAAAAAAAACCAGAACGACAACAAAACAAAACACATAGAAAGATAGTGAAGAAAGCAGATGCAATTCCCCTTCCTACTCTTCTTGCTCCACTTGCTGCCCGAGTGCTGTAGGATACCAAACTCTGTCTGTGTCTGATGAGGAGCACTGGGACTTTCTGCCGGTGCTGGGCCCTGAGGGTGCAAGGGAAGGGGCTTGCAGCTACCCAAGGAAAGGCACTTTGCTGTCTTGGGGAGCACGGGCCAGCTGGGCTGTACAGGCAGCGTGCAGCAGAGGGGCAGGGAACCTTTAATGTCTGCTCTGCCCGATGACTCTGCTGCCGCTGCCCTTACTGCGGAGCCTCGTTGAAATGTGTTTATGCTGCAGGAAAGGCACATTTATAATTTTCCTGAGCTTCTGGCACATTTCCAGGAAGAAATTGTTTTGTGTGTCAGCTGTTCCTGGAGCCAGTATGTCGTTGTCGCTGCTATTAAGAGAATAGGAGGGAAGGAGATTCCTTTTGCTCTCCTGCCCCATGCTTTGAGATTTTTTTAAGTCTTCGTTAAGACTGGAAGTTACTGTTGAGTTCTTGCGCACGGCGTGATGTAAACGAAGCGATGGAGGTTGGGCAAAATACGTTGTCTTCTGCTGTTTCCGTGGACGTGAAAGCAGGGCTGTCCCGATGAATGGCAGGAAGTAATGCAGATGGATTGCAACTGCTTGTCATGCTTCATAATGCCACGGAAATGGAGAATATAAACCTTCTGCAATAATTTATCAACTCTGGTCTGGTCTTACATTTACATCCCAGTCCCATGAAGAATGTTGTTCTTAATTCTGGTCAGATTGTTTTTCCATTTTTGCCAAAATTTTAGGTAGGAGAAAAGGCTCAAAACCTTCTTTTGACCATATCCACTTCCAGCAGAGAAAAGGAAACTGGGCGTTCCTGGGATTATTATCGAAATTCCTCTGCCTCCGCAAGGCAGGAAGCCGGACTGCATTGTTTCAATGGCATTTTTCTAACCTTAGAAGTCTGTCTGTATTTCTCAGTTCTCTTCAGAAATTTCAGGATGCTGTCTGCATCTTGTTACAGCAGCTACCCTGACAGCTCATTTAGGGACTTACTCTACCTTCCTTGCCCTCAGCACCACGGTATCTGAGCTCACCCAGGGTAATGTAATAGTAGGTAGTCTGGTTTAGTTGTCTTTTTAATAAGAATTGCAGTGGCCACAGATATGTAATATAATCTGATTTGTAATCCCCCCAGCTGTTTTACCTGTAGCTTTCTTTCAGTCTATACTTACAGACACATAGGTCTTTTATTGCACAGGACTCTGAAAATAATTGTATCTTTTTGTCTTAATTCTGGAAAGTCTCAGGAGATACACTCCTATTTTGCAGCTGCTGGGAGAGATGTCAGTATTTTCTTCTCTTTCTTTGGCCTGTTGAAGGAGCACACTTTTAGCTTTTGTAATCCTATTAAAAAAACGACCACACAGCAACAAAAAAGACAAAAACCCTAACATCCCAGCCTTTGGAATGTGGCCTGGATGAAATCCCGATAACTCTCAGGCAGAAAGGAAACATAAAGACATGCCATCACGCACAGGTGCGCACGCAAACATGCAGCGCTGACCTTTGGGGTCTGTCTCATCGTTCTGCTATAGTGGGCAACAGAAGGGGGACGCGGTGCTGAGCAGGGCACAGCAGCGTGTTTGGGGTCCCAGGGCTGGTAATGAGCTGCTCTGCCTACATCTCAGCGGGGTTTCCTTCTCACCTGGCAGTTTCCAACAGCCTGCGTAACCAAAAGCTGTGCTCAATTATTTGTGTTTGAGGAGAGGAAGTACGTAAACTGCTTTCCCGTTAGTGAAATAATTGGGAAGTAAACCAGAGGAGACCTTGTCTGAAATATTTGTGTTTTGTTCAGATGATGTAGATAAGCAGCTGTGAGAGCTCTCAGGTTTGACTGCTATGTGAACCATTCAAAGCTCCGCGTGGATGTCGGAGCCGCTGTACGACTGAACAGAGTGCTCTGTCCCCGATGAGAGGTGCAGGTGATTTGAGAGCCTGCAGAATTACCGCAGTTATTTATTTACCATTTTCATGTTCTAGAGTACCTCCTCTATTTGGCTGATTTCATCCAAACCGAATTAAATGGCACTTGAAAGCTAACAAAAGGAGCGGGCGAGGCGCGACGTAGCATCCCCTCATATGTTTCACAGGTGCGGCTCGGAGGGAGCAGTGCGCTTCCTAACGGCCTCGCCGGGCGCTGGCAGCAAGGGCAGAGGCTGTTCTGTGCACGGCTTACTTCTGTCTGGGGCTGCTTGGAGGTGTCTTTGAGTTCTCTAAATGTTTTGGAAATGTAGTAAAGTGAAAACACTCCATTAGCCTCTTCATGATATTCCTGGTTAAGCTGTAGTACTCCAGAGAAAACGTGGTGTTCTGGTGTCCCACGTTCAAGGTTTACAGAATTAGGGCTGCTGAAGGGAAGCTCACGCTGACATTTCAGGTTGCTTAATAAAGTGGTAGCGCTGCCGGAATTGGCTGATGAACAACATCAGATTGCTGAGGATCAGATCCTGGTCCTGCTGTGGTTCAAGGTGACTGCACTCGCACGGGTGGATGTTGGGCTGCAGGAGCTCTGTCAACAAGGCCCTGGCCGGTCCTTGTGCTCCGGCTTCAGGGTACCTTCTTGGGCTTCCTCCCTGCCTCTGCTGGCTGTTCTGCAGAGCCTTCTCTTTCTTCCCTGGTCTATCTTTCAGTCAGATGGAGCACCCTGCTCTCTTCCCACCCCCCTCACCCCCTTTTTTTTTTTTTTAGAACACCAGTCTCTCTAGCAAAGCATGCCTGTGCACCCTTGCAGGCTTGGCTTTTGCACAGCTGGAGCCTCTGGTCACTTTGGTTGTTCCCAGGTGCCCTTTATGCAAGAGGTCTGACCCTGCCAGCAGTGGGTGCTGTGTGTACCCTCAGGCTCCGTGGTGCCGTCCCTCGGGCGCTACCTGGCCGCGGGTGGGAGGCTGAGGCTGAGGCTGCAGGGAGGCTGCTGCATGGCTCTGAGATTCAGGGCTGGCTGTAGCGCTCATTAGAAAGTCTGACTCACTATTCCGATCTGAAATTGTATATTGGCAGAGCTTTTAACACAGCTAGTAAGGCATTCTTGGAAATGTTTACAGCTCTGGCAATAAGCACAAATAGTATGTTTTTTCCTTTTCCATTCTGCAATTGAGAATCGAAGTCAGGGCTTCCAGCATCACAGAGGAACATCTCTGCAGTTAATCACTATTTACCAAATACGTGTATCTTGTATGTGTATTTGAATAGTGGTGCACCTTATCATTATAATGATGATGTCCCTCCTCATTTGCGAAGTACTGGGATATGTTTATTTCACAACCACAATATGGTGACAAAAATCTGAGGTCTCCTGTTACAAATAAAGTAAAGGCTTTCTGTAAGCATGTTGAATTCCTTCTCTCCTTTATGGCATACAGACCACATACGGACTTGGTTTTCTCAATGAAGGACCGTAATGCTTGTTGTGGGTATCTGCAAGCTGTGGGTGAGATGGCTGCGTATGGAAGAGAGAGCTTCTGTTCTGCTGCTTCAGCACTGATTGAGATCAAATGGCAGAAGCATTTTAGTTTTTATATTTTTACTTTTTCATGTAGTTTGGAGACAAAGTAAATAGTGAGAATATTGGGGATATTAGTCCCTTAGTTTACCTGGTTAATTCATGCAGCTTGACGTATTTTTGGGGTGTTTCTGCAGAACTTTGCTAGTGTAAGTTTACTTGTCATTTGGGTCATGTACTTTGATTCTGCAGTTTAGGTTGGGTGAGCTGCGATGTGGGATATGAAGGCTCTTTGTCCTTGGGTACTGGCAGAGCAGCAGTAAGAGCTGGTCTAAATTTAGTGTCTTGGCATTGTGTGTGCTGCTTCCTTCCTCTTCCTTCTCCTCTCTGACATTGGTTACAGAATTGATTTCTTCATTTGGTTGGGACAGTTATTATCCCTCCTGCGCTTGCTAAATGTAAATGCTACTCTGTCCAGCATGCTGCATTATCAAAGCCTTTGTGCCGTCCGGATTATAGTAGCACAGGAGTGGTTTAGAATGCTTAAAAGTAGGAGAAGCCACAAAAAGTTTGGTAAATGGTTATATTAGGGCTGTATAGAGCTGTTAAGAAGGAGCTTCCCAAACAGTATTGTAAGTGCTTGCATGTTTCCTGATCAGGTGTCAATTTGCAGGTCTGAGTTTGTGAGTGAGCATAAAAGGCTCCTGACCCTTTCGGCAGCTTGTCCTGTACCCGAGTCAGCAGCCTCCCAGGTAGGGGCTGTATTGGGTCCTGCCTGCTTGGATCTCCAGTCCGTGGTACCTCTCCCCTGAAGGCCAGGCCTGCTGGCAGCGCCCTGCACGGGGGAGATGCCGTTGCTGTGCTGGGCTTACACAAGGCAGCCTTACCCTTGCCAGCCTTGCCTCCCCGTCCCAACTTGCCCCATTTAAACCCATACCATTGGTTTCACTTGCACACAGAGGTGCCTCAGCGCACAGTAAGAGTTAGAGAAAAGTGTGTGTGCTGTTTGTGCAATGGCTTAGGTTCGGTGAATGTTCCTGGTTTTACTCTCTCATGGACATCATTTGAATTTGGTTTTGAGTCACGCAGATAGTAACCTGTGAAGAGGGAGTGTAGAGGTTGGACAACTGCCTCCTGACTTAAGTAGATGAGCATAAAAAGGATTCCTAGGTTTGACCTGATTTGGAATTTCTGCCGACATAGTTTTCAGTTTTGGCCTACATCACAGATCTGTAAGCGGAAGCCAATATAATTTATTAACTAGAGCTTACTGTGTCAATGCTAAAATTCTTCGCCAAGCTAACTTTTCTACATTCTATATTTCTTTGACATCTGGTGACTTGGGGCCTGAAAAATCGAGTTCTCTGCCCTCAGGAGGGTGCCCGTGAACGTCTGTGGAGAGCTGCAGGGATGCTGAGGGTCCTTCAGCGCACGTATTCAGCGCCTGGTCCTCTGTCTTTTGCCCAGACATGGCTGTTGCTGGGAAGCTTTGGATTTTCTCTCATTGTCTGTGTGCCCACCAAACCCTGCTCCTCTCCTGGTGCTGCGCTTGCAGAGCCACGGGGAGCGCGGGGGCATAGGTACAAACCCAAGCAGTTCAGAGGAGCCCACGAGGGTTTTACCGGCCGCAAACACACGAGATCGATGCGAGAGCAAGCTACCAGCCGGTGGGAAAAGTTTCAGTAATAGCATAATGGATTTGATTTTTCTCAGTTTTCATCAATAACATGGCAAATGCATTTAGCACAGGCTGAAGTGAGGCTAACAGGATATCAGGCTGGCTAGGGAGAAAAGCTTTGTCGTTGTCACCTCTAGTTTCCAAAAAAAACCAACAAACCAAGGCTAGTGTTACAGCAGACCATTAGCGTGACGGCATTATCCAGCTGTTAGCTAGAGTGCTATGGGTAGCTTTAGAGACGTTTGATGTCTGATGTTTGATGTCATTTTTAGTTGTTCCTGCAGCTGAATCCTCTGGGAGAGTTTTTCAAACTGGAGCTTTCTTGGAAATAGATTCAGCTGCAAGCTTTGTTACACCCCAAAGCTAAACATGCAACAAAACCTCCAACAAATGCAAAAATAAATCAACAAAGTTCTTAAGTGGAAGCCAATCCCTTATTTTCAGTAGCTCTGTCACAGACAGCATTTGGGTGACCTTAGGGGTGTTCCTCAGGTGACTTTGGCAGGAGCAAAGCCCCCGGTGCTACTGCAGCAGAGCAATGCCTGTGCCTGATGTGAGATATGCCTGCACCACAGCCTGCTCGGCCCTGACCTGCTGGCTACAGCCACAGGCTCTGCTGTGCCAAAGCAGCACCTAAATCCAGCCGAACGCGAACACCCCGATGGTCTGAGTCAGGCAGCGTCAAGGAATCGTTAAAGGCATGGCTAGGGCTGCCTCAAGGCAACAGGGAGTATTTGTTTTTTGCAGTAAATAGGTCATCTGTGATTAAAAGCTGCTGCAAATCAGGAAACACTACTTCCATGTGAAATCTGGGTAAAAATAGCTGGTACAGAGATATCATAATTAGCACACCTATGTATAGTGTGCCCTGAAACGGGGAAACATGGCACACATTGTCTGAGAAACAAAATGAGGTGGTGGGGTAGTACTGCGCTCTGGATGTTGAATTAGCATGTATGCGTTTTTCTGTTTGCAAGGATTCAGTTCTGAAATACCCAGTGAATGAGCTAAGCTCAGTGAGCTGTAGTTTGAATTACAGGGAGAAGTGGGGAAGGGCTGGATCCATAATCGCAGGAAGTCTCAGCTTGGCGTGGGAGAATTTCAGACAGCAGCAGTTGTGAGAAATGCAAACCTTGTCCTAGTGCTCACACTGCTATGTTCACTGGCATGAAACTTTCCTGGAGCTTCAGAAAAGTTTGCCCAGGCTGCCTTCTTTCTGTCCATGTGACAGCACTAGTCCCAATACTGCTGGGCTGCAGGGGAATTCTGCTGCTCTTTAATAAGAAGTTCTCCAGCACTTATCTTACGTAACATCCCTATTGAGTGTGCAACCACAACAGAAAATCAGAGCAGACAGGGCTAAAAATGACCTTCAGAAGTTGCCGTGTGCCAGTGCTGGAGGCTGGACGCTGTTAGTGTGGATGTGGAGCAGCTTCACCCATTGAGAAACGCAGGTGGAGGAAAGGTGAGTTAGGGTAAAGCCATTAGTGGGGTTTTTCTCACATTCAAAGTAGCTGAAAGGGGATGGATTGCAGTAATAACAAGTTTCAGTCATGAATATTAATATTGAAGTAATTAAATCAGATGACTAGGAATTATAGGACAGGGAGATACTTCACGTGTCATTGAATCTACTCCCCAGTTAGCATGGAAACCCTTTCATAAATGTACGGAGCTGTCAGTTAATCACAGGAGGGTTTAGAACAGTCCTTGCACAGCCTTGTTTTTCATCTTCCATTTGTTGAAAGATTGTTTTGTTTTCATCGCAGGATGCTGGGTGTGGATCTGAACGACCAAAACCTGATTTGATATGCAACTGCCAACACAGTGCAGGGGCAGCAACAGCAAATGACTTACTGTGTCGAAGCTGAGTCTACCTGAACCGAACCTTCATTGCCATACATCAAAGTATCCCTATACATAACATGCTAAATTCTTTGCTGAGGCAAATTGTTGGCAGTTTCACTCGTTTATACCGTGTGTGTTTAAAATATGCGTATCGGGATGTGACAGCTCTCCAGATTCTGGTGACCTCCTTTAGGAACATGAATACCAAATTAGCTGAGCCAGTTGAAGCAGAAGATGTTGACGTTAACAGAAGCGAGACGGTGTTTGCGTTCTCGTGAAATCATATTTTTTCATTTTCTGGCCATGAGGATGTAAGGACCGGCTGCTGCTTCTCCAGAGCCGCCGTCTGTCCAGCCAAGCATCTTCCATCTGCACTGGCCATAGACAAACAGCAGTGCTCCTCTCTCCCAGTACCTCCAGCCTCCAGGTATTTGGAGGATTTTCTCTGTTTCCTATGGGTTGTGTGGTTTGCTTATCCACTGTATTACCACTTGTCTCCAAAGTTAAAAGGTTCTACCCATTTTTAACATCCATGGAGCAAGTCGCTTCATGCAAACTGACAGGTTTATCCTTTAGAGTTGATCAAAAGGTCTGCGGATACCCCATGGTCAGTTGTTGTGGATCTGAAAACAGAGGCTAGAGGCAGCAATGTTTTTGGAAAAAAAAAAAAAACAACACCAAAACTGTGCTAACATGAAGATGCCCTAAGCTGGAAAAGTGAGATTGATTGATTGTGGGCCCAGCAGCTCCTTGCCCTCTCCCTTAGACCTGCCCCGAGCGCAGAGCTCGCAGCTTGGCCCCAGGGCATGCAAGTACCCGGCGCAGGAGCCACGGGGTGACAAGGACGGAGCCAGCAGAAGCTGGGGGCTTGGGCCCTGCTGCGGTCCCAGCTGTGGAGGGAATGTGCTGCTGCTCTTCTGGGTCAGTCATTGGCACGGGGAATATGGGAGAGCCGAAGCCTGCTGGCTTACCAGTTACATCAGTATGTTTTAGTGTTGCTAATAATTTGGTTTTGTCATGTACTGTTTGGTTTGTAATAGACAGAAGCAGAAGGTGGCATAATAACCATTATGCTCTTTTGTTATCTGTTGTACGCAGTTCCACATAAACAGCAGAAAAATGAACGGCTTGGTTATCCTGTCAGCTACCGAGCATGCTGCCTCGCAGCCCAGCATCACTTTCCCCAACTGGGCTATCAGGCCTACGTGATAAAAACGTGCTCACAGCATCCTTCTTCTCCTCTGCACAGATTCTATGATGGTGCCTGCCCCAGTGATGACAGTGGTGGTTTCTACTTTCCCAGTGAAAACTCTGGGCTCGTTAGGGAGCACCACGTATCTAGAGGAAAACAGGACCTTGCTTCTTCAAGTAATAGGTGTGCCATCCTAAAGGAAGCTCATTTTTTATAACATTGTGTAAGCCTGCTGTCCCAGAACTGACGGCTTATTTGGCAGCACTGGTGGTTAGTAGTAGACGCCCTGGTAAGGCAGTCTGTTTTAGCTGATAGCGTTCTGCTTCTGTAACTCGGCATACTCCACCATCTGAACGCATGAGCACTGCTCAAGGGATCAGCACTTTCTAAACACTGCCTTAATAGGGGAAAAAACAAAAGCCAACAGAATACCTAAACCCAGGGGGAAAAAAAGCATCCTTAGAAACCTAGAGTTTCGTGTGACATCCTCGACCATTCTAAAATAGCAGAGGATAATCTAGCTTAAAGAATGTTACGAATTACTTGATAGATTGAGAGCAGGCGCAGTCGCACAAAAATGGGCAAAGCCAAGGCACAAACATGCCCTTGGCAGCGTCATAAGGGTTTGATAAGATTTGACATAACCTAAAAATATCTACTGGCTTCCAGAGTGTGGCTGTCAACAGAAAAAGAAATCAGCTACGTAAATATTGATGTTCTCTAATAAGCTGTTAGAATGATGGATATGGAGAAAGGGCAGATTGTCGCTGAATTTTCCTAAAAGCAAGATATTACTGTCTGTGCAATACTTTGGAAGGAATTTTAGTTTCAGCCCTGGAATGAAGCACTGGCCAACGATCACATTTTCAGTTATACTCAGAGCATGGGAAGCTAAAGTAGGGAAGTTTGCTTGGTAGGGATCCATTCATAAGTGTGGGAATTGTTCAAAATTGCTGCTTCAGCAGAAGTGCCTAGCAAAGGGAGATGGGAAAGAGCAGAAATAATAGCCAGGAAGCCCACAGGTGGTGAAACTGGTCCTTTGGCTACTGCAGCATCATGTTTCTGTGGTCAGGTCTGGTCTAGATGTTGGCCCAAGTTAGTTGTTTGTCTGTTTTGATGAAGATGTGTTCGATCTCCACGTAGTTGACAGCTTCTGTGCCATCACTCAAAAACATAATAGTTGAGCTTTGGTGCTGTTAATACATATGATGTTCCTTGCTGCTAGTGTTGTGGGCAGAAGAAGCTCAGCACACTTGTGTGTGGAGGTGTATGTGTGGAGGTGTATCTGTAAGTATCTGCAAGCATACCTATCTATGGCTTGGTGTGCGATCTGCAAATAAGGCAGGGCTTTTGTGTACTTGCAATTCTGTGAAAACGAGCGATGTTGGATAAATCTGTTTGGGGAATGATACAACAAAAGCTTTATGACTAATGACATCAGCTAAAAATCATCTTGTTTGTGCAGGTTATGTTTCAGAGCAGCGAATGCCTGGCACTTCGTAGCACTTTATTAAATGCTTTATTGTAAAATAACATTACTGTTATGGATGTGATGCTAAGTTTCTGTACTCTTTTCCCCTTGGGAGACCTTTGTTTTCAGCTCAGATACGTATTCCTGCTGGAGCTGAAGTGTTGCTATCATCAGTTTATTCTGCTTCAGTTTTGATTGGCTTAATTGTCCCATGGAAATTTGCCTGGAATGACAATGGGAGTGGCACCAGGTAACCGTTTCCTGAATGGCAACTTTAAGATTTGCTCTTTATTGCTCCTTATTGGTGTCCAGGCTGATTAAGAATTTGGATCATATAGTCCTTCTTATAAATACTGCTAAGATGCAACATTTTTTTTTGAAACTTTGTTCTTGCCTTCACTGGTGACAGTGTTTCACTGTATTTTCAATTCCTCCATCTCTTATGTCCTTGGCTGCCTTTTCTGTTCAGTTCTTCCTCTAAGCTCATAGCATCACAGCATAAATATATTAACAGATACTGAAATATATATGCATTTAGTTTGTGTCAAGAATACTCACATAAATAAGGATTTGCTAGATCAAGCCTCTAGTAGCTGACCTAATTTTCAGTTTTAATCAGATTACAAAAGATTTCAATAAATATTTCATGTTTTAGAAGGGTTAACAAGCGAGGAGATTTTGTACCCCATCCCCAGCTGGTAAGAACTGGCACTGGGACGTTGTGACCTGACAGCAGTGTCACTTGAGGAGCAGAGAGAGACCTCAGCTCTAGACTGTCACCACACAAGTGAAGAAACAAAACTGAGGCAGACTTTGCTGAGAGCTATGTGCTGTATGAGGGCTAATAAATGGTAACAGAAAATGACAAAAACAACTAAGAGGTGCAGATGGGGACTTGTGTGAAGAGGGCTGGTGGGCACAGCTGGGAAGCTGGACTTGAGCATGAAGCCCAGGCCCGAGCTACCTTGGCAGCAGCCATGTAACCGGTGGGTTTAGAGATGGCTTGTGCCACAGAGAGCGCGTACTTCAGCCCCTCCAAAAAGGTGGCTCCACAGGAGCCATCTTCTGTGGAAAAGAGCAGCGAGAAGAGATGAGATGTGCTGGGAGCTGTTGCCTTTGCTAATGGCCCTAATAGCGAGGGAACTTCTGCAGCTCCTCCCAGAAGTGCTGCTGCTGGGAAGGAGGCGGATTTGATGGGAGGGACCCTGTCGTATGGAGTTAATTGAATAAGCTGTTCATCTTCTAAGTGCTCATCCAAACGGGGCTTAGTGGCTCTCCGGAGATGCACCCATCACCAGCTATGGAAATCCTTCTGCAGCAGAGCACACAGAGCCTCAGATTACCCCTGCCTTTTGTTATACAGTGCTTTTTTTTAATCCAGTGCCTTGCCGTGTATTAATCATTTTTGACAAATTCCTGTGTTGTTTTCCTGTTGCGTAAATTCCCATGCACTATCTGGACGTGCATATTTTAGCTTACTGCAGCCTCATAAGAGCAGTAAACGACACCTCATTTCCTGCTGCTTTAACTTTATGGGCAGGCTGGCATGGTGATTTAGGCATCGGAGGAAAGCGGTGCCCAAATTCCTCTGCCTGTTTGAACCAGATGACAGCTCTGCTCTGTGCAGCTTTGTAGCAAGGGACAGTAGTGCCCCGATAGCTGTGGATTCCACAGCATTGGTCATCAACAGTACAATTTTACTGTTTACACAGTGGTATGAGCACAAATACATCAACAGAACAGACATCTCGGAGAGGCTGAGGGGCTCCTCGGATCAGGCGTGAGTGCATGGTGGGCTGCCAGCCATGTGCAAGGAGGTAGGAGAGTCACAGCAGTGCTTCTGGACAGAGGAGAGATCTTCTCTCTTACAGGCAGCATGTGTTACTTTCTCAGGCATGTATTTCTTTTAGGTACAGCATTTTAATAGTAGAAACTCTGCATAATGCAAGAAATGCATGATAAGAAAGCTCTCAGCTGCTTCTAGGGATGGATCATGGACCTACTCTTGGGAAGAAGCAGACTAAGTGTGACTCATTTTCAAGAGGGAAATAAGGCCACTGAAGGAAACACTGAGATGATCTTTCAATACTTGTATCCAAGGGAAGTCACTCTCTGTGATGACCAAATTTCCTGATGCAGGTCAGTGAGGTTTACAGTGAACAGAGGGCAGGATTATTTACACTGCTCTCAAGAGGAGCAGAGGTGAAAATTATCAGGTATCTGAGAGGGAATCTGCTGTAAGTACGAGGCAATGCGGTGCAGGCTCTGACACCAGGATACACAAGCAGATCTATGTGGATAATACGAGTTTTTTTCTTTTTGATTTTAGAATCAACCTTGTCCTATGTTAGGCAGCTGGAGGCAAGAGTAAGACAGCTGGAGGAGGAAAATCGCATGCTGCCCCAGGTGGGTGACTTCTGCTGGTGGGAACAGTAGCTGGCAGCTAGACAGCAATGCCTGAGTCTGCGTGCTTGAGATGAAATCAGTATTACGGGTCATTTAACGTTACTGCATTTGAACACTCAGGCTGAGTGTGTGGGGAATCAAAGGCACTCACATCTTTTGTTCATCTTGCTTGTGACTGAGGGGTGTATTTATTGAAGACTGTGACAATACTTTCACTCATTTTTCTCCTTTGCAGGTGTTGATACCTTGCTAAGAAAAGTTCACTAGAAGCCACTACTTATAGTTGAAAATTAATTTAAGCGTTGAAAATTACAGTGATCAGGGCCCTTACATTCTGGTTTTATTGCAAGATCTTCTTGTTATTTGAAATATCCAGTGTTTTTTATAGTTAACCAAAATATTTTGCTGTAAAAAACAAACGTTTTAATAATAATTGAGTTATATTAGCAATATTTTGAAGAATATATTAGATACATAAAAACAAGTCTGAAATTAAATCAGATAAATAAGCAAATCTGAAGTTAAAGGTTTTCCAGGTATGTTTTTAAAAATAAAAATGTAGAAGTTCTGTAAGAGTGAATCAAAGACACTTAGAATTTTATATATATCTTTATGCATATATAACAGTGCGTATTTCTATCATATTTCATTAAGTAATCCCTAGGAAAATCCATAAAGTCTCCAAATGAAGTTGCCCACTGGAAGAAAAAAGTTGCATGTTGTTTAAATCAAACGCTAATTTAAATGAAGGTACTGGTCTGAAGAACACAAGTGCTTTTTATTGAACTTAAAGTACTGTCATATGAATGTAAAACTCAAGACAAAAGTGAAATGCAGCAAGAAGTAAAATCCACTGATTCAGATTTATTGATGTGTATCAGCCCAAATGCCAATCCATTAGGTAGATTTCAGCCGGGTTAACCAGTTCCTCCCCTTGGGCAGATTTTAAATCAAGTTTTCTTCTTGCCTGTAGTATGACAATTGGAAGGGCCTCTGTTACTCCTGTTTTGCTCTTGACTTGCTGTGCAACCACAAGCCATTTATGTAACTTCTCTGTGCCCTCATTTGTTGATCTGGAAAAGAAGGACAGAAAGAATAGCTAAGTGTCTGCTATTAACACCTATACGGTCTTCAGTTGAAAGACAAAGGCTAATCCTCAGTGATAAAGAATATTATTTTCTTGTCTAGAAAGGTGTTCAGGGCAAATGTCAACAAACTTGCATGAAAAATACCACTGAGCCTTCGTTTAGGTCTGGGACAGCAATGGGGGATAAATTGTGCAGAACGTTTCTCTGTGGGCAAAATTTTTTACAAGTGACCTCATGTTTTATTTGCCTAGGGCTTGAGGTGCTCAGGTGGAGCCCCATGAAATGTGTTACCTGATCTTGCCAGAGACTGGGACACCCATGCTGTGGATGTTGAGTTCATTGGAAACCTTAGATGGGGTGCCAAAACCAGAAAGCAGTGCTTGTGAAAATAGTGAAATAGCCCGTGAAAACTGAAACACAAAATGATTGTTGTGGGGCTTTGCAGGGGAAGAACTGGGTGGCCAAGGCTTGCAGACTGCTTTTTGGTTTAGATACACAGGTTGGAGTTTGTCTTGTTTGGTTTTGTTGGCACCAGGATCTGAGGTAGAGTGCTGAAGTTTCCTGACGTCTCCAGACACTTGTTTTGAGGAATAACAAGTGACATCGGCTCACATTGCCTAGCACACCTTACTCCCTGTTCCTCCTGAAGAAAGTCATTGCTTTGGGGAGAGGAAGGAACGCAGACATCAGGCTTATTCTGACTTGGCACTCCATTATGCCAGCATTACCTTTGCATGAGTTCCTTCTGGGGCTTTGTCATCCCTGTGACCACCACCCTTACCAGCTATCAGCTTGTTGGGCCCTGCCACGGAGGCAGGGACACGGGGTGGAAATGCAAAAGCTCCTGGCGCTGGTTCTGCTCCCCTGAATGGGACGAATGGGAGCTCATTAGGCTTCAAGCCAAACCAAGTGCTTTGACAAATCAGCTGAAAATAGGTGACGAGTTGCACAACTGGTGAAGGTTTTTGGCACAGCTCTTACTCAGTTACAGCATGGTGCCTCTAAATGTCACCGGGTAAGAGTGCCATCGGCTGTTGGCGCAGCACCAGTGGTGGCATCGAGGGGCCGCGGGAGGTGCAGGGCTGCTGGGGGGCAGCTCCTAGCCTGTGCTATGCTTTTCTTCTCTCCTCTCTGCTTTGTGTCCTTTCTTTTCCCCCCTTTCTGCTCATGTCACCCATGAAAATGCACCGGCACACTTACTTCAGGTAAACCTCTCCTTTCATCTGCACGTTGCCGTGGTTCTTTTTTACTTTATTTTGCTTTGCTTCTCTCGACCCATACACATCACTTCTCTTTTCAAAACCCCACAGAGCTCTAGTGTAAAGGTTTTATTAATATTTAGTGGCAAGAACATTTCCAGAGGAAATGGTTTTAAGTGGTGCCATCACTGTTCAAATGGGAACTCAGCTGGCTCTGGCCTACTGAAGGACTTCCTTGTCAGGGGAAGTGCAGCACCACCACTCAGCCAATATTTTAGTTTGGTCAGGTAATAGGAAGGGTATAAAATGCACATACCCACTTAAGCCTGTCAATTTGTCTTCCCATGCTACAGAGTTGTTCTGGTGATGGTTTATAGCATAGAAACATGGGTTAGCAGTTGTGAGAAGCAACAGGTGGATGTAGGTATGCTCTGTTGGTGAGGGCAGCGATTAGCTGTTCTTTTCTTCTCTTCCTTTCTTTTCCTCCCTCCCAGATAGCATATAACAAGATGTGATCCAGACCCTTTCAGTTTCTGCCCACAAATAGGGTTTTTGTGCAGGAAAACAGATCCTTTCCAAGATTTATGGTATGCAGCTGGGTCTTCTGGTGAGAATGCCAAGCCGGGAGACAAGGGGCATGGCACGCAGCTCGCGTTGGTGCTTCTCAAGCACTGGTGTGGGTAGCAGCGCGTAGAGGCAGAAGGATTTGAGTGACGTTTCAGTTCTGCTAGACGAATTTCAGGCCAGAGTAGTGCCCCCTGGCAGTAGGGCAGGAACGGCTTCTTGCAGCCCAGGGCTCTGCGGCTGCCTCGAAATGGACACGAAGCCACAGCGTTGCTGTTTTGCTGCTGACATCCAAAAAGCTGCACGATAGTATGGCCAGTGCTGCAGCCAGAGTAGAATGCGGTGCACATTGTAATGAAGATACCCAGCGATAATTAAGAAAATATGTAAGGACCAAACAATGGATTCAGATCCCAGTTACAGCTCCCTGGGCTGTGCTAGAGCTCAGTTACGTGGGCAAATAATTCCAGATAACTGAAAGCAGGAGAGTCCTTCCAGACTGCACGTGGTGCGTAGCTGCTATCCGTGCCTTACGGTGGTGGAAGTGAGATCAGGATCTGGCATCCACATGTCAATTAACTGAAGATAGTCCTGAGTTTTCTGAGGGGTAGTATTTCAGGGCTGATAAGCTCAGCTGAAACGTTATGGAAATGTGGACATCTGTCATATAATGACAGTGAATGCATTTGCAGAAGGTATTCTTGGCAAGCCACCCAGCTTAAATTGCTTCAGTTTTTATTTGTTTCATGGGAGGAGGGAGCAAGAGGTAGAGATGGAAAGTTGAGATGTTTTCCCTCTGTGAATTCCTCGTCCTTGAAATTAAGCAGTACCTTTTAATGAAGGGGAGAGGAAGTACTGCCAGGACATGGCCTCTTGAGCAAAGAAACCGTGTGGGTCAGTGGGGCTGGAGGCTGCCCACAGGATGCTGAGCGCACAGGGGAACATCTGCAGCCACGGGGCAGGTGTGGTGCAGGCTGGAGCTGAGCTGCTCTGCTCCCTTTCACGGGCACATTTCTGCCTCTGCTTCCTCTTTCTTCCTGATATGAGTCTTGGTTCTTTTCCATCTCCTTCTGTTGCATCTCCTTTTCCAGTGTTGCTTCAGGCACTTTTTCTTTTTTCTTGTTTTCCTTCCTCCGTCCTTGCTAGCCTTTTCCAGTCCTTGTGTATTTAAGTGTGAAACAGCAGGCATGACCCTTAGGCACACACTAGTTTATTTTTAAGCACTTCCAGTGCTTTCCATTTCCCTTTTTCTTCCCCCTTCTGTTATAGTATTACGTTTTATTTCAACCTACATTTCCAAATCTTTCAAAAACCTTTTTGCTGAGATCTGTATTTTTGATTTTCCCTCTGCATGGCCTGGTTTTAGCTACAAATCTAATTAGAAGTTGGGAACCGCTTGGTTAGTATTTTTGTGCATGTGTCAGATCTGTGTCATGCAGAGTCCGATGCTGGTTATCTCCTCCCTTTCATAGCGTGTAGAGTAGAGAATCCTCTAAACAAAGTGTAATTAAAACCCACTGAACTAATCATGTTATCAAATATTTGCTGAAAGTAAATCAACGGCATCCCTCCACCCTGTGCTTTCATATGATGTCATCCTCAGTTTAAATTAATAGGTCCCTTTCGGCCTGCCTTTGGCCCCTTGGCAGTCGGAGCATGCTTGGAGCATGCCATGAGGACACGTGGATTTTGGTGGCAATATGCACAAGTAGAGGTTCCTGCAGTGGTCTGAGAACAGGACTTACCACGAATAGCGACAGCATTTTAAAGCTGGGTATTGTAATTGACAGGATTGTTCCCTAGAAAAACCGTTGCTGATTTGTGTGGTGTGTTAGTCCTTCAGCAGAGCACCATGCTGCAGTTTATCACTTTTGTTTTCCCTTTCTCCTACCTGTTTGAAACGAGCTAACAAATGCAGCTTGTGGGTTTTGTTTTTCCTTTTTCTTTTTTCTTTTTTTTTGCAAGCTAATAGGGAAATTGAGGGCTGGGGAAATTGGAAAAAAGCTTCGAAAATCAGGTAGTGATTGAAGCGGCCTGGCAGTTACGCAGCAGGAAGGATATACTTCCCCAGGAAACCACTTGCGTCTGGGATAAAAGGCTGGTGGAGGACGAGGTGGCGTGTGTTTGCTGAGGTCTCCTTTGGTGCAGGAATGGAGCAGTGGATAGGGGAGCTGTGTCTTCTCCAGGCTTCATGAGGTGACTGCGTGTGTCCTTGGGGCAGATGTGGACTGTTTTTTCTCTCTTTGTCTATCCCTGCGTGCCGTGGAGAGGTGGCAAGTCAGGCAGCAAGCGGCGCGCTTCCTTCTTCCCCTCTGTCAGGGCTGGCAGATGAGCTGCCCCTCCCTCGAGCCACTCTTCGTGCTTACAGCAGTGTTGGTTCGTGACTGTCTGTATCAACAGCATGGACTGAAAATATGGTGTTCTCAACTGGCTCGAGAAGAAAGGCTCATGGTTAGTTCCCTCCATCAAAGAGTATCCTGTTCTACACAGGGGTCTTTATTCTGCCCATGACCAGGGCACAGTGCAGGGTTTGCCTCTGGCGCTATGGGAGCATGGCCTGAGCGTCCTTAGCAGTCAGTGCGAGGAGATGCTAAATTTCCATTCATCTGATTTTTTTGTAATGTGGTGTTATGGGGTTGAGTCAGATTTCCTGTGCTTTCTATTCACTAAAGAGTTGCATAGTGGCATTTGATGTTTCGTAGATCTACTTACAACAGAAAATGGATGTGCATGTTCAGTGATTGCACTTCTCTGTGGCAAAATGTACAGAGGATATTATGTGGTTTTTACCTGCTTTGGGCAATGCTTTCTGCAGCCCTATAATCTGCACACAGGACACGTTAGACTTAGAGGAAGGAGCGTACAAACCCTCCTGTAGCCTGGGCAGAAGGACCAGGCAGGGGGAGTAGGGAAGGCTGGCAGTGTAGGGTGAGCAAAAAAGTCAATTCGTTGATGTTGACCTTGTGTAGCCTTGTTTATTCAGAATGATTCAAGTTGTTTAAAGTCAATGGAGCCATGACTTGATGCTTTCTGGCTGATTCGGTCCCACTTCCACAGCTTCACTTCTTGATAATGAATGAAGAGATCTGTCCAAAACGTGTGGGCACATGGGATGCCTACTTTGAGTGGCTGAGTGCAAGTGCTGTGTGGGGTCAGAGAAGAGGAGGAAGGGAACAGGTTTCTGCTCCTGTCCTCAAGGTCCTGCTCAGGGTCCAGATGTGATCTGGGTCAGGCAGTGGTGGAGAAGGGAAACTCAGGTCAAGTTTTGCTGGAAGGATAAGCGCTGCCATACTCCCCGCTGGCAAGCAGCACCTGTGATGGATAGGTCTGAAAAGCACACTCTTTAGTCTCCTAAGGCATCTTGTTTTCAGACATCACCACATTGGCAAAGTGCCTCTTCCTCTTGTTTTGCTTCACTGCCTCAGAAACTCATAATGCAGCCAGCAGTGCTGAAATGTCTGTGGACTCAAGGGACCTCGGGAGGAACAGCAGACCCATGCTCACACTGGTGCCACATCCCGATGGAACAAGCTTCCTCCAAAGAAGGCAGAAGCTCTGCTGCCCTTGTGGGGTGGCCTCACCTGGGATGAGAAGTCCCTGAGCTGCAGGATGGGGCTTCAGTGCTGCAAAACTGGCCTTACTTCTTAAGAAAAGCTTACGTCTCTTATCAAGGACAGAAGCATGTAATCCAGAGGGCAAGTGCTAACTTTCAGTCTCCTACCAACGTGTTGAGAAAGCTGCCTGCTTAAAGCAGTGTGTGCACAACAAGTTCCCCATCCTCATGAAGGGAGACAGAAGTTTGCTGCCTGTGGCACAGAAGTGGCTGTGGAGGAGACGTGCCTGGAGGAGGTCCTGAGCTCTTGACAGCAGCACAAGTCACAGGATTTTTAGATTTTCTCAAGTTCAAGTTGCTTTAGATACACAATCTGCACTAATTTTCCCAGCGTCTTGATAGCAATATTTGTATTTTACAATTCAAAATTGCACAAAATCTTTGCTGGCCCTGGAGTCAGTAAAAAAAAAAAAAAAAAATCAGAATGCTTTGACTCATTAAGAAAACCCCAAAGCTGACTGAGGGAAATTCTCCTAAACCAGAATTGCTCCAATCTGCTTTATTACCCCTTTTCTTTCCTCTTTCATTTCCTTTCCCAAAGTATAGCATTAAGCCTGCCAAGTCACCAACAGATCTATAAATCCTTCCCAAAGAAGAGTCCTAATTCTCCCTCCGGAGATCACAGCAAATTGGTAACAGCCGCTGACGTGGAGAACTGCGGGACGATGCACTGCACGCTGCCCAGTGTGCCGGGCTGCTCAGCCCGGGCTGAGACCGCAGGGTCATGCTGCAGCCACTGCTTGCCAGGAGGGAGGCACCGCAAGACAAGTTCGTGTACCAAGGGGGGTTTCGTACTCAAGATATCTTTTCCTTGGGCTTAGCATATGTAGCATTCTATGTTTTGGATTGCTATTAGGATTTTTGAACAGGTGAGGTTCAGCCCTGCAGTCTGAGTGCAGACTAATGCTGGGGTCGAGCCTACCGCACTCAGCAGCTGCGATGTGCCCGGTGTCATGCTGCCAGCAGCACAGAGCTGCTTACAAAGTATGGGTCCTGATGAAGTCCTGCACGGCTCACATAGTTGTTTTGGACAGGGGAGACGGGATCTGTGAAATTCAGCCTCATGCCATCTCTGTTCCCTTTTTCTCCCCCATCCGCCTTCATCCTTCCTATTGTTTAGATTCTAGACACCCCCAAAAAGAGTGTGACGTGCTGTGCGCTGCTCAGCAGGGCAAGTGAGTGCGCATGGGGTCACTGATTCTGATTAGAGGCTCTTTCCACTGTCATTAGTTTCTTTCAGAAATGCATTTCTCACATGTTCCTGCAGGAATTACTGCTACATTATTTTTTAATGTTTCCTGCGGTGTTTGATTCCATAAGAAAGGAAAGTTTCCTCTCTCGCTTTGAAATGTTTGTTTTCTTATCCTTTACCTTTCTCATTTTATAAACACAATTCTGCATGGAGAGTGACAGTGAAGGATGCCCTCAGAAGAGCAGGTCAGGCTGTAAGCACCTTGGAAGCATCTGTGTGGGTTCAGGTCTCACAGTGCTGTCGGAGCTCAGTCAGGCTGTTTTTAGCATCCACCGGAGCAGGCAGCTCGCTCGGGTTACCCTGGCACTGCAGTCACTCCAGGAAATGCCTTACATCCTGTGAAGCATGAGGTGACTGAGCTGCAAGGGTTTAGGCACCTTGTGTTTATGTGGCAGTGTCCTGCAGAACCCTCCCAAGTGGTCACTGGGAAGAAAAAGCCTTTCGGGTTGTCGGAGCTTGGTACAAAACTCCAGCCCAGGTGAGGGGGGAACACTGCCCAGGGCAGCCAGAGCTGGGGAAGGAGTGTTGCCTGCTCCCGGCTCCTTCCCTGCTCAGCTGCAGCTGTGCTCGTATTGCAAACTCTGCAGCACTGTTTAAAAAGGTTCTGTGACTTTCGTTGAAATAACGACCTCCAAAATTATTGGGATGAAGTTAAACATTCTCAAAAACCTTTCTCTGGAGTCAAAATCATCTCTCTGAACCTCACAGTACTTCTGTGAGGAAGCATACCAAAATTTTATTGCTATGCCCTAATTTTCCAGATAGATGCCCTTGAGGGCCAGAGTGTTTGAGAGATGCTCAACAGTAGTGCTTGAGCTGCCTCTCGTGGATGTTGGTTACTGTGGCACAGAAAGAGGGTGACTTGGGAGTAAAACATGCCTTCAGTGCTTCTCAGCATTATAAAAAAAAAAAAAAGACATGTTTTAATTAGTTACCAACCCTTTTCTTTATTAAATAGTCTTTAATCTTTTGCGAAGGATCCCATTAAGATGCCAGGAGGGGCGGAGGGGAGTTACTGCTCAGCAAACGAGCCAGCTAGCATCAGTGGACATGGCTCAGCCTCTCAGCAGTCTGAATCAGTGGTAAATGCTCTGAAGGTAACGCCTCTCCGGTACAGTCCATGCAAAACGTCGTGTCTGTTACTCAACTTGTGTCGTACTGTCCTGGCAACATTCCTGTGGACACCACTGGGATGTTGCTGTCATAAGTGGGATTGTTTTTTCTGTTTGTCACTCATTGCATCTGTGGGCTGTGTGTTCCTCGGGGCAGGGGGCAGGCCGTCACCACGGGGGCGATGCCAGCAGTAGCTTCTCTCCGAATTACGTGCACTGACTTTGTTTGAAGATGAAAGTGGTGTTTTTCTGAATAAGCAAGTCTTTTACTTCGTCTAGGATGCGTATTTGTTCTCCAGTGAAGTACTATGGATTGCTGTAACCCATACAGAGAAAACCTTTAATGCAGAGATGAAGCCAGCATGCATGGTATATTCATAACAATAGCAGAGCTTTGGGCTGAAGACCATGCATTGTGATCCTGAGGTCTCTGTTGAAATTTCTGTGAGAGCAGCTGGGATTACTCTGAAGTCAGGGCTGGATTGCCCAGACCTATGTTGTTTTGTTAAACAGCAATTAATGCAGACACTCAGAGGGGCAAATTCACAAGTTCTTACCTATGTGAAACGTGAAACTGCTGCAATTAATGACACTAAAAAAGCTGTTCTGAGATGCAGTGGTTTAGCAGGTGATGGCAATCACTACCAGGCTGAGTTCACAGCCCAGTGCATGTGCATCAGCTGTGCCCAGGCTCCTCTGGGGAGGGATCCAAACCCCTGGCAGCCTGAGCAGGGCTCTGACATGATTGTTTTCTGGTGCTTCTCACAAGTCTTCTCACCTGTGTAATCATCATTTGCTAAACTTTAATATTCATTTGGTTAAGTGGGTGTTATTTCCCACTTGCACAGACATAGGGACATGCTGCTTACTAGGAGAACAGAGGTTTGCACTCCATCAGGGAAGAACTGGAAGGGGCATCTGTAGAAATTCGCTCTTTTTTTGGAGCTTCTTGGAGATGCACAGAAGAGCTCAGTAGTACTGCTGACTCACCTGGACATCCACTGGTGTGGATGGTGATTATCTTCGGGTAGGTGGGTGATATTGCCTTTTCCATGAAGCCTGTGGAAATAGGTTTATGTAGGTGCCCTGTGCACAAATTACAGCAATCAGATCCTTTCCTCTAACATAAAACCAGGGTGCAGGGCTTCACTGCAGCCTCCTCACCTCTGTTAATCCAGCATCTGAGCAGGGGGAGCAGCGCTGGCCTTGCCCCAGCCAGGAGAGGTGCGACCCAGCTCCCTGCTGCTGAGCAGTGCTCAGCGTCCTGCCTGCACCTCCCATGTATTTCACCTGCTGTTGCCTAGAAAAAAAAAGCCATGCCAAGTAATTTTGCCAAGAGAGCACATATATCTGTTGGGAAAAGCCTTTTGTAGTTCTCTTAAAATTCCCATTGGCAAAGGCACTTTGCTGAAGGGAACATTTAACAACATGCTCTTGACAGCCTGTAATAGCTGGTTAGTGGAAGTGAAATATTTGAACAATGGCTGATACCTTGCTTGCTGAAATGGATTGATAAGAAGTACATGGAATTTAGTTCAATATGATGTGAAATCTCAGCTTTTAGTTTGCTAGGAGGTATTTCAGCAGGCAGAAATAGATATAAATGATACTACTGTTATATTTGAAATGGAAAGTGAGCTGTCAGCTAAACAGACTGCCCGACCTGCCTGTCCTCAGCCAGCAAGGAGATCCCGCTGTTTCCCAGTGAGGCACGGGGGCTGGATCCTGCCTTTCTGGGGAATGCAGAGCTGCCACTTGCTTCAAGTAACTGAATGAGATGCATGGGGAAGAACAAGCCCAAATCAGGAGCTGAGTTTTCTTTACAAATGTCGCTGGTTAGATTCTTGGGAAAAAAAAAAGGGGGGGGCGGGAGGAGGAAGATGGTCTTTGTTACAAAACTTCAGTGTTAGTGCAGTCTCCTTACGCGCAGCAAGAAAGGTAAAATCTTAAAAGAAAAAAAACTTGCATGTAAATCTCTCATTGCTGGAAGCAAGGGTGAAAGAGCGCAAAGAACTGAACAGCCAGGCTGGTAGAGGCTCTTCTGTGACCTGATCCATCACAGAGTGCTTGAAAGAAGAAATTGCCCTGAGTCTTGCACCAGGTCTGCGACTTGGCGACCTTCCCACCCTGCCAGTGGCTGTGGGATTGTTCCCTGTGTGCCAGTGATACCGCCAGGGATGGATAAGCAGCTGTTTGGTATGGCAGGGTATGTTTCTCTCTCTTTACGAGTTGTGCACGACCAAAGTGCACGCTTGTGTGTGGGGATGTGCGTGTTGTATTCTGTGTTCTTTGCGGACCAGGGTCTGTGTTTATGGAGTGATGCCAGACGTCCTATCTGACCGCCGGAATAACCAAGGGCAAAGGCTTAGCTGCAAACCTCGCATCAGGTTTTCCTGTCCTGCGTTCAGTGTAGCCTACTGCAAGCTCCACTGTGCCATCTACAAATTAAAGGGAGGTGTGGTTTAATCAGAGGCAAGGTCTGAGGCTAAGTGTAGGAGTTGCTGCAGAAAAGTGAGTGTTCTGTGATGTCCAGGAGGTCAGGCAAGAAGATCTAATGATCTCTCCTGCCCTGAAATGCAGAGTACTGTAATCAGTCTAATTATCTTTAAATGCAATTGGACAGTTAAATGTGCATGTCCGTACTCAGGAAGGACCTGTGAAAGCTTAAATATACTACTGCTCTTATTTGTGGCTGAGAAACAAATTGGTACAATGTCTTTTTTCTTTTTTAAAACATACCCTTGTCTCGGAAGCTCAGGAAAACATAAATCAGCAGGCTGGTAAAGACACTTCTCACTACCTCCATGAGACAGAAAAATGTGGCTGGAGAAGTGTGCGTTGTAAGTTTAAGGTGTCTAATTTTGTATTCTATATTGAGCCCGGAAATACCTGAAGATACAAAGTAATTTAATTCAAATGCTGACAGCAAGCCCTTGAAGTTTTCATATGGAAATCAAGTCAATTACTGTTCTAGTAACGCAATTACTGTTTTAATAGGAACACAATGATTTTAACACGTTGGTCTGTATTGATTAGAAAATTCTATGTGTGGTAATGTATTAGGGATAAATTACTGTATGAGTCAGCTGACGTGAATTTATCCTTCAGAAGAATGAAATTTGACAAATATGAAGTCTGGCAGCCTCAGTTTCCCCATGCGTTTAAAGGCACATATCTGTTGCCTATGCTATTTCTTTGCAATTTATGGGTAAAAAGCATTTTCTAACTAATACATATTTAATAGTCTATAAAAGTACTCAGGATATAAGTAAAGCCACTTCTAAAATGCTAGTATGCTAAACTTGACATTATCAATTCATTTTTGTAAATCCCAAATATATACTTGTCCTTCTGCCTTGTCCCTTTGTTCCCCAGCCATCCAAGGCTCTGCCACTGGCATTGAAACACTGCCTTTTCTTCCAACTTGTCAATCTATGTCCGATTTGACTATGGGTATATTATTAGACTTTTAAAATAGTTGGTTATTTCCTCCCTGGTTTTACTTTTTCTTATATTCATCTAGTCTCTGTTAAAAGAACAGTGGATTTGTGATGAACTAATTATAATGTTTTTCTCTTTTGCATTCTCATTACAGTTTCTTCCAGTTTGTAGCTCACTGTTTTGCTCCAGCTTCATGTGCTGCGGGTTTTTGTTTGCATGAAACATTTGCCACAGCATCGCTTTGCCTGTGAAAACAGTGGAATGATGACAAGTTTGATTTGGGGCTCCATAATTTTGGTGCATAGTCTTGATGGGTACCAAATGCAATTTGGATGCATAACTCATGTTGTATGGTTCTTTATGAACGTTTTATCAAGATAATGGCTGTGGGAATTTTCTCCTCAGGGTGTGCATATGGTACTTCCACCACCTCATCACGGCTTATTTGAGAATGTTTTTGCTTTGTATTTATACACTTGTAGTGTCTTAGGAGAACGTAGCAGTATATAGCAGCAGGCTTAGAGGTAGTTTATCATGTGTTAGTGAGTGTGGAGGTACTTTCACAGCACAGGAACGCCAGGATTAAGTATGGAGAGGAGTTCTTCGTGATTTTCCTCAGGCGACTGGTAAGTTTTGTTCATAGGGCTGCAGAAGGCTCACTGGGACCGGGAGCCGAAGGGAAGATGGGATATGCTGTGTGGGGCTTGTGCAGTAGCTGGGCAGAGGAGTCAGGGAGCCCAGAGATCTGCACAAGTATTTAATGCGGCACATGAAGTACTGCGGCCCTCAAATGCTGCCACTGCCCGCAGGTAACGTAGCTGCTCCTGTCTGCAGTTAGGGTGCAGGTTTCCACCTGCCTTCCAGGGAGATTTCTCCATCCTTTCACTTTGGTGTGTTGGAAGGAAGCCAGAAATGAATCACCATGACGCTATGGAGAATGTCATAGCTGTCCTTTATTCAGGAAAGGCTTCTGCTAAAATATTGAGTGAAGTCTTTGGTACTGAACTTTATATTCTGTCATAAGTATTTAAAACACATTCAGGAATGCTCAGGCATTACATTTTCTCTTGAGTGCTTGCAAGCACAAAGTAATTTCATTAGTGCTGCATGTGACAAGTCAGTGTTGAACTAGTGAGCTGAGAAGAAAGCAAGCTTATGTGCAAATCCAAAATGCATGTGCAACGCAGAGGCCAAACAAACGTGTGTGCAGG
Organism: Anser brachyrhynchus; assembly: GCF_964034855.1. Taxonomy (NCBI): domain Eukaryota; kingdom Metazoa; phylum Chordata; class Aves; order Anseriformes; family Anatidae; genus Anser; species Anser brachyrhynchus. Next base: position 9,273,491 of record NC_137696.1, on the reverse strand, counting down.
TGGCAGCAATATGTCCAGCTATCATGCCTATGCAAAGAACTGTACATTTGCTAGCACAGAAGGAGAGTTTGATGATAAATCTGCAGAAATTTAGCTTATATCACCCTGTGTTTCTGAAAAGGAGGCAAATAAAATTACTGTGATGCCTTCGAGACCCAGGTCTCTTGCACAGAGCACAAGTGGTTGTTGATAACGATTTCTGTTTCCTACTCATAAAAATGGCATGAATGTTTCCTTTGACCCCACCTTGTCAGTTCTGCTTAAGATACCAGTTTTTCAGGGCTGTCTTGTATGCCTTTGTCCCTTCCTAGCAGTCAGGGGTCACTTGTTCAGCTGGAAATAAAGAACTTTGAGAAGTGTCACCTTTTAGTTTATTTTTGTGTCAGCATGAGCTGCTTGGTAAATATTGGCTAATGTTTACTGACCAGGAAAATTGTTGAAAGGCGTATCTGCACAACGTGCCTTCTCACAAAGGCATTCAAGTGGCCTTACCTTTTGGTTAGAAGCCAGGAATGTCGGTGACCAAATGTCAGAAAGAAACTTCTGTCTCATCAAATCCAGCCACAAAGGGGTTACTTTCCCATCTCTTGCACAGAATAACAGTAGGACCTTGGGGTGGTTCTGCCTTCGCTTGTCAGCTCTAGGAACTGGGGCTTGTGTCTTTTCAGGGTGTCAGCTTCCCAGGATCCAGCTGCTTTGTGTTTGTTCAGTGCCAGGGAACACAGATTGTGTTTCACTCCTTGGCTTTAGGCACTGTTAAAATACACGTAATTAATAATGACAATGGAAATCAGTTTTTGCTTTTCTCAAGATGTTGTAGTGTTGCTCCAGAGACTGAGTGGTTTAGTAGTAGTTCTACTTTAGCTGGTTGCTAGTTGATGATGATTATTAAACAGAGAGAACGTTAAATCGCACTGCGCAGTATGGTGGTGGTCACCTCTCTGCTCCTGGTGGCCCTGGAGGAGCTGCCTGCTGATACAACACGAGCTGCTCATCCTCCTGCTTCTAACTGGTACATCTCTTTTTAAGTCATTATAAAACACGTTCCAGAATTGCTTTTTGATACGATTTCTCTGCGTTTTTAATTCCATAATTGTAAAGTGGGTGTTACGCAGTCATGAATGGGAGCAGATGTAAGAGGAAGGAAATCTTTCTAACAGATAGTCCCCGCTAAGAAAAAGGTGGATAACTTTTACCAAGTGGGAGATCTCATTCTCATTCAACAAAACACACAAGCATGTAGGGGACAGTGACCACATGCACAATTCCTCTGAGCTCAAGGAAGAACAAGTGAAAACAGACACTTTTAAAGCCTTGCTTGATTTTAAGAGAACAAGTAAATCCTTTGTAATGAGCAGAACTTCTCTGTGCTTATTGAACTAGAAATGTTTAGACTCCTCTGGACTGAGTTTTGTGCTTCTGAATTGTGTTCTGCAAGAGTTGTGGCTTGGGAAATGTGGAACCAAGTTTCAGTTGAGGCCTGTAAATGCCCTCAGTCTTGTGTCTGAAGCATAAAATACATTGGTGATGCACGTGCTACTTCATTTGTCTCCATTTCTAACCATTTTTAGAGGCATGTGCTTTCCGTGTTCAGAAAGAATGTCGTATCTCTCGAGAAACACTTTTCCTGGTCTGTGTCCCTCCCCTCTGTCCCTACCTGTGCTGCATGGTGTGCGCAACGAGCGTGGGGCACCTCCGCATGCATGTCTGGATCAACGCTGTGTGCCTTACCTGGTGGTAACGGGCTCTCTTTCTGTCCCTTCCTTTAGGTTGTGTGGAGGAAACTTGGAGATGCTGCAGGGTCGTGCCCTGGAATTAGACAACATTTGTCAGGAAATCAGTATAAAGGACCTATGTAACAGGCCCCAAGCACATCCTCACTCTGAAGAGAAAGAGTTTGATCTGCTGGCAAGAGACAAAGACCTGACTGTGTCCCCAGCGCTGTCCCAGCTGGCGACGGGGTGGCTCCATGCACTGCACGAGACTTCGCTGGGAGCTAGTGGAGATGCTGCACAGAGGTCTTTGGAGGAGCTAGGTTTGCAGTGTCCCCCGGTACTGCTGTTTCAGTGTACTGGCTAGTGAACTGCTGCCTCGTCATTGCAACGCGCCACATTTAGAAGCACTGAGGTATTTCCATTCCTAACTAAACGATAATTGGGATTCTGCAGGAGTTAAATAAGTTATTATTTTGGTTAGTTACAGTGAAACTCTGGTAAGTCTGAACAAATTTTCCACTAGATTTAACAGAAGTTTTCCACCAGACTGGAGAGACATTGATAAACTGTGCCTTTGGTCCCCGCAGTTTTGACAAAGTCACTTCTCAGCAACTCACACTTCAGTCTGTAAAGTATCTAAAGTATCAGCTAATGGTGCTTAGGCTTAGACGATTTACAGCTGGTTCTTTTTTCTTTTTTTTTTTCCTTTGGTAGACTACCTGCCTTCGGAGGTGCTAAAAGACCATACTGTCTCCTAACCAGCCAGTAGTGTAGCATAACTACAGTACTTGTAGTGAAACACAATTTCTTTCTAAATGAAAGTGAAGATAGCTTTCTTTTCAATTTACTTTGATACAAAATGTGATGTCTGATGTTCACAGCCCTTTAACAAACAGAATACTTAGGTATCACTATTATAGGTCTCAGATCAGAATTTCCATCGGAGTTTTTTTCAGAAAGTGTTCTCCAATTGCTAGGATGCTAATTTCTACTGTTTAATTTACAAACACGCTGGTTTATTTAACAAGACTCTATAAAAATCTAAAAGATTGCACTGCATTATAATAAAGCTTTTCTTGCTACTGTAGCATTCTTTGAAAGCAAAAGGTTTTATTATACTCGGAGCATGTCTTTCATTATTATGAGGCAGAAAGCTCTTGTTCGGATTGCCTGAGATTTGACCAGAAGGCGCCCTAGGTGTGCTTAGTTTATTTTTTACCTCTGTGTATGATATTAGTTGTGTGTATTGAACTGCAATGATAGGTATTTTGTGTATATCTAAAAGCAACGATAGTTTGATGTATGAATGTGCAACAGGCTTGTGACTGCTGTTGCTTAACTTTTTACCATAGCTGAGCATCAAAATAATTAATAAAAGTTTAAAAGAAAAATAGGAATGCAACAATTCCTGGTTTTCTTGTTTGTTCTTGGTTACTAAGATTTGAGCCCAAGTCAGAATCCTTTTTCTCTGAGCTTGCAACATGCTGTGTTCGTGAGCTATTTGCAGTGGAATGTAGCTTGGTTGCTGTACAATCTTTTGTTGTGTAGGAGTATGATGTAAAATCTGCTGTCTTCAGAAGAAGTGTGTTAATTTGCAGCAGTAGTTATATTGGTTTCTATTGTTATTTTTACTTGGTACCATTTGATGTGAGGCCTCTGATCCAGCATTGCTTTCTCGGGCAAAACTCCTGGTTGCTTCGTCTCCTTGAGTTGGAAATGCAGAATCCAGCCTTCCGTTTTTGAGACATTGCACTCTTGCATAATTTCTTATATGTATAACCCAGCCCAAGCAGTTGTCTGTTACCTTTATACGTTGTTTTCTCCCATACATATTGTTTGCATAGTTAAACTTAAATTGTTGTATTCCTATATATCTATATATATATGTATGAAAAAATATAAAACATGTACTTGTGCCTGCAGTACGTATGTGCAGGGGCTAATTTGAGGGACACTGGTCTTTTGACACTACTCTTGTGTAAATTTTGATACTGTATTAAAACTATTTTTTTACAGTTCCGCATACGACTGGGTATCAAGTATCTGTGTTCATCTTAGCAATGGTAATAAATTATAGAATCTCACCATCGTTTGCTCTCTTTTAATGACCGAAGCCGGGAGGTGCTTGTCTCGTGTGTAGCTTTGAAAGAGCTGTTTGAAATATTTCTTGCTAAGTTGAGAAACTACCTGCATGTGGTGGATTTTTGTTCACCTTCTCTCCAGGTCTCTTCAAAAATCTGAGATAAGTGGACACACTCATATCTTTTATGCTAAATGAAGTAGCTGCTGAATGCGTTGATGTACAGACAGTGGGGCTGCCGGGGCAGCTCCCAGGTGGGACTTGTTGAGTCCCCAGCTGTGCTGCAAGGGCAGCCCCAGGGCACCTGTGTGGGGCCATTCCAACCCCCTTCTTGTGCAGTGCTGCTTCGGGCAAGGACAGGGGAATGTGGAGCTCCTGGAGCCATTTTCCTCAGGTAAGTGGTGTAGGCATGTTGGTGGTGCTGTGGGAGGCTGGTTGTGTCCCACTGTGTGCCCGCTGCAACTCTGACCTGGGGACCAGGCCCCCTTGTCCCCCATGGGCTGCAGGTGTCGGGGAGAGTGCAGCAGGTGGCCTTCCTGTTACTGTGTGTGCAGAGAGCAGAGAACTCACACCAGCTCTCCTGGAAAAAAGCATCTAGTGCAATCAATATCTTGCAGCTACTAAATCCTGTGAGGTCTGCTAAAAATACAGCTTACTAAGAGGAAATTGTGGGCAGTGCATAGAGAAGAGGGTCAGTGCTGTTGGGGGTCCTGTAGCCTGCTGATATTTTTCTGCACTAAAGAGTAAAGATTGCTGTAGTAGTTACAGACCTTTGTCTTGTTTGTCTTGCTTGCTGCCCACACAGTTAGGTGTTTTAAAGTAAAATGTAAGCACGCCCAACCTCATGGATTCCTAGTTCAGTTGTTTTTAGCATAACTCTGTATCAGTAGAAAATTTGCACATGTTGTTACAGGGCTGTTCTCAGTTCTTGAGCTGAGCATGAATGAGCTATAAAATTCACTATGTGAGTGGCTTTTAAATAGCACTCGCACAGCAGATATAGTGAGTGGATTTTACTTGCTGTGGTGGAGGAAAGCTGTTTTGCATAAGGCTTAGAAAGTAAAGAATGGCAGTTTGTTTTTCAGCAAGTGAATGGTTTCAGTAGAGCCTGTTCCCCAAAGGTTGCAGCTGATGGACGTGTTTATGAACACAGCTCCAAGCCAACGTGCCCTTTTTAATATTTTGAGCATAGGCTGGGAGCCAGCCCAAACAGGCTTTGCGGCATGGAGACGGCACCCGGCCGCACGCTGCGAACATCTCAAACACCAAATGCCCCTGGGCTTTTCGTGTATCCTGTAACGTCCTACTTCGTGTGTCGCTATTGGGTACCTCCTCACCAAACAGTGCTCTTGCCAGGGCACTAGTTCATTTAATTCTTTATCCATCTCTGAAATAAGTCCCAGGAGACTGTGAATTCTTTATACTAATCTCACCAGTTTGATGTAGAAAAAGATAGAGATAATGGGGAAAAACATCTTTTCAAGACTGTCCTTTATTTTGAAATCCTGCAGAACAGACTAGCAAACAGAGCTGCCAGATATATAATGCCAAGACCTCTTACTGTTTCCAAATTCATGTTTTCCAGGCTCAGGTGAACCATGTGCCCTGGGATCCTAGCCATGAACATCCCCAGGCTGTGACTTCTGGTCATCCAGACACCTGAAGGTAAGAACAGCTGACTTGATAGCAGCCCTGCCCGGATTTAATAAATAGAGGCACTTCATTGTTTAATCAACCAGCAAACAGGTGTTTACTGGGCTGCCTCATGATTATGGTACTTCCTAGCACATGCAGTATGGCCCAGAAGTGAATTGCAAGGTGTGGGTTGCCAGCTCTGGGAAATGCTATCTGAACAATACAGTAGGCTGTAAAAGGAGGAAAGAACAAATGATCTTTTTGCTATTAACGACTTTTATTTTAATTCCTTTGTCCCCTCTTCCTTGGTGATTCCAGACTCATCGTGATTTTTTTTTAACCCAGGAATAGCATGGTGTGGCTGCGATTTTCAAAACGTGGAAGAGAAACTTCAGTTGTTGTGAAAAGGCAAATAGTGGGGCCACTTCACAAAATGATCAGAGAGAAGGCTTAGTAATTGATGAAGGAGCATGAGACTACGTGGAACAATCCTGAGCACTCCTGTTAGCTTTGGTGTAGGGTCAGACAATGCACAAGTGGCAATGTGAATGAAAATCAAGTTTTAAATAGTCTTACAGAAACAAAAAAATATTTTTATCATGTTCTAAAAATGTTCTCTCAAGAACATGGACCAGGCACACAAACCTTACTTGAATCTTTTAGTTGAGAAAGCTCAAACACTTCCATGGGAGTCATTAGAAAACTGGGAAATATTCATGGGGGATGATGAAAAATAAAATTGTAGTGTCTTCAGATACTTAATTAGTTCCTGTGGCTGTCTCCTCTGAAATCAGACTGGAGGGTCTGCCTTTCTGCCTTTTCTGTTTCCCTTCTTGTATTTCCAGGACATGATGAGAAGCTTGTACTTTTCAGATATTTCACCACTTACCGTGATCATACTTACAACATTACTTCAGGCATTTCTCCCCAGGCACAGGAGCTGAGGTTGTATTTCCCACCTCTCATATAAATGTGTTGACCAAAGAATTATAGACCCTATTTAACATGACCTTTGCTCTTCCTTTCCACACTGTGCACACTTTCTGCAATACTTTCGTGTTTTATTCTGTGGATGTGGATTTTTTTGGTGTTTTTGGTTGGTTGGTTTGTTGTTTTTTTTCTGTTTGAAAACAGGAGGTTATGAGGTGGGGGTGTGAACATACCCTGAGGTTTGGTGAGGTCTTCTCTGGACAAACCAGGGCCAGGCTCCGGGTAGCTCTCGCCTTGTGCAAACATTAGTAATTCTTGTTCCACCAGCTGATGGGGAAGGGCCCCAAGGCTTGCTATCATCTCAAACTGCTTCCTAAACAGCAGGTTCACAGAGAAGTGTCAAAATAATAATAATGAATTATTGAATATGTTTGTTAGGACGTGATAATTACTCTTCACTTGAAAAAGAATTTGTCATAATTCTCTCTTCAATGCAGTGGCCTTGACTGTGAGGTTTGTTTTCTGAAGTTTGCTTGGTGTTTTTCCCAACTACTATGAATAGTGTGAAGTAATTTTTTATTTTTTTAATAATTTGCTTATAAGTCTTCAGATGAAAAAATAAAGGAAAAAATAATATTGGGAACCCATCCCCAGACTCTGGAAAGAAAGAGGAAAAAGAGAAGGTGTACAGGGAGCTGCCCTGCCAGGATGTGGGCTGTAGGTGCATCTCTTGCTGTGCTTATTCCCCCAGCGGTGTAACCCATCTGCTGGGCAACTCACCCCATGCGTATGCCGACAGTAGAGGCCCAAGAGAGAGGCTGTGTGAGAAAGAAGGTGTTTTCACTTGTGTGGTGGTATTTTTTGTTTGTTTGTCTGTTTTTTTAGCATTGCTCTTGATAAATGCTCAGGGTAGAGTTTGCCATGAGCAGTAGTGTTGGGTTCTCTGTGTTCAAATGCCTCAGCTAGAGGGGGGTGATGGCATCCTTTTTCTCAAGAAGCTTTGAAAATCCTTCATGACGCAAGTACGTCTTGGCTTGGGTGAGTACGCTGAGTGCTATCAAACCCTAACATCGCCCATGGCTTCAGTGTACAAGTCAGAGAGTGGGAGGAAAACACTCTCTGGGGTTTTGAGGTGGCCTTTCAGAATAGGCATCGGGTTTGTTGGCAGGGTGGTGGCAATTGGCTTGAACATCTCTCTGTGTCACGGGGCTGTCAAGCTGCTCTGTTTTCACAGGCATTAGACTTCATAAGACAGGAAATAATCTAAAAATATGCTATTTTTCTCCCCCTACTGAAGGGGAAATGTTCACAGACTCCTGCATGTGCCCATTTAAAAGGCACCAGAGCACCCCCAGAGCCCACCCTCCACAACCTTGAAAATCCCAGGAAAAGCACACCATGAAGCATGGAAACGTTTCCATGGGAACTGTTCCTCTATTCCTGCTAATAAAATGGACCTATAACACAAATGATAACGGGTCCCAATTTCTGCACCAAACTACAAACAGTGAGCACTACAAAGGGAACCAGTAAAGAGCAGAAGTGTAAATCAACAAAACTGCTAAATTGGGTACGTGCATGCCTCCCCACAAAAAACCACAAGCATATAAACAAAGCCCTCAGGAAAAGGAAAAAAAAAAAGATCATTTTAATTATAGCACATGCAGCCAACATAAACCCCATGGATTGTGTGAAATCAGTTTTGTTCTTCTGGTACGCAGCAGGAAGCTCTGTAGCAGATCAAATACGTTCAGAGAGGCTGTCTAGCTAATTGCTGCTCCTAGCTGAGCCAAAGCAAACTATTTAGACAAAGGAGAGAATTCACTTTTTATTTAAGATTAATTATGAAATAGCATGTCTGGATGGGCTTCACAATAACACTACTTTTCCTGGGGAAAAAAAATAGTAGTTCTAATCCTGTGAAATAATTGGAGAATTAACCCCTTGCTTCAGGCTGGAACCCCCCAAGATGTGCAAGATGAATGCTGTCTTGAATAAGGTCTTTACTTCAATCACAGCAGATTATGAAACTCATTTTAAAGCCAAATTTTATTCTTGTATGTTCTCACCTTACACTGATGTTAAAGCAATGTATTCTTTTCTTTCTGATGTTACTTTTATACTCCCTCATGTTGGTTTTTCTGTTTTCTAATTTTTAAGCCTGCTATAGCCATTTTGCATCATCCTTTTGGATTCTCACTAAAGATTCTGGAGTTTTGCACTGGCTATTTCAGGGCTTAGTTAGATATGTCACTTGGACACTTGTACTTTGTGCTGCTGGTAGCCTACCAAAGTTGACTTGAGGTTTTATTTTCCTCTTGTGCTTTTCTCCTGCAGCATGCAAGTAATGTGTTCTCAGAACAGCTTAGCAGAGGATTAGCGTACGTAGCCATGGCCTAATAAAACTGGTGGCAGGGAAGAAGTTGAGATACTGACTAAAAGAAGTGAGTTGTTCTCAGATTTGGTTTACCGATTTCCACACTTGGGCAGCAGTTCTGGAGTTGCTGATGCTCAGGTTGGGTGCCACCATAGAAAAGGGGGTGTGATGATGAACTTCTAAATTATGATGCATGAATTAAATTCTGCTACTGAAGTTTTGAACAGTGTAGTAAAAGAACTGTACAAATTATTAGTTTCCTACTTTTCAGAATCAGTTTGTAGTGTACGTATGTAGCCCTTTCTTTTGCTGTGTCTGCATGCAGGTGTGCATGTGCCAGGCTTTATTGAAGATCAGTGAAACAAATGGGACTTAGGTGAGCTTGTGGTCTGGTGTGTAGTGCAGTTAGGTGGTGTTGCAGATGGGACCTTGCTCTCTTCTGAGCAAAGTCTGTTCTCTGCTGTAGAGCCCCAAAGGCATTGCGTTTCTCTTGGTAAGGCTCTCTCAGCACAGTTTCTTGGCTTTCCTGATCAGGATTTTAATACCAGAACTGTAAAAAGAGAACCCAAAGCATAATCAAAAGTAATCAAAATCAAATAGTCTGTGGTCAGATTACTTATTTGCATCTTGGCATTTGGTAGCATCTGAATGAGTGATTTCAAAGTAAAGCATGCTACTTTTAAATGGTCTCCTCCCCACAGACACGTAGAGCACCTCATGTCCAGATGAGTAACCTGTAGCTAAAAGGACTCTAAAGCTTTTTCATTTGATCACAGTAAATAAATTATGTTAACGTGTTAAAAGAAGAAGAGATTTTATTTCCCAGAGATGACTTATAGCTAGAAATTTTTTAAATGTTCACCTTGTCATGCTAATAATTGTACAAGAGGGAGAAAAGCATAAAATGATGAATAATTAGTCTTTGTCTCCACAGATCCCATCAATAACATTGGGAGAAAAAATGAAATAGGTGTTTAAGTCTGTATAGTCAGAGACAGCTTCATTAGAAGAGCAAAGCTGCATAATTAGCACATTACTGTTAGTTTACATACAGGATAATATCCACTTGGTATTTCAGAGTGCTACAGACCGTCTAGGAGGGCCAGTCCACACCATAGCTGGGGCATACCCTTGCTGCATCCCATGGGGAGAGCATTGCCAGCTTATCCCCAGGCCAACAGCTTGATGTGGCTAAGCAGAGCTGCTGCCATCCTTCACCCACTTGGAAAGCGCTGTTCTTGATGCACTACACGTGGTTTCCAGTCATGCAAATTACTGGGCAGACAGGGACAAAGACAGAAAGGCACCATTATATTTCTGTAATCATAAATTATGCCATATGTTACCTGCAGTTCAATCTCTAAATTCTGTGTTGACCCCAATAGCATGTGGCTGTAATTAAGCTGTCTGTGGAGCAGGTCTGCCCAGTGATTACACATCAGAGCCTGGCTGAGCGTGACGGCGGAGGAAGGGGGTCAGGCACCTGAGGACCTAGACAGGTCGCTTGTGAACAGATGAGCTGTTACCACAGTTTAATCAGGCTGTGGAAAACATGCTGAAACGATTCATAACAAGTAAACAGGATAGGAGTGGCTTGTAATAATCTGCAGGGGAAGCTGTTGCTTTTGGCTGTGGCACGTGCTAGCAGCTGAGTGCCAGCGGGGAGCACTGGGGACCAGACTCTTAGAGTAGGCCCTACCAGTTGTTTAGGGTTCATCCCCACACGTTGCTCACTCATTACTGACAGCAGAGACACAGTGTGTTCGATCCAGTTTGATCTTCCTCACCATGAAAAAGTTTCCCTTAAGTCTGCCTCTTACCATTTCACTGCGCAGCACTGTGGAGAGGCACGCACCATGTACTCCAGCCCCTGTTCATCCTGGTGGCCTCCAATGGACTTGCTCCAGTATGTCCAAGTTCATCTTCTGCTAGGGAGGCCAAAACTGGGACCTGTGCTCCCAACAGCTCACTGGTGCTGAGGGGAAGGATCACCTCTCTCAACCCTACTTTATAAGAGTACTAGAAGTGTTTAAGTACCGTGGTGACAAAAACTGTGTCGGTACCTTGATAGAATGGAAACTGCAGGAATATTCATATATAACTTCCATAATCCGTATGTGCTTAAGTTAAGTAATAACTTTGCTGTGTCCAGCAAAATGTTTCTGCAAGTGCTAATGGAAAATTGAGATTGTTGTAAAAGTAGGTAAGTGCCAGCAGTGTGCAATAAACATTCTGCTCTGAAGCCATTTTGGAGAAATGTTCAGGTTAAAACAAAGATGGCGTAGGTCTGAACTACTTCAGATTATCCGACTAGCTTCCCTTGGCCCTTTGAAGCTCTTCCTTTTCTCAGATAGAGTGTATGGTCACATAGACCTTTTTTTTTTTTTTTTTTCCCCTGCTAATATTCCTTCCTTAACAGGAAAAAGGAACAATGGAGAGCAGATGACTTTTGATAACATTCACAGAGATCTGGTCTGCTACTGAGTGATGCTGAGACTAGTGCAGATAAGGTTTTATCTTTGATCTTGATGAGATAATTGATGCTCAGCATCCTTTAGTGATGCTTATGTGCCAGTTGAAAATTTCATTGCCTATTTTGTTCCAGTGCTTTTAAGTAAGGGACTGAGGTTTGTTTCTGTGCTTCTGGCCTGGGGAGGTGTGAAGAGAACCCAAGGACTCTTGCTCCTCAGGGTTAGCTCTGTGGGGTGGGAGTTTTGTGATTTTGGGACTAGATAACCAATTCAGGACATCTGCACCACTGGTAACTGCATTGCATTGCCTGTCACCACGGGACGTACTCTGACGTGCTAGCTCTGATGCAGCCATGCTGTTTTATCTTTTGTGCTTTGTATGTCAGAATTTGGGAGGAGAGCAGGGCTGGGTCCTCTCCAGCATCCCACAGCTCTTCTCTGTGAGGTGAATTTCCAGATGGCATAAAATGAGAAAGCAGTTTTCTCTGAGAGAGATAATGAAAATATCTTAAAATAGCCTCTGCTTGCTTGTGCACTGTTATTACCCAGCCTAGAAGGCTTTCCAGAAATAATAGAAAAGGGTGTAAGCGAGGAAGTTATGGCTCAGCAGTGATGCTGTGCAGGGTCTCCTTGTTGCATCTTTGCAGAGCACTGAGGGGCTGCAGGGCAGTGCCTGCCTCAAGCTGCAGTGCCTCATGCTCCCCCCTTTTCTCCTCCTCCTCTCTCCTTAGGGCTGGCAGGAGGGTTTCTCATTTTTTTCCGCTCACACCTTGCTGCTGGGCACCATTTTGCTGTTCCTGACCCCTCTGCGCCAGAGGTGGTGCTGAGGGGCCAGGCTGTGCCCTGTGCTGGGGGCCGCTGGGAACCGGACGGGACCTTTCCTCACAGGGCTCCATGGCCAACACCCAGGCACCCACAATCAGCGCAGCTGCTGGTGATAGACAGCAAAAATCCTCTCAGAATTTTCCCCAGAGCACAGGATAAGTGGATTCTCAAAGGGGCGTTTTCCAGGCTTGCCAAATGACTCCCCTGCCCCACCACAGGCCTGGCAGAGGCTGGAGGTTCATGGCTTGGGCCTGCAGTGCTCAGCAGGGAGTGGCGGCAGCCATTTTGTGGATAGGGCCAGCTTCTTGCGTCCTGCTCCTGCACGTTTCTCCAGGCTGACGTTAGGATTTGGGATGTGCCAAGACCTCTGTAACACAGCACGTGCAAAGGCATGACTACATCCCACCGTGAAATGAGCTGTGGTAAAGTTCCCAGGTGCGTAATCTGAAGGTGGAAAAATTGTTTGAAGTTTGCAATTTCTAGTCATTTCTCGTCATGTCATGCCCCTCATAGAGGGGGGAAAAAGTGTTTCCTTGGGAAGACTGGCAGTCATATAAATCATTTGTTGCCCTGCTTACTGCCCACAGGTAACTGTGAGCATGCAGCAGCAACCATGTGTATCAGGGAAAACTTTCTTGAATGCATAGCATAAAAAAAAAAAAGTATTCTAACTCATATTTGCCTGCATTTAAGTTTTATGGCAACATAGAAACATTGTAAACAGCAAACTGCATAAATCAGAGCAGGAGTTGGAAACATTTATGCTAATTTTCCAGTGCTATCCATTTGGACGGGGAGGAAATGTTAGGCAGACTGATTGTTTTTACCTAGGAGTAATTAAATATGTTCCCCAAGAGATTTCTGAGCAAATCGTTTATTAGCTAGCCACATTTGTAATTTCTATTTCTCATATTGTTATGCCCTGTATTCTGGCAGCCTAAACAAGAAGAGCTAAAATTACATAAATAAGATATGGTATTAAAAGAGAGTGGTACAACTGATCCAAAATAGCACTCTGAGTTGCTCTCTGTTCAAATGTGTCCTACAAGTTTTCATTCTTTACAGAGAAATAAAGGGTGGGAAAAATACGCCGCCAGTGCCATCTTAGTCTTAACTAAGCTATAACTGCACACCAAACCATTTTTAAAAAAATCTGCTTTGGTAATTGAAAACAATCTGTACAACATTTAAACCATCAGGAAAGGTAGTTCTGTTTTAGCTGGCTGGAAGTACACTTAAAAGAAAGGGTCTGATTGCCTTCACGTTTTCATTGCTGTTTTATAGACACAGTCCCAAGAACTGGGATTTATTTCGTAGGCATAAATGACTGGAAAATTATGTGAAAATGATGCATTTTCTCTTCTTAGTTTGGTGTATCTGTTGCAATTGTTTTTGGTAAATTACATGAAAATCGTCACATTTAGTATTAAAAAGGTTTAAAATTTAATCATTTGTGAGTATTGGTAACTGCCCATTGTTAGTGGCTGCTCTTAAAGGCCTAAGGCCTTTGGAATCAGAGATTATAAACCTGTAACTGTGGTAAAAATGGTAATATGTATTGAAATGAAGTGACAGAACTACTGCAATAAAAGATAAACATGCTAGGTAAGCTCCTGAACTAATGGCATTATTGATATACCTTTGCTGTAAGCGGATTTTCTCCCTGTCTACCTCTTAGCAAAATTTGGTCCATAAACAGTAGAAATCTGTCTTGGTCAAAAATAGTTGTATTTTGCAGGTGCTCTTGCTCTCATATATAACTACAGTAGAACATGGTAGGACAATTAAGTATTTATCAAAAGGATACAGATATGGTACTTGACAAACTACATAATTCTTGTTGAGTTATAAAAAATGTAACTTGTAACAACAACAACAAAAAAACAACCCATGGCTGAAATGCTCTATACTTCGTAATTAAAAATCAGCTTAAAGTAGTTCAAAAGGAGGTTTTCCTCATTCTGAAGGTTAGGTTTTTAAAGGGCTTTAGGGAATTTACAGGATCGATCAGATATCTCCTACTTCTGTTCACTCCTGTGTAACTAATTTATTCAACTCAGAACAACTCGATGAGGGAGTGGTAATGTAACAGTGGTAGCTTTACATGAATAAGACACCAGCCTGGACCAGGTTTTCCTCTGCATGTGAGAACATATATTCATTTCATGCCAGTCTGTAGTTCACTGAATGCTTTACCGCAACTTTTTGTTATGGGGGAATCTGTCAGATGGGATGTGTGAATGCAATTACAGATAACCCTGTGAAGCTGCTCGGTGAAGGTGCTTTATAAGGTGTTGGTGGAGACAGGTAAGTCTGTATGGGCTTTACTCTGGGTTTGTAGAGCCTGGCAGTGAGACGCATGCTTAATTCATTTGTTCTTGGTTTAGTGTTCGTCTTAGTCTGTGATGTGAATTCATTTTCTATGGCACCCCTGGCAGGTAAGTGGGAGTCCCTGATGCCTTTCTCTTGGGAATACGGCTCACAAAAATACTGCTTTTTGAACTGCACTCCTGGGGGAAGGTCTCTCTGAACTGCTCCAGACTTCATCCCTATTTCTTCAAAGTAATTTCAGTAAAGACAGGCAAGTCTCAAACAGCGTTATTAAAACCTTTATTATAAACACCTTTTCCCTCTATTTTATAAATTCTAAAAGGCACTTTTTTTTTTTCTTAAGTCAGTGCAAAACATTTCTTTATTTACATGAAGAAATTCCTTCATCTATTTGAGAGAGACGCTTGGTTTGTGCATGCTACTGCAGTGCACGGGAACATTTGCTGCTGATTAAAGGGGTACGGCTCAGTTTGCAAAGCGAAGTGCCAGTACAAACATATTTCTCCCCTTCGCCTTCTGGTCTCTTTCAAACTTGAATTTTCCAGGTGCTAAATGGTCTTCACTCAGAGAAAAGACCATCTGTGTTTTTTATTGATGTTCAGATGAATAAAACTTTGCAGAGAAGAGCTTATTTCACTCTTTCTCCTTTTCCGCCTCAACACCAAAGTGAGTGGCTTTGCAGGAGGAAGGTTTTGTGGCTGTGCCAAACAAATTGGCGGAGGTTGCTGGGCCTTGCAAAATCATGCTGACCTGTGACTGGAGTGGCTCTGCACTCCCTTTATCCTGTTGGAATTATCTGTGTAGGGTTTTCAATGTGTCAGAGAAATGCTATTTATCCTGTTGATGGTGAAAACAAAAACATTGCGTTGTGTGATTCTTAAGCTGTAAAGTCAAAGGGACCGCTTCCCAGCCACTACTGTTGGTAGGGCTTCTCTGCTCAAAGCAAAACTGGGGGATGGAGAAAAATAAGAAGCAAATGAGAGTTTTCTGAATGCCTTTGCTAATGCCGCTTCAGTGGGGAATGTGAAACTCCAGGCTATAATTGTGGAGGTGGTTTGATGACAGTGTGCAGTGCAGCCCTCCAAATTTGAACATAGACATGCGTGTCCTCCTCTCGGCCGTGGAGCTTGTAGCTCCAAAACCAAAAGGTTTCCCTCAAAATTTAGCAGTGCTCTTTTGTTGATCAGAGGAGTGAATAATGACTGGGAGATTTTGGTATTGGGCAAATACCAAAATATAGTTCAAATATCAAAATGAAGTTCATATAATACAAATTACCAAATTACAAAAATGACAGTATTCTGTGTTTTTGCAATGTCTAATTAACAGCCTTGTGAATAAGAGTGCCACTATTTCTTGTCTGTAGGCCTTGTCTAATACTCTGACACCCCCTTCTCGAACCAGAGTGCTTCCTCTGAAGGCCCCAGTGCTGCAGCAAGAGGAGCAGTACACCCAGGCTTTGTCAAGGCTCCAGTTTGCTGGACTGTCATCTTGCCTCTCAGCAGCAACAAAAGTGAGTCACAATTTCCAAAACACTTGACGAGTGTATTTTATTTGCAAAAGCAGCGCCCAACAGAGGTGCAGCAAGGAGGCCCTTGCCTAGGCAGGTGGCCCGGGTGCATCTTGCAAGGGGTAGGTGGCAAAGCTTGTCAGCAGCTGATCCACTTTAAAAGCTCATGTATTTTAATTTAAAATAACACTGATTCTTATGTGGTGTTTTGTCCAATGTACCAGCTGTTTTCACAAATGCGTTTCTACCTACTCCAAGACTTGCTATAAATTTTGTAGTGGCAGAGGGTTTAATAAATTACATGAGAAAAGAATGAAGAGGCAAGTCCAACCTTTAACCAGAGAGCGAAGGAATCACATGAATGTAGATCATTTTTTTTCACCCTCTGTAATGAATGTACAATATTTTTCTCCATTACTAGCGGTTGGCTCTAGAAGAGAAAATACAGAGGCTAGTGACCCAAGGCCATAGAAATGAGGGAATACTAGTACATAAAACCATTTGCACTAAAATATTAAACTTGTCCAGAAGATAAATAATGCTGTTTGTTAGTAGCAGTAAGAGAGCGATGGTATGCTGTCAGCCCTCATAGGTTAGCCTGTGCCACACATTGCCTGGGGGCTAAGGGCTTGATGGATGCTCCCTGCCATCCTGGTGTGGCAGGAATAGATCAAGATTTGGTGTTTCACACTTAACTCAGCAGATCACGAAAGAGAAGCCGTGAAGCAGAGTTGATCGTTAATTTGTTGAGTGTATGCATTCATACTGCTGCAAATCTGTGTAACTCAGTCTATTTCAGGACTGTACAGTCTTTAAGGGACTAATGGCTTGTTCTGCAGCACTTGCACCTGCCTACACCAGGGGAGCTGATAGGATTTAAAATATATATATATATATGTAAAGTTTGAAGAATTTTAAAGAGAGCCCCTTCTCAGAGCATAGAGGGTGGGCAGCTTGGCAGTGATGTTCGAAGAAGGTGGGCCCACCATTTGACTTCTGTTGTGTGTGCCATCTCTCTCTGCTGCTGGCTCGAAGCTGGCATTGCCCATGGTGAATTGCAGTGCACACCGAAATCCTGCAACTGTTTTCTGCCTCGGCTGGGCAGTGCACAAGCTGAGGACATGCCCTGGTACCATCCTGTTCCCATTTTTGCACTGACTTTTCCTTCCTCAGTACTGGGCATGCAGTGAAAACAGCTGGCATGGCAGCAGCTTCCCAGGCATGTAATTAATCTGCATTCATAGCCTAGCTTTTACGGTACCTACAGGTGAGTGTGTGCTGGGGACAGCTGGATGTTATGCTGCCTTGTCTGAATCCCAAAGGGTTATTGGTAAGCAGTATTATCAGTATACATGAGCTTAAAGTGGATACTGCTAAATGTGTTGCAAACTTTTAAAAGTGAATTTGCCAAACTGATATTATTCTAGGGCAAGAAATAAATAACTTGCAGGTTTGCTTGCAGTCAGTCGTGCGTGGCCATTTAGAGCCAATGATGCAACAACAGGTTGTTAAACAATTTTAAACAAGCCCATTTTGAACATTGTGAAACTAACATTTAATGAAGTGAAACATGGATCAATGGTAAAATCTGTGCGGTGGCTCAGTTGTATTGATTGCAAGGTTCAAAGGCGTTCGGTATGGACCTGTTAAACATCTATAATGTTGAGGCTGAAATGATGCTTGGCAAGTGCTAAAAAGGCTGAAAAGGCAGTGTGGGTGTGTTTGCTGCTTTCATGCAACCTGCTGGTTTTCTGAGTCAGTAAGAAGGGCTGGGAACCTCCAGGTCACACAGGAGATGCTCCAAGTATCTCTTTACCGGTGTGCAAAGAAAGGGAGAGATGCTGGTGTCGTGGCCAAGGCACTACCACGGAAGCTGCGGCTGCTGAGCATGGAGGTGCCACTGCTCTCCCTCAGCGGCAATGCTTGTGCAACGCTTGCCTTTGGCTTCCCGGCGTGGTTTTGGCAGTTGCATGTGTGTGTGCACCTGTACAAGCGCTAAACTTAGTCTGAGCAGGGCAGACTGTGCCGGTCTCCCCCTGCGGCGTGGCCCCTCCATGCTCTGTGCTCGTGGCGGTGCAGAGGGCCATGCGAGGTGGCTGCGGGGCGAGGATTCGCTGGAGACTGCATCTGCCACAGTGGCTGTTTGGTAAAGCAGGTGAGTGTACAATTTAGCTGTGTTTGGCTTTGGCCCACAAAAAGCTGGGTCCTGGCTTCAGTCTGGTCTCCGACATGGGAAGATGTATGGTCAGGCAGACAGTGCTGCAAAAATAAAATCAATACAGATCAACTGAAGAGTTTTAATCTCGCCTCATAAAAACTCTGCATCACTCACTTGCAAATCAGAATATTGTGATGCACTATGTTACGTATCAACATGTATACACACATCCAAAATGCACCTCTCTCTGTTGCGTGCACAGAAACTCACCCAGCCAACTTCCATGGGCAGTACAGCAGAGCAGTGCTGTAGGAAACAGCGGGGTTTAGGTGCTGTGCTTGATCCTGACAGCTCATACTCCTGTTAACTGGTCTGATGACAGTCAAGCTCCAAACAACCACATATAAAGGGCACTCTTTCATAAAACAGCAGGTATATCTCCTGCATATGTTCTGACAACAGCAATTAAAAACAGCAGCACACCAGGGAATTGCTAAATACAGCATGGCCTGAAGTTATAAGCTTCTGTTTCCTGGATTTTTTGTTGTGACTTGTGCTTTTTCCCCTTATGTATGGTGCAGGAGAACTTAAAGGTCAGGTGAGCAAACCAGCAGTGGGGCAGGAGAAGGAATTTAGAATGAGGTTTTGCTAGCCCATTGTAGCCAAAACTCCTGCTGGGTAAGGAGGAAAAAGTAGTGCTGAAGGTGAGGTGTGGGGACTTGAGAACATCAGGGCGAGCGCCCTCCAGCCGGGGCTGCAGTGATCTGGGATGTAGGAGGCCCTCTGCAAGAAGTGTTGCCTTTAGGAAACCCTTGTCCTTTAGGCAATGCAGAAAGAGGGAGAGCTTTAATTCTTGAATGTCTTAATTCAGGACAACTTGATGTCGTTGCTGCAGTAACGCACGTTTTGCTCGTGCATAGATTTATTTTACAGAGACTGAATGAAGGAGAGAGCGCTCTCCTTCTCAGTGGTATAGAAGCATTTATGGATGGTTTGGTGTTTGGTTTAACAGCTTATGCTTTTACAGACTTGAAATCTTGTTTGTATTACCTAAATAGATATATGCTATTTCCGGAAGCTGTTGCTACTGCTAGGCTTTTATGACAATCTTTTCATTTTTAGTGTGGGAGAGGTCACAGCACTTTGCTAACTCAAAATACCTGACAATGACAACAAAACCCAAATTTCATTAAAGGAAAAAAGGGGTCAGCACTGTACAGGCTGATTATAAATAGTGCCGCCAGTCAGTACCTGATAGTTTATTGGACCTTATGAAACTCCTGATATCCAAATGTGTATTTTAAGAAGCCATTTGACCTTGGGCATCTCTCCTGCTGGGGGATGCTCTCTGCTGTGTCATTGGTTCAAAATCAATAACCTCCAGCACTGTCCTGTGAGCGCACCGGTATTTAAGGGTGATATTGTAAAATGTGACATTATTCTGCTGACAAATGACTCGATACTGATATCCCTGTGGAGAAGGGTGGGCAGGGCTACGTGGTGACTCTAAAACTTCACTGGTAATGAATGAGGAAAAAAAAACTGCTGGGGATGCCATTTTATCCATTTAGCACTGGGATCTGCTGCCCTTGTATCAACCTTTATCATCATGGCCCACAGGTGCCTGAGCTAAACCTGCTTGTCTGTTTTATTTTCCCAATTTCATAATGTTGTTAGAACTCTAAAATCCATAGGTTATTTTATATCTTGCTTTTAATAATTTTAGCAGCCTGAAGACCTGTGTTTGCAGAACTGCTTAGTGCCTGGCTTGGACGCAAACCCAAGGTTGTAGTCAAAAGATCAGTGCCCAGTTCTCACTTTTAGGGCTGCCTGGAGACTTTATGCTGATGTCTCTAAATTGATTGAGGCTGGGCACCAGGGAGAGAGGAGAGTCATTTGGTGCTGGGTCAGATGGGAATAAACTGGCGCTGACTGCATCTAGCGCAGCAACTGAAAGAGGGCTTCAAGCTAGCAGAAGTGTCTTCCTGTAAAGGATGAAGCAAAAATGTCAATGTCTTTAAGACTGATACTTAGTTCATGCGAGGGGATATATGTTGGTAGACAGAGGATTGGTTCGTTGATTTGCAAAGGTTTTTTTTCTGTGCTTTAAATATTTACGGCTCCAGACTAGCCAAGATATTATCTGTAGAGGAGTGCTCTTCGTGGCCTGGGTTGAGTGTGTATTTTCTGCATTCCTGGTTTTGGAAGTAGGTCGTACACCAAATCTAACTGAGCTCTGAATACTTCAGTTTTCTTCCTGCATTTGAAGAGATGACACACAAACTTTCTGTGAAGTAGTTTGACAAATCTACTTACAGCAATCAGCTGCTCTGTAGCTCAGATTTTAAAATTAATCGCCTTTCAGAAGAATAATACTGTTACTTTCTTGTAAGCATGTGGCTCCTAGCATCCGTCTGTGTAAACAAACCTCATTATCTTTAGCTGGATGCAGACTGTGAGGGTAAGAGAATCGCTGAGTGCAAGTGTATGAATAGATGTGCAATTGCAAATTTCCAAAATAACTTTTTAATAACATCTTTTAAATGTTTTAGGTACTAAAGGGCTCAGCGTGTCTCTTCATAATATACAATGTGATTAATTCAAATGAGAAAAAACAGTCATGCAGACAGGCTTTACAGCTAATGAGCAGGATGCATAAAATATGCTCTGCCTCACCAAAGTATTATTGTCTTCTGACATTTTTGCAAACTCCCATGGAATTTGTTTTGCATTAACTGCTGTTAGTGAAGATGGAGTTGGTGAATTATTGCCTCTTTATTTTGAGACCTGAACTAATTCCCTGTGCAGGTTTTTGCAAGTTTTCTTTGCACAGTTCTGAGTCCCAAAAGCACAAGCAGTGAAGTTGGCAGTAAATGGCATTCCTGCATCACTGAGGACTACATTATCAATCATAAGCAAAGACAGTGGACTTGTAAATCCCTCCTTTTTTTTTTCTTTCCTAATATATCATCTTAAAAGTTTGTTTCCTGTTTTAGTCCCTTGTACATTGCCTGTGCAATGGGTTTTTAAATATATAAATCCCAGATCTTGACAAAGGGGGCTTGTCATCTAACCCAGAGGAACCTCCCTGAGTCAATTCTAGATGGTGGGTAGTGGGAACCTTCTGATGCTCACTAGCTGTCCTCTGCTAGAGGCTGTGGCAGAGTCTCCGAAAAGGAGAGACCCCAAAACACTACCCATTTGCAGACGTCTGGACGCTTGGGTCTTTCAAAGGAAAATGTTTATGAATGAAGAAGAATCAAGTCTTCCTTGCTTTTGTGTGTAGTTTAAGTAATCTCTTCGTGTTATTCTCCACATTGCTGAGCACATTTTTGCTAACTCTCTATTAATGGTTCTAGACCTGCCTGTGTGTCTCCCAGGACTCAGGTGTGCAATCACTGTCCCTTCATCCATTTCAGACATTTGATATGAATAAGTGCATTGCTGTGCTGGAGTAGCAACCACAAGCTATACTTAGCATTTGTAAAAACGGACTCCCTCCCCAGCCTGAACAACAACAACATGTTGCTGGGAAGGTGTGTTGAAGGGAAATCCCCTTAGTAAAGCCTAGTGTGTGTTTTCTTCAGTGAGCTTCCCCACTGTTTGACTTTGTGCCTGGTCACGGGCCATGTGCAGAGCACCTCCCAGTACTCTCTACGTGAAATTACAGTAAGCTCATTTACCAGAGAGCACTTCATTTCCCTTGCTCAATCAGAAAACATTTTTTGCTTTCTAGCTTCTTGAGTCATCCTTTAGAAAAAAAGATTTGCTACCCTAGAAGAAAACAGAAGTAGAGTTGTTAAAGAGATAAATGACAGAGTCAGCCTTAAACCCTGCACTTTCAATTTATTTGAAGAAAACGCTCAAGGGGTGTGAATATAGGACATCTGTCTCATATTATTCCCAAAGCAACCTGCGTGTTCAGCTGCAAACATCCCCACCTGCTCCTCTAATGAGCTCAGATCTCACAGTGTTCCCCACTCACCCCTTTAAACCTGGACAGAGCTCTCTGAAGCAAAGGGGTGCTGCCCAAAATTTAGCATAGGGCGAACCCGAACCCTCTACACACGTGCTGTTGGAATCTTTTCAGCTTCCATGCTACTGGAGTTGTGAAGGCTACATCAGGCGTCACTGCAGGTGGTCCTAATGTAGGATGTTGTGTGTGAAATTAGAGCGGTCCTGGGGCTGGTGAGTACCCCGGGCTCTGGCCTTCAAGGCAGGATTTTTCAGCATGATCCTTTTCTAATGCACCACTGGAGTTTGACATTTACAATCGGCTGCTTACGCAAACTAAGGAACAGCAGAAAGAAAGTGATTTTTCTTCTCCCTGTCCTTTACTTTTATAAAGTAAATATCACAAAGAAATGCTTTGCAGGTGCTTTTTAGCACAGTAAGCATAATGCCTAGGGAATGCAGTTGAAATCCTTGGCCAAGGCTGCAGAGTCATTGTATTTCAAAATTCGTATGACTTTGGTGAAAACTCTGGACCAAGTGCTTGCAACCTGCAGAGATGTCCATAGCAGTGGAAAAAGTGCTCCAAAATGGTTCGGTCAGCTGCTCAGGCAACCTTCTTCGCACCATGCATAGAGAGAAAGGGGACGTCTCTGAAACTCTTCAGAAGCAGCACATCCTGCCCCAAGCACCCTGGTCTGAAGGGGTCTGTGGCAGTGTGTTGCCTGCGCTCCTTTGGAGACTGGAGATTACAAAATGCGTTCAGCTGTACCTGAATGCTCTGAGCTGACTTCTCTTGACCCAGCAGAGTAAATAGGTGGCAGAGGAGGCAAAAACATGTTCTCGTGGTCTCCCAGGAAAAGATTCCTTCTTGGGCAAAAACATTCCTGACAGCATTTCTATGTGTTCGTCCTTGGACCATATTTTTTTTCTTCCTGTACAGCCAGATGAACATTTTCAAAGGGTGGATCCTTCCCCTCATTCAAGCATAAGGACCTTTGGTATTTTTCTGATGCTAAACTCTGCTGTTAATTTGCCATTTGCTTCATGTGATGGGCTTTGCCTTTTACCAGCTACTGTTTCATGGGGTAGTGTTGACAGGGGAGGATGCATCTCTGATGGATTCCCAGGAGGGCTTAGTGCAGCATCTTTGTGATGTGGGCATTGACTAAGGAAAATAAGTGAAAACCTTGTCAGCACCTTCCAGTAAATATTCTGAAGTAATTTAATATAATAAACATAATGTACTAGGCCTTCTAACTGTCTTTTCACCAGCGAGTGATGATTTCTGCCTGGAGAGCCATAGGGATGCAGATGTGTGTGGGGAGGACTGGGCAGCCCCCGTCGGAAGCCTGTGGCTGCATTCAGCACAGCAGGCTGGTGTTGTTGCAGCCACTTTGCTGTCCTGCATCCAGTTTTGGTAGTGTAAAGGTGAGTTGTGTAGGAGCTGTGAGATGGGACAGCTGTACCTGACAGCCCTGAAGATACTGTCTGCAGTCACAGACCAAAAAGAGCATCTCTGAAATAGTGAAAATGGCTTCTTGAGGTCATCTAAAATATCACCAGATACGAAGGAGACAGATTAACTCTCCCAAGCCAGTAACCTTCCTGCTTTTGTCATCCCGAGCAAACAGACTCTTGTTCCTTACTGGTATTTCATTTCCTTTGCCACTGATTTTTCAGAGGGTCAGGGCAAATATCAACAGTGCTTTTTTGGCACCAGCACAGTCCTGGCTGTTGGGCTGGGGTGAGCTGCAGCAGTGCTGCAGACCAACCTGGGGGATAGCTGGGGGCACTGGAGCACTTGGCAGCTTTGCTTGCGCCTCTGCTCCTCCCGCTAGGTGCCCTGCATCAGCTGGTGGCCCCTCAGCTTGTGCTGAAAGCATGTTGCAGGGAGGCTGTAAGCTGTGTGATCAGCTGTGATGTGAAATCCAATAGTTCTCAAAGAGAAGAGATGATTATCAGAAAGCTTTTGTGTAAATGGTGGGATTCTCTGTAACTGGAAATCTTTGTCCACTCTTGGAACAGGCTGGATGAAACTTAGCAGTGGTAGCTTCAGTAAGGATGTGTGAAAATGTGATCTGCAAAATGCAACCAGAAATTGCACGTAACAAAAGGGGATCTGCACAGAAGTATTTCAATAGAGACCCTGTGAGAATCGTTTTTGTGATGCTAACAGGTAGTCTGGCTCTGCTGCTGCCTCCCCAGGATGGTGGAACTGAGAACTGAGCTATGGCTTCCGCTGCTGGAGCGACTGGAAGCAAATAGCTGCCTTCTCCACAGGAAGAAGTGGCAGTCATTTGTTCATCTGGTGGACAGTGCTCAGTGTGGAGCATTCAGATTGTATCTAACTGCAGCTTTTCCATTAAAAAAATAAATCCCGTGGTAATTAGTTTTACTAGGTTTGGGCAAGCATGCAGTGCAAGGCTGGATGCTAAGGCAGATGATGCGTAGCTATTGGCGTGGTGCTTCACAGGTCCAGACATGCTCCATTTCTAGTAACTTTTGGTGCCTTTAGTGACATGTATTGCATAGCCATTGCATATACTGAGTCAGTGTAGGTAGCATAGTACATAGCTAAGTGCCTTTTTCCAGTGCCCAGTATTAAAACTTACGGTTTATAAGGTGATCTATGTGTGGAATTACATATTTTTGTCCTCTCTTTGTAAATGAGGTGGATATTTCCTGATATTGGCAGTTAGGCTTGTTGGGGCAGAAAAATAAATGAGAATAGGGAATTACAGAAGGTTGTAAACTCAGCTGAGCACCAACTATATATAATTATACCTAAGAAATGGCAATAATAGCTGGAAACTGTTGCCTGGTAGGAAAAAAAAAAATCCTCACAGAAGAATATCTCTGCTATTTGTAGCCAATTTCACATGGTCAGTAACTTGGTTATACATTGATTTCTGTAGATGGTACTTAAGCTCATAGGGTGGCATTTAGCATATTATTAGATCAAGTAAAGGAGGAGGCTGGACAAAGGACTAATGGACCACAGGGGGCAGTCAGGGCTCTGCTCCCAGTTAGATGTTAGCAGTAGTGATCTGATACCTCTTTACTAAGACCATGAGAAATGGGAGGTTATTGGGAAAAAAAGTCAGCACAACTTAAAAACTGGCCTCTTTCTTGACAGAAGAGGCCAAAGTGCAAACACTTGTCTTAAACCTGGAGATGGTCCACTCAACCTGGGACTGAGACGTGCTTACAGGCCCGATCGTTAGAGGAAGTATTTATCGGCCCTGTGTGCATCGCGCCTCTTCCCTGGGTGAGTAGGCATCTTGCTGAGCCACTACTGTAGTTTTTCCTCCAGGGAGAGAAACGATGATGTGCGCACAGCAGATGCTGAGCCCCATCAAAGCAGGGACTGAACTCCTCCTAAATAACTAAACACAGCACATACGCTCCTGATTTAGAAATAAGAATGAAAAAGGGCATTTCAAAAAGATTCCATTACTACTGAGGTTAACAGTGGCGCAGGGCTTTGTTCCCTGGTGTTGCTCGCTAGCCTTGCCTGCACATCATTAATAATAATACATGGCTGTGTGATCTGGTGTGCTCATGGCTGCAGGGTCACAGCCAGCGTGACAGGTCGGCGCCTGCACCATGCAGCTGGTATCCAGCATGAACAAGCCAAGTGTGGAGGACACAAAAGATCAGCTTATGCCTGTTAACCACAGGACACACTGTAAATAACTTCTATCCCTGCATGAATTCCGACCCATTTAATTCACTATCTCTATTCAATAAAACAACCGATTAACTCTGATACTATCGTTATCTCTACCAGTCAATGTATTTGCCTCAATTCTTTAGGGACAAGAGAGTTCTTGATACCTCAGCAGATTATTTGCAGGTATCAGTTTTGTTTAGGCACTGTGATTACTGGCTTTAACAGGCTGATTTCATTCCTGTAATATTCATGTTCATAACAATAACTTTTGAGAAACCCATTAAAAGTCTGTGATGGTAATTTAAAGGAAAGGTCATTTAAAATTTAAAAGAAAGGTTAAAAGAAAGGTGAATGTTCCCCATTCAATTATGATCAAGTTAGTAACTTTTGATGGATACATTAAATGATGCTGTCATCCCTGGGCATATCACAGAATCAAAATTACGCTCCTATTTCATTCAGAGCGTAAGTAATACCTGCAATTAAATGGTCTTCTAGTTAAGGCAGCTGCTTGCAACAGAGGAAATGTTTGCTGTTTTAAACTGCATTCAGCCAATTCTGCAGGTGTCTGCCAATAGACAGCAACCCATAATCTATATATAAATTACACAAACCCCCTTCATGACAAGAATATTATTAAAGCTGCAAAGTCAGACACTTGGAGGTGAAGAAACGCCAGCATCGAAGTTTCCTGAGTGACCTCAGTTTGTTCTCTCCTTCTACCATGCACATGCATAATGATGCAGTTTATAATTACATAGCCAGAAATTGTTGTGTTTTTTTTTTTAATGTCATATCTATTTATTTACCCAAAGGTTTTGGGTACCCCCAAATTGGGACTGTGCAGTGCCAGGGGCTCGTCTCTGGGACCATTAGCTATGGTCCTATTATTAGCAAAACAAATAAGGTGGTTTATGGAGTAACACCAGCACTGGATGGGTTTTGCCCTGGAAGGAGATGTGTTAGGAGTGCTGGGTGGATAAGGATGTGAGAATGGAGCGTGACACGTGTTGTACAAGTGCCATCAGAAGTGGGCTGTGGACTCCTTGTGTGTTAGAG
Organism: Anser brachyrhynchus; assembly: GCF_964034855.1. Classification (NCBI taxonomy): domain Eukaryota; kingdom Metazoa; phylum Chordata; class Aves; order Anseriformes; family Anatidae; genus Anser; species Anser brachyrhynchus. The sequence goes on along the minus strand of NC_137696.1, from coordinate 9,246,773 downwards.
TGAGCAAAAATATACTGGAGGTCTTTCTGGAGTTTCCCCTAACATCACGTGGCTCTGTTGAGCCCTGGTGGGATTTTGAGCTCATTTAAAATAACACGTCCTGGGGAATTTGGAGCATCACAGCAAGAACAAACAGGACAAGTTTCTCTGGTCATCTCTTCGGTGGGTATGAGATCAGCTCTAGATCAAAGCTTTGCTGTGTCTTCAGCATGTGTCTTCAGTCTAAATCCTCTCAGTATGTGCTGGGTCCCTTTCTCCTCACCGTTAGGTCTGAAAGCTGCCTTTGTAACGTCTCTGTGAAGTCTGGGCCAGAGGGTGTCCCAGCGCCTCACGCTCGCCCGCTGCAGAGATTGGGGTTTGCAAGTGCTTTTCTGGTCTCTCTCTGTGAAACAACAGCGCAATACAGATATTGAAGCATGAGAGATGAACTCGGGTCCAGAAAATGAGTACAAATTCGTATTTTCAGCATTAACTCTTCAGTTGCTCTAACTCTTTTATATTCTGTGCTTAGTTGTGTTTCCTTTTGAACTTGTTCATTGTAAATGCACCAAAAAGGGGAAAAAACAGTTTTATGTAGTGTGATTTTTTGATGAAGATGTTAGAGACGATGGATAAGTTTAAATTTATGGAACAAATGTGTTCATTTTACATGAAAAGTTCAATTGTTTTCTTTTTAAAAAGAAGTTTTTGTTTAATACATGACTTTACTCTTGCTTCAGAAGGCAAAGGAAATCCTGGTATGGAGCCAGGGAGTCATAACAGACATTAAACTGAAATTAGACATGAAAGATGTTTTAATCTTTTGTCTCTGCAGCCTGAGAGAGTGCTCCTTCTCAGCAAGCACATTGTGGAAAGGGAAATGCAACCTCATTGAAACAATGCTTTATTCCTCCAAGGCAGAAAAGTTTGAGTGCAGTATTTTTGGAAGCACTGGTCTGTGTTTGACTGGTCAGTCTGTGTAAACCCACCACTGGATTAGTGGGCTACTCTGCAGTTTTAAGCATCTGGCAACAGATGTCCCAAAAATCCGCACATCAGACTGCGAAAAATCAGCCTGGGAAGACCCAGGGAAGAACAGAAATTGTATACAACTTCAGTCCGTGAATAGTCTATGTGAGCGTACAATGAATCTAGCTGAAGTCAGATCCTTGGACAAGAAATGTGAAGAGATAGAGCAAAAAGGTTACAAGGATCACACCAGTAGCCAAAGGGTTTGCAGATCAATGTGAGCAGCACGCAGCACAAGGGGGCTGCTTTCTGGTGGTTTTCCCTGGCTTTTAGTGGCTCTGTGTGAATTGTCCTTCAGACTGCCTTCTGGAAGGGAAATATCATTCCTGGAGACAGGATTAGGCTACTAAAGATTGTCTGGAGAAAAAAAAAAAGCCACTGGTTTTGTTTAGAGAGAGATTTTTTAGCCTCAGCCTTGTTTTTTTGTGCTTCTGGTAACAGTGGGAACTGGGGCTGTGCAGATAGAATGAAAATACACATCAGCTGGGGTTAGAGAACTGCATTCGCCGTTGTGCTTTATTTCCTTCAGTTGCGTTTGCTCACACAGGGCTGCAATCTGGTAAGTCTCTATTTCAGGTAGTAAACTAAAATATGGAAGGTGCTTAAATTGCATAGATCTGAAAGCTCACGCAGAGTTTTGCTTCTCCAAACTACAATATCATTTAACTCAGCAGAAAAGTGCTGCAGATATAGTATAAGTAAGAGTCTCATCAGACTTGTGATGGACGGGGCGTGCTTATGAGACAGATGTCTCAAACACAACAGATATATGCAAGTCGCATTTACAGGTATGGAGCATCTCGATACCCTTGTAGCAAAGATTATTTCCCTCACAGATATGTAAGATTGTTTTTCTTCCCCTGAGTTGGGCTGGTGACTGAAGCTCATGTGCTTGCAATACACTCTCTTGCTGTCATTTGGTTGGCCTACTGGTTTCCCACTCGCAATAACATCTAAAGGTATATACGTGTGTTCCCAGAAATATGAGACTCTGCTTGTTTGGGCGACAGGAATCTGACTTCCCAGCTCGTTTGCTTTCTTTGACCTTTTGTTCACAGAAAGTCACACGATGCACCAGTCTGCCAGGGACCTGCACGCTGACTCTTAATTGTGCACCGTAATCAGCTGCTTGTTTGCAGCCCTCTGCAATGACTTGGCTTTGTCCTCCAGCTCAGGGCACGGCAGGAACAGACTCTGCAGGGTGAGGGCATGAAGGAAGCCACAGCGCGGCTGAAAGCCTCTGCTTCAGTGCTGTGAGGCTGACCGGGGTTGGGCAAGTGTAACTTCTTGTAAACTTAGCCTCTCAGCATATGCCTCAGCTTGTATTTTGTAGTGTATTTATTGGTAAAAGAAGCACAAAACACTGCATAAGCCAGTATTCCCTTTGGTGGTTTCCATTCCCCAAGGCAAAACTGGACCCAAAGCGCTGGGATCCTAAAAGCTTTGATTGCCCTACAAAGGTATCCATGCTCCTGGATTCATCTGAAGTCAGGAGAAATAGGTACCAGTCAGCATCTCCCAGGAGCTTGCAGGCTTACAGGAATGAGCCCCTGATATAGGCCACTGCAGGGTTAAACTGGGTGAAGCAGGGGAAGAAATTTTCATTGCCTAATCTGAGGTGAAGGAGTTGCAAAGTTTCTTTTCCTGCTTTCCCCAGAAAAGAAAGAGTGAAGGACCTGTCCTGCTGCCTTCTTTTTGCTTTGCATTAGTAAAAGTCTCTCTATAAGTTCTGTAGAGAAATGTGGATACTCAGTTGTGCAAAAACACCTTTATTTCAACTAGCTAAACTAGCAATCAAAGTACACTGTTGCAGAAATGAAAAGCACCAGGGATGGTCTAAGTGAGACATAATTTTATTTGTTCAAGGCCTGCTCTGCCTGGAGAACCAAAGATGTAGGTGTAGAAATGGAAAAATAATCTCAGCCTTGAATGAAAATGCAACATGCTCAGAAATGAGTTGAACAAGATAATACATTCTCACACTGTAGCCATCAGTGATGGTTTTGGAAAGGCCAAAGCAGATAAGCTTAGCCCTGAGGCTGCTCTAGTCTGATGGAGGAGATGAGCCTACGGCTTGGGATGGATCTCTGGGTCCTTTCTGGAAGATGTAGCTTCCAGGAGCCTTCCTGGAGCTTTAGCCTTTCTCTTCTAAAACAATCATCCCCTGCCTTGAGGAAATCTCAGGAAATATAATCTGCATAAATATAATTGCTGTAGCCCTGTCTTGACTGACATGTCTGCTGTTATCTCTCAGGACACTAAGAAAAGGTTGTATGTTTTTCTTCAAGGGAAAATTTCTTAAATTCTTGACGGCTTTTAGAAAAAAAGTTTTATATGCAGAGTGAAAATCTTTGATGGAGAAGTGGAAGAGTGAAATAAATATGAATTATAGCTCAGTTGTTTTGCTTTTTAAAGGTGAGGTCTTAAATTTCTGAAGTGGCCATCTAGATGCTAAAAGGTGTAACTTCTACAATTTGTTACAGCACATTTTCTCCTTTATGGCCAATAAAATAATACAGATGTTCTTGTCAATACCCCTCTGTCACAGCATGCAATTTCAGGTGTATTCCCTCAAACCAGAATACCACAGAGCGGTGTTTAGTCTGTTTTAGTGGTCCACGTGGTGGGCAGAAATTGGAATGAGCTTTACAAATTTGATAGGTAGTGACAACAAATCAGCAAAATGGTAAGATGAGAGATGTCATTCAGCAAGAGTAATTTGCTGTACTTCTAATTATAATTTCTGTTTTGAATAATTTGTGGTACTCCTATATGGTGTCTTACCTTTTGGGGGTAGATAAATCTGACTTAATTAAAGACTTAATTTCTTCGAAGTACTGCAAGAACTGATCAGTGGCTAGGCAGCACAGCACAGGCTGCACTGGGTGCCCTCTGATAGCACAGGGACTTCAGAAGTACGTGTTTGCACGCTTGGTACCTTGGCACCTTGGTTTTTGCTGTATGATAAATCAGTAAGTAATTTTGTTACCTACCACAAGGGAAAACGGTGTAACTTAGAAAGTATTGTTGGTAATTCAATCTGCCTGAATTTAAACATATCTGTATCTATCTGTCTGTCCTTACTTCTCTATACTTAAGACACTTCTGTTTAATAAACTCATGTTATTATAACTTAATACATTAAATATCAAAATATGTAATATGTAGTAAATACAGTCAGTAATATAAAATATTGACTATATTTGGTTTACTACACTTTAGCTTATTAACATGAGTTTTAATTAAGTCTAGTGAAAATGTTAGTTGTCTCCTTTAGCAGTTCAGTAGAGAAGTAGGACAAATTCCAGCAATAATTGCACTTAATCTCTTTAGGGAAAAAAAAAAGATATATTATGCTTTCTAGTGGTGAGTGTTAAGGAGAACATCATCTGGGGAGATCCGATGTTGGGTTAAAAAATGGACTGTTGCTTTATTTTATCTTTATTTAGGAATAAATAAATAAACTGATCCTGCATATATGTGTTTAACTTTACATGAGACTGAATTATATTTGCCTATTGCCATACTTCAAATTAGATGCATAGACATTTTCATCAATATCTTGAAATGTAACAAAAAATGAGGGTAAAATGTTATAAAAATCAAATGTGTGTTGCTCCATCTTCCCTCCCGCATTCTCTTCAGTGTTTGAAGTGCTGATTTGGCCATAACCAGCACCCAGTTTGTGCAATAAATTCCCTTTTGTAGATTAAAAATTAATTTCTTCATAACCCTCCTCTTGAATTCCTCCTCAGTACCATCATGTGTTTTTGGTTCTGTTTCAATCTCTTCTGTCATTCAAAGGCATCTCAGTCTAACCAGATTTGAAAGTATCTTTCCTTAAAGCTTGAGACCTTGCTTGTATTTACCATTGCAAGACCAGCCTTTGCTTCAGCCCTGAGCTTAGCCCCAGCTGTATGAGCTGGCCAAGGGGTGGACTGGTGGCTCTGCTTTGGAGATAAATAGCAGTGAGGATAACAATTTCTGCTGCTTGGGAATAAAATCAGGTAATGGAAATTATAGGTACAACTGAGGGAGTCATCTTTCTGGTTTTGGTGTTGGTTGCTTTGGATTTTGTTTTGCCTTTTTTTGTGTGTGTGTGAATATAGTAAGGCTTATGTTTGGTTGGCTATAATATCCTTGTTAGTAAGTGTTAGTGCGTGTATTTTGAATCCTTGCAAAATAAACAACCAATTTATGGGCTGTTCTGTAGATAAGTGAATTACAGAAATCAATGTGCTGACATTGATTTCTATTCAAACGCTGAAGAGCGCCTGCAGAAATACAGGTGATAATCATAGAATCGTTTTCATTTAGTTTGGAAAAGGCCTTCAAGATCATCAAGTCCAACCATGATATATTTGCTGGAGAGGGAATACTTCACTGAATAGATAAGGAGCTGATAAAGGAAAGTGCTCTGGATTCCAGATACCGTACTGATGGCAGGCATGACCTGCCTAAAGTACTACAGTTCAGTGACACACTTTGTGGTCTATGCGGGGTATTTCTAGTGTGTAGCTGGGATAAAGTAACCATATGACAGGCATGAAAAGGGTATTTCCAAAATTCTGGGCATTTTTACTAGTGTAAGTAGGAATAGCTCTGCCAAGAGAGCAGTGTAGATGGCTCACATCTAAAGCCCTCTCAGTGTAATAATTTTTCCACTGCTTTTTCAGGCACTTGATTTTTTTGCTTTAGCTGAGGAGCTTCACTAAAGCTGTACAAAATCTGGGGTTAGTCAATTGTTTATTTCCATTCTTGCTTGAGAAGATCAGCATAGAGGAGAACGTGTTTCTGGAGAAGATTTAGTTTAGTTAATTCCCCCCCCCCCCCTTTTCAGAGAGCACTCCATCCTAGCCTGTGGATTTCTGCCACATGACTTACTGCTTCTGTCCAGCAGTGAAGCGTTAGATGGCTGTTTCTGTCCTTTTCCTGTTGGGCTGTCTGAAAGTTGCTCTGGCTTCTGCATTCAGCCGATGATCTGAGTGCGACTGCTGAGTGCGTAGCAGATGAAGCGGTGGATATTGCTCTGTGAAGGGAAGCAATTGCATTAGGTGCTCTGGGAGAGGGCTGGGGAGCGTCTCGCACAGCATTTCCAAATCAGTGTGCTCCCGAGCTCTTCCTGAGCTTATTAGCACTGAGCCCTATTAATTCAAAGAAGCTGCTCTAGGACCTCTTGGGAGATAAGGGAAAATTAAATAAAAGAGCATAAGCGCTTGTAGGTGGATCCTTAATACCCCTGATGAAGGGAGCCCAGACTAAATGAGAGTTGCACCTCAGCCTCTGCCAGCTCCATTTTGGTGCAGGCACGGCTGATGGGCTGGAGGAAAGCTGTGGCCCTCCTGGCATTAAGCCAGCATCTTTCCTGGGGATCTCTGCCCAGCAAAACGAGAGCAGGGTATGGGACTGGCAGGGATATTGATTGAGACTCTCAGGATACGGTGGCAAACCGATTGTTTAAAGGGTGGTAGGAGCTTTATAAACCAACAAGTGGTGGTAAAACTGATGAATTGGAGGGAAGCTCTGCTTAAGCTTTGCTAAAGGAAGATGCTTTCTAAAGGAAAGTATTTCTCAGAGGGAGCTAATATGTAGCAATAAAGTGTGAACAACAGGCCTAGTGCTTCTATTGAGCTTTGAAAAATAAGGACAGGTCTTGCTGAAATGTGTACTCCTACAACTGGCAGGAATGGTGGTCCTGTGCTGGGAGAATTCACTTTCTCTGGGCATTGGCTCCTGGCTTGGCTGCAGACTTGTCCATAGGGATTTCACCTCTCAGGCACACTGCAAGGATGGCTTGGCGCCTGCAGCTATGATAGTGATTGGGATTTTGTAGGAAAACGAAATGGCTGTTGGTTTTTTTGTTTGTTTGTTTTTTTCCTCTTGGAAAATATTCATAGGAACAGGAAAATAAATAGACAGGCTGCTCTTGATGTGCATGCCGGAGCTGCGCCAGGGTGCACAAGGGGATGCAAGGTGCCCAGCTGTCCTGGAAGGAAGCAGACGATCTGTGCATGAGGGAAGTGCACAGAGGTTGCCTTGTAAAAAGCGTCCTACAAGTACAACCAAGTACTGGACAATGTGGCCTCTTCTCTCCCCACTTTCCCAAGGATATTTGCTACTCGTTAGATGGGATCTGATTCTGATCACACTTATTTTTCACTGCTGCAGCTGCTGAGCACTCAAGTCTCTGACTAAAGGCTTCGGCTGGTGGATCTGCCACCACTGGCAGATGGTGGAGCTTTGCCTGCTTTGTGCCTGCATTATTTGCAGCCTAACTGTTAATGAATCTGAAAAATGTTCGAGCGTGGCCCTGTTTAGAGAAGTGACTTTGTAAGGGCCCCTAGAAGCCAACCTCCTTAGCAGAGCTTTTGGCGGGGAAGAGGAGCCTCAGCTCTCCACTTGTAAGGGACAAATCTTGGTGCATTTACTCCCAGTATCCTTGTTGTTGCCCAAGCATTTTAGGGCAAGCATTATTTTTTTTTTTGTTCCTGTCCTGAGAGGGATTTCATGTCATTTTCTATCAGAGCTATGAGCTTATTTAAACAGCCTGAAATCTGCCCTCAGCCGTCACTCTGGGGCCTTAGCTGGGGTCAGTGCCCTGTCCTCTGGCATTGCCTTCCCTTGCAGTATTCTTCAAAATGCCGTTAATGGAAACACTAAGCAGAGTTTTGGCTTTATTTGAGCTGTTTTTTTTTTTTTTTTTGCATTACAGTACTCTAGGCAACTGGCCTATTAGCAACCACTGAAAGCCAATATATTCCAAAGAGGTGGTGAATAGGCTGGGCACAGACCACCTGAAGGAGATTAAATCAATTACACCGCACTCCCAGAAGCTTCCCCACAAGTTTGCAAGACCTGAAAGTACATTAAGATAATGTCAGCAATCTGAACCCGCAGAAGGAAAGGTTTGGGGACGTCAGGATGAAGCTCGGGTTGTAAAGTGCATCTGTGTGTCTTGGTGGCACAGGCACTCCTCAGCAGGGAGCTGCCGGGGAGGTTTGGCTGAAGCTGCAGCAGCTGGGCCCAGCCGTACAGCGGGACCCCTGAGTCGTCTTTGATGTCTTTCTGACTCGTGTTGGTATTGTGACTACAGTTACTGTCAAGGCAAAATGTAGGGATATTGCGATGAGATGAAGAGGCTGATCTGATTATAGTGACAGACTGTGAAAATAAACCCTTCCTTAAGAGTAGAGTTTTGACAGTTGATTTTTTTTTTGGTGCATTCTTGAAGCTTAGGATGATTTTTTTTCTCGTTGCTCAAAGCAGGAGGTTACATGTATTAGGCATATACAGCTTTGCAAAATTAAGCCCATTAATAAAACAGTCAACACTTCTGAGCCAAATATCTACCTCTTAAAAATCTACTGAGTGCCATGTTCCCTTTATGCTGATGCCTAGGGTAGAAACTAGGCTGGTGAGCGCCAGGGTGGGAATGATATGCCAGGCTGTCAGGATGGCAGAGCAGGGAGGCTTTGGGATGCTCACAAGACAGCTTCAACTGCACAGGCTCAGCTCCGCTTTGCAAAGCAGCTAAATGAGGAATGGTTACCTGAGCCAGGAAATACAGAAGCCTGATTTCTCACAGATTTAAACCTCATAGCTAATTGTGGGTTTCAGCAAAGACCATCCTGCAGCAGAGCCACTGATATGGCATCCGGCTTGTAAGAAAGCCAGCTTGCAGTCACTAAAGAAGTAAAAAAAATGCTCATTATATATGCAATCAGTTCTGCTGGCGAGACAGTGAGGAGCTTTCTACAGAATTGTCTGTGGAAATCTTCTGTTCTTTTTTTTGCAAATAAAAAAAATCTTGGAGAATTCTTTGGAAAAGAGAGTTCTTAACGTTTTTGAGAGGCAAAAAAGGAAAATACCATACAGTGATTTTTTTCTACAAACACTGAGTCTGCAGTGCTTGGGCTCCTTATTCTGTCAGCGATTTCCCTTCCCCTCCTCTTTTTTCCAGGTGACTTTCAGATGTGAATTTTGCCCTTACCTGGAAGGCACAGGGATTGCCTCGTTGCCCCAGCCTAAATGTCCTTCTGCTACAAGGTGCTGGGTGGGGAGCAGCTGGGTGTGGAGCAGTGCCTGTGTGTTGGCTGTTGAACACGGTGTGGTGCTGCCCGCACCTGGGGTGCCTCCCCCGGCACAGGGGTGGCCCGAAGCTCGGCTGGCTGCCAGCCTGGCCGAGAAGAAGGGGCTGACATCCTGGTGCTGGCAGCTTCAGGAAGTTTCCCTCGGGCTGCTGCTCCTTAGCGCTTCGGGCCACCTTTCCCCACATCCATGTGCAGTGACTAACAGAGAAAATGAGGGGTTGTTTTTTGCCAACCTCCCTGGTGTCCTGGGGAGCTGAGTATCAGAGGCTGATGAGGTGCTGCAGGGAGTGACCGGCGGGCTTTGGGCTGCTTTGAATCCTCCACGAGTTGGGGTCTGAGGCTGGCAAACATGGCTGGAGTTGTGCCTTGCTTCACAAAGCAGCACCAGGCAGACCTGGGTGGGAGTGGGTCTGGGCTGGCGCCTGCAGCTGTCGGCTTGAGCAGCCACGAAATCTCTTCCTTCACTGAGGTGTCAGGTGTGGTAAACTGCACCTTGATTTATGAAGATTACTTCTGGAGAGACTGTTATTTAGCTGAAAATAAAGAGCATTTGTATTCATATTTAATAAGCATGAGGTAAACTATAAACTGTGTCAAATCCAACACGCTTCCCTGTTGGCTAGCATTAAATCAATGGTGATTTATAAACCCTTTACCTCCTTCCTTGTGTATTATAAGGTGCTTCTTGAGATGAAGAGCATAGGAAATGTGTATGATACTCCACCAAATGGCTAACATTTGCACTAAAGAACAGCAAATGGATGCTTTAAAAATTGTGTGTGCTTATTTGAATGGAGCAGTAATAAAATAGGTCTGTTTGCCTTAACCCTACCTGTTGTTATGGATCGCGTGCGACAGTGTCAGACACTTTTGCCAATTAAAAGTGGTGTTTTTAGTGAGTGGAGGTGCTGTGGAGGGACTGGTTGGAGTACGTGGAGGTGTTGCCTGCACGCCCTCCTTGGAGTGCCCAGCATGCACTTCAGGCCAGAGAGGTTTTCCCAGGGATTTCTGTGGGTTTGGGGCACCCTCTGCTGCGGCGCTCCCACCGCTTGCCCTGCTGTGGTGCTTGCAGGATTTGGGTCCTGCAAACAGCAGATACCAGGGCACAGCATATGTAAGGGTGCTCTCTGTACCACGGGCACAAACGGTGCTTGCTTCGTGGTGTCGAGGAAGTTGTTCTCACTGACAGCCAACATCAACGTCCTGCTCAGAGCCGGGTCTGTGGGGGGCAGTGGGAGGGGGATGCTGCTTATTTCTGACCAGCTTTATTACGTTGTTTGTGTTTCGTAGCAGAGATGCTCTCTCTTTGCAAGTGTAAAAAGGATGTCTGAAGGAAGTCTGTTTGCTGGGCGCTCACCTGCTCGCAGGGGGGCTATCAGCATTCTCAGTTCCCAGCTGTGAGGATTGCAAATCTGCTCTGCTGAGCTTTCCACATCTCTGCCAATTTTTTCTCATGATTCAGATGGACGTTTTTTATGACTTGCTGTAGCACTTCTCTACTTAAAGACAAATCAATTCCATCAGCCTTGCATTTAAATGAATATGTGTGCTCTGGTAGATAGAACCAATGCAATAGAAGAATAAGGTTAGAAGTGATGGCAACACTGAGGGGGGCAGTCTGGGCTTCAGCCCTCTGCTTGCCGTGACTTGAAAGGGAAATGATGACAATTTTAGGACTTTTCCAGCCTTCAGGTGGAGAGGGGTCTACTCCTCCACTGCACAAAGAAGGAGAGCATCTGACCCAGTAAGTGGTTTAGGGTGCTACATGCGAACAAGTGCATTTTAAAACTGTAAGTAGCTCCCTCAGGAGCTGCTGGCAGTGGTGGGTTTCGGGAGGTGACGTGGTGCTTGCACAAGGTGCAGGACACTGAAATGGCAGTTGTGGATGGGACGGGACGGGACACTTGCTGCTGTGAGGGAAGGGCCGTGCCAGGGAGCCAGAGAGCTGAAATCGCTCAGTCCCCCCATTGGTACTTGTTCTTCCTCTGCGTGTGGCTGCATTGTAGGTGCAAGTGCCATGCTTTTCCTGCTGCTTTGTCACTCCTGTGCTTATGCAGATGGCGCTTCTGACCCGAGCAGAACGCAGAAAGCTGGTGATTCCCAGCCAGGGAATAGACCACGGTCTGTGAGAGCTGTGGCTGTTTTCAAGTGAGAGATGATCAAATGCACCCACCAATTTAGCCTAATTTTACAGAGCGTATCATAAAACCAATTTGATCTCCATGCACTTGGCAGCACACACGTTGGAGGCAGCCCTGTGGCTGGATGCAGACGTGTGCCAGCAAAGACAAACTGGAGGCAGGAGCATGATGCAGGACCCACACCGCTGCTCTGTGGGACTGATGTGATGGGGGCACACCGCGCAGATCCTTGTGCGTGGCCAGCGGCAGCAGCGGCCACCACAAGCAGTCCCTGCCCTTTGGACTTACGGAAAAATGCACTGAGTCCTGCCCAAAGGCACTTCTGCAGAACTTGGTTATGGCCAAACTCCATCTGTGCAGGTTTTTCTTTACGTCCCCAGCTAGTTTCCTGAAATGGAGACACCCCCACATGCATGCAGTCTCTTATTGAGGTTGTAGCAGTGTGTTGATGGGCACAAATAGAAATGAACTTGTCCATGTCCACTAACCGTAAATCAGGCCCATGGATTTTTGACCGTGCTATTTTTTTTTTCTTTTCATCCCTATTGGATGCACTGTGCTTGTAGTGCTTCTTTCTTGCAGATGGACAAAATTCCTGGCACTTCGTTGTTTTAGTAGCAGCTTTTTTCATAGAAGAAGGACAGGAGATGTTGTGCTGGATCAGTAGTACCCAACTCTTTGTTACCGTCGTTGGGAAACATCCCGTTAATAGCTGAATGCTTGCAGTAGATTCAGACTGTCTTTGCTTTGATCTGGGGATCTCTGACGGCTGGAGCGGCAGCAGCAGAGTGCAGGGTGGGAGGATGGGTTGGAATAGCTTTACCCGTCAAGTACTTCTGTGAGGTGGCTTTGTTCACATGGCCGTGCACTTTGGTAACTGAGCTGTGCCTCCAGGCAATGATCTAGCACCATGAATTCATCTCCCACGGCATCTCGTCACGCAGAGAACTTGTGCAGGCAGCTAGCAGTGTTGCTGTGTGCCAACAGCCTGCTTGCCTTCCTCCTTGTGTTTTCATATTAATACGTTAACAAGCCTTTCTGATGAAGGCTTTTGTAAACAGGAGTAAAACGAAAAAAAAAGTGCCGAAATTGCAAAGCATGGATTTGGTGGTACTGTTTGCAAGCTCTTCTGCTTGCTGTTGGGGTTTGTCCTGGGCCAGGAAGCAGAGCAAGGCTGCAAATGAGTTTGATTCGTTCCCCGTCCATGAGCAGTGCTGAGTTGTGGGGTAGGGCTTGGTAACGTCGAACGTTTGGTGTCTACAGGAGACTGGCTTTGGTGGGTGCCTCCTGGGCAGCTGATGCCCTGAATTCCACGAGCGAAGCGTGAGCACACTGTCGCTCCGGATGGCTCCTGCCAGTGCTTGTGTGAGGGCAGAGCCTGGCGCGGGGCCACGATCCTCCCTGCACTGCTGGAGTTCAGGAGCAGCCGTGTTACTGAGGCTGACTGCACGGACCTGGAGCACTCGGGACTATCCCAGGCAAGGCACAAGCAGAGCAATTTGGTGTAGAATCAGTAAGGAAAACATTAGTGCTTATATTAAGCCTTAGAGAGTTGAGGTACAATGTACGTTATTGTATTTTACATCTGTAACATAAACAGTGATGGGTTTTAGACCTGCTCTCTCTTATCTGAGTGCTTCCAAACAAGATTTTGATCATGCCAGCAGCTTGCTGTTCCAGCTGAGGGAGTAAGAAATCCGAGATAAAATGCTGAGATGAAATGACCTTCCCCTCCTTCTCACTATAGATGATTTACATTTAAGCAGAGATGCAAATCTAGATTTCACAGCTGGATTTTAGACTAAACTAAAATCTTGGATCCAAAACTTGGCAGAGGTCGAAGTGCTGTAAATTATATCATAGCTCATTCCTCTTTCTGGCTTAAACAGGGAAAAGTGAAGTTCTCAGACAGAACTCAGTATAGAAGGAAGAAAACTCCAGAGAAATGCAGCAGTTCACAGGCATATATATCGATTTCTTCTATTTCTGGAAGCCTAGATGAAAGTCAGGGAAGGCAGAGGGATTGTCCTAATGAAATTGGCAACAATAATCATAATTAAAACCATTTAGGTTTTAAACAAAGCTCTTTAGAGTTTGACCACGGTTTGTGGAGGTTAGTTTTCTTCCTTTCTTACACTGCAGATATATTTCTGCTAAAACATTATCTCTTTAGCATTGACTTCCATTAAAAAGATGTTAAGACTATAGGAAGCTTGTTTCACAGCGATCAATCGTTATGAGCTCTATGTACAGTATCAGGACTAAAAAGGTTATTCCAAAGTTCAGCCAGCACCAGGAATAGGCAAACAACACCTTGTGAAGTGGCAAAAATGATGGGATTGCTACGAGGCTGCTTCTTGGCTGGTTATTTACCCATTCGGTGCTGCTGATCCTGTGCCGGGGCTAGGAATGATGGCAGACATGGGACTGATGGCCATTGCACGGAAGAAATTACTTTAATTAGCTCCCCCCAGCTTTTAGGGATGAGCTGGTGTGTGATATGTCCATAAACTTAGAAATGTGACATCTCTAGTGTTATGGCAGCTTTTGTCGTTATTATTCTTCCATTCTTGCAAAGCTGAAGAGAAGTCATAAGAGCTATGTGAGGGCAGAAATGTGGGTGTTTTCAGCAGAAAACCTTTGCCTTCAGATTTTGTTTCCTTCACTGCTCCTGAGGGTACCCTGTAAATCTTCTCTAGTTAATTTTGATTGAGGGAACGATGCACCAGTGGTATGTTATAGCTTACCCTGCTGCAACAAATATCTTCAATTTACTTTTTTATGTGCCTACTAATTTTTATTGATTTGAAGAACTGTTTATGAACTGAGGAACAGCCGTATGACGGAAAGGAAAAATGAAAAACCCTAAGCACAGTATGTTAAAAATGTCTGCACTAAAGAAGCAGACAGACTGGTGCGTTCGTTTCTCAGAAGCAGTCAAGATGCTTCTCAGCTGACCCTTCACCGGCTGCCACTGGTTGGGGCAGCACTGCCATCTCCAGCAGCTTCCAGCTCCAGCAGCAAAGACCTGCCCCAGGCATTCCCGAAATGCTGCTTGATAGCAGCTGGGACAGCAGACACAGGCGCTGTACAGCTAACTTCGTCTCTGGCAGGAGGAGACGTGTGCATGGGGCCTCACCTTGCTCCTGCCTGGCTGCTGCGCAATACGTCACACTTTGGATTTTGACTGTATGTTTGAGGAACGGGAGGTTTGGGGGATTTTGACACCTCTGGTCCCCTGAGTGACCGGACAACCTCTGACGGCCCAGCACAGCTGCAGAGGACAGCATGACTGTCTGGGTGAGTGGCTTGTGCTGTCAGCATGGCCCGAGCTCAGGCCACATCCAGATGTTCTGTAGGTGACCAGTGGTCCCTGGGCAGCACTCCGTGTCCTCTAGTCCATATACGAGATGTTTACCCCAAGACTTCTGAGCAAAAAGGAGATAAAATGTGTCTTTTTGCTCAAAGAGACCCAAAGGTTTGGAGGAAAATCAATTTACTTGACAGGCTTGGCAAGGAAAGCTCTCAGCTGGTGGCTGGCGTCTGTCCAAGCTCTCTCCCTTACAGGGACAGGCAGGATAATTTAGCAGATATTGTTACAGAAGAGTGGGATAACATATTTGTGAATGTCCGAGTGACTGAAGGGCTTAGTGCGTATGCGCTTGGGAGCAAAAATCTGTTTGGTGCTTGCTTTTGCCTCCTGTTGTCAGAAGCAGCGTGTTTGTCCCCATTTGGTGACAGGCATCGGTTCAAAGTCACTTTGAAAAGTAGCAATGGAAAGCATCGAAATGATTCATGATGTCTGAGCATTATGATTTCTCTCAGAAGTGCACAAGACTTCTCCCCAGTCCATGGGTATGCAACTGATTTGTTTCATCAACAGCTGGTCGAATGTTTCATTTTTCTTACTGCTTTAACTTTTTAACTTTCTTATCACCTCTAACTGAATGTGTTTTGGGTGATTTTAAATGAAATTTCAGCACCACTGTTTTTCAAGAAAAAATATTACTGTTATTTTAGCAGCTTGAAGACAAATACTGCTATGATAATAGAGCAATGGAAAAATACGACTTTACTTGAACCTTTCTCTCTGCTTGTTTTAAGTATCACTTTAAGTTGTCCTGGGATTTAAGGATGTCAGAAAACCTTCCATGAGCACAGCCACTGCTTTCTAGTTTTTTGCTCTGGTGTGGCGGAAAAATGAATTTTTCAGTTCTTTCCATGTGGAGTTAGTTGTGATGGGAAAAGCGAGAAGTGGAAGAGGGGAGGTGCTGCACACACACCTCTCTCCAGCTCCAGCCCCTCAGTCCCTGCCATCAGCTTTGCAATGTGAACATGTTTTGTTGTACTGTGCAAGTGTCACACAAAGCAAAAGCAATTGTTGGTGTGAATATGCCTGGTGGTATTTTACGTGTATCTGTGGTTTCTATTGCATTTGTAGGACAGAGGCTGGTTTAAATTCATTAGCCTTTCATCAAGAGTATTCCATGCGGCTTTCATTCACTGTTGCCTTTAAGCTGTGGGGGACTGAAATAAATGAGAATCCTGGAATATCAAAAGAAGGCTAACACAGGGATTAAACATTTCCTTGTTTAGCAGAGAAATGATAAAATCATTATGAGAGTATGGAAAGAAAATTACAGAATGCAAATTGTAAATCCTAAATGTCTAGCCTCGTTCCAGCCTGTAGGTAGAGGAACGTCATTACCTGCTTTGAAACCCCAAACCCCTGAAAATTACTGCTGCATGGGAAGGGGGACCCCTGCCATCCTGCTCAGCTAACACGGGGGCTGCACACAGTGAGTGGCAGGGAAAAACAGTTGTTCACAGGAGAGGTTTTGAAGACAAGACTCAGGCATTGCAAATTTAAGGTTTGCTGTTTGGTTTTCCAGAACACTTTAGACAAATAATGTCAGGATTGATTTAGCAGAGCTGATCCTGCCTTAGGGAAGGGAAAGGAGTAACTGACCTTGCAGGATCTCTTCCCAGTCTCTTTTCAACAATACTGTTGTACTATTATTACGTGGCCCTCTGGGACCCCAAACTGAGCAGCATTTTGCATCTCAAAGTCAGTCAGAGAGAAGGTTGCTAAAGGCAAAACAGGTGAAGCCAAGAGTATTGGAGATGCATTTACAGAAATTATTGATATATTATTGTCTGACATTATTAACTTGAGCTGTTAACCATCATACCCAAAAAAATGCATGCCTCTCTCTCTTCCCTGGTCAACAGGGGCTTCGGGGCGTATCAGAAAACCAACCGAATGAAGCCCCTTACGCCCTGTCTCTGTGGGAGGCGCGGTGGGGTGAGGGCTGAGCAAGGTGATGTACCTTACAGCCTCCCTTCGCTTCCCGCTGGCTGCCATGAGTTGCCCTGTCCCGGTGTTATGCAGAGAGGACAGCCCTTAGCTGCAACCTCTCTGTTTCTGCCAGAGTTGTGCCAATTAAATAGACTGTTCTGTATTTATTAGGGAAGATTTACTTACAGCTGGTGACACTTGTGCTGACTGCTGTTAAGATCTCCTCTGCTTTAAAGTCAGCATCTGCATCTTAGAGTGCCAAACAGAACTGCTGCTGAAGAAAGTGTCTCCTGAAGGGGTTGAATACAAAATTGTTTAGAGGTAAATAATACAGTCTGCAAAGGTACACTGGCAAACAGACTAAAAGGAGGAAGCAGATTTAACGGCCTCTGGCTTTTTTTGGTCTTTGCATTCCTTGCCGTTAGAGGCATTGATAATGTAGTCTGGTGGGAGTTAGTGGGAAGAGTAAGGAACTCAGGGGAGATGCAAACACCAGCACACGCACCTCAGAAATGAGAGAGCCAAAGGGTTTTGGAAAAAATGTTGTGACTTCTGTCTACTGGTTGTTTTTTTCTCTCTCTTATCTCCTCCCCTTTCTTCTTTTTCATCTTCTTTCTTAAATTTCTCATTAGCTTCTGCTATGAAATCGTGCAGGATGAAATGTTGCCAGCCTGCGCTGACGAACATCTATCTGCAAACATCACATAACTCGTCCCAGCCCCATGTCAGGGTCATGCAGAGGTAGCCTTGCACCCCTTTGAGCCGCCAGTCGCACAGCGGAAAGCAGCCGCTGGCACCGCGTGCCAGTCAGGCTTCTAGCTCAGCCGAGGAGGCAGCGCTGCCTTCTGGGACGTAGCTATGAGGTAAAGCTTGTGCCTATTGTTTGTCCTCTGTTGTGCTGGAATTCCTATAGCTATTATACTTATGGCCAGTAATTATTAGGTATACAGCAATCACTGTGGCTTTGTACAGTAATATTGTGTGTTATTCTTGTGGCTCATATGCAGAGGGACAATTGCTCCTGTGTTGGCGGCGATGCAGCAGGGACAGCAGAGCTACCACCTTGTTGGGTGCTTTGGAAGAATGCCCTTTGTTTTATCACCTGCAGTTCGGGGGCATGGAAGATGCTTAGAGGCTTCTTCAGATTTTCCAGGTTTCTTTATGGTCATTCTGCATGACTGGACATGCTCTTGAGGATACGTTGTTTGCAGCTAGAAATCCAAGGAAGCCTCTGTCTCCTAGATACCCTTGGCATGGAAGTGGTAAGGGTGGGGGCACTGACATCATTCCTAAATCCAGGGGTTAACCCAAAAAGGCAGTGCCCTTTTAGTGGGCACAGAGGCTTTCAGGTTATTGGGAGTTTTATTACCTGTGAATCCATTAAAACTAGAATCTCCTTTTTACATGATGGCAAAGGTGGAAAATGCAGCTTTTGCATGAGAAGCTTGTGACTGAAATCTGTAAGGAGAGCAAAACCCAACAAAGATGTTTCTGGGGCAGGCTCATGTTTGCACATTTCCTGTGCAGGCTCACGTTGCCCCAGCTTCTGCGGTGCAGCTGAGCTCTGTAATGAGGGGAGGGCTCTGAAATGGTCTTTATGAAAGTGGAGCGTGAGGCTGCTTCCTAACCCAGTCCACACAAGATAGTGCTCAGCTCTCAAGCTGTTCTTTTAATGAACTTCTCATGACTTCAGTAGATTTACCCATGAGTCAGAGCTAAATTATGCCCCTTTCTGACAGTCTGGTGTTAAACTGGGTAATTTCATTTCAGCGTTAAAGAAAAGACCCAATAATTAGTCTAATTTTTCTAGCTCTCCACTGTATCTGTCATTTTCTCCTGGCTAGGACTGGGATGCAGTAGGGAAACTTCCAAGTCATGTGTATGTAATCCTGGTAAGCACCACGGGCTGGATTTTCAGCTCCCCATCAGGTACGTTCAGCTTGGGGAGCAGGCTGCGCTTGCAGCAGCACAGAGCTCAATAAAGGCTGACGATGGAGGTGCTCATCCTATGCATTACCTGCAGCAACAGCTTTTATAAATAAAGTTAGTGCATTCAAAACAGTCCACTTCAGTGAATGGGGAACCTGCCAACATTCAGCTTTTTAAATAATTCATGGGTCTGATGATAATTGCTATTTCAGTATTTGTGTCTCATTTATTCTACAAGAAAGGCTGACAGGGCTGCAGCTTGATTTTTCTTGGTTAGGCAAAAAAAAAACATTTGCTGGTTACATAGCATCCCTAGGGAATCCCTCAAAAACAGACAGGGATGCTCATTATTTTCCACTGGCCATGACCACTGGCCTGTGTTAAGACAATTTATTGTTTTCATGTTTACTGTCGGAGAAGGCTAAGCTTGTTTTGTCTTATTTTAAACCTCCCTGAAGCCTGTGCATAAAGATTAACCTGTTGCTTGGTGGTACCTAAATCAGAATTGAGCCATTTGTACACTGTGGGAATAAAATGGAAATACTACTCTGAGAATGCAGGCAAACAAAACAGGATTACCGATCTCTTGAAAAATGTATGCTTTTGTTTTCTGGACCTCCTACTGTGAGATGGGGAAATATGAGCAAATGAGCAATATGACTCTGTCCTCACTGCTACTCACCTTTGATAATTCAGCTCCTAGTATATTAGGGTGGCAGCCTCAGAATGGGTTAGAAAACAAAAATACAGGTAAGAGCTACTGCAAATTCAAGATTATTGAAGATGATGTCATCAGCAGAGTCAAATGTGTTCATCTCCCAGAGTGGGAGTCTGGTTGCAATGGAGGAATTAGGAAATTTTTTAAAAAAAGTGATTTACACAGAAATAATCCAAGGAAACAATACACTACAACTTGTTGTGTGTGTGCAAGCTAAGCATTAATTTAATCCCAAGAGGTAACATCTCTCCTATTTCATTGCAGGACATGGAAATATTACTGTCTCATTTATTTGAGAGTTTAAATGTATGGTCATAGACAGTATTGGTTTTTTTTTCTCATGCTTCCTACAAGCAGGATATGTGCACTTGCATCTTGCAGGCCTGAAGATGAGAAGCAGCCATCTCCAGGCTGAAACAAGAGGCAGCCTTGGCCAGGCTGTTTTTTTTTTCAGGCCTAGATTTCCAAATATTTCAGTAGTTTTGCTTTTTTTTTAAACACCGCGTGCAGGGCACAGGGATCTGCTTTTGTCTTACTTATTTCAACATGTTTGGTGCCTTCATCTCTCATGGACATCACTAGAGAATTATTATATAAAATATATACACACACATACACATTATATACATATATATAATATTATATTCTCCAGCATGGAGAAGCTTTTCATTTAGAGCTGCCTCTAACCCCCCAGAGTTACGATTCGGTGCTTCTGGTCTGGTCAAAGCATGTTTATTGGAATAAAAACTTAAGTGTTGGCATAAGTTTTGTTTTGAGGTACCCATCAGCTCCATAGGGCAGAAAGTGGGAGGAAGCTGATGGAAACTGTTGGGCTGCTCAGAAACCAAAAACCAATGTCAAATATTTAGGACTCAGGAATGCTAAAGTGAGACAGGAGAAAAGAGAGAGAGTAAACGTGGCTGATCCCTCAGTGCTAATCTTCCTCAGACGGTGCAAAAGAGTTAAAGCAAAATTCAGCTTAAAAAGGACATATCAAATAGAAAGATTACCAAAGGCTGGTCAGGAGGCAGATGAAAGAAAGTGGGAACTGGCAGAGTGAGGTCCAGTCAAGGGGATGCTAATGTGGCCCTTGGCTATTCAAAGCCAAAAAGCAAGAGATGAGGCAGCCTTATTCCATGGGGAGGGATCCTGATGAAGAAATAAAAACATCTCTATCCTACGCATTAACCCAATGACTCTATACAATTTATTCAAGCAAATGGCATAAAGAAAAGAGATGGGAAATTAGAATATGCAGCCATAAAGAGCCAAGAACAGGTCAAATGTATTTTTAGGTTCAGTTCTATTTAGTGGAAGAAAAAGTGGAGAATTCCTCCCTGCTATCAAGCAGGGATGAAAGAAAGCTCAACCCTTTCTCTGTTACTTTTTATTTTCTGGTGAAAATCTACCTTTTCTTCCTTTGGTTTTCCATGGCGTCCGATGTAAGTCTGGGAAAAGACTGCTTCCTGACTTTTTTGCCTACTGTGTTTTCTGTACTGTTCATACACACAAGTAGAAATGGAGAAATGGTCCTTGCTGCAAACACCTTACAGTCCTCTTTTTTTTTCCCCCTCATATGGGGTGCTTGGGTTGGTTTATTGCAGCTGTTGGGAAATAAGGCCGTTTTTAAGGCGCGGTAAGGTGCAGACCAGCACAAAAACCCTGCTGAGGAATATATAGCAGGAAATAGGATTGTGAGAAAAAGGGGGAAGTGGCTCTGCAATCTGGATAGTGCATTTAGCAGAGGGGACGAAAGGAGGAGTCTGCAAGGCAGGACTGCTGTGACTCTGCCTCACTGGACATGCTGCTCTTCGAGGCCAGAAGAGGCTTCCCAGGGATGGGGAGAGCGGGGATGGCTTCAGGTAGTCCTGTCCTGCTCTGGGATTGTTCCAGCACCTCCTCATAGCAGGTTACCTGGACTCCCTACCTTTTTGTTGTATGTAATCATCTCTCTCACTACTGCGTTGTTGTATTTGCCTGTTTAACAGAATAACCTTGCCATTTTTACAATTTTCGTCTGTGAAAATCTGATTGTATGACTCAAGTGCCTGTCTCCCAAAGATTGTGTCAAAAGCTAATTAAGAATAATTACTCTATCAAATGTCTGCATCATTCATTGTAATTTGGTTTGCAAGGCTCAAAGATTTCTGTTGAAATGCATGTAAAATGATCTGGGTTTTTGATATTTGCCATCAAAATCTTTACCCCCGTGTTTTGAACACACAGTCTCTGCAGTCAAAATCTGTCCCAGTAACTGACTGCACCGCTGTACTATTGGTGCCACTGTCGCTGTGCACGTGCCCTGTGCCTGGGGACAGCTGCTAGGCACCGTGCGTAAAACCCGGTGAGGAGATCGCCGCAAGAGGGTGCGGGTCCAGCGCTGGCTGCAGCCTGTGGCACCGGCAGCTCAGATGGGGCGAATCCCCCCAGCTCTGGGCAAGGGGGAGCACAACGCCCCTGGCAGCATGGGGTCCCCCCTTTTGTTGTTGCTCATCTCCGTTTTTTCTTGAATTCCTGCCAAGCTCCTGAGTCGTTTTTTGCTTGACCACATCTGGGTCAGCTTCTGCCCCCAGTTAGCTGTTGGTTCAATCGTTGGTTCAAGCAGGTTTCCATGAGAACAGCTAATGGCAGGAACTGGCCCTGGAAAGTTGCTGGAAGTAAGGACGTTTACAAATCTTCCGTGCTGTATAAGCAGAAGGGGCAAAAAGGACAACAGCCACAAGCGCAACTCTTACAAATCTTGTTGAGACAAACATCCTTTCATCTAGAACAAAGTATTACTTTTTATGTAGCAAATCTGGCTGTTCTGTTGTTTTAATGGATTTATAAATTGAATTTGTTATTAGCAGTGACTCCACTGTTGTGATATTAAATGGTAGGAAAGTGGCCTGCTGTGGTGCAGCCACCTCTTATTATAAGTACCTTTCCCCCCTCTTTCAAGAGCCTGGGTTTTGAAAACCCAAGAGCAAGGACATCATAGGGAAACTGTTTCAGTTCAGTTTAAAGGCTAAATTAGAGCAATTGATCATTTCATTCTGGTGATCAGAGACTCCCAGAGGAAAATGCTGAAACATCTGTAATAGCTAGACTTGCAAAGGACAGTAAGAGAGTTGGGGCTGTTTGGAAACTTAATTTTCAGCTCCCTGGCAGTTCTGAATATAATAATAGTAGAAATAATTTCAAAAGTTCTCAAAAATAGCTTCAAATCAAACTAAAATGGAATGTCTCAGTGTGACTGCAAGAACACGTTTTAAAAAATAAGAGAATGGACTAAGTGAAAAACCACATGAAATTGAAAGAAAAAAATGCAAGTAATTTATTTAAGAACATTGATAAAACTGTTTAGACTACTCAAAATATTTTTTTCCTTACATTTTCAATGTGGGACTTGGTGCTACAGGCAGGCTTCTGTGACATGATTTGATGTAGCCACTTATTCTTCACAAAGAAGAAAACTAGAAAACTTGCCAAAATCTGTTGTTTCCTGAAGGCAGCGTGTTCCCCACAGTCCAGCAGAGAATACTGCTTCACTCCATCATTATTATCCAGCCTTTCGTGAAAGGAAGCTGTTGTCTTTGTGACCTATATGCTCTGCATCGGCTCTATCTTGAAGACTGTTTAGGCAAAGTTTCCCCCGAGTTACCCCAGCGCAGAAGAGAAGTGCATTTCCTGAGCCCATCTCTTAATGGCATCATTGGAGCACTGGGCTCTGCTGTGAGTGCTGCGTGTTCTGGCTGGGACAGCGCTACGAGCAGCCGGGGGAGCCAAGAGCTCCTTGGGCAAGGAAAACCAGGGGCAAACTTCAAGGAAAGTAGCAGTAGCAAGTTCAAAACAAAACTAGAAAATCTTCAGAATGGATTCATCTGGAATTGCCACTAACACATCATTCTGGTATTTAATGAAAGAAACTCCAGCTTTATTGTATTTTCCCTAGCACATGTGGTTTTCATAGGTCTTGGAATGAAAATATGAAGACAAGTCTATAACCCCTATATATATGTAAAGTTAACCACACTGAATTTCAGGCTAGCTGGTTTGCTTGAAGAAAAACAAACAAACAAAATACTATGCTTATGTTCACTTTTTGTCTGTTTTTGTGTTTTTACTTTCTTGGGCAGTTTTTGTTTTAGATCCTTTCCCGGTGAATGACTGCTCCCACCAGAACTGCACATGGCTTCAGTGCGCACTGACAGTCGCAGTGTTTTGGTTTTTTTTTCTTCTTTTTTTGAGTAGGTAATCTTATTATATTTCTGGGAATTTTTAGTGTCTATGTAGGAAATGTTTTCTGATTAAAATCACAAAATGATTTCAATCTACCAAGCTTTCAATCCAATGTGCTTTGCAGGAAATACACCTGTAATTAGAATTAATTTACCAAATGAACTCACCTCTGTAGCAAGCAGGGCTTTTGCAGCCACGGGCCATCCATCTCAAGCATAAAGGCAGCCATACAGTCATTATAATGTGGGGCAGACTCTGAGAGAAAAATATTTACTAAGGAGAAGGGAAATTAGAGCACTTCACTGAATTAAAACAAATGTATGTAAACAAAGATACCCTCTGCTTCCATGACCCAATTATAATATTGATGTGCGTGATCTGAAAATTATATGCTGTGAAAATAACATACCGTTACAGAGAGGCATCTGGCTGGCTCTCCTTGATTTCAGATGCATGTAGGATAATTGCATGCTCCAACATAGATCTTAATTTGAATTGTTCCAGAAGAAAAGCTTTTATTTCTCTAAAGTTATGTTAATCCTAGGGCACTGGATAAATAAAACCTATGAGGGAGGAATAGCAGCAGCTCTGCTGAGTAAAAACAGGCCTGCAGAAGGGTTAGACCTGGTTTTGTGCCTCAAAGCACAGTCTAAAATGCAGTGCCTGGCCCACTTCTTGTGCCCAGGGGAGCAGCAGCCTTTGCAGTGGTAGAAGCTGTCCTGTGTGAACAAAACCTGTGGAAGAATTGTCTGCATCGAACTGTCTGGTGCCAACATGCACAGTGAAAATGGGACTGAAAATGAAGTAATGGTAACACACTGTTCCTGCTCTTTGTGCGCACACACACTCAGGGACGCAGGCAGTGGAGGAAGTAAGGACTGAACCGAAGTACTACATATTACCTCACCCAAAACTATGGGGATATTTTGATTTTTAATCAAAGGCTGGTGCTTCTGTGGGAAGTCAAGCTGCGTTTCAGTCTCAGCAGCAATGTGCAAGCTTTCTGAGGATGAAGAGTTTTTTTTTAATGGAAGAATAAAATAAAATTAGTTTAGGCTGTTACTATCAGCTGTCATGGTAAAGCTGAGAAAGTAGCTTCTGTAGACTTCCTACATTTGTTTGGTAGCTTTGCAGGCAGGTTTATATAAGAATATCTGATCTACTATTTTATTTGCAAGGCTGGGTGGGACTGTGTATCTTCCGAATACGGCAAAGCAAGCCTTGAGAAATTATATGCGTTATTCTGATGTTTTCAGAACATTGCTGATACCACCAAATTGCACCTTTTGGTGAACAAGCTGAATGTACAGTGTGTCCCCTGAGTTTTTCTAAAGCTCTTTTGAAGCACCACCTTTCTGTTCCCCGATGGTGACTGGCTGTGAAGCTAATGTATGACAAATTTGGGAGTGACTCATCAGCCGTTTGTTATTGTGCATATATTGTATATTTATTACCCTCACCATACAAGCGGTTTCCAGATCTAACATGAAGTTGTGAGTCAAGCTGATATTTTGAAACGAGGGAGTTTTGTGGGGAAAATGAGCGTGCCAGTGGTACCATGTTCTGACAAAAGGCCGGTTCGTGCAGCAGCGCAGGGGAGAAGCTGCTGCATAACGAGTTGCTGCTGTTTGAACTCGGGAGAAGAAAAGCATCCCAAGAACCCAATAAGAATATTCAATTCACTGCTTTTATAGACAGGCCTGACTCAGTATGAATGTTCAAGCTTTAAAAGAACGGGCTGAGCTCTGTTATTTGAAAGATACAATTGTAATTCAAATTAAAAGAATAATATGAATAAACTCCAAAGTTTCCACCTGTACAAGCAACGAGGCAGGACTTGTATCTCCTGAATCTCTCTCTACGGGATGCATCTTTCCAGCTCCCCTTCCCACCCTCCCAGCATTTTGCTTCCCTCCTATGTGGGAAACCTGGGAGGGTTAGTGTGACTGCGGCAGGGAGCACCGCTTCGGCTGGTTGCCTCTGTGCTACAGGACGGGAGGCCTCACGGGAGGAGAGGGAGACTCCTTCCCAGGAGAGCCATGGCATCTGCTGGGGAGCGAGCAAGGACATGGGAGATGGCTGCGAGGTGCTGGTGGCAGCTGGGCTGGTTGTCTGAGGGAACCGCGGGTGTTTTTGTGCTGCTCAGGTTGTTGCCGGGTGGCTGGAAGGGACCAGCTGCCTGCGCGGCTGCAGCGGGTGGAGAACGGTGCTGTCTGGAGGTACTAGGAAACAGCACAGAGCTCATGCATCAGGGTGCAGGATGAGGCCTGTGCTCCCTAATGTGTCACCTTATCTTGGAATTTAACTGATAACTTCCTACCTTCTGTTTCCCAGGAAGAAGCGCTGTGATCAAGGCTGGACTGAAATGCTCAAGTCCTTTTTGAACTCAATCCTGTTTGAACCGTGTGACCTCTAATGAAAGCTGGGAAAGTTTAGAGAGGAAAACAGCTTATCTTTTCCTTCTCCTTGCTGGATGGATGCCCTTATTTTGTTTCAGATCGTTCAGCTTTATTTTTGCTAGGGAAATGTTATTTATTCAGCTTTCAAATGTTTGGTCAGCTTATTAATTTTTCATACATAGGAGCTTTGAATATGTCTCTTTGAAATGCCAGAACTAACCTCGTTTTTCTTCGGGCAATATACTTGGATCCCCCATTTTGACCTTCTCCCTAAAGTTGCTTAGGCAAATAGCCAGGGTGGCACTGCTGCCAATTTATGAAGAAATTCCTGTTACACAAGGTTCATGACAAGGAAGGTACCAGAAGGCATGCACGCACCATTATTTAGTGCATGAAGGATGTGCATGTGAGGGAGCACCCAAGATTACAGAGGTCAGAAGGGGAAAACCAAGCGATCCCATGCTTTCCAGCCTTGCTGTCTTTGGAAACCCACCCTCATCTGTGCTCTTCTAACTTGCAAATAACCCCCTTGGCCCCGTGTAGCTGCAGAGATGGTAACATAAGGAAAATCGGCGTGCCTTCTCTTTTGGCTGAGGATGAACTGTCTGCTGTCGCTTCAGTATGGTTATAATTTTGTTTCCTGCTGTTAATACTTGCTTTACCCTCTGGTGTTGCTTTGACAGGCACAGGCATATTGCACTTTAGGACAAATTCTCAGTGATGCTGCAATGAACTAAATGTGGAGTTTTTTGCTTTGTTTCATATATGTATATATATGAATATGAATATATATATATATACACTTTTTTTTTCTTGATTTGCTTTATAGTAACTTCAGGCTTGCTTCCATTTTTTTTTCTGTATCAAGAATGTAGAAATAGCACCAGCACAGACTTGCTCTCCTTGCTTTCCACCAAACCATATACTGCCCCTTCCTTACAAACCTTTTTAGCTGAATTTACCCTCTCCCACTTCTCCAGTCTTCATTTAATGTAAGTTCTTATTTTCTTTAGTTGTTCTCTAACTGTAATTTTATTTCACTCAACACTCTCCATTACACTGCTGTTTTCCAAGTTTCATATCCTCCTGTTTGACTTCAAACCTGCTAGCTGCAAGCTCCAGCTGCCTCGTATAGTCAGTAAATGAAGGTTCTCTCTCATCATATGGTATGAATCGTCCCTTCCTCCACTCCCCATAACCTGCTCCTCCAGGCAATTCATTTCATGCATCCTTATGTTTGGAAGTTGGGGAGTGTATTATAGATCAGCACTTATTTATTGACTTGTATCCTGTTACTACTTTGATAGGCGTGTTTTGGTGCATTGCACTCCCTCCCCAGGTATTTTCTCTTACTGCTTTATTACCTCTGTGAGCTTTCCCTTCAGTGTTTTACAGTTCTACTCTCCAGGTATGTGGGGGAAACCGTGCCTCGTGGAAAGCAATAGGATATTGGCTGTTGAAGTTACGGCTGCAGAATACCAAGGGCATCTGTGTACAAGAACAGGATGACTAATAAGCTGTTTAAAAGTGCCTGTGTGACTTAATATACCAATTCATGTCTGTGTGCAAACATACTTGGAAGCCTGAAGTCCCCTGGCTTTCAACTGTTTTTGTCATTTATGTGCTTTGTTTGCTTTTACCTGGGTATTCATAAAAATTAGAAAAGACTAGAGGCTCACGATCCATGTTTGGAGAAGCTGATGTAAGCCTGAAAACCTTCCCTGATTTTATCATTAACTCTTTTCACATCATCAGCACAGAAATTGAGAAAGCGGAGACGAGCACCTCAACAGGCAGAGCAAGGGTGTCTGAGCTGTCCAGCTCCTTTTGGTGACACGTACACTGGGGATGGCCAACCCTAACAAAATCCTCTTGACATTTTAGTTTTTATTTTAACACTGGCTCCTGAGCTCTCCTGCATCAGTGCAGCTTGGCAGAGCAGGTTGTGCTTTCCTTGTGCATGCTGAAGGAGGCGGGAGGGTGCAAACCTCCTCCTCCTCAGAGGCTCCAGCACACTGCAAGAACATGCTTTTGTCGCTGTGTCAGAATTTATAGTTAATGTCTGCAAATTCTGGCAAAATACCAGTAAATTTAATACCATTCCACCACAACAGACATTTTGTATGCAGACGCAGACTCTAGGAGGATATAATTGGTACCTATTGCTCTACTTTCAAAATACTGCATTCAAATACATTCTTGTGGAAGAAGAAACTGATGAATCTTCAATACCAGGAGAGTCTGAGATTATCAACGGACTTTTAATGAGCATCAGGCTGTACTGCTTTCGTCCAGGGCTGCTAACGCACGGCCTTGCCCAGGAGGGCACTCAGGAGCCAACACATCCATTTAGAAAAATGATTTTGTGGTACCAGTGAAACAACTTAAGGAAGAGGGAAAAAGCTGGTGCTTAAAAACCCTGCTGTGTATTCAGAAAACAGCCTGAAGTGGCTGGGCACTGATACAGAGCAGATAAGTGCTTTCTTTTTTTGCAACCCAAACTGTACATGTGGCTGGTAACTTGATTAGACACTACAGACTGATGAAGCAAGTGAGCTCTCAAACTGTGCTCTGTGAACCACAGCTATGGACAGAGCTGCTCTGCTCACAGTGTCCACGTGAAGGTGGTCTGTCTGACAGAAAACTTGCCTTGACTCTCAGGAAATTATACCATCATTCAAAGAAAAAAAAGTTCATCATTTTTCTGCTCTTCTATTAATTCAAATGTCATACTTCTTTTAATTCACATATTCCCAACTAAGATTTAATTAAAACAGGTATTTTAGGGTAGCTGTTTTTAATTTTCTTCTAGCTGTGTTTCAATTTCTGTTGTTGCTTCACTGCTGATTTTACTTTCACAATTGATTGGAAAGGTTTATTCTTCCTTTAATGTTAATCTTTAAATATTCACTTGCAACAGGGGCTCTCAGATGCTTATTATGTTGTACTATGTGATGAGAAACAGTCTGCAGTGCTGGATCTGGTGGATGATCCCCTCCCGCTATATCTGTCTCCACACAGGAACATATGCTTTCAGTATTTTTGCTACTTGTCTTACATTATCATTTTTCTAATTATTTCTTTCATTACAAACCCACCAGATATCACAAGGCACCATATATAGCCATCAAGAACAGATTGTTTCCTTGATAGCTGTACCAAATGGTCACGTGTCTTTGGCATAGTAACTTACTGAACAATGCCACCAATCAGAAGGCTTTTCTTTCCTGTGAATATGTATTAGGAGTGAATTTAGGCACACGGGAGCCATATTATTAACATGCCGTGTCATCATATTCCAGTGATTTCCTATTTCCCGTCATCTAATGTGCATCATGCTGACTAAAATACAAACTGGAAAGTTTAACGCAAGTAACACAAAAGAACGTTACCTGGAGCTAGTTAAAAATGAGCAGGAAAAAGAGTGGTTGCCATCATTAAGTCTACTGTAACATTATTCACTTATGATAACAAGGCACATCTTTTCATTTCATTTTCATCAGGATGACATCTACCATAATTTATTAAGAATATCACAACAAAGTTGGAGAAAAAAGCAAATGAAATTCATTATTTTACTTATTTTTCTATCAAACCACCTGGCTTAATAACACATGCATCTAAACCACTCTCAGTTTAGGGCCAGAATTGCCCTAATCCTTACCAGGAAGAAACGAGGTGCAACCCGGTCCCCCAGGGCGGGTGGTGGGGCCGAGCGGTGCAGGGCAGCAGCTGCTGAGCCTCCAGCTCACGGCAGCACTTGGCCTCCTCAGCAGCAGTGGTCAGGGAGGGGCAGCACTACGCAGCAGCCCAAGGGCAAAATGGGGAAAGAACAGCCACCAGTGGAAGTAACACACTTCTAAAAGTTAGTTAAAATAGCTTTGTGTTTTAACAGAACTTACGGTACAAAGAGTAAGAGATTTGTTAAGAATTGTTTGTCTTAGCATTTATTTATCTATTTCCCTTTATTGTATTGTCTCAAATGGCAATTTCAAAGGCAAAATGCCATTTTACATTAAAACCTTGGTCACCCAGCAGTCCAAACTCTTCCCTGGGGTGACTTTCATAGAGTTGTGCTAGGAATTAATTTGATTGAATCGAGAAAGATAAAAAAAAAATCATCAACAACACAACAGCACAAGAACAACGAAAGGAAAAAACCAAAAATAACCAAAGGTCTGAGGTCTGTTACCTCACAGTCATACTTTTCTGCAACTCCTCCAAGATCTACCCTTCCTTGGGAGTGGTTTGGAAAGCTGAGACCTGCTAGGAAGGTGATGCTCCCTGCCCTGAGAAGGGCTTTCTGTTTCGGCAGTGGCCGGTTCATTTTCCTTGTAGGTGAGTTCACCAAGTGAAAGTTAAAAGCTGTGTTTCCCTTTAATTTCCATAGGTCTGTATGGATATGAGCTTCTCCCTTTCTTTTGTTCGAAAAAGTGATAGCTTTGCCATCTGAGCCTGAAATGTAACTACTACCAGTTCACGTGAGGCAATCCCCGTTATCCCTGGAGTACAGGGAAGGGAGTGGAGGGGAAGGTGCTCACAGCTCCTCGCCAGAGACCTGAGCTACAAACAGCAACCTTCCCACTCAAGCAAATACTAGGCTGGATGTAGGGCAAGGATGCAGGTGAAAAAACAGCTTCATTTCTCAAGCAGTTTTTTCCTTAGGATTTTGTTGGTGGGCAGATTGTTCCAGGTAAAGAGGCTTGCCTCCCCTGCGACTGAGCCAAACCAACCAAGCAACGTGCCAAGGCAAATAGGAAGGCATTTATCTCATAGCTGAAGCTTTCCTAAACACCACAGGAACTCAAGAACTTCTTCCTCACAGTCATTAAAGAAGAATTTGTCTGCAACCAGAAATGAACCAAGTAATTGTTGCAGAATTCCCATCCCAATTCCTACATGGCTGTAGTTTTAGTAAATGTGATCTTTACAACAAGCTCTTGGAACCACCCAATGGGAACAGTCCCAAGGATGTTTCCAAGCCCCAGGGAAGCATGTATTTTATTTGTGTCATCCCAACAGACTGCTGTCTAACCTGTTAAAGACGCATAAAGACTTTATAGCTCTGCCCAGTGATTCACCGTTCTACAGAAAGAAAGTGGTTTTTTGCCTGCCCCCCCCCCCCCCCCCCCCCCCTCTTTTTTCCCTAAAACAGCCTGAAGCGGCTGCCACTTGGGGTTTTGGAGGTTTTGCCTTTGACCAGAGCATGTGATAAGAACAATGGAGCATTAGAATCTAAAAGCGTAGAATAAAATGGCTTAAACTCTTTTAGGTGTGTAATGCACATAGGGAAAAATAATTATTTAAAGCAGGGTAAGAAGGTGGCTGTTTGTTGTTTAAATGATCACAAGAAAATCTTTGGTTTCTGTAAAGAATGAAAGCTCCAGCACAGTTAATACAAGGCTGGTGAATACTGCAAGAATGAACATCGCTTTCTGTAGATATTACAGCTTCTTCTAGCAGCATGAGGTAGTTCATCTGTCTTTCATCCCTGCAGAGGCACTTTAACTTAATACATGTTAAAAGGTCAAATTTGCTCATTTGTTTGCCATTATGTATGGCCTTGCAGTTCTTTTGTTTTGTAAATGCAACAATCTAAATAACTCATAAGAGCAGAGACGCCAGCTGTCGGTGCCACAACCAGGTAAGTCCTGATTCATGACAGCCTTCTCTTGCTGGAAGACCACAAAGGATGTAGCAGCGTGCTGACTACACTGAGGTGCGGTATGGGCTGGAGGCTCGTTGGCATTTCAGAGCACATCTGGCAGTTGAAGACAAGAATAGAGTAGGCAGAGAAACAATATTGATCAAAGAGAGTTTTGTTCTTGACATAACCTGGAAAGTGCACCTTAGGTGCCTAATTAGGATTTAACCATGCAGAAATTATATTGGAAAAAAATTACTGACAGCATATCTAAAAATAGGAAGACTGCACCTCTTGTAGGAGCAAGTTTGGGGCTGTCAGGCATAGCAAAAATCAATGAGGTGATACGATAGGCTGCTGGCGTATCAGAAGAGCTGCTGTTACTCACTGCCTCCCGTGGAACCTGACAGCGTATATTTGGGTGTCAGCTGGTCCCGAAGTTAACTCGGAATAGCTGGGAGAATGTAAAAGAAAAAGTAATTTCCAGCTGCCAGGATCGATTAGCACAGTTGGACTGCAAGCTTACAGCAACTGTAATATTATCCAGGTTTTGTCAAGTTTGTGTCTATTTGCATACAGATTTGACAATATAATTGTCTACTGACATAAGGCACATTGAAAGAAAGGTAGTAAATTCAAAGAAAAGAGTTCTTACAATCTGCTACTGTATTTCAGTTAAAACTGAGGCTGTGCTATTTTGCAGCAGCAGTTGACTTTATTCATAGAGCATACCTGGCCAACCAGAAGTCTTGGAGCCAAAATTAGACTGTTGCTTGCAACGTAGACCCAAAATAAACCCACTGAACTGAGGGAAGCACAGCTCTCTGATAAGTCAGCGCTTAGCAGTGTTTTACATAAAAAAGAATAATTTCCAAGTGAGGTAAGCATGAAGAAAATGAATGCAAGCATTGTACTCTTAGCACGTTTTTATTTTTTTTTTTTTAGCACACTGTAACAACTGCTCACATTTTACAAGCTGCCCCATTCTGCACTGGTATGACACTCAAAAGCAGGACTCGGACTTCAGGATGGCAGCCCACCTCTGCTGGCAGTGGCAGCAAGGTGCTCTTTAATATTGACTTCAGTGTAATTGGGATTTATGGCCATTATGACTGCGTCTGAAAAATTTCCTCTGCTTGCCTGCCCTACTTTTCGGTTTTGTTGTAATTTTAAAGCCTCAGCATCAGGCTGATTTTGAAGGCATTTAGCAGCAAAGGAATTGTGTTTGATAGGAAAATATGGTGGGGGAGAGAAAAACAATTTGGGGCTTAATAGTTAACTGTTTTTCTTGGAATTCTGTCCTAAGTTATGTTGTCTGTTAGAATTGGAATATTAGTCCAAGATAAAGTGAAAAGAAACAGGTCAATAATCATATTTTTGAAAGATTAACAAATCTGGGAATATAAAACTTCTGTTTCATTTAAGGCTACCTGATACAGTATCAAAAAATCAACCACCAAAAATAACAAACCAAACCACCAGCAAAAACAGACAGACAAGAAAATCCTTTCTGGTAAGTGTCTTGGGGCCCTTGTATTGTTATATACTTTGGTGGTAAACAGTGCTCCCATGAATCCTGGTACGGTTTCTTAGGCCCAGTGGGAAGGTTGCAGTGAGGTGGTGCTCGTAGCAGAAGACCTGGCAGGAATACCAGCGCTGTCCTGTCCCTGCTGAGGCCAACGGAGCTGCCTGAGGCCGGCTGTGAAGCAGGGCAGAGTCCTCGGGTGGCAGTGTGTTTCCTGGAGAGGGCAGAAGTAAATTGCTTTAAGAAGCTGTGCCAAGTGCCGTTAGCAACAGCTTTCTACAGATAAAGTGGTGAGAGCCAAATTTAAAGATGAATTAGATGCTTTGGACCTATCTCTTACTTAAAACTTATGACCCATCTGTCCCTTGGCAACACCTTGATGAGCATTTTGACCGGTTACATGATGAAGATGCTAACAGTAATATAAACCAACAGAATCTCTTACACCAGAGTACTAGAGATGGTTTCTTTTGCCGTGTTCCCCCTTCGTTTTAAATATCACTCCCGTCACACTAGAGATGTCAAATAAATGACAGGCAGGAGTTGATAAGAAAATCTAAAGCCAGACTAGGAATAAGTGTTAATTAAAACAGGATTTGCAATAATCATGAAGTTCTCCTTTCATATCCGTTACGTCTAAAACTTCATCTAAGACCCATTTTGGTTTGATTTACATGGCTCTTTGTAATGGTTCTGGTGGATATTTTGCTGTGAGAAAGTGTCTGAAAGGCAATCTATCTGCAACAAGGCTTTGTCACTTGTCTTAAGTCACTGAGTGCTCTGCTGCACTGCCATCGCTATCCTGAGCTCACAAATGTGACATTAACGTATGTATGCTGAAAATTATGGCTTATGACTTGGAAATAAGCCATAATAATAACTTGTCTGTGTTATACAATACCCATCTATTGACAATCAGGGGAATGAAAGCTACTGATGCACCCCAAAACACATTTCTTTTCCTTTGAATTAGCTAGTAGTTTTCAGAAGTGGTTGACAGTCTTTACTTTCAGCAAAAAGAACTGCATTAATATTTACAGTATTGCTCAGGAGAACGTATCTAATTGGGTGCTGAGTAGCAATTGATACAAAATTGATGTGACTTTTAAGCTTGTACATAGATATATAGAGATACAGCTATTTTGGAGTGATGTGCAGGTGTATGCATAGCTATCTGTGTGTGTGTATGATACCTCCCAAGCTTCATTCCTATTCTCTCAATATTTAATAGGAGTTACGCACTTTCACATCAGCCTTGAAGCCTCCTTTGATCTGAGAGAGTTGCTGCTACTTGTGCAAATTATTTTGGAAGCTTTGTGAGCTATGCATATCAAGCTATGATAACTCTAGTTTTTTTTAATATCATTAAAATGTTTAAGCCCTCAAGATCTGTTAGGCTGGTGTTTTGGTTTCCGCAAATTAAATCCCCTTGAAAAAGCTAATTTATCAACTGAAGCAGATCATCATAGAAAGCATTAAGACCATAAGCAGTAATAGCAAACAATAATGTTAAAATGTAGTCACCTGTTTCCCTTGTGATTTGTTTTGTTTTACAGTTTCTGCATAACATTATCTCACCTAAGACAAACAACCTCATGAAGGGCCAGATTTACCTCCTTGCTGGCATCCGCTATGGCAGCAGCAACGACAAAGACAAAATTGTTGTCCACTGACGGTGCCTCAGTGAATGGTGCTAGCTGGAGTTCCTGGCAAGCCGCTTCTGGTGGGAACCAATTTGTTTGCTTGCTTGCTTGTTTTGTTAACCACCCCCCAATCTGGGCTTCAAGCGGAGGTCCAAAACCAAAGTATAGTGACTAAATTTGTTATCTATAGTTCATCTTTAGTTTTATAGCTACTGCTGTAGTTTAATAGCAAGCTGGGAGCTAGAATATAAATACTGTCATTTCCTTCCTGAAACACACATACCTTGATAGAGTAATTTACTTCTATAGGACTATAGTTGAACATATTCTTTTAAAAAGGAGTGAACTGATTGAATGATTCCCTCTCTCCTTGTAGGAAAGTCTCACAGTACCAGTTCTGGGTTGAACAATGTGCTCCAGTGAGCAGCACCCCACCAGCACGACTGGAGTGAGAAGCTTTACCAAGGTAGGAAAAAAACCTAAAACCCTTTTACCTAGGTTAGGAAGGGAGCGGAGACTTCAGTACCTAAGTCTCATTTTACCAGGAGTTTAGCCAGAAAAGGATCAGGGACCAACCAAACAAATACGAAACACAGGAAACAGCATTTCCTAATCAAAATATTGAGGATTTGTGGGAAAAATACTGCAGGTTTTCACTGCAGAATTTTACAAGAAAATTCTCCAAAGTGTTTATTGGGTGGAGTTAGCAGATCACATCTTCTGGTGTTCTTAGTACTGGGAGGACTGAAACGAAGGCACGTGAGATTCATGGCAGTTAAAATTCCTGCAGTATAAACAAACTCATCCAATTTGTGACCATTTCAGTTTGTTTTGTTTTGTTTTCAAAATTGTTGGTGTTATCCAAAACATTGCATTGGCTCTTTACTTGCAGGATAACAACACTGCCATTCATCTACTTCAGGTATACTGATCACAGCAAATGGGCAAATTTGCAATTTTTAGGATTGTTAACATTTTTTCTGGACTTACCTAATTTTGTGCAGAGTCATAGTGGGTGTCTATTAAATAGTAGCAACATTAAGATGCAACACGTAACTTTTTCTGTAATACAAACTCTGTACATTGTGCCTCAATGACAGAAATTAGGGGAATGAAACCAATGGCTTCTCTTTTTTAAAACAGTCACTCACTGGTGATTGTGGGGAATTCATAACTCCCAAGTATAGACCATTAAAAAAAAATACGACAATCATATTTTAGGTGGGTTCTACCATGAACACTTAGGTTATTTTCATCCTGATTTTCTCAGTTTAAAAATTAAAACATTGTCCTTCAAACGTATCTGAGATCCCGGTCTTGTTTGTGCTAGATTTTGCTGTTGCTCTTGGGGAGAGTTTTGGCCCCATGTTTCAGCTGCTTTGGAGTGCTGCTTTGGGGTCTGGTGCAGGTGATTTTTACTGCCACAGGAAAGGAAAGCATACTTGTTTAGTGAACTGTAATGGAGAACAGACTCACTGTTTCCTGATTTCTGAAATACAAATTCAAACAACACAGATTTGTCCTTTACCCAGGGATGAGTGACAGTAAGGTAAACATAAAGTAAGTGAAGGCAAATGTAACTGATCCCAAATATCAGCTGTCTATTGTATCTACAGCACTTTGGAAATTCATATCTATCTGGATATTTATATAAAAAAATAAAAACTTATATAAAAATAAAAATTGTGAACTCTGCTTCAACATAACACAATTCTAAAAACACTCATTTGGGTTTTTAGAAAACTCCACATATAATTCAGAAATTAGGCTTTTTTCCACTTATTTTCCTGTTACCCTTCTTCTGTTAAACTGCCTGTTAACTGATGCCTGTTAAACTACCAATGTCCATGATTGTAATGACTGCTTTGCTGAAAAGGAAAAATTTTCTCCATCTACTTGTGAAGGGGATTCAGTTGTCACTCCTTGTTGCAGTCATCTCTCTTCACAGCCCCTTTATTCTGGTGGTTAGCACCCAGCATCTCGTCATCACATTTTATTGTATTCTGGTGCACTCTGTGGATCCTACATTAAGAGGTGTGGCTGTAGCCTTTTTAAAGATGGTAAATTTTCATTATATTGTAAAAAACTGCAGGCATTTTACAGCATTTTAATGCAGGCTTAATTGGGTGTGCAAAATGCAAGTGTAATTACAGTTGTGGAAGAAGCTCTACACAAATAGTTTGGCTATTTAGAGGCATAATTATCCAGATTGCATTCACAAGAATTGTAACTATATATGTAAATCAGTTAAAATGCTTTCTAAATAGCCTATTTTAGTCATCCTAACCTTTTGCATTACATAACCACAATGAAGAACCTCGAGAATGGCATCTACAAATGCAGCTTTCTTTGCTGAGTCTTTCTGTGGGAAACTGAGAAACAGCATACTACCTTCTTGGGTTTAAAAATAAAATAATAATAATAAAAAAAAAGCCTGAAAATGCAGCAATGCCTTTTGCGTTACAAGACCTGGAACTTCAAGAAGGTCCTCTGAGACCACAGGAGCCCCCATTCAGATGCAGGTCTGAGGAGGCGGCACAGGACTGACCAAGCCTGGGGGGAGGGAGCTGCAGGATGAATCTGCTGAGTGACACAGGGCAATGAAAGTTTTAGATCCATTCAATTTCCCTGAAATGATGAAAACCACGTTTTTACTCTTCTTCCTGTACTGTACTGCTGTGAGAACAGAACTCCTCCTTGCACAAAGAGCTATTCTAAGATTTACTGGTGAAAATGGAAGTTTTACAGCATTTTAGAGAACATAGATACAAACAGAAGCCTATTTTACATACAAATAAACCACTGATGTTCCTGTTTCTGTCTTTTACACTTTTATCATATTCCAGAGTAGTTCTGGAAAGTGTCTTCACCATGTTTCCTGCAGCTTTTTCCAACCGACACTTTTAAAGTAAGGTTTTATAATTCAAGCAGAAGAGAACACCAGTCTGGTGATGGCTGGGAATAAATTCTTTGCTGCAGTGAAGCCAGTGAGGTTCTATTCACAATTGTCATGAAATTGAAACATTGATTCAGATTTATTTTAGTTGTTTCAAGTCTTCATATTGGGTCAAATTTATATCTCATATGCAAGCATTCCTGCTTAAGAATCCCCCTTGGAACCAGAATTTTTCTATTCAGACCCATCACTGGAATAAATTCATTGATAAAATAGCTTGTGTTCTGCAAATGCTGACATAACCATGCTCTAATGCACAGCAGTAGGTAGAGCAGAGCATCTCTCTCACTTTCTTACTGTCTGATTAATATTCTGAATAATGCAGGTTTCTATGGCCTTTTCTTGTCAATTTGTTTCTTGTTAATATTCCCAGTCAAACCAGCTTCCTTGGTTCTAAACTCTACTTTTACATTTGAGCTCAAAATGAGCAATACGCCTTTTTTTAAAACACAATATTATTACACGATACATTAAGGACAGTACATGCTTTTTAGGAGGGCTAGAAAAAAAATTGCCAATTCTGGGCTGAAGGAAGTTTTTTTTTTTTTTTTCCCCCACAAAAAAGCCCACAAACAGGGAAAATCCCAGCAACAACCAACTGCCCTTTCTGTTCTCCCCAGAACTTCACATTTCACAAAATGGTTCTGTTTTCATTGGAAAATGTTTTACTTGCATCAGAAACGGAGAAGCTTTTGGGTGTCTCCCTATATTTGCAACTTAAAATACTTCAAACTGACCCCAAAGCCAAAGCAGTGGCTAAAGAACTCTTTTTCTCAGTTTCCAGCCAATCTTAAAGCCATTATTTTTTTAAAAAATCATTTATCAGCTAATCTTTTTTTGAAATAAAAGTCTCTTTGCCATGAAAAAAAAATTAACATCTTCTATCCAACTCAATTTATGAATTGACATAGTAACAATAAAGTAATACAGAAGCCTGTGCAAGTATAACCATCTGCTCTGATACTTTTAAATTAATGGAATTTATTAAAACTTCAAGCACTGTTTATAACTATACTCCAGATTTAATATACAGCCTAGCAAGATGACGAGATAGTTGATGGCTTTTTTTTTTATTGAAAGTTTTTTTTTTTTTGCTTTTTTGCATGTTTTTAAGAAGAAATTCTCAAAGACTTTACTATTTTTCTTAATGTTTCCCACTCTCCAGGTTGTTTTTTCTTTTTGAGTTTTTGACTCTTTTTTAAGTTTAAGGCCTCGTCCACTTACTTTAAGGGAATACATCCCTTTTGTCTAAGCCAAATTATATCTTTGTGTACAAGTACACTAGAACATTCAAAAAAATTACACTACTTTTAAACTTATAATAGCTCTTTGAAAGGTCTTAACCAAAGAATATAATTCAAATGCAATTTCTACCAAAGGACCTAATTAAAAATATATATTTATTAACATGGCTTGACCAGCTTCAACCAGGGGACGGTGGGGATTCAGCTGAGGGTGGGGAATGTGCAGGTGTTTGTGTGCCACTTGTTTGCTCAATTAGAGCACAGCTTGCATGTTAAGACATAAACAGACAATTAAGCCTGGAAGAGGAAATTTTGGCACAGTGGAAATTTCTTCACTGGTTAAAAAAAACACTTTTTTTTTTTTTTTTAAACCTCCAAATACATATAACAACGGCAGTAAAGAAGTTAAGAGTAGTCATGCAATCCATTACTCTGAAATCATCACTTATTTGCCACTAATGGAGTCATTGTGCTGCTCTCTGGCTGTACACAACAAAGCGCACAGTATCACAGCTGCATAAAGGAGCCATGTTTTCTGTTTGTATAAGCCTTAGCTATAACATTCAATTATCAAACAATACTAAAAATAGGAGGAAAAGAACATTCCTGACTATAATGTTTATTGGTTAAATCAGAGGATGTGGTGACTGCAAGTTTTAAGAACATTTTGAATATATCTTTTTTTTTATTTTCTGTTGGCCTTTGTTTTGAATATATCTATTTTTTTTAATGTTTATTTTCTGTGGGCCTTATTCTGATATTCCAGTGATGTAAATTTGTTGATTGCAGTAGGCAGATTTATAATAAAAATAGTGCAATTAGATGAAGGCCCAAAAGCCAAAGAAGTGTTAAAAATCTTCAGAGAATGACTAAATGATCCATTATGTTTTGGCAACTGCAAACTCATTTCCTACCTGCTGTTCGTTTTGTGGTTGCTATGAACCAATTATTTCAGATAATGTGGGAAACAGTCCATTTATGAAAATCCATCAAGAAATCATTATTCCACTAGAAGCAATGTGCTTTTTTTAAACAGAATTGGAGAGTATGGATTCAAAAATGTTTTCTCACTTTACTCAGGGCAGGGGGGATAGGGAGGAAGGGGCTGGGCTGGAGGGCTAGAGCCATGTTCTCTGGAGTTTTTACTGAGCAGTTTTTGCATCTGAAATGCACTAGATGAGGGTCTATGTAGTACAGTATACAGCATCTTATTCCATCTCCAGGCACAGGGTATGGCAGCACGGTCAGGAGCCTGAAAGCGCAGCAGCTTTGGCTGTTATATATGATACATGTATTTATTTATCTGGCTATATATAATGTCTGTGTATATCTATCAATCTTCAAACTGTGCCTCACTGTCCTGCACCAGGCATATACTCTTTGTTAGTGCTGCATGCAGGAAAAAAACAATACATAAAAAGTTATACAGATTAAAGCTCCCATTAGTTGCTACTTAAAGAACACTCAGCATGTTCCTACAAAAATATGAGACAATCTCATTATTGCTATTTCTCATTTTTTTGCTGTAGTTTCATGATGCCTCTGCCAGAGGTTGGTTGTGGCGCCCTTGCGTTAAGCTCAATATGAGCATGGCAAATGAGGATTTTTCCCAGTATCCTCACCAAGGGCATAAACAAGCGAGGAAGCAAGCAAACCCCAATCTTATATGCGGGCCTTAGTTTGCCCATGACAGACATCCTGTTTGACCTGTGCATCTGTCCTTCGGGAGTACAGCAAAGCTTGTGGATGGCAGAAAAGCCAAAAGCCCGTGTTAAGGGTGCACCTGTGTTATGCAAAACCAGTGAGCGTGACGAGGCTTGTCCAGTGCTCTCAGCATTTGTTCCTTTGTGCTTCCGGCTTTCTTTCTCCCAGGCTTTAATATAAGAAGCTGCACGCTCTAATACTGAAAATGCTTTCCCTGCTTTACCCAGGATCCATTGCTTCAATGGGCCAATTCTCCACAGGCTTCCCTCTCACACTTGCAGCAAAGACGAGGTTTGCCCCAGGCTGACTTGCCAGGGTGGATCTGGTACCTTCCCACTCTCAAATGAGTGCGTACAGTGAATAATTACTGACCTTTTTTTCCCCCATACCTCAGTGCAGGGATGAATACACCGGGTTGCCTCCTGGAGGGACTCCTTTCTAAACTACACTAACCCATGACCAGAATAAATGATTACAGACCTCTCTGTGCCACCGAGGGCTTTAATCATTACAAAGTGGCACTGCCAGATGCCTTCCTGATGGTAAATCAAGGCAATGCAGCAACTCACTCTTTCACTGCCTCTGTTATTAAATGAAAGCTCACTGGGATTTTTTTAGGTTACTGCTTCCTGATTCTGCAATTTGAGGAGCTGGAGGAACCAGCTGTGCCCTGGGGCAGTGGCTGAAGGGAGCATAGCAGCTGACCTCTGGATGTGTGCAGGGTGTCAGGTGCCGCTCACAGACCACTGTGGTTTTGAGGCCTAGGGACTTAACATGGTTAGGGGTCTGCCTCATGCTAGCACAAACCCTAAATAAAAGTAAGTGCGCTGTAAAGCCTCAACAGTCACATGGGAAACCAAAACATTATACAGTAATAAACAGGCTGGCATATCTTTTTTCTAGAGAACGCCACTGTTCAGCATAAATAGCTGTAATGCTACTCGGAACGGGATTATGTTGTCCACTCTTCTGGAAGAAATGCAGCAGCAAAGCAAGAAAACGAAAAACTCAGTGATGACTGCACATCTTCCCCAAAGCGTTATCTCAGAAGGGGCAACACATAAGCCCCTAAAGGCTCTTTTTTGCTCAAGAAAAGAGGGCCTGCCGTGCAGCTGGGAAAAACAGGGTTCTTCACGTACCCTCGCGCTGACTCAGAAAGATCAAACCCTAGTACCTGGAACGCAGTGGTTCCTTGTACATTTGTTTTTCCTTCTTGTAAATTGGTTCTTTTAACAGAAGAAAAGAAGATGAATCTATGTGCTTTCTTTTGCTTATATCTATCATTTGCTTTTTATTATTTTTAGAAAAAAATATTCTAAATTCCTTTATATTGGATACTTTGAGCCGCATCTTGCATCAAATACTAGAAAATCCTACCCTAAAAATGCCCTACCCATTCCACAGCAAGTTACTGTGGATAACTTGGCTGTAATTGGGCATGAACTTGGAGGCCCAGTATGGCTTGGGCCAGGACCCCCCATTAGGGGTGCGTGGTGCACCCGGGCAGGGCCGTCAGTGTCCTCCAAGCCCTGGCATCACCCCAGTTACACCACGCTTTCCTCAGACATCAAACCCAATTCTTGTTAGGGACACCCAGCGGAATCCATAGATTTCACACATCTACTCAGCTGCAACAAGAAATGTATACACAAGTAAAACAAGAAATTAAACTTGGCTTAGGACAGTTTCCCCTCCCTTTTATTTATTTTTGTCTTAGAGAAAATAAATGTAAACCTCCTTACTTACCTTACTGTTCTTCACAAAAACGTCATTTTCTGTGGATATGAATTAAATATATTTTTTTTTTCAAAAAAGCTCCTTTATGAAAGCCAGGTTTAAAGAACACAATTACTGCTGAAGAAACCCTACAGAATGTGAATACCAGTTTTGTGCAGATTAAGAGACAGTATTTCCTGAAGAAATAGGCTACAGTTCCAAATGCAGTGGATTTTAGTGCTTTTTTTCAGAGTACCGCTAACAACTTTTCTATCTGCAGAAGCAGGTAAGGAAACCAAGAGCAGCAGGGCTTGTGTGTCACAAGCACTCTGTGATGCGTTCAGCACAAGTTTATAGCATTTGCAAGCCATGAATGTGGCCTAGGTCACCAACAAAAATTTCCCAACCTCTCCGTTGAGAGGAAAAACTCCCTATTGAGCTTTGTGAACAAGTGAACAGTCCTCGTTTGCAGTCCCTTAGAAAGAAGGGCTCTGCAACTAGAATATATTACAGAAATGTCATGCAAAGCACAGATGCTAAAACGGATCACGAGACAGATGGTTCAAGACTTCTTTTGGAGTTGGCCGGATTGCCTTTAACAAGAAAACATTTTTCTAAAGGCTGGAATGTTTCACTCAACATTCCCCAGTTTTCTTGGGTCCAGGCTGCTTTGATGTAGCAGGTTACAGGGAAGTTTCCTAGTGCTCTCTGCAAAGCAGTTCTAGCTCAGGTCTCTGCCAGATTCTGGATAGTGCGTCTCATCTTGGGCCACTTTCCTGTGGCAAGACAGTGACTCTGCTCAGCACCCCGATCACTACAGCAGAAACGCTGTGGCAAGTCAGATCCCCACATTAATGCCTCCCACACTTACCTACCATTGCTTGACCCAAAGAGCTCTTCCGAAATCAAGGCACCGACACTGCCACCTGAGAGCCAGCCTTAAACCATTCCTTTTCAGCCCAACACAGAAGAGAGCCACGGTGTTGGCACCAACAATACCTGCAGAAGAAAAAATGTCATTTTTGGGTTTAGTTTGTAATCTCTGGGCAAATGCTGGATGTTTTCCCCTTTCAGCGAAGCAAGCTGATTTTTTTGTCATGCTGTGGAAGAGCTAAATTCACTTGCTGGCAGGGCAAGGTCAGTAACATAATTTCTCTGGACATCTTAACCCCAAACTGTTAACTGGAGCACACTGCGGAACTATTACGACATCTGGAGCAAAAATGCA
Organism: Anser brachyrhynchus; assembly: GCF_964034855.1. Classification (NCBI taxonomy): domain Eukaryota; kingdom Metazoa; phylum Chordata; class Aves; order Anseriformes; family Anatidae; genus Anser; species Anser brachyrhynchus. The sequence goes on along the minus strand of NC_137696.1, from coordinate 9,203,308 downwards.
TTCACCTCAGGCCTGTCGCGGCGTTCAGCCTGGCAGTGTCCTCACCAGCTGGTTCCTTCCAGCTGGCTGCCCTTTCCCTGCAGAACAAGCTAGCTTTATTGCTGAGAGGCAGACGTATGGGTTGGGTATTGCACAGACATGTCCAAAAGCAAGGGCAGAAACTTTCCATAAATGCTTCAGGTCATCACTCAGGATGAGCAGAAGGGAACAAACTTTATTTTGAAAGAAGTCCAGAAAAGATGGCACAGCTCACACTGCTTCACCTGTGAGGTAGCTCATACTGGCCTCCTCTGAATATGTGATGGGTGCCCAGCTCACCTAAATACTGCCATCTGGGGAGAAAATACTACTCTCAGTCTGTTTGGGCCTCACAGTGGAGGTACCAGCGTCTCTTCATCTCTGCGAGCTGAATGCAATGACCTGTTAAGCCAGTGGTATAAAGCAATCTCTGAATTTGGCCTTTCCTGTGAGGACTTCATATGCTAGTGTCTTTTTATTTCAGGAACAACACTGTTCATAAATCAGTTCTCTCCTAAAGGACTTGGGGAAAATACAATATTATCTTAATTAAACAAAAGTGTTTTTCTGCAGATCACTCCAAATGGAACAGAATGACAGCCACATCAATGTACGTCCTGTAATTCAGAAAATGCATTCAAAAATGTTTCATCTAGATTAAAACCCTATTCCTCCTGCCAGTGTCATTTTCAATTTACGGCTGGGGAAAAGCAGGGGGCTGCAACTTGCTCTTACTGATTAGTCACCCATGTTTTCTCTTTCTTTATCTCACACCAACAACATCGGGTATCTGATCCAAACGCTCACTGGAATGCTACAAAAAATGTTGGTGCATTGATAAATGCTTGTTTTTTGTTTTTTTTTAACTTCTGGGCAAGTCAGTCTAGTACAAAGATGGGTGAAGGAAAGGCTAACCATATATAACATGATTCAGAGAGCAGGTGGATGGATAATTTGCAACACAGATTGTAAACCCTTGTGCCATTTTAATGTGTCATTATAGTAATGGGAGATTTATGCTAGCAATACTTGCAGGTTTTTGCCAAAAGCACACATTGCCTAAATTGAGACTATTGATGTAGTGCTCTCATCATTTAAGGTGCATTAGAGACACTATAAGAAGAGAAATGTGGAGAGGGACATTGGGATGCTATTAGTGAGTTGCATATGAAATTAAATGGGAAATGAGCAAAACTCCATCTCATCATAGCACAAAACGTCTGTCTCTGCATGAAAATAAAATCATTCTTATTCCACTTGCATGCCGTATGCTGGTAATTTGCACAGCACTGAGTGGTATTATTCATTCAACGTGGCTAATATTATTTATAGCATTTTGAAAAAAGCCTATTTAATTGCCCATAGATAGCATAATCTCTCTAGCAAATATCTCCCAAATGGAGACCTGGACAACACGAACTGTGCAATACTCTGCTGATGGCCCATGCTATAAAGGTCCCTGTAGTCTGTATATGTATATGCGAGGATTTGGAGTCCAACCACATTTCAGATAGGGTGAGATGACAGTTCAGGCATTAGACAGTAACAGTATAGTTGGCTGGAAAGTTATGTTTTTTATCAGAGGGAATCATGCCATATGTGTCTGTTAACAAAAATAAATAAATCCAAACCTAAATAATTTCAACTAATAACAGCAAACAGCCTGGATCTCTCTAAACAGAAAAAAGAAGCTTAAACGTTTTGAGTTTCTTACAAAACAAACAAATAAACAAACAAACAAAGTCCACCAGATAGGAAGAAAGAGAAAGAAGGAAAAAGGAAAGAAGAAAAAAAAAAAGAGAGAAAAAAGGCAAGAGCAAAACCTGTTACTTGGCCAAGTATGGCAGCACTGTAGGTCCCGATATCCCTCCAGTCTGATAATAGAGACACGTCTCCAGTTATCTATATGATATTTTCAAATGACCTCAGAGGAGCACATGCTTTTAGCTACAGGTAGGCAAGAGTCATTTTGTGTTATATTGTCCTTTTTTACACTGTATTCATGCACATTATTTTCTCACAAATTAACAAAGCCACAGGATTACTGGGAGAGGTTGTGTAAAGTACTTTTCCCTAAGCAGTGAGTAGTTTCAGTAACATATCTGTCAAATGAGAGGCATTTCCTCTTGCATAGTGCTGCACAAAAAGAGGTTCAAGGAGAGAATAAGACAGAAAAAACACTTGCTGTTTGTATCATAAGCATTACTTTCCCCCAACAAAAGCAGAACTTCGGCAAAAGTCAAATCCACCCATGAGAGCTGGTGTCAGAGTAATAAAGGCAAATATTGCAAAGGAAAATTTGGATCCTGGCCTAAAGAAGTTGAATATGAGTTTTAAAGGTACATTGTAAGTCATCTGATGGATGGTCCAGTGAGAGCAAGAACAACCTGGCTGCTTTGGCTCTGAACTTGGCTCTGGAGAACTGGGTTTAGTTCACAACTCAGCCACAGGCTAAAATATTGGACATGTGTGTGCCCTCTTTTCCCTTCTGTAACAAGGGATTATTTCTTCAGTACTTCACACTGGTGAGAAAAAACAGAATTCATTAACCTCTGTGTGTTCTCACATGCTCCCATCACAAAGGTCATATATAAATTACACTGTAAGAGTAACTAGTTGTTTTAGTGGGTTAGTGTAAGTATTAACACACCGTGAAATATTGGTGTTAAAATCAGCAGCTGGTGAGAAATTCAGAAAATCCCCCCTTTCCTTCGCAAGCTCCGTCATTAAACATTTGCTTGTTTGCATTTGATTACGTCGAAAAATTTTGCATTGCAGAATCCTGATCCATAGTTCTCTTTAATCACAATTTATTGTGATTTTGATTGCTTTCAATTCCTGCAGACATTTTGCTACCTGTCAACAAACACAACAGAAAATAACTTTTGAAACTATGCATCAAGTCTGCAGTTATCAGAAAGCAGCTGAACCACTGAAGTGGGAGTCATACGGCACTGTTAGAGGGGGGCATTTGCTCCCCTGGAGTACACGGAGATATTGATCCAAAAATCCCGCAACCAGCAGTTTTGGCAGCAGCTCCTCTACATAGGTGTTTAAGCAGGTAAAACAGATTGTCTTCTGGCAAGTGGTGGTACTGAGACTCAGGCTAAAATTTATTCAACACTAACAGGTGAACCTGAATTTCTACCTGCCAGTTTTTCACCTGTCTCTTTTTTAAATACAAACAGTTGAAATCCAAAACTCTTAATCTAATTAGACCTTGAGCTTTTGTGAACTCGTCTGTATCTCTGCTCTACATTTTACAGTTAGGCAATTTCTGTGAATGGGTCTAATTAAAATATGAAGCAGCATGCAGTGTGTCCAAACATAAAACAGAAGTATCTCCACGTGGTTTTTTTTGTGTTTTGTTGTTGTTGTTGTTTTGTTCTTTGTTTGTTTGTTTGTTTTTCAAGTACCACAGGGAGAAAAGGCAAGAAAAGTGCTAACATTAAAAAATGTTATTAAACGCTTTTTTTGAATAATGATATGCTGTGCAGGAGTAACCATGTATTTTGCTGTGGTCTTTTCTGGCTCCCAGCAATGACCTCCTTCCAATTTTCCAGTTCTTCCTTTTTGAAAAAGAATGGTCCTTGAGTATGTTTCTGCTCATTGCTATGGCTCGTGCCCACAGAGCAGAGGCTATTACAAACTTCAGTTGTCTGTGGAGGCTTACACTGAATCAAACACAATCATACCTTTTTTTGCATTAAAATATCAACCTTTGTTAAAGAAAAACATGACACTGCTTCCCAAACTCTGGAGAAGCTCTGAAGACATTCTGAGAGTTGCATGGGAAATCTGAAAAGACGTACAAAAGGGAAATTGCCTTTACAGCTGTAGAGATGAATCATACACATTCAATTTTCCATGTAACTGCAGCTTTCAGTGAAACACCCCTGTGTTGTTATCCCAATCTCATTGTAACCATTACCCATGCTCCTCCTGATGCTCCATGTTACCTGCAGTATGTTTAGCTACAGACATTTGGATTTTCAAGCACATGATTTTCCAGTTAAAGCCAATGAAGGCTCTAACTTGAATTACTGCTGTTGCTCCTTGTGATTTTTCATGTCTTACAGTTATTTTTTTTCTGATAGCACCAGTCACAACATTGCACATCATGGGATTGTAAGACGATTCCATTTTTATTAAAAAGAAAATATTTAAAGATATCACGCAAAGATTGAAATGACGAGTGCAAAAAGCTGAACATCCCAACATCTACTGTTTCCTAAAAGCATGTGAGTTTTTGATGCTTCAGTTACAGGGATTTAATGCTTGGAAGTGTAGGGACTGATGAAGATGTCAGCCCAGAGCCTAGCTCTAGGGTTTGCTGTAACCAGAACACTGAGGAAAGTACTTTTCTACTGTCACTTTTTTTTTTTTTTTTTTGGCTGCTTTTGGTCTCTGTTGGGGTGAGGAGATATTTTTAACCAAAAACCCTTTTGCTGTGAATAACTACCGAACTAACACAATTTAGCCATCTTTCCCTATACAGGAGTTCCCCAAGGGGAAAAAAATAAAAAAAAATTAAAAAGCCCACGTAGGAAAGAAGGCAAATGAATGAAGTGTCCCAGCTGTAGGTCCTGCAGCGTTTGTACTTGGGCTGTGTGTCTCATGCACCAGTGCTGGTGCTTGGCCATCAGTCCTGCTTGCCTCAAACCAGGAGGAGTTAGCAAAAAAATACATGGGACGGGGATTTGCTAAAAAGTTCTCACTGGCCTTAAAATATTTTCATCCCAACTAAGTACCTGCTGTCCACGTGAACAAGTAAAATTCTCAGTGAAACGCAGACCACACACTAGAAGTTGTGAAAGAAACTGGATTCACTTATGATGCCACGTGTTGATTATTGCAACCTGCTGATTTCCCTCCACCTGCACAAGCCTTAAAATTCACGCTGTCCTTCATGGTCACATTACCGTGATGGCATTGCCATTTGGGACATGGAAATGGATTTGCTACTTGAGTTGAAGCTTAAGCCACACTCTTTTATAAATCCAGATACGAAAAAAAAAAAGCTTCAAAATGACTTTGTTGGTAGGTTACTTCAAATTTTTCTTCACATTGATAGCTGAAATACTAAATGGCAGATCTAGTCGAAATGCATAAATACAACATTTCTCAGTACTGCTCACTGAGAATATACAGTGAATATTTTGAAACTAATTCCCCTTGCTGTTTTCTTGATTCATGAGTCTTAACATATTGGGCACTAGCTACCAAATCCCAGTCTCTTTAAAATTCAGCGGGAGTTTTTATTATTGACCTCAGTAAAGCTGGGATTTCAACTGCATTTTAGGGAGGTCACCAGTTCCATATTTAAAGTCAACTGGAGTTGGACTACACTGTCCCAGAGCAGCTGAACCGCTGAGCTGCCTTCAGTTTGTGCTAGCCTGAACGACAGCTCATGTTTTCAGATAGGTCTCCAGCCCACACAAATTACAGCTGCTCCATAGTTTGTATATGAACAGCTTTCAGATCTTGGTTTTGGTAAGCATTATGGAATGAGATACAGATTTGATCCTATTCTTGACTTTTTTTTTTTCCTTTACTTTGGTCACAGCATAATTTGCAGAGAGACTCAAAGTGATGACCTTCAAATGAGGTACCCAAATGAGGTTACACAGCTGAGACTGATTACTTTTCCCATCAGGATACCTGTCATGGTAGTTTTGGTGATCTCTAGACATCCATTTCTCCACTTGTTTCCCAATAATAGGAGAAATGGACCACACAACAGAATGATGAAGGAAATTAAAGTAAAAAAAAAAAAAAAAGAGAGAAGCATGTGGTGTTTTACTACAAAATACCTTGGATCTGAACAACCCTGAACATGCTGATGAATTTAGACAACCAGCTTATCCTGCACCTTGTAATGATGGTTCAAACTGAATTGAAGGTTGGAAGTGAATCTTCCAGATTTTGCGAGAGTTTTACTTGACTGAACTTTACAGCAGGTTCTTTCCAAACCATGTCATGTGTCTTGGTTGTGACAGGAACAGAGGCTGACAGAACTTTGCATTCATGGCCTCTTCTTTACATTTTAAAGCTGAAAATTACTGGGATATTTACCTCTGTCCTTAACAGAAAATCTGCATCTGGACCTCACTACAGCCATTGGCAACAACCCCACTAATTTTACTGAAATGGGACCAAACAGATACAAAAAATTAGTTTTTCCTGATGAGCTATTGGGGAGCAGAGCATCCACTGCTGAAAATGTACTGTTCATCTGATAATAACAATCAATAGCTAGTGAGAGCGCTCAGATAAAGAAAAAGCCTAAAGCCGGTCTCATGCTGGCACAACATACAGCGAGACAAAAAGCTAGCCTGAACCTGAGGAGTACAGACGCCGCTGAAAACAGCACACACACAGGGCCATCTGCTAAAAAAGGATTTTTTTCCCCCTAAGTCCTCCCAGGTTCAAAACCAGCTCATCTGAAAAGTGAAATTATATAGAGTATCTTGAATTCTGCTGTCCAATCCGGAATAGCAAGAGACAAAACTGGGAAGAAACAGAATGATCACTTTAGCAACACAAGTTATGAAGCAAATGAACCCTCCCTCTGCTCTGCTTGCAGATATCTATACTCTAAGCAGAATAAATGTAACAATGTGGTGGTACAGTCTGTCCTGGAGGTTTATTTCCGTGGTCCCACTGAGCCTCTGAGGACATATTAAGGAGTAATGGCAGATGCATGCAGGTCATTTGACTTGCTGCAATGATTCTGGCAGCTGGACAGATGTGTAAGGACTGCAAGAGTCAATTCTGTAATGGTAAGGCACAGTTGACTAAACTGGATAGTTCTGGGAACTGAGCTTGTTTATATGATTTTAAGTGGTTTTAAAAATTGAATATTAGCAGGTAATAGTTATACAGTTATGAGTTCAGTTAACAATCTGGACAGCTTTTTTAGTACAGACTGCTTAGATCTAAATAAAATGATTGAAGCCTATTTGTTCCAATGCCCATAAGCAATTCTTTTTTTTTTTTAAACTGCGTTTGCAAAGCCACTTATTTTAAATATCTGACTTCTATATGCACTGACACTCCTCTCAGGAGACTAACTAGCAGAAAAGAAAAATAAGCAGTGACACTGCTCTTACAGTGGATCCAATCCCTGAACTCAGTGAGGTGCTGCCAATATTTTTGGCAGAGAACTCCAAAAAGATCGTGCCTAAAGCTGCAGAGCTGAGAGGTGAAGAGAGCAGTAGGTGTTGCAGCGGAGCTGACCTGCTCTCAGGAGGCAATCCACTTTGAGGACACCCACTGGCTCAGGCTAGTGATAACTGAAAATACGAAGTGCCTAAATCATGTAACCTGATGTGGTGCCAGTAGGTTAATAAATATGATGACGCAGATCTGCTGCTCCCTGTCCCTGTTACTCTATCACAAAGTACAAATTCATCTAAATTAGAACTGGGGTGCAGTCATCAATATTCTGAGGTGTTTTCAGAGCTGAGTATTTATTTCAGAGACTTGCCCCTCCTGAACAGGGTATTGGTTCTCTGGTCCTTTTTAAAAATTACCTAAGTTCCATCCCAAGCAAAGAACTTATCCCAAAATCTTTATTAAACTCATAGGATAATATTAATCAATGTCTTCTGTAAGCTCCTATGAGCTCTCTCTGTCATTTCTCTAGTAGCCTTCTAGAAAATATTGGAAAGCACATCCACACATATCCTTCAAAACTCAAAACTAATGTTTGATTAAAAAAAGAAAAAAAACAGGAGTTTGCAGAGAAAGAAAGAACTTCTTTGTTTGTTGACAGCAATAAAATGTAACTTGTCACCAGAGTTGATATGCTATATTAATGGCTCTTTTGTGAAACCACAGAGCTGAATGTTATAAATATTGATGTGAGCACACTGCTTCTGGAAGTGTGTGATAGATGAATTTTTTAACGTGAATACAGAATTGTCTTCAGTGTTTGTACAACTTGGAATTCCAATATCCTCTTTTAATTGGAAGCCATTGCACTCACCACCAGGAACAATTTATGCTGCTGATGCTGCAGACAGAGCACGGAAAAATATTCCTACCTACATCTGATAGCCACAGCTGTCAGCATCTGTAAGGAACAAAACTGAGGGACAGATCTCCGAATGAGCTGCAGTGCTACTGTGTGTTGTTGGGCTTCTTCGCTTTTTGGTATATAAATGTCCTGATGCTCACAGTGACAGCTTCGTTGCCGTGGTTACTTGTGAGCCAGCCTCTCCTGCTGTCTGAGGAGCCTGGGTCTCCTCTGTACTGGATCTGTCCACATGGGCCTTGCCTTAAACAGCTCAGCAGAGACTGGGGGATCAAACGTCACAAATCAGCATCTGACCCTCAATATTCGTTTATGGGGAAAAGGATGTAACAACGTTCCTCATTCTGCTACAGAGATGAAAAAAAGTATCACCCTACCCTACGAGGCTTTAAAAAATGCTTAAAAATTCCTTCTACATGACCAATGTTCAATTCTTTTGAGGAAGGTGAGGACAGAGAGACTGTCTTTGATGTAAATGCTCAAGTTTCCCTTAAGAGCTCCCATACCAATGTACCACTTAACGTGCACTTCAAACTGCTGCTCCCATATTCAGGGAGCTCAAACTGGTTCTGTCCCAGCACACACTGTGGGGTGACAGGTAAGTGAGGCTTGCTGAAAAAGTGCATGTGCCAAAAGAAGGTCAATTTAAATCCAGGAGACAGAGCTAAAAAGGTAATGCATGTGAACAACTAGCACCAGCTGCTGCCATAAAGGGGCTAAATTAAAGAATAAAGAACATTAATTTTAGATAGGATCTAAAGCAATATGGGATTTTCAACACCCCATTGTGCAGAGACTGCATTAGGAAAGAGTAAGAGACTCCTTTTCCTACAGTCCTGTACAGGCACAAGCCTCTCTAAAGTCAGTGGCACTGTCACAAGCCAAAAAAAACACACCCCAAAACCAAAACAAACAAAACAAACAACAAAAAACCCTTATTCAACTTCAAACATTTGAAGAATAGAAGAACAGGAGGGAAGAAACAATTTTCTCCTCACTTTGCAGATCGGACCACGGCGCAGATAGCTGGTCATGACTTACCTTTTTTTCTAACAAGGCCTTCTGCTGAACACCGCAGTGAGCACTTGGAATTGGATGGCAGGGACGGAGATGTACAGCATCATCCAGCAGAGCTGCAGCGTGGTGGCTCTGGCATCAAATACTGGTCCACAGAATGCCCTGATGTGATTTGCATTAGTCCTGTCACTGATGAAAAACAAAGAAAAAAAATTGAAATAAGCCAAGGAGGTGAATATGAGCACTAATTCTGTAGGAAATTCTAAAAAAAACATGAGCAGTTTTGGCCTGTCCAACTGTACTGTATCACAGCAGACTGTGAAGGTCACAACCAATTTTGGGGTCTATGATTACTGCTTTTAAACAGATAAACTCTAGCTTATAATTCAGCAAAGGTAACACACACTGTTTTGAAAAGATAAAAAGCACAATGATAAAAAGGAGTCTTCCATTTGTGAGATGCCATTTCCCAGCTTGCAAGTGGGACACTGAAAGATGAAGTGATTTGGTCAAGTTCATAGGGGAATTTGTAACAGGGCTGGAGACTGAGACCACAACACCTGATTGCTTTGCTGATATTTGAGCTGCAAGAGCAAACGCTCCAACTACAGTGACTTGTAAAAGAGAAGGGATACCAGATCTGTAGCATACAGGGAAAATAAAAGGCAAAATATGTTCCGAAGTATTTACAACATAAGAAATGATAGCAACACATTTCAGGTGTTGATGGGCGTTGGCTTTATATAGGGGCAACATAACTTCTCAGTGATCTGTATTAGGGAGTATGGCTATCAAAATTAACAGATGACACAGACTGAACAGGCTTGCTGTGCAAGGGGATTTAGCACCAAACAAAAGGAAAAATGCAGAACATTAGCCAAAAGTACTTAACAGACAGGAAAGACTATATAAAATGTTTTGGCTTTTCTACATTTGGGACAGAGGAATGTGCTCTGTCCTTAATGTAGAAAGTTAAATACCAGCTACTTCTTTTCATGCTTTAGCTGTAATAACTCACATCATTTACATTTAATGCTAATATAATGCTATACACTAGAGATGGAGACTGTCATGGCATGAGAGAGGCATGGAAAACGAACATGTTCATCACAGTAGAATTTGGAGACTGTGACCAAGATTAGGAACCGTGGTCTGAATGGTTCCACCTTAGCAACAAGAAACACTAGAAAAACTGGTGTCAAACGCAAGAGTCAGTATTGTAATTTCATTGATATCTAAAATATATTCTCCATTTAAGGAAGATACACTTTGAATACTAGGAGGCAGAATCCAACCCTAGTTTAAACGGTAAAGTCCAGTTATTTTGTCTTCTCTGTGGATATTATGAAATATTTGTTGCCCAAAGTGGGTGAATTCGTCTAAGAAGCTGCTATTACTAGTATAAATGGCAAAGTCTTGCTTAACTGCAAGACAAAAGTAAAAAAGTGGCATTTACAGAACAGCAGCAGTAAAGAAAAAGGCACTCCAGTCCAGAAAAATATGAGTTTTCTGAAATTCATCTTCAGGCAATATTATTGAAATGCATATTCAGGACTTAATCCCAGTATGCTGTTCTCCAAATGTTTGTGTAATGTAAGAACAAAAGACCAGAACTGTTAATAGGTGCATACTTTAAAGAAAAGTCTGACTGCAAAGATGTAACAGATAAGTACAGAGGGGAAAATGCCAGAAAACAAACTCCTTGACCTACTTCCCAAACAGAGAAAACAGGCACAATGCAGTGTTTCAAAAATTCAGGAATATTCTGACAAGGACTTACTCTTACCTGCAGCTATCCTCCACCCAGCAGTTGAGCTCTGTGCAGTAAATCTTGGCAGTGTTGTATTGTTCATTTCTACGGTATTCAGATAAAGAAATTAATACATGTTATTCAGACAAAAGCCATGCCACACATTTACAGGAATGTTGTAGATTTGAGAACAGGGCACAGAAGTAAATAAATAGCATAGCCCCTGATGTTACCTCTGCAGCACAGCTCCACAGGCAAACAGACCAACACATTTAACCAACAGCAGCAAGGACAGGAAGACAGATAAACACGTCTTTATTTCAAAATTTCTTCTGCCTTGCAGGCTGAAACAGCACCTAGGAGCTACAGTTAACTCTGAGAGGCAATCCCCATTGCCCCAGGATTTTATGACTTGGTTTGTCGGTCTTGGAGATGTGGATTTTAATCAGATTCATGATAAGTGAGCACCAAGCTTACTGAGTGGTACAGTAAAACAGCAGCTTTCAGAGCTGGAACCATTAATTCAGCTATGCCAAATTTATATAATATTTAAAACCTAAACGTTTGTTTCCCATAGTTTATCAGTTTGGGGGATAGAATGATGCCGGAAAATGTTCAGTAGGAGACAGCAGGCGCAGTCCAGCAAGGCCTCCATCGTTCTGACTTCCCGTCCCTGAGCCAAGAATTATTTCTTGTAAAATCCCCACAACTCTTCTTTCAGCCGTTGCTTCCTTTGCTCTTCCTGAACCATGAAACTCATATTTCTTTAACAGCGCTACTTTCCAGCAGCTCTCTGGGCAGCTGAAAATGCCAGTCCAAACCACATGGGCTCAAGAGGAAGCCAAATCCTGCCTTCCTGTGGTTTGGGTGGTTGCTCTAACAACCGCTCATTGCAGAGAAAGCTGGGCACCTCTCAATCTCCTACCACCCTACTGTTTTTAAAAACGAAAACCAAAACATTACACAAGTTTCTAAACAATGAGGCAGAATGCATTTTGAGTAATGCTGAGGAAGCCGGCAGAAGCGAGTGAGCAAGCGAGCATACACACCGTGCGGAAAGGAGAGCTCAGATGGTTACTGGTTCAGCCTCTTCAGCTTCAAAATTTATGGCTGTAGACCTCATAAAGATCCTTGTGGCCATCATTCTGTGAAAGTCTTGTTCAGTTCTGATTTATAGGTTGAGTAAATCCAAGCAAAACAGCAGTAAAAGGAATTTGTGGGATAATTTACAGCTTCAGTTTAGGTTAGGCTTTTTGGTAGTTATTTACTTTATACTTTAGATAAAGATTTGTGAGTAGCCAATTACCCAAGGCAGCATGAGTAGCTTTGACAGCTGAGTTCAATGCTTGAGCTACCCTTAGAAAGTATTGCCTTATTTTCTGATAGAAAATGCTACAGTTAAATACAGAGGCCAGAGTCTTTATCTCCTGTGTTAAATGGGGGAAAAAAAACATCAAGATAATCCACATGGAACACAGCGTTTGAGGATAAAAGCTCCCCAGCAGAACAGGGAGAGATCATTACTGTGTAGTTATATAAAGCCAGGGCAACTTTTTTGCTGGCTTTTTTTTTTTTCCTGCGCCAATTTACACGAGCTGAAAAACCACCCCTAAAGAGTTCATTAAACCTCTGTCTCAGTGTATTGCTCCAGGACTTGAGTATTTGTTCACCTGAAAGATTCGTTATTCTCTTAATGCAAAATGGTACCTTGGACTTTAAAACTGGGTGTGACATGTTGGTGTTGCCTGCCTATGTCTTTTCCCCACATTTGAATGCAGTGTTTTATTTGTGCACAACCTGGAAAATTGCAAATGCCTAGCAGGAATATGGCTAGAGCAGAGACACAAACTGGAGGAGGCTGCTCAGCCGCACTTTCTACAGCCCCATTTGCTGTGTGGGCTCTGCTACCTCTCACAATGGAGGGCCTTTTATTGCCAGGTTTATTTCTTTGCTAAAGTCAGGTGAATAATTTACCCTGAGTTTTGATTGATTTTGTGTCTTTTTCAGTTTGAAAGGGAGCAAGAAACCAATTGCAGTTTCTCATTAGAAATAATTTCTACTTAATTCCTACAGCTACTTTGAAAGCAGCTCAAATTCACAATGCTAGATCTCAAACATAAGCCTTGTTGATCAGACACTTTAGTCACAAGCTATCTATCCAGCTGGGTGAGCATAACTGTGCATTTTCCTTGCAGCTGATGCCTGAGCAGACACAAACTATGAAGCTACTGTCTAAATAATCTGCAATACTCAAATACGCATTACTTTTAGGCCACTGATGGAAAAGGCTTTGGCATTACAATTTAATAGCCCTCACAAAGCAACCAGAAAAGTGACATGAGCCCCTACTCCTAGAAAGGGCCACAAATGCCCTAGTTTCATCATCACCTTCCTCCAGCTTTTCTCCCCCTCCTTAGACTGATCCCAAACACTTTCTTGTTGCTGCCACGGTGACTCTTGTCAGCCTGTGATAGCTATAGAAAATAAAAGCTTCAAAACCTTTTAAAGATTCAAATGTTAGGCATCAAGCATATGTGGCTGATAACAAGGAAAGAAGTTATACAGAAACTAGCTTCAATTATTTTGCAAATAATTGTCATGACAATATACATTGGCTGGGCAGACAGTTTGTTGGGAACAGTTCAGTCTGCCACTTGCACATCTTGCTTGATGATCCACAGCCACACAAATACTTTATCGGTGGATATTTAACATCACAGTCATAGCTAAGGTTATACTTCCACACCCATGGTCTGAGATTTCATCCACACTCTAAAGGAATTTCTCTGCTTTTGATTTCACATATGGGCCAAATCCAGAACCAGTATTATGATAAAGTCAGGGAGCTTTTAGAGATGTAGAAGGTGGTAAAATAACACAAATATTATGTCTGCATTTATTTAAAAAAAAAAAAAAAAAGCTTTCATATGTTCCAAAAGCAGGTCAGTATTCAGACTAGAGCAGGTTCCTGCAAGGAAGAGATTGTGGGAATTCTCATTTTTCGTGGCTATGTGGAAGGACTACTCCTCCCATGACTAGTTTCAAAGAATGCCCTGGCCCTTTGAAGCTTTATTTTTAAAGTTTTTTTTTAAGTTACCTGAACTCTGACAAATTTCACTGAGTCTCTACACAGTATCCACAGTGCACCACCGAAAAATCAGACTCTTAATTATTTCAAGCATTCCTAAGAAAAACTGCATGTTTTTGGCAGAGTCACCATGCTTAACCTTGGGCCTTTAACCCAAGATGCCCCAACGCCACCGCTGCTGAACACACAATTGCATTCCTTCTCACTCATGTGAGTTCTTCTATAATGACGATACGCAGCAACAACAAATGCTCTGCAGACACTACCTGTTTAGCAGCACACCCTGCAAAAAGGCGGGGAGTTACATTCTGGCTAGAGCTAACTGAGCAGCTGTTTTTCAGTTTGATGGTTAAGAAAAAAAATCAAAGACTTCCACCCAAATAAAAAAAGGATTCTGTTATGCTCTATTCCATTTTTTCTAAAATACTTACCAAATGTGAGGTGACTTCACCTACATTCAAAATCTTCCACCAGTCCCCAGCAGATGAGCACTGCAAACTCCTGGCATTGGCCTGGTTCCTTCTTCAAATTCACTGACCTTGCCCAACCGCCTTTTATCTTGTCTGACTCTTCTCTATGCTTCCACCCTTTGTGCAGAAGAAAAGGAGAAAACATAGGGCCCCACATTAGAACCAGAAAAATAAAAACTGTAAACCAGAAAAGCACACAAACCCCAGATCTAACTGTAGAAATAATATGTTCAACTCAGCTGCATCTTTCTTAAACCTCCTGGATTTGTATTGCAGTGGCACAGTAACCACAGACATCACATAGAAATAATTTTTCTTATGCTTTGGCTATAAACAGAGTGGAAATGTCAAGCTTGTAATAACCTTCTGATGATAAGGAATCAAAAACATTATTAGTTTTAAGCATAACAAAATCCATACACATCTTGAAAAAGAGGAGGCAAAAGTGTTCCTGTGAAGAAAGGTTGCTTGTGAATATTGCTACAGAAAGTGTATTTGCACTGTCCTTGTTACACTGCAATTAATAATAATTTGAAAAAACTTGCTATAATTTATACTGATTATGAACTTCCAAAACTGACCTAATAGCAGTGGAATAGCTCTGGCTGAGATGCCTTACTCACCTGCAATAGTAAATGATGCTAGAAACAGGCAGGTAGCTAAGCACCTGGACAACATTTCTGGCATCACTAAGAAATTTTATTTTGAAAGCTTACTCAAAATTAGAGCTTTTTGTGTTCTTAGGCAGGGGGAGCAGAGGCATTGCACTGTTCAGGGAAGGACAGTTCACCCATTAAAAAAAATAAAGCTCTGGAAGAACCCATGGGTGCCACACTCCTTTGAGCAGGCCTTATCTCAGAGAGTGTGACCTGTGGCATAAAAACATTTTCCTTCCCTTGCCTCTGGATGTTTCAAAAGAAGGCAGGATGTATCCATCTCTTTCATGAAGATGGGAGTAATGTGCATACCAACCAAACCACAATAAAGGAAAGCAAAACAAGCCAGTTATACCAGACAAACCTTTTTTTGATTTGTTTTCAATCTCGGCAGACTCTGACATAGCTTTGTGGTCATGAGGATCGTGATGTTTCCCTTCCAACGTCTATGTGCAAACAAGACCACTCCATGGTTTATTATTGTATATACAAAGTTTAACCTGCCCATTTGCAATCTTTACACGAAACAACCCACTGCACTGTTTAATTCACTTAGTTACAAACAATGTTTGAACACTGATGCAGCTAGATAGAAAAAAGGAGCTATTTAGGATTACCAAATAGAAAAATCACCGCTTTAGCTCCTCTTCCCTATGGTGGAACTAGCTTTAATAGGTAAAGCACTGGGAAGTGTAGCTACCAGTTACTGCCCTAAGAGCAGTAATGGTCACAAGGCTCGGTGCTTACCCAAAGTCTTTTCAATCAGCCCAAGAGGTTTTCTAAAAGTTGAGAATTTATACTAGTATCAGTATCATTTCATAGAGCTGAATTCAGTTTACCAACCTACTCCACTCAATGCAGCCCTGTGGAAAAGCCCCTATGGCTCATCAACAGCAGCTTAGAAAAGAAGCCTCAAATGCAGTAACAAGATTGAGACACAGATTTGTAATTACACCCAGGATTTTTCTTGTTGCCATTTTTGTAACTTAGGAGAAAGGTTAAAAGCAAGTGGAAAGGTCTAAGACAGCCATTAGCGCTGCCCTCCAGGAGTTCCTGTTAAGGCTGCTGTCATTCTGAGGAGACGGTGGACATCTTAGCCTCAACATTGATGTTTGGAAGACAAGCAAAATAACAGAAGAGGACAGACAGTTAAGAGAAGAAACTGCTGAAGGAAGAAATGAGTTTTATATAGCAATGACTGCATTTATCAAGTTCCCTTAAATATTTGTTTACCAGCACTGCCAGTATTTCTCCTGAGTGGTATTGACACTGCTGTCATTAAAAGTTTCAAAAAACTTTACAGAGCACTAAACTATCAGAGTATGTCAAATATAAGAGACAAATAGCACAAAGTGAAATTTCTTTCATTGCCTTTTTTAAAAGAAAAGTTATTGTCTACATCTTCTTATTAATCATAGCAGGAAATTCAAGGAAGTCCATAAATCAAGGAGGAGATACTTAAACCCATTGTATTTAAATACCAGCATTTTTCAGACTTCAGAGTGAACATCAGTTTATTTCTCAAATGCACTGAGTATTTGCAATAATTAAAGGAAGCCACAAATTCTTCATACCAACACATTATATATGAAATAGGAACATACAAATCCAAATAAGAAGGTAAAATTTTCAGTTGAGGAAATAACTGACTTGGAGCAACAGACACACGTTTTAGGTGGCTATTTCATCATTTGCAGTCTTCATATCAAGATGGAAGAATGAGCTCATGGCCTCTATTGTGCCTAAATGTGTTAACTTTGAAGGCTGTTACAGAAGAAGAGGACTCAAAAGCCCCTTAGCACAAGCATCACAGAAAGAAAACCCAGCAGGTTAACAGCCACAAATTGTTTGATGTGGAAAACACTAGATGAGAGCCTAGGATTTTTTATTCAGGTAACTGTCACAGCATTTCCTTCCAGTCTTAAACTCTCCTTTTCCTTCCAAGAGGTTTACAAATCTATTTCAAGTCAGAGTCACTAAAGGTTGAATATTCTTTGTCATATTTTTCTCTCCACTTCTAGAAGAGGCTAATCTGCAAGTGTGTTGGATGAGATTTTTTGCCCCGCTTCTGTCTCTTCCTTGATCTCAGTGAGTGCTGCCCAGGAATCTTGCATTTTTGTACATTTTGAAATTTGCATTTACGTGTTGTCTTTTATGTTGCTGGAAGCAGATCTCCCATCCCTGTGGCAAAACTTTGAGTTTTGATTGCAGTGCTCCAAAAGCAACGCCAGTGCTGCCACTGCAGCAGTGCAGCTATCACATCATGCAGTGGTTCAGCTGGCAGCTAAAGGGGTCCAGATGTCTGCTCCATGCTGCAGGAAATATCCCCCTGAACACTGAAGTTCATGTCGGTATGATACATTTACGTGGACAGTATCTTCTGATCACTTGCTATAGAGATTAATACATTAACGACTAATGGCATTCCTCTGCAGATGCTAAACTGACTTTCAAGTATTTATGATACATTACATGTAAAATTGCCCAATTCAAAGAAGTCAAGAATTTGTGCTACTGTAGAGTAGTAAACTATTGGATTCCATTTGGGGAAGCTCTGCTGTGCTGAAGAAGAGAGAGAAAAAAAAAAACAACGTGCTTTTCAAATAAAAGAGAGCTTGACAGATGTGCTTTTAGTCTTTCATATATATTATGACTGGGCATTTTGCTTTGCTTTTCTGTCATTATCCATGGTATTTTATTCAGACATAAACTGCTCATTTTGGAATAGTGAAGTGCAATATTGAAAAGGTTAAGAGACTTCTCTAACTACACCATCCCCATTAGCTTACTATCGGAGCGCTAAGCATGTTATAAATAACACATGATTTAATCCCTGTTCATTTTTGGAAAAACAAAAACAAAAACAAACAATATACTACAAAATAAAAGGAGGGAAGAGAAACACATTTCTGTAAATACATCCAAATACTATAAACTACCTAATCAATAACTTCTGTAATACACTGAGCTGAACAAACAATGGCTAGTGAATAATTTAGTAAGTTTTGGCAGTTTCTACTCCAGAACTGACCATCGGCAGTTTATATTTTCTCCAGCACATTTGTTCTACAAAATTTCTCCTAAATAATTTTTATGAATAACTATTGGTCTTTAGAGCATTCGTGAGCAGTTCATTGTGACTCAGATTAAAACTGAGCTCTTTCAGACAGTTTTAGCTGGGTGTATCAATCATAGTATTATTTCCTTTTCTTGACGTAACACTATGGACCTACTATCTATTTTTCTAATTTGCAATCCATCACCTAATCCAGTGTGATGATCGCTAATGTTTGTGATTTGTGTACTCTGATTTGCAAGTATGTTTAAGGGCATGCTAATCTTTAAACCGGTTAATTACTGTCCTGAATAAAGATAGGTATAATATTTGCTTTAATGAGACAGTGAATTAGTTTTTTTAGGCTATTACGAAGTTATGTTAATTTACAAAGTTACTGCCATCATCTGTCCACTTTCTTCACTCCAATTTAAAATCAAGGGTCTCATTGCAAGCTGGCATTGGTCATTGGTTTAAAGTAGTAAGTGCAGTAAGCAAAGCTGCTGACGTGTGTGTGCATACCCGATTCTGCCATCTGATCACAGCACCTACAGTAACCACTTCACTATGATCTCTGGCAGCGTGGACTGTCATGGATGCAGGGCTTTAACTTTCTACAGCTGAACAGGTGAACAGTCTCTCACACAAGTAACTCCACTGAAATATTCAACAACTCCTTCTTCTGTTTCACCATCACTCTAGTAAAGTCCCATTTATCAGGGACAACAGCAGGTCAACAGCTTGTTGAGTGGGTGGGAAGGGCCCCAAACACCTTAACTGACGTTTTAGGAAGGTAACGTTCTTTGTGCCTCTCTGTAGGATACTAAATCCTTTTTTAAATTGGATCCAAGTCTCTATGGCAGAGGCTCAGCAGCTGGGAAGCCAGCTGAGCATGGCTCAGTACCATGCTGCTTTTTCATCATGTTGCCTTATATAGCCCTATCTCAAGCTCTCCCAGGGATACCACAATAATCTAGTAAAAAAATGCGACAGCGTGAGAGTTCAAAAGACTGCAAGATAACACAGAACTCTGCTTTTATCAATACAAGCACTAAAAGATGTAAAAACGTTCCTTTCCTAATACAACAGAAATTCAACTTGATAAAGATTAAACAGTGTTGGGTCATGGGTCAAGGAGAATACTTCAGGAAAGGAAAGAACAAATTCTTTATCACGTATAAAAACTGAAATTCTCTCCAGATGAATATTCAGAAACTGTGGAATTGAATACCTGAGAATGGATATTGTACAGCCGACTTTTAAGAGGAAGAGAAATATTTGGTTATATTGTCAATGTGCACTTACAGAAATGTGCTACGCTCCAACTGGGGAATTCAGAGTAATGTTACATTTCTAAAACCAGGTAGCTTTTGGCCAACTGTTGTAGTGCTTCTGATCTTCCTCACCACAGAATTGCCATAAACAAATCAAGAATATTTGGACTGTGTAGAACAATAGCTGGAAAAGAATATTGAGTTTTTACTGGACTTCAAAAATCTTATGCTATTTAATCAATAACTTTGTGAGTCGACACTGAACACACAAAATTGGAAACAGAGCTAAATGGCAGTGGGATACTGAGTTTTCTCCTTTAAGTATGAATTCCATTAAGATCAGCAAGGACAAAGAATTTTTCAAAGTGTTTCTTATGTGTAGTAGGCAGAGAGAAATGGAAGAGCCAGCAAGTGGATACCCACATCAGTTAGGGTTGAAACCAGATGTTCCTTAAGGTCCCTTCCAACCCAAACCATTCTGTGATTCTAGTATTGACTTCTTAATTGGCAGCCTCAGCAATGTGATGACCCTTGAGACATAAGAAATATACACATACATACATACACAAATATATACCTCTGCATTACTTTGCAAGTTTCTTGAAGACAAAGCCAATGCCAGTTGATGGACCAGTGCAGGTCAGTCTGTAATACGTACCCCATCTGACATGTCTGAAGAACTCATATTTCTTGACCTGAGGTCCTGGATGTTTTACTGAATGTATCGCTCACATTCAAGACATTTTCATCTGAACAGATTTAAAGAGTCTTTTCTTAGTCCTACAGAACATGTCCAGTGATGTTAATGATGTTATACAAGTGTAAAATAACATAAACAGAACAAAAAAGGAATAACGATTGTTTTGAGAGTGGCCCTTCTTGAAAAATTCCATGATATTTAAATTTTAAAGCCTTAATAGTAATAGAAATTTAAAGACTATTGCCCATTATCAACATCTGAGAAAATACCCAGGCATGGGCACATAAATAGGATCTCTTTTTTATTTGACTTTGTACAATTGTCTCATTGCTACTTTCAGCTTATGTTTTAGTGCATTAGAACATCAAGTGGTTTTTACCCATGGTATGTTTGTTATTGTCTCCAATGATGTGTGAAATGAGACTCACCAAAATTTTCTTCAGTAAACTTGCATTGTTGGAGGATCAAAATATTGACAGCCTGATTTTATAACTGTACCTCAATCTTGTTTCATGCCTTAGGGCTGTCATTTGAATTTTATTTCAGGATTATGTTATGTTATTTATGGCTTTTCTTCTGACTGAAGTTGCCTTTGTACCCTTTTTGCTAGGGCTGGGTGAGATTTTTCAGATTTAGTGTTTTTAAACTTTTTTTTTTTTTTTTTTACTGGAAAATGCCACTGTCTCTAAATCTAAGCTTTCCCCAGATTTGTGCAGTTTTTGAAGGAATCTTGCAGGAGATGGAGCCTGCACTGAAGTGTTTTCTTTAGGTCAAAACCCTTCTGTTTTATGGCAATGAAAATTAAATGGTTGAAGTATTCATTTAAAAGCATCTCTCCTTCCTAAATCTTGTAAACTAAGTTTCAGTGGAGGAGAGGAGAAAAAATGGAACACATTTATTAAACTGAAACAACTGAAATAAGTTAGTATCACAGGGAGGGGTTTTGTTTGTTTGTTTTATGCCCATTTTAGAGCAGAAACAATTTTTCAACAAGCTTTGCTGTTCACACACCAGATGGCTTTATTTTTGCTTTATTTTATTTTCCTCACACACATTTCCACTGCAAGTATTTTGCACATGTCAGCAGGATGTGTAAGCTTTTTATTAACCTGCAAGATATTCAACTATATGCTATCTCATCCTGGCATCTGAACAAAATGGTTAACCAGATGATTCAATGTGTATTCCTATTAGGGAACAGCAGGAACACATAGATTATCCTTATTCAGTAATTACTGTATTTAGAAAAAAAAAAATCTGTTTGCCAAGTAAATACTTTAAAGAGAATTAAGTTCAATTAATAAGATAAAAAGGGGTTTCAGCATTATGTTGAATTCCTGAAATATTTCCAAAGAGTTTTAGTGGGCACTTGATTTTTCATACTTCTGAGGATGCAGTAAGTTTGCAAGGTAGACATCAGTTTGGCTGAGTTCAGCATTGTAGAGAAACTGTTCAGCTTTTGCAGATACATACTACTAGAAAGTACACCATGCATACATGCTTATGTATTTAGTTAACATTTTGAGGACTCTCAGGACCTGTTGGGTTTTTGCTGTCATCCACTTCAGGTGCAGAGCAGAGAGCCACCACACAGCTCTCAAAAATTCTTCTCATTTTCTTTTTGTATTTTGCTTTCTAGAAATATCCAAGGCCAGCAGCAGAAATGCTGTGACAGTTGGTAATGCTTGTTTTTTCCGTCTTCACATGGAGAAACCATTTGAAACTGTCAGAAAATAGCTCACATGCTCTTAAGGACTTGCAGGTATTCTTAGGATTTATTATGTATAAAGCTATGAGAAACCATCAAACGAATCCCTTCATGTATACCATGGTTTAAATTAAACCTATTAAATTACCTTTTAAATTAAAAGAGAGAGGGATACAGTATATTTTACAAAACCCATGGCACTTGTAGGAAAAAAGATTTCTAAGAGGTAGCCAACTATTAAAAACAATAATAATTTGCAGACTTTTTTTGGTCATCACAGTAAGTTAAAGGTTTAATTGCTATTTGGAATACTTTTCTCTCTAAAGGCAGTGTTCATTAAAAAAAGTAATGAAAATCAGTAGATTACTGAAGCTAATCTGAAGCTGGGATGCTACAGTACAAAATCCACTCCTAGCAAGGCTTTTATTTCTATATTCCAATAAAATAATCTGGAATGAGCTCCAGTAATTTCCAAGTTTCCAAAAGGGGCTTTTATTCACTATCATAGTCAAAAGTACATTTTGCTGTATGGCCTGATTTTAACAGTTTATCTTCTTCCAGCTTGCTTTAAAGAGAACGTTTCCTTTCTCTCTCTGCCCTCTCTTGTCCTTTCCTTCCTTCTCTTCTTTCTCTTTTACACCCTTGAACTAAGATTTCTGTGTGTGCAGGCTCCTTTTGTCCTGCCAGGGAAGCTCTGATCAGCAGCTGTAAAAGCTGTCAATCTGTCAGATTAAAACTGATACCAGGGATGTCAAGAACCCCTTTCCCAAGAGTCAACAGAAAGAAATGGATAAAAGTAGATCTAGCAAGAAAGATCAGTATGGCTCCATGCAACAGGAGAAAAATCAAAGGGAAGCAAAACCAAAATGCCTGTGTGCCCATCTGCTGCTTTTTGGGGGCGATGTCAGAGAGCAGCAGGCTCGGCTGCAGCCTGGAGGCCCCTCAGCTGGGGCCCCTTATCTCACACACTTCCAGTTGGAGGATTTCAGGCTCCAAAGCAGGGAGACTGGATTGCCAACACCAGTAAACGCAACAATGCTAAGTAATCTTTCTGCAAAGTTCCAGTATCACACAAATAGTCTGTTTTCTCCACACAGTTTAAGCAAAATCTAGTTTACCCAGTTAGATTTTCAACAGTATTTTGAACAACTTCCTAGCTCCAAGGTGAAAATATCAGACACTTTTTTTTTTTCTTCTTCACAAGACTGAAGTTTTCAGTGATCACATCCCTGTGCTGCTTCTGTTATTTCACCCTGTTTTGAGACTTTAGTAGATGGTATCTTTTGATTTCTGTTGTGTTTCTGAAGGATGATTTGTTCTAAAGACTTTTGTATCACTGGGGATGGGAAAACAAGGAAATTTTTCCAAGCTCTGCTTATTACAGCCTGATCAATAGCTTTATGCGTCAGCTAAAATTGTCCTCTTGATTAAGCCAAAATATTACCTACTCTCCACTTAAAGCTGTTTCTACATTCCACTTGCAGGATACATTTCAGGATAGTTTTTTTCCACAAGAAGTAACTACTAATGCAATATATTGGAAGACCTAATTCTGTTGAAAACTGCACAAGTTAAATAATGTTCTCCCTTCTTCAAATAGGTTGAGGTTTTTCTGTTGAGATGTTCTGGAGGGAAGTTACAATTTTGTCAACTTCCCGTAAGAAGTTTAAACTTCCTCAAAGAATTACGTTCTAATCATTTGGGTAGGGTTCAAGAGAATCATGTCATTTTAATTTGCCAGATCTCCTTGGCACAGCAGAGGCCAGTCTGGCAAGCCACGGCATGGTGGTGCTGTGCACTGCCTCAGGTCTCTTTGACACAATCTAGCAGTGGACCTTGAACTGTGAGAAGATTTTGTCTGTTTTTTAAAAAAACAGTTTTTGCTTAGTTTTTCGTAACCTGCCTTCATCATCTTTCTTTCTTTAACATTTTAATCTTTCCAAAAATAACCCAATTTAAGGAAGAAAGATTCTTTTTGTTACTACTGGAGTAAAAAAACAAATAGTCAAATGCCTGTATGTTTTCAAATACAAATCCTCATTCTCTCTCTGTGCTTGTGAAATAACTTCTAAATCTTTAGTAATGAAGGCACAGCCTTTAACCTGATTATAAGCTAGTGTTCCTCCTTACACCTTGTATCTTTCCCTTCCTGTAACTGTGACTGTGTGCAGTCCAAATCTCGGACTGAAGGCCCACTGAATTTCACTGCAAAGAGCACGATGGGCACTCACTCAACGTTGCCTCGTCATTTAAATACGGATCTGGAGAACGGAGTGGTTTTAAAGCAGAAGACTCAGATCTTGTTGCCTCAGCAGTTCTGTTTCTCTTTGACATAAGCAAAGAAGAAACTGACTTTAATGAGACCACTTAATGCCAAAATTGTCACAAGTGCTAATGTTTAATTATCCGATTACATTATTAAGAATTTACTCTATTTTGGAACCACAGTTTGACATTCTTGGAAGATGTATCACCTTCATTAACAGGCAAAGAAAGGCAGAAACCAAGGTAACAAATGAAATCTAATTTGTCACTGATATGTTAATATATTAGCAAACATTTACAGTGTGTCATCTGCCTGCTTCTCTGCGACAGCGAGGAGGTCTAGCTTTTTAACGTGTGTGAACCACGTTGCGCTTTAGACTGTCCGTGCC
The DNA here is from genome assembly GCF_964034855.1 of Anser brachyrhynchus. Taxonomy (NCBI): domain Eukaryota; kingdom Metazoa; phylum Chordata; class Aves; order Anseriformes; family Anatidae; genus Anser; species Anser brachyrhynchus. The sequence continues at coordinate 9,178,880 of NC_137696.1, read as the reverse complement.
CTGTGTTACACAGGAGTTTATTGGTGTAGTAACCAATTCATGGTACTATAAAAGAGCATTTATATAGAATGGTGAAGTAGGAGAGCTGGATTTAAAAAAGATCTTAGAAATAACTACATATAAACAGAGGGAGTAAAATAGGCCTCAGAAAGGGTACACGGAGAAGAAACAAGCAGAGTTCATTGTATACAGCAGAATGTTCTCTCAACTGTGACTCAGTCGAGTGAAACAGTTGATACGGGATGGCATACAGATGGCTTTCGGGTTATATTCGCAGGATCAGCAAGTGCCCGGGTGCTCCTCCTTCTCTGGGACTGTGTCACTGACATCTCTGCCTCTGGTTTAAAGACTTTTGACTACGAACCACCTCAAACACATTTCCATCATTACAAAAGTAGAATTAGCCTTGCAAATATTAGTATTGCTACATTAATAGGGGTATTTATACACTGAGCAGAAGAAATGCTGCAGTGAACTGAATACTTCTGTTCCTTGGATGCCCAGTGAAAAGGGATCACTTTTGCTCCCATTTTTAAGGTCTTTGGTTTCTAGGCACATTGCATTGAACACATATTGCACAAGTCTACATCACAGGAAAAATGTGCCTCAAATCTCATTTTAATTTTGTGGTCACTCTCTCTCACTTTTTTCATGTGTTCACCATCTCACAGAACTCATTTCCCCAGCCTGGTGCTGGAGATTGCCTGCCTATAATGAGGCTCAGCCTTCAAAATGTCAAACATAATGAAAAAGAAAAAAGCCATAACGAAATCAGCTGTAGGGACTTTCAAGGGCCTTCTGGTTAAACTTCAGCAAGTCTGCCAGTTCTGCAGCTACAAAGACAAATAGGATCTCTGCCTACATCAGAAGGGCAATTCAACACTACCACAGGATGTGAATAACCCGAGCTGACAGCACATACGCAGTGGAGAGGGCCGTATCTCCAGGTTCCTGTCGCTCACACAAAATGAGCAACAGCCAGCTTGTCAGACTTGGCACCAAAAGGAGAAAAAGCCCCAAATGTGAACATCATGCTGCATACAGGCAAGCATTTCTGATTTGGGCATTGCAGACTATCTATGCAAAAAAAAAAAAGAAAAAAAAAAAAGAAAGAAAAAAAAACACAAGATCACCTCGCCAATACATCTGTGGAAATCCTGTAAATTTAATTCCCTTCTCTCCACAGACACAGAGCCGTGAGTCCAGAAGCAGCAATCCCCCGGTCCTTGCTGGCATTAGGCTGGCCGCTCTGGGCAGGCAGAGTGCCCTGGGAGCTCAGAGCTGGGGCAGGAGACATCAGCCCCCATGCATCCACCGCTCCAGCTTCAGGAGCAACAGCAGCTCCTGAAAGTGCTGCGCCGTCCTGCTGGAAGGTAGGCTATACGTAGGTCAATTCGCAAGGTCATAAGGATATATAGGAGACATGGGTAATAACATCTTGTGAGAGATGCTAAGAACTTGACATGTAACACCGGTGGTACATAGGAGGACTGCAGAACCTCCCCACTTTCTCCACTTCTAGTGATAAAAGACTGTAAATAGCCCAATAAGGCGATTTTCACAGTGAAGCAAAAAGACAGACTTAAATATTTTAAATGAAGCTCTAGAAATGGACAGTCCCTACCATGAACTGAAACACCAGCTGCATTTGATGTTGCATCAGGCTCCACACAGGTGCGGAGCAAGGAAAGCATGCTGCGAAGGATGCAGCATCCCGACCAAAGGGCAGGTAGGCAGAGCACTGGGAGTTATTTAGCAATACTTATCAGCTCTAAATATCCTTGGATATCTTGTCACCTTCACTACAGAATGTCCTTGTGCGTGTGCCATGCTATTTAACATACGATGATTAATTAGCTGGGATGTAAATGGGCAGTGAGTGGAAGAAAAAGCCTTTGAGATGAGGAGACGCTGAGGAGCTGCGTGGTTGTAACATGCTTCAGGTGCCAGTGGGGCAGTGGCTCTGGTGGTGGCTGTGCCCCAGGCTGAACATGCAGTGCATGCGGCTACACGCAGGCGAACGGAAGAGAAGCCCAGTGATTAATAGGATGTGATGTACGCTTGATTGATTTTAGTGCATATTTAGTGCAGTTCTCCCAAATGATTTATCTTAATTTTATATTAATCATCAATGCATTCAACCTGGCCAGAAAACTGTTATTGGTATTACTTATCATGAAGGAGGCATTTTTTCTATAGGACTGCTAATTTTACATATAATCCATCACTCACAATTAGCCCAGCCTCCCCGCCTTTTGCGGATGCAATTAGTGGCAAACTGCAAGGAAAGCCTCCTCTTATGTCCCCTAGTATCAGCTACAAATGCTCAGCAGCACTCAGCTCCTAACTCTTTGCTGCCTACCAAAATGCTAGCCACTGGCTTATTGAAACTTAGTTATGTGCGTATGCAAATTAAAACAGCGTCTCGAACTTCATTTCAAGCACTGTGGGCAGATTTCACCAAGAACTAATTTAACTGAGAGTTGAGAAAGGAATCCATTGATACAGAAACTCCCTTAAAAGCCAAAATACATTAGCACTGTGTAAAATACCCCTAGATAACCTAGATCAACAATTACGAGAAGCTGAACTGAGCTAACATTTCCTCTTCTATGAAGAGAAAACAGATAAAAGAAGAAAAAGAGGGAGAGATGTGTCGATAGACATCAGTAGGACTAGCACACGTCGCAAGTGCTAAAACTGCTCTAAGGAAAGAAAGTGATCTTACTGTTTGGCTAAAGAGAGGAATTACATAAGTTTCTGGAAAAATTTGCTTTGATTAAAAAAAAGAAAAAGAAAAAAAAAGAAAATGAAAGCTAACATCACAGAAAAAGTGGACAAAAATGTGTCAATTACACTGATGTTAAAATTGCCAATATGTTATCTGGAGCTGACAGTATATTCTGTGTAAACAAAAATTGAGAAGATACTGTGGTAGAGGAAGAGGAACATTGCTTCTAGCCACGGTGTTCTTCTGTAGCCTTCCTGGAACAGTCTCACAGCACAGATTCGGGCTGACGAAGTGGCAAAAGAATGGAAACGTCTCCACAGCCGCCAGGTGACAGGAGCCAGAGCTGCGGCACAGCGCAACACGGGCAAAGTGTCAGCTGCCCTGCCACATAGGGTGTGGGCTGACCATGGGCAGTGGGGACAGGACATGCCGACCACCAAACCCTGAGGGTCTGGGGCACCACAACCCGCTTGGGGCATCTCATCAGTGCAAGAGACTTCCTACTGATGAACTCTGCATTTAAATGGAAAGAAAGAGTGACAATCTAATGCTACTGAGAATGCAAGGGGAGATTTATTTCTGGATTCAGCAGAGCCAAGATTTCATGGCATCTTCTCATGACTGAGAATAAATGTACTCAAACCTCCAGCATTTTCCCGGTATGATGATAATTTCCGGGGTACATTGCTATTCTAAAACCCTACTTCTGGATCCACTTACATCTGAGAATTCAGAAGACAGAACAACACCTACAAGCTAGTCCCATAGACAACATAAAGCTAGATTACTGCTTGCAGCAAAGTATGTATTCAGTAGATATGCTTAAAAAAATAAAGAATTGTGTTATTTTTTCAATAGTTAATATTATGTAAAGGAAAGTTTTGCTGTCGTTATTTGCATTTGCTTCTGAAAGGAGTAAATACTCTTTGATCCTCCATTAAGGAGCAAAACTACACACTAGAATGCTTTTCATGCTGTAACACAAGAGTTTCAACCATTTTTTAATATTGAAAACGATTCTGTTTAATATGTGAGGTCCCCTTCCCCCCAGTAATTAAGCCCACAGAGGCTACCAATAGCTTCTAATGCATACAAGCTTTGACAACTGCACAGAACACAGATAAAAGGTCATTGTACTCTTTATGAGACGCACTGGGGCCTATTAGAAATGTCAAAGGTGATCAAGTTCAGGCAGTGTCACTCTACGAACAGTGAAACATCTCCGCTCTATGGAGTTTGGAAGCCTAACTTTAAATTAACATGCCCCTGGAATATTTCATGTGTTTATACCAACAAACGGTAAGCAACAGCAATTTGGGTGATTTGCCTGTGTGTCATGAGCACCGCCGTGCAGTAACGCTAAACAAAAAAAACATCAAAGCCTTTCCTGAGCAACTTGCTGATGTATTGATCTCAGGAAGGTTTTACCTGAACCACCTTCAATGGCTTTAATTTCATGTAGCCATAACAAGCACTTTCGGGAATGACACAGTAATGTTTTAGCTTCTAGATGTTAATACTCAGAAGTGAACAGATTTGTTATTATTAGGAAAGGAAAAAAAAATCTTTAAAATGGTGGAAAATATTAAGCAGGAAAATAACTTTTCTGTTTGAGAATAGTTACTTCCAGACAGGAGAAAGGCAAATAGGTATGTCTGCTTACAAATTTTTAAGGAACTTTGAGAAGGCTCCTATTCTCCTATTTTGTGAGAAACATTTATTTTTTTTACTCAAGTGAATCAGCAGAACCACAGCATGTAATACTGGCCAGCAGTGTTGGATATCACCCTCACAAACATAATTTCCTTGCTATATGGGGAATCTCTGCAGATTCCCACTGGTTGAAGACTACCACAACACCTGTTGGTGATAATTGCTGTGCAATGGCAGCAATTAAATGAGTAACTGCATTCATCTTACAAGAACATTTTACCTTCAAAACTCATTTGCAGCTCAGGAGTATTAAACAAATATGAATGACAGAGTGAAAGAAAAATTAATGGAATAAAAGTTGAAGTGAAAAATGGCTGAGAAGGGGCTTTGCAAGACTTGAGGTTTTCAAACTGATGTTATTGATTTTCTTAACCTCTGAGACAGCCTAGTAGTAGCAGTAGCTCATGCTCAATAAAGATGCCCCAAAGGGCTTCACTGCTCTGGTACATCGTGAAATACATTTTGCCGTACATCTCAAGACCAGAACTAATTTCTTTCATGTCAAGCTATCACAATGGGAAAAAAAAAAAGAAAAAAAACAATAAACACCACCACACCAGAAATAAGAATGTGTAATTGCATGCATGATATACACACTAACACTGGCAACAGTGAAATTTTGGATTGGAAAGACCTCAGATTTCTTGTATCAACCCCTCGGTTTCCAGTGACTGTGCCTGTCTCAGATAAAAGCCGCAGTGCTCCCATGGCTAACTTCTGCATTGGTGAGCTATCTTCTAACTACGAAACGTACGCCCTGGGGTAGGTTTGCTGGCGTAACTTCCGGGCAGGCCTTTGCTTGTGAGACAAAGGAGCCTTGAGCATCTGCTATCTCCCACTCAGCAGGTGCTCCCATTTCCAGGGTGAGATACCTCTTAATCTGTTCTTGCTAACATATTCTGAGATGGCTTAAATTGCTTTTTAGGTATGCATTTCCTGTGTCTGCAAGATACGTCCTGACCATTATTTTTATTTTGTAGTTTTTCACTATTTTTCAATGAAAATTTGTTCACCTACCATTACATTTATTATAAATTACTGTAGAGTTGCCATCACAAAATCATCAACAAAAACCATCAACAAGATGGAATGAACAAATTTGTTTTGACTTATGTTTTCAAAGCACTCTGCAATGAAAGCACTAAACATTTAGGGCTCATCTACAGCAACTGGGGGATGCCAGACTGAAAAATGTAACATGCTTGATTGTGTATAACTGTGTATGAGGATAAGGATATCATATTATCATGAGTTTAATTTAATGTTTTCAAAATTTCTGCATTACATTTCAAAGTATACAAGGATTTTCTGAATACAATATTTTTTTTCTGTCCTCTGAAATTTATCTGAGCTGTTACTCAGTGAAGAAGAATGGCCGCACTATGGAGTTGCTCAGTCACAGATTTCTTCTACATTCAAGTCTAATTTCTTTTCCTCTACCCACTGCACATGAACTGCAACCAAAAAGGTTACTTGATAGAGTTTTTCAAGAGATTAAGTAAATAAATAAATTACGCTGATCTATTAGCTATATGATTCCCTTATTATTTTAACTCCAATACATAAGGCCTGGTTTTACAGGAAATCCACTTGGTCTGTCCCAGTCTAACACACTGGGCAGAGAGATACATGATTCTTAAATGCTGGAGATGGCAGGTGATGTTAGATTGACCCTACACTGAAGATGCAATTTTACATTAAGTTTTGCAGAACTGAGGCGATGAAAAATGAAAGAACTGTAGTTAGAAAAGCTGAATGAAGAACAAACCTCCTTCAAAATTCAGTTCCTTGTATAAACATCAGTATTTTAAGCTAAACGTTTGCAAAACTGTTTTCATCTACTTTTTAAGAAGCTCATTTCCTTGGTGCAATTTGATTAGGTCTTAAATGCACTTCAGAAGCTGTGCATGACCTTTTTGAATATATGTCTGACCCTTACCAGGAAAAGTATACCTAAAAAGTGTTTCCTGTAGCTAGTTCAGTGTTGCCTGCAAAGTTGGTTAGCATTTCTTCACAAAAAATCCTACTCTGGTGAACTTTTTTTTTTATTCCCTGTTTGTTTGTTTTGGAAAATCAGCAACACGTCTGACAGCAGCACAAGTATTTAGGCCCTTAGGATTTTCAGTAAATTGCCCAGCATGGCATATTGTCCTGCTTTGGTGTTTAAGTATTTGGTTGCAGGAAGAAAGGAAGGGTTAGCCTATTTAAGGCTCAGGGAGGGAATTACTAGGTAGGAAATAGGTAAGAAAACAATGAAGTTATTTAGAAAAATCTTAACAATTTTGGATTTTTCTTTCTTTTCAACCGTATCTGCATTTAAGTAACTTTAGGACTTAATTGTAGGAATTAATTTCCTGACCTGCTCAGCTGAAGTGAGAAAGAGAAGAAACACCTTCCAAGAGCTCTCCTCCTAAATTTGTATCGGTAACTGGCCAGGTGCCTTCAACATTTGGTGCCCTCTGCAATACAAACATTCCTGTTTTCTCCATATATTTTTTACATTCCATCCTCAGTCTGGAATGCATTGGTGATTTGGAGAGGCGATTAGGCTGCATTCCTGTTATTTCAAGCAAAGGAATCAATACTAATGCACTCACCTTTATTTCTGAAGTGGCTAAAGAGCTGTAACATTAACTTCAAAATAGGGAGAACGCTTCCTGCATGTGTAAGGACACTGGTAAGAATGGGCTCAAGGTAACAACCCAGCAAGAACTGGTTGCTGAAGTAAATTAATTATTAATCAGGAGCTTGCTTATTTGACAATTTCACAATAAATGAAGACATAGCCAGAAAATCTTTATCAAACCCAGACGCTACTGAAGTCATGTGGAAAAATAAAAGTATACAGTATGGATTTTGTAACCTGAAACAACCAACAAAGAAAACTAATTCAAAACAGAACCTCCTCAAACTCTGAAGTTGCCCTCGCTCCCAACCGGGCACTTCTTTATTTGACACTTGAATGAACTTTGGGCTCAGGTATACTGCTATGGAGAAAACATATTAAAGAGAAAAATGCAGAGGAAAATTCCTTTACTGATGGTATGTGGGCTGGGTTCTGATCCACTGTACCTACAGACAAGTGACAAATAAGTTGCTGTGTGAAATGCATCTGTCAGGTTACACATTTCAGATCAAAGGGCCCAAAGGGGCCAGGGCGACATGGAATATGCTAAGTATTCACAGAAACAAATGCTTTATTTCCATAGTTTCTCACCAGAAGAGCTCCAAGGGCTGCACACTTACTAGTGAATAACCTTTCCTGGAAACCCTTTGTAACTGGTACAGCAGTCACAGAGAGAGACAGCCTGAACCACAGCAGAAGGGAATGTCCTTTATCTGCAGTTTCAGAGTTAAGAACTACCTTATTTCTGAATCTTACCTCTCACAAGATGGTTCACTTATCTATAGATAAAATCCTTGTACTATAAATATCCTCTAAAACCAAATTCCCTACCGCTGCAGCCTGTGAGACCAGAGTTTGGTCTCAGATCTGCAGACAAATTGATGCACTGATTTTCAGGCTATTTTGCACAGCATTAAGCAACAACTTAGTTGCAGTAATTCCTGTCATTCCTCCCCCCCCAAAGCTGTTCTACAACATTCTTTTTCTAGACCTCATCACTTTCATTTTCCTCAAGGACTGAGTCTTTTATACAGAGATTTCAGTTGGCTGAAACTATCAAGTTCCTCAGGATAAGAAATTAATAAACATTTAATATTTAAGCAGCTTACAAGCAAAAATTGAGCTCCAGATGTGGCAGCAGTGTTCCAGCTACAGACAATTTTTGAAAATCAAAATGCTAGAACTAGCAAGGTATTAGCTTGTGTTATCTCTATTCGAGGACCAAGTACCTCACTTACAGGATAAATACTGTTAATGATGCCTTCCAACATCTACTTTTTACCCTCAATGAATGCATCCGATTTCAGCATGGAGACTGTAAATCTGATTTGAGAGAACATTAACAGTAAGGGTTTAAGAGAAAGGCAACTCCGAAAGTCAAGCAAAGCCCGAGCAGCAAGTGCTTCAATTATCTCTTCCAGTAAAGCCGATCTGTTTGATCGATGAATCCCCCAGCAGGTGTTCCATATCTGTTTTGTTCTCTCAGGATACACTTTGTTGTGGGTCAGCTCCTGAGAATATCTTTCATGACTCTGCTGAAGCTGAGCACTTAAAGGAGAGATTATGTGCCAGCTGCCTAAATGCAGCACGATGTTACGGACAGGTTGGGAGTTCAGCACTAAGAAATCACATTCTACATGATAATATAGTCTAGAGAGAGAGGCACTATATAAAATATGCATTTACACACAGACATTTCCTTTTCTCTAATAGACACCGTTATCACAGAAGGCCTCTCAAAGTGCAGGTTAAGCAGGAAAAGAGCAGAGGCAAGCCACCATCAGGGCCTTTCCCAGCCTCTACATACACACATCAACACACGGTCAAGCAGTTTCCAAATATGTTTTACCTCCCACTTAGCAGCTGAGAAGTAATCCCCGTAGAAACAAGTTAAACATATATATGTATAATTCCTGCCTGAAATCTTTAAGATCATGGGCCAGTTTGGCCAAATAGACATTTTTTAACATTGATATAGTAGACCTTAAAATCAAAATAATCCTTACGCCCTTTTAATAGAGTGAATACTTTAACAGCAAACATATTCTTAAATTTTAAGAGAAATCAATGTTATTTCTTCCAAGCCTTTAAGAAGAAGTAAGAAACCTGAAACAAGGACTGTCTGAAAATAAAATATGTGAGTCCTTGTAATCCTCAGCTTTCTTATCTTCAGAAAAAGTACTTATTTACTGGAGATAGCTGGCCGCTCCATCAACATCACTAATCTGTTAACCGTGTGAATGATCAGTAATGTCTGCATTTGAAAGCAATGCTGTTTAGCTGAAAACTCCCATTATGAACGATTTTTGTAATCTACCACTGTAATGAAGATATCGCTGCAACACAATGTGCTAATCGATCAGCAGTGCTCTTTCCTGGGCGATTATTTTATTTTCCTCTAGATGGCAAAAACCAATTGAATTGGGAGTACAGAAAACAGTCAACTATGATTCTCTGATGATTTCTGCATGTCTCCCTAATTGGCTTTTTCTTTAATTTCTCATTACCTTATGACTTGTGAATGGCATACTTAGAGCATGTTCCCTACGGCAAACTCTGCCTATTGAAAAAAACTTTAATTCTTACGAACTCTTGTTTTTTAAACGTGCTTGATGACTTTGCATTTGTCAGCTGTGGGTAGCTGATAAAGTGGTTATGTTGCTCGTGGTCTGCAGGACTGTGCACTCCTTCCCAGCTCTGTGGCAAGATGGCTCATCCTGGCTGTGAGAGACCCCTGGGGCTCTGAGAACATGAGATGATCTTACAGGGCAGGTGAAAAGGTAGCTCTTTGTTCAGTGTTTACAGGTAGGTACCATCAGGCTTTTACACTAGCAGATACCTGGTAACAAACAGTTCCCAGTGGTATCGAGCCTTAACATACATTCTCAAGGAAGCCAAGCTTCTTTTAACTGGCATCCACCAACGGAACAGCAACAGAAGCTAATTGCGTACATCAGTGAAAAATGCACTCTCCTTTATCCAGATCAAGGACCTGGTTTCAGTGCTGTATGGTTTTCTTCTGGATTTCCTATCCGTTTGGGAGGAAGAAGAGAAAAATATGTTGTGCACAACCATCTAATCCAAACACAGACTAGGAATATAGCCAGGGTTTAAACTGGGCTTTGAAAGCTGGGGAACAAAATTTGTAGAGTCAGGGGGACCTAGTAGCTAAGATGCTTGATTGGGAATCAGATGTCTTCTGCTCACAGATGCCCTTTGTCCGATAGCCCTTCTGTGTGCCCCAGAAGCAGCAATCTCTGAGAAGGAAAGTGCTGTGCACAACTGTTTGGTATCTTGAGGAAAACACTGCAGCTTCCAGCTACCCGAGATGTAGAAAACAGAGTTCCAGACCCAATTTTATGCTTCTTGCAGAGCAGCCAAAGTCACAATGAAAACAGAGCAGATGAGAAATACCAATAAAAATTTGTTTACTTGACAACGTTGCCTTCTCTAGCTTAGGATTTAAGGGGTGTTACTTCTGGCTGTGTCTGTATATTACACCTGTACTTACAGGTAAAGTTCTTGTGACAGGAGACATGGGACTGACTGCTGCTCACACTACATCTAGGCAGGGATGGGAATTTGAGCTCTAACTGGTAATTTAGGATATGTTAAGCACCTGCCTTTGCTGCTGAAATATGCAGGTATGAACTCTGCCAGCTCTCAGAACTGCACGTAAATAAAGATTAAAGCCCTGATTTTTTTTTTTTTAAAGACACTATGGCAGCTGACTGTATATCTCTGCTCTGGACATATTTGTGTCTCCAAGCATTTAGTATCTGTACTCATGGTATTATCAGCAGAAATATTTCCTCCAGGCAGTTGCTGCCTCTGGAAGCACAGGTGAAAGATATTTGCAAGCAGGATGATCTATGCTGCTTCTTCCAAATTTAGAATGAGACTTACATAAATAAACTTTCTCTGGTTGCTGGGGTGTTATAAAGATGTCTAAGCACAGCTTGGGGAGTGCATTTCTGAGCTAACGCTCTGCAACCTACAGCATTAAGACATCAACCCACGGGGACCTGCAGTTTGTACTTCGTAATGGATGCATATATGTTAAGGGCAGCCAGTCTCACGGATGATACATTTGAGGTGCACTCTGTATGGTATTTTTGGTCAGAGATTCTTACTACAGAGACATACTAGTCGAGTTTTCCAGGAGAAAGTATGCTACTATCATGTTTACTGGTCAATTACTGCTAATGAAAACAAACAACATGCATACTTAAAGTAATTATAAACCTCATGCTAAGAAACCAAAATTAAGTTAAATAAGCACAACTCATTTTTTCACCATTTCCCCACTGGCAAAATAATTTAATTATATTTTGCAATTTTTAAGTATTCTTAGCATAAAATATTGACTTTATTATAATATTAATATTGAATAGCCTACAATTTTTTGCACTGCAAGCTTTCACAACTCCAGATTCTCACCACACTTGATCAGATTTTAAAGCATATAAGCATATGAAAATATTTTATTTGAAACTTCATGTTGCCACTAGCTACAGAAGCATTTTGCAGACGCTTCCTTTTATGCAGGTATGTGCCAGCTTTGTCAGCAACAAGAAGAAAACGAGGAATGAAAAACTACCTCATTGGATGGACCATTATTTTCTTCCTCTGACCATGAGGAACACAAAAGAGGAGATTTTTAATAGAGTGCTTCCTTTTCGCTAGTTGTTCTTTTCTTGTTACTATTAAGAAAGAACATGATGACCTGGCCTGGCTCCTGGGGCTTGTCTTCTTTACTGCAGTTTTATCCACACCTGCACAATGGGTAGAGGTTACTGATGGGTACCATCTGCAATGAGGGCAGCTATGTAGTCCCAACACAGTTTTATAATCATTCTTTTAACACCGTTGACTTGAGATTACCAAATTTTGGTGAGTTTTCTTGGATCCCACTATCCTCTTGATACTTGTTATCTAGAAGTTTAGAGAGCTTCAGTGCTGTCCCTCTGCGTCCTGGGTTTGCTCAGTGGTACCACAGCACTGTATCTTCTGAAATTCTGTCCTTACCTCCACCCCCCCCCCTTTTTTTTATTTTTTCTTTCAGATTTTTCTGAAATCTTTTACATTTCTTTCTATGTTGTATTGGCTCTTCTCAGATGTTTTAAGGTCTTTATTTAAGCACAAAGCATAGCAGCGCATGTACAGATTTTATAAACTCCTGTCACCTGAGCTGCCCACTCTCCTATAGGTCTGTGTTGATACAGTGCTAGAAGAGTGATGCAGCTGCATATGTTTAACCTCTCTTTTCTTATCTTTTTCCTCATCCTCCTCAGAGGATTTAACTGCTGGATCATCTAAATTATTAACTCCAGCTACATTCTTGTAATCAAACTTTAAACCAGAGCCTGTGACCATTTGCGCTTGGGGTGGATTTACTGCTGTTTGGATTTGTATTGTTGTAGTTAGTTTTTCCAAAATAATCACGTTGTTTTATGTTTTTGACATAACACAGACACTGAGATGTCTTTTCCCACCCTCTCTCAAGTATGTCAACTAACCAGCATTTCTATTTCATGGTTACAGTCTCCTAGCAACAAAACTTTATCTTAAACTGACCCTTGTTGTTTTGGAGACCCCATGCCCAGAGCACTTTACATCTCTTCCATATCTTAAACACACTTAGTACTTTTTCCTTGTTCTTGCTTTGATTACCCATCAGATTTGTGTTCATCGTTTTCCCTGAAATAAAGCATCAGGAATACGCTAACATTTAGACTTGCACTACTCCTACTTCTGGTTGTTCCTTTGCAAATGATCCATCAGTCTGTCACTTAGCAAACCCTTTCCTAAAAGGAAAGCCAAAAAAGACTTTGGAGGCTTAACTGCACTTTTCTGAGTGCCTGTGACAGAGGGTGTCTGCGTGTCCCAGCTGTCCTAACTTTACGAGCCCTCGGGAAGAGGTTTATGAACTGTCACAGCAAGGGGAACGCCGCTCCTCAAGAACTTGCAACCCCTCCCGTGTTATGACCAAGTGACTCAAGGGGAAGAGAAACACCCAGGGGAGAACCCATCTGATCTGCACAAGGAAACAGCAGCAATGGAAAGCTGCATTCAGCACATTTCTCTCAACTACAGGACTCAAAAAACCCTGCACACATACACACAGTCCCTGCTTGAGTCACATGCAAAGAACAAAAGCAGCTGAAACTCCTCTGGCCATGTTAATGGTCTGTCTGGGCCCCTCTGACAGTACAGTTGAAAACCTGGGTTCTTGTAGAGGTGCAAAGACATGGCAATGATTATTTATGGGTCTGGTTCCAGCAGATTTCAATAAGTATAGCATCTCTATAGTCTGATACTGGTTTGCTATTTCTTTTTTATTTTAATGACGTGTATGGAAACTTCTGGCTGTGCCTCGTCACAGAGACCCCTCAGTTGCTCTGGTCCCCTTCGTCCTCTTTTCTAGCTGGGCAAAAGAGAAAGGCACATCCAACTGCACTGCACCCAATGAGAAAATTAGGTGCTGAAGAGCTGGGGTGGCTTTGCAAGCATCACAATTAGTGCCAAGGAAAAGGGCACAAAAACTGAAAAAACACAAAAACTGAAGCTATATAAACAATCAGATTTCTTTGAATGCTGACAGCTTCACAGAAGATGCCTGCACCTCAGGATAAGTCAAAGCAGCCCACTTCACTTGATCATTTGTGGTGCTGATTGCCAGGACATCAGACCTTCTCACTTCAGCCAAAATTAGCAAATAGCTTTGACCTGTCTCAGTCCGAGGCAGATAACATACACATACTGTTTGATTTTTTTTGGAAGGGGATGTGTGTGTGAATGGGGAGTGGGAAGACCACAACCAAAATGAAAAAAAAAACACACATTAACTTCACCTGGATGCCACACACACCCTACACATATTGAGGCTTGAGCCTTGTTTCTTCAGTCTATCTCTCACACACAAAAATGTTGCTTGTGTAAATCTAGACAGATAAAGTGAAAGACTTGTATGGTACCGCAAAGTGGCTTAGGTAGTCATGGCAACCACGTCAGCGCTTACAAAACTTCCCTTCTTCATAATCTTTTTTGCAGTTTAGATAATGCACATGTGAGCTGTAAAATATGAGTATCTGATCTAGAGCAGTAAAATGAAAAGTAACGCTGTTCAGCGTCCAAAACAGTGGAAGCTGGGACACTGCTAATTATTTGGTGTTATTAACAATGATAATTTTGTTCAGTTTCCACAGGGTCTCCTCAATGTGTCCAGGCTTAAATGAGATCAAAAGCTTTACCCCAAATCTAGCAGTGAGCAGGGAAGGGAAGGAGAGGGAGGTTTAGCACTAATTTTAAGGGAAGAAGATCAAACACTAAATACAGAAGCGTCAGAGTATTATTAATGTATTCAAGTTCTCATTTAGTTATTTCCTGCAGCACCTGATACCAGAAGGGCTCTGCTGCTGCAGTCCTGACACGAAAAACACCTTCTGCATGATTTGTAGCTTCCCACAAACCATCCTTACTTTAGCAAGAACTAACATGTGTATTTTTCTATCAATCTTCCATGCTCATTACATTTTCACTTGGTTTTCAACGTGGAAATTTAAAATCCCCCTCAGTCTTAGTCACAGTTAGAAACCAAAGCACACCAGGAATGAATACCTCTCTCTACCCCAAAGAGGAGTTAATGGATTGGCTTCCAACAAAAAGGGGGTGATTGCTGTCAATAAAACAAATCACCATCTTCCTAATCAAGTGGCATATCCAAGAAAATTGCAAAGTTTTATATGCCCTAGTCTGCCAAGAAGTCACAAAGTTGCTTCCAGGGGGAAAAAGAAAGTAAGAGTTTGGCATCTGGGCTCTTTTAATAACTTCATTTACTTTCAGGTACCATTACTATAGTTAAGTGTCATTTACTGATGAAAAAAGTAAGAACTTTAAAGTTTTATTTTGTAATAAAGTATCATGGTCAACATGTTCAACAGTATCAAAGGTCAACATGTTCATGTTCTCTTGTTTAACTGAGAGGAGGCTGAAAGAATTTTAGTAGATAAGATAGGCTAATGAGCATGTGTAAGGAAGCCAAAAGGATTTTAAGTAGATAAGATAGGCTAATGGGCATGTGAAAGGAAGCTAAAAGAATTTTAGTAAATAAGACAGGTAAGGGACATGTACTATATCTTCCACTACCTATTGTGCAAAGAAACTGAGGCAGGAAATTCTGGGATTCCTCACGAAAAACAGTTCATGATAGAAAACAGGAAACACATTTCAAGAACCAACTGAAACCGAATCTGCAGTTTAAGCAGAAGCTGAGAAGCTTATGAGTCTGTGCTGAGAGAAGTGGTCAACCGGTGGTGACAAGGAAGACTCACTAATCTTCATCCTCACGACCTCCGGCAACCACTACCAGAAAACACTGCGCAAGTGTGGATAGGAGGAATCTATGAAAATGACTCCCTGGAACTAATTTTAATACAAAGCGGGGATAGGTTATCATATGTATAGGCATATCGAGAAACTTCATGCATATGTGACTCTTCACCACATGTAACCGAGGTGAGTTGCTGCGTTGGGGTGCACACAACTTTGGTGGGACTACCCCCCGTGCCGCCCAGCGCTGAATAAACATACCTAGTTTACAATCTTACTGACTGTGGAGTTTGCTTTCTGCACATCATAACTCAGCTAAGAAAAAGAATTTATTGACATCCACTAGAATGCCCACATTTTGTGTGAACGCTGTACTTACGAGGTCTCCCTCACCAGTCTCGGGGAAAGAGCACCATCTTCTGGGAAGCAGCCCTGTGGTGGTCAGGGAGGGACATGTTCTGATGGATCCTTGCGTCTCTTTTCCCGGATTACACAGCGAGTATCAGGTTTTTATCAGAGATGCTTATCAGAGCAGGACAGTTCACCTCAGAAATCCATCTTCTGCAGGCTGGTTTGTAGACGGCGGGGCTGTTAATGCAAAGAGGCCCTGAGTAAGCAGAAATTTACCAGCTAATCCACTGCAATAAAAAGTCTCAAAAACCAGTGGGCACAACAAAAGGAGAATTTCACCCAGAAGCTCACTGTTGACGTATCAGAGAAATCCTAATCCACGACCAAGCTGATAATAAAATGCAAAGCTCATCCTTAGGGTGATCTCTGTCACAAGCAAGTTCCATAGCTCACATGATGGAAATGAGAAATTGCAAATGGCTCTAAAACCTCCAAACTCAGTGATGACAAAGATGATAAAAATATTTACCAAATTTAATACAGCATAGCAAATACCTGAGAAGGATCTTCTCCAACAGGTAGAGAGTGGTAAATATCTGCTAGTCCTACATATTGGAAAACACCATCTCACGACCTGGTGTACTGCATTTAAAAGTGTACGTAAATGACAGTTTTGCATGGAAACTTTGTGTTTCTTTTTAACTTGCAAGCATCCACTTACTGTACCTCCTTGTTCTGATTAATCACAAATATTGTGCTACACAACGGCTGCATGGATGTTCCATACACTGGTGATGCTAAGGAACTAGTTACGCAGGAGTTGGTGACTTGAAGTTGTGTCACTTCATTAGAGGGGATTCTGCTTCAACCACATAAAAATTTTACTGAAGTAAGATAAGCAAATAAATAGCCAAATCATCTGCCTAGGAACATTATTACCATTTGTTGTGAATTTTCTGTTAATTATATACAGCTATTTAGTGTTAGACACTGTCCTTTTTTCTAAAGGTTTCAACAGCACTGAGTAACTGGTTTCATCTTTAGATTCCTGTCTGCTTGCTCATTAGCTACTGAAAGAGATCTTAAAATACCATCAATGGTAACTAATCTTATTAAATGTCTCCAGCTTTCTTTCTGAAAACAAGGGGTTTGGAACTAATACAATGAAAAGTCAATAAAAATGTATTTTCATAATTCATGCCCTACATGGCTGATCCTGAATAGCTGTGCATTGTGCCCCTGTACCAGCCCGTATGGAAGGGGAATTCTATCAGACAAGGAATCACTCTGCTAGATCGCTCCTGATAAAGCCTGTCTGTACCACCTGGTTTCATTTGAGGGGGGACTTCTCTAAGGACACCAATAAGAGAACATTTACCACTACTTGTTTTTTTTTTTTTCTTTTTTTTCTTTTTTTTTTGATGATACCAACTTTACTGCTTTGATTTGCAGTTTTACTTTTAGCACATTGATTTACCTCATTGTGAAAAAAAAAAAAAACCAAGCTACTGGTTTAATGCACAGCAAAGAACCTACTTGAAGACGCCGGCTCTTTTTCTGGCTGCACAATGTCTGTGAGCAGAACATAATGTCACCAGATTGATTTAATCGCAGGTGATAGTTCATGCTTTTTTTTCTCTGATACCTGAACGGAATGAATTGTATAGATCTCCTAAGTCACATCAGGTATTTTTTCTCAGTTGAAGCCAGAAGACAAATAATTCAAGAGCCAATCCAAACCCTACTTGAATTGAGACAGTTACAAAGGAGGGTCTGTGTTAGGCGTTATCTAGAGTCCCCACCCAAAGCAAGAAATAAGCAATAGAGCAGCTTCACTGTACAAAGGCATTTCCAATCTTCTATTAAAGTACTTCTATCTTTCTCTGTCCCCCCCCAGCTTAGAGAGAGAAACAGTGTCAGAGATTTATGCTGAATGTTTTCTGTCCTAGCTCTTACCTGAAACATTATTCTCAACTTTTGCTGAATTTGGTATAATGAATCTAACTTTTCTGGCAGCTGGCACCAGCTTTTAACACCTGTGATTTCAGGCACACTCTGCATTTCTGAGAGCTCTCGTTTCCCTTTCACCACAGCAACAACACTGTCCATGAAGCATGATGGATCCTAATTTATTCAATTACAATTTTTCCCCAACATTTCTTTACCCAGGGGGTTCAAAAATAGGGAGAGCAAAAGGGAGAGCATAGGTGCCTGCCCAGATTTCCACCCCTCTTCTCCTCCTGCTATTTGGTTAAGGGCAGGGCAATCTCAGCAACTGCTCAGGAAGAATATAGGAGCTGCTGCCTCCATCCACAGCTATAGCAAGGGCAAGAAGAAAAAGGCATTGAGTTTGTGCCAGTCCCCTCCCAAACTGCAGCCTGGTGTGAAAGGCTGCTGGCTTGTCGCTGCTGCCTTGTGTGCCAAGTCATGTGAAATTGCCCTGGAGAGGAGGGGGAGAACAAGGGAAGGGTAAGGGAAGGAGACACCCGGGCAGTACGTGCTGAGAGTGCCAGAACATCTCCTTCCAGCACTGCCTGTGCTTAATGTTGCCTCAGCAAGGTGCTGGGAGCACGTTGGTCCTGCAGCTGGCTCCGAGGTGCATCAGTCTCTGCTCCAGAAATAGTCACCCAGTGCTTGCAACAAAGGTGGTGCCTCATCAGGTGCTCTCCCTGCCTGCCTGCCCAGCCCTAGCTGGGGGGTGAAACACTCCTCATTTGCCTTCTGTTACAGAACTAAGCGCTGTGCCACACAAAGGCTTTGGGTTGCTTTAAGCCTTCTCCACAAAGTCAGGGAGATGTTGAAGTTGCCTCGCTTCCCATCTGAGAATGACTTTTTGCCAAGCTTTAATCAATGAACTCAAACAAGTTTTCTGATTCAGGTTATAAAACAGCTTTAAAACCTCATCCTTGGTGCAATCAGTTCTTTGTAACACAGATCAATGGGGACCCCCACTTCCAACTCCAACATGACGCACGTAAATAGCAAAACCCACTAACAAGTATTGGATTAGTACTCCATAGTAACACCAAAAGGTCTTTGCTGTGCTTCTAGAAGTCGTGTAAATGCACAAGCATGCAACAGTTTGCTTCCTCTCTGTTTATTATCCCTGTGGGCAAAGCAGATGAAGAAGAAAAAAGAAAAATATTCCTGTCATGGCTAGAGCAGTTACATTACTGCATTACAGGCTGAGCTGCAATGTTTTCCTGTACCTTTTTACAACACAGCTTCTTGGACAATGCAACTCCTGAGACGTTGTGCTTAATTTAACAGCCAGTGTAATGGCTGGGATTGTGCCACATAAATAGCAAACAGAAATAGAGCTTTTAAAATGACAAATCACCCTGTTCCTATGGAGTTAGGGCAGAATTCTTTATTCTTTTCTTCTCTGAGGCAAGAATCCCATTAATTACCTTTTTCTCTGTACAAGTTCATGTGATTTTTTAAGCTCAAGGGCGACGCCACCTCCAGCCGGGGCCATCACACCCACGCCGTCACGCTTAAACCAGGCCCGTGCCAGCCGGAGCCACGTCCATGCCCGCTAGACAGGCTGCCCAGGGCCTCCACACGAGCTCTGCTGCCCCTTCTCCAGGTGCTGCAAATGGTTCACAGTGGACCGAAGCCATGGGCTCAGTGCCACAAGGGAGCAAGTGCCTGCATACTCAGCACTGGCTGTGTCAGGAGAACAGCTGAGGGAGCCGAGCTGATGCCCTGCTAGGAACAGCTGGGCTTCCATTTATTTATTTATTTAGCTGGTTTTTGGCACGTCAGCTCCTGCATCTCCTGTACTCAGCAGATGTTAAAATCACATCATCAATAACAAAAAACAAAAATTCAAATATTTGCCCAGCATTTGCCAGTGCCTGAACAGCTAATTGTAAGATAAGACCCGTATTAATTAATTAAAAAGAAAAAGACAGTATAGTATTGCTGCTGTCGTGCCAGACACCAGCTGAATGCCAGGACTTTGCTGTGGGACGTACAACGCGTCCTGTAATACCTCAGCAAAAATACTGTATTGAGAAAAACAAAGGCAGCACCCCCCTGGCTTTAAGGTGTAGCTGACATATGGTTTATTTTGCCTCATCTGAGAGTAATTGTATTGCCTGGTTTCACCTTGCTGTTCTTTTTTTTCAGCTTGGCTTCAGAAGAATAATTAATTTTAAAATACCATGGGCTCCTTGCCAACTTTTTCAACATGAAAAGCTCATACTTAAGTGTATCTACTGGTGTCACATATTTCCACCTTACAGAGACACCACTTGGCTTCAAACCCCTGCTAGTACCATACATACCCTGGGGAATTACTCCCCTTAGGATGATATGCCTGACCAAAACCAGAAGCGTGTGAAACAAGAGGATTTGGAAGAAACGTCCAAAGACCCAAACGCTCTGGGCTGAGCTCTAACTGTTAGTAATACCACAGAATTCATACCTATGATGTGTTCCAAACCACTATTCTATTGATGACTGTGAAATCTAGGATCACAAAATGTGCAGGAATGCAAAAGTTCAATGTTTTCTTTTTAAGAATCTTAGAAAACTAGCTTCCTAACGAAGTCACTGCCCTACATCTCTAAAACCAGATATTATTTTTAGATGTCCTACAGGTGAGCAAAGTTTCCTCAGTGGTAATTGGGACGCGGAGATGATCATGCAGTCAGCAACCCCAGCGTCAGGCCCTTCAGTGCCGCAGCAGCCTGCAGCCCTGGTGCATCCCACCCATGGAACCAGCAGGGAGGGAGATGCTGGGCAGGGGCTGTGTCTGAAAGGCAGGAGGGGGGGAAAGGCAGAGGCACCCCACTGAATGGCACCAGCAGCCAAGGAAAAGCCCAGGAAATCCCAGAAAAGCCTGGTGCCCTGGGGAGACAACGTGCCCGCCAGGCTGGCCCAACCAAGGGAGATGCTGCTGCAGCCACACGGGCAGTGAGTGTTTAGGGGAGCGCGTGGAAATATCCCCACACTTTTCTCCCATTCCTGCAATCCGGTGATTCCTTTATGTATGTTCTCTAAAAATGTGACCTGAAACACCACTTCCAGCCCGAGACGTTTTGTGATGAATGTGAAAGCAGAGGTGATGATCACACAGAAGTTCCTGAAGGTTTCCCCAGTGTCCCCTGCAAGAGCTAAATGCTAAACTCTCCTTTCCTCCTCACAGGCAGACGTACCAGTCCGATTTAAAATTCCAGTCACAGTGCGATTCAGGGTCAGATGCACACACACAGTGCTACATTTGCAGAAAGGCCCACAGCTGGGATCAGCACCTGAGCAGGACCAGGCACTCCCAACGCCAGCCTGTGCACCTGGGTATGACGGCTCTCGCTGCGACACCAACTACTGCTCTGCAGCATTTGCTTGCAGGGCCACGGCTGTTCTCCCCATGTTTTGAGGCGTCAAAACAGCTGATGGTTTTTTTTTTGCACAAATTTGTCTCAAATGCTGTGCTCTGAGATGGAACATTATAGACCAAATCATGTGCCACTGAGATTGGCAAAACTGTTGCTATTGACTGCGGCAGCTCTGCTATTAACTCCACAGGGTCACACCTCATACTCGGCATCATGTATGGGTGAAACCTTACCTTGCAACCACAGGAATCAGCCGCAAGCTTTTCCCTTTATGCTATACCCCACTTCCCCATTAAATTGATGGCTATAGAGCAATGGCTATAGAAATGAAAATACAGGATCTTCTTCGCTATCGGACAAGAACGACAACACAAGAAGGAGAGAGGCTATCACTTAAATGTATGAAAAGGCCATTTATAATCATTTGAGGTTGCTAGCAGGTTGGCATGACCGATTCGTGTATGGAAGACTGTTGCCATCCCTCCATATTCATTAAAATTATCTCGTTTTGACAGAATTTCAACAAACCCTGGCCTGCACAATTATATGCTTTTCTGTAGCAATTTTGAAGTTCTGAGACACCTGCAGATAAGTGAAAAACTGTTAGCTGCCTATCAGCAGAGTGCTCCCAGAGAAGGAATAGTGCCGTCTTTCTTGCTATTTCTTTCAGATAAACTATTGATGTACAATAATACAAATTGCATGGTATTAAAAGGAGCGAAATCAAAGATTTCATACTGAATGACTGCTTTGGGGCTATTGAAGTCCTGTGAGCTGCTCAGGGTCCATGAAGTTTAAATACTCACCGATTTTTGCAGTTAAGAAAGCAAGTATTGTGTTCCTGGGGAAAATGCTCTCAGTGGCTCTAAGTGATGCACCAGAGGAAAAATTAATCATGCACGGTTGAATGCAGTTCTCTAAAGGAAAAGGATGGCCATTGTACAACCTGCGCACAGCCCAGTTCTACTGCTCCCTTTGTGCTCTGCTGAAACGAAGAGAAACGTCCACAGCTTTCTGAGGGTGATGGGGAGGTAACTTTGTTTCCCACCTCGCAGCAGCTCTCAGGAGAACATACCTGGGCACAGTCCCCATGATGTTATCCTCAGCATTTTCCCCTTTGCCTTTTCCCTTTTTGCATCTGAAGAATATTTTTCTAAAGCTTCAAGGGAGCTTGCTGCCACGCTCCCTTGCATTTGGGGCACTTCCCATAAAGCATGGCTGCAGAGACTAACTAATAATGAATACCAAACCCTTTGGAAAACGTACTGGCCAGGAGATCCAAAAGTCACTACTTCCATACCCCCCCCCCCCCCCCCCCCCCAATATTTGGAAAAAAAAGAAAGAAAAAGGGAACATAGCAGTTTGGCCACATCCTCCTGCTTAATATTCCTATCTGCTTGCTAAGCCAAACTGAAAAGAAACATGAACCACATTTTGGAATTAAATGCTCTAAGTAGAGCACTTTGGGGTTCTTTCAGTACCATTTTATCTATCTGGAAGGCAAATAGCTAGTCAAAAGTATCTTCATTACCTTCATTCTGGATGGACGTAAACAAACTGCAGAATGGCATGCTCCAAAGACATCTGTAACAGGCATGATTGCTATTCTATTCAACATTTTAAGGGAAGAGAGACTTTCTCTTGCTTTTTAAAGGTAATACAATTTGAGGGCCACTTACCTCCCTCTGTAACCTTTATCTATACATACATTTCTCCAGGGAAGTATAAATCAAAATCTTTGCGTGTCAAATAGCTTAGTGTCAAAAGACCAATGAATCATATACTATAAACTATACAGAATCCCAGGAGCTTTGCAGACGTGGAGCAGGCACAGCACACACAAAATAATGCATAAAAATACCCAGAATGTGCTTTTCCTGCTCAACCAGTTCATTCTGATTATTAAATTGCCTCACTGCAGCTCTCGTCTCAGTTTTGCATTCACTTCTTAGAAGCATTCTGCCAGAGGAGCTTTATTGTCGGGCTTGCAAAGTCATTAAGTGCATATCGGAATAGATTTAGAAAAACTGCATTTTGGGTGGTCGTAACATGCATTGGCACCAGACAGGCAACTTTGAAGACATATTTATGTGGTCCATGAAGAAATCTATCAAGTGACCTGTATGTTCAAGGAAACCAGCTGGACTGTTGAAATTCTCAACTACCACTTTGGATCAGCATGCCTTCTCTAGATGATTTTTGGTCTGTCTTTGGTGAATAATGCTGAACAACAAAAAATTACAGCAGTGGCTAGCCACTTACAAGCAATTTACAGTAGTGGAGGGCTGATATGAAAAGTGAGTTTTTCCTTATTCATATTTATTTACTGAGTCCTGCTTAAAAGGAAGTACTTCGGATTTCCATGGTCTGTAGCAGTCCCTGAAAAACCCCTAGGCCTTTAAATCCTTTTCACTTTCTATAATGTTTTGGTTAAAAATGAGGAGACACGGTATCATTGCAATGACTTGTCACAAGCCGACTAAAAAAGCAGAAAGATGAGAAGGGGTAAGTCTCTCAGGCATAGTGAGTACGACTCTGAGGAGGCGCTCCCACCAGCAGAGCCCTGCGTGCTGCAAGCTCGCTGCTGCACACTGCAGGGTCTTGCTGGAAGGAATAACTCCCTGGTGCTCTCAACACACAAACCAAAATTCTGGCAGCAGCTATACCAGTAATTCAAAAGTCACTTTGGGTTTATAAAGTTGTAATAGTGACCAGAACTAATAGTAGGTATAATCTCCACAACCTTGTAACTGCTGCTTCCAGGGAAATGCTAGTCACAAAGAATCTTTTATGGACTGCAGCACAGTCTGACCCCTCTACAAGTGTGTGAAGTCAACAAGAGCATCGCAGACAATGCCACCATCAGCAATGAGGAGATAGTCATAGTACTAAATGCAGCTTCTAAACACCTTTTTTTTAAAGCATTGTCCTATTCTGATATTTTATGCATCTTTCATATTTGTTTGCCTTCTATCAATAAATGACACTGGAAATCTGTAAAAGCTAAGAATATCAGGCATTTCCCCAGGCAATCTGAAAGGCCTTCAGAGACCTTTTGAGACTGCCTGACTAACAAAAAGGTTTGATAGAAGAAATGAGCAGAAAGTTAGAAAGTTTGCATGAAAGCAAACAGAGAAATGCAGACCGGTGGAAGAAGGACCCCTCCCCAGAAGCAGACAGTTATGACTTAACTTTTCAAAAACAATATTTTCCTGACACTGCCCCCAAAAGACATTGCAAAATACCAAATGTTAGGTCAATTACTTGTGCCACAAATTTTCTCTGACTTGAGCAACTTGAACAAATACCTGCGTGTGATCATGAACACAGACCCTGGAGACTGCTGGGCACAAATCCAGAAACTCACTAACAGACTGTAGGTGAAGGAAATGCCTTATGCTTTTAACAACAAGTAAAACATTCACACCAGCATGAATGTAATGTTAGCTCCCTGATCGAGATTAAATCTTAAGGGAGAAAAAAAAAAGGGGGGGGGGGAGAAAAAAAGGTGTTTACCATTCTCACAGTATTGAACCCGAAACCATGAAGTGCCAAATGTGAGCTCCACGATAACCACACACAAGAAGCGCAGATGACTTATCAAACTGAAAATTCAAAGTCAAATGCTAATTTGTCTTTAAATAAATCATGATTAAATACTATTAAGTCAATTTGCAAACCAAGCTTAAAACATGCATAATTAACAAGATGCATGTATCACATTCACCTGCAAGAAAATATTTTTAGCTGTCCTGTGTACCACCTTTCCTATAACACAACAGACACACACGCTTCAATGTCATCTTGAAGCTCCTCTGCTCCCATCCTACCTCCTGAACTCCCTGAACTACAGTTGACTCGTGTGCTCTCCCAGCCAACAATACCAGTCTTGAACACAGGAGAACACTGTACTTAACCACAAAAAACGTAGCTACACAGGTGGGGCCACATGTTCCTCTTCTGGATGGTACTGTGAAGAGCTGTTTCAGGTGTCCCTCTGATAATTACCCCAAGAGATGACTAAGAAAAATATAAGGTTTCTGTCTAAGAGACACAAGAAAACTCACTGTTCATAGCCCAGCCAGGCACTGCTTGCTTGGTGCTTCCAGGAATTTCTTTGAGACAGTGGACTGCTATTGGAGGACATGGAGATGTGTTTATTTTGCACTAAGCATTAAGTGGCGGACAGACCAGCTGCTACTGCTCAGCTGAGAGCATAAAGACAGGGGCTGGTGCTGCTGGCAGCTCTCCCACGCTCCCAGGCTTGGCACGGGCTGCCAGGGGTCCCACCTCAAGCCCCCATCTTCAGTTGAAACTTGCTAACAGTGCTTGTTATCACAAGGGTCAAGGAAGGGTTGTTTGTGTGGTGCCAATCATTGCTAAGACACTTTTATAAAAGCTAGAGTAAGTTTTATGCCAGGGCTGACAAAATCGGAACAAAAAGATTTTCCTCCTTTTCGTGTTCCCAAAGTGATAAACCAGTTAGGGCTAAGTTTTAAGGCTTCCTTGAGCAAGTGACAATTTTCCTACTACATTTTCCTGTTAGTTAGGTAACAAACAAATGAGAGTTTAACTTTGCTTAGATTTCAGAGTACCTGATTTATGACAACAGGCAGATCATTAAAGAACTTGCACTGTACCTGAAGATAATTTATGCAACAGATATTTTTAGTGTTTCACTGAAGAAAACAACTGCAGGAAAGAATCTTTGTAATTTATATCTATCATGTACAGAAGCTGTGGTTAAATTTGAACAATTTATTTATGTTTCTGACCTGTTTTAATGAAAGGACTTATTCTGCCCTTTCTTCTTCAGATGTGCACAGGCATGCCCAGGGACAGTAACACTAATGTAGTACAAACTGTGCAAACTCGGGTGTTTGTGCCACGAGCTAGGCTTTCAGAAAGACACATCCCTGGAGCAGAAGCAAAATGAAGCCTCTGGATCTCTGTGACCCACTACCAGAAAAGCAGGTGGTGGCACATGAGGTCAGATTTGCTAGGGCTCCCTCAGGAAAGGCATGTGACTTTTGGAAGCAGCAATGCCCTGATGGCAGGTAGGAAGGAACAGGGACCCACAGCAGTTCTGGCTGGGTAGGCCCTCAGTGGCCACCTGGTCCCACTCCCTCCTACCCTTAGGAGGGGAGGCCTGTGTTTGGAAAACAAGAGGTCACTTACGATGTTCCAGCTTTCGTTCTACAGTCTCTTGCTGTGGGTATAAATCCAGACTAATTTAATTGGCTTCAGCCAAACGCTTGCAAAACATCACAGATGTGAGTAAAAAAAAAAGATGTAAAAAGTAAAAAGGTGGACAGGACAGTAATGTGCTGCCATGCTGGAAGGAAAAGAAAATCTAGCACTTTTTAAAAATTATTTATTTTTTAAAATTCTGATACGAGGAAGACTTCAAAGAACAAATGCTCTATAAAAGCCTCGTGTATATGATTATGTCTCATGCAAACCAGTGTGACTAAAGATATACCTTATAATAGGTACACTTTAAAGCACAAGAGTAAAGTTTTTTTCCTAAGTCTGGCTATAATCTCTCCTACTTCTTTTTCCTATTACAATTATCTACAATTTTCCAGTGTTGTCATTTTAACTTTCTCCCTTCCAGGACTCAACCCTGTGCATTCTCAGGAGCATTTCCTTGTCACAGCATGCTGGACGTTTACTTGTCCAGAGGTTTTCTCAAGTCTAGAAGCTTGCCTTTTTTAGCTCTGCAGAAAGCCAAGAGCCCCCTGAACCTCACAAACATGCTCACAGACGTGCCTCACACACAGCGGTCCGCCAAACATATGCAGGAGCTGTCAGTGCAGGTGCTGGGGGGCTCACTGAATTGCACCAGACCACACAAAGCATGAGGAGAGCTGAAGGGAGGAAGCTTTGAGCATTGCATGACCCCGTGCAATTGCACATGCCAGGCCCATGCTGAAGTTGGCACAAGAGTATCCCTTGCTCTGCAAGGTCTTTGTAAACCGTAATAGTTGGTTACATTTGGGGGTGTGTGAAAAGAAAACCTAGGAAATAAAATGAAGTTTGGTTAATGATATGAAGAGTTGCCTCCCTCCTCTTGTGAGCTGAACATGCAGTGTTTGAGTTGAATCCTCTTACGGCAGTGACATTACACAGATGGTCAATTACAAGTCCCCAGTTTACACTGCAATTAATCTTAACTAATCCTAATGGAAATTAAAAGTCACCCAGACCCCACGGTTAACTTCTGGGATGTCCGAAGGCAGAACAGCTCTAGTAATTCCCCATCCCCTGAGCTCTCCAAGGGATGGCGCAGTACACTGTGTTGGCCTCCTGCACACAGCTGTGATGAACGGTTACACAGGCAGTTCGCAGGCACATCAGGAACAGAGAAAATATTCACTGACTTATTCACCCACTCTGTAAAGCAGACACTTAAACATTCTGAAAGGTTGTAGCAGGTCCTCTGTACGTACATCTGTAATTGAGGGATGTATTTTTCACATCTTTAACTATAAAATATAATTCCCCACAGACATGCAGATTTGATTTTAACAGCTTTTTCTTGTCTCAGCCCAGTTCCACAGCCTCCCGTCTCAGCAAGCAGAGCTATCTGCTTTGTGCACGTGTAAATTTCTTTTAATAAATAAAAGCACAGTTAGAGGCTAAGGTATGACCTGTTCACAAACTAAACATTACAGCCACTCTCCTTGTTCTCATTCCTGTGAAGTCCATCAAAGAAGGAGACCTAAAATCAGCAAATGTCTCTATGTTCCATCTTCTTCAGGTAAACAAAAGATGATGAATAAGACGTGAAAAGTGCATTCATCAGGTTAAAAAAAAAGATATACTTGCCAAAAAGTTGTCACCAGTACTGCTGTTCTAAGCCCCAATAGTACAGAGTATCTCCAAGAAGCAAAAAAACGAATTCCTCCAGTTTAAAATCCATTGCAGTTCCATCAGACCTCAATTTAGTCTAACTAGGTCAGCTGGGCCATTGAGCAAGCCACCAAAAGACTGAGCTACTTGGAAGTGAACAAAAGAAGGAACATCTCCCACCTGAAAATCTAATGACACTCTAAGCTCCCAGTTTTTGTTGTTGATTTTTTTGGTTTGTTTTTCTTTTTAAAACCCCTTTGAAAGAGCAGTCCCGATTCAGAGGAGGGTGCTCCAGCCCCTGGGGCTGACCATGCTGCACAGCCTCCCTGCTGTTTCTGCAGCTGGGTGTAGCTCTAGCTGTCAGCTGGTTCAATGAGCTATGCAAGTACATGCTTGAACCTCTCTTACAACAGGACTTTCTCTACTATTTTCCTGACTCTGCCAATATGAACATATATTAGGAGTATCAAAAGGGAAGCCCAGATTCCTTCCTACCACAGCCCTGCCAGCCCCACAAACCTGAGTGCTGCTGGAGCTGCACAAGGCCCTGACAGCTCCACTGGCCACACAATGCTGCTCCCCTGGCATTCCTGGCAGTGCCACGACTGTCCCTGTTTTGGGACTAGATTATGGTTCACGCTACAGAAGTCCCACACTTCACCTGCTGGTAACTAGCTCCCCTGCCACATCCACATGTTTTTCACAT
The DNA here is from genome assembly GCF_964034855.1 of Anser brachyrhynchus. Taxonomy (NCBI): domain Eukaryota; kingdom Metazoa; phylum Chordata; class Aves; order Anseriformes; family Anatidae; genus Anser; species Anser brachyrhynchus. The sequence continues at coordinate 9,150,222 of NC_137696.1, read as the reverse complement.
TCTTCAATTTATTCCTTACCATCTGGTAGTCAGATGCTCCAACTAAATACAATTTTACTGTTCCAGTTCTCTGTGAAATATGTTACTTTGCCCTGGTGTAGCTCCTCTGATCCGCTTCAGAGCGTTTACTTTGCATGCAAACACCCAGCTTGTTGTTTGAAGTGGTCACACTGCGTTAAGGGAGTGCCACAGGAAAGTTGGTCCCTCTTTGTCCGGGGAAGGGGAGGTGCAGGCAGCACTCACGCAGCCTGCCCATCAGTGTCAGACTCACAGGCTTCAGAGCTGCTAACCCAACAGGTTAGGGATTGACCTAATAAATACACTGAAAGTCTTACTGTTCAACATTTTGAAAGGTTCCTGTTCACTCTACAGTTCAGAGACCAGCCCATCACAGCCATGTTCTCTTCTTGCCGTACTGTTACCCCCGATCAGGCATATGTTACATTTAAAGTGTCCAAAGCACAGCTTTTTACCACTTGCCATTCTGTGATTCATTGCCGTTTCCTGACAGTGAGTGCCAGAGCCCAACCTTGCTCTGAAATGGTAGTTGTGTCCCTCCTGGGTCTGGCCATTCAATCTCACACCTCTGAAACACGATAACCACAATTATTTCACCTTCTGGGATCTACTGGTCTGGAGCTGAACTTTTAAAGACGTCCAGAGAAGCCATGCATATACAAACATTACTGTGGTTAGCAGGAATTAGATGGGCAACACAAGACAACCAAATAATCAGCAATCATTGCAACTCCTTTGCCAAATCTGCAGGCTCCTTGTTTTCATGCATTTATCTCCACGCCATTGGTAAACTGAACCCAAAGCATACCCTGGAAAATTTGCATATCCCCTCTTTTGCTTGTTATATTCATCCTCACGTCATTCAATACAGTGCTTTCCAAAATGACAGCTTGTGCTGTCATCTAAAAATACAGCGCAAACCCATAAAGCACTAGAGCCACAGACTTTTCTAACAGAGCATCACCCACCAATGTTCTGCTCTGAGATCTGGCAGGACACTGTTGGTACAGCTCTGGGCTCCAGCCCAGGGGCCATAAAACAACCCTGCGAACAAGCTGCTCACCTCACTGGAACCAGGCAGGCAAACATCTCCTAAGCATGAGCATCTTGCTGCTTCCTGAAGGGCCCTTGATGTATTTTTCCCTAAAGCCCCTCTTATCACTAGATGGTGCTTCATTTCCTGCTTGTTGCCCTGAACAAACTTTTCTGGGTGTAATTCACTACAGAAAGACTAAAATCCAGTAGGTAAATCATGGCCAAAGGATATTCATTATAGTATCATAGCCTCATGTATAAAAAATACCTTTTCCAAAAGCTTGGAGGAAAAACTTCACTCTGCAGTTGTTTAAATGCCCTCCGCCCCCCCCCCCCCCCCCCCCCCAAGTGGTGGCAAGTCTCAGTCAAAAAAACTTCACATACAAAAACAGTAACATTTCGAGGATTTCAGGGAAGCAGCTGCTTTATGCACATCTTGTTTTCCGGACTTCTGATCAGCATACTAGTTGTACATCGTAATAGGAGAATGGTGTCAGACTCAGATGAACTGGACACAAAAGACTATAAAATCTTAAAATGCTGCTGTGATGAAAGAGTTTTTGCAGCACAGTTTTTAATTCCAGTCAAATCTGCATAGAGGTGAGAGATGGTACCTCCAAAAGCAGCTCGTTCCATTCTGCCAAACCAGTATGTCCTTTGTTATTTTCAAGAAATAGGATACCTTATTTTAAAAAGCCTTTAATTTCTGAAAAATGAGTAACAAACAAAAAAAAAAAGTTACAAGAGTCTTCAATCATATTTTGCAAGGTCTGAAGGTCTGGTATTACATCTGGTGTAGCAAAGATATATTCCTGCACTGAGTGACCTTTGCCAGGTCTGTAAAACCGCTGTTTTCTTTCCAAAATGAAGGGGAGACGAGTCTTCACCACCAAACTAATTCGCTGCTAACTTCTTTTACGAAGTCCAGCTTTTGCCACATCCCTATATCATGTCATTTGGGTTTCAGCCATTCATTTGGAATTTCTCATGCATGTCTTTAACATGACTAAAATCATTTAAATCAAATTTGATATTTAGGCAAATTGTTAAGCTCAGCAATTGGAAACATGTCAAGTTTTCCATTTTAATGCCATTAAAAAAGCTCATTGCAATAGCATCTTGTATTAGCCACTCTAAGCATACTTTGTAGGACAGATATGAATTTATGTAATTGAGATTAAGCACCTTTGGTCAGTTGGAAGCCTAAATCTAGAATCACTTGTTATGAAAAACTGTATTTCACTCAATCAATGCTTATTTGCTAATTTTCCTACTGTGAAGGTCAACATCCACTCCCAGGCAGAGCTCAGGTCCTCTACTTCTTGCAGCTCCCTAAATTAGGTTCCCATAAATACAAGAGTTAATGTACATGGAAATAATTGTGTGCCACTGAGCAACTGAATGAGTAAATACAGAGCTGAAGAGGGATTTCTCAGAAGTCTAAACATCTGGCTCAACTGTATGAATTAGGAGCTGTATTAAATAGGATTTGCAGATCTCTCTCCCACAATGGTACAGCCTTTCATGATGGCAGTTCAGGAACTTGGTCTCTCTGCAAGGGTATAATTAACTACTTACTCTTCCTTTGCGTTAATCTAACTAGTTGGAAAACAGTTATCTATTTCCTGAGCCACAGAGCTGTCCCTTACGTAGGTCACGGTTGTCAAGAGCTTTAAGAATACACAATCACAACTGCTTTAAATGTTATTACTCCCTGTACTGGATCACTGAATTTATCAACCTTTTCTTTTTATTTATAAACTAATGATGTACAAAGACAAATCTTAAAGTCTAACTAATTGGCTTGCATGCACAAAGGTGGCTCTCAAGAAGAAAAGGCCGTGAGAAACTCAGAGGGATGTCTAGAACACGGAGGATGCCTCGTGCCAAATTTTGGTCTGGGAGATGGTGCTGCCGGCGAGTCAGCCAGAGGCATACAGAAAGCTGTCTCTGGCTGACAGATACCAGCAAGCAGGTGTGTGCAGCTCTGTTTAAAGATTTAATTAGTATCTGCGATGCATCCAATTACTCGCTATTAATTTAAAGGTTGTTTGATTCTGGTATTAATTCAATGGCCTTGAGTGATTTTCTGAACTATCTGTCTGGATATATATGCAACGTGGAAGCACTACAAATCACCCAACCTGCTGTCTTCAGAAAGGCACACAGATGCATCAGAACACCCACCCCGGTTTCTATGCATCTCAATGTCAAATGGTGCTGCTTGCCAATTCCAAGTGGCACAGCAGTGGCACCGACACGTGCACTGCAGCCTTCGGGCAGAAGGGACAGAAAATGGTCTGGAGGTTTTATGATGCTTCAGGTAGGGTTTGGTCAATTTATTAAATCTTGAATTACTCACTAAAAGATCCATAAAATTTGCTCCTAAAAGTTAATCTAATATTTGCATTGCTGCATGGGGAGTAATTACCAGAAGACATTTAAAGGAAGTTAATTGGTCATCGAGACTTTACCCAGCATGTTAATTATCCTGCCTATATTGACTAGGGTAAAAATAAATATATAAATAAAAAGGATCCATTTCTTCGTGTTAATGCAATGCGTTTTCCTCTGCCAGGAAACAAGCAGTTGTTACAGACCATCAAGGGCACCATTTACATGCTTAAGCTTGATGGAAGTGGGATACATGACAATTTTGTCGTATTAATGATGCTAAATTATGCTTTGAGACTTACTGTTATCACTAAGACATTAATTTGTCAGCACAGTGAAATGAATTATGTGGACCTCTTGAAAACAGACTTTTCACACATCAGGAAGTGTATTTGGCCATTAAAAAAAAAAAATTGGCTTGCAAAAATCGCTGTAAAATGCCTACCTTTCCAATCCCAGCATAGGACCCGGCTCCTGTTTTGGTTGTTCTTGTTTAAAAAGCTACAGCTCAGAGTAACGTATACTTGTGGATGCAGAGGCCTTCCTCGCCCAGAGTCTTATTGCAATTAACACAACTCAGTGATCACTGGTCTAAGTCATTTGAAATTAATAACCACTTGTTATAATGACAGGACCCAAATTATACTGGGCTTCGTGATCCAGTTACACGTAATTTGTGAGCAGCTAAGTACTAAGTCTTTGCAGTGTCATCATCCAGGCACGCCTTCTTTCTTAAAGTGCCTTTAGGCATCGCACAACCAGCACTTCAGCGGGAGCTCGTACTGCGGGGAAGCACGGCTGCTTCTCCTTCGCCCTGCTTCTATCACCAGCCTTGGGGCCATGTTTTCCAGTTTTGCCATTGCTCCTCTCAGGAGCTGGGTACCGGTCAATTCCCAGTAAGGTGGGTAATTAGAAATGGACAAGTGACAGACAGAACAACAGATAACAGAGGAGGAAAAGAATTAAATTACATTATAGGGAAGCTGTGGGAGACCTTTGAGATGAGGGGGGAGGGAGGGGGTATTATGCGATACCTATAATAACATTTCCCATCCTTCCCCAGAAAAAATAAAGAACAAATTTTAAATGCTGAATTTTTCCACAATACTCTTCTCTTAGAAAAAATAAAGTTAATTACCCCTAATTTTAGAATAGATGAGTTTTGGAAGAGAATGTGTTTGCTGTAGATTTTTTCTTGCCCAGCACAACAGAAACATCCCTTACTTCCCTTGCTTTTTTAAAATTATTTTTAATAGAGGCACAGTTTGAATTAAAAAGTACCTGTAACAAATAAAGTTCAAGAGAAAAATCTCTGAGATGGATTCTAATAAGAACAGCCTGCAGAAGTCAGTTATGTCTATTTATACCAATACAGAACCTAGGAAGAAATTTTATTTTCTCTTCTATATTAAATCAGATAGTCCATAAAAGGTTTTGCTTGAGTGCAAAGTTCTTGTTATCCCTTCTGTACTCTGTTGGCTGTACAGCACATCTGGAAATTAAATTTGAAGTTATCACCTGCAACATCTATGCTGAACCAAAGACGAAACAGGAGTATACGGTTTGCTGCTGTTTTATCTACAGCTCATTTATGTAAACAGAACCTCAACTGCTGGATTATGGGAGCTGTACAAGTTCAGCTCCCCCTACCAATTTTGCCTACAAAAGTGGATGAATTTATTTCTTCCAATATTAATCTCGTTTAGCTGAAGTAGAATCAAGATCTCAACAGCCATATCAATGTGTATATTGTTTTTTCTTAACTAGCTGACAAATACTAGGATTTTGTTCTCCCCATAGTCTGTTTAGTCCTGTATCTTTTTGACGTGAAATCAAGTTGGGAAATAATTTGAAGGGAAGGGGAAAGGGGAAAGGGGAAAGGGGAAAGGGGAAAGGGGAAAGAGGAAAGGGGAAAGGGGAAAGGGGAAAGAAAGGGGAAAGGGGAAAGGGGAAAGGGGAAAGGGGAAAGGGGAAAGGGGAAAGGGGAAAGGGAAGGCCCTTATTAAAAACAGTGATGTAGTTTTCCTGACACATGCCACAGTGGCAGCGTAGGATGTTTTCTCAGTAGCATCTGAGTTTGAATCACTTTCTTTTGGGACCCTGTCTGAGTTGTAGCACTAGCTACCAAATTTTGGATTTCAATCTGCAGGCTACATTCTTGGAAGAATTCTGTCTCAGAGGGAATTCCATGAGGAACCCAGGTAAAGCTGGATGAAAGGCAACAAAGCCAAACGAACATGTAAATACTCCGAGCTCATGAGGCAATCTCCAAGTACTTGATTAAACATAGTTACAGAATTCAGGGTTATCATTGAGATTTGTAAAAAGTTCATCCCCACCAGAGTGCTGAAGTGTAGAAAACATTTAGTTTTGAACACACTAACCCAGTCAAAACAAACCAAACAAAACCCTCACAACCCCAACAAACCCTGAACAAAAACAAACAAAAAGCCACCCACCACCAAAACCAGACAAAATAAACAAAAAGGAAGACACACCACAATCCCCCCCCCCCTTTTGTTAAGCACCTTATGCAATACTGCCTAGAATAATTCATTGTATACTTTTCTTCAATCTGTTCAAGCAAGTAAGTCCTAAAGAGTCTGTTCAAGGAGTAAATAACTACAGGCCAAGTAACTGACTTATCTTCATTACTAGAGAAACTGCTGGGACATTTACCTTACTTAAACTTCAGTTGATTTGCAGGGTGGAAGACAAAGCATGACTGTTCCTACATTAATTTGGAAAGGAGACTTTACATACAGAAAATATTTTTCGAAATAAAATACGAATATACATATATATATATATATAAATCCTGAATTATTAAAAAAGTACTCTCTGAACCGCTCTCAACCCACTTACGAGCAGTATTTGTCAACTGCCAATTTTCCTAATGCAAACTCAAGCTTACAAATGATGGAGAGCAGCATGGGATAAAACTCAACAGTGAGATGTGAGCTCAGGCTCTGGAAGTAGCAAAATTTTCTGATGCAAGCCCATAAAATGGAAAACAAGTTGAAGAACAACCGAGGTGGTCTCAGGCTGACTTCAGATTGTTAATACAGTGACAAAAAAGGAGATTGGAAGTCTATGAGAATTGCTTTCAACATTCAAGCTGCTGTAACAAGGGCTTAATTACCTCATTTGAAACACTGAAAGGCTACCAGAGCTGTATAGAAGTCTGAAACTAAAACTGGCTTGAAAAGGACTACTGGAATAACTGGGGAACAGACGGAAATTGGGAACAGAGACTTTGCCTTGATTAGACAAAAAAAAAAGGGAATGAGAATGCTGCTGTGAGTGTGACCGAGGTAAGCCCCAAGGACAGAAACAACTCCACAAGCTAAACAAGTAGCTACAAAACTTCCCAAGACTGAATGCTCCCAACCGCTGCAGTGGGCAGACTGTGAGATGGCCTCCCAGGAGGGGCTATAATATGACACCCCCCCACCCCACCCAAAACCCCAAACCAACCCAACGACCCACTCAACTCCAGAACCACCTCAATCCCACCCATGAACTGCTTTTAAAAAGCAGCCCATTGATATAGGAGCCTGTGGCAGGAGGAAATGGAATGTGATGAACCACCAAGTCCCTCCAACACAGGGCATCGCTAACAGCTCCCAGCTCATTCCCAGAAAGCGCAACTGAGCCAAAACACACAAAGCTCAGGACAAGAGCATCACACACTTGGCTGTGCACCGTCAAAATGCCTTCCTTGTCATTAATCACAGGTTGGCATTTTTCATTTTTTCCCCATGACCAAGCATATATTTGCAGAGTATTTAAATTTCCTCGGTTTCAATATTTCAGGATGACAGAGGCTGAGCTTGCAATAGGAAACTATTGCATGGCTGATTAATGCTCTGATAAATGATTCAGAAGTCAGCATGCTGCTATCTGCTGCACAGTATAGCTCTTCAGTAAAGCCATTTTGTCTATTGACTTCCACAAATCACGTGGATTCACTAGGAAGAGCCTCTCTTATGGTTCGATGAATGTAAGAGAAAAGAGTCAAGACAAAAGAAATGAAGTAATGTTTATGAATTCTCTAGAAGAGCAGATACACTCCTGGAGCAGTAGCAAATCTGGTAAAATTATGATCACAAAAGCTTGCCATGCAGCATGCAAGCAGTGGCTGTACAGGTACCTGCAGACAGCACTTGCTTGTAAAGCACACGGTCTGGAGGCAGGTGTGGTGCAAAGCATGGCACTTGCAGTTGGTGTTGAGCATGTGCCCAAGAGATACGCATTGCAGGACATGACATTTATTTTTAATGACATCAGAAAAGCCACAAAAATGCTAGCAGATGAGGCTCAAGATGGTGTAATGTATAAGCTTTATTAAAGCAATCGAGCAATTTTTTGTGTCTGGTCTTAGCAGTCACTATATTCAGCATCCCCCTGTCCATCCCTTTACGGATACTGCACATGATTTTCCCTAAAAGAATGATTCCTAAGGTCACCTCAGACAGTACCCTCTCAGGTCAGAGTGACTGATATCTGATCTGGCTGTCCTTTGCTTTAGCCTCAGGCATTAAGTAAATTAAACATGCATCTTTGTAGTTGCTTTCCAAAGAAGCAGAATGGATTTTTCCCCATGAACAAATCTCTTTAATCAATTTTCTCCTGTTATGAACATGCTCGTAGGGAGAGGGTGAATCTCCATCAGACTGGCAGATACAGCTTTTGGGCATGAGTTTTTCTTCTGCCTAATGGAGCAGTAGCAAACCTCAAGTAAATGCAGGTTAGAGAGTTACCCCTAGCTAATGATGTTAAAAAGTTCTGAAACTGCAGCTAGAGACAAAGAAAAAAAAGACTGCCAATAACACCAGTTACAGACGACAGGAAGGAAAAGTCCCTGCCCCTCACAGACTTCCTTTCTGCCATCATTCTCTGTCCTCTCTCGAGCTGCTGATGAGCAACCCAAACCAAAGAGCTTCATTCTTTCTGCCAAGAGACACTCGGCTCACGCCCAACTAATTGAAAGGGTGAGATCTGTTAACACAACAAACAAAAAAGATTATTATCTACTTTAATAATTATTAAAACATGTTGACTAGTGACAACACTTCTCAGTCCTTTATAACGTAAATTGCTTGCTCAAAATCCCCCCAGATTATAGGAATACCAACAAAACTAGAACTGTTGTGAATTATCTAGAAACAATTTCTATAGCTGACTAAATGCAGTCCTTGAGGGATCTGTCTAATTATTCATGACATTTAACACGAATTTCTAATGCTCTGCAGTCAGCTTCCCCCATTCTTCCCATGTCCTGGGTTCCACCATGTGCCAAGCCCCTATATGCTCCAACATAAATCCACACAGCTCAGCATGGCTGTTTGTAACGCACTGATCCGGTCCGTGCCTGGAGGGAATACCACTCCTTTTCAACACTAACTGCTCAGGAAGGTGCAGCACTCCCCTGTTGCTCACAGTTGACATTTTTTTAATCTCACTGAAGTCCCAGGAATGTATTTCATGCCTAACGTCAAAATGAGCACATCATTCAGCAGCTGAATGATCAGGGCCTACAGGGACATCCCTATGGAAGACAATTATGAGATTACAGTAGTCTCAGAGTAATATTAAAAAGTCGTAATTGATCATCTCCAAACTAATTTTGCTTCAAAAGTTAAATGAAAATAATTTTGAGGGGGAGATAGACTTCTTTGATAGAAAAAAAATTGTTCAGTTCTGACATAAAGAGCCTGAGGTTATGTTTTAAGAACTGTAAATTAAACAAAAACCCCTTAATATTAACTGATTTTAACAGGGTGTAGATTTTTTGTTTTGGAACCCAAGCAGACCAGTTTGTGTTTTGTATGTTTATCCAAACATTAACCAAGGAACAAAAGAGCCTGCATGGTAAATACTAACCCATGACAAACTTGTAACAATTTGTTTTGTTTTTAAACATGAAGCAAAGGATTCAGTGGTGAATACTGCGTTAAGACTTGTACCATATCATAGAAATGCTTTTGGCACAATGAAGATTCATTCAGTAAATAACTATGAAGACATGAAGCTTTATTTGTTATTGCAGAGTGCGTGATCCAATTGCCATAGAATAAAACACAATGCAGATTTCCTCTCTAAAGAATTGATTTCCAGCATTATCTAGGCAGTAGGTTAAACTGAAGGAATAATGTTAAAAAGCTCCTTGACCTGTTGTCAGGCAAACCCCATTAATTTCCACAGCCCCATTTACAGGGAACAACTGTAATTGGCAAGAACGTCACTGTTGCATTCTAGAGGAGCGTGTGGCTCGAAGCAACCGAACCCAACGTGGCTCCTGGGACGCGACCCACAAGCAATTAAGGAAGTCTGATGCTGCTCGCTGGTGACACCATGGGAGTCCACTGCTGAACTCTTTGCTCAGCCTGTAACCAGTACTGTGTAACAAACACACATCATATGACTTGTGCACAGAATTGAACCAGGGAACGATGCAAGCAAGACAGGAATTGGGGAAAAACAACAGGAATCATCCGAGAAGCCTTTAATGTGTTTGATGTCTTTACGAACTGCAGTTTAAAGAGTCATTAGTTACCTTGACATTCCTCAATACAGAGAACATCTTCTGCTCCTGTACCTATAGTTACAAGCTGCCTGGTTAAAACTTATGAAAAATAATAACTTCATAAATAGTTGTTTTGGCTACAGAACCAGGGAATAAACCAGAGAATGGGATGAGGGGTGGCCAGCAGGCCAGCCGTTCTGCTGGTAGCTCACCTTTCTCTTCCCCAGCTTTTAATCAACTTGTAAAGTCTCCACCTACTCCAAGTTAGGTTCATTTCGAAAAGCAATGACACCAATAACCACGAGTTAGATTAAGAGTTTAGTTTTTGACCAGATTTGAAGAATCGTCTCCTCCTAAGAATTTTAAAATGCCAGGAAATAAAAGCCAGCGAGATCTGGTACTCAGGGCCAGAGCTTCAAGTAGGACAGCAGAATTGGATTTGCAAATTGGAGCTTGAAATTGTCTGTATGCTGGCAAGCTCACTGCAGGAGAGCATGCTTTAAGAGGCACCTGGCAAGCTGCTAGACCTTTACAAACTGGTTTAGACACTAAGTATCAGCATAAAACTAGAAAGGGAAAAACAAACAAACCCGCAACACTGAAAGATCTGTATCTTACATTTAAATTCAGGAAGAATAACTTGAAGGCTGGGTTACGAGAAGTGTGCCGAGTAGTTGAATCCTGCTTCTTTCTCCTGTATTTGTCCATCTAATGCCATCTATGACATTCAAGTGGAACTGCTCAACTGAATCAGGCAAGCAGGGTTTGGCTGCAGTCATCGCTATGGATTAACACAGATTCAAGAGCAGGAAAGAAGCTGGAGGTTAATGAAAGGATTTAATACAGCTGCTTCCACAAAAAGCACAAAACAGGAGGAAATTGAGCTGAAGATAAGACAACAAAACCTTTCAGAAGAGTTTAGTCTTTTTCCTACAAAGACAAAACAGGGTACCGGATCTATTAGTTTGCCACAATTATCCGACGGTACTTGTCCTGAGCAGATAACCTGTTAGGTCTGCCAGTAGTTTGCTTTGAGACTGGCATCAAACAGAGCTAAAGCCACGCTTCTTAGCTGCGAATCTGCAAATACAGGTTAGGTTACAGTCCTGTTCTCTCCCTCTGGTTGGGATGACTGAAGAATATCTGAACATCTGCAGTAAAGTTGGTTTCCATGGATACTTCCACCTCTAACGCCTCTTCCGTGAACCTGTGTTCCAGCCAGAGCCCCTCTTGTGAGTATTTGGCAAAAAGCTGAACATTTTTGTAAAAATAAATCGGTATCAGTAGATATTTGTGGAAGCGTTCCACTCAATCCTGAGTGACAGAAGTTCAAAGAGAAGCAACTGTGGCAACAGTCCAAGTTATTTCTTTCCTCTGAATTGTATTCTTTACCAAATAATTTGCTAGATGGGGCAGAGGGGAGGGAGGGAAGAAAGATGCTCTTGATTTGACTAGAATTTAAGCAGCTGCCTATGAACACAAAATCTGAAGGTGAAAATGATACCTGATCAATATATTAATGTTGTAGACAAAGCATTTGGAGATTTTTAATTAAAAAGGAAAAAATGGATATGAACTCTTAAGTAGGAAGAACAGATACAGCAGTGTCCACTGTCACATTGACTGACACAATATTTTACTAATGAACTGGAAGTCAAAGCAAATTGTTTATTGAAACATACAGATGATCTTAAACTACAAAGCATGGAAAAATTGATTGCAAAGCGGATAATCGTTCTCAAACAAGAAAATAAAGATGTGCATTAACTAGAGCTGAGACCGTAGACAAGAATTAGTGTCATAAAGGAATGAGTTGCTTCTCAGACCTGTTGCAAAACTAGCGACCAAACACAGGGAAGTGTCCCGAGGCAATTCACAGTTACACCTTACACATGCTGGAGATGTGGTGAGGAGGGACCAGGAAAGCAGTCATAGTGGACTACACAGAACAGCTTTTCAGATTGTACTCCCAGGTGCTCCCCCAGCCCACTACATGGTTCCTGGCAAAGCTGCAGACCCTAATGCTGAAGCATTTGCTGATTTTGTGAGTCAGATGATGTCATTTAATGGTGGAGAGAACACAAAGACAGACACCAGCCTCCAAGCTGCTGCCAAATTGGTACTGTGCCCAGTCGATGAGCCTCCCCACGCACTATGCAGCAGGAGCACCTGTAGCTTTTCAGCTCAGGGGAAGCCCAGAGCAGCAAGCAAGGGAGAAAAGCCACAATTGAAGAGAAAAACAGCCATGAAACGTTATTTTGGGCCACTAAAAGAGCCAGAGAATGCTTTTGCCAGAAATAATTGCTGGAAGAGCCCTGCAGTACATGCGCATCATTATCACTATTGAGCCTTTGTGTGTATATGTAGTGAGCTATAGGGACTCACAGGATAGCTCCATCCCAGAAACATCACAGGGACTGCTTTCGCTGTGCATTAGATAAAGCAGTGCAATTCTGATCACCTTTATGTATGTTGGAGAGATTCTCAAGATGATGCCAGTGATTTAAGCAATTAGATCTAAACTTTAAGCCAGTATTTACTATTAAGGGGTAAAGGAAAGAAAGGACACTAAGCCTCCCTGTAAATATAGATATTGAAATACAGGCAAGAGTTTTAAGAGGTAGAGAAGGGCACAAAACACGTAGAAATGGCTGTTAGATCCCAAAAATAAAAATAATAATAAAAAAATCACATTTACTGGCAGCAATTATACAATGAGATAGCTGCATGGAAACCTAAGCAGAAAAAGCAGAAAAGCCAGCCTACAAGAAAAGCTTCTTCTATAAAGGATGTGACCATCTCTAGTCTTCTGTTCAAGGGACACTTCAAACTTCACACCAACCATTTAGAATTTTAATTTTATTGTCTGCCTAGTTCAAAGATGCCATTTGAAGATTTCTTCTTTCTCTACTCATGCAATGAATCTTTTTAACAAGAAGTGGAACAAGCCTGCCAGAAACATCTAAAAGATAAATCCGCTCTGCAGCCAGAATAAAAGAAGGATGAACCAGCTACAATTAATTTTGGACCACCACTGAAGTTATTCAAAAAGCCTTTCCATCTGTTTTTAAAAACAAACAAAAAACCAAACTTTGTTTATTCATAAACATTGGAGCAACTCTCAAAACACGGAATATGCAGTATTGCATCATTCTTCCTAGCTGTCAACCCCCCAGATTGGTATATAAGTAAGTCTGAAATGCAGCAGGACCTTGAAATTCTCATCCTTCCGCCAGGCTTCTCACTACCACAAAGTGACTAACTGAAGAAGCTGCCTTTCCACAGAAGGTTAAGAACAGCAAATATACAGACAAGAAATGCAGGAAAAAGCAATTCAACCCAGGCAAGGTTTGCCAGCAGCAACCCCAAACCATTCCAGAGAGCAGGATAAGTCCGTGGAGACAAATACCAGGGGAGCCGTACACACTGCTTAGGAGCATCACTCAAGTGCAGATCCTGGAGGAGGCATTCCATGGCTCTCAGGAGCTCTGCCAGCATGCACTGGCTTAAGACGCAGACAGGACATGTCTCTGTCAGATCTGGAGGTTTAAAATTATCTGGTCTGTGTCAGGGGTGAGAATACAAAGTCTGCAATTTTATTCTATAAAGTGTAATACAAAGCGTAATTATTATGATGGTCATGATTCAAAATAAGCCAAGTTTTATTTTTCATAAAACTAAGTAACAAAACCCAAGAATATCAGCTTCCTATTTTTGAGCTATAACCAAAGCTACAGTAACAGTGAAAGTTTGGGGTGTTCAAAAACATGGAATTTTAAGAGAAACCACTTTGTAACTTTAATTATTGCTACAAGGCATAACAAAAATAAATTTAGCCTTAAATTACTGCTATATTAAAATACTGCAGCATAAAAGTACATACAAGTATTAAAACGTTTGAAAACCAGTGCCTTGTCATTTCCAGCCATGCAGATTAGGGTCATATCCATGCCACTCTAACCTGATACCATTTTATTTCCACGTCTTATTTATTTAAAAAAAAAAAAAAAGCAAACCCCACAATATGAATGACTTAATGCAGATGAAGAGAATTGGGCTCGGAGGCATTCATTCACCCAATGTCAGATACTGAAAATAACCAGTTTGACTCATTCTATAGTCAGTGCGGGGAGGGAGAAGCGCCACCGAGTTGTTTTAAGTCCTGCCATGACTGAACATCCTCCACCGTCCTGCAGGGAGCTGTGGCTTGGCAGCTCAGAAAGGAAGGCAGGAGAGGGGCGCAGCTTCCTGCAACTGACAGGCAGCTGGGAGGGAGAGGCCCCAGGCTGAGCCTCTCCTCCTGCCAGGGCAGCCTGACCCCAGACAGATTTCGACAGAGAGAGCAGCAATTAGTTCTTTAACAGAGGAAGAAGGAGAAGTGGAATTTTAATTCCCCTCAAGGCAAAAAAGGAGATCTGAAAATGTTGTTAGAAGCAGGCAAGCAGCTGGCCCTGGGCAACGTGCATTGCTCGCTGGGCCCAGCCAAATCCTCACCGGCAACCCCACGGCCATGCCCCGGTACTTACTCTTTTGTACGTACCAGAGCTCAGGAGCGGGCTGTTAACAGACATGCAAAGAGTGTAACCGTGCATCGTTTTAAACTGAACACAATCTGTCACTTCAGAACAGCACATTCACGTCTGCTCTTACTGTTGTTTTTGCATGTGTGTGCCAAATACAAAGTTCCAACCCTGTTTAACAGAACTCTGAAATTAGATTTTTTTCTTTTGACATCTGAAATTAATTTTGTTTAGAAATGCTCCATTAGAAGTGGTGCTGGAGACCTAGGGACGCAAAATGCTAACAATAACCAACTGATCCTGTCTACATTCTTCATTTTTCTTTTCAATTTATGACACAATTAAAGATGCCAGCTTTTTGCTGGAATTCAGGATAGCCGAAAATGTGGGAGCCTGAAGGGAAAAAAAAAAGACCAAAACTTCTCACTGGACAGGAAAATTGATTTGCATCCCAATCCATTAATTGCAGAGCTACTTTGTTCTGCAGCGAGAGATTGGAAGCTGGCAGGCGAGCCTCTGCGTTGGCATAGTCTTGCAGGGATCTCCTCCCGCCGACGCTGGAGGGACTCGTGGGCTTACCCCAGCATGGCAGAGAGGTCTCCAAGCCAGTCTAATGTTAGCAGAGAGGACAGACAAATGGCCCAAGGCTTTGCAGGCTGCAAGGCATTGACAGAGTGGTGAGTGTCATGGCAGTGGGGTGGGTTTTTGTTATCTTGTTGAAACTCCACTCTTTCTCCCCAGGGCTGTCAGCAGGTGAGGCCCTATGATACTCAGCTGAGGAGCACACACACAATTTCCAGGTAAGCTTACAGGAAACCAGCCATGGGGACCTGCAGGAGGAACTGGAGGTGAGAAGACATGGGAGTGATTATAACAACTCTTAAAAAATGGCCACAGAATGCAATGCCAACAGAATGGCTGAAATAGAGGGCAAAGAAATGCTTTCCAATACCAAAGTGCTATTACCAACCCGGGAAAGTGCTGGCACTTCGAATAGCTATGACCTGATAGCAACATATGCAGAGCAGAAAGTGCCTTTAGTAGCTCTGAGGAGGTAAGTATAGGAAGAGGTCTTCCTTGTTATTTTGCAGTTTTCAGTCACAGAAATCACAAATCTTTCAACCTAATGAATGCCGACTTTCAAATATCTTACCCTAAGCCACATACAGCTCTGAATTGCAGTTACACTTTTTCAAGTTACCATATTGACTACATCGTTCAGTTTTTCTTTGTTTTTCCATCTTGCTTAATTGCCTTAAACTTATTTATTTTCCTTTATTATGTAGTGCTTTTCATTGCTGTTTCTGAGGCAAGAAATCATACTGATTTTGTGCTTTTCAAAGAATTTTAGTGAGATGAAAAACATCAGCAGAGAGCATATTGAACAAAATTGCCAGTGAAATGATGGATATCTACTAAAGAGCTAGAAGCAGATGGCCTTTGTTTCTATTCCAAGCATAACAGCAGATAAAACTCAAATTACAATTCTACAATACTAAGGTTATTCAAAAAAAAAAAAAAGAGGCAATTTCCATGTGGATGATTAGCCTATAAAAATCAGACCCTTTAAAGAAAACACAGGGTTCATCCAGTAAACAGACAACTAGAGAAGATGGCACCAATCCGAAGTCTCTCCAGTAAGAACAGAGTTTCAGTGCTGCACCCGCCCTGACAATGTTATGGTTTTACAGCCATAGGACCCATATATACACAGCCGTGAGAACTGCTACAGCATCCCCAGGACACAAGCAAACACAGCTAAAGACTACAGAAAACAAAAATCATTTTCTGTAATCTCTTAAACAACATTTGCCTGGGACAGTAATTGCGAAGGAGGAAAGCCAGAGAAATACGCTCTAAGAACAAATGAATTTTCAGGATGGACTCCAGCTTTCAGGATCCCAGTGCTGCACTGCGTACTAGATCTGCAGCAGCAGGATGAGGTGGTCCCCACACTGCCTTCTCCGTGTACCCAGGGCTGACGAGGGTGAACTTAACGGGCTTCCCAACGTTTCCCATCTTCTCAATGTACATAAATACGTATTTACCACTACTTTTCTAAGGTTTACAGATAAACCTCAGAGAAAGAGCTGGTATAGCAGCAGCCTACAGCCTCTGAAACGGGAACCTCTTCCCTTTGTGGCACTACACACCATTTGTGGCTTTTTAGGACATTTAAACCACAATTTACCATTTGGGGAGCTACAACTGAATGTCCAAATTCCTTGAGGCAGAGACAAGAGGCATAGAAAAAGCTCTTAATACATCTTTGAAAGTAAGTATACTGCAGTATTTCAATTAAAAGGAATCAAAAGTATATGTTGGCCACTTCCTATATTATATTTAATCAATACATATAACTCCCCCCCCACCCCCAAAAAAATCTATTAAGGAATTCTTAATTAAGAACTGACCTCTCACTTCCAACTCCCATCTGTAAATTAAAAATAACTATGCTCTTAAATACTTTTATAATTTCTTGCATTGAAGGCAGTTCTTGAGTTTCCAAGTAAGGTAAGTTTAAAGGACTTTCAACAACAAACGACAACGTGCTGTGAAAAATAAGGGGAAAAATTACTGAAGTGCCTATTTGGTATATAAAGGTCAACTCTTGTGATGTTTGGAGACTAAAACGCACTGTCGTACCCAAATAAATTAGGAAATTCATGAGGATTTCAAGGGAATGGAATGTATTTGCTCGTGTCCAGTTAGATCAGCAGAGAGTTACAATATTCCCGTTCCATTTTTCTTTCAGCAACTACTGAATTAGTGCACAGCTCCACTAATAGCTCTTGAAGATTTATATAGTGCGGGCCCAGAAGGAATGTGGTGGTACTGTCCAGAAACCTAACAGTCTGAATAAGCTTCAGAAAAACAGACTAAAGTTACTGATTTTGTACCTGCAAAGACAGAAGTCAAAACCAAGGGCGCTCCATGCCATCATCCCAAATGCAACAGCAGCTTACCACTGATGCTGTGCGCATCCTCCTTCCAGCACAAGGTTGCTGGTGCACCCAGCTGCGATGCCAGCCAGAGCTCCCTCCACAGCTCCCCTTCTCAGCCTGCCTCCGCAAACGCGCGTTGCTAGTCCCGGGGCACTGAGCTGCTCCTGCTCACTAGAGATGCTGTCAAAAGTTGTGAAGATGGATTCGTTTGGCAAGATTTCAATTCCGTTATTATTCTAACTCCTCTTTTTCTGTAGCACAATATTATCAATCTGATCTCTGCTCTTTGAGCAATCAGATCCAAATGCTCTCTGCTCATCTGTTTTCTAATCAGTCTTGGTTCTAATTTGCTTGATTATTCAGAGCCCTTCCACTCTAAATTCAGCATGTTCAAATTCAAACTGGCATAAATTGATTATTTTTGTAACACTCTAAAGACAGCTGCCGGCAGCCAAACAGGTATCAATTGCTTGTTTATAAAATGTCTCCAGAACAATGAAGAGTGGCTAGAGGGTGCTTCCACATGACTACAAATAGGACAGGATATTTACCTAGGTACTTACAATTCAGGGAAAGCTAGAAATTGGTGGGCTCCCTCACACATTCACCCTCCTGCCCCAAGCTTTGTACCTCTGCCTTAATTTACACAGGACCTAACTCTCCAGCTTCCAGGAGGAAACTTCAGTGTTTGACTTCAGGTCAAGCTCAGCTGGAGGGAGCTGCCTCAGGAGAAGCTGGGCCATACCCCTCTGCCGTTGCAGCAATGCTGGCAACCTGCAGAGACAGCTGGCAGAAGGGCTTCCCCACCAGCAACACCACCAGGCTCTAACCCTACTGCCTTGTGCACACGGAGGGTCCCACTGCTTTTCCAGCCTGAGTACTCTGCCTCAAAGGAGAACGGGATTCTTTTTCCTTCACACTTGCACAAAATTGGTTTTGTGCATGAATATTTGTTTATTTTTGCTAGCTGCAAGCATTAAGCTTACATTTTGAACCCACCTAGAATGGAAACCACCTCATGACTATCTTCTATAAAAATTACAGGTAGATGTTGTGCCATTATATATAGAAATACAACATACTTGAAGAAATCTGAAAGCAGATGGGCTATTTCTCTTCCACCCCACATGATTGCACCTTATCATAAGTTAAAATCAACTACAAAGCAATTACATTTACAAGGCACAGTCTTTAGTAGATACTTTCAAAAAAAAAAAAACTGGGATTTTTACTCCTAGATTCACACGACTATTTTATCACAAGCACCCAAATCACTTTGAATATATCAACATTGCTGAAAATACCAATGAACCCTGTGTGTCTTTATGTTTTATTGTTTTATAGAACTTGTATTTAAGCAGATCAGCATACTGCGAAGCTGTGCCTGAGGCACTGAGTGGTGACAACATTGTGAACTCTGGGTCGTGAAACAGTATCAGAAATGAAACTGGAAAGCTAGTGAATGATTCATCTATTATTGCCACTTGATATATTAAGTACTTTCCATACTAGAAACCCATGCATCTTAACTACATTGCAATTACACCATACACTATAATTATTCTCAGCTACATGTTAAACTCTTTACCTACGTAAGTGGCTATCACACATATTCCATGCCTAACTATGAAGCAATTGTTATTTGTCACCCTTATCATGGGAGTGTTTTTCGGAGTAATTAATGATCCTGACTAAAGTATGACCACGCTGCCTAGATTAGTCATTTTATTAACACATGTGGACTAAAAAATATGCCAAAAATCTATAGCACAGGTAGGTCACAAAAACAAACCACAGAGCACTATAAAAACGCTTAGAGTAACGCTAATAAAGTACTGAACATTTAATGTGGATGGGGCTTATGCAGGATGGAGACTGGCCTTTCCAATAACTTCAGATGCAACAAATGTTTTTGGAAATTTCCCAAGCAGAGTAACTAACAAGACCGTTTCCTATAGAGCTCTATACAATCTACACCATGGTTCTTCGATTTTCCTTATGAAAATTCTACACAAAGAAAAATGACTGCTTTACACCATTTTCCCCCCAGTCAGCTCAAATAAATTCTATGGAAATTGAACTGACCGCTTATGATTAGTGAATGTCAATCAGTCACCTAAGGTTAGCACTCATGATCCTAATGGCTCCCTAAGCTCCTGGCATTAATCACTCACCCACACCCTTACTCACACACTGACTGTTCCATTGATTTATTACTTGGGCAAAGCGGTATTTATTCTGTACATAAATACATCTCCTTCTTTACTGACACAGGATCCATTCAATACCTAATTGTAATCCCCTTTGGAGGAATAATAATAAAAAACTGGAACAGTCAGGAATAACAACAGTTGAGGTATCCATAGCTAAAGAATGGATCTGTCTCATCAGGACAACAGCGCGGCTGGCTAACCAGATGGGATGTCAGGGCAGAAGTAAGGAAAGAGTCTGCCTTTTGGAGAGCAAGAGCTACGCAGCTCTGGGATGTAAATGAAGGGGGAAAACCATTTACTGAGCTCTGCTCAGCAAGATTGTCCTTCTGCAAAATGCTGTGCTTCACCATCGCAGCAGAAGGACACTTATTCTGGCATATCAACATGACAGCAGGAAGAAGACCAATCCAGTGGCATCACTCAACAGAAGACAGCGATGGAGACGTGCCATCTGGAGGTTTAAGGATGAGCACACCATAGGAAGAAGCCCACAGCGAGGCACCAGCCACTTTCCTTCTTTGCTGGGCCCCTCTCTACCCACACATCCCTTATCCAGCCTCCGACAGCCCCGGCCTTACTAGGAGGGTATCATAGGCTTGCAAGTTGTAATTTACAAGCAATGTTTCTCTTAAGACACATTGAGCTCAACTCTATCCTGTAGCTTTGATTACACCGTATTTCCAGGCTAGAGTCAGAACACAAATGTGCTCTGAAGCTGTAAAACTCCTGCTCTGCTGTTTGACTCTGGTTCATCCCCTCTGCTGAGGTTGTGTAACCTCTGTAACTTCCATGACTGCATCTTACTGAATTCCAAAATGGTTCAACCCTTAATTTAAGTTACCCTTAACTTAAGTGAAGTGTCAGAATGGGTTGTTTCTTTGGGAAATTCAGCAAGTACATGCACAACTATCTTAAATCACTTTCAGAGAACACAGAATATGACCCTTGGAGAGAAGGCTTGTAGCTGAAGTACCTAGATAATGGCACCACTCTTCTTCATAAGTAAAGACAAAAAAAAGAAAAAAAGATCAGCTTGGCTAAATTAATTTACTTCAACCTCAGAACCTCAGTGCTTGTCAATAGCAAACCAATAATTCTAGCTGGAACTCTATTCAGTGAAGTATAGATACAAACAATAACTCATCAGTAAATTCTAGATGAAAATGAAGCTTCTTAGTCGTTTAAGTCACTGTCTCATAAACTATCTGTATTCTGTATGTAATGCAAATATTCCCTTTGGATGGGTTTTCCAGAGTTGCCAGCATCAACATAACTTTACTTCCACTCCTGTCATTCCAGTTTTAACACAGATTTCTCTTCAAGTCTATTTAGGGCAATGCCAGTTGTTATCTGGATTATATGAATATTCATGACCTTATAAGATAGCATGAACTACAGAAATTCTTTTCACTCCAAACAGTTCAGAGGGTAGATAAATCTCGCCACGTATAGCCAACTGACAAAACAAAGTACCCTTCTTGCTACATGCATTTAGGTTGCCATTTGGCAAGGAACACTCGTGCATGCAGCGGATGATATACTGCCTGTGCTGAAGAAGCCAGAGCTCAATTATATTGACTTCTGTGGAGTAATGATTTTGTCCAAGGTTTTTAAGGTTAGTCACATGGGTAGAAGCTTTGCTGAACCAAAGCATCAGAGATGAAAATCATCCATCATTTATGTGTCTCAGGCTTTCAGATCAACTAATCTTCCTCGGCAGCTCATGTCCTGCAAACAAACAAGTGTGCTAGCTGCCTTGCCCTATTTTCTTCTTATAAAAGTGGAAGAAAATCCACTAGCTTTGCTTGGTTTGTTGCTATTCAGTTATTAAAATGAGTGTGCTCTATTTCCCAAGATCTTTTTTTTTTTTTTAAATCAAGTTCAGTAGAAAATACTGTGATATAAAACCCAAGTCTAATGACATCCCAAACAAAACACAATAACCTGCTTATGACAGATTATATAGTTTAACATCCCCATCCTCCAAGCTCACAAGAGAAGACAAAATAGAAGGCAGGGGAAGGTCAAGATGAGAAAGTGTGTCCTTACGTTTTCAGCATTAGAGGAGAATGACAGAATAACAGTAGCATGGGGCTGCCAGGCACAGAGCAGACCGAGTTCTGCCATCTCTGCACTGCAGCTGTGGGATGTGGATGAAGAGGGGTGAATCGCTACCAAACTGCAAAGAGCCTGAACACGTCTACTTTCAGCCTGTCCAACTGCAAGAACTAGTGCAGGTACTTTGATGTTTGCCAGATTCAAACAGCACTAAATGGCAGTCAGATTTTATTTTTTTCCTTGTCAGGAATATACTCAGTTAACATAATAATCATAAATTTAATATTTAGATTAATTAAATAGTTAGCTAATGCAAATATCATCTTGACACTATTAACCCAGCAGCAATTAGATATTGGTCTATAGCACAAAATTTAGATCCCCCATTCAGATTAGGACTTTCTGATTGCTTACATTTAATTTATAAATAAAAAAAAATATCTGTTTTCCAAATATGAATTCTGCTTTGATTTGTTTCAAAACCCCCCTCTTTCTGCAGTAGCCAGTCCCCACAGAGGCTTTGAGTACACATCTCCTGAACAGACTGCAGCTCCACAGCTACGTAAACCACAGCTGTGAAGTCATGACCTCATCGAGGTCACAGACTTAGGATGGGATGGTTTACAAGGAAGACAAGAAGTTTAGAAAGAAGCTAAGGAGGAGGCAAGGGAGCTATCAAGAAAAAGCTCTTCTTGCATCTGAAAAAAGTGAAGTCATACTTTATTCCAAGAGTGGCTTTCTTTTTACTGCCAACTGAAACAACTTCTTTGCATAAGCAGAAGAGATCACATCCCATCCAAAGCTGTCCTACACACCACAGACATATCTATAATTGGTAGTGTTCAAACCATATTTACTGTGAACAAATCATGGAAGACATCAGTCCTAGCAAGGGCTATGTCATTTGCTAGGTCTGTGCTCAGGCTCCTGCTGATGGTGGTCTCTCTCCTCCATAATTAAAGATGAAGAATGGGTCTCTGATGTAGTTTCTGTTGGTAAATTTTAAAAATTAAAGATTTGGAAGTATAACCCTTGAAAGCATGCCCTCCTTATTGCTTGAGATAAGACACTTGATAGAGTCTGAAGCATCTTAAAATAACCATTCATGCTACAATTTGTTTAGAGATGTACTAACCTAAGGGTTTGGAAAGTTTCTAGAGAACTGAAAGATGGTTGAAATTGAACTTTTAAGACCATACAAATGTGGCCACATAAATTAGTACAAAGCAGAAAGTAAGTATTTAGAAATTGAACCAGTATCTTTGGTGGTTGTTTTTGCTCATTTTTATCCTGACATGGAAAACCTGAATAATGTGCACTCAAAAGTGGCTATATTTAGGCAGAATCCTGCCTAGATATCTCTGCCAATTATTAATGCTGTTGGGCATGATAAAGTACTGTATCAGATTTGTCTGTGTTTGCTATTCTCTCAATTTAAGCCATTTGGGCTGAAAATTCTCACATGGAGTTTCTACCTCAAACTCAATCACTTGGAAATATTTAGGCAAGAGGGAAGAAGCTGTTACCAATGAAAGCTCTCAGTGACTATGAGCTGCCTGCCTCCAACCCCTGGCTCAACTTCTCTCCCAAAATAAACTTAGAAATCTCTGACTTCTGTTATACCTCCTGTGGGGAAAGAACTTCAAATTTAGCACGAAGGATCAGTGGATATCCAGAATGCTATTCCTTTGAAAAAAATCCATCCAAATTTGGGCTTTGGTTTTTATCTTTTAGCTTTATCAGAGTATGACCTTCATTAGCTTGATCTTAGCCTTACTAATGCCAACAAAATACTCCATTATCTCCATGGGAGAAAACTCTAGAGTTTCATCAATGTTATCTTCCATTCAGAATAATCTTTCATTAGAAATAATTTACTGTAACAAGATCATCACCACAGGCATTTCATACTGAGAGCAAGGGGAATCTTCTTGCTTTCATTTGAACAAATTGCCGTTAGTTCCATGAGAAATAAGCATCATAAGTTTTAGAACCTTAATATTGACAATGCCTTTCATGACAACTGAAATTCCTACAGTCTACCCAACATTTACATTGCTGCTTCACAGGACAGCTCTCCTTTGGAGAGGGCTTTGCATTCAGGACTAGACACTCCCAGAAATCCTGGGCCAACAATGCTTTCCTTACACGTTTATGAGTACAACTACTCACATCTGCTGCATTTCCCTTGTTTTATAAAGCCACGGAATGGTTATTCAGAGTCAAGCTTACTTTTGTTTGCAGTTCCAGATGTGAAGGGGGTGTTTATGACTTTCTTGAGTTAAACTGTAAAACCTCAATCTGTTAATAACTAGCACTCCAGGACCCTTCAAGCTTCAGGATGAATGCTACGCTACCCTTTAACAGGCTGTGTCCTTCCTAGAGTATGAAGGAAATGGGCCTCCTCACTTGTCTTGCTATTTTCAGACTGCTAAAAGAGCACCTCCATCGGAACAAGCAGGCACTCTACCCCTCTAGCCTGGGGCAAGCAGGACTAGGAAGATTACTGTACTCCCGCTGTTCTGCAATTAGGAGGAAGATCAGCATTGGCTTCACAGTATTTGATTACGTGCCACATCGCTGTTCTTGGGCCATAGACAGGAATTTCATCAGCACTTGTAATAAAGAAGCCATGGCGAAGACAGCAATGCTCTGGGACTCCCTAGCTTTTGAGGATTTTTTTGTTTTATTTTTTTTGAGTTTTCTAGTGCTTGCCAGTATGAGCTTGGCCGCACCAGGCAGACTTCATGTTTTTTTCCTGATGACTCCAGCAGTTCAATGGTGGGCAAGGTTGAATATTAAATACGATTAGCTGTACCACAGAGATTAATACCAGCTATCTTCCATTAAGTGGAAGCACCTCACAATTAGAGGCAGTTTAAAAGCACATTGAATTTATTTATATTTTAATAAATATAAAAATAAAGTAAAATATTTATTTACTTATGAATTTATTCCTGGACTTGCATCCAGGAATAAAGATTACCCTTATTATTGTTATTGCTGGACAAATACTCATTCAAATCTAGTATTGTGGACAAACTGAACAGCAGGACTGCAAAAGCAATTCACAAAGCAAATCAAAGTAATGTTTTCCACCACCATCAAAAGAAGAATCCTTGAATTTCACTTGAGATCAACTGTTCGGAGAAAAATCCACAAGTGCTTTTGGTTTAGGGACAAGCAGATCACTGCCAGAGCCAGTCACAGCCCCCTACAATCCCTGGAAAATTGCATTTGCTTTTTTACATGATTTAAGAAAATTTCTTGCTAAAGCAAACCAAGTAACCAGCCCTCAGAAGTTCTAGGTTTCCAGATAAACAGGTACTGGTTTTGCATTGGCAATGTTGGTACAGAAAAAGTTCTGAGCCTCCCTGCCACCCAACTGAAAATTGTATTTTGGCTTGTACACCTTACTCCACTCAAGCACAGACTATATAGAAATGTTTGGTTCACCTTTTATCTCTCCCAAAATCTGCGAAGATTTGGGCGCTAAGCTGTGGTATGACATTGCTCAGCCATCTGAGCTGAGAGCTGTTGTGAGTTCCTAGCATGATACCCCTCTGCATCATTTACTGTATGTGGCCAATTGAGTTTTCTTCCCCTATGCACGTACCCATTAACCTCAGTTAAATGATTTTTTAATGAAGAATACTTGTGTTCCTAGAACAGCTCTCTGTTCAGAGCAAACCAGGGATTCTTTTAAAAAACATTCTTTAATCAACTCATTTCTATACAGGCAATGTGATAGTTGCCTTAAGAAATAAATAAGTAGCCTATACCCTCCATAGAAAGGCTGAAGGGTAGAGAGAGAACTTACAATGAGATTTTTTTTTGTAACAAATAAACCTTGGAACTGAAAATTATAAGTCAAAAAAAAACCAGATACTTCAGTAGCACATCTTGAACAGAATACATCTCAAACAGATTTTTTTTTTTTTTAATTTAACATCTAAAGCCAGGTCTGTTTGCAGACTTCTGTAGTCTTCTGGTGAAATAAATGTAACTGAATCAAATGATATCAGCTGCTGCTGAAACCTCAGGTGATGAGACAGCACAGTACCCCCCTGAATGCTACAGCTCAGCTGCAACGACCCCGAAGGCCTCTTTAGTCTGGACATCCACAGCATGGGCCTGAATTGTACTGGATAGTTTCACATGTGCAAGTAGAAGCACAACCTGAATCAGTCTGCAAATCGTGCCACAAGGTGAGTCAAGAAGTCATTGCACCACTCAGACAAATACGCACCAAGAACCACATCCTGCCCGCGTTCATAAAAACCCATTTATGGGACCTGGTGCTGACCAACCTGATGCTCAGCGTGGTTCATGCCAAGTCCGGAGGGAGGCAGGGCAGCTCACAGGCTCAGGCTGGGGTACGTGGGCACAGTGTAGTGCTGTTGTCAGGCAAGATGCTGCTTTGAGCTCATTTTTGCTTTTCAGGTATTGTGCATATTCAGAGGGAATATTAAAACAGATAATGAACAGTACAGATAACCACAATGGTGCTGCTGTAACACAATGCCAAAAATCTTTTTCTTTTATGTTCACAAAAGCTGCTCTTGCTGGTGTTAGTACTGTGCAGAGCTGTCACACATTCCTTGCCTTGCTAAGCCTGATATTTGTTACAGTGTTGAGGGGGGAAAAAACACCATAGCATTTTGATTTAAGATTTAAATGTGACAGCCTATCAGACAAGCTTGACACATGATTAAACATCTAACTGTTCTTCATGTGGCATTCAGACTGGTGGCACAGGGAAAAGGCTTTTCTTTTTGGACGTTCTGCCAGACTGTGTTGTGTGACTCTCCCCAGGGAAACAGCTCAGAATGCCAAAGGAAAATTAACCTGGCTCTTTTGGATCTGAGCCCACATGTGCCGGACGTGCCATACTGGAAACTGCACGAGGACAAAATAAGCCAAGTATGGATTTGGGAGAAAAAGATGGCATGAACATGCCATGGACAATACCACATAACATATATAACATATTACTTGGAATATCTTCTCCAGCATTTGCTTTAAACTTAAGTGATTAAAGAGACCCTCTTCTGAACAACTTTAAAATGAGTGCACATTTTTCTCCCCTAAGTGGGTTTCTTCCCCTCTACCCCCAAGGTAAGCGTACAGTACTGCAGAGTCCCTTCAAGCAAAGCTCTGTAATTGCAACTGCTTTATTGCCAGGGTGAGGGGTTTCATTCGGTGAGGGAGGGAAACGCAAATCTTCTGGCCCCAAGCTTTAAGGGGATTCATTACTGTGCGAAACAGCTGATGAAGCAAGTCTCAAAAATGGCTTTCACTCCCAATATCGCCTCATTAGTAGCACAAACTGTCATGCTAGAAAATTCAAATGAATTCAAGCCAACCAACCCTCTTAATGGTGCCAGGCATAGTTTCTCTTGTTAAATAATATATTTTCCTCAGTCACAGCAGAACATCTCACCTACTTTCAAGCTTTATAAAAAAAGCAGTATTTGCGTAATCCCCATCGTATCAAAGAACATTTTTAATATCAGCTGCAGGAAAGGGGTCACTCTCATTGCTGGTAGTTTCCACCAGCAAAGTGGATATAACTTAATTCTACCTAAAATAAGCAGTGCAATATATTATATATTACCACACATATATAGTGTGCGTGTATGCATATGTATCTCTCTCCAAATATAACACCAGACACTCAACAAGACTCCACAAATACTCATGTATCATTTTAAAGTGAATTACTTAAAGCAGCTGGTACATGGTTTAATCTCCAAACCCACCATTTAACACACTTACCTTGAAAAAAAATCCTCAGGTTAACATTACTTACCCGAGTAATTGATCTAAAGCTCAAAATCGAGAAATCACCTATATGAAAAAAGTGCGCTAATACCCGAAGATGACAAGTAGAATATTTCATGAAGTGAAAGGTGAACATCTACCCCATTTTACTTAGTGTGTAAAATGACTTAATGTGTTTCCATTTGCCAATGCTTGTAGTTAATAGACAAAGGTCAGAACAAACAAACAAAAAAATAGCGAACATGACACATGAAAAAAACCCTTCCCAACAGTCTCTGAAGATCCAGTCTACTCCAGATAAGCAACCCAAGTGCATGAACAGCTCTGTACCTCTTGTTCCAGCTCTGATAATTCCAAATACACATCTTGTCCACTTAGTGTCAGCAGATTTCTTTTTCTCCATGACATCTTGTAGCAATTAATTTCTTCGGCTTCATCAGTCCATGTCTGGGAAAAGCAGTTGCTTCCCCTTATCAATCTTTTGCTCCTAGTGAATATTGCCTTCTTCACTGTCCAAATACTCAGAAGACAAACTCTAGTTTCTATATAAAATACATGATCTAGAGTTGTTATGTGGTACTTATTTATCTATGTATCTATGGGAAAATTCGATTTTTTCCAGTATCTTTATACAGGGATTATTTTTTTTCCTCCAGACCCTAAATCATCCTTATCATCTTTTTCTGAACTCTCTTGTTCTGTACCATCCTTTTAGTGGGGAAGTGAATGGAATTACACAGTATATTTGAAATGAGGTCACACTGCCAGCTACACTACAGCTCGAGCATTCTTTCCATTTTCTCTTACAACAGCCAGAAGGCAGATGGGGAAAGTTGAATGCAAATGACTTCTAAGTTATCACAGAAATGCTTCTATGAATCTGGCAAAGTTACAAATAACAGCCGGAGCTTCAATCCTGAAGAGGCACCCTTATACCCCACCTCTGGACCTACATCCAGGAACAGAGAGAGGGGCAGAAATTTGCATTGACAACTGCATGAATGAGCACTGAATTCATAAAGCAGGACTGTGACTGCACGTCTTCATGTTTGCCCTTTCTGTCAGTCTAGAACGAGGCAGGCCAGTGGCTTTTTGGCCATATACTATGTCAAGGATGGTAGTATCTATGGTCTGTCTCATGCATTTGTGCTAGCTCTGAGTACTTATGGAATTCTAATATGATCCTCATTTCAATGCCATGGAACATACCTTTTTGTCAAATCATCACTGAAGCACCTTGGTGTCAGCAAGACTGAAGCCCTGCAACCCTTTGTGAATTCCCTGAATGTCCCAGGGAATTAAGAACAACAGTTAGGGGAGAGAGTGCACCCTGGCAGAAGGACAGATGCTGGAAGCTGCAGTACAGCCATGCCCACTGATTCTGGAAAGACCTGTACAACCCAACTGGTTCATTTCTGCACCTTGAACTCTTCTGACCTAACGGAAAGCTTTGAGGAAATAAACCCCATCAGGTGCCATGGTGTAGTTATGGATTCAAGAAGAAGCACTGCTATTACTGCAACAAAGTTGATACTAACCAATATTCAGTTAATTGCCTACTAAGCAATGAAACTTGAATGGTTTTACAGAATATGCAGGATTTAAATCCAGACCCAGCTATTCAAACAGGGTAGCAAGATCAAGGAATAAGCTGTGAAAACGGGCAAAGATGCCACTAACCAGAGTGTAGTTTCTCTAACTTACAGCCACTGTTATATGAATGAGAGACAAGTTCCAAAAGGCGAGGGATTTACAAGCTGCATGGTAGTTCATTAATCCACTGACTGCATATTAGAAAATAAATCAGTCAAACAGCTGAGAATCTGACTTAATGATTCTGTAATTGTTTGTCTCTCCAAACTGTCATCATATTTGGATCAAACAGCTTTTGCTGTCACGCCACAGAAGAGGATATTCTCCCAGTTCCACATAACAGCTGGCTTTAGCAGCTTTGATGCAAAGATTTCTCTTGTGATTTATTCCTTCCATCTGATAATCATTTCTGAGCGAGAGCAGAAATATTGGCCTTCCGTCAAAGAAAGCTAACATGCAAGTGTAGCTAGCAATCTACATAATCTTTCTGAAATCATTATGGCAAGTCTGGGTCTCAAATCACCAGCCTAACTGATGCTGAGGGGGCCCAAGCTCCCGCGCCTCAACATATAACATGGCAGCTGCCATTTCTGGGAGCAGACGGGCTGACTTCTAGGATGCTGGCTCTCAGTCACAGGCTGGCTTTGGGGCACCGGTAAAGAGATTCAGTAAAACCAGCTTACTGGCTGGGCTCAAAACAGACTGTCCCAAATTAATACAACTAGTTAACTGGGCTGGTTGTGTTTCACCTGGGAGAGAATGTTAGTCAGCTGAGGTAATTAGTCTGGATTTAAAAAAAATGTGGGGGGGGGGGAGGGGTGACAACAGCCCAGAATTTATTTGTGAGCAAGAGCATAGAGAGGACTACAGCTCACAGACCTTCCAGCAAGTGATTCCAGCTGCTGATTCCCAGCACCATCAACACCAGATAGAAGCACATTTTATTTCTCCCTTAAGACAGGCATATTCCTGGGATCAAATACCAATTGCTCTGTAACTGCCGAGGTGGAGATTCATATCCAAGACCAAGCCAAGCTCCCACTGAATAGTATTTTACATTGGGCAAAGTGCATCAAGTCCAGGCCTGGGCATGGGGTGCAGTGGTGGAAGTTTGGGTGAGCCGAGAAGCAAGCTTCCCTTTGGAAAGCACTGAGCTTCACCAACAGCAGTGTCAGGGTACTGCAAAAAAACTTAGCCTCTTCTGCACCTTTAATGTCTAAGTAAGGAGAAACACCAAACCAGATCCTGATCCACTATTTCACTAATGCAGTCCCTGAAAGTCACTACCCATAGTTGCATAAGAAGTTCTTTTGGGAAAACAAAAAATTTAAAAATCTACATTATCATCTCAATATTCACAAATACCTTTTACATCTGTAAGTAGATAACTGATGCACGTGATTTATATGAACTGCAGAGTCCTCTGGCACATTTGGCTCAGGAATAGGTTACTACATTTGAAAGTAAAATCAGCTTAAGGTATTATATAATTGGATGAATAATCAAAAAAAGCTCATTAAAGCATCAAAGTGTGCTGATGTAGCAAAATGCTCTCCTCTGACCTTCATTGTTTTGCACTGTCCGTTTTGACTAACCGCTTCTCACCTTCTGCAAACAGAATAAACTCAGCATTTAAAATTATTACACACACGCACCCCCTTTGGCTATTTCTTTTATCCTTCTTTAGCGGTGCCTACACCCTGGTGAGATCTTGCAAGTTAACCCTGTGAGATTCACTGGTGCGAGAGGCAATCAGAACAAAGATGAAAGTGCTCTAGTCAGCAGTGACACAGAACGGCATTAACTCACCCTTCTATCTGTATCACAGACATAACCACCCGTGCTTTTATGGCCTCAGGTCAGTGCCCCAGCGTCCCTTGCTTAGTCCCAGACACGGGCACTGTGCCGCAGGCAGCTCCTTGCAGCAAGCACCTCCTGGCACTGCCATGCTGCTGCAGGCAGGACCTGTGCCACGTGCGGGTACCTCCCGAAGCCATCATCAAGCCTCACCAGTGCGAGCTGGCTACACTTATATGCTGCCAAGTTACCGGCAACCAAAGCAAAGCATTAACACAGATTAATGATTTTAGGGCAGAACCTAAAATATTTAGTGCCCTGATAAGAAAACTACTATGATTCATACCACAGCCATCATCATCTAGATGCGTTCTTCTGTGATTTGGTGGGCTATCTAGAACCCAATTTTACCACAGAAACAATTAAAACAAACAC
Source organism: Anser brachyrhynchus (assembly GCF_964034855.1). Lineage (NCBI taxonomy): Eukaryota > Metazoa > Chordata > Aves > Anseriformes > Anatidae > Anser > Anser brachyrhynchus. The sequence continues at coordinate 9,118,901 of NC_137696.1, read as the reverse complement.
AGCCAAAGCTCCATCAAGCGCTGTCAATCCTCCTCCTAAAGCAAAAAGGCACTCACAACACAGCACAGCAAAAGGAGGGCAGAACAAGCATCACTAAGTAAATTCTAAGCAGAATCTGAGCACTGATATCTATAATAGCACTCCTGGAAACTACTACAACACAAGGCATTGAGGACGCCTCAGCTCCTGACATCACACCTTACTGCAGCCCTTCCAAGTGCCGCAAATACCTACAGCTGTGTCCCACACAAGCTCACCCTGCTTCCCCCCAGAGTATTGCTCAAACAGTCACCACCTGCCCATGAGCTCAGTTTTCTCTTTCTGGCTTAAGTGAGGCTCAATAGTAAAAGAACTACAAGCTCCTAGGAGATACCACTGAGTTGGAGGGCCCCAGCATGCAAGGGACAGCCAGGAGCCTGCCAGCATGCTTCTGTTTAGTGAAACTGCGTCTGTCCTTAGATGAGCAGACTGAGAAACAGCACTGGTTTTCACTTATTTCCCTTGTATATTGATTTTTTTTCTTCCTTATTGTTTCTATTATATTTGTCTTCAATCTGGGTGCCAGGAGGAGAAGTTTAGGAATCAATGGTTTGATACCGGGCTCCTGCATGTAAAAGATTGTTGTTACTAATGCCTTCCCAAAGCACTATGAGACTTCAACGTACACAGCTGGCCACCGAGAAACTGAACTGCCATGGTCAAAGTTAAACACATCTTCTACTTGATTACATGAGATGACAACCTAAATGAGTACATGTAACAGCTATTATCCCGTTAGTCATAATTTCAATCAGCAGGCATCAAACATCATTAGTTGTGATAGCTTTGGGATTTTGAAATATTTTTATGAAACACATCATTTAACAGAATACTGTAAGGCATAGTTGGAATTATGTATCAGCTTGGCTTTTGGCTTTTCCTGGCGAAGGGGGGCAGGGAGGTGAGGGATATTTATGTTAAGGAAAATGACAAAGTGAAGCACTACAATAGATCTGAACAGAAAATTAAAAATGGGAAACATAGCCATAGATCTTGGACTAGCATAAGGTGCTAGGAGGTATTTTGTTTGTTTTTGAAGATTTTTCAAAACAGAAGTAGTTTAGATTTACGATCTCTGGAGCATAGGGAGAGGGGGAAGTTAAAGTGATGCTATCATAAGAAAAATACTCCTGATCAGGTCTTTGTTATAAAGAAACCTCAGTTTATTAACAAAAATATTTGATAGGTTAAATACTAAAATTTAAGACTCAAATGTTACTAATCATTCACTTAATCATTCCCTTTTATAATGTTTTTGATAGGTGTCTTACATAAGCTTAATACAAACTTCTATCAGCCTGTTAGTGTTCTGTACCAAAGCTTTAGGTGTCTGGATTCTGATCCTCACAAGCCATTAAACGTGCATTTTGCTCATTCAAACAGCTTCACTAAAGCTTTTATTAATTTTTTCGACCAATGAAATAATTTTCAGATTAAAAGTGACTGCAAACAGAAACAGTAACAGCCTGTTTCATAAGAAATGCATACAGAGGAAGAAAATATTTACGAACACTTGCCTGTAGTTACTTACTGCTTACTTGTAGACAACATATGATAAATGTTTTAGGAAGATTAATAAATTTGGCCAAGCAAGAATGCCATTAATGCAATTCAAAAATATCCCCTAGATACTCATCCACCACCGTACATATCTCAGCTCTAAGAACTGGAATTGCTACAGCCTAACATATTGCACCTCTGTGAGGGACAACACAAGAGGAATTGGATGCAAAGTGTTGGCGTTCGATTCAATAGCAAGTTAGGGCACAGGGAGCTCCATTTAAGGGTCCTACACAGGAACATAAAACACATAACCCTAACCCAAGAATATTAAAACCAACCAACAACTGGGTTTTGAGCCATGGTACTTCCATACTCATTTAGTTAGATACAAGAGACCTTTCTACCCAAACCGTAGCTAACCCACATTGCAAACACATCTCTTTCCCTCAGCCCTCCATTATCAACATTAGAGGGGGGGAAAGAGAAAACAAAACCAACACTTTAATGTTCATGTTAAAGATGCACTCTTTTCAATGGTACTCACAAAGAAAGAAAAGAAAGCAAGTTTTTCACTCAATCTCTTCACAGAGATTGATTGATTAAACTTTGATTCAGGCTTTAGACATTACCAATGCAGCTCAGGTGAAAAAGAGCTTTTCTGCAGCTGCTCTAAACAGACTTTAAACATTTCATTAGCTAAAAACCCTGCAAGCCCATTAGAATCATAGAACCACCCTGACCCCCTAGCAAACCCAAAGGCACAGCACATGAAACAAAACCCCACTAAGCAGGAACCCCTCAAGCCAAGTTCTCGTTCCTCATGCCCAAGAGGCAGCAGCACCTTCCAGCCCCCTTCCCAGCTCAGCCCCAAGCCCCTACCTGGCTCCTGCCCTGGCAGGGAGCACCCAGCAGGCACAGAGCTGAGCCCAGCCAGCCAAGGCACCACCAGAAGCACCCTCACGTCGCTGAGGAGTGAATACAGCCAGGCAGAGGTGAGATGGAGATGGGGGCAATCTCATCACACACACCTCTGTGGCTCCTGGGGACATCTCAGCACAGCTGTCAGTGGGCTAGTTGTAGCTGAGGCTAATTGGAAAGGTTGGAAAGGCTGGGCGGCACCCAGGAAAACCATCAGGTCCTGGGTCTTGTTCACCTGATCATATCCTACAGCATTGTCAAGACTTTATGGTATCTTCCCTTTGCTGGGTCTAACCCAGGCTATGTGGGGAAATCTTGTGCTGAATCCTACGTGTGTGGGGGAGAAAATGCTAGGTTTTCTGTAGGATGGTCTTTGTACCAAATGTCAGAGGAGGTGCACGATATTAATAACCAGGAATGAACGACTGCTTTATTCCCAATTTTCACTTCAATTCAAAGTGTCCTGGACTAAAACTACCTCTCACAATGTACTTGCTACAGCCTCCTCTTAGACCCAACAGAGATTTTAAGTGTTATTTGTCTTCTACATCACCATAGACAAAGGATTTACCAACTGCCTTCAGCAAACAAAGAACAAAATCCTTTGTCTGCAGATGAAATGCAGGCTGAGGAAGATACCTTCGAGAAGGGATGAATCTAGGAAGCTGAGCATGCCCCAAATACTGCTCTGTCTGCTCATCCATATGCTCAAGACTCATCAGACATTCAAAGACTCTTCCAATGACTAATGGTGGGTAGGGAGCAATTGTCTGTATCTGAGGACTGGCATCAAGTAAGTTAACAGAAGTGATTAAACAGGAATGGAAAACGATCAATGAAGCGTTGCAACAATCTTATGGAGACCTTCACTCCTACATCCCAAATGGACTGGGCAGGACTGTGGCCAACTGAGATAACTAAGCATAGATTTATTAAATTCACAAAGAGCTACATGTGCAAAATAACCATAAAACATATGATTTTTTGTATGCATTCTCTGCATTTTCTGTTATTTCCAAGAGAAGACTATAAATAAGAAAATCTACAAGCTTTTGTGCTTTCTATTATTTCAAAACTTTCTCTGTGTATGTCACTTTTTCCCTTTCATCCCTCGATACAGAAGTCACATTTAGTGTACTGCTGGGATTTCCCATCCTTCGTTTGAAAGTATGTCATTGACCAGCTCCTGAGCATGGCACAGACCTTAGACCTTGATCTGCTCTCAATAAGTCAGTGGGAGCTTTTTCAGTCCTTCAGCGCAGCTCAGAAAAAATAAACCTGCCTTCCCCGAGCTATCTCGGATTAGTTTGCTCTGCCCTTACTCATGAGTAGCATTGGTACTGCTGTACTCACAGCAATTTAGGAGGAAACCCTAATGAAGATACGGGTCAATGAAAACTAAAATGGTACAGGGTTTGGGAAATGCAAGTGTCAAGCGTTGTTGCTGAACTCTATGATAACTCTTTTTAAATTCTGTCTTAGGGGAAAAAAGCTGATTCAATGTCACATCCATAAAAAAGGATAGCACCTTGAACAAGAGAGACTTCTGGGGAAAGGTTTGAACATAACTTGGCACAGAACAAAAGAAAAACAAAAAAATAGGCCATAAAACCCAAATGAGTTAAAATATTATTCCTGGGCAAGAATTTATTACAAATAGGTCTTTTCAGCCCTAACAGATGCAAAGAAAGTAAATGGCTCACTGAAGCCAGGTTTCAGGTATGTAAGGTACTCATTTATATCTCCTTCTCTGGTACAAGCTCTAACTTGTTTCTGTTGATCCCGCCTCTTTCTTTCTAGACTAAGAAAAGTCAAAAAAGATGAGTAGAACTGGGTAAGTTTAACAGTTGGACTCATTTCTACATTTCTAAGCAGTTTCTTCATCTGAATGACATAACGAATTGAGAGAACAAACTGGAAATCTATCAAAAATAGACTTCATGGTATTATCTGCCAGATTGAAAAAGGCACGAAAATAGCCTGTCTCGCGACAAAAAAAAATCCTTATGTCTCATTATAAATAATACTTACCTTATGAAATGTATTCTGAAGTAATTTTCCTATATTTAAAACAGATCTTCCTCTCCAGTGTCATGCTGAAGTCATGTCAAACAGGGATTTGACTTGAATCATATTAGAAAGCCAGCAGCAGTTTCAGTGCTTGCTGTACCCAACTAGATTTATCTGGAATCAGCAGTTCTTGATGGTGCAATCTGACATTTTTGTCGCCTTCATGCTTACAGGCTAGAAAAGCCACTCAGCAAATTAATGTAATAATAAAAACAGATGAAGAGATGTTAGTGCTCCCCTAAAACACTATGGGATCACTCTCTGCTAGATATACAAGACTGAGCTGGAGAAGTCTGCTCTGATTTCCATCGTTGTTGATTGTGGTGGGACATTTCACTTACTCTTGAAATACCTGGCTGTACACTCAGTATAACCTATGTAACCTACTAATCACCGGTTGTTTCTTATTAACAAAGAGACCAATTTTTGTCAATACATTACTAATCAATGTTACGGAAGTTGTCTGACTGCAGCTGCAACAACCCCAAACATTTATTTATACGATCAAAAGAAAGGTTCGATATCAAAGCAGGAAGCTCACCCAAAACACCCACAGGCTCTTAGATTTTATCCAATTTAATTTTGTATGCATACACATTACCACAGAACTAAGGATTTATACACTGGCTACTTGCTTTGAATGAATTACCAACAAAAAGTTCAATTTTGCTTAGAAAGTCAATGAAATTCACAGCCATGCTACTGACGCCCTGTTCTTAAAGACTGAAAGTGTTGCATTTATTTATCAAGCTTTATTGACAAAACCTCCACGCTCAAACCCAGGGCTGAAATCATTGCATGAGGATGCTAATTCACTTCAACATGTTAGAGGTTCTGCAAGGGTTCCTCATTTTACAAGTGCAACCCACTTTCTGGGTAGCACTCTTTCTGACAGTAAACCTTTCTTCCATTTACAGCTACTAAAGTCATGAAGCAAACAGAGGGAATCTGAAATTCTCCCTTCTCATTTCTGTGTGCCAGAAATTTTAAAATAGATTGCTGACCATGTATTAAGCATAGGTATCTGCATAATTTATATGAAGGAAGATACACTTTGTACTAAGCTGAGCTATGAATGGATAACTCTCTTAAATTGAAAACAAACCAGAAAACATAGATCCAGCTGTCAAGTGAAATGTGTATTTCGGTGAAAGAAAATAAAATTCATGTGGATTGAAACATAAGAAGCTCGTGAATTGAGAAATACAACCTTATGTGCAATTAACCCTTCATCTGTTATCTGTTGTAATGATAGGCTCTATTTTCTCAGGATTTGATAGTACAAAGATAGAATTTGGCAGATCTGTACTACTTAATTCAGAAAACAGACTTATAATTCATATCCATTGCTTTCAGGGCTATTTTTTTGGTCATATTTTTCTGGAATGGACTTTTGAGGTCAAACTAATCTCAGCTGACCTCATTGATTTAGATGCCTTAGATTCAAGTGACCTGTGACTTTTTCTGATATGTCCTAAGATCCCACTTAGCTCTTCCAGTTTTGTTTTCAAGCTGCACCAAGTTTCATTCTAGCTTGGAGACCATCTCTGTAACGTAAAAATACACAATGACACCTTTAACACTTTTCACTTTTTAAAAAGAACACGAAATATCTGTACGTCATTTTTTTCCAACAAGCCCTTTTTTTTTTTTTTTTTGAGATGGACATAGCATCCAGCTCACCCTTTTAAAATGACCATTTAACATAAATACCAAACCTTACTAGCAGACATTTACTTGACATTATTTGTTGTCACTTACTGGCCATTCTAATGCCAGCTATTCACTGACATAATGAAAATTACTTCTTATCTGCATTAGGATTTCTGACACATTCTGAATGCTTTGCCTAACTGCTCCATCGACTTAAAATACTCATAGGCAGTGACCAATCTTCTATACTGTTAACATGACTGAACAGTAAATGGAAAGAGGTAGAGTTAGTTGCTCACCATGAAAATGGCTATGGTGTACAAACTTAATGTGGTCTCATACTTTAAAAAAATGACAAAATTTTAGGTGTGGCCTCTGTTCTCAGCTGTGATTTCCCCTTCTTTCAATGCTCACTTTGCCTCCCCTGTCTCAAGTAGGCACTGACCACGAGAGGCCTACCTCTCCCTGGGAATACGGACAGCATCTGATATGGTCTGGCTCTGACTGCCACTGGATTTCACTGAAAATAGTTCAATAGAAAGAGATAGTTTCCTGAATATGACTTTTTCATTGCAGCTTTTTCAACTGGACATCCTAATACATGCATCTTTTTTTTTTTCCCCATACAGGATTCTTCATCAGACTGTTGTGTACCAACAAGAGAAGGTGACAACAACCTAACCCCTGCAGAAAGCAGTCAGTATTCATATTACCATTTACAGCTGCGAAGATTTTCTTGGGAGAAAGGGTATGAAACTTAAGGTAATCTGGGCTGAGCATAGGGAAGGGGTGAAGGGACTCCTCATGTATGAGAAGCATCTGTAATTTTGATGCAAACCACCAGGAGCTGTACAACTACTTATAAGAGATAACCTGTGCTGAATGATAAAAAGTCATTACAAGAAGCTGGACAGATATAACAGGCAGAGATAGATTAATAGATCTCTATGTGAGCATAATTGATTTTGGGCATGTACTCCACGAACTCTTCAGTAATGATTTATCTTAATTTGGTGGGTATAATACTAAGTTCAATCAGCTCCTCAGAGAGCCATCCATCAAACACATCATCAGTGAAGAGAAGTGCTGCCTTCTCTCTCCATTTTATCTTTCCTTTCTCTTTCATATCTGACTTAACAAACAAAGCAAGAGACCATTTTTCTTGTAGAAATAAATAAATCGCTGCTGGTTATTGAAGCATTTCTAGGTCAGGGAACCCACCAGTGTACATAAGAATTGATTTTTTTCCCTGAACCATGAATTTTCCCTTGATCTGGGTTTATGGCTACACATCAGCCAAGAAATTTAGGGAAGGCACGAAGAAAGGAATGGTTCAGGCAGCTGGGCAGGACTGTTAACAACTTCACTCCTTGCGCCCAGGCATGCACCCCAACAAGTTCCACACTGTCTACAGAAAGTCATCAGCATTTTCAGTGCCCCCAGTCCTGCCAGTCTGCGGTGAGACCCAGCACAGTCACACACTCAGCTGGTCATGCCTAAGCCAACTGCACCGCTGACAACGCACCTCCCACCCGCTGCAGCTCCAGATCTGCTCAGCCTTTGCACACTGCGAAGGGAGAGCTAATGCTGTATTTAAACTGCTGATGATAAAGCTTAAACAATCTTTTCTGCTGTAGCTATTTTTGTGCGAGGAACATTTTCTTTAAGGATTTATACTCGGTGCTTTAAGAGGGCTCATCATTCTAGTAATGAACAAAACAGGAGAGACAGCTATTAATGAGAGGAGAACGCCTGAGTGCCTCCAGCACGCTCTGTCTGCCTCCAAGTAAAAGAGCCATGGAAAGCAAGCCCCGGGTTGGGCCATCTTCATTTCCCTGCGGGAGAAAGTGCTGCGGCAGACTACAGAGCAGTGCCCGTGTGGGGTCCCTTGCAGACATTTTCCCCAGCATTACCAGCAGTGTGGCACTGGGCTTTGCTCCTGGGGCTCCAGGCTTCAGTCTCCGGTTTAGCCCTGCTTAAAACCTACCCCAACACACCTAGCTGCCTATTGCAACAGCGGGGACCTACGCTTTCCTTCCAGTAGTGTCCTGCTTCTTGCCTATGATTGGTTTTCGCAGGTAGAGGGAAGTTTGTTTAATCTCTACTGCTTTCTCTCAGGCTAAGCAGCAAGAGCCAGACTTCATCAGGGCACGGGAAGCGTGGGGAGAACAAACGTGTGCAACACGTTAAGGAGGGGATAGAGGGGAATCATCAGTGAGCTTCAGCCAGGGCTAAAATGACCTCAAACATTAAATGATAACAAAGGAGGGTGGAATAAAAGCATAACAGTCAGGCATCAATTAGAAAAATAAATATCATATTATGACCCCTTTTTTGAGTGCCTATTTTTTCTAACTTTATTACAAATTCTGAGAAACTGCAATGCAGTTCTTTCAAATCTTATTTAAGAAAAGAATGGACAGCAGTATTTGCTTTTACATGCGTAAGCTCATTGAAATGGGCACCTCTCATATTTATGATATTCTTAGCCTTTTTGATGACATTTAAATAACGTTGAACTCCATCAGGGCAGAAAGCACACCATAATTTTGGCAACATTTTCTCAACTTCTTCCCTTGTTTTTCATCATTTTCAGCTAAGCAGACCAGGATGCAGATGATATGTATGATAAACCCAGTTTGGACAATCACAGTCCCACACCTGCTTCCTGAGGGAAGCACAGACTCCCAGAAAGGCTGAGGTGGGAAGGCACCTCTGGACATCATCTAGGCCAGCTGCCTGCTCAGCACAGGGCCAGTTAAAGCAGGTCGCTCAGGTCTGGGTTTTGAATATTTCCAAGGATGGAGACTTCACAACATCTCTGGACAGCCTGTTCCAGTGTTTGACCATTCTCAAAGTAAAAAAGCAAAAAACAAAAACAAAAAAACCCTATTGATTGGAATTCCCTGAAAATCCATTTATGTACACTCCCTCTCACCCTGTCAAGATTTTGCATTCAGAGCAACACAGGGCAGGAAAGGAAAAATCTCTTCCTCTTTTCTCCCCTCAGGACAATTTTATTTTAGCAACCCTTAGCTGCAGGTGTAACTGTCAGTGAAGTCAGAAGTCATACTGCCAGTCCCTATGTTTAATCTACAAAACTATAATGCGACATGATTAGTTAAAATGAAATACAGTCCCCAAGTAATTGAGATGGATTCAAATTTAATTCATCTTTTGCAAGACAGCTGGGAAAGTTGATAGGAAAAATGCAATTTTTCATACATAAAACACCTCCCAGTAACAGAGAGCCCTTTTCTGGAGGAGGAAAAATGACCTAAACTGAAAGGAAATACCTCACTACCATGAGAAACCTGTTCCTTCATGAATATATGAACAGTATAGAAATTAATTTAGTATATACCCCAGTTATGATCATCCAAAGAGTTCATTACAGAAACTATGCCATGTGTAATGCTATGTGACTCAGATGACCAGATGTTTTCCTCTAATGGAGATAATCCATGGAGAATAATTGCCTGTAATCTGCAATTTTGTCCAGACGAATACATGTAACAATTTCAAAAGGCCAAACACCACTGTCAAAAACTGTGATCTATAAAAAATTCAAAAAATCATATACTCAACTGTTTCCATAAGGCTATTACCATGAATTGCTCATCTAACTCTCTCCTGTATGTGTGATGGTCCCCAGCTACATGGTGTTCTGGTAGGATGCTACAAATAGGCAGTATAATATCAGTTTCATTCACCATATAAAATCTGCTTTAAAAAAGACGGTTTCTGTCTTCTATTTTATGAATATTTAAAAACTGTAAGTGTATTTTTTATGGTCTTCATCATTAGATATTACAATTTCCTTAGTGTTCAATGTGCTGATTTATCTCTACTGAAACCAATAATAGATAACAGAAAAGACCCCACAGCACTATTAATTACCATAGGTGTTAATTAGACGTTACCCATGGGAACAAGACAGATGGCAAAACGAGCAGTGGCAAGACAGACAGGTATTGCTGAGGAGCTCACGCTGTCCTAGAAAGATAGATGATACATGCTATCCATGTAAACTGGTAAGAAATGACCTTCTTTGTCATAGAAGACACATTGTGGTAAGAAATGTTAATGATGAGACAGATATCTGAAACTAAAATACAGCAGAAATAGAAAAACAAAGAAACAAGCAAGTATTTCTGCAGCTCAGTGGAGACCATTAATTGAAATAGATGAAACATCCCAACTGAAGAAAAGAACAGCATCTGCAAAAAGTGACGATGATTGCCATTTTGAAAGACAGCTAGTTGGCTTCCCACAGCTCTTGTTCCATTTTGTTAATTGTCTCCCAGCAGTAAAGAATGATAACATGTCAAAGGTTTCTCATGCCCCCCATCTTTTAATTGCTATTTTATTTTCAAATAATCGTTAGATGCAGAGCCTAGTTACACATTTAATATTAACCACTCGGCAGAGAAAAAAAAAACAACACCTGGGGGAGTGGGGAATGAAGCCCCTGTTCCCTCCAGGCTGCTGCCCACAGCGGCAGGCTGCAGGCCTGGCCCTCAGCATGGGCAGGATGGTGCTGGCCCCCAGTCAGGCGAGCTCCGCCAGCACGGCACACGTGGCTGGCTGCATCCCAAGCCCTCTTTCCTTGGATGCACACCTTAAGCTAGACGTCAAGTGCAATGGAACAATTTCAGGAATTTGTTAAATGTTGAAGAGCTCTCAAGGATCAAAATTTTCCTTTCAGAGTTTTTTCTTAGGATTTGGCCCAGTCCTAAAGAAACCAAAGACAGAAACAACAACAATAAAAATTTCACTGCACTTTTTCTGCAGGTGTGTGGATAGATGAGAAAGTAATTCATGGTACATGGTTTAGAAGTAACCCTTGCTCAGTTCAACAACCACATCCATCTCATCTCTCACCAAATGTCTCTTTAAGAAGGGATTTCTTTTCTATTTTAACAAAGCTTCTCTTTGTTAAAAGCACTCACGTCCTTTGGTTCCCTACTCATTCTGGGTACTCCTGTATTACCTGAGGTTTCCTGCATTCCTAACTTTTAGTGGTGGAAAGGAGGTTGTAGAGGAAACTATTTTTGAGTGGAAGGTTCTTCAGTGAAAGATTAATTTCAGTTGACATTTGATCATTGTTATGTTATCAGATGTCATCATGAAATTACCTCTGTGGCATTTACACATTTTCAATCAATTGCAGGAATTGTTATCGGTGTGCATACTCTTATTATGTGACATGAGAAACAAAGAAGTTCAGAAAACTTTATGGTTGTTACAGCCATCAAGATATCTGGACAATTAAAGTAGGAGAGGAAACAATTACAGACACAGATTATTTCAATTAATCCCAGTCAAAGGAGTAAATGAGATTAATATATTTTCAAAAATATATATATTAAAAAGTAATTATTAGATACCAAAAGTAAATTCAAAAAATATTTTTTTTGTAAAAAACTCATTTTCTTCTTTTTTTTACAACTGTTGATTGCATTCTATGAAGTGATATGTATGTATTAGTGTTAAAAAAAATAAAAGATTAAAACAGTCTTTAAAAAAGTCTTTTCAAAGATTTTCATTGCTCTGTTATGTAGGCAGTTGTAACTGAAGAAAAAGGCAATTAAGGAAAAATTCCCTTGATACAGATTTTCTGAATCTTGCTAATGATGCTGTTCCTGAAAACTTACATTTATTTGAATGGATTTTTTATACCAGTTTGTAACTGAGATACTGTAAATTTCAACTAAAAATATAATGAGGCGATTCTACTGGGTCACCAAGTCATTCAACGTGGCTAAAATTTTCAAATGTAATGCTGACATGCTACGTGGAGAAGTTATGTCAGACTTTAATGAGATTATTGGAAGGCTGACATGCTGTGATGTGAGTTAGGTGAAAAATATTTCAAATGAGAAAGGCAGGTTTTTTACTTCTTTGTGGAACTGCGCACTTGGGTTTGCAGAAATAAAATGAAACAATTTAATGGAGATCCAGTATGTCATAGAAGTATTCAACAACTATTCATAAATTAAAAACAAACAAACAAACAAAAAAACTCATCTGGCATGGTTGAATTTACGGCCGTGTGCATATGCAGACATCCCAGGTTTTGCTCTTATGTCTCCTAAAATGTCTTCTGCAGTCATGCAGCATTTTGTAAGAAAGCATGTTGATACAGGGGAGCTGCACTAACCCAAATGTCCTTAATTTGCACTATTCAGCTAAGGGCTGTGCTGCAGCTGCTTCTGGTCTTCCTTTTTTGCAAGACACTGCCTTGAGTGCATGTGCTGAAGTTAGTTTTTCTTGTACTCTGTCGTAGAGACTGCAGTAGAGTAATGCAGCTCCTGACACAAGCTGTAAATTGAAACAGATCTAGCAAATACTTCCTGTGACAGCATAAATCCCCAAAGCAGAACCTGACTGCATCTCTCGGGTGATAGTATTGTAATATACAGCAGGAAAAGCCTGTATCATTTTCCCCTGCTGCTGTCATTCTGGCACACCTACTAGCAATCCTCTCACGAAGAAATAGAGGGAAAAGCAGTTTTCAGTGCCAAACCATTATAGGGGCATTCTTACTTCCTATGGAAATAAGCTGAGGACTATGAGAGTGCTCCTCCCTCCTGGCCATCCAATTACCATGACATCAGCCTCTGCTAGTAAATATATAGAAACAAGGAAGAGCAAAGAAAATACAATTCCCTTGGACTCCTTGCAATAAAATTTGTCTCCTAACCACAAACCCAGGAGTTTCTTTGTTTCATATTCACTAATATGGTAGAAGAAACTCAAGTGATAGTTACAAGGTAGGTACCAAATACATGTTCAAGCAAAGTAAGGCATTTGCTTCCTACCTTATTTATTTGGCCAAGGAAGCATCACATTTGAGAGAAAAGCAAGGAAGGCCAAGTTAGTTTTCCATTGCAGAATATTAAACCACATCTTTATGCCTACAATCACCTAGGCTTGGCTGGGCTAATATGTAATTAAGCAACCAAACTTGGCAGCTATTTGTAAATAAATTCTAGTGTGCCCCAGAAACTTTCTCCATATTCTAGGGAAGGTAAGGATTTCCACATTAGTCCTAATGATTGCTTTCAAGTTTTTCTGGATAATTCATTTCTGCTGGGCCAGAAAGCTGCTGATCAGTTGAAGACTCTACAGTGCATCTTGACAGACATGTAAAAGTCTATAAAATATTTTTTCTATTACCTGCCGATGTTGTTTAGGTTTTCTGCAAGGTTTATAACACAGTTCTTTGTGCCAATTTATTTACATTATTTTCCAATATACCTTGAAAATCAGAGCAAATAGAAATAAATGAAGAAAGCATGGAGTGCAAGGATATGTTGCTCCAGACTATCTGTCTCCATGGCTTCATCTTTGTATGAGCACAGAAACAATATGGGTTGGATGTAAAGAAACTGGAAAAACATCGGACTTAAGCAAAACAAATTACTGTATTATTGAATAACCTGAAGAACAAACAAATGTGCAGTTCAGAGAGCAATATAGAACTTTTCAGAGATCTTATATAAATCTATGATTATATATTATTATTACTATATTGTGATTATATTGCACCTCCAAAATATTTTAAGCTGACCACAGCCATGTAATATCTTATAAAAATCTCACATTAATCTCTCCAATTTTATTCTCCGAATTTTGAAGAAAAGCCCCTCCTTCCACCCAGCAAAGAGAGCTGAAGGAACATTAAATGGAAATCTCCAGCTCTTATATTTGAGGTATAAAGCTCACCACTTAAACTCTGTTTCATGGATTCTTGTACATTTATTGCAGTTATCACAGGATTTCTATGACAACAATACTAACAACTGCTCTTTGAACACTGTTGCTGCACAACGCATTTACCCATGCTTCAAATGATAAAATCATTATGCTGATTCTCATAAATTTTTTTTTGAGTGAAAACGTGCTTGTTGTGATGCTTCATTAAGAAGAGGGACTATCACTGAAACATGTAAAAAGAACTAAAATCTGGGGAATCTGAATACAGAAACAAATGCTTGAGTTCATGGTGATGTCAGTGTTTTTCTCTCTCCCTACTCACGGTGTGAGTGAAAGATATCTTTGGTGAGGAGAGTAGGTCCTAAAAGAGTAGTTTTGACAAGCTGGATGGTAGCAGTGAGACCACGGCTGGCCTTCTGGATAAGCACAGCTACATCAGCTAAGAAATGAGCTAGAGCACAAACAACTGTGACTCAGAAGAATTAATTCTCTGGACATTTCTTACTGCGTTTGAGCCATTTATAAGCAAGCAAGCAAACAAACAAATAAATAAATAAACAGAGCAAACAGCTTCCATTGAGACATTCTGGTGCACTACCAATCCCATGCTCAGAGTTGTTACATCTTACCATTGTTAAAATGATTGGTTCCACAGGAGTGCAACTAATCAGAGCTTATTGAAACACATTCCTGCCTCCTCCTCATCTCCTATAGAAGATCATTAGGCATTGGCTGTTTTGGGCTAAGGTATGTAGCTCTAGAAAGCCCAAAGTGCAGCTGAAGTTGCCATCATGGAGAAATTACCAAGGCAGACTCAGAGAATAGAAGTCTCCCTTGTCTTTTACTCTGTGGTAGCTGGGCTGCATAAACAGTCATATCATTTAAGAAGGTTCCCTACAGCTGAAAATTTCAGTGGAGAAGGTGAAGGATGTATAAAGCACTCATAAAGCCTGCATTATTACCTACCACTAATAGGTAGAGTTTTCTATGTGCCAGCTTTGTGAATTAGCCTATGAAATAGGACCAAACATGCCACAAGATGCATTAACCTCCTCGGTTTTTTCATACGGTGTGAATGGGAAGAGAATACACAAATGTCTGCCACTAGTAGAGAAGAACGAATAGGTGATAAACCTCTTTCTAAGCGTGTTTGATTTCATGTTTGCCCATTTATTTACAATTAGCAATAATGGTGCCATTGGATAGCTATTACATTTTTCTTTCATGAGTCTGAAAGCTTTGTAGAGCTTTTTAGAGGTGTCGTTCCCTATCTCCAGTATCGCTTTGAAACATATTTTAAATATCCCTTTTTGAACACTCTGTTAAGGAACCCCAGAGGAGTGGCCACAAAGAAAGTCTGAAGGCTCATAGCAATAACCTCTGCGTGGTATGGGTCGCAGGCATGAGAGCAATGTGCCCGTGAGCTGCAGACAAGCCCGTGGCACCAGGAGCCTGGGGAAGCGGGGCTGGCAGAAAAGCCAGGCTGAGCAGCATTGGCATAAATAACTTTCTGCCAAATGAGGCATTTAAATCAGATTTCCTGAACTCCAGTGCAATGCTTTAACCACAAGAGCATTCTCTAACAAGATTAGCACTTAATTTAAAAATGCCCTCTTCTGCTTGATACTTAACTCTCTCAAAAACTAAAAGCCCAGGAGCTCAAAAATTCCCCCAAAGAGCACTGCCAGATTTCTCCCTCTTGCAGGCGCCTATTGGTCCTGTGGCACCTCTCAATCCTTCTGCCATGGTGACAGCCACATGCACTATCAAAAGATGGGGGCAAAGTCCTTTAAATGAATCATCCCACAAAAGCCTATTTTCTTTTTTTTTTCTGAAATAGGAATGAGTTGAAAGTAGCCTCCCTTGTTTGCAGCAATGCCTGTTTCCATGGCACCCAGAGCAGCAGCTGACGGCCTTGTTATCACAAGAACTCTAATAAATTTCAGCAGATTGCTGGGAATTGCCTCTTTCTTTTTTTTTTTTTCCTTTTATCTTCCCTTCCCTTCCCTTCCCTCTTCCTCTTCCTCTTCCTTTTCTCTTCTTCTTTATATTATTTTTTTTACCCAGATACCCTTCCAATCCTGAAACCCAAAAGATGGTCCAAATGCCTATAGCGAAGTTCAACTCTTCATAGTGTGGATAGACTGGATGGGACTTTTTAAATCAACAAATAAAACAGAACATATATCCCTCAGAGAGAGAGAGAAAGGGAGAGAGAAACTATCAATTCTTCCTAGGTATCATGGATTTGACAGAGCTCTAAACATGATTGTTTGATGAATCCTACCTGAGCAGCATCTGTCTTGCATCCATGAACAGCAACTGTGGATGGCCTTGGAGAACATCTTCTGCCTTTAATGGTGCTCTCAGCAAGGTGATACACTGATGTGCTGCCCTGTGAATTTTTGAAAAGAGATTAATGAACATGAGCATTTTACACTCAAATATACTTTTCATCACTCTGATACTCATTTCTGTAATACCTCATGAATATGTAAAAGTGTATTTTACTTCTATTTCAGATCTTTCAGGCTCAGTGGGTTTTAGATGCCTTTTGTTTCTGAAGTATTGATTCTGTGATTAACACTTTGCTTTTATGTACAATTATAACTGATTGAATACTGTTTACAAAACTGTGAAAAGCAATCTTTTTCTTCTAGGAAGAAAACTAGCTTTTCACAGATTCCAAGGTAACAGAAAAAAAATGTACATTATGCATTGTGTTATGTTAATTATCCTGATGTCAGCCTGTAATATGCTAGCCTGTAATGAAAGACGTTCATTTATCCCTGTAGTAACAATCAGATTTCAAAACTGAGGAGAAAACAGATAGCGATAGTCAAACGCCTGTAAGAAAAAATCAGGGGAAGCAGTACTAAGCACCGCATTTGAGAATTCAGTACTAATGCAAGACTTTGCATTAAGTTTTAAGTACATTTGTCAGAGATGTCCTTAATGTTGAGCAGTACCAAGTTACATTAAAGGGAATCAATAAACGTTGGGCCTGAGCCAGTTTATTTATTTTCAGGTTGCCATCAAATGCACAGTGTTACATGGATAAACCATGCAGCAAAGCTGCCATCAAATTTACCTCCTTTGCCATGGCACAGGAAACAGTGCTTCCCCATGGCCTGTTCTCAGATCAGTACCTGTTGCTGCATCTGCTCCACTCCGTGCTCCCAATACCTTGTGGATGTGTCTCGTACCCAAACTTGGCAAAGAACTGCTCCTCAGGTCGCATCTAGCCATTGTTTCCTGAAATTTGTTTGACTCCCTAACTCTTAGTGTCCCTGTATTTAACAGTTTGTTTGCATTCAAGGAATCTCTGTGCATGAATTGCTGACTGCCATCTACCTCCTGCCCTTCCCATCTGGCCAAAACGTGTTACAGGTGAAAAATGCAAGGCATTTTTATTGAAAAGACATCCCAGATCCTTCTTCATGCACTTGGGGTATTGCATAACCACATAAAAAAATATGAGTCTCCCCCCAAAGAACTTGTCATTCAGTTAATGAATAATAAAAATAATAGATCCTGTAGAACGATCCTAAAAACATGTCTTCTTGGTATACTGTGAAAAATAAAACTCAAAAGCCTCAACAGAATTTCAAAGAGAACAACTGTTTTTCCCCATGTTTAGGTATTAACATTTCTGCACATAAAATAACTCTGCTGGAAGTGATTCTCCTACAGTTAATTAAATAGAAAAATACATAGAAGGAAAACTACATGAGCTTAACCAAAGCATCAACCTTTACCTCAAAAACAGCGTTTTCTTTGGGAGCCATGGGAAGGAATATGTGGACGTGGAAGAAAAGCTATGTTGACAGGGAAAAAAGATTGCAAAGTTAGACCACTGTTCTTTGGCAACAATAACTGAATCACCAGAGGTACTGACAGATCATTTCAACATGAGAAATAATGTCAAATAAATATTATGGAAGACTTTCCTTGTTTTTTTAGGAGACACTGCTGTAACATATCTGTATTATCACCAAGAGGTTCAAAATTCACTCTGGCACCCTAGCCTATACCATATGGTTTGTATTATCATTTCTTGAGGAGCTGCACACACATTCTGCAGAGGCACGAGGAGTATATTAACAGAAAATACCATACCAGCAATCTCCATTTCATTCAGAAAGTGCTTAATAAAATGACTGAGATTATTCCTGTTTAGCACATCATTGTAATTCATTTTACAGCCATAATATTCTCAGGTTCAGACATTAAAAGGGCAATAAAAATGCTTAGGAAGTATTCTCTCCAGTTAATAAGCACGATGCAATTCACCAAACTTACTTCAACTTCTGGGGAACCGCCAAGAATGTTAATAAAGTAAAGGGGCTGAGAAGTCTATTAATTTTGGAAGCCGTAGCTTATATTCAGAGACTCTCTAGAAACAGTTGCCTAGACAAAAAACTCAACGACTGGTATGTTGCACTGTTTCCAGCACTCCAATAGCTTTCCTTCCACTCCTTGCCCTTGTATGAACTTTTTCCCCTCAGATACAGAGCCTTCTGCACACCACTTTGAGACTGCGTCCTGCCTGCAGCCGCTGGGGGGTCCAAGCAAACACACCACTTCCAAAGCATTTGTCTCCACACATAAGGAAGGGATGAGCAAGCAGCCTCCTCCAAGGCCTTGTTTTTTTTCTTTTCCTGGGAAATCCTTGACAGACTCATGCAGGGGTAAAAGTCCCTCTTTTGAGCCATGTAGAAGTTTCCCCCTGCTCACTGAGCTGCAGCTCCACATTATGGATTTTTTGGTCTTCAAAAACAGTTTTTCGGGCTTCTATTCATTTGACAGACCAGAGGCTTGAAACAACCAAGGGATTAGTATTTGTTTTGTCTTAACAGACTGCAAAAGAAACATTTTGCTAGTGTAGCAGCACATCATTCACTACAGGCTTCTCCATCCTCCAGGGAGTGACACAGCGCTGCTGCCACCAGCCAGGACATGCTGCCATATTTCTCATAACACCTTCACTACTACCTGAGCAGGATTACTTCTAACACCCCATTTGCCATGCAGCACAGCCCTTACACTCCCAACTGAAAGTACCACAGCCATCCTGTTGATCTGTGCTTAGCTGAAAAACACAAAGCAGTCTGTCCCACCTTGTCACATTGCTCACTGTTCCCTGGTGCCATGATAGCTTTAGATGAAACCTACTCCAGTTTGCCCTGCAAATATATACATTGAATCATAAGAGTAAAGGGTATTAAATATTGTTGAGGGAGTATTAAGCTGCTCAAAAAAAAAGTAATTCTACACGATTTCTTTGTGTTTCACACAGGGA
This sequence comes from Anser brachyrhynchus, assembly GCF_964034855.1. NCBI lineage: Eukaryota > Metazoa > Chordata > Aves > Anseriformes > Anatidae > Anser > Anser brachyrhynchus. The sequence goes on along the minus strand of NC_137696.1, from coordinate 9,099,694 downwards.
AATTATTAGGTATTTCACGTCGAAGAGCAAAACATTTCAATCTTCCACAAGACAATAGTAATAAGATCTGATAACAACCATAATTTGTGCATTAGAATAGGTCAAAAGAGCTGTTTTGAAGGTGTGATAGAGGCTGATATGCAATGGCAGATGTGTGACATTTTGTAAGCCTGCGACACAGCTTATTGTTCTGCATTGCAGTTGCTATGGCCAGGACTCTTTCAGCTGCTAAGGCACTACTTGATCATTGACATTAGGAACATATTTCTTGAATGGTGGCTAACATTTAAGGGCATAAAATGATTCTAAGAGAGTCTGCAGGATTTGGGGCAGAGTGAGAGAGCAGATAAAATGGTGAGAGCACGTGAGTTCCCCCAGCGACCATGCCTGATATGGCTGATAGCTATGCCACTGCCAACAGAACCACAAGCTTGGCTTTAACCATGGAGATCTCAAGATGGCGCACAAGAAACCTGGCTAGCTCAGTGGGGGGTTAGGGATGAAGGGAAAAAGGATGAGAGTAAGTTTTAAATAACTGTAAATTCTCCCCATCTCTCCTGCCTGTACATCTTTTTTTTTTTCCTCTCTTGTGAGGATTGGAGAAATCTTTGCTGCTTCCTACAGCTGCATGAAATTTTGCTGCCATGCTACCTGTGTGACACTGAGTTAACTGAGTGTGTGTTGGATGGATCCTGTGCAGGCAATAGGGCTACTAATTCCTGTGGTGCATGTTCAGTTTCCAACCTGTACACGCTCTTTTTCTGGGATAAACTAGTTCCCACACCTATAAACCTAAACCAGAATAAATGTTTGAAACAGAGGATGTTAGTTATCTGTGTTCGAAGTGTTCTGCTTCTCACCATACATATTTAATCCCAACATACTACTGCATACAACTGATGTGATTTACGAGGATGCTCTAGCAGCTGATGTTTGTATTTTGAAATTGTATTTTATGAATTAGATTTCTCATATGCTTCACATTTACTTGCTTATATCTCCTCCAAAACCCTTTCCACACTTTTTTTTGGTCTGTAGTACAGATCTACTTACATGTATATTATTAAACATAATTGTATATAATTATAATATACAACATACAAGGAATGCAAGGTTCGTGGTCAATTTGAAAGATCAAAAGCAAGACTTACATTCTCCTGGCTGAAAGTGACTTATGAAAGAGTTAATTACTCCTCTTTATCTCTGACTTACCTCTTACAGCTTTCTGCCAAGCTACAAGAGATCTGAAAGGATTTTGCTTTTCAGTGCTGGCCATAGAATGGCACAGCAGAATATTAAAAGCTCAAATACTGTGTGAAAGGCTAGGAGTTATTGCTGCTATTTATAAAGTAGCGGGAACAAGTCCTGCTTTCAATTACATCTGAAGTTACTCCACTGAGTGTGATCAACAATTGCCCTGCATAATATATACATTTAAACCTACACAAGCGGGTTAGAAAACACCCCTGGTCTGCTCAGCACACATTTCAGCTAGACATGACACTGAGAAAGAGCCACAGGAGAGCCACTTGTTCCTAAAAAAGATTCTTTAGGCTAATGGAAAAATATTATCTATAAACCTTACGTGTATTTGAGGAGAGCCGGAGGGGAAAAATAAACTGAATTTCTAACGCATCCTGTCATGGCACCTGGTTGCAGTTTTCATCGGGGTTAATGGGAAGTCCTTGGTTTCTGATGAAAACAGAGCAAAGTGGAGGAAAAAATAAGTACCTGTTGCTGGGTGGCTCCACTGGGGAGAGGAAGGCGACATCTTGTCGGCTGTGGGGACAGGCTGGGCAGAAGCAGTGTCCTCGCTCTGCGCTGCCCCCAGCAGCTTGCCTCAGGCCTGCGCCACGTGCAGGTGTCCGGGCGGCAGCTGCAGGGCTCCCTGAGGACGGGTTCCATCCAGTTCCGCCCAGTTCTGTCCGGTTCCAGAAAGTTCCAGAAGGTTCCAGCTGGGTGCGGGCAGTTCCAGATGGTTCTTGGTGATTCCAGAGGGTTCTGGTGGGTTCTGTGCCCTTCAGTGCCAAGGGAACATGGCTTTTATGGCTGTCTGAGGACCCTGTGTACTCTCATGGGAGGGAAACAGTTTTTGTGGGATGTGCTATGAGAAGATCTGATGCTTCTTGCATGCAGGAAAAAATACAGGGTTGATTTAGTTTTTTTAAATATTCTCACAAGTAAGCTTTGAAGGATGGTGGAGGTTTGTGTCCGCTGTCCTCAGCAGCTTAATAACGTGACCTTTTCAACTGCATGTCAAAGACCCACCATTGTCACTGCATCTCCCACATCTTTCCTCAGGGAACTGCTCAGCATTATGTCAAGTGAGTTTTGCAGTGACCTTCCATAAGCTATTTGGGATGGGCAAATCCAGAAGCCCTTCTCTCTCCTCCTGCTCCCAGCCAGCTCACCTCGCAGCCCTTCACCCTTGCTTCCCCCCATTGCTGCGGGGCCGAACTCATGGCTGCAAGCGAGGACACCTGGCACCGACAGGCAATGCCGACTGTGAGCCCAGGAAGGCTAACAAGGAAGCCAGCAGCCTCCCGGGCAGAGCCAACAAGCGAGGAGACCCTCCTGGCAGGAGGAAGGAGAGGGCAAGGTGGCTGCTGAGGTTACGTGGGTAGCCTCTGTGCCCTGACACCCAGGGCAGCAGCAGACCAGGGGCAATGAAGAGTTCTGCAAGCACGTAAGCAGGACCAAATACAGCCAAGCCTCTTTACATCGAGTGTGTGGTGCTTCAGCAGGCATAGATTCCAGTGTAGCTCACAGCATTAGGTAACATGATAAGATTTCCACTGGGCTGAAATGTTTTTGCATTATCTAATTTGGTGTGGCTTAATAAATAAGATAGATAGAGCAGTACAGGATGCTATAATGCAATCATGTTGCATTAACATATCATAACTAACGATTTTTATCAACCCTGCAGGAAAAGAAACAGTGTTGAAATTAAGTTGCACTCCCAGCATTGCCTACTCTTCCCCATCCCCCCTGCAAAAATGCAAAGTCCTTCTTGTGCCAAGAGAAATGTTGTCAAATAAGTCCACACATCTATGTGCCTGGTAGTGCAGATTAGTTTCCCAGAAATAAGACCATGGATTTCACAAAAAGTATTATGGCTTTTAATGTGATAGGTTACCAACAATGCAGCACTGAAATCATAAATACTAGAGTAGAGGGAACTGCTTGCAACGGGGAGTTTAATGGATTCATTTGGCCTCTTTGTTTTTCTTTGTTAATTCTTCATGATCTGATTTGAGCAAATCCTACTTATTTGACCACTAATTCATACGAAGACATTTCTATCTATAGACGGCTTGCAAATTATGCACTGCTACTGCTGTTTCACAGTGTAAACAGTCACATAAATTATATACTATGAGCTCTATTTCCTGATTGAAGATGTACACACACACAAAAAAAGATGAAGTGCACAAGAAGTGTCACATCACTTGTGACAAGACTAATGACCGTCATCACAGTAAGAATCCTTATTTCACTGCATTTCTACTTATGTATGCACATACTCTTAGTGCAAATGGGCTTTCCCACCTGTACAGCTGCAGACCTCAAGAATGATCCAGCTTTTGAGACAATTCCTTTTAAATGACATGGAATTACTGGCATAGGAAAGAGCTCCAAGATATGCCCTAGCTTCAACTTTGTTAAAACAACAACTGAAACTTAACACAGTAACTTTACATTCTCTCAGGGTAAGTACAAGGGGACACTGCGGAATGTTTAAAGGCATGTCTCTACCTCCCAGCATCTGGATTCATTGTTCAGATATATTGCCCTGCTTCACAGGGAAGATGGTTTAGAACAGAAGAGCAAGGCTGAGGACCCTGCCGGAAGTGGGGGCACGGGTAGGTAACAGCGGTTTTCCTGTGTTCTGCCAAGGGGCAGCTGGAACAGCTCACAGTAGCTTCCCAAATGGCAAGTTTTTGGAGCATTGCCTTCAAATAATATTAAAATTGCAAATATAATGTGAAGTTTATGGCTACAGAATAAGTTCTACTCCATTAAAATAATAAACAAAACTGACAGGATATTAAACTGACTTTCCATGAAAACAGTTCCCTCTGGTCTCCTGTGCAGGTTCCTCATCTCAGAGCTTGATTAGCCATTGCTTTTGAGAGCAACCCACAGCTAAGAGCTAGTCCAGGGAGAACAGCAGGCAGTCCAATCCAATTTCACCCTGAAATGTTTTTATTAGTTTTGTTTTGTTTTTTCAACATTGCCAAACTCACATGACTTCAACACAAAACTGAAAACATGTTTTAATGCAAGGCAGGTTTTAATCTATAAGAGTTTTTTTTTTATCTATGAGTAGGAAAACTGGTAAGAGCAAAAAGCCACAAAATCAAATACCAGAGGTCAAATGCAACCCAAAAAGGATTGAAACAGCCAACCTGCTGATCCCCTGTAAATGATAAATTACTCTTAGCTCATCTACAATAATTTAATAGCCCATCTCCTGCCTAAGCTTGCAACTGGTGGCTATAATGAATACTTCCTAGAGCAAATATTCCTCTTCTTAGACCCCACTGTTTACAAATCCCATGGCTTGGATGTTAAGGTATCTCCACACTCATTCACTGGATCTACCATAGTTCTCTGGTCCTGACTTAGTGGAAGGATGATTCATACTACAAAGGCAACCATATGATAAAGAACATAGGGAACCTTGTAAAACACTGGGTACAGTCTTGTACCTGATTGCCTTTGATCTCTGTGGGACTCTTCCAGGTGTTAATGTCAGGTAAATGAGAAATACTAAGTACATCAACACAGTTATGTTGTGAAACTTAGGCAGTGCCTACATTAGTGAAACTGCCTTTCAAGAGCTGAGATAGTTGCTTTGACATCTTAGACACACTAGGCAGTTAAACTACATCCCACGCATCTCATGATTAAAGTTGTGCCTCTCGCACCATCAGTCATCATAGTTTGTCCCACAGAGCCCTTGTGGTCAGGAGGAATAGTTACTGAAATATATTCCCCATGTGCATTCATGCATGCCTCTGCGTGCTGATGCCATGCTTTTGTCTCTCACTGTATGAGAATAGATACTTACGTAGAAAAGAAATCAGGGCAGTTCATGAGAGAATAAAGAATAAACGTGCTTTACAATGACACTTGTTGTACAGATGTTATTAAATGGGCTTCAAGAATATGTGGGGATAACTGTAACTACAATGTACAGTCTCTATAAACTTTAAGCCTACCACTTGAAGATAAGACTGAACCTGGCAAACTGGGATGCATATAATTGTACTACTGGGTGTAATTTATCCATCCTAAAACTACAGTTACATTTATACTAGTCCCTAAGCAATAATCTATGTTGAGCTAGCAGATATCATAGTCTCATATGCATAATTCAAGCAAACGATTAACATGATTGTAGATTTCCTATGGGTAATATTTAGATTTGGGCTTCATACTACTAAACTCTGAAACACATAGCATCGGTTTCTACAGACTTTAAGAGTGACAGTCTATCTGGTATTCATCATTCCTGGCTACTCTGCTGGTCCTTTTGCTGTTTGGTCTCTGTTACTTTTCTTTTGTTGTTAGTAGAGGGCTGTTGAAATAAAGTGGCACAATAAGGTGAATTCAGAAATGCATATTAAGCAGCAGATGTTACATTTGCGGAGGAGGACATACTCACAGAAGTATAACAGTAAAGCTTTTACTTCACAGCTGATTAGATTCTTGACCCATCAGCGAATGAGTCAAATTTAAACTCTGATGCAAAGTAATTTTACTTCTCCTTCTTTATCCCTTTATATTTTTACACCCTTTATGAACATAGGATTTTTCCACTAATTTCCTGCTAGTGTTTTGATAATGTATTCCTGTATTGTAAAGAAACTCTGTCTGATCTTACCTTTGCTTTTTAAAAGGAAAACCTGATTTTTCATCTTTTATGTAAAGTTATTATCTAACACATTTTCAATGGTAATTTTCATTTTTCGTATAAGTGTAGTCAGAATTTCTTTTGAAATGTCCAAGAATTAAACCAAGTAGGAAGTTTGGCTTGTTAGTATATTCCCTAAGGATCTGACAGAGAGAACATAGCAAACAATCCAACAGTTGTGAAACTTCCTTAAGGGGGTATACACAGCAGACCCAAAACTTGCTGTTTTAGACAACAGAGGGTTGAAATGGAGATGAAGAATTTCAACAAAATGACATACTAAAAATCATTTGTGATTCTACTGAGGGAAGCACAAAAGTGCCAGTATTACTTTGCAAGAATAAACACATGGAAATACGTACTCCATCGATGACAATAGCCTTTTACTTTTACCAGCCATCAAGGTGAAACCATACAAATTCCCTTCTTGTAGAGCCTGTGAGCCATGGAAAGTGCAATTTCACTATAATAAGAATTTTTTAAGTATTCCAGATACAGACTAGAGCAGCACATTTATTTAAATATTCACTTATGAAAGTCAAAATAATTTATTTTTAGGACTGTAAATGTCTGCTCAGACATCCTTTTGGCACACAGTTTCTGACTTAATCTTGAGGCATTCTTCTTTGATCTCTTTTACATCTCAAGGAAAAGACAGAAGAAAGAGGACAGTCATACTGCATAAGCTCTAGGCTAAAGCACTCCTCTAGCTTGGGGATGCCACATACAAACTGCCATTCCTGGCAGAAGCCATTTCACTGCGTTAGTGTCTATGAGAGCTGAAAAATACACCTATAGCTTATAAGCTCCGGTTGACAGTAATGACCCTCTATCTATGCAGGAATGTTGGGTTTGGTATTTTGGTTCACTGGTTCATTTTACTTACACATTAAACTGAATTTCCAAAGCACAGCAACACACAGTTCTCCCTCTGATCCAAATCTTGTTTCACAATTCCATTGCTACGCCAAAGGAAAGCTTTGACTGTGTTGTTCACAGTTCAATAAAATTGGCAGTTCACCTGAAAATTCCAAAGGTGTAACATTGACCCAAAACAATCCCTTCCAAATGTTTTAAGTGTTTGTAGGAGCCCAATTCACCAGCCTTTTTCAGTTGCTAAATCAGGAAACAGCTGCTAGTAGATGCTTGGAGCATTAGGCTTTACTTTGCTAATAAGAAATGACTGCAGCATCTCAGAAAATAGTCAAAGTCATTCTATAAATAGTGAAGGTTTCTGTTACAAAATGCATTTGCATATATTAAATCAAGATGCCACAGTTAAGGTAATAATTTCAGATGAATGTACAATAAAGAAAAAGTGATGAATAATCTCTACTGCACACAATTTTGGGAGAAGAATACGATTGAGACAAGGTAACATTTTCTTGTATTTGAGGATAGATTGTTATACTCTCACTGGTTTGATATAAATTACTTATAGTGGATATGATAGGGAAAACATACAAGTCTATTAATAAAATATACTGTCATAGTTTTTCTAAGCCTTTACTAAGTACATCACAATGTTTTCATAATTACAATCAGCTCAATAGCTGGTTGAGTGAGCAATGCAATTTAAATTACAAAATTAAAATGTTTGAACTATTTTCCTGCGGATTTAGAATGGCTCCTTGAAGGATCTAAAGTGCCAGTGGAGTGGCAGGATTCTCCATAGTCAGTGATTGTCTGCTGTTTGCAATCAGTCTCCAATTTGTCATACTGCTTCCAATAAAATATTAATGTAATCAGAAGAAATTATTTGCTTTCCAGCCCCACATTTGGTTTCAAGTCGATGTCATGCTTGCTATTGTTCTAAATGAGTACATGGTTCTCCAAGGAAGTAAGAGGTGGTGAGGGAGCAAAAGGTGACAATTTTAAAATGATACTTGAAGTAGCATTACAAAGTACTACACAGCATTACAAAGTACTGTGTGTTCCTCTGGCCTAGGCCACCATAGCCTGGAATTACCACCCCAGAGATCTCAGAAACTTCCTAGCAGAGAAAAGTATTTGAGACCACTATCACACTGTTGCTTTGGTCCAAACATCAGCAGTACTTTAATTAACAGCAGCATAGCTATAAACTATGAACATCAAAAACCTCTATTAAAAAAAGTTACTTTAACAACACAGTGGCACAATTAGTCACAATCAGTGGAGCTCTAGACTGCAAGTGATTAAAGCAGGTCTAGATAAAGAAGGCAAATTTGCCTAAAAATGTTTCCATTAAAAAGATTTGACCTTTTTACCCATTAAATCCAAACATTAATCTGGAGATGAAAATCAAGTTACAATTGAACTGAGGCAATTACATTTCAGTTTTGGTTGATGGTAAGCTCAGATTTCAAATCTAATAGTTATTTTGTGACCTCAGGCACCTCATCTAAAGTTCTTTCCATCTCTAAATGAAGATAATATTTTCCTGCCTTTGTAAAGAGCTTCAAAACCTTTGCTGATTTGTTACTGTTTATGTCTACACCCCTGAAAATGTAACTCAGCAAGATGGCTGTACTTGTACATCTGAGCCTGGGTGGTGTTGTGAACAAAATATTTACTTTATTCATACTCAGATAAATTTTGCTAGAAATATTGCATCAGATGACTTAATGACAGTTTGCTTGCTTGCTTGTTTTTCAAAATGAATCCTAAATAAGGCTCTGATCCTACCAAACTGTATGTGTTTGACTTTCTTCACAGAAATCTATCCACCTAAATCAATAAGATTGGTCAGAAACCTCACTTCAGGCTTATGTACACATCTGCACAGTCAGAGCTTAGGGGAGCATACAATATGAAAACAACCTTATTTAAACTAGGTAAAGTCAACAGGTCCTGCACCAACCTTACCTTAATGCCTTTGTCCTCACATATCCTGTCTTGTCACACTCTCTCTGAAGTCCCTGAATCCATGTCCTATTAACTTCAATGACAGATGAACTGCACTGTTTGTTCATTCATTGCAGATTGTGGCAATCACCTAAAGAGATCCTCAGTGCTGTCTGGTCTCTTTCCCTGTGCTTTTAAGGTATTCAACTTAATAAATAAGAAAAGGAACTAGAGTGCTGGCTGACAGCAGAGTTGATGGATTCAAATTGACAACAGTGAATATACTCTCTGACTTGAAATAAAAAGAAAGAATGGAAAGATATAACCATTAACAAAACGGCTCTCATTTAGCTTCTACCCTAACAAATTATCCAATTATCTCCCCCTACCTCAAGGTCTGTAAGCATTGCCCTGTTTCTGAGGGACAGCTATAACTTAATTACTGTACGTGAGTGGGGAAAGAAGATGGCATTTAGCAACAAAGTGTAGGGCATGGGAACACATCCAGATTTTGCTAAGCAGTATGACAGCACAGCCACTGGTATCAAGTATATTTGTGTAGCTGCAGGAATGTCATTAGAAGGCTCTCGGTGAGGTGCACTTCAGTGGAAGAAAGAGAAGTTGCTCATTCATTTCTTCTCGTGCAGGAGATGGTATGATTAAGAGCTCCAACAAGCCCGGGAATGAACTGTGCCAACTGACATATGGAGGCCCTTTTCCTTTTGACTTTTCTGCTTGCACAGTCCAGGCATTCCTTCCTGCTCACAGAAAATAACCAAAGTACCCTGCCAGAAAAAGGTGTCAGAGAGCCAGACTTCTTAAAGGTGCTAATTCTGTGAAGATTCAAATAGAGGAAAAGGAAATTTTCGCAAGTATCAAGCACCTAACTCTCACTGAAGCCAGAAAGCACAGCCCTGGTACCGAAGCCCAGAAACACCTGTGCGTGTTTTTGTGTCAGGCTGTACCTGCCTGAGATTGTTGCAGCCTGACCTCCACTGCGCAGCTCTGTGATACACTCTCATGCATTATCAAATTCCTCACTTGGGAACGATTTCTCTGTCCTAAACTGTGTACACGATTTTGAAAACGGGGGTGAGAAGGTGAGGAGTCAAAGTACTTGCAATATACCCTGCATCATCACTGTTTGCTTGATGTGGCAGAAGGCGGGTGGATTGGTACACAAGTACCAATCGTCTTCAGGAGCAAGCTATTTTTCCCACATCACTAACTCCTGAGAATGTGATAGAATATCCTCTCCTCTAAAGAAAGTGATTTTTCTTACTTATTCTTAAGCCTTTTGGGTCATATTTCTTATGCAGCAGCTAAAAAGTTCTGGGCTTTTTCAAAGTCTAAAGAAAGCCGGTAAATGTACATGACAGTCATGTGCACAGTCACCAGAAGCACCAGTATTTCTGTACTGTAGCTGAAATCAGCAATCATCAAGATCATGCTTTAAGTTTCCTCTGCAGGTCCCCAGGGAGAACATTGCCCACAGAGATGCAAAACTAAAAGTACAAAGCAATGGATTGTTTTCATCTTGTACGAAGGCCACAAACAGCATGCCTGCACTTGCAAAAAATAAATAAAAATTGATTTAACTATGACTCTGGGCTGTTACCAAGAATACTTTCAAAACTTCCAAGGTGTATTTGCAAGATTTCCTCTTTTGCTCTGCTGTGAGCAAAAAGCAATGTGAAGCAACTCAGTATCTGGCCGAGCCTCAGAATGAGAGAGCCAGGCATCTTCTCTGACAGGAGCTTCGATCATTTATACAGAAAGAGTGACGTGTAGGCAAAATCAGAAGTATTATCTAGGGAGAAAGTCCTAAACAGTGTCCGAGGCCTTTAGATAAACACGTAACTGAAGACAAGTCTGAAATAAAATTCACCTCTTCAATAAATAAATAAATAAATGAATAAAAACACCAGACTACAAAACATATGAAAGCTGTTATGGACATGTTTTCTTATTCAGTGACTTTTTGTTTGTTTCTTTCTTTCTTTGCTTAGCAATACTGACCTTTTGCAGGAAAGCAAGAAAATGATCTGTTTTTATGTTCCCTGATACAGCCAATGCACTGAGGTGTCTCACACAAGTGAAGGCAATGCTTATAAGTCAACCCAACAGAGATTCAGAAAAGTTTGGGGTTTGTCCTTTTTCTTTTTTTTTTTGACTTCTGACCTAGAGAGAAGCCCAACTCTAAAACTTCATTTTCCTGCTATTTTTCACAAGCTTGCAATGTGAACTGCTTGCAACCATATCTCAGTTCAGTAACTTGGAACAGATGCATTGGAGATTATTGATTTCATAAGCATCCTATGATACTATTTTAAATTTACTTTTGGGAAGCAATAGCATTGTGATTTTAAGTCTACAGGTTTGTCATGGGTTACACACCTTTTACTAATAAAAAGTCTGTTGTGATGTCAAAGTTAAAGTGAACTTAAGGTGAAGCAATATACATAGTCAGTGAAAGGATGTGACACAAATTTCTCTTTTTTCTGGTGTTGCTTGTTCAACAGGAAATCGAAGAGGTAGGGAACATGGGTACAGAATAAGGCTATGCTTTCTATTTCACAGGAAAATTTACTGGGTAACAAAGACACAACTTGAATTGCACAATGAAAATCAACTGGTACCTGAAACCCCTACATTTTCTTTCGTAGAGTCATTTAATTGAAAAACAACTCACCCGTGTTAACATGCTGTCCAAAGGTCTCTTTTGGCTGCACAGAAGAGCACTTAAGCAGGCAAAGTGACAATTATGTGGATTATGGTCAGATGAAGCATCCAAGTGCCTCATTTTGACATCTTGTTAAGATGTTCCTATCTGAAAGTTAAACCTGCAGCATTAAGTACTTTCAAGACTACATGAAGTAATGCTTTTGAGTCACAGAAGCTGTAGGAAAATGACTTGATGTTTTTCTTTATGAATTTAGAACACCATTCCTCCCCACTAGATCTGCCAGGAACCCACAGGAATATGGGGAGCATGCAAGGGTAAAAAGTAATAAGAAGAAAACCAAAAGAAAATCATTGTGTGCTTGCATTAATAAAAACTTTTTCTTTGGGGTTGGGTGCAGACTAAATTTCAGATATATGCCAGAGTAGTAGCAACTAAATAACAAGCATCTCTAAATCTACAGAAATTAGCATATCTCTAATTGAGTAGTAACATGTCTTAGCAAGCGAGAGCAAACTTGTCCTATGTAAACTGTCATCTGTGCTTGATTACCAGTCTCAGTGCTCGAGAGAGACATTTGTGTGACGTTTGTTCTCTCAACAATACTCTGCTCTCCAAACCATGGAAAGACGCCTCGTATCTCAGGGTCTGGAACATTGGGCTAATGGCATTGTCGTCTTCATGCTTTGCCTTGAACCCTGGCCTCACCGATATATGTCATACTTATCCAGCTGGCTTAGTTGAGTTGCTCTGAACTAATGGATCTGCTCATGGCCATTACCATTGTAGCATTTACTAGCTTAAAACGTCCAAAAAGGCTTTGATTACATTTGCATGTGACTGAGGTCTGGAAGAAAGAAAAGACTGAAAGAAGGAAAAAATAAGCACGAAATGAAAGGGAAAGAAAATGAAGATACATCAATAGATTGAAAACAATTCTCTGTTACAGAGAAAAAATATCCTGCATTACACATACACACACCCCAAACTAAATCTGAAAAAATGGTTAAATCTGAACCAGTATTGTGCATACAGCCTGGTGAAGAGCCCGGATCAAAAAAAGCAAAGAGAAGTGACAACATGAATATTGAGATAATGAATCAAGTAGAAACTACCCATCAGCATTATTTTGTATACTTTATGAAGTGACTGTTTTCATCACCAGAACATAACAGAACTAGGTGCAATTCACAAAAGACTATTCAGAAACACTTCTCCTAGGCAGAGAAGTTGAGAGATTGCCCACCTTAGAGAAAAAGCAAGCTGGAGGAGACATCACTTGAGTACATAAAATAACAGTGATACAGAGATAAAGGCAGGTCTTAAGATCTCCTTGTCACCTGTGTCCAACAGGAGACAAAAAGGACAGAAATTGAAAGATGGGAAACTCAAACCAAATTGTATTGTAATTATATGCAATTTAATCAGGAAAGTAATTTTCTCAACAGCAAGGTAAAACACAGCATTCAGCCAGATTTGAAACAGAAGGACAGGAAAACTGTGCAAGTCTAGAGAATATCTGACCATTTGCACTGATGGGCAGGGGCTGTTCAGCTCCAGCTCTTAGAGAAGAGGATTAAACCCAGAGTTGCAGGCAGGTAATACAGCATCCCTATCTATCGGCCTATTCATCTATTCTTCTCTAGCTAAATATAACCACACAAAAAGCCAGACCCACAGGTAAGCATATTCAATAAAGGCAAATCATATACATTTCATAAGTAAAGGACAATTTTAATTATCCATATTTGTGGAATGTATTTACTCTTTCAGACAGGGAAGAAAAATGCCTTCCAGTACTTCGCAATTGAATTTTCAAACTGTAAGCAATTCCTAAAGGGTAGTTTTTAATAGATACAGTTGAACTTTGCAACTTGTTTTTAATTGATTTATAGTCTTGTTTGTTTGTTTGTTTGTTTGTTTCCCTGTAGTGCAGATTTTTGAATTCTACTGTTTCAGAGAAAGGAAAGAAAGACTGGGATGGAACAGCACATTTTCAGGTATTTCCTTAGGCAGGGATAAGCAGCTGCGAGCCAGTGCATGCTTACTAACAGAATGGAGTCCTGAAATTTCTGCAGAAGGGAAAAAACCAGACAGCTTCATGTCCACACTCTCCGGCACACGCTTCTGAAGTCCCGTGCCAGGCATCCCCTGCAATCAGCATTCAGCGACATCTCATTTTGGACATGGAGTTGTTAGTGTTGGGGAGAATCGAATGGATGTTCTATTAATGTTTCTCAGGTGATGGATCATACGGTATAATTAAATATTATTAAATGTACTTACATTATCAAGTAATCTATGTATACTGGAAACCTAGGGAGTACACTGAACATTTAAAGGAATCGTTGAAGGGGAACCCTGGGAGGGAATAGGTACAACCTGACCTTGGATAAGGGCCTGGAGATGATGAAATGAGTTGAAGCAGAACCAAGGAGCGGAGGGAGCATGCGTCGAGTGAGAAAGGTGAAAGAGTTCAGCGGAGAGGAAGACTCCTTACTTCATCTGGACGACCACCTGGACGACCACCAGAGTGCGCCACGCATGTGCAAAGGGGAGGGGAGCTAATTAGAATGAAAAGCGAGGCTGATGTTGCAACCTGTAATGAATATGTATACCTGACGCAATATTGTATGTATAAATAATGGCTGGGAAGTAACGGGACTTGAAGCCAGATTTGGGCACCTGCCCCGGCTTCCAGCGCTGAATAAAGCACCTTCATATAATCACTTGGTGGTTATGTGGTTGCTACGCTAACATTTTGGCGACCCAGATGGGACAGCGTGGGCACTGCTGAGGCGGATCGTGTCTCGGTTTCGCTCCAGCCGGCACCGAGGGATTCTCGGGGAGCAGTCGACCACGACCGACCTCCGCTGCTCACGACGTACCACTGGAGTGGTAAGCAAAGGTGCTTTCAACTTTGGGTATTCGGTACCGATTTGGTTGGGAAAGCCTGCCGGTCAGACGCGGCGAAAGCCACGCTCGGTTGGGCAGGGAGCTCCCGGGGTAAGCCTAGGCGCCGTCCGTTAGACAGAGCGAAAGCTCTGCAGGTTCGGCATTGGTAATTGTATTGGTTTGTGCTGAAGGGTCAGCACCTGGTATTATTGGTATGTAGAAAGCGTGCTGCTGCTGCTCCGGCAGCTTTTGGGAAAGCACACTGCTGCTCCGGCAGCTTTTGGGAAAGCACACTGCTGCTCCGGCAGCTTCTGGAAAGTGTGCTGTTGCTGCTCCGGCAGCTTTCGGGAGAGTGTGTTGCTGCTCCGGCAGCTTTCGGGAGAGTGTGTTGCTGCTCCGGCAGCTTTCGGGAGAGTGTGTTGTTGCTCCAGCAGCTTTCGGGAGAGTGTGTTGTTGCTCCAGCAGCTTTCGGGAGAGTGTGTTGCTCCGGCAGCTTTCGGGAGAGTGTGTTGCTGCTCCGGCAGCTTTCGGGAGAGTGTGTTGCTGCAGCTTTCGGGAGAGTGTGTTGTTGCTCCAGCAGCTTTCGGGAGAGTGTGTTGCTGCAGCTTTCGGGAGAGTGTGTTGCTGCTCCGGCAGCTTTCGGGAGAGTGTGTTGCTGCTCCGGCAGCTTTCGGGAGAGTGTGTTGCTGCTCCGGCAGCTTTCGGAAGAGTGTGTTGCTGCTCCGGCAGCTTTTGGGTCCGTATCATAAGCTCAAAATGAAAAAGATTAAAGAAATTCTGGGAAAAGATGTACCTATCCCGCGGACATCCCCGCTGGGGTGTTTGCTAGCACACTGGAAAGAGGGAGGTTTTGGTCAAGAAATGCGGAAAGGAAAGCTGATTGATTATTGTAATATTTGGTGGCCACAGTATAAACTAGAGGACCAAGAAACTTGGCCTGAGAATGGAACATTGCAATATAATACAATTTTACAATAATGCTATTTTGTAAGTGGGAAGGAAAATATGATGAACTGCCGTATGTGGAATTATTCTTTTATTTGCGCCGAAAGCCTGAATGGCAGCATGCTTGTGGAATAATGGTGCTTGAAGTTTAAACTGAGGAACGTTGTTGTGCATGCACTAAGGAGGGACGCTGTATACAGCATCAGGCAATAGAGAATAATAAGTATTATGGGAAATAATATAATATAATAATATAATAATGTATATAATAATATAATAATGTATATAATAATATAATAATATAATATAATAATATAATAATGGAAATATTGATCTGGAAGTTGCGCCGTCGGCTCCGCCGGAAGAGCCAGGACAGGGAGGGAAAAGAGAAAAGGAAGATAGCAGTAGTGATGGAGAATCCCCGATTTTAGTCTCCCCGTGTCACATAGGACCCGGCAACAGCGAAGGGCAGGAGAAACTATAAATGAACAGGGAGGGAAAATAATCGCTCCCCTCAGGCAAGGAGTGGGGACAGAAGGACCGGTATATGTTAAGGTGCCTTTTTCAGCTGGGGATTTAATGATATGGAAGCAAGCAGCCGGCACCTACAGGGAAAACCTAGATAAAGTAGCTAGGATAATGAAAATGATAATTAAAACCCAAAATCCCGATTGGGATGATCTCCAGGTGATCCTGGATACTTTGATGGATTCAACAGAAAAGGACATGGTATTACGGGCAGCCAGAGAGAGAGCCCGAGAAGATATACGTAATGGATTAGTGCTTGGAAATCTAGATCAAAACTTCCCCACCGAGGATCCCCAATGGGATTATAACACAGGGGATGGAATAAGGAGGCTGAAGAGATATCAAGATTGGGTACAAATCGGGGTACAGAATGCCATGCCCCGGACCATAAATTGGTCAAAATTGTATAATGTCAGGCAAGAAAAAGCGGAATCACCTTCCGCCTTTTTAGAGAGATTGAAAGAAACTAAAGAGCCCCTGGTAAAAAATTCAAATAGGAAATAAGGAAGTAAAATTTTTAATTGATACAGGGGCCACATATTCAGTACTCAATAGATTAAGTGGTAAGATAGGGGAAAGGAAAACTACTATTGTAGGTGCCACCGGGAAGGAGGAAATACGGCCGTTCTTACAACCCTTTGATTTACAGTTTGGAGGTAAAGAAATTACGCATGAATTTTTATATGTACCAGAATGCCCTATTCCTCTTTTGGGACGGGATTTGCTAACTAAACTATAATGTTTGAAGATGGAGAATTGATTATGAGAATCCCGGAATCAAAAGTGGGACAAATATTAATGATTAAAGAGAAGGCTGTTCCTCATATCCCAAAAGAGGTAGAAAATGCAGTAATGCCTGCAATTTGGGAAACGGACGTGCCTGGAAAATCAAAAGTAGCCCAGCCAGTAAAAATTGAACTTAAGGAAGGGGCCCGACCGGTACGGATTAAACAGTACCCATTGAAGCTAGAAGCTAGGCTAGGAATAGTAAAGATTATAGATAAATTTCTTAGCTACCACATTCTGGAGGAATGCAAATCTGAATATAATACCCCAGTTTTCCCAGTAAAGAAACCTAATGGGGAATACAGGCTAGTGCAGGACCTTAGGGCAATAAACGAAATAAAAAAAGATATTCACCCAGTGGTGGCTAATCCTTATACATTGTTAACATCTGTAAAAGAAAATATAAGTGGTTTACTGTAATTGATTTAAAAGATGCCTTCTTCTGCATACCCATTGACAAGGATAGTAGAAAACTTTTTGCTTTTGAATGGGAAAATCCACGGAACGGACGAAAGATGCAACTAACCTGGACAAGGTTGCCTCAAGGATTCAAGAATAGCCCGACCCTCTTCAGCAGTCAACTAGCTAAAGAAATAGAAGACTGGATTAACCAAGGACAAATTCAGGTACCAAAGGATCGATACCTGCTGTTACAATATGTGGACGATATATTAATAGCTACCGAAGGAGAGTCAGAATGTATTCAGGTAACTGTTGATATTTTGAATCAATTGGGACTAAATGGGTATAAGGTTTCTAAACAAAAGGCACAAATCGCGTGCACAACAGTAATTTATTTGGGATGTGAAATTTCTCAAGGACAAAGAAAATTGGGAGTTAACCGAATACAAGCTATTTGTGAAATCCCCGAGCCGCGAAATCTGCACGAACTACGGGCTTTCCTAGGTATGGCCGGGTGGTGTAGACTGTGGGTAATAGACTATGGACTCATAGCAAAGCCCCTCTATGAAACCCAAAAGGCCTGTACATTTACCTGGGGAAAGCCACAACAAGAGGCCTTTAAGAAATTAAAAGAAGCCCTGATAAAGGCGCCTGCCTTGGGCTTGCCGGACTTATCAAAGGACTTTCAGCTGTTTGTGCATGAGAGACAACGATTGGCATTAGGAGTACTGACCCAGCGACTTGGGAGCTGGAAAAGACCTGTGGGGTATTTTTCTAAACAATTGGATGCGGTAAGCACCGGATGGCCCTCGTGTTTAAGGGCCGTGGCAGCCACAGTCCTTTTAATACAGGCAAAAGGGGGGCCATTGGCTATCGCCCAGCCGAATGAATCTTAAGAACTACTAACCTATTGAACCCAGCAGTGTTTCTAGGAACAACTACGGAGGAAGGAGACCTCAGTCACGATTGCGTGGAGATCATCGAATATACCTATGCCAGCAGAACAGACTTAAAGGATCAGCCTCTGGGGAGACCGGATTGGGAACTTTTCACGGATGGAAGCAGCTTTGTGGAAAATGGGACTCGTTATGCAGGATACACGGTAACTACATCAAAGGTAGTGATTGAGGCAAATTCCCTACCTCCGGGGACTTCAGCCCAACGAGCAGAAATAGTCGCCCTGACGCGGGCCCTGGAACTAAGCGAGGGTAAGAATGTGAATATTTGGACAGATTCAAAATATGCATTCGGGGTAGTCCACGTACATGGGGCATTATGGAAAGAAAGGGGAATGCTATCCTCATAAGGGACTAATATAAAATATCAGGAAGAAATATTGAAATTAATAACAGCTGTACAGAAACCCCAACAGGTGGCCATAATGCATTGTAAAGCTCATCAAGGAGGGATGTCAGAGATTGCAGAAGGTAACAGATTGGCAGATTTGACGGCCCGGAAGGTCGCGCGTGAAGTACGGAAAGTAATGGCTCTAATTCCATCGAAGGTAGGCCTCTCTTGTTTTAAATTACCTAAAGACCCAAAGTATTCAGCAGAAGATGAGAGACTTGCAAATTTGATGAAGGCCCGGAAGAATCCTGACGGATGGTATGTGACTACGACAGGACAACTCATAGTGCCTCCTATAATAATGCGAGAAATCTTACAAATAAAACATAATGAATGTCACTGGAGTGCAGCAGCAATGGTGACCTATTTGAAACGAGGTGTCATCTCGGTACACATGTTAACAATGGCAAAGTCAGTAATGTCAAAATGTGAGCTTTGCTTAAAGAATAACCCGGTAGCAAGGAAACATGCTGAGATGGGGAGAATTAGAGCTGGAATAGAGCCTGGAGATTACTGGCAAATAGATTTCGTGGAACTGCCTAAAGCAAGAGGTTATAAATACCTATTGGTAGGGGTTGATACTTTTTCAGGATGGCCGGAGGCCCTTCCCTGTCGCACCAACCAAGCAAAGGAAACGGTAAAATGGTTACTACAGGAAATAATCCCTAGATTTGGTGTACCATTGGGTATTTCTTCAGACAGGGGACCACATTTCATTGCCAATGTGGTTAAGGAGGTTAGTAGGTTACTGGGAATCACCCAGAACACCCTATCCCACTTACTCCACCCCCATCCTATAGTACTAGCGTTAACAAGCAGGCATAGAGGAATCAATAAGATAGTAG
Organism: Anser brachyrhynchus; assembly: GCF_964034855.1. NCBI lineage: Eukaryota > Metazoa > Chordata > Aves > Anseriformes > Anatidae > Anser > Anser brachyrhynchus. The sequence continues at coordinate 9,080,514 of NC_137696.1, read as the reverse complement.
ACTAACAAAGATGCGTTAAGATTATACTTACTAATCTCTATATCAAGTTATACTCACTAACCTCTACTAACCTGATTCAACCTAATAGTAATGAAAATACTTGCTCTTGGTATGAGTGAAGTATTTTCAAAGGGGGGAAATGTTAGTGTTGGGGAGAATCGAATGGATGTTCTATTAATGTTTCTCAGGTGATGGATCATACGGTATAATTAAATATTATTAAATGTACTTACATTATCAAGTAATCTATGTATACTGGAAACCTAGGGAGTACACTGAACATTTAAAGGAATCGTTGAAGGGGAACCCTGGGAGGGAATAGGTACAACCTGACCTTGGATAAGGGCCTGGAGATGATGAAATGAGTTGAAGCAGAACCAAGGAGCGGAGGGAGCATGCGTCGAGTGAGAAAGGTGAAAGAGTTCAGCGGAGAGGAAGACTCCTTACTTCATCTGGACGACCACCTGGACGACCACCAGAGTGCGCCACGCATGTGCAAAGGGGAGGGGAGCTAATTAGAATGAAAAGCGAGGCTGATGTTGCAACCTGTAATGAATATGTATACCTGACGCAATATTGTATGTATAAATAATGGCTGGGAAGTAACGGGACTTGAAGCCAGATTTGGGCACCTGCCCCGGCTTCCAGCGCTGAATAAAGCACCTTCATATAATCACTTGGTGGTTATGTGGTTGCTACGCTAACAGAGTGAGTGTACATTACGGGCCAGGAGAAGCAGAAACACTTTATTTCTGGGTATTTAGCAGTAAACTGGATGTAATATTTTTTCTCTGTGTAAGGCAGACATTACTTCGCAGTTGTGGCTTACTTTACTGTATTTTCCAGTTGTGCAGCATATGAATTACTTTTGAAATCAACTCAGACCAGCTTGGTTCAGCCAAAGTCAAATATTTATGCAAGTAATATGCAGACACTTACCTCTTGTTTTTCTCTGTCAAAATACCCAGTGCCCCTCTACTCTGATCCTCATTTCAGACACCATCTTTTTACTTTATTTATGTCAAGAGTTTTTTTCCATCTTCCCAATTGCTCCTGCCTCTATCTCTTATTCTACCCAAGTTATTTTGAAAATGTATTTCTACTTATACCAGAACAACAATTATCAAAGGTACAGTTATTCTATTCTCCCACATGCCTGGTGACAGGACGAGGGGGAATGGGCTAAAGTTGCACCAGGGGAGGTTTAGGTTGGATATTAGGAAGAACTTCTTTACCAAAAGGGTTGTTAGGCATTGGGATAGGCTGCCCAGGGAAGTGGTTCAGTCACCATCCCTGAAGGTCTTTAAAAGACATTTAGATTTTGAGCTTAGTGATATGGTTTAGTGGAGGGCTTGTTAGTGTTAGGTCAGAGGTTGGACTCAGTGATCTTGGAGGTCTCTTCCAACCTAGATGATCCTGTGATTCTGTGATTCCGTTACCGGAGCATTTCTCAGGTACTCCCAGTTGCTAATAGATTCCAGCTGCTCTCTCTCAAGACAAAGAAAATACCCCACACAGCTAACAATGAGAAGCTCTTGTGACTTTGTTTCAGTGAGTCTTCTCACTAACCTTGGTGTTAGCCTTTATTTAGAACTGAACTCAAGTAACCTTACATTATACTTCTAGACTGATTTTTTTTTTAACAACAGCTATACAAAATGTCCTTCTTCATCCCTAAAAGGCAGGGAGTTAGGAATGTTAAGGAATCAAAAAGATGAAAGAAAACTAGGTATCTGCAAATTGTCAAAAGAAAAAACAAAAAAGGCTGGTGATGATAAAATCTTTCTAAGGCTTATTGTACAGTGAGCGAGATTTCTGGAATTCTTCAAGAAGTAGCCATGTTACCTAAAAAGGATGAAAATGAAACAGCGTTGTTTTCTCCAAAAGCACACAGTTTGTCTAAGTAGCAGTGTATTTTGTCTTCAAACAAATCTGTAATCCCCTCTACCTTTGGCTGATTCTGTGAAGGCCATCAAAGGGATGGTGGTTTATGCAGGGGACTGCTACAAGTTTGTTGTGAAGCTTCTGACAGAAATACCAGAGAAAGAAAGAAAGTGAAGCTGCGCAGAGCCGCACATGTACTTTAAAACCTCCCAACCCCAATGTTCAGTTTCAAAGCAAACCCTAACGTTGGGCCAGGCCCTCCTCTGTGAAGCTAGCGAGGAAAAGGTAAACCACGACTTAATAAACCATTTCTGCAGAAGTCTGCCTCATGCGTCACAAGCATTAGGATCCCAAGGGGCTATCAGAACAGGGCTATATGTTTAAACATAAAGAGATATGTTGGACAGCTTATTAGATATGAAGTCAGAATCCCTTAGCTGGGCCTCACAAGAAGGGTTGTAATGGTCCGAAAATATATCCTGAAGTAAATTAAAGTTATTCATTTACCATCTCTTCCTGTTGCATCAAAATCAGTCAAAAAGAAATAGCAAAGGGTAGTGAGTGAAAGAAAACCATATTTCTAACTGATTTAAGCTATTAGCTCATAGTCCCTGCTCTTAAGGAGATGCCTTACTATGGCTGTGGACATAATTTCAATGAGAGTTCAGCAAGTATCGCCAAGGGAGCAGAAGAACCAACAGCTGATTCCGTCCTTGATTCAGTCTGGCCAAAAATAAAACAAAATGAAGCAAGCCAAAGTACTAAAATAAATGAGAGGCAACTCCTCCTGCTCAATATAGTTTCAGTGTTTTACCACCACAGTGAATCTGAACCTCAGTTTTCCCAGCCCTGCTGTCCAAAGCTTTCCATTACACACAAATAACAGATAACAATCAACCCAGGGTGCTTAAAATGACTGCACACAGCTGGTAAATCACTCTTTTTCTAACATATTCTTTATCAATTTTTGCCCTTAGTACATATTCGACCTGATGGTCAGACTACCCACTGACCCAGACTCATCAGGATGAGAGAAAACAGACCACTGTCAATCAAGGGCGCAGCTGGTTTGCTCCCTGCAAGTGATTCTGAAGGAACGGCTGAATCCGTCTACAAGTGCCTTTTCCCAAGAAATAACTGTGTGCTTGTTGTGCTCAAATAAATATATTTCACTGCCTGCGTGTAACTGCTGGTTTTACAGAGAGTCATGGAGATAAAAGATTAATTAAGGTGTTCCTGGCATACATTTCGGGAAACTTGAGCTTCCCAAAATAAAGACAGATGTTGTGGACTTCATTCCTTGCTCCCTTCTGTTTGCTCTTCCATTGGTTCTTACATTTCAAGGGGGCGAAGCTGTGCTCAGGACATTACAGTTCCTGCTTCAGAAATTGCAAATCATCAGCCCAGCTGTTTGCATATTGTTTATGACCTGCACCGAAGCACAAGGAATGGAAATGCCATATGAAGAAGCTGGCTGCAAAGATTTCTAGTCCAGATTTGTAAGCCCAATTGGTTTAGATAAGGTTAGGAAAAGCACCAGCATTTGACATTGCACAGAACTAAGACAAAAAATAAAAAAATGAATAGCTCCTTCCAAGTAGGGTTAAATAGGACAGGCATTACTAAACAATCATTCTATACTAATTTCTCTCCATATATACACTAATCTAGTTTTCCTCTGTTTGATTTAATTGAAAAAGGTCATCATATAATCTTCATAACCGTGCTTTATGGAATGGCAACAAAACAAAACACAATTAAACTCTGCTCCCCTGAAAGCAAAGCGAGTTCTGCCATTAATTTCAGTGTAACCATGATTTCACATTTGAGTCATTTTTCATTTGGGACATTTAGAGCTTACCAGCAGTTCTGGTTTCACTGCTCTCAACCTTTTCAGAGCTAGTTCATTTTATATCTACAGTAAGCTGATCAAAGCCAGCTCATTAATTGCTTTTTTACAAAACAATGCAAGACCCATTAATTTTGAAACTGAGCCTACATTATGAATGTTCTTGTGGTTTACACTAAAGATTGATCTGGTATCTATTTATTAGTGTAGTTTTATGTACTCTAACTAATGGCTCTTTAAGTCTTCAGACTAATGATTTCTTCACATGTTCTCATGGAGGAGTATTTGCCACTAACTTCACAGAAAACTGGGTTCATGAAATAAACGTGTATTACTCTGAGAGGAAAGAGAAAAATCAATGAGATTAAAACATCTGCATAATTTAAAGGTCTCCACTGATACGAAAATACATGCTTTATATGAATAGGCAAATGAATATGATTTCAGCAAAGAGATGAATTTCTAACATTTTTGGCTGCTTTATGAATCAGAAATGTATTAAATATTTTGAATCACACCCCATTTCTCTTATTTTTATTCTCAGACACTCTGGCATCACTCAGACCCAGTGAAAATTGCTCCCTAGCTGCTCAAGTGGGCAGACAGACAACTGGCGTTACTGGCAATATGAAGAGACGTGACCCTGAATATATAAGCTAAAAAGCACTGGTTCATTTACACCTCTATCACACCAGAATGATGGCATTTTATTCCTAATTTACAGAGATCAAGATGGCTATATCCAGGTGCTGATGATGGATCACTGTGAAGGTAGTATGTGATCTAATTGTTGTCACGTACAACGGTGTTTACTAATGTACAATTTTAAGAATTACTTATGTTCAGGCATTTTAACTCAAAACAGACAGTATATTGAACTTTTAGATGTAGGTACACCCAGCATATCAGCACCTATTTATTTTTAACTCAGTGTGTACTACAACCTAATCATATCGTTACACATTATAAATACATTGCTGTACATGATAAGCATGCTGTGGTATGTAAGAAAATTGGATTGCATATTTACCCTAATTATTTGATGAGACATCATTATACTAATTAACTATATAGATGATGATGAACTGTATTTTATTATTTATCTTTCCACTGAACTGTGCTTGCAATTGCAGAAACTTAGTAGCATTATAATGTAAGCTGAACTTTGAAACAAGAGAACAAAGACAATTCCAATATCATTTAGAAAAAGTACACTTGACTAGAAGTCATATAGAGAAAGGGACAGGGAGGATGTGCAATTTTGAACGGTTATGTAAATCAGTCATGAAAAATCATTCAGATGCCAAACCCCATGCCTTGCTTTGATGACACTCATATGTCACTGGATTGGCATTTTATAAATTCTATGAGGCAGAAAATACAAAAAAGGGAAGCTATGCAACTGCAGTGTCCTGAAATGGGCACTCTGAAGGCCTGTAGATGTTCCCACTCACCCACTACTGGCACAGTGAAGTTCTAAACATCCTTGCCATAAAAATCCTGTCCTCGCCCCCCTTGGATACAAAAACAACTTGCTTAGAAATCCATAGGAGGCCCAGTGCGACCCCAGGTCTGCAAGAAAAGGCAGTGTTCATGCAGCTCTGGAAGGCAGAACAGATGGGAGGCATGCTGCCATGCTACTGGAGTCATTTATCTTTCGAGGACGGCCTTGGTTGGGGCTGCAGTGAGGTGCTGCAAAAGCAACTTACTTGAGGAAGCTGGGCTTCCTCTAGTTGGACTATCTCTAAATATCTGAAGCCCAAACCCAAATGCAAATCTCTACCTGCCTTTCTACACGTGCTATTATACGAGAGCAGTGTCAAGCATTAATATTCATTGTTAAGAAAAAATAATTGAAATAGAATAATTTATTTCAAAAAACATCTTTCATCAGGGCAGAATCAACTGTGAGCACTGCTCATCAGGACCATTTACCCTACAGGTCATTTCCTATAAATAAGAAACATATGTAAATTGATATTTAATCGGAATCCTAGCAATGCTATTGGAATGCTGCTTTAGCCCCTATTTGTTTTTGCATCTAGAAACACTGCTGTCAAACCCTCCAGTTTGATAGTCACTAGTGGAATAAATATTTTGAAATTCTCTTTTCGTCCGCTGGTTAGATGGAAACAGAAGCAGGATGATGGCTATGCACAGCTCAGCTGCACTTGCAGTCTTCTGATCTTACACTTCGGTTCAGATTTTTGATCTTTGATTCCCACGTCTGTTTTCTTGCCTCACCGCTTGTTAACAGCAGTGCCTGGGACAGTTGTTCTCGCTGGAGGAATTCACCGAGACCTAATGCTGCCTCTCCATTTGCGCTTCCTATCCCTTGATCCTAACCCTTTCGCATCTCATGCTACACAGAGCATGGTGCCAGAACTGGCCTTCCAAAAACTGAAATGATTTAGCATAGCATACAAAATGTCACTGGTACAATTATATGTAAAATAGTAAAAATACACAAGCATGGAGAAATATCCATGGAAGAATACCACAGAAACCTTTTTTTCATATAAAAATAAGAAACTGTTGCATGCAGGGGAAGCACTAGGGGAGTTCCTGCTTCCAATTTTCTTTACTCTTATGAGGCAAGAATGCTTCACACAGGGCCTCTAAGTCTCTGCAAGGCACTCGTTAGAGCAGCTGGCCTGATGACAGAAAAAGGGAAGGCCTGAGGCATCTGGGATGAATTTTATGCCAGACACCATCATATGAGTGGCTTTGTGCCTCCCTGTTTCATTGTGTGTGCCTGTAACCTACTCTGGACTATAGCATCACAGATACAGCTTGAAAAAACAACAACAACAAAAAAGCCTACAGACATCAGATAGCTAGCTGTAAGTCATACATACATACATACAAATGCATGCAGGCATGCATGATGCCCAGTTATATATATTTAAGCAAAATATAATATTGGTTTTACAATGTACCTGTAATACCTTGAAAAACCATAGCCTGCTTAGAAGAAACTGGATAAACTAGATATTCACGTATTCGGGAAAAGGGAAATGCAGCACGGGCATTTGCTGCTTCCTTCACAGCCATTTCCTACTCTGTCATTTGCTCAAGAGGCAATCCTAAGGGGAAAAAACCAACAACACCGCCCTAAATATTTTTCAAAACATCTGCCAGTCCTCTATTTTGATGTATGTTCTCATGTTGACTGTGAATTTGAATGCCATTATGAAGCTGACTGCCCCCACAGAAATACACAGAAGAAGGTTCAGCAAAGTATTTGATGGTCCCTGCAAGGTTCAGGCCACAGCCAGCCCCAGAAGAAGGAGGATTCTCTGCACCGAGCACGCAGCTCCCTCTCATCCTCCCAGTGCCAGCAGTACTGCAAACCTGGCTAAGCTCAGTTACTACCATCTTCACCTGCTGCTCTGAAAGGTAAATTAAGCCTTTGGCAAATAGGTGTGAAAAGGAAGATGATAAAATAGGTATAATAACACTTAGAAAAATAAATGTGTGTGTAGCATTGCTTTTCTCCAGAGAAAAGCATGAGTGAGGGTGTTACACACATTTGCACTCCACCAACAGTCAGCAGAGAATTGCTTCTTCAAGTTTGAACAAAGGAACCAATACTTTTAAAGGAATCAAAAAAAGCTTGCAAGTCAGTAAGAAACTAATTTACTTATTATTTATTTTAATGCCCCCCAGTGAAAACTCACCCTTTTCGGTCTTAGTCTCACAAAGGAAAGACAAGCTGGCTTTCCTCTGTCAGTCCTTCAGCTTTTGGTGGCTGAAGGAGGAGGCAGAGAAAGAGAAACGGGAAGGGCCACGGGCAAGAGGAAGGCTGGATTTGGCCTATCCCTCTTTCAATGCGGCACCTGCCAGCCCAGCGCTGATCCCCGCCTCAGGCCGTGTTCTGCCTTCCCCGGGGTGGCAAGGATCCGCAGGGCTCGAGAGCCACTGGACAGCTGGGCAAGCAGCACCCCCCTGCTGCCCTGCGAAGCCCCGGCCTGCATACCTAAGGCCGAAGGATAATTACAATGCCATTTGAAAGACATACCCAAAACAAGATGGTATGAAAAAGGTGAGCCATTCTGAGGTCAGTTCCCATAAACAGCACTAATGATCTTCTGAATAATGAGTTAGGGAAGAGCAGCAGCTGGGGCAGGAAGACCAGGAGTTAGCGTGAACACAGCTAGTCTGGCTGCCAAATTAAAAACAACAAAAACAAATTAACCAGTACCTTAAAAGGGCAAGTACTGCTTAAATGGCAATGCCGATAGATTTTCATCTCAAAAGCTGTTTTGGATGTCTCTAATAACTGCCTTGCATAAAATAAATCTCACTCTGTTTTTTCACTGTTTAATGGCTGAAATATAATCATAAAGGTCCTGAAAATCTGAAAAAGCAATTCGTCTTGGCTTTTTCTAGGTCTTGTCAACTCTGGTAAACAACTGATCATATCCCATAAAGACCAGACAAAACGAACCACCAAGTCCAGCTTCTCAGGTCTTGTTCTGTGGCAAAGACAGACTTGCATAAATCCACCAGGATAAAGTGTGTGTGGAGGAACCTTTTTCATTTGTTTTCAATAAATATGGGTCTTTTGCCATTGCTGAGAATAAATCCTCTCTGGGATGAACCATGGACACTTTCACTATCTTCCCAAGAAAGACATCCTAAAAGTTAAGGACTAGGGCATGGAGTGGGGGTTAGGTTTAGTGTCTTCAACCTCCAGCTTGGGAAGGCATCTTTATTCAGGTTCAAACACATCTCAATATGTCATTTGCCTAACTGGGATTCTAGGACTGATGTCTGTTGGGCTGCACACTTTCAACACACACTGTGACCTGAAGTCATAAACATGCAGAAGAGCAGCGATGCTGAGTACAACCCTGCAGAATATCCCAGATAACTGCTGCTTAACAGCCATGTGCTGTTTTCCTGTTCCAGTCCAGAATTTCACAGGAATTATGTGAAAGACATTCACCTTTTATACTCAAGGAGATGCTGTTTTTTTTTTTAAAAGGGCAGAAAGTGTCCCCTTGGGTCCAGTGCTCCTCTGAAGTTAGCAATGCCAAAAAGATCTCACCCCGACGTCCAGAGCAGAGCCTAAACAAATCCTGGCACACATGCTGTTCGTCATGGGCTTCTGGGGTGTTTTACAGGCATGAAGTCTTCTCTCGGTGGGGAAGTCCAGGCATTTAGAAGCTAACAGACAAACTAAGATTAGAATTCATTAAGATTAGGTTAAAATTTCTATTTTGATAATCTTTTCCTTTTTTTTTTTTTTCTCCCATAAAACAGCACTGGCAGTCTAAGTTGGCAGAAGGCGTATATTTAGCATGAACTCTCCTTGGGACAAACTCTTACTTCATAGTTCAGGAGTGAAGGATCTTTAACTGAATTCCTTATAACCAGTGAGGCTGTGTCAGATGTCCAAAATGCCTCTTTGGACTTACTACTCTTTTCACAGCCTGGGCAGCTTGCACTGCATTTTGAATTGTGCAAGAACTCAAAAGTGAAGCCACAATGAGCCAGGTGACCCTGTAAAGCAGTAACACATTTTGTATCATAGGAAAAAAAATATACGCATTTGTTAGCAAAACTATCACCCAAAGACCTACTTCTCATTGAAGGAATTCACGCCTTTGCAAACTGGACTTCATCAGCATAAGCAAGTAGAAGTACAATTTGTCATTACAGCCCAAGAAAAAAGGAAAAGCCAAACATAAATTAAAAAGATACACTATTCCTTCTCCCTCACTTCTATATTGTAAGAAGAAATTAGAGGGCAGTAGCCTATAGCAAAGCCTTATCTCCTCTCATTTGTCAAAACTTTGAAAAGCTCAAGTTTTCAGATTTGCATTTTCTATTTCCAAATGCAAAAATGTATCCTCACAGTACGACCCCAACCCTGTGAGCTGTGTAAAAAGTTTCTTTAAATAGGGAAAGGTAAACTGAGCTGTTTTTGTCCGTTCATTTATTCAGCTCTTATCCCTTGAGGCTAAACTATACCATCTCTCTTCTGTGTGTGGCTCTGCTTCTCATTTTAGCAATTTGCTTATCTTCAGGCACTGTATTAAGCTTACTGTTGGAAATCTGGAATTTCAGAACTCAAAAGATGCACTGATTCATTATCCTTGATAGCTATCACACACTAATCCAAATCCTACCTCCCATCTGCTCGCAGGCTAGTCTAATGCTCCTTCATCACACCTTATCTACGTGAGTCCTATTTCTACCCTTACTGATGTCAAAAGACCTGTACCTGTGCTGCAGATAATGCCCCTTTTTCATTTAAATAAATGAAAAATAAGATGAGGTGGGGGATGTAGATGCAGAGAATTAAATTAGGGAGAGTAACTGTAAAGAGTTTGTGGCCTCCCTACCTGTACCTCAGGGTTTATGGGTGAGGTCTGAAGCTTCAGGAATTGTATGTGGAAGTGCAAAACGTTTGACACTCTCTTCCCTTTTGGAAGCAAGATACAAAGCACATTCGTCATATCCCATTATGAAAAGCACCTAATTCAGATGAAGTGATAGAATGCAAATTGTTTAAGTGGCTGCTGTCTCCCTGGGGTGCAGAAGTGGTGCTGCGGGGAGCTGATTACCGAGGTTTCTCCTACACAGCGCGTGGGAGAGCTCTGCTAAAGGGTGCCTCCCTGGCAGGTGTCGCACAGAGCTGACTTTTGAGCTAACATACATTATTCATGTCCCTTTTATCAGTCGTTACCCTTACTTTGTCCTCTGCTTGATTTTGGTTCCAGCTGCCAAATTCCCTGGTGTCTTTCAAGTATAGATGATAAAGTGATATTTGAGACACATTTGTAGTTATTTGACTTTTGCTAACAACTTCATCCATTTCAGCACTTTAATATTAATATTTCCTATGGTTAAATTACAGGAATTATTACGGTTGTTTTATCATCACAAAGAATACTCTAAATTCTTTCTGTTCCACTGGAGTTCTGAAATTATTTCGACATTTTTAAATCCCAAGAGTTATTTCTAAGATATGAGATACAATGGAAACGTTCGGTGGCTTCCTTCTGTCTTTTCTTTAGCTTTTCAGTTAGTGATAATATGCTTTACTAAGTAGTGCCCATTAGCTACATGTATATGCTATTGTAAAACATCTAAAGAGGGTACAATCTACTGTTATAATCCTATCAGAGCAAAAATGTTTGAGATTTCCTTTGCAAAATGCCTTATAAAACCTGTATCATAAGAATTTTCTACCAACAGCAGAGAGGCTTTAGGTCAACCCCCCCAAACTTTTAACCCCTTTTTAAAATATAGACACGCAAATTTACATTGCAATGCATAAAATGTAACCACAAATAAAACATTTTCTAGGCAACTACAGAGAGATCAGAACTGATTCCTCTTTGGACTTTCCCTGCCATAAACATAAGGGAATTCATTCAACATTGACAGAGCTGTGACACCTGTACTACCCGAGGACCTGTCCCCACAACTTTCCAAGTGAATCTTTGACCCATAGCTGTGTGTCAGCTGTAGTTAAACATACCACATTAACTGCTGCTGCTTCTAAAGATTTAATATGCCCAGAGAAAATACCCATGGTATCCATTCATCCTTCTGCTGCTTCCTAATCCCATTACAATTGCACTGCAATGTTGGAGTGGTTAATTGAGCAGTTACGGAGCATCAAGTACAGCAGAATGAATAGGAGATGGAGAGAGCCCAGGAGTGCTACGAAACAAAAACAGATTGAAGGAGACACTCTGAGCTGTTATGGTTAATTAAGATTCATAAATATTTCAAATTTGGACTGTGACTCCAGTTCTGAGGAAAAGATTATCCCCAAATTAAGGGCTTCAAATCCTGAGCATTTTATCCCACTGTCACATCTGGTTGAAAGGGTGCATCAGTCCAAAACATCTGCAGACAAGGCGAGGGGACAAGGACCAAGGCACAGAAAACTCAGCAGCGCAGATCTGCGCTCCCCAAGACACCAAGCCAGGAACTGCAGTCACCAGTCAGGCTGAATTATATTGCTTTCTGCACGCTGTCTCGGAGCTCCAGTGACAGGGTGGTGCTGGGAAAGCCTGACAAGGCCAAACAGCTGACAAGCACAGATCTCAAAGCAGAAGGTGGCAACTGGAGGTGTCAGGACAGATGAACACAAGAAAGAAGATCATGCCCAACTCAGTAAAGTGCTCTCAGGACAGAAGACTTGGGAGAACTTAGCCATGGCTGATTTTTGGCAATGAAGGAAAATAACGTGTGGAAACAAAGCCAGGGACTGCTCCTTTTTTGAGGGGCTCCTGACCCATTCAGTTTGTGTGGACTTTGCCAGGCTGTGCAGCAGCCATCGCCCGGCCAGATTCCACCAACTCTCCTGCTGGAGAACTGAATCTGTGGGGAGCAGAAAGGTGGGAGAAAGAGCAAATGAGACCTGGGAACTAAGAAAGTTCCTGGCATTAGCCACGATGGACAGCTTCCGCTTAGCAAGCAAACAAAATCAAAATGAAAATCAAAACCTTCTTACAGAAGAAAATATGAAATTAAATTATCTTGTTTCTTTCTTCAGTCTGCTGTCTACATTTCTCATATAACATTTGACACTTGGGCACTAGTGAATTTAGCAACTAGACTTCTCTGTTTATAGCTACAGCAGTCCAGTCTGGATATGTAAATAATACATCATAATACTGAAGCGGTTGCAGCATTTAATACAACAGCATCATAAAACACAACGCAATCCTCTTCTGTGCGATCAGTCAAGGGCAGGCAGGAAGGTGTTCAACAGCTACACAAAATGAGAATGTGTGACCACAGGCAGCACTGCCTAAGTAAATGAAACAGTCAAAAGTCACGTGCTGTGCCTGTTCCTGGAACAGCAGAGCTTCTTGTCAGGCACTTACTCTCCTGCTTTTGCTGGTGTTTATAGACTTGCCTGAGCAGTCACACATTTCTTTCAAGAAGATCATGGTGGGATCCAGCAACTAGGTGTTCCTTTGCCTTTGGCTCCCAGAGAGTCTGATGTTAGAGACATGCTCCTTACGCATATCAGGACCCTCACAAAAGGCAGCATTTTCTTTTTAAAATGAAAACATCAGAGCAAATTTTAGGAAAACTTTTACACCCTGTGAACCTTTAAACATCGAGATTTAAACATTGTATCTCTGCTTATCAGGAGACTGGCAGGATCTGCCCCATAGCTTAAGGTATGTCCCAGCTCTCATGATGGAGCTGGGCTGATGTGCAAGAAGGAATATGAGATTTATGGCTCTACAAGGAGTTTGCACAGAAGATAATACAGCTCTGTAGCCTGTAATAAACTCTACGGGGCCCAAGTACTCAACTGGGAGCATGGGGATGCAATGATTCTGACCTTTGCTCCCTCGTATGTTCATGAGCCAGTTCTGAAATCATTAGATATAAAGTGTTCTGAGAGCAGAGGCTCTAGGTCTTTGCCCTAAACACTCAATAACCGCCTGTTTGTCCCTCTTTTTTCTGTCCCAAAGTGAGTAAATCTCTCTCACTGCTTTCTAAAGGACGGCCAACTTCAGTGGGTTGATAGAAGTGACAACTTCTAAGAAAAGATCAGTATACTTCCCCCTAAAGTAAAAGGAAAATAAAAAATGAAACAAATTCATAAGTACAAAATAAAAAAACAAAAGCATGTAATTAGTCCTTACAGCAGGTATCGAACTCCAGCCCTTATGACAAGATCTGAAAATACTTGAAAGGACAAACAAATACTTGTAGCCACAGTTTTTCTTCTTAATACGCTGCTCAAAACGTTGCCTTTGCCAGAAACTCAAGGAACCAATGATAAGTGTAAAAAATGTCTCCTGTGTACATGCCAAAGAGTTTCTATCTGAACAGATGTCCTCCCTTTTCTATTATAAAGCAAACACGCTCTTGCATGACTCAATTAATGCACGAACATGATAAACCTACTGGAAACTACATAATTGTGTTTTTCCTTTCTTATATTATTACATATGCCAAATATATGATCATTTTGAATGCAACACTTTATTAATCAAAGATGAGGTGGTTGCCTTTCTCAAAGTCATTAAAATTTAATGTATCCAACTGCTGATCACCTAGCATTGTATCTTTGATGTTTTGTACTTTTCCTTACATATGACAATTAGTTAGCCATTTGCTTATGCTATTTCCCCAAGAAAGTTATGCATTAAGTTTTAAAGTAATAAAGATATGTGAGTGTATACATGAAAAGTTTCCTGCCTATGAGTGATCTTGCTTTGATGGATATATTAAATTAAGACATTTTTATGTTTACAGAGCTGTGCAGTCCAGAATTTCTCACATCACAGACATCCTCTTATCACTCTGGTAAAACGGTACCCACATAATACAGAGTGTACTTCAAACTCAACACGATACGGACACTAGGAGCAGTTACTGGCATCCTCTTCTCAACTGACTGAACAGCTCCAAAACATTCAAAGCTGTTATCAGGGCTACTAACCGGAAGTTTTCCTAACAGATATATACTCCAATTTCTCTCACAATATAAGGTATATTCAAAGAGCAGGTTTTAAAGGCATCTCAGGAATCTAAGTGCAAGTGCTCCAGTACCAAATACAGCTCTTAACTCCAGTATTGTGCAGTTCTGCCCAGACACTCTTCAGTAAAAATATCCGTTGTCGCCGCATCAGATAGATCCTAAAACTTCCCTGCAAAACTAATCTGAATTTTAAGACCAAAAAAAAGTGTTTTTTACCTTTTATTATTTATCCTAAGTTTTTTAAAAGGAAAGGCAGGAATACAAGCTTTTGTAAACCTGCCACATCTAAATAATGACCTCTGAAATCCCATTGACAACAAATTGAACAAGCAGGGGTGATCAGAATGTATGAAAGAGTTTTTTTTCAACCTGCCTCTTGTGCCAGATGATCAGTAGCATGGTATTAGCACAGATACATTGTATAACACCTGCAGTACCAAAAGGAGTAAGAGCAGTAATTACCTCCACAGCATCAGCGGCAGAGCTCCTTCTGCACATGCTCAAGAGGCAGATGCGCAGAGCTACGATGTGCTATTTCAACATAGCTGCTGTGCAAAGGAGCACAGCAATTTAAATTCTGCCAAATGCTCCGTTTTGAACAGTTAGTGATTTTCCACCATTGTTAAAGGCACCCTTATCCCTCTGTGACATACTTATGGAGCAACCAGCTCTTCTTTGGCTTGCAGCAATATTCAAAGCTGCACATACAGATGAGTCGTGTAGTTACAGAAAGTAAGGAGATGGGCAATGTCCCAGACACTATGATTAAAAGTCATCTTTCTACATCAACTTTGGACAAGAAGAGCTTTCAACCACACCGATGCAGAAACCCAGCTCTGAAAGAAAAACATAGTCATTCTTTTCCCATTTGTGTGGGTAGATTTTTTTTTCTTTTAAAATTATTAATACCTTGGTGAACATACTCTCTTCTTCAAAACTGCACTGTCTGGTTTAGAGTCTGCCTTAAAACTTAACCAGCTCTACGTGCTTGGGCAGAGCAGGCTTGGCCCAAGGAATTAGAGCATCCCTTCCAGAAGGACAAGTTAACTCAGACCGCTAAGGAAAATTATTGTCCAAAAGGCATTAAAATCGATACAATATTAGTTTACCCAACATAACCAAAAAGCCCTTGGGGAAAGCACCTGTACAGATACCAGGACACTGGCTGAAACAGTCAGATACAAACCAGATGACAGGTCTTGTTTTCTTCTTGTGCCATTCAAGATACTTCTTGTGCCCTTCAAGATATTTGGCAAAACAACTGTTATTGCTTCTGAAAGCTTGCTGAAGGTTGAGTTAAGAGGTAGCTACGGTTATTCTCAAATGCTGTTTTGCAATAATCCTATTTGCATCTAGACCTTGAATATGCATAGGCCTTAAATTAATTTGCTGTCCATGCAGTTGGGAGTTTCAGCCTTCATGTTTTAGGAGGCACGTGTCTCTGAATCACCTACCCAGGATGCCGTGTCTCGAGTCAACCTAAGTACGATACCATGTCCCATTCAACATCGAGCAACATCTACCAGGCACTACACAGTTCTGCATATAACATCTTTCTTTCTGAGTGAATGACACATCTGAATTAAGAATTTCTTCTGGAGTCAGAGACCGTAACGCAGATTTGAAAGGGACCTCCTGGGCTCAGGGGCTCAGTGTGCTGCTATCACAATCTCAGCACGTCATCCTTCTCCTAAGGGTAAATTAAAAATTACAAGGAACATCTTTAAATGCTAAAACGTTTTCTGAATATTAAATCATTTTACTATAAATTGTTTCTGAGATGATTATAAATATAAACATAAAATTCACCTTGTTAGTAACTGAGTGTTAAAAGCCAAGAATTCACAAGCAATTTAAGCTATTAAATAACTTGAAAGGTTCCCCTATTAAATATTGAAAATATTGGAAAACCCTTCCAAATTATAACATTGCAGACCTTGTTAATTAGGATGGTAGAAGTAACACCCTCTATTTCCAAATTATCCTACTTCCCCTTTTCAGGCTGTGTAATTTATTATGGAGTGAATGAATAATTCATAGCTACTCTGAAACCTTGGCCAAGATTGCACAAAATCATTTCTGAACAACACACTGAACTTTATGCCACTCCCCTGGCTTTGTGTTCAGTGCCCCAGCATCTATGTTTACTGGTTGGCACACTGCTCTCAAACCTGAAATCATCAGTATTTGCACAGGAACCCGACTCCACATTCAGCAAAGTAAGAATGTATAACACATGCCAAAAACCATGAACAAAACCACATGCTCCAAACTTTCAGAAGAAATTTCAGCTATTTTGTCAAAGATCTTAAAGCGTGTGAGAAAAATTATGGTAAAATTGGAAATCAGTGAAAGATGTTCATTTAGAGTTTGTTTTGTGTTTTATTAAATACGATGGTAACAGACATCTTGAAAAAAAAAAAGCTTTCATTTTCAGAAAAATAGCCACTGCCTGGAAAAAAAACAAAGAAACCCAACGCTCATACTCTGGCCACAGGAATGCACACACACCTGAATTTAGGAGCTTAGGAAAAATGGCCACGTCAAAGATACTCAACATTCCCCATACCTCAGTCTCTAATGTGGTCCAGAAGAAGAACAGAGAAAAGGTGAAAATCTGTTGAAGAATTTAACTCATTAATCATAATGACACCAACAGCACGAGTTCTAGAGAAATTTCTAGAGAAATCTCTAATACACCACACACTTCTGATTCCCCACTGGGTGAAGTAGGTTAGATATCAATAGAGGAACAAAGACAGAAGACTAAAGGAATACAGATTCATTGCAGACAGCGCTCTGAGATATGCAGGGTAGCTAATGTATATATCCACTGCTCTCTGTTTTTATTAATAACGTTTAACAGTCAGTGTGAACTAATTTTTCTCTTTTTCACACTCTAAAGCCCAGCAATAGAAGACTGTAGCCATAGTAACACTGATGCTGTTATTAGGGAGAACTGCTCACATCCACTCAAAAAGAAGCATTTTTAAATTGAAACATCAGCACTGAAATAGCAAGGGTGGGGGCAAGGTATTTGCTACTGTGTTGTAGAAGCAAATAGGTCCAAAAATAAATCAGACAGTTATGTCAAAGAGACAAAAAGGCAAAAGAAATCACCTGGGACATCCTAGCCCTGCTGTCATCATCAGTCCATCTTTCACTGATTTCAGAAGGGCCAGGACTTGGTCCACAGTTTATCCATGGAGAGTTTTTGAGCAGCTGCTACCATGACTGTGTCTCAGGATAAAAGCAGAAGTACACTATAAAAAAAAACACAACAAAACAAACAAAAAAAAAACCACCAAAAACATTTACAGCAATGCAAACTTCCTGTACCTCCATCTTGAATGTATTACAGGTAAGGGATCGGTGTCACAGTCTCGAAGGCGAGAACATCCTAAAGCCTTCGTTGCAGACAGCAGTAGCAGATCCAATGAGGAACTTTTTAAATCATTGAGTAAGAACAGCACGGGCGAAGATGAACAGAATTCCTCTCCCTCTGTGTAATCCCTTTGAAGGGCACTATCTCCACATTTGGCATGTCGGCCAGCCAACTTCATTTTTTCACTTCATCACTGCAGTCTTAACAGCACTATAACCCCAATTATATAATGACGGCAGCATTAGGCAGTTATTAGACACAGCATCCTCTACACTTCCTCAACATGACCACGTCCCATGGAGAAGCTGCAGAAGAGTGGCCCTGGAGACATGCTTAAGCTACAATTACTCACAAAATTTCTCACAACAGTCTCATAACTTAAGTGCTTTCTTAAACCAATGAAAGATCAGAACTGGCAGCAACGGGTAATGCTACCACCCGCAGAAAGCAGCTCAAGCTGGCGAGAGACGGAGGCACAGACTCATTTTGCAGCCTCCCATTGATGCCAGGGACCCAACGGGAGCAGGTCTGGGAGATGACCCATGCCTGACATGCCCCACGCAGCCATGGTCTGAGCCCTATTTTCCAGTGCCACCATTACCGACAGAACTGCTCACAGCTCCCATCCAAATTTAGCAAAGCTTTTTAATCAGCAAAGCCAAAATCAAATAGCAAAGCCCAGAACACCTGCAGTGATGCCCAGCATGGTACTGGCTTTTCCCTGCCTTTATTACAGTGTTCCCGAGAATATGCCCTGATTTCTTTTAAAACAGTTCCTTTGCATATTCCCTGCTGGGGCAAATGGTAGCACTATAAGTGTCTTGAAAAAGCATTTAATTTAGATTTAATAGGGCAGTAAAAATATCTATGGGTTCTAAAAGAACACTCACAGCAATTTAATGAGTACACAGGATAAATCTGGGCAAGCACTATCCCAGAAACACCACACAGTGCAGGCTTTGGAGTTCATTATCCTAGGAGATTTACTTGCTTACTTTACATTTGTGATTAAATTTGCAATAAAAGGTGCAACCCAGCTGAACCTCAAACCCCTGTTTTTCACCATGAGTTAGCAAACACAAAGGCAGAAAAAGCACCAGTGCTTCATCAACTCGTACTCACTGCGGGCCCTTACTGAATATAAGCCCCTAGAAGCTCATGTGCTGCTAACAGCCAAACTACTGCTTCTTGCTTGCCAAATTCACTTACAGTTGCTGCCTCATCGAGGATGCGCTTTAATCATCAGTCCAACCATGCAAAACCTACCAGGGTCTCTACTTCTCCCTCTCTACCTACCTACTCCACCCTTGGCCCTTTTGTTTCCTAACAGCATTCTTCTTTAACCTGTCAGCACTGATCATCCCTCTCTGTCTGTTCCTGACTTTGTTCACATTTTCAGCTCTCTTCAAACCCTGTTTTTGATCCTGCTACTTCTGGGCCTAATCCTGCAACTGCCCTGCATGCAGGGCTACAGCAAAGCCTGCCCTCTTCCCTGCAACAGTCCTGAGCGAACAGGAGCAGTCACAAAGCTCTTCCGTAGCTGTGCAGACAAAAGAAAAAAAGAAGTGCTTCTGGATAAACTGTCCCCAGCCTCAGTCACTGAAGGAAAAAGAATAGGTGGCACACTGCGAAAAGATGCCTTGGCAGTGGCAGACAGATGGCCTCATGGTTAAACTGCAACGGGCTGGGGCTTGGGGCTGGCTGCTGCTATTATCCATTTAGAGCCAGATGCTGCCACTTGTCCTGCACTGGATCCCGTTCTGGGCTGTAAGTACCTAACGGCCTCTTGTGCAGAAGACTCCTTGGTGACTTGCCCAAGAACTGTCTGTGACTGCTCTGCTTCTCTGCAAGCATGTTTGAGATTGCACTATTTAAGGTGGGAGCCTTTGGTGGGACTGCGCTCCTGCCTTCGCGTGACACGACAAAGCCCTCTGTCCTGTGGCTCCTTCCAGCAAGGCAGCAAGGGGCTGCCACCAACACCAGCCCGTGGCCAGCCAGGGCCCGCTCCTGCTTCGGGGCCACATAGGGGGCTGACGGCTCCTTTCTCTCTGCAACATCTTGAGAAATCTTCTTCAGCGCTGCCCACAGCCATCTGCAGGACCAGCTTGTCTTCTCTCATCTCCCTTGGAGTGGGGCACCGATGGGCACCTTATTAGGAGTGCACTTGAAGATACCTGTATTAAATGGTGCTTGCGGACACAGCTAATAAATGCTTCAAGGGCCTGATTAGGGAAGATGGGCTTTGAAACATACACCTTCGCCACTCGGCTGCTTTGTCTATGAAGTTCAATTAGCAGTACCTACTTCAGTGCAATTGGGGAAAGGAGCATTTATAATTCATTTATATCCTGCATTGTAAGGTATTGAGAGAAAAGGCACCCTAAGTGCACAGCACTACTATTAATAGCATGTTTTTGCATTGGCTCATAAATACCTGCCCTGCTTCTCCTCTCTCTTTACTTTTCCCCCATTTTCAGGGAAATTACCATATTTTAAAAAAACAAATGCTAATTGCATAAAACCTCAGGAAGGAAATATTCAAGCAACCTTTGAAAATATGATTTTTTTTATGATTGAGTATGTTTATTTCAGGCAGTAGTACATGTAAACTAGGAGAAAATGGGAATATAAAAATATATAGGATGTCTACGACATAATGGTTCCTTGCAGGAGTAGAAACAATAAATATTTAATAAAAATGCAAATATAAAGCCATCTGGGGTACAACTTCTGCCATAATTTCACAGGGAGGGACCAAGTGCAGCTGGGTTAACGTCCTGAACTTCCATCAAGAGCAGGGCCTTCAGCAATTCATTCCCTGACACCTAGAAAAGATCAAGCTGAATGATTCACGTTTTGGCAATCTTTGGCAGTCCACATTCATCATTCCAACCCAGGAGATGCAGTTGCTGCGTATTGTCCTAGCTGGTGTTACTTGACAAGCCCTCCTGACACACAAAATGCAACAGCAGGATGGGGCCTGCTCTCATCGGGCCGGATTCCCTCCCTGGCCCACGCGGGACAGGCAGGAAAGCATTTTTCTGCAGAAAGAGGAGCCTGGTGCAGGGCAGGGGACATAAGCAGGGACAGCATTCGTTTGTTAGTGCAGGCTCAGGCAGCAACAGGCGAGGAGCTGTGTGAGACAGTGGACGAAGGGACCTGAAGACTACTCATGGTATGTTTTATTTTCTTATCTCTTCGGTGTCTTTCAAGACAGGTGATCCAAATGAATGAGCTCTCGGTAAAAATTAAATACCAAACCCTATTTAACTGATCATATCATCGAGCAGCTAACAGGAAGCATAAATCATTTTACTATCTGCTTTCGTTGTGAACAAAGGCTTTTTCTAGACCTGTTGTTTAATTCAAAGAGATAGTTCAGGTGCAGAAATCTCACATGAAGCACTGGTTATGACTTGCACTGGGCTTGTGAATGATGCCTGGTCTTAGAGGCTGCAGGTATCACCTTTTAGAAATGAAGATTAATAGGATTTAATTTGGTAGGCAAAAACTAGAGCCATTAGCTTCTGGTCAGACCTGCTCATGAGCACAGACTTAAAATGAAAAGAGTGATTTAAACACAGCCGGCCGGGAGCACTGCAGGCTGCTTATCAGCACACCGACCGCTTGGCTGAGCCAGCGTCGTGGGGAGCGAAGGTGTGCAGGGTTCATCTGCATGCACAGAGCTGCTACAGGGCACGGTGAACCTGCTGCTTTGCTTTCTCCCCAGGAATGCCTGGAAAAAATCAGGGACAAAATTCAATCTCCAAAAATTTGTGGCACTGCAGCTCTGCCAGAGCGCTGTGGCTCTCCAAGTTATACTGTGGGTTATACTGTGTGGAAGCCTGGCACATTTATGTCTATCTCCCAAAACTCCAGCAGTACTACCTGAAATAAGGTAGCCATAAAGCAAAAGAAACCTGTATCAGGACTAATGATGCTTTCCTTATTTATCCTCAGATCATCCATTAGCAAAGGAAATAATAGGAAATGCCCAAATTTATGGCTGTGGCAACCTCCCAGGACAAAGGTGCTCTACAGTGGCAGTGAGACTGCCAGAGCCCAAACTGGTGTCAGCTTGTGAGATGTCACAGGAGGCAGAGATCTTGCCCTGATTCTTGCTGCTGAGACTTGGGCCTTTGTCGTACACGGTTTGCTCTGAAAAGTGATACAGACAACACAAGGTTTTTCTGTCTGTGCTTCGGAAAGAAAAGGTGACTTCTCTGATCACCAGCTCCTGAACCTCAGTCCAACAGCTGAAAGAAAGGCTGTGATGTTTCTGGATTTCACATCACTGACAGCAACACAATGCAGTGTCCTAGACTTTGCCTGATAGCCACGACATCTAACCTAGGCTTGGGAGACTGATGTCCTTGGAACTCTTCCAGTGGGAGAGCATCCGGCTGTCTGCAGTGAGGGAAGGGCTTCTCCAGGAGGTAACTCGGGCTCCGTTATCCCTTGCTCTGGGTCCGCTGCTGGCAGAGTATTCCTCTGGCACAGACTGTGGAGAGACAGTCCTGTGTCACAGCCTCCACACAACCAGTTTCCGCTTGGGAAGTGTGTTTCTGGCGGATTGCTTAAATGCCAGGGTCTGAACAACCCCAGAGGCTGCTCGTGCAATTTGAGTTTGCAGGGGCAGAAGGGGGAAACCACAGTGGTGTCTGAGAGTCTTGTTAGCACAGACTGAACCAGCATTAATGGGACCATAACAGCTGCAATGTCAAGCACCAAACATCTACAAAATCCTTTTGCAAGCATCCTGGGAAAATCACTGCTATCTTACTTATCTTCAGCGCTCAGTGACAAGTTCAACATAAACACCACCACTTCCTTCACCGTGTCAGATTTTAAAAGACATACAAGATGTCTTGTGCTGCTAGAACATGGAATGTCCCCATTCCTCTGTGGCCATACGTCATGCTTTGCCCTTTGAGCACATTCCCCTAAGAGGCTGTTTACAAGGGTTCTGAGCAGCAGCACAGCGCAGAACCAGACACCTTCCATTGGGGCAAAATACACTTAACGCCCTCTTGTTTCTCTGACACAGTGAAAGTCAGGACACCAGTCAAAAACAACCCCTTGCCACCTTCTGCTTCTCTTTTCTACTTCTGTTCTTCAGCCCTGCACGACGGCTTTGCTCCTCGTACAGCTGGAGGAAGGCAGATTCTCTGCGGGTTCCTGTGGTGCAGTGGTACTCAAGCCCACCTCTTCTCTTCCTGGGCATGCCGTAACCTAGACACAGCAGTAGGACAGCAGCCTACACAGCACGGGCAGGCACTCCTGCCAGCGGCAGTTTGCTGCCACTGCAATTCCTTTGTACCTCTTCAACAGTGCAGTGAAATAATAGTGCCACAAAGAGGTGTACTTGCATTTCAGCCCGCCTCTGTTGACATCCCAGCTTTGATAGCACAACAGCACATTTTAATGGTCTGTCATTAAATGTCAGCAGTTTGCTCTTCCTCTTGTTCATTGCCCAATACATAATAATATTTTCTTTTCATTGACTTCAATTTTAAATATTCTATCTAGGATTTGTTTTAAAAACTTTTATCTGCGAGTAGTTTCCCACAAGGCCAAACTTTTCTTTTGAGAAGGATTTGGTAACAAGTTGAGTGGGCTGGCTGATTCCCAACCAATTATTTATTCAGAGAAACTTCTTCTGTTTATGAGCAGACTGCAAAGTCCTCAGGTCTGTTTCTCACTCAGAATTATTCATGGGTTTTCTCAGTGACAGATAGTTGGTCTGCAAAATGTGTTTTTCACAATTTTTCACCCAGAGAAAGCTCAGTCACTCAGGGAACTGGGAACGTGACAATCCATACAACAAGAAATACAACACTGCATTGCACTTGTTATGGTGACACAACGCAATACACTGTCACGTAAAAATACCTAAGGATGCTCAGATCCTAGGAGAAATGTTGTTTGTTTTTTTTATTTACCTCTACCTGGACAACTTAGTATTTCCATAAAGGGATGTCAGTAGGTCTGCTTCTAGAACCAGCTGTGCTCAGGCCCCTTCAGGATCCTGCCCTCCTTTTAAGACGTCCAGCCTACTTTAAGGTGCTCAAATAGCTCGGCAGGGAACGAATTGTGCTTCGCAGACGTAACCTTTGTAACCAAAATGAAGAGACTGCCAAAAGGCAAGAAACCCAGCCAGAAGTGATCAGATGCTACCAGGCTCTCTGCAAACGAGCTACCAAGCAATATGCCTCCAGGGACGGGGGAGAAGAAAGCAAAACAGAGACGTGTATGTACTATAATGCACAATGAATCTGTATGTAGTACAAGACACTACAGATGGAGCATTTTCATCCATCTTGAGGACCATCTTGAGTCCTCATCAGCAACTTCAAGCTAAGAGCAGAGAGAACTAGGCAAGGAACACTGTGCTCTATTTTCCCAGAGTAAAAATGTCAAGTATTAGCATGAAATTGGACCAGAATACACATGTGGGTGACAAAAATCTTGATTAGTGCTGGCAGAAATTTTGGAATCAGTAATATGCTTTCATCTGGAGCCATAGGGATCAAAGAGGTTAAAATCAGAGGTTAGCACTTGACATTAGAAATGATACAACCTATTTGTTGCAGCTCACTGACTTTACTTCTAAAGGTATCTACAGATGGAGACATTTACTCGGCTAGGAAAAAGCAGCCTATACAGGCTGCATCCCATTCTCTTGAGCCTTGCCTAAATGAGAACTGCCTTTATTTCAGGGAAAGCAATTAAGACAAAATAGTGAAAATATTCTGAATACGAGCAGAAATGTTCACTTACTAGAAAATATATTATTAAGCACTGTAAACAGCTTATGCACAGATTATAACACGTGCAGACACACAGCTCCATAGTAGCTGGCAAGAAATAACAAACACAAATAGAAAAACACAGTGCACGTTTCTGATACGTTTAAAAACCAAGGATGTGTCAAAAGACCCACCCAATATGTGGTGCACATAATCTAAGATCTGCATAGATTAGATACTTATGCACCGATAACATGAACAGATCCTCCAAGTAACACACTACCAGCTAAAAAAACACCATGTGTTGGCATCTTCTTACCAATGCTCCCCGACGTCAGGAGACTGAGTAGTTAATATGCTATATTTTTAAACAATTTCTGTAAGTCTAATCTGTTTATATGCTGATATATGCTGACCTAAATTATTACCTTTTTTTTTTTCCCCTAAAATCTCTGTCATCAACTTGTTCTAGGACACTTCTTGTGTCTTTAGGTTTATACAGCTAATACCCAAACCCCAAGCCAAAAGATACCTGACACACATTTTTTGCCCGTGGAGGGTGATTAACTATCAAGGACAGAGCAGATTTCTTCTCCAGAGGCAGTCTCTGATTCAAGACTTGATGCTTTCTTCAGACACGTCATCTCACTAACCACAAATATGCAATACATGCTATTTTTCCATGAAAATATACACTGAGATCCCTGCCCCAGTGAAGCCCATTGGCAATCTGCCATATATGCCATCAAGGCAATGATTTTTCTCTTATTTTTATCATAAGCACACCTGAGTAGTGGTCATAAACCATATCATCCTTGATATGATGCCACTTAAGACAAATTTATCCTGCAAGTTTTTATTTGTCAAGAAAAAACATTTTGAGGGTTACTTCTTATAAACTGTTATTTCACCAAGCTATATATTTACACAGACATAATTTGCCAGTCCCTTTGTTCACTCAACAGCATCCAATTATCCCCTGAACTCCTTCACAGAACACTTAATTTCCCACTTTGGCAATTCCTGCTGTATTACAGCTAACCTTTCCGTTCAGGCTTTCCCTCCGATCTGTTAATAGCTCTGGCCTTTAGGAGCTGCAGAGCAGCTGGCAATTCCCACCGAGCCCTTACAGCATGGCTCTAGGGCCTTCCTCCCTCACCGCACACATCACCTTCCTCACCTGTTGTCTGCTACAGCCCTGTCTTTCCTAACGCAAGATATTTTCCCCCATTTTGACCACTATTTTCTCATCCAGGCAAGATATGATTGAGTCATATTTGTTGCTGCTTCATGCACTCCATCAACCTTTATATTTTCTTTCCTCCAAATTATAGGCTATAGCAATACATACCCTGTAACCATGCATTAACATTCAGTCTATTTTTACTTTGCATAAATACAAGCACTGACTTGGAATTACTCCTGCTTCAGCAACAGGGGAGGAGGGAGAAAGAGAACGATTCTGTGATTAATGTTGCCCCAGCTATGCTCCTCCAGAAGATGACTTCGGCCGCCACAGAATCGGGCCAATGCTGACTGCTTTTAAAACATCCCTGATTTTTTTTCCCTGTCCTTAATGCAACTGTAACTAGATGCAGGCTGATTTCCAAATATCTTAATTGAGTAAACCCTGAGAAAACAAGAAACACATCAGATTGATCACTATTTCAAGAACAAAAATAGAAAGCAGCCACCTGCACTAGGATAGGGGTCTTCCATCTCTTTGAGGTATCACTGGGTTTTGAAATTGCCCTTAACAAACATCTTTAAGTAGTAATCCACTTTTAAAAATCCTCTTTGAGTGTCCTCAGACTCTTTTTAAAATTTCTCTCTTAGGCCTCCCTAGTACACGGTACTTGTTTCAAACCAGCTGCCACGGAAGTAACGTAAAGCAACAGCCTATATGCTAAATGCGAGGGTACCCTCTAGTGGTGACAGTGCTGGATCTTCTCCACGGGACACAGTCCGCTGGAAGAGGGACCCAACAGGGCTCTTCTATGTTAAATGCAATCTAAAATGCCAGCATTTGCTCTTTATGCAGCGTTTTCATTTTCTTCTTGCACCCTTTTCATTGACCTTCTTCCCTGCTTGCTTCTTCTTCACCTCCTGATTTCTTTTTCATCCCCCAGCATCCACCCAGAAATCCAAACCCTAATTCTCCTTAAGCTTGACAGCACGTTTCACAAATCAGTGGTCATTTGGAAACATCAAGGTCTTTGGAGAGTGCCTTTAGGCCCAGCTGGAATCCTTTGGTATTCAACTCTGATGTCAGTTTTGCCAAAACATCTGCATTTTGTTCTATTTTCACCGGTGCAGATTAACTAATTAATTAGCAGGAGGAACACACACAAATCTGGCACAAGTGATCACTCCTCTGGCTGTGACAGCATACAAAACCTCAACATCCGCACTGCTCTCACTGACCTCAGCTCTGAAGAAAACCCACACGCAAACACGAGAGCTCATCAGCAACGAAGGATGCTCACTCATCGAGCACAGTGGCTTCTGTGCAGACAACAACAAAGCAAGCTGCTAGCTGTGAAGCTTTCAGCCCTGTGCTCGGGGCAGGTTGTAGGGCAGCAGTGTGGTGCTGGGGGCTCCTAATGCACAGAAAACACCACACTCAACTCTGTATTAGCCACAAAAAATGCCTAAGCTTCCCTAAAAATAACTTCCTGTGGCAGGTGGCAGTAGTCTGTCCCACTCATTCATCTTAGTTGGTAATTCAGTTATTATTATTAATATAATTAATTAAGCCCTGGTAGGATGGGTTTGTTTCTGTTCTCAGATGATTTGTGAAAATCTTGCAGCCTTCTTCAGGAAGATTCACACGTCCGTGCTTGTGTGCATGTATAGGAATATACAAGGACTGTCAGGCGCTATTTTTGCTCTCTGCCATCCCGCAATTTGTTGGCATTTAATCAAAGAATCAGATTTTATTCTACACGGTGCTACAGAATAGCAAGAGGTAGTGCACAGTCATCACAGACAAGACCGAACAGAGCCAAGGGAGGGAGAAATCCACTTCTGTTCTTTACCTAGTTCCACCTTTTCCTGCCAGTGAAAGAGCTCAACGATAATTTGACAGGGCTTCCTTGGGGCAATAAAGGCCAGACAAACCACACGCAAATCAAGATGGAAATCTCCTAGCTGGCATTGGTGTGCTCCCAGGAAAGGGCACTGCAGCGCAAAAGGAGAACACGGCAGTACATGGGAGAGCAAGAAGGACGCTTCTGTGACAAGCCTTCGCAGGCAGCACAACTTCAGGCTGCCCCTACACCTTGGATATGCCAAACCACATCACCTGGCAATCTTTGTTTTGTGAAGTTGCTCAGAAAATGTCCTGGGAACCATGACAGTCTGGGAATTTGCAGTCCTGCCAGCTGTCTCTTAGTGGTTTCATGCTTTTGCTGCCAATACAGGCTGTCAACAGAAAATATATTTGTTATTATCTAATGCTGGTTTTCAAGCCACTGAATGACTTGAGGTCAACTGAATGAATTATGAGGCCTGGTGTGAAGCTTCACTTTTCTTACTCAAAACTAACCAATAGAATATCTCAAGATATTCTGGTTACAGCAGCCACAGAAATGGACACTAGCTGTTGTCCCATAAAAAGCTGTGTAACGTAGGAGGCAGACTGTGATGGAGTCAGTTTAAATAACGTATTTGGTGTCAGTCGCCAGCAAGTTGCAAAGCCCCATAAGAACTGTGATTCCTTTTACTTCTGATAGCTTAGGAAAAACAAAGTTCAGAAGCTACTTGTGATTGGGGATACTGGAATAATTTGCCAGTGGCAAATCAGATATTGATGATATCAGTGCTTTAGTCTGATTTAAGCCTTCCAACTTCTGCTAGGGAAGGATCTGCTGATATTGTAAACACAATGACACTGATCTGTGTCTCAGCTGTGGACCAGCGGGAGCTCCCCGTTCCCGCAGCCCATCCGGCTCACCAGCTGCTCCGGGGGAACGGCTGCCGCCCCAGCGAGCACTGCCAGCATGCCCAAGGCTGGCGCGAGTGGGGACCTGCCCGACAGTGCTGTTCGATCCACGCCGGCTTCCTCATCTGTGCCAACGTTCAGTTACGACTTAGGCCTTGCTGGCACAACAACGTCCCCTTTGCTGACACCTCTGACGAACTCAGTCAATGAACTCAGACTTCACTTCTGATTATTTCCAGGTCCTCCGGCTTCTCTGGGACTATTTTCAATTTATGTAATTGTTAGTATTACGTGTTAGTCCTGGCAGTATAATATTCTTTCTTTTCTCAGTGCTTCATAGGTGTCTTTAAAATGCAGGGCAGAGGAGAAACACAGTCTGGATATCTATGTTCTTTTGTTTCAGGGCTCTTCTGGAAAACCTCCTTATTGCTGGTCTTTCATGACCATGTGCAGTGAGTAAAATGCAGCATCATTTTTAATATAACATCAATAAATATTTTAGCAGTAATTCCTTATTGCAAGCCTTAAAAAAATGAAGCTACGTCTATCACATCAGTTTTTAAGTAAAGTCCATAAGTAAATGCCTTTGATAACAAGGGTTTATGGTGCAAGCCAAGAAGATATTATTTATAAACAGAGATATGGAAATTATTTATTACTGTCACTGGAAAATGTTACACAACCCTTTTTGCATTCTTCGTACCATCTAAGAACAAGCACAATTTTCCTTTGCCTCCTACAAGGCAATCTCACGCGGTAGACGCGCTGAGTTATGAGCCCAAACAGACATCAATCACAGTGGAATTCCACCACTCTTGAGCTTAAAGGCGGGTAAGATGGTAAAAAGAGAGAAAAAAGAAACAGAGCATAAATGACAAATGTTATATAGGTAACATTAAAATTGCTAATACATATCTTGTTATAGCTCAACATCAGCAAGACTGGCAGAACCATCCTCTTTAAAAAAAATTGTTTATGCTTAATAATTCTCATTCATTAATGCTAAGGAGCTTGAAACCGTTCCCAGTACCCAGCACAGTGCTGTTGGCAAAGCAGCTTTCAATCCTGTGAAAATGTTCTATTTCTGTAAGGCAGCTTAATCAGTATTAATGCACTTCTTGTTCACTGAAAGGCAGTAATCACCAGAAAGACACTTGGTATTTATATGGAGCGATGTATGTAATTCCATCAGAAACACACTGCACTTCAGTATTCAGGATAACATAGCTAACGGCTTCCAAAAATTGCCCATTTCATACAAGTATCTGTCTTCTAGAGCCTTCTAACTAATCTGTACATGTCTGGGTTGAGTTTAAGGCAAAGCGTAAGGAGATCCTATTTTTATTATTAAATGAGTAAAAGCCCCACTTTTTCAGCAGAACGCTACCCACCAATACAGTTATTTCTCTCATTAAATGAAACGTTCAACTTAAGGAAACTCTCAGGTAAGACCTCATTTCTGTCAATTAAGGACAGGCACCCAGGTTCAAAGCCAGAAAAACCAACACCTCAGCACTCAGACTAACTTGAAACAGAATTTCAGCTCCTGTTAAGTCCCTGTGAAGCTAACGCTGTAAACCACACCTGAGAACAGAAGCAGTACGAGCTCATGTCTCTGCGGCAGAGCTGACAGAGTGCTGGTCCGGCCAGCCCTGCGCTACCACAGAACGTGGGCTTTGCATCACGCTCGTGGCATTTACACCTTGGCTCTCACCTATGCACCAGAACCCCCAGAAAGGAAAAGGACAATTTTGCACCAATCTGGGAAGGTTTTGAGATGATCCACGCAGCACCCAGATTGTCACCAGCGGCCAAGCAGGGCCAGGGACTCTGTGGACTATTCTGCACAGGAAGAAGTGGATGAAATGCTGAAATTTAGCAGGTAGTGCCTTTCTAGGGTCTGGGCAGAGATGTCTTCTCCTTCACACAATCACAGTTGGGTCTCTCAAAGCCTTTTTATTCTTTCCCCTCCAGAAACCAAGTGTTTCTTTCTAAAGCCAGCTACCACTGCCTCCCTGTTCTATGTACAGTTCTGCGACAAGGCTACCATGAAGTGTCAAGACATGAAGGAGTTTGCAAATCCCTTCCCAGTTCAAGAGGTTTCAAAGCTATTTTTTCACCTCCAAGGAAGAAGCCTGAATGGCACCTGCATGAGCAAAGTGGGAAGAGGGGATTCAGAGCAGAGAAGTACGCTTCAGCTTGCAAAAAACAGAAGAAAAAGAAACCATCTGCAAACCGCATGAAGGGCAGAGCCTGTGTGTGTAGAGTTCGCTAACTCCACCATTAGGACGTTCTCCTAGGAAAAGAATCTGTCTTCACTAGCAAGCTAGCACTGGATCAAGTCAACCAGCCCTTGCAGGTGGCATTGGAGCCTGTGCTCCCTGCCAGATGGCCAAGCAAGGCATGGGGCCAGCGAGAGCTCCCGCTGCTTTCAGCAGCCATGCAGTGCCCCAGGGAAACCCAGAGCGCTGTGACGGGGCACGCAGGTGCAGGGGGTACTTGTAGGAGGCAGCACCTGAATGTATCACGAACCAGTGCTTTGCATTGCTCGCACAAACATTGGGGGCAGAGACACATCCAGACTGGTACATCCATGTACCCCCAGACCACCAGAAAGCTAAGGACCTGATTTTGTGAGTTGTTTTTTTATTATTACTATTTTTATAGGCCAGCACAGAATGAAGTGTGAGGAGTTTGATAAATGCAAAGACCGTGGTGCCATGGTTACCAGTGACACTACACTCCTGGCTGAGCAAACCAGCAAGAATGATTTCTGTATAAACAGAATTACTCAATTATGTTAGCTGGGTGTCTATAAAATGTGATGCAATTGGATTTCACAGATGCAGGATGCGGTCTGTGTTTGCTCTGGCTGCATGCAGACTCTTCAATAAATACTCCTCCACTCCGCTCAGCAGTCACGCTGCTTTCTGTCCAGCCTCACCTCACACACCGGCTTTGCACTGACAGGCAGGCAAGGAACTGACACTGAGCTGGCGGCCATTGTGCCTTTGCTCCTGACTCCTCTCTGTATTGTTTCAGGCAAAATAAAATGTACCAAAATAGATTAATTTTCCCTCTCTAATGGAAAAATACGTATTTACCTTGAATGACATCATAAAGACCAATCAAAGCACTGGGATTCTGCAAAACAGGCTCATTTCTGTCTCAGAAACTAAAGCCATAGCATGATACTGGTTGCAGCTTATCTGGCTGCACTGTGAGCCAGAAGCAGAGCAAACTTCAAGGCTAAGGCAGGTTGCTGCGGATCCAAGTGCTGAGTACCTCCTAGGACTGGCATTTCACAGCCCTGTTCAGCACTCAGACAAGCTCAGTGAAACGTTTTTCCATTGGTTTGTAACGTGAAGCACGTCTCATCATCTTACTATGTCTCTCTTTTCACAACTGCAATGTGGGAATAACATTATAATCATCTTTCTCACAGAGGTCAGAGATCTGCTGGTAAGCAGCATGGTGATAGCCAGTTATTTCTACTTATGAGACACAAAGTTAAGTCTGAGGACAGCGATTTTGAATGCAAGCATGTGAAGGCTAACATTTTTTTCCAGAAGCAGGAGGAAGAGGAATTGGCCACATCCCTGCACCTCCCAGCTCAGCACTCTGTGCAGCTGCAGCTTGCGGAGGCAGGTGGTCAGCTTGGATGTTCAGGATTTCTCACGAATGTCACAAACGCAGGAATGAGAATCCCAGAGCCTGAACCATTCCTTGCCAGGGACAAAGGCTTCTTTCACCGAAAGTGGCAGTAATCACTGGAGCAATGGTCAAGAGACAAAAGGACACTGTCACAAATCCCCACAGGCTCCAAGGGCTCAGCAAGATCCCGCTGCGACCTGAGCACTTGCTCTTGTCTGGGATGCAGGGTGATATGAAGGGAGATTAAACCATTTGTGCTAACTTGAGCATTATGCAGCAGCATGAAGCACTGATTGAAGGCATAAATATAACTGAGATCAGCGTAACTTCCAGCCCCAGAGCAACGCGCTGATGTCTGACTCTGGCTCTCAGCCAAGATTTACAGCAGAGGGGCTGCGCCCTGTCCTGAAAAGGAGGTGGCTATCTACTGTGTGCGTGGGGTACAACCAGACTGCACGCACCTGGGAGCATCTGCAGGTCCACTGCGTGGCATCCACGGGAAACATCCGGTACAGAACTAGACTGGGGATAGCAGAAGGTGCATTGGACAGATCTGCTCGCTTTGTGTCAGAAGCACAACGGCTACATATCACACCCAAACAGCAGAACTGCTGCGAGGACTTACCGATGGTTGCTGTTATCTAGTACTCTAGTGACATGGATTTTATATTCATAAAATAAATCAAAAATGGGCCTTAATCCCTTCTTCATGCCAACATG
Source organism: Anser brachyrhynchus (assembly GCF_964034855.1). Taxonomy (NCBI): domain Eukaryota; kingdom Metazoa; phylum Chordata; class Aves; order Anseriformes; family Anatidae; genus Anser; species Anser brachyrhynchus. The sequence goes on along the minus strand of NC_137696.1, from coordinate 9,047,856 downwards.
GCATTGCAAGTTAGAGGAGCTACACCCATCAACAGCTTGTCACCAGCACAGTCAAGCAGAGGACTCCAAGACTCCTGGGTGACTTCATTGTCAAGTTTTTTTGCTGGCATGCTGAAATGGAAAGACAGTTCATATTTTATAGCTTTGTCTTCCCTTGTACACTGACAGAGGTCTAGAAGACTTAACCTTTACTAGAGGGATACTGCGGGGGTAGGAGTGAGGAAATAGCATTTAAATTTGGGAGAAAAAAACCACAAAACTTCGATGATAAATTGCAAGAGCTTTCTTCTTCTGAGTTTCTGCCTTAGGAAAGTAATCCTTGATGGTCTGAGACTAATCCAAATGGAGGCTAATCCAAATATAGCCGATAAGTATCACTCAGTAAGTTTTATAAATAGTGCTTTTTCATATCTCAATTCACATCTCTATGATCCTTATCCCTTAAAAGCCTTTGATCGATACTATGAAAGGAAACCTGTGGAATCCCCATCTTCTCCTGTTCTACTTTCAGCCACTTCACTGTCGGATCGCCACTGCGAACAACGCTTCCTAACCTTCAGAGGCTGGTCATGGATTCTGGAAACAGATAGGTTATGGTATCCCTCCCCCTGCCACTGATACACAGGATTTATGAGTACTTCAGAGATCCCTGACTTGAATTCTTTTGAGCAAATCAAGCAAAACATCTAAGCATGTGCACACACAAGAGCATAGACTAAATGGGGCTCACAGACTTAAACGCATTCCTGGATTTGATCCATGATTGATGAAAATGCTGTTGTAGGACTAGTACACAACAGCGCCCACAGAAAATTGAAAAGAGATATTATTTCATAATATTAGTTTGGTAACTCTAATGTTTTTGTAACTTTGCTCAAAAATTATCAGTATTTACTTATTTAGACTACTAAGAAAAAGTCTCACAAAAACTGTATGCAAAAGCTTATTAAAAGCAGAGTGCATTTCAAGATGGGCCATCTAAGAGTAGGTGGGTGTTACAGAACAGAGGTGCAGCCTGATATTGAAAAGATATTATATCAGGTGCTTTTCATTTAGCCACTTTCTCCAATCTCCTTCATGCTATTATGCTAGCTTCGCGGATGAAAACAAAACTATGATTAAACTATATCAAAACTGGAGAACGTTAATTCTCAGCTAAACAGGTTTGCTAGTTAAGGGACAGCCTACAGCCCTGCTTTTCATGATTCCTCAATCAGTTTTACCATTCAGCTTCATTAGTAGATATAAATACAACTTCTGCTTATTCCTTCCCTTCTCTTCCCTACAGTCGCAGCAAACACCTCTGTGTTCCCCTCATCCTGGGACAGCTGGATGGAGTAAATGTTAACAATTTATTCCATGATTTTTTGAGAAAACCATGTTTGTCACATTTTCTGAAGTTTTCTTTTGCCAATGACAGGTGAGGCAGCGTAAGCAAGAGGGGTAAGCTGGACCAGTACACCAGTAACGGTGTGCTGGTCCACCAGTAAGCTGAGGCATTGGGCAAACTTGTCACTGTACTCAGGTTGTTTTCTTTGACAGAAGTTGTAAGGAAGGTAGCCAGGGAAAGGTGCACATTTTGAGTCCCATGTCCTTCCAATACAACCCATACGCAAGACCTCTATGGGATTAGGCCCTTCAACTGAGATAAGGTCTCAAATGACTACCTAGAAACAATTTTAACCTAAAACATTAAGTCTGGAATATATTCACAGATTATGCTCTCGGGCTCAAAAATCACGGCTATTTTTTCCTCAAGTGTTTGCTCTGCCCTGTATTGCCTTCCTTTCCTGTCCCTGCTTCCCCAGCCCCAGCAAAGGCATGCTGAGTGCTCCCCGTTGGTACCTGCATAACAGCTGCCTCTGTCACAGCCACTGTGCTGCCCCCATCCCGTGGGCTAAGTCTTACAGAGCGCAGGAGGCTGGGTCAGAAGGCTGACCCAGCCACGAGACTGGGTGACCACATGCACGGGCAACACATACACAGGTGAAGGAGACCTTCCTGTGTTCATATTAAACGTTACCAACACCCGAAGTACACAACGACAGCAAGCAGTAAAGGCATTTTCTCTTTCTTAGGGCAGAGCACAGACAGCAAGGTCTGGAGCGTGAGGAGGGCATGTGCCTGCCCTTCAGCTCCAAGCTCAGAGGCCTTGGTAGCCCTGCTGGTGATTTCTGATGCAACCCGTACTGCAGAGAGCAGACAAGCACTTGGCATCTTCCTGACAAGTCAGAAACATGCAAGAAAAGGGATTACTAAGCGTGCCAAAAAAGACGGCTCAATCGAAAAATCCTCCTCTGACGAAGCAGGCAGCCTGTCATCAGGATTAGCACCCTGACCATGATGACTTTGGATGGTCCAAATGAGTCGAAAAACACTTCTTCACCTCATTTTTAGCATGCATCAAAAGAAGCTAATTTTAATACACTAAATACCTATTAACATGGACACATATAAAGAGGTGCCTATGGAAATGTATTTAGGAAAGTACACACAACGTTTTACTTTCTGAATGCTAAAACAGAATATGTGTATGCATATACAAATTCGTCCATATTTACAACCTTCTTGTTTTCCAACTATCCATCCAGGGAGAGCTACATATACTGCTTTATCCTTCATTCCACAGGTGAAGTGGTTTGTGTGCGTTTCTAAGCAACTTGTATTTGAAACAAATCTACCCTGTAATAGCATCCATCTCTCAGAAAAGGGCCATTGTAGCAACCAAGTTCAAGGTGTTGCTCTCTCCTAATGATGAAAGCAGTAATAATGGGGTTTTGATGTGTCAGTACTCCGATAGTCTCGTAGTAGAACATCAGGATGCAGGTAGAGAAAAATCATGACATAAAATTCTTAATAATCCAGCCAAATGTAACTGTTGAATTTTTAGAGAGTACAAGTAAATTTAAACCTACCTTACTGAGGTAGCAATTGTGTCACCTCTTCACATCTGCTTATTTTGGATATTTCTAATGCACTCACATGGTTGGACTTAGGTGCTAGACAGTAATTATATATAGGGCTGTGAGTGAGAAGAACAACATTTTCACAATCACTTCCAATGTACTGATTTCATTTTTACACTTTTTGCTGCTGCTTTTCTTTTTTTCTCCTTTGCACTTTTTATATCCACTGCCTTTTCCTGGTTGCAGATAGATTTTGGGGACTTGACAAAATATGTCAAAGATTTCCACAGTTTGACTTCGGGTGGTTACTCTGGAGATCTAGAATGATTTCTTCTGGGTCATAATTTTTTCCTGGACATCAGAGAGTTGTTCCTGTCTTTACTGAGGTTCATGGAAGCTCCCTGTTCCCCACCACACATCACTCTGAGTAAGTGTCATAGGAAAGCCCTGTTACCTTCATAAAACATCGTGACAAACCCCTACCTCCTCCCCCCTGGAAAATGCGGGAGAGGGAAGGAAGAAGTGCTACAAGTTCAGTATTGATTTTATTTACTCCTACTTTCCATCATCCTGATGCTTTTGAAATTGCTACTTCTTTCACTGGTTGTGTAAGGCAACATCTATAAGCTGTGCAACAAAACAGTGGCAGCATAAATGCTCAAAACCTTTAAACAGTTTAAGTGGGAAAAAAATCAGAGATTCTGTGAGACAGAGAATTAGAAATAAAAGCATTCAACTAGGCGTTGGTCTGAAGGCATTCTGGAGGTACTGAAACATTGCATAGCATATAGTCAATATTACAGAGATGAACAAGAGAGGCTGCATTTAATGATAGCTTTTCTCACTCATTTTACTGCAACTACAAAGCAAAAACTCCCGCTTGACAAAGCCAGGGCTGCACAAGAACACCTGCCTGAACTACAGAAACACTTATTACTCAAGAAGAAAAACTGAATGAAAGAAGGGAATTTTTTAGACTGGTAAAAATCAGAGTTTGAAAACAGCCACTCAGTTATGCAAGTTCTCCTGACTCCAAAGTTTAAGAGAACCTGGATAAGTAGCACTGCCTTTAATCCTCCCCTCTCCTCTCCCCAGCAGTAACATTTCGCACCTCTCACATACCGGTGTGGGAAGGAGATGGTTCATCACTGCTCCACCATTCCACGCGCTGGTGGAAAAAGTTCCAGTAATGGAAAATTAGGCTTTCTCTGGAAAAAGCATCTGCTTGCCATTTAAGAGGTCACCTTTCTTTGGGGAAAGAGGGACTGTTTGTTTCCACGGGATTTGCTGCATTTCTCTGTGGAAGCTGTTCCATCATCCCAATTCCCCACACTTCTGGCACCCTCTCTGTGGACTTTGCTCCAAAACCGCATCACAGCAGCTCACAGGGGAGGAAAACCACAGCGTGCTGTAGGGCTCACCACAATGGCAACTTGAGACATCCCAACTCCATCTCTGTTCTCAATTCCATTTCTATCCAAAATGTCACAGTTCTCCACAAAGAAAACAACACTGAAATAAACAACTGATTTTTTGAAAACAGAAGGCCAAGATTTACTCCTATAATGCTCAGGCACTGCGCAGGAAAAACAATAGCTGTGATGCTGCAGAGACTTCAGCTTGAATTTAGTTCCCACTGTCTTGACGTCTCTCCTGCCTCCAGTGGGTAAGCCTTTGGTTACGCTGATCTTCTTGTCTTCAGCACCAGCACATCAATGGCCTGCCCAAGGTCTCCCTGGCAAGATAGTGGGGGCAAGAGGAAGCAAAGGGACACATCCCCATCAGAGACCTGCTAATGGAAGTGTATTGGAGGGAAGGAACCACTGGAAAGTCATTTCAACTGAAGGGAATCTGTAGGTATAATAATCTCTACAGTAGATGGCACAGAGAAGTGAAATGAGGTTAACAAAAAAAAAAAAAAGGAAGTATGGGTTGCATACAGAATATTTATTTCAAATCAAATCTGATCCTCAAATGGAAACTTAAGTCTGTAAGTCTGGACAACAAGGTTTCGTATGTTTGCTCTCCAAATGGACCTATCAAACCTATTCACAGCTTCACTGGAATAGATAAGATCCCACAAAGCCGTCTTCCTTCTGTGGGCTGAACAGAAATAGTACACACAGGGGAACAAAAGATTTCTCTTTAAATTCCAAAATATTTCCCAGCTGCAATGTGGATTTTGTGGGTCAAAGTGAAGATTTGCAATAGCAGCTTTACATTTAGGTTTGCATCCAGCTGTTGTGTAACACAGCCATGACACAGGTAAATACAGTCCATTTTCACAGCCAGGTCATCTGAAACATGAAGCAGCTGAATGACTTGATCACAAAGCAAATCCATTGCAAGAGAATGAAATAGAAACTGAGTAATAAGGCTACTGTTATTTTTATTATTATAAGGAAGTTATTTAAGAAAATCATTGCAGCTTTCATATTTTTCCTGGTGGAACTCGGGAGGACCACTAAGTGGAAGGCCACCTGCACCACTCAAACAGAATTTTCAAAGCTGACTTGCAATGAGATTTTCTCTAGCTTTAAACTTAACTCTCTGTGAAAGAGAAAACCTAAAGAACATTTTCCTTGTTTAGACTTTAAAAACAAAACAAAACAAAATAATAAATCTATTTTACTTAACATTTTGGGATTCCAAGTGTATTTTCCTCTGAAGCTTTCACTAGGAAAAAAACTAATTCCTTGATGAGCTCTATGCCTCAATATTGTGTTACTCTGCATACGCACAATGAGAGCTATGGAATTAGGTCTGTAAGAAACACTTCATTGCTGGGTACTTAGCAGAGAGGCTCAAAATTCAGATCTACTGCCCAGTGGCATGTTTTGATAATTCAGTATCTATTTTCATCCCAAATCAAGACGAAAAAATGAAATATTCATGAATTCTGTAGAACAACAATACACTTAACAGTTTTTCTACAAAGAGAATTGACTTTTCAAATTCTCTTATAAGCTACTGTTACTGGGTTACGCCTTCTCCTGGAACTTTGTATGGGGACTAGCAGCCTTTATTTTCCCCTTTGAGATATTACACCCCTTAGGGTACCCCCCCTTCACCCTCTACAGTTACCCTGGTCTCCATGTCAGGGTGATGGGCATTTCCCAGTGCAACGTGTGTGCAGGGTGGGGATGTACAAACGACTGAGACGTTTGGGATTAGTTTAACACCACTTTTGCCTACGTCTTCTGGGCACTCTGCAGAGCAAAGCTTAGTGAGATGCTTTCAAGTGCCAGTTAGCAACAAAGCATACTGATTTGTTACTGGCCATTTTGTCACTTCTCCGATACCAGACATAATTCACGGAGACTGTGTTGCCACCAGCAATTTCACAGGAAATGCTGCTGGGGCCACATGACAGTGTCATCCTGTCCCTCTGACATTCTCCACATTATGGTTTGAATATGCATGTATATGTTAATTAAAGCCCTGCTCTGACTCAAACCCAGAGCGACTCCTTCATCCCGCAGCTATGAGGAGCAAGCTATGCATGCAAAGACAAAGGCCGTGTCCTCGCACCCACACCAGCAGCCTTTAAACACTGCACTCAAATTTGCATGTTGGGAATACCAATTTCAGCCAGAGAAAACGAGTTAAAAGGAGTCAAGGCTTTTCAGGAGTTTTTTTTATCCTGAGGGGACATCAGAGAATTAGGTGCACAATGAGCTTCACAACCTACAGGTGCACATCCTTAGCTAAGAAGCAGAATTAATGACTAGGATTAACAGTGCCAGGGGCAGCAATATAAATAAAGCAGGCATTTACATACATGGGGAAGTTCAACCATGCTAGAGTTTCTCATTATCAGAAAACAAGTGGTTACCTGTGATAACTATGCAGTAATAGCATATTGTCTTTACAGATGCTTTATATTAACAGCATATAACAATTCTTACAGCAGGGTCACTTTATAAACTATTTGAAAATGCACTGCAATTAAGAGCATATTAACAGATTCAGCATAAGAGAGTGGTAGGATATGCATAGGACAAACAAAATGGAAATCAGTCACTCCAAATTGATTGTGATCATATCTGGTCTCCATCGAGAGCCAGTAATTACCTGCATTTATCCCAGGGGCATTTGCATCATACACATCTGTTAACGTATAACTAGAGTGGAGTGTATGGCACCTCATGCTTAAATACATGAGTGACTGAAGAGAGGGAAAAAGAATCTTTTTCCTTGCTTGTTTAGGCAAGGTACTATTTACCAGCAAGTTAAAAGACCAGGGCACAGGCACTTCTGATTAGAGAGAGCTTTTTCACCATGAGGGGTCAAATACTGGGCCAGGGGTGCAGGGAAGCCGTAGTGCACCCTTCTCCAGACACTTTGCAGGTTTCTGCTGGACGAGGCCCTGAGCACCTGCCTAGCCAGACTCCTTACCTTTTGGGTTTGTTCTTTGAGGCTGAGCAATCATTGTTTTCTTCCTGGTAGATTGCCTTGAAGTTGCTCTGAATGCTTACCTAATGCAACTACAAATATCTCACAGGCTTCAGGAAAGCTGTATTTTATATAGACTACAAAATACTGTATTGGAAGCAAGAGAGGAGTTCAGAGAAAGGGAAAATGCATCATGCATATAGCAACATCATTTAAATCCAATTCTGATGCTTGCATTTATCTCCAGTGTTTTCTAACATAAATTAGATATTATTTTCCTTCTGCACAGCAATAAACAATAACAATCAGCAGCAACATCTGGGCTCTGCTTTTCTTAATAGCAATTTCATGCAGTTATAACGTAAAGTACAAGAACTGAAATTGGAAATGAAACAGAAATGATAATTTGGCACTTGAAACTTCACTACAGTGATGCAATTTTAAGTCATTTTAACTGTAGACCTCTGCTCTTAGGTTAGATTTTACAATAACTTTATTCATCAAGAGACGTTTTTTAGTCATCATCGCTCATGTTTTGGGGAGTGTAAACTTATTTTTCCTTTTCCTTTTTAGAGAAGCCTATGGAATTGAAGTCACTTCAAACCGAGATTCGCCTGTATTCAGAGTACCCCGCTCACTCTTCCCTGCAGCACATCATGATGAATAGAGGCACACAAGTTTCCTCTCAGATGAGGCACAGACTGACTTCCAGAGCTGCTGCTGTCTTTGCTGGGCCTTTGACATCATGTACTTGTTAGGAGGAAGCCCACCAGAAAGCATGACCAGGGATGGACGAGGCTAGGTACAGCACTGACATTTTACCTAGCATCGCTTTCCACTGATCTGACCAAGCTTTCAAAGGGCACGTGCTGAAAACCCTCAGGGGATGATTTACAACATCTGCCAATGACAAGCCACCACCCGTGAGTGTGCAGCAATGCCTGTGCAGCACTTCAAATAATACACTCCCGGGAATTCCCTTTCAGTAATAAAAATGCAACAGCAACCAAAACTCTAAGGGCACAGAGTATACCCCAGTCCCGCACCAACCTTATCATGGAGCTCTCTGGAAAGCCATACAGCAGCAGACGCTGGTTTGAAGATGCTTCATCTGATCCGTAACTTAGCTGCAAATGGAGCCGAGTGCATAGTAGTGCTTCAAGTATCCGTTGCAGAGTAACTTCTTTGCACATCAGTTTGTACAGCCGGTACCCCTGGGAACATGAACAAACCTCTTATTTCCTTCACCTCAGCACCGTTTTGTTCCACAAGGACTTCCAGGATTGTCCGCCTTTCTGCTTATATTAATGGTTTTGCCCCCCTTGGGCAGAAGGAAGGGTTCACAGTTATAAATAATTATTGTGTTACTTTTCCCCTTTAAATTCCACCTTAGCGCGTTATGAAAATACCCTCAAAATTAACAAAAATGATGCTGCTGGTTTGCAAAAGCCGCTGTCCAGCATTTACTCAGCACTGATTCACTGTCTCATCTGTCACTCCTGCCTCTTCAATCATACTTAGAGAAAAGCCTTGGGGTTTTATTGCTATTTGGTTCACCAGCCTCCTGCAGGAAGCCTTCTTTTTTCATTCCCTGGTAGCCCCTTGAAACTCCAGTCCTGGCCTCACAGTGGCTACAATAATACAGTTCATAATAATTCGGAAGCAAGCTCATTAGCTACAAATGTATGCAATGTTCATTAGCATTTACCACATAGCTGCAATTAGTAAATGTTTGCATTAGGTCTCCTATTTTGTTATTCCTTGTTTTGCCAGATTAACACATGATGCATTTCCTTCTGTCTTGTAGTTAGCCGTCTGAAACTTTTCAGCAGGGAATTACAATTTGCATTTCTTGACTTAATGTTCATTGTTTCAGCAGAAAAAAAAAAATCAAAACATTTAAGTCTCAAGATTTTTATATCCCTCAAAACCAAATAATCACCAGTGCAGGCTGATCCCAAAATCTTTGGAAAGATTCTCATGTACTTCCATGGGTCTGAAAAAATATTTTGTACATATTTGTAATATTTTTGTACAACACTGCTTTACCATTAATAGGAGATTTACTTTTGACTTCCAGTAACCAGAATTCCACTTTATATCTCCACCTGCTTAACAAATTTGAAACAATCCCCATCTGCCTTACACAAGTCAATTATTCCTGTTATTGCTGCTATCAGGCAACAGAAACAATATATTGGACTGACATTCATTTAGGATTATTTATCCAGCAACTTCACAGTGACACTGAAGGTATGACAAGTGCATAGGAAAATCACTAGGAGAAGAAGATATTATAAAATTACAGAGGTTATTTTCTGTAATTACTGAGTTCATCCAAACAGTTATACAATATTGGGGGCTTCAGGCTAAAAGGACAAATTTCAGCATGAGGTTTCAGACATGGCAAATGACTAAATTGAAAACTATGGGAAGCATAAAAAGCTGCCTAGAGTACACTTCAAAAATATTATTTGGAAAAATGATTTGTAGCAGAGAAATAAAAACAGAAAGGGACCAAAGAAACAAGGAAGTAAGCGGAGGGATTTACTGCATGTCATCACCCCGGCTGCACCGTTTCATCATGCAGGTGGCCACCTTCACAGGAGCAACACAGGAGCAGCTACATGGATGTAACTGCTGCTGGGAATCAAGAGTGACAACACTCAGCGTTTTGTCATGGGAAGAACAAATGGTGTTATCAGATCCACTTGCAAATTACACTGACTGATGGATTCATAAACACTGCCACTGCAACTGCAGATGGAAATTTCAGGAGCACTTTATTAACAAAATTTTACAGCTACATGCAAAACCAAATATGAGCATTGGAGCCACAGCTCTCACACTACTATCTAAACTCTAAATGAGAATTGTACCCCAAATGATGCCCATATGCTAGTTATTTACAAAAGGCTTTCAGGGAAAGGAGGTTAAGTAGTTTGATAGAGCTTGTCAGCATGTAATGCCTGTGGAGCAGACACAAAGTAAGTGCCTGCTGTACACATGGCTGGAGGCAAGGGGGAGAGAGAAATGGGGAGAGATAGGAAGGAAAAGTAGCAACAGGACTGCAGCTGATTCGCTCCCCATCTTCTTTCTTTTTTTTTTTTTTTAATGGGAAACCAGTTTAGTTTTACTGTTTGTCATTAAATGCCAGCCTCTGCCAAAAACTACCACAGAAGAGGTGATTAACTTTCAATAATTCCTCCAATAAAAGGCAAAAATGTCAATGCTTCAAACTCATAGACCTCCCTTACCTGATTTTTGGATACTTCCTCACTCCAAAACATGTAACTCCATCTTTAGAAAAAGTTACAGACATCCCAGAGTTGCTGTTTTACTGACTGACCCTAAACCTCCAACTACTTATTTCTGTCCCAGTCTATTATGGTATTCCTAGAAGAGCAGATGCAGGTGGGAAGCCAGCATGGCGCTTAACTCAAGATGGAATTACACCAGTTTAAAATCACCAAGGATCCCTTATATATGATACTAATTAAAAACAAAACACACAGAGTCAAAAGAAAAAACTTCAAATTCCACACCTGGCAACTGCAGAGAAACTCCTCTGACTCCCTAAAGATTTATTTTCAGCAGGTAGTCGTTTAATTTGTTGTACTTGTTGTTGTTTTCTGTTTCCACAAAGGAAATTCCCTCTGCATCTGCCACACAAAGTGACTCCTTCACTTTCAGGAACAGGAACCACATTTGATTCAGAAGCCTAAATTGTTGGTTAATTAACAGTTAGGTTTAGGAAATAAATCAAGTCCCTGAAGTGAATGTGAAGGTTACCGTGAATTAACAGCAGCATAAAAAAGACCACCACAAGGTTTCATCAATACCACTATGTGTCATATTGTCATGAAAATAAAACATACAGGAGAAGAATCCTATTTCCAGCTAAAAACAGACTATGTACGAAAGAAATAACTTCACTGGGTAAAAGCATAAAGCAGATGTGGCAATACTTTCAGGCAGCTCTGTAACAAGCAGGTACAGACCAGTTACTTTTTCTCCCCCAAACATGCACTGGAAGCTAAAATGCACCACCGTTTATTTATTTATTTGTTTGTTTACTTGTTTGTTTATTTATTTATTTTGCATTTGGTAAGATTCAAAGTATGCAACTGTTTAAAAAGAGCACTAATATCAACCACAAAGCAAGTTTTAGCCTTGGTACCTAGACCACTAATTTCCATAAACCCTCTCTGTTTAGCAGCAAATAAACACTGTTGATAGTTTTCAAGAATTCATATTACCAAGAGGTTTCCTCTGAACTGGCTGAGGAGGTGCAAGCAAAACAACTGTGAAAGGAGTAATCTCCTGTGTAAGTACCAGGGATGTGAGCAAAAGCCTTCCCAGGCAGCACCAGGATGCACTGCACAGGAGAGCCGGGGGAATCTGGCAGAGCTGGGACCTTGGAGTCACTCTGCCGCTCCTCCCCGCCCCAGCATCCCTCCCTCTTAGCCCAGCCAGCTCTTCCCACTAGCTCCTCACAACCAGAAAGCAGATGCTGATGGCTTTGTAGGTTTCACTTGCTCTGGCTTGTACTTGAACGAGGGTATCTACTGATTGACTGAATGCATTTTTCTCTTCATTTTTTCAAGACACCAATCCAAATACAGAAAAGGTCATTACTTGTTTAAAGATGCTAGTTAAAAGTTTCCATCCATTTTCATGCACAAGAACAATTAGCAGCGTACTGAGAAACTGATTTATTTTGTCAGCTCTTCTTCCACATTAAACTCTTGATAGATCTCTCCTGTATTAGGTCAAGTCTATTCAACAATATCTAATTGAACTACTTGTTTTGTAGTTCAGGCTTTTACCTGCAGGATATGAAAAGTTAAGAGGGCAGAAGCTGTCCTCCTCAAATGCATATGGCTACTGCCTACTGTCCACAGCAGCTATTTAATGAGTACAAATGGTGTCATCTCCAAGCTCTACGAGTTTTGTAGGCTCAAGACTTCGTTATTTAGAAACCATATAACAGAATATAGCCCTTGGATTTCCTATTCTTCTCTGAAAGTTTCAGCTATTTTTCCTTTTGATTAAAAACTTCCAGAACTAAAAGAATTATAGTTTATCAGGCAGAATCTACATGAGAGAGCTGTAACAGTATTATCATAAGCACTTACTATTTTTAAATTGCAGCACTCTTTTCCACTGCTTCATCCCTATACATCATCCCCATGACAGCTACCACACCAAGGTCTGTAATTCAGTAACTGCTTTCTCTCCCTACCCCTCTACACATTTTGTGATTGCAATGCATAGGAGGCTGTGTAAAACTAATGATGCTGTATTGTAAAAAATCCTCAAACTCACATTTCACTGTTGTGAAATTGATTCTTGTCCTGATTTGGCAGGTTCATTGGTGTTTCATGAAGTCAATGCTTTTGGACGAAACAATTATTTCCAATATTTATCATTTATTTTTTTGGATTTGTAGCTTGAAGAGAGTGAGCACTTTCTAACTAGCATGGTGACACCCTTTGTATATATCAGTGTACTTCAGCAGTGCATTGAAGCCCATTTGTTTTATCAGCTATTTCCTCTTTGTCCTCTTCTCTACAGTTTAATTTCATTCATAATTTCAGTAAGTTCAGTTATTTCCCCTTTTCAGGTCATTTAAAGGGATTTAAACCAGCAGAGATCGAAGTACCAATCCCCATGCAGAGCCACGCAGTTCTCACCCTCCTGCACCACTTTCCTCATAGATTATCAATGAGGGTAGGAGTTGGCCTGGGATGAGACCCATTATAGAAGCATGACCATCCAGGAGAGTGAAAATACTTGGATATCAGAGGTGATATGCACAACCCCAGCCCCAAGAAAAGAGCAAAGCCTTGGAAATAGATCAACGCAATGATTTTTGCCTAGGCAAGTTAATGATTTCACGCTCACTTGCTGATACAGGGCAGAGATGCACCAGTGAAATAAATACTATGATGCAGCATCAGCCTGCATCATTCAGACAACCAAGGCAGCCAGAGAGTTCCCTGCAGACTAACTCAGCCTGTTCAGGAGCTGAAAATGCAGCTATGCTGCCCGCAGCTTCTGAGCTGGCTCAATTACAGCCATGTGCTAATGCAGCTAATAGTGCTCCTGGCACCCAAACCAGCTTCCCCAGCTCCACCCTGCCTCACATACTCTCAGAAGACAACAGATTTCAGAAAACTCAGCTCAATCCCAGCCAAAGACACAGAACCTAACAGTAGCCCAACTCTGCGTGGGGCTGAGCAGATTCCAGCAAGGGGCTGCCTGCATCAGGAGTGGATAAAACCCAGCGGCAAGCAAGAGTGTGCAAGGCAGGATCCTGACCAAGACACAAAGCTGCTAAGGATATGAAAAAGACTAGTTTTTCTTTACAAGACCTTTTGATTTGCTAAAGGCAAGTTAGTATAAAATTATTCCGTATGTGTTAGTACTCCTCTAGGTAAGCAAGCTGCACCCACAGCCAACAGAAGATGTTCAGATTCTGTTCAGACAGCCTCAAAGGAAACCAGGTAACTGACCTGAGCTGACACTCTGACAGCCTGCTGTCACAAAATAGGAAAACCAACTGCAGCTGTACTCCATAATACAACGTGCAGTGTGTAATTGCGGATCTTGTTGGACATCACCAGAAAAATTGTGTGGGTAACAGCCTGCCATACTAAAGGAGTGTACACTTTTAAGATCCCCAACTTGTAACACTTCCCACAGTGAACTTAATTATTCTCATCTGTCCAAAATTCAGACAATAAACTGGATTCTAATGTGTTATGTATCAGCCTTCCAACTAGGTGCACTCAGGTGGTTAAAAAGAAATACTGACATGCTAACTCCAGCACAGCTGTAACTATTTAGATGACAGAAACTAACAGACAAAATCAAACATCAGTGTCACTTTGGCAGGCGGGAAGGCTATAAATAGACCAAACTCACCTGAAAAAGAGTCCAAGAAATGTCTACCATTGCTCACCGACAGATTTGCAAGCAAACTCTGAGGGAATCAAATGTACCCTGAGTGCTGAAGGCCCCTGGGGGCATGGAACACGCTGGAGGGTGCTGGGAAGCTGCAGAAGAAGCCTCCTTTAAGGACATTTGCCAAGCCTGATTCCCAAAATATTTGCAGTACAGCTGTCACAAGGGCTTTGGCAAATTCACCTGTGCTGGGTGCAGGTGTCCAGGCGTCTAGCTGTGGGGCTCAGTGAGGAGAGGCCCCGGCCGGTTCCAGTAGTTTCCAGCGGCCTCCTCACAGGGTGCAGCCTCTGGTGCACTGAGCAAGATGGCGTCTGGCAGTGAGGGAAATCTGTCCTTCTCCACAGTGTATTTTTTTACTTGTGGTACTAAAATAATATTTTATGTCTATATAGCTAGATTTTGAAAATAAAATTGGAAGGGCCCAGCACTTTAACACGTTTCCTGACAGACAGGTCAGACTTCGTGCTCCTGCACTGAATATTCACAAGCGGGACAAAAAGCATCTTTCTGTGTTTTAAGCTATCCCACAAAAGTTGTGTGGTGTTTTTTTTTCTTTTTTTTTTTTCCTCCTCTGGCTGAATAGTAAATTAGAGTTCCCCAGGAGCATTTACTGCTGAAGGATGCAGCCCCATTCCTGGTACAAGCTGGACCCCAACCCACAACACGTGTTGAGGGCTCTGCAGCTCAAGGCAACACCAAACAGTCCTCCATCACTTCTCCAGTCTGTCAGGCAGCTGTCCTCTTCTTTTAGGATGGGATGATCTACAAAGTTACAATGATGGCATAGATGCCAGCTCCCACTGTCACAGTGCTGACAGGCTGCAGCTGCCTGGTCAGCCCTGGTTTGCACCTCACCCATCTCTCTGTCTCTCTCATCTCATCTCTCACCTGCATCATTTCTCTCAGACCTCTGTCCATCTGTCTCCCCTCAGACTTGTTCTCATAAAATGCTCTACTCATTTCTGACTGCCGAAGTTAAAGACACTGGTATTGTCAGGAAAGTGACTACTTTCCACCCCCCACCTCACCCTCCGTACCTCCCTACCCCCCATTCTCTTCTTTTTCCATTCTGCATTGGCTAACGATGCCTACAGGGAAGAAAAAAAAAAGGCACTTTTTAAAGAAATTAGATAGGTATATGAATCTCCAAATCTCAACTTTTTTCCCCCTTGGTCAGCCTCATGTCAAGAAACCCTCTTTCCTATTAAAAATATTAATAAAAGCTTTCAAGAAGGTTAAGCTGCAACTATTAAATTCAACTATTTCAGAAGAAATTACATGAGACTAGAAAGACTTGCCTTCTGAGGGCAAAAATGAAAAGAAAAATGAAAGCATTCCTTTTGAGTTGATATGAACAAGAAACTTTTTATGTTTTATTCACTGAATCTGAAGAAAAGCCTCCTATTTATGGAAGATACTGCTCCATAGGGAAAACACATTTCCCAGGGATTTGGCAGGAAAACCTAACTAGTTGATATAGTTGAGTGAGACAAGATAGCTTGCCTGTTTTTGTCATCCTCACAGCAGTGGAGACTAGACCCCACTCACCTTGAAGTCCATCCTTTTCAAAACACGGCAATGTGACTGAGGACAACTGCTCAGGAAGGAGCCGAGCCTGAATTCAATAACCTATGAACTCAGATATGGAAAGAATTTGGTCAATTTTAAACGAGATATGTCAGAAACAAAGAAACAAAAATCCTAAGACCCCTTGCTACATTGACATGCTCTCTTTGGCTCATGTTCTGCAACAAGTCCTTTGGTAACACGGTCACATCTTGTTCAGCAGTATCAAGATATCATTTAGGATATCATTTAAGAAGTGCATTGTTTGTTCTGTTTTCCTTTCTGGTATAATACAAGCACAGCTCAGCTACCTGATTTTGCAAAAGCAATCCAAGTGCAGTAGTTTTAACACTAACATTCACTAGAAAACAGCCTCTTTGGCCTCAGCCAAAGCAGACCATTTTTTCTTCCTTTTCATAGCTTTCAGAAATAACATTATGCAGAAAAGTGATTATAGTTGTAATGATAAAAAATGAGGAAAAATGACAACAAATAATGTGGTATCTTTCCTGAGCACACCTAGGGCTTTGAAGCTTCAACATGAGAAGAAGGGTCTTTCTTATATCAGTGAGCTGTGTATGATAAGGTGTTTAAATAAAAAGAAGAAAATATCATCTGTCACTGCCTTAAGAGCAGTAAGATAAAATTATTATATAGGCTGCAAAAAGAAGCGCTCCTGAAAGAAACCATTACTGCAGAAATATTTTTTGGATGAATAGTGTTCATCAATAGTTTAAAGGAGAAAGGAAAAAAAAGCTCACATTTAAAAAAAAACACAACGTTTGAAATTAAGTATTTCAAATGCCTACTGAAATACCATTTATAAATTTGCTAGGATGAATTTAAAAAGAAAATACTTTTTTTTTTTTTAATTTTAGTTGGGAAGAAACAGCCCAAGGATGCTGCAGAAAGTGGGTCAGTACCCCAGACTTAAAAATCCAGCCCAAAACAAAAGCGGCCAGAACAGCAGTTTCATCTCCTACAGTTCCATTTCCTGTATAAAAGTAACTGAACTGCCATGTGGAGGGGGCATTCTCCTTCATCTTCTCCAATCCACCTCTGTAATATGTGATCAGGATGGACCTGGGAAGCCTGGGTACAAGCAGTGACTTGAGCTTAGAACAAAACAACTTGTTTTTCTGAACCTGCTGGGGGTGACCCAACCTATCCCATACAGCATCAATATCCATGAAATATCTACACTTGCTGAAAGAGACAAACATGACAGTGTACTCTTTAAAACTTTATTTAGCAGCTCATTGAAGCACTGATCCTGCAAACAGTATATTAAAGCAGGAGTCTCATCACAAGCTTAAGGAGAATACAACAGGAAGCAATTTTAGGAACTTATATATGATTAAGCTGCTATATGTTTTTCCTTTCCCCTGTTGCATGGGTGATGCACAGAACATACAACTTACACAGGAACACTGATAGTGGTTCTTTTTTATGGAATATAAATCAACATAAAATCTATGTAGAAAATTTAGGGCCAAAAGACATGCTTATATGAATTACAAGGTTTATGATCAAGTAATATGAGCACCCTTGATTTGATCTTTGCACGTTTTATGAACAGAAGTAAAGCTGCTATTTTGCCCCTTTTGCACTGCTGCAGGTGCACTACCTTTCCTTTACTGCTCAGGGCTGAGATTTTGGGCAATATGGAACAGAGAATCAGACCAAAGCATCCACCAAAGCTGTGAGATGTCTATATGAAATCTGAACGTGTATGGAGAAATGGCATGGAGAACTTTATTCAGCTTTCTGAATGCTCTGTCCTCTGATCATGATTCTTTTTTCAGGTTTAGGAAGTGATGCTGTGTTGTCTGATTAAGTTCCCATTTTTTTCCTTATGTTTGCTACAAATTATTCCTTCCCAAAAGGAGTAAGAGGGAGAAGAATTTATGTTACAAATTTATTTTTCAGCAGCTGGAAAACCTTTCTTGCTTTAAGTCCTTTCAGTGGAGAAACCCTTGAAGTTATTTTTTTGTAAACATTTCCAAGAATATTCTGTTAAGTTGAAGTCAAAAAGGAAAGATATGAGCCCAAACAGTGAACAGTGAATGCGCAAATCTTATATTAATCACTAACCACTTTTAATCAGTTCTGCCTTGGCAAAAACACACCTGCACGCACCAAGCAGCCTCTCTCCACCAGTGCACCATCCTGTGGTGCAGCAAAAAGCATCCCACTTTCTCAAAGAGGAGGAAAATTACTGGATGTCTTGAACATCAACATTATCAAAGGGATCCGCAGAAATACTCATTTTATGTTCTTTCCACTTACATATTTTTCTCAGGAGGCAATATATAACTCTCAGACAGGATTTCATCTAAATTTGCAGACAGCATTTATATTTGTCTAGCTTGTTAATGCGAATATCATTAGAAGAAATGTAGTAATGCTTTGTCATCATCCTGACAAATCCTAAGGGAATGTAAACGTCTTGCAGACAAAATCATTTCAGATCAAACCTATGTGAGGTCACTAAAGAAATCTGGCTGAACACTCAGGCTCGCAGCGTCACCAAACGTGTAGCAGCTCTATGATGAATGGCAGCATAGCACTCCTTGGCAAACGTGCAAAGACCTGAGCCCTATCCTGACAACTTGTCTTTTCCATGAAAGCTGCCAAAACCAAAATGTTGTCACTGGAGAAGATTTCTAGGATTTGGTCACAAGTCAGCAAGGCTTTTGTCTGTCTTGTTCTGCTGCTTAACATAGACCAGCAGAGAAAGACGGCAAGCATCAAGGGTTGTGCTGCTTCTTTGCCTTTCTCAGCATGCTCTCCTTGTGCTGTAAAGTTTCTACAGTATTGGAGATCTGAATTCACATACAGAGCCTGATGTGATGCTCATGGTCCCCACAGATGTCATTAAGAGGACAAAAATAAAACAAAGCCTGAGAAATGCCTGTGCAGCAGCAAACGCTGCTCTGTCACTACCTGTATTGCCTTTCAAGAGTAACAGGCACCTCTGTCACCTCCATCCCAACAGGTTACACAAGGCTGGCTAATAACATGGGATAGAAACATTTTTTAAGTTGTTTCACATTTTACCTGATATTAAGAATCAGCTTCCTAAGATGCGTTCATTATTTGCTTATCCAGACAACCTCCCTGAAGTTTAACATGAGTGAGCAAAGGAAAGCAAGTCAAAGGAAAAAAGAAAAAATCCTACCCACAACCCACGATTACATATTTAGTTTGCCCTCTGTCATTTCTATTTAAAATCAGGCTGTGTTCGTTTTAACAGCCATGGTGAAAAGTCCTGAAGTAGGACTGGAGTGGAAGACTCAAGAGCTGCATGGACTGTCCAAACCTACAGGTGCTGCTGCACTTGAGGGAGTCCCTAAGAAAAGCTCTATCACCAGCACCAACTACTTTCCTCTAGCAATAGGAGGCACAAAATTAGGCAGAAAAATAGGGGTTCTCAGTGGGTTCCTTCTGGAGGAAGGCCTTTTGGGTTTCCTGGTCCCCACTTGTGAGAACTGAACTGCAGAAGGACTGTGAACCTGCTTTCCAGGCTGAGGATGAAGGGGAAAACCACCATCTGCATCTAAACAGTTCTGTTTTCCCAGCTACAGAGAGGTTTAAGGAATTTAGAGGAAAACCAACCAACCAAACTCTGTTGTCTCATCAATAAATGCAAAGGTTTTTATTTCAGGAAAAATAAGTTGTTTTGTTAGCAACAGCAAATCACCTACACTGCTACATTTAGCGCCAACGGAGATCACAGCTGGCAACAATAGGTTTTACAGGACCTTCTTACAGATTGACACCAGGTATCAAAAAGGCTCTCAGCTACTAAACCCAAACTAATGATTTCATTCATGTCAAGACTCCCTTTCAGCACGGGGTCACTCACAAATTTCCTTCCTGATAACATTTATGAGTCAGAGTAACCTGCACTCCCCCGTGCTGCCCTGATCTCACACACAAGGCCAGGCTTTAAGATGTTACATGCAAGACAAATTGCAGTTTGTCGGTAATATTTTGCCTCGTCTACCCCTTTATTCAACCTGCTATCTTCCCACACATTTCCTTGTTTATCCTCAATTTTCTGTAAAAATCAAACTTCAGGTTTCTCTCTTCCTAGGACTCTGCGACACCTGGAACTGCCCTAAGTGGAAGTATTACTTCAAGAAAGAAACTGTCACTGATTTTAATCAGTGCTCCAGGAGGATTTCAGGCACTCTGTGATAATCCCAAGTTGTAGAGAATGCAATGAGCAATGCACTCGTAAAAGAACACAACCTAGGAAAGAGCAAAATCAGTAGATTTCTGTTTTCTGCTTGTTTAAAGGCCGCCCATCCTCCTAGCTCAGGGTTGAAGCCTGGGCCATACGCATGCGCTGGTGGGGCGTGTCTCAGAAAGGCCCCAAGTGCTCCTGGCTGCACTTGAACCTGCTGAGGGGAGACCCCGGGCGAGAGGGGCACCAGAACAGCCGCTGGCAGCAGATCTGCATGCAGGGCTGTGACGCCCTTTTTTCTCTGAGACAAAGGCCAACAGACCCAGCTCTAGAAGTGAATCTCTCTATGTAAACTGCGATTACCACTTCAATAGGAGTCTTACTCAATTAAGGCCTACGATATTAGCTTCAAGTGGATCAGACGGAGGTCCCCAAAGCAATTACATGAAACAAAGTCCCCCATACAGCAGCTTTTCTCATAAAACCAGAACTCTATTTTATACTATTTTACTCTCAAGAGTAATTTCCTAACTAGTGTTCAAAAGGAATTCAAGTTTGGGAATTCAAAACCCAGGATTAAGAAGTCCAGCCAATAGGTCAAAAACATAATTAGTTTCCACACACCTCCTCATTTCACATAAGAGAAAAAGGCAAGGCAACTTTTGTGTGAGGGAAATGAAGACTTGAGTCTAATGGGGGGAGGTGGCAAAGAAAAAAAAAAAAAGGAAAGAAAAAAATCTAAGCCTCTTCAATTTTCATAGTTTTTTTCAGTCATTAGCAGCATCTAATTAATTTAGGAGATCTGAAGTGAGAACCCCAGAGTACCAGTATCTTTCTTTGGACTGTATAAAACTTGTATCTCTTATCTGTTTCTGTAACTCAAGTATGAATATTTTCTCTGTCTGCAAATCCTTTTGCGAATTTGCCTGAAGCTAACTTAATAATATTATTTACAAACAGACAAACAACCCCACTATCTATAACTTTTATTTGCATGGAATGGGATGAAAGTAACATCCAAAAAATGGAGCTTTGAAGCAATATTTGTTAAATATATATATATATAAATGCTTTTTCCAGTCCTCCAATCAGAGGTGAAGCAGCAGGAAAGTCACTTTTTTGTGTGACTACTCCCAATTGCAAACCAAAATTCATTTGCCATCAATAAACATTATTTTCTTGATTTTCTTCCCCATCGCAATTCCTGCCAAAATATTTATTAGAACATTGACAAAAGGAACACTGGAGGACCTGAAGAAGTATGAAATAGATTTGAAAGATCTACAGAATTATTTTGTTCTGCTTATGTTTTCAACCTCTACCACAGAAAGTTTCTTTCCTTCTACAAAACTGTTTGATGTAAGGAACTTTTCCTGTATTGCAGAAGAGTCTATGGAATGATTATATTAACTGCTCTCCTCTTTGAACAGGCAGGGCACTAAAAGATTACCTCAGATATGATTCAAGTGATCTTCATCAAATATACGTATATGGAACAAATATGGTTTTCCAAATACCTTTAGAACAGTTCCTACAACTAGTGCTGAAAAATGTGAAAATCCCCCCGTACTTTTCTGTCTAGCTCTCTGTTCATAAGACCCCTGCTGAAGATAGGAAATACCACTGAAGCCCATGAGCAGCTTTACAGTCTACTATCCTGCAGTGAGGTCAGTCTGTTCCTTAAGAAATTCCTCTTTACTCTCTAACAGATTTAAACTGAGTTTGTACAGCCATAGTTCTTTTGCCAAATTTTACAGTCATCAAGTTAATCGTGCACTTAGCATAAGCATTCATCCAGATAAAAACCACAACTACAGAAAATACTGCACTGTACGTGAAGCTGATTCATGTTTCTTACACTTCCTTTAACTGGCACCTAAGTTGTTGCACATTAATGCAAAGCTGTCATTTGTCCATTTGCTGCAAGGGAACGAGAGGATAAATGGAGCAACATACCTTTTGCAAGCTCCTGTGTTGGAGCGGGCTTGAGCAGCAGTAGAAGAATCGGGGACAAAATTTCAGTTCTCCGTAAAACAAATTTAAAACTCCCACTGGCCAGAAAAATCACCTCTTTCTCATAAGCCAGAACCATAAACAACAATAAAAAGGCAAGGTTCTCATCCAACTTTATTACTGAAGTAGGGGCTGAAATACTGGTAAGCCTCTAGTTCTTAGAGAGACACCCAGAAAATCCAAATGATACAATAGCTTAATATCAAAAGCTATTTTCTCCTCAAACAGTAAAGCTGTGAAAGTGCCTTTCCATAGCCTCTTACACATAATTCACAGTGCAGCAAACCCATGGCTAGTGACGGTGACAGTATTCCAGAAAAATCCATCAAAAGGTAAAGGATTCTCACATTTCATGAAATGTTTATGAGATGACACCCCTCTCTCAGAGGCCCAGGGGAAAAGACAAACAGCTGAAGTAAGAATTCCCAACCCCCTAAAATACAATGCACAGGCACCATCTCACCCAAAAATCAAAACCTTGGGCATGCACCACGGAGAGGAGAGGGAGCTGTGCTGTAGTGTAAAGCTAACGTCTTTAGGTCCTGTCCTTATCCGGTATCTTACCTATAGACCCAAACCGCTGTAGCTGAGTGCCTGAAACATTAATGTACTGAATAATAAAAACACGGAATCAAATGCCTCCAAAATCCACCACTGTATTTGTAGAATGTGTGCAAGAGCAATGGCTGATGTAGCATAAAATCAATGAATACCATGAAGAGTCTGACTCACTGCTGTAGCGCAGATTTTCAAGGCAATGTAGCTACTACTAGCTGATGGGCCGGTGATAAGCAATGCACGCAAACACCCACAAGGCAAGGCTAACAACTGGCCTAAACAGATCAGGGACAAATGCTGCTCACATATCAGCAAACAGTAGGACCAGGACAAAATCCAGCTAACCCAACCTGACGTGAGCTGAGCCCTCTGTTGTCTTCTGGCCCCGCACTGCTGGTGCAGTGTGGATGTGCCCACGGAGCCCTCCAGCTCACTTAGCTTTTAGGGTTTGTAGCGCTAAGTGCCAAATAAACCTGTATGTCCCAAAGTGCTTTAGATAATATTGAAAACTGATTTTTACATTGCTAGATTGTGTAATGACTTGTTAGCCTGACAGATTAGGAAAACATTTACTGTTACTTTTCTTAGCAGACACAATTCATTAATTAGCAATGCATCAAAACCAAAATAGCTGACAGAAGCCTCCTGCCTCTTTCCAGTTTTATGTGAACTTTCCTTACAGACACATCACTTCCACGTAAAGGTGGCTCAGAAAACATGCGAAAAAGGATGCAAGAATTATCTTAGTGACACATCCAGTCCTAATTAAAGCAAGAGGTTGTGGGGATATAACCAGAAGAGGTGGACACTTTAACCCAGCCTTTTCTAATAAGACAGGAATAGTCTCACAGTGGGAGTACTAGAATGTAACACATGCTCTATAAGTACTAAACAAAAAGCCTACTACATTATGGGAAATGCTGAGATACGCTTACAAAATTAGGAGCAATTAAGCACATATTCTGGTTAGCAGACTAAAACAAATCATTGTAAGTTCTCCTATTTAAATAGCCAGAATTGCTGTGGTGCAACGAGCACAAATAATGCTCATGGTAAGAGGAATGCTGCCTGCCACTGCACCTTCCTTATGTTATTTTTCCGCATGTGCTTCCATTTATTTCAGCAATTTCAGTAGGTCTGGACTATGTTTTAAAATAGGGAGGGAAAAATAAACATTTGCATCAAATTCAATGGTTTGCAGGAGCAAAGGAAGGGCTAATCCCTGAGAGATTTGACATGAGTCTGTTTAATATGCCGTAGCTTCCAGAGCTGTTGGGTTCTTCAGAAGCATACGTATAACTTAGGTGTCTGTGTAGGAATATAATGTTAAAGAACACCAGGTGAAGTTGTGCGCTTAGTTAAATTGGTATTCCCCAGCAAGCCACATGGGTCACATGAGTATAACTAAGGCTACAGTTTAGGTCTATCTGAACAAAGGAGGCCAAAGAACTGAAGCTACATAATTAAAAGTATATTTTCCAAACATCTGGCACGGAAAGTGACGGAAGAAAAGCAAAGTGTGCTGTGCCAAAAACAGCCAAATTCATGTGGGGAATGCCGTGGGGAGGCTAAATGCCTGTGCATATAGTGCTAGAACAGACATTGAGTACAATTATATTATGAACACATCAGATGCATTCAGTTTCTCCTGCCACGGCTTGGTTCAGTTGTTAGGATTTTACAGATACTATCAGTAGGCAGATTAATAAGAACAACTCTTGTAAAATTGATACAGTGCTTCATCTGGAGTTACAGAGTTCAACCTGTCTTCATAAAATTCACATGTAAAAATCATTACCAGATGTGACCCTTTTTTTAACACATTCAAAAAACAAATGCTTTTCATGTTAAGATTTCTGAACTTTGTATGTACTACAGGGATTGCAGCCTCAATGTTTTATTAACGAGAAACACCAGGGAGGAAGGGGGGGGCACTTGTTTAACAGACATATATTAAAAAGAAGTCTTGATGGATAAACACATCAATGGATTTTTGAAAGCACATGCAAGATTTTTCGACAGAAGGGACATGCTGTCACTTTTGCAAATGCCTTTGCTGGCACTCGATCGGAAGTTTCTTTACTTTGATGCTGTCCATTTTATCCACCCAGTGAACATCAACCTGACCAAGGCAATCAGGCTTAAAACCAGAAAGCAAAAGAGACGGGGTAAAGATATTTAAAAAGCTACCATCAACAAATTACAATTGCAGAGCAAGATGTAGAGCACTCGTTTTGTCACACGTAATGCCATGACTTGAGGTTGCATTAGTGTCATTTCGTTCCTGTAACTCTACATTTATGGCAGACAGACACATCTACTTCCAGTAACACCCGCAACCAAGAGGTGAGCTAAATCCTCCCTGAGCTCAAGCAGGACTGTATATGCGTGGGCTATGGCATTGCACCCCAGGATGCTGAGCGTAGGCTCCTTGATCTAAAGATGCCCCTGCGGTGACCCCGTCACTGTGAGATCTTGGGGAGAATCAGAGCCCAGGTGTGAGAAGCTGCTTGTAGAGCTCAGCGTTTAGGGGCCGAGCCCCTGCAAGCCATCAGGCTTTTTTTCCTTTTCAGAAACGTCTAACAGTTCTTTATGGCGTTTCCAGAGGGGCTCAGTGAACAACATAGCAGTCAGCTCTGTGGCAGCATTGTGAACACTTTTAACCCCAACATTATGCTATTACTTTTTACCCGTTTTCAGACATTGCTTTCTACTACGCTTTCAGATGTGATTTCAGACGTATGAAACAAATCTTTGATTAATGGATGCCTGAATACTTCTGGGGCCCCGATGAACTTGAAGAAATAGCCACCACTTGTTACATGGGTTCTTTTGCAGGCCATACACTGCTCAGCAGGGGCCTGACTGCCTAAACAGATGCAATTATTTTAAGGGCAGTCAGCTTTCTGCATAAAATAACGTCTACTACTTTACCGATACAGCTGGCACATGCCTTTGGAATTATTCCTCATTTGTCATCACTGCTATCTGTACTGTAGATCAATTAATCTGTTACCTGCTGTTGTTTTGGTTAATTAAAATGACCTCAGGAAAGCAAACCATCCACAAGTACTTAATGTACTTAAATCCCTATATAAGGGATATAAAGCGACTGCTTGACCTATCAAAACTAGGTTTTCAACTCCATTAACATCATCTCTCAACACTTCCACCTGAAGCTCTGTAACAGCTTCCAGCATCATTTAACTATCACGAATTGAAACACTTATATTTTCTATTCTTTCCTAGCTTGGGCCTACAGACTTATCACTGTTAAATTAAACACAAAATGCTGTGTTTAATCTCGAGTGCTTTGATGCCTCTCTTAAAAACTTCTGCAGCTCAGAGAAGCATTTCTAACTCATGGGGCATTTGCGTAGCTATTAATTGTTACAGTAAACTTTGAAGCTACTGCCACATGCTGACCTCTCTCGCTGTGACTTGGCAGAGGTCAGCCTAACCTGAATTTTCTTAACGCCAGGAAAGTAACTGAAGGGTGACGGTCTGACTGGAGGGACAAAGTTAGGCAAAGTAGGCTCTAGTGGAAAGAGACAGAATCTTACTCGGAAAACACATCTCCCTCCTCTCAGTTGCAGAGGGACCTCATGAGGATTCGATTTCCACCACTGGTATCTTAGTCAAATATCTTAATTTCTGTAGGAGGACTAAAGGCCTTCATGTCCTCCTCTCAGTGTCTTTAGCAGAGCATTTCACTTCCCAAAGGATTAGGATTCCTCTTGCTCCCCATGCTGGAGTTCACCAAGACCATATGATAGGTAGAGTTCAAACCAATTAATAGCCCTACTCATTATTGTTCTAGGGAAAGAAATCATGACTTAATTTAATTCCCAGAAGTTGTGTGCATGGATACAGTTGTGACCTTTTTGAACCATTGCTTTTCCTTTTTTAGTTTGTTCATCAACAAATAGTATAAACTCTGGGAAGTGCCTATTAGGAACTGTGTACCATCTGTTCATTTGGAATAAAAATTTTAGTGTATGCTTGAAACATATTAACCTACAGTCAGGATTGCTTCATACGGTTTGTTCTACATGTCAGCCAGGAAGAGATCACTCAGCTATTTAATTTCTACCATAGGTCCTCCACATGCTGTTAATCCCCATGCGGAGGAGTTCCATGGTGAAGCTTGAATAGTACTCTTTCTTGCCCACTCTCTGAGAAATTTTGCATCTTCCTCTTTTCCAACTTCACTTAATAGATCTTCCATCTAGACGTGCTTTGCAAACTTGTCAGTTTGGGGATAAATTCACTTGCAAACCAAGGTAATGACACTTCAGGCATTTCTCAACCTGAAGAAGAGAAAAATCTGCTATAGATCAGCACCTAGCTAGCCTACAGACAACTACTCCAGCAAGGAAAGAAAAGAAATAAACCACATTACATTGCTCAAATAAGACCCTGACCCATGTCTCTGAAAGCTCAGTCCTTCCCTGTGTGCTGCGCAAAGCAAGAACCCTATGCAAATCCAGCTTGAAAGTTTATTATGAAGCTCTGCCCTGTCACTCATTTGCATGTGTGAGCTAACTTAAAATCACGCAAGCTGCTATTTGATGTCTTGATGATGCAAGTTGTTCTTAGAATGGAAGCCTCTCTGGTAAGTACATACGCTCATTTTCCATAATGAGCCCTCGTTTTTTTTTTAATCTGCAGCAGGAAGGTCGTTATGAATGGGAATCACAAAATGCCGTTGACAAGCAGTAATGTCAGAAGGTCTGAGGCCAAACAAACTGCACAGTGAAACTAACAGATAACAGGTAGTTAGCATTTTTATGTAAAGTTTGAAATATTGCTGTGAATTTGCCCTTTCAGCCAGAAAGGTCTCAGGCAGCTGGCAGAAGTGCTCCATGCAATCTATTGCTGTTAATGCTTCCTCCAAGGTGGAAATTTTTGTTTGTTTTGTTTTGTTTTCTTCAAGAAAATAAAACAACAAATAGGAAGCACGATGAGGAAGCAAGACTGCAAGAGCAAACCCTGGGTACGCTGTTTATTTCTGTTTCTGCATTAAGTAGAACAGAAGCTTTTGTTAGCTGCTGATTCCGGTCCCCAAAAGTGAAACATCACTGCCCTCTTCTGTAACACAAGAAAGTTGTATCCGTCAGCAACCTAACATGTCTAAACAGAGAGAAAGGTAGTTACATACCAGGTGATGATGACATATTGAACTTGCCCAAAATTTTAAACAAAAGATATTAATTCATTTGTCCACCATTATCTTCATGCCTGTTACTAGTCTTGAAGAGCCTGATAAAGATCTAGCCTCAAAGGGAGCAAATAAGGAATAAATACACTGGAATTTATGGACTACCAGTTTGTGTGTGAGACAGAATCATGTCCATTTCTGAACTTATTAAGAGGCTTAATAAAGAAGCTGTACATTTTACTGCCTCAATTTGGCTTGCCTTTTTGCAAAGTTTAGAAATCCGATGCCATGTTCAACTTCCTCTTTCACAGTCTCTCTGTAAGCAAGCAATCCCCTTGTTCCACTCACATTATCATTTTCTTTCCCTTTCCCTTTCCCTTTCCCTTTCCCTTTCCCTTTCCCTTTCCCTTTCCCTTTCCCTTCCCTCCCCTGCAAATTGCAGCCAGACTGTCCTACTGTTTTTTCTGGAGCCTTTCCAGCACCTTTTCCACACAGTGACATCTCCGGGCACCCACCCCAGCAGGAAGCCTCCCTCCCCTAAGTATTTTTTCAGCTCCAACCAATGCCCTCTCAAGCCTCACTCCTGAAAGCAAAGCGTGCTTGACAAACTGAAGGTTCCCTCATGCGAGTTGTTTAAAATAGACTTGAAATCTAAAAATACTTTAGTTATCGAAAGCAGGCAGCAGCTTTTAGGCTGAATGTAGGCTGAAACTCTGGATTGTGATTTCCCTGCAGTGCCAAGGCAGGTTACTTCTTGGGGAGTGAACTGCCCTTCTGTCAGGTGTATCTGGAAGGAACAGAGCTGGCAGAGCCTGCTTCTTACAGACCTGGGAATCCCACCGTGTCCCACCATGTTGCCGGAGAGGTGTGTGTCAGAGAGGAATAAGTAGGACACCAAACAGGTAATAGAGGTTGGATATGAAAGGCGAAGAGAAAGTAAACTTTGTGTGCCTCCAGCTGCCCAGAAAAGGAAGGGGCTCCTCTTGATCTCGTGGTTATGGAGAAAGGCACAGGGCAGCACAGCGCAGAGCTGGGCACTGGTCCAGGCACCCTGCGTGACACGGGCAAGCTTCCACACCTGCCCACTCCCTTCTCGCATCCTTTGTACCCAGCAGCGCGGTGAGGAGAGATCTCTTAAAGTTTATGAACTGCCTAGCCAAAATACCGAAACTGTGTGAACGATGAGATTCTTCCATGTAAAAATACACAGAGTTGTAGGTCCTTCTGGCACACTGAATAAACACCCCGTGTAGAGACATTCCTCGCCCAGCGCACCTCTGCTTAAGCCGCGGCTGATTTATGCCGCAGGGGAGATAAACACAGAGGTGCGCTCCCACAGCCGAGCTAGGGCTCTCACACTTTAATTGCTTTGAACTCACTTCTGATTTTTATTTCATTTCGGTCTACAACACTAACATAAGGAGACATGAGATTGTAAGACAAATATAATTATCTTAGTGTCAGCTTGATTCAGTGGAGTATGAGTAACTCATTTTCAGTCATTACTGCTGACAGGGCCACAGATACTGTAGTTTGCAAGAGAATTGTCTTCTGACTCTGGAAATACCATGATTTCATGTTTAGCACAGCATCAGGTACTTCCGTGGCTACACTAAGCCAACATATGTCTGAATCAGCAACTAGGGGCCCTGCAGAAGTGACCAAAAGGCCAACCACTGCACTGGGGACCACCCAAGGGGCAGGAGATGGATAGCGTCCTTGTTTTCCCTCTGTAAGAATGAAAGTATGCCCACAATGTGCTTGGGATGCAACAACTGTCAGCGTTCTCTCATGGTGCTTCTTGCATGTGTTTCCAACTGGAGCTTCCTCTCTGAAATTTGTTTTCTTTACAAGTTCTTGCACCAATTTCAGTGGGTGCTGAGTCAACTTCTACGTGGTATCAAATACATAGAACATATTTACACCACAACGCTGAAAATCTATTTGATAACTTCCTGTCCAAAACTGCATGAGGATCAAATGTCTTTTCAACTGGAAGGAAGAGAAAAAGTAACAGCCAAACCCACCACAGCTTCCCTTGGTTCCAAGGCACAAAGCAGCCGCCTGTACTAAGATGCTCATACCTCCTTCTTTCATAGCTGCTCCCAGCCCTCCTGTCAGAGATGTCCAGAGCTCTGCTACTTTTATTTTTTCTCTTTTGAGCTCAAGTCTTCTCAAATAAATTCAACTAGTTTTTCAATGAGTTTGGCTTTTTCCACATGAATACAAATTGTGGATGAACATTTCAGTCCTCAAATACCACTCCCTAAATTAATCTCACAAGAGAAGAGGTGAAGTTTATGAAGTAGAGACTAAGTCTCAAATAAATTAGGCAGCAGTGTGCAGGAAGAAAAGTGAAATAAGAGATAAATAGCTGTCAGGAAAGTAGAACTGGAGCATAAGTAGAATCTGAACAATGCACGAGTGCTTCCCATTATGTAGAGCCTGCAGAGACAGGGAATGTAGGTCAGTGACTCAAGAAGCCCTTTCCATCCCTACACTTGCCAGCAAGGTGCTGGGAGATGAGCAGCAGCAATGTCTCTATGAGCAGATGAAGTCAGGCAGAGTCCTTTTCTCCGCTTCCAGCAAGCGGAGCGCCACAGCAGGGGAGCACAGCACCGAGGCAGCGCAGACCCGAAGCGCGATGATGTGCCCAGCTGATGAACCCCATGGATCCTGGCTGGGGCCCTGCTGGAGGCAGCTCGGGGCTGCATTTTGTAGTGCACGCGTCCCATTCAGAGGGGCTGGCTTTCAGAAATGTGGCTTCAATGATGACTGCAAACTCTCAGTTAAACTCACAGAAAGTCGCTTATCTCAAAGGCCTGCTGAAAGGAGACCCGGTGTGCACACTGTGTCAAAGCATATTAGCAGCACTCAAGGAACAAAAAGACCAACATTGTAAAGCACTTCCCAAGCCTGTTTAAAAATGTGAAAGACGGCCTATCTGCTTCAATGCCTAAGAAAATATTTAAGGTGTAGACATCAAGTGTCAATTTGTGAAGGTGCTCAGCTGGGATTAGCAGCATGACTCCCATTAAAATCTGTGTTTTTCTTCAGCTAAGTTCCTCCTCACACTCCAAAAGGCATTCTTCCTGGTTGTTAACAAGATGGGGACAAGGTGATGATGCAGGAAACACTGTCTCTGCACCCAGTGCTGCAGATGATTTCAAGGGATAACAAAGGGCGGCTGCTCGCAGGCGCCTCAGAATGGCTTCATTTAGGGCAAGGAGCGAGCTTGTGGCAGGTGGGTGCGGAGTTACACATCTCAGATTCCCCCAGTATGCTCCCACAGCTGCTTGGTGGCTCTTTGCCCCCAGCTTTTTCATTAAACTGTCTCAAAAATCATTCCCCAGCTATCCTGCTGTACATTAGTGTCCGGCAAGGGAGAAAAGCTTTCCTCCTGTGCAAAAATGCGATCCCTGTGGAGCCAACGACTGCTTCAGCTCTGTGCAAGTCCCACGGGTCAGATGGGTTTCAGCATGGAGCAGTCTCTGCTGTGCCAGAGCGGCTCGGATCCATGGCCGTGGAAGCATTTATGGCTGTCCCCGTGCTGACACGGTGGCTTGTCAGATGAGCACTTGATGGTAGGCATGAGTCATGACTCTTCCCATTTAAATCCAGGCCAGCACTTACTGTACTATCCAATAAAACAAACGGCCCTAATGAGGAAGCTGGCAAACGCACAGTGTCATTCCCATATACAGCACGGAGCATTTTTGAATTTCCCACCTGAAGAAGAGAAGCATGTAAATTAAAATGAGCCCTTCTGCTGTGATGCTAGCCAACTTATTAGGCAATTAAATAATATGCTGTCAGTCACATTTGCAGCATGTGCAAGCAGCTTTGATGGCAGCTTTCCATGCTGTAGTGTGCACATAATAAACCACTAGCAAACAAGCTCTGCTCCCCAAGGAAGTTACGAAACAAGCAGAGACAAAATTAAAGCAATGGGCGGCAGACCAAGACTCAGAAGATGTCAAGAAGTGGCCCTTTAGAAAGTCTGCCTGTTTAGACGATAGTTAACCACATGCTTCACTTTAGCATGATAGAAAATTCCAGTAAAGTGTATGAAGAAACCTCTTTGGAAATATTTTATCAGTGTGTTTCAATGAAATTACTGTCTCCTGGAAGCTGAAATATTTTACAGGGACTGCAGATGATAACATTTTGATGGGTTCAGGCTGAAATCGCTTCTAAATAGAGCAGACTTTATATTTTTGATCCAAAGGAACCTGGATAGCTTTGTGTTGTCCCTATTAAAAAAAAATCACTTTGTTTTTATTTTAGTCTGGAATAAAAATAAATCTGGAAATCATGAAAGTTGTTGCAAAACAGAATTGTTATTTCTCTTGCCAACTATGATATCAAAGACACGCAGCCAAGTATCACGGATCACTGAGTAGTTTTCACATCTTCCATAAATCCTTATTACACCGATCTACTCACAAACATTGACTCTGATCCGGGAATGCACTTTAAGTGTTCTTTTGAAGTCAGCATCACAGCTGAACTCCGACGGGGAGGCGCAAACATCCGGTCGGAGAAGTGTGAAGGGCAGTTGCTGGGGGATGCCGAGCCAAGAAACAAAAAATGGCAAAATGTGTTTGTCAGCCAGACAATCTAATTTCCCACTCAGAGGACTATATAGAAATTGCACGTCAGGGATTCACAGATTTAACAGCAGCCATTGCACTTTTTTGTGCCCAGGACTAAGGTGCCTGCCATGGTTTCAAAGCATGAGACATGTCGGCCTTGCCCCAGGAATCTTTATCTCAGCTGGTTCCAAAACGTCCCTGTGCCTGAGCACATGGTTAGTTGTTTTCCTGATGGCAGAGCCTTTGATTCACAATTCACATGATATATATTGTATCGCAAACTTCTTACATGTCTCAGCATCCCTAAGGACTGATTCTGACCTGAAAGCTGCTGTGGTACGATCCGGCCATGCCAGCACTGCCAGAGACACAGCATGCAGCCAGGGACTGGGGAGAACACCCAAATTAAAGCTGAAAATGCCTTATTCTTGGCATTCTATCCCAAGTTACAGTTATAAAGTTCAAATGGAGAGTAAGGAATCTTAAACTGGAATGATTAAGACAGGCAGCTCTCCAATTTAAATTCCATACCTGGTACAGGAGACTGGACATGTAGAAACCAATATTTAGGGTTTTTAGATGAGTAGATCTTTTTAAAATGAAACTGGCTGCTTTGACATAAAGTTGCACTGCCTCTGTCAAGGTATTTTCATTTTTAAAGATTAGTATGAAATCCCTGAAATTCATCCAATTCCTTTTTCTGTGGAAGGTACTGGAAATATTAAATGCTGCAATTTCTTTCTGAATCCTTGCAAAAGGGTGACCTCTGCAGAGAACAGCACTACACTACCAAGTGAGAGACATACAACCATAGACAGAGATGGAATTATTTGAGTGTATGCTACACACAGGAAATGGCGAGGTTTGATGCTCACCATTAGCAGCAGCTGAAATTCTTACCATAAATTCATGTCAGAAACACTGCCAGTTTGATGTGTAAGTCACACCACGTGAATCCGCTTGAGTAATTCTCAATGGTCAAGCCTCCTTGAAGCAAAATTGTGTTTAAACTTCCTAAATATATACCCAGTACAAGACAAGTCTTTTCCTTTTTTGCAACATGACAACTTCCAAAACATGGTGCATCTCAGGTGGAGTTTGTACAGGGAGAGATACTTGGGCTGAAAAGCAGCACTCCTACAGCAACCTGTGGCCCCCATTAGAGACCTTCCAATACTCCACAGCTGGCGTGATCTCCTCCCCAGTGAGGCATTGCTTTAATCATCTGTAAACATCACCTGTAAACATTTTATCCTATATTCGTCTCTCAAAACGTATTCACAGCAGTCACAAACAAGCTGAACCTCCGTGGCTTCAGTGGAGAAGCCTGATAACCCCACAGTGCATAGGATCCTTCCAGCCCACGCTCAAAACAACCATTTATTTCCCCTGAGCAATGTGTGTTCCCCAAAATCTCTTCCTGAAAGCACAAATTCATCAGTGAGGGACCCAGGTCTTCACCTGTGCTCTGCACCCTCACAAAGTGAAGGCACATGTGGCAGCAGGCTTTAGCCACAGTCCCCTTCTCCCCAGACATCGTCCTAAAAGCAGGTGCTGCAGATCTACCGCTGCTCGTGGTCAGGAAGCCCTGACTAAGGGGCTTTTCAGCGCTTCCCTGGAGCTGCAATGCTTAACTTAACCAGCACATCTCTGTGAACTGTATATAAACAGAGTCGCTGGGTTCCTTTATGCATTCTTTATACTCTGCAAAACAGAGCAGGATCCAGAAATGCCAAAAAAGAAAACACTTTTCTGTTTCGCTACAGACTTCAAAGGTGATGGATGCAATGTGTTCAGAGAACTATGAAAATACATTCTCTAATGGAAGAAAATGGGTAAGCACACACTATCGTCACAAAGTTTTAGTAGAAGAAGACTTAGCATGGGCTATAATACCTGTACTCTATCTATAAAGCCAAGGAAAGCATCAAATGCAGTGCTTCCAATATTCATAAGTGAATATTGCTATTTTTCTTCTTTTCTTGTGCTATTCTTCTGCAGCTAAGTGCAGAATTCCAGTAAGTTCAGGAAGAGCTTATAAAAAATCCCTTATCAGAAAAATCTATGAAAAGTGTTTCAGAAGTTCACAATTTTTCCCTTTTTTTTCAGTTTTCAGAACTGAATGATTTTATGAAAGATAGCAAAACAGTGCACCGATAGTTATCAAAATTGTTCCAAATGGAAAAAAAAATAAATTTCTTTCCAAAATTGTAGGCTATAGGGAAAAGACCCAGCAAAGCTGAAACAAACGATTAAACATTAGAGCATCACCTATCATCAGTCACTAAAGAACAGTTTCTCTACACGCTTCACTTGTTTCTCCTGTGAGCCAATGACAGCACTTTTCCAGTCTTAGTTATTTGTTTGAAGACAATCTCTACTTGCATGAAGACAATGCAGAAATGTTCTTAAAATGACAAATATTTGCATAAAAAATATTGTATGTGCACAAGAGTACTACACTGCAGTGTGGCATTGGATTATAAAAGAAAACCACCCATTAGCAGGTGTTTTTGGTAGGGGCTTTTTTGGGGGGCTCACTTGAGCAAATTCCGAGCACTCCCTGTTAGACTCAGGAACTCACGGACACTTTGGCTGTTTTCCATCCTGTTAGCCTGGTTCTTTCGCACTGCTGAATGGCAGATCCTACACAAATGCCCAAGTTACTTGTCTCCCTCTGATGGGCAGCACTGCAACTGAAAAGCAGAGGCAGGGCCAGACACCCTTGGGCAGTTTTGGGTTCCCTGCAATGAGAGACATTCCTCACTGCTGGGCGGGGGGGGGGGCAGCCAGCTGATGGGTAAACAGTAGCTGTGATTGGCATACGGATCTGTGTTGTTATAATGGAAAATATTTTGGATAAACAAACAGTGGCTCTGAATTGCAATTATTTCTATTGTCAGCCCAAAGACAATGCGGAGATGCAATCTGCTTCATTTTGGCTCCTTTCCCTCAACATTACAGCAAGGATCCACCTATCTTGAAAAGTGATTAGGCTCTCTTTGGAAAGGACCCAAACCCAATGCACCTTTCCAGCGAGTCAGGGAAAAGCGGGTTATCCAGCCATCAGACGGGACAGGTTTCTCTAGGAGTCCAGCAGCAAAAGAAGGAGGAAAGGTTTCAAAAATCATTCAACCTTGAAAAAGCTTCTCAAACTGTCCTGTTTGCATCAGCTGGGAGTTTGGAAAGCCCACAGCCAAGCAAGCAATTGTGCAGGCCAGGCCTGCAGACAGGATCCTAATACGCCATCAAATATTCACCCGGGGAGATGGACAGAGTTGCCCACACGTTGCCGTTGTTTCGAAGGAAGCTGACCTCAGCTTCTCCAGGGGCACTTCATCACCATGCACCATGCATTTCTGACGGCTGAACGCTGCCCCTGCCTGCTCGCTCTGTCCAGGAGTATTTCTGTACACTTTGTAAAAATACATGCCTAAAAGTACAGGCTCCTCCTACAAAGGAGCAAAACCTGATTACCAAGTATTATTTAATATGATGGAAAACAGAGTCCTCTAGTGGTCTCTGATCGCCATAATACTAGGAGCAGAAAACAATTTAGGGGAGAAAGTGAACGATCTCAAAGAAACAAATCTTAGTCCAAAGCCGAAGAGAATCAGGGGAAATTTTTCCCGTGGATGTTGACGGCAGTCTCTGGAGTTTTCTGCAGAAAATCTTCCAGTGTTGCCTGTCATTTCAGGTATGCTAAAAAGATCTCAGACAGATGCTATGGAAAAAGCTTTCTTCACCCATATATCTGATACTATTGTACCACACGTGAACTGTGCTGATATAACATACTGAAAAAGAACCTTTCCAAGCCATTAAATAGGCAATTAAAAGGGAACACTGAGCCTTATTAGAATTGTTTGAAGAACTTAACATAAATATCCAACCGGGATTTCAGAAGTAAACCTGTATGAACATTTCTTAAATCCAGGAAAGTATTGTAGAGATTTCTGTCATCCGCATCGCAGCAGCAGCTGGTGCTGGTATTTGAGACAAGGACTTTATGTTTGACAGGAGAAAAGTTTGTGGAGGAAATATGTAAAATAGTAAGGAAATGCCCAAGTGCCAGAAGAGTGAGGGAAAAAATGGGAGAGTGGAGAGAGTAAGCAAGATGGGGTACAGGTATGCCAACAGCGGGACCCACGTGGTGCTAGGGGCAGGCTGACAAGACGAGATTATAGGTCTTTGCAGGAAAAAAATATCAATAATTTGCCACTGCAGATAGGTGAAATAGGTAGGTGCGTGTTGGTGCCAGTTTTGCAGCTGTTTTTATTCAAACCAAGAATTCACCCGTGTCTACAAAATGTGTAAAATGAAGTCTTGTAAAATAATCGACCCATTTTCTATAGGCGTTAAGATTTCTCAGAGGTATCAATAAATGCACAAATGGCAGCACAGTATTCCTAAGGCATACAGTATGTATCTTGGCATCTGCTTTATGCGCTCCAGGATCTTAAGCAATCCTTTGGCAAAGGTACATGACCAGCCATAAAAATCTGGCAAACAGCAGTTTCTAAGAAAAATTTGTGTGGTCTTCGTACCAGACAGTTCCCAGCACTGTCATTAAAGGCTTATCTCAGGAAAACACTTGGAAAAATCTGTTCTCTCTCTAAAGAACCTCATCAGTCAGAGCTGTAGGGGTCATCTGTCATGACCATCAGCTTCCCTCTCTCTCCAGCATACCTCTGCAGAGTTGGAGCATAGCTAGATAAGTTCCATATGCAAAAATTCAGGGTCAAACAGCACCTGGCCGTATTTCTAGATGGCATCTTCAAATCTCTACCCCCACATCTGAATTTTCTTCTGTGCTGGCATGGCTTTTATCAGCTTTACCACTTGTATTTCATACACTTGTCAAAAAAATATTGCTGAACTTAGTGACAGACATAAAATAAAGTTTGAAAAGATTCCATCTTTCATGCAGCAGGGGAAATTATTTGCTTTGAACATGCTGTCAGCCTCAAACAGGGTAATGGGTGAGTGCAGTGTGCTCAAGCCAGTATTTTGTTCCGTAGTCGGACATGCGCAAAACGATTCCACAACACCGAGAGTTGCCCTGCACCTCAACCAGTGCAGAACCACAAACCAAACAAGCCTGCAGAGATACGACTTGGGAGGTAATTTAAGACATCGGTGACAAACAGGCAAAGATGTACAATAACCTAGGGGAAAAAAAATACTAGGAAAAAGATTAACTTGCTGTGTAGCAAACGCAGGAATCTGTTAAGCTTTGTAAGGGCAATTGTCTCTTACTGCTTCTACATCAGGTGTGGCCACCAGAGTGACAAGAACAGGCCTCTTTTTCCTTCTAAAAAAGAAAGTTTGCCTTTGGAAGTATGAAACTCTGAACACGGTTGTGTTGTCATCACCACAAACTCCCAAAGGGTCCACAGCTCTCTCAATCGCCATTAGTCCTTCAGGCTCAGCAGGACAATTCTTTGTTGCTGTGATGAGACACAGCTTTCGGTGCAGCTTTGCAGAGGGGAAAGAGGATAAAAACGCTACTGGCTGATCTATTAGGACTTCTTTTGAAGAGCAAGAGATGCTTTTTATGGACTGTAAGTCCAATGGGGATGATGGAGGTGACTAAAGTTTTTCTCGTGGTGGACAAAACTGTTGTAATTTCATCCAGATGCTGTTCACATAGGAAAGAAGCCTTGATCAGTAATAGCCTGGATTATTTACTGATAGCAGCAGCTGTGCTGAAACTTGTTCTCATGAAGGCAACCCAGGATGTAAAGTTGGGACATTCTCTACTGCCCTGTACCAGCCAATTACTATACAAAACTGGCCAGGAAGAGATCCCTCTGATTTTGATGGCCGCAGAAGTGTCTTTGGTGATTGCCACAGAAGATACCCCCTCTGCTAAAGGCACTGAGGGGCTCGGCAGCCTCTGGCACCGCTAATCCTAAGGTGTGCTGTGACTCGTGGGACACGACAGAGCAAGCGTGCAGCTCCCCGCAGTGGTGGGCCACCTACAGACCTTCCCAGGGAGCCAGGCCTGGGGTCTCCCTCATCTCCTCGCTCTTCAAAAGGCATCTGGCAAGGTAAGGTGCTAGAGGATGGATCGATGCCCACCAATATGTGACAGCGCATCAATCAAACAGCTCCTGACCTCCTCTCCACTGCACTAACGCTGAGGTTTTTCGAGTGACTGGCCGAAGCAAGGGCCTGGAAAAACAGATTGTTCTTGTATTGTGCTACAGAACAAGCTTGTGAAAAGAAACCTGATTTGACGGGTTATCTGTTTTGAACTAGTCAGATCTACACACTGACAGTCACCTTTCTACCCACATTTCTAATGACACGAGCCATGGTTTTTGATGCTTACGTCTGCTGCTTTCTATGGACAAGCCACACCACTTCTAACCATTAGCACATGTTCCCAGCTTCTGAGTGGAGTCAAGGAGCACAACAGGATCTTAGATAAAGCATACGGCGCTCTCTGAGTAAGAAAAATAGATTTCTAGTTGCGACATCCTGAAGTGGTATGACTGGAAGTGTCAAGTGCATTTTACTCAATGATAGCTATGAAAAACAAACACACAGTGCTCCACGATACCCCGTTGCTACTTCTACTTGCATTATCTATAAGTGGTTATTTTCCATCCAAAGTTTCTACAGCTCCAGCTCCTAGTTGTGTCATCGCCTGCCTATTACTGCAGGCACAGAGAAGTTTTTTCTCTCTCCTCCAGCAATTCAAACAATAACCTTTGTCTCACCTGGTTCTCTCTTTTGAACATGCAGCTCCCGCCACTAGGGCAGCCTATCTTTGCTCTTCATAAAGGCAAAAGGAGTGAGAGATGTGGCTCAGTCCTGGAGAAGCTTTCCCCAGCTAGCCTCCAGGGGGCAAGGCCATTAACAAAATTACAACAGGTGATTACTTTAGTATGAGTAACAGATTTATATGAGTTTAATACCTAACACCTGTCTGGCCAAAGCAGGATACCAGCTGATAATTGTACCTTAAATACATCAGTTTTCAGTCATGGCAGATACTCAAAATAAAGCTAGCAGCACAGTTTCTGTACAGTTTTTGTAAGAACATTTAAGGTAATGATCAGAAAATGAAGCAATCTTTGAATGCCAGTGTCTAAAGCCGAGTGCCTGGCTCTTCATGTAGGCAGCCACATCTTCTCACTAATACTCAGCAGCCACAAAACAATGGAAAGTGCTTGTGTTCAGTGCTGTTTGGGGTAAAACCAAATCAGAAATGCTCTTGTCAACTCCTCTTATAATTTAGATGTTCCTTTAGGTATTTCTGAAGGTGCAGAAGTATCAATCTGTGCATGCTGCTAGTCTGAACAGAGCACACTGTGTTAGTGGTGGTGTTTGCTTCACCCTTTCTACCTATCATTTCTTGTGGTCAAAGAGCCCGTCATGTTTTGCTATATTCAGCATGGCCCCTGAAACACCAAACGCACTGGAGTTGATGACCTCACAGGTCCTTCCCAATCTCGTGTTCCTAATCACTTGAGGAAGACAATGCGTCCTTCCATGTGCTCATAAGGACCTCTCGTAATCTTAATTAAGACTGTGGGCATAATCACGATGCAAGTCATAACCATAACAATTTAATTAGAATTATTAAATCCAAAGAGCCAGAAGTACTTAATTAAATAAGCAGCTTGGTTTCTAAGCACAGAGACATGTTTCACATCACTGCAGTCATAAAATTCTCACTGTGCAAAATTATGAGTTGTTGTTTGATAATAATCAATAGAACAGACTATTGAATAAATACCTTCTGACTTGTTTTTCAAGCCATCATATTGGTCCCAGTAGCTTGCAAGACAGATATAAATAACAGTGCAATTGCATTCCCCCAGGCTTGCTGTTATTGGTATCTAAATAACCACTGACATGACCAGATAAAGAGAGAAAAAAAATCTTATTTGTCAAATCTTGCAGATAATTGTCACTGTAACCTCTGTATAGGGCTCAACTGCCAGGGTTACTGTCCACATCACTTATGTTCATAGCACGTCTTTTTTCTCTTAAGTTCACCACAGCTTCCACTCAGTTTGGAGTAACAGGTGGAAGTGTACTGTCCTACAGAGACTACATTTTTTGACAGAGCCAAGGACTAAAAATATCAAAAATACACAGAATCACAAAATCATCTAGGTTGGAAGAGACCTCCAAGATCACCGAGTCCAACCTCTGACCTAACACTAACAAGCCCTCCACTAAACCATATCACTAAGCTCAACATCTAAATGTCTTTTAAAGACCTCCAGGGACGGTGACTCAACCACTTCCCTGGGCAGCCTATCCCAATGCCTAACAACCTTTTCGGTAAAGAAGTTCTTCCTAATATCCAACCTAAACCTCCCCTGGTGCAACTTTAGCCCATTCCCCCTCGTCCTGTCACCAGGCACATAGGAGAACAGACCAACCCCCACCTCGCTACAGCCTCCTTTAAGGTACCTGTAGAGAGTGATAAGGTCGCCTCTGAGCCTCGTCTTCTCCAGGCTGAACAACCCCAGCTCCCTCAGCGGCTCCTCGTAAGACTTGTTCTCCAGACTCCTCACCAGCTTCGTTGCCCTTCTCTGGACTCGCTCGAGCACCTCGATGTCCTTCTTGTAGCGAGGGGCCCAAAACTGAACACAGTACTCGAGGTGCGGCCTCACCAGAGCCGAGTACAGGGGGCCAATCACTTCCCTAGCCCTGCTGGCCACACTGCTTCTTATACAGGCCAGGATGCTGTTGGCCTTCTTGGCCACCTGAGCACACTGCTGGCTCACATTCAGCTGACTATCAACCAATACTCCCAGGTCCTTCTCTGCCAGGCAGCTTTCCAACCACTCATCTCCCAGCCTGTAGTGCTGCTTGGGGTTGTTATGCCCCAGGTGCAGGACCCGGCACTTGGCCTTGTTGAACTTCATACAGTTGACCTCAGCCCATCGGTCCAGCCTACCCAGATCCTCCTGCAGAGCCTTCCTACCCTCGAGCAGATCGACACACGCACCTAACTTGGTGTCGTCTGCAAACTTACTGAGGGTGCACTCAGTCCCCTCATCTAGATCATTGATAAAGATATTAAAGAGAACTGGCCCCAGCACTGAGCCCTGGGGGACTCCATGAGTGACCGGCCTCCAACTGGATTTGACTCCATTCACCACAACTCTTTGGACCCAGCTATCCAGCCAGTTTTTAACCCAACAAAGCGTACGCCAGTCCAAGCCACAAGCAGACAGTTTTTTGAGGAGAATACACATCTGCCAATTAGTAATAGGGATGATATACTAAGAATTCCAAACACATTATATAGAGAGCACTGCAGATCTTTATGAATCTCAGTCAGAATAACTGGCTTTGGTTTGGGCTCCTGTAAGAAGTGCTTTGGTCCTTTCTCATCTTAGAAATGTATTCCTCTTGTCCAGTCCTACTGAAGCCAATGAAAAGTCCCATTTTGATGTGGGTTTTGGATCACAGATCTACAACTAACATGCAATTACAAATAAAGGAATTTGTACAGTAACCTGTTTTTGCTGTGATCAGACGTCATCTATACGCGATTTCTACCAACATACCTGCAAGTGACAGTCTTTACCAGTTGCTTGGGAAGTTTTTTCCTGGGTATGTGTCCATGTTTCAGCACTGTCTGGCTCCTGTGAGCTTCAGCACTTGGGTCCAGGACCAGCTGTGCAGCTATGGCCCCATAAGCAACTCTTGAGCACACTGGTGGCCCCATGAGCACATTGTCCCGTGAGTGCATGGGGCTGCAAGGGAGGAGGTCACTGGCAAACCCCAACATATCTTAGGGGAAGTTGCTGGGGCCATGAGGGTGAGACGCAGCCCACCAGAGCTCGCCCATGAGTTCTGGTGGCCCCTTGAGTGCTACTGTCATGAGAGTGCACATGGCTCTGGAAATTCCTATTTATAACCAACTGGTTTAAATTAGGCAAGGGGTGTCCCTCCCCTGGGACAAAACTGTTCAGATTAATCTCCAGTGAAGACAGAACTTGCTTCCTGTGGCAGGACTGATTTTGAACCCCACAGAAATATGCAAATGACACAGAGCAAAACTGTCACCTATCTTTAGATATCCTCAGGTGACAGAGAACTGTCATGTCCTCCAAGCAATACATCCTTTTCTTTGGCCTCCTGATGGCAAAGACTGCCACGAGCAGCTGGCACCAGCCTTTGCCTGTCTGGAGCATAAATACTGGCAAGAGCCAAAGTAAAACCTCGCTGCATGGCAGGGGCAGGTCACAGTTTCAGGGATAAGTTTCTCCCGCCACAAGAGTGCAAATGCAGTGGAACAGTCCCGGGCTCTGACAGCCCCAGCAAGGCACGCCCAGATGCAAGTGTGATGCACTCATTCTGCACCCTGTGCTCCTTCTGTTGGAGACTACTCACAGGAGACAGCATGGGCAATCAGGAAAATATTTAAGGAGCTGGAATAGAAACCAAACGTTTTCAGGACATTTGGGACAAGCGAATAGGGTCACAGGATGTTGAATTTACATTCAATGCTCAGTGATGCTCTCTCAACCCTCAATTTCGTTCTTGCCTTTACCCATTTTGTGTGCCTGACTTCATGACACGTGCTGCCCCAAATGCCTCATACACACCGGGACATCTGCACACATATATGTACACGTTCAAAAGCCACGCAAACCCAACAACAGCACGCAAGGAACTCTTTCTCACCCCTACCTGCCAGCTATTCAGCCTGCGAGCAGCAGATGGCAGCCCCACTGCCATTCCTCCTCGCCTCCCTCCCCGCTCAGGCCACCCCTGCAGACAGCACTTCAGCCCCTGGCAGGAGCAAATCCCGCTCCTTCACACCTCTGCTGGGACTCTGGCACTACCCATTGCATCTGGTAATCACCAGGGAAACTCTGTCTGCCCAGTGAAGTCTGGAGCTTCCCACCCTCCTTCCCTGTCGCAATGCCCGAGCTTTGTGAAATCACTGCCTGAATGGAAATGCCTCATGTGTGGACAGACTGTCACTGTCACTGCTACTTCCTCAGCCAAAGAGTGGAAAAAAGGCTATTTACACCAAGACATATCCTACGCCCAGCGCTTTCGGTACTGCAGGGCTTTAGGCTCGCTCACTTACCTGCATGATTTGTTGATAGGGAGCAACCTTCTCCTTGTGGAAACTTTGGACTCTGGTCTCTTGTGAATCTGTGCTGGTTTTATTCGTCAAAAGAAGAGAGATGTTCTGTGTGACATGTCTGGTAATGTTCTTCTGAGTGATATTTTCCTGCAAAATAAATAATCATTTGTCTGCATATCCCTTCCTCAGCCCCCCAAAACATTTCTCCTTGTACAGTCACTTATACAAGCACAGAATACAAAGGAGAATAAAAGGTTTTGCTGTTTCTTCGCACAAACGTATAGCAGAATACAGAACTACACCCAGGGGTTTTAGAAAGGAGAATAAAACAGGCTTATGAGGAAAACTGAGTCACAACTTTCTCTCAGCTGGCTGCCCCATGTTGTGAAACTCACGGCAAATAACACCTCCATGCCAAAGCACAGGAAGTTTTCCTCCCCCCTTATCGCCATAACCAGAAAAAAAAAACACCTGAAAGCAACAGTATTTATTTTCCATACTCCATTAGTAGCCCAGAAGCAATTCAAGCATATTACTAGAAACTGAACCCAGCTAATTAAAAATAATGTTCCAAACTACACTGCTGTCTTTTGCATCTGGAGCTGGCTGCGGCAAATAAACATACACAAAAACAAGGACAAATCACAATAAATCTAAGCAGACAGGTACAAGCAAATTGGTCTGTGGAAGTGACATGTCTCTCTGCTTAAATGTCTACTGCAACTCCCAAGGAGACATGGTAGGATTTAATCTAATTGGGTTTGCCACTTCCCTGCAGCTTAATGTGAGAATAACTGCAATTATATATGACTGTACTTAGCCCAGTACCAAAAATCCATTTATTAGGCTATTAGAATCTATAGAAACCAGGGGTTTGAGATCATTTAGATATGCTGGTTACATACTTGGCCTGCTAGTTATTTTGTGGTTACAGTTTCCAAATTGCTACTGATGAGGTGGCAGTAGAAAAGCAGATGCAGTTAAACATTTGAATGGATGGCTTAGAAAGGTTTTCTTCTTGCTCCAGAATCCGTAATAGCACCTTATATGTTGCCTCGGTGCTCTGCAAATCTCATAGTGTTCAGCAGGGGATTGGGAAACCAAGAGGTTGCTGAGGTTCAGAAATCTGTTCATCATAAAGCCTTTGCATGTGTGGGACCCCACAGAGTTGGCACAGCGCGGCATGGAAATATGAAAAGAATTATGTTTAAGGCCAGCCTTTTGGGGCGACAGAGGGAAGAG
Organism: Anser brachyrhynchus; assembly: GCF_964034855.1. Lineage (NCBI taxonomy): Eukaryota > Metazoa > Chordata > Aves > Anseriformes > Anatidae > Anser > Anser brachyrhynchus. Next base: position 9,003,182 of record NC_137696.1, on the reverse strand, counting down.
CCTCTATTCTTCTTGTTTTGCAGCAATTGTGGGGCTGCAATTAGCCAGAAATGCAAGAAAAGCCATGGGGCCATTCCAAAAAAATTTGGTATCACCGCTCTCCCACCTGCTCAGTCTGCAAGCGGAGCACAGCACGATGAACCTGCAAACCCTGTCCTTTAAGCTTTTGTCAGCTAGCACAACCATCATAAAATTCATCTTGCCAAACAGATGTTTTTTAATGAGGTAGTAAACTCTCACAATTTCATTTTTTTCTGCATCGTGGTAATTGCTGGGATAAAGGTGGATTTTCTTGGATGTCTGGAAAACTTCAGCTACAGCAATAGTACTCCAATGTACACACAGCAGGGGAAGGAAAAATAACAAATGGTTCTTCAGCTTATCCATGCTACAGTGAATGTCCCACTTTATGCTACTGCAGGGACTGGACTATGATGGTGGGGTCATACCTCTCCTCCCTGCCTCACAGCTAAACATGGAAAAGTTACTTGCAGATGTCTTTCTTCTATGGCAGCAGTGTCCCTGTTAAGAGAAACCCCAGCCTCAGAGAATTTTGTAGGGACAGCTACCCTAGCATTGGGCAAAAGGTGTTTTTGAAAATACTCAGTTATCAGCCTAAATCAAGGGACAGTAAGATACTAAGCCTTCTGAGGCACCCTGTTAATCAAAAGTTATGTTTAATATACTTGAATCAGAGACCCTTAAACTAGTAGGAGAGCAGTGACTAAGTATTTTCTCTGAAAACCTTTAAATTGTAACTCAAATGGGGATATACTAAAATACTTCTGACTTGCAGCAAGACGCATCATGTACCATTACATTCAGAGACGCAGAAACGATCAGGATGAGCTCTCGAATGGCTGTAGTATATCACCCTAGAAGTGAATTCACTGCACTACACAACCTGATGCCACATGACAAAGTGTGACAGCTAATCTGTATTGCTTATGAGATATTGTTGAGATATGCTGAATATTTTCTAAACTGCTATCAGAAAACATATGTTCCCAAGGGGTAATGATACAGTGGGTCTGAATAACTCATAAAAATTATGAATGAAGTGTTCTCACCTTCATTTGACCTTTGTTACTTCTCCAGCAGACAGAGCTAAATGCGTAGCACGCCAGAATGCATCTGAAGAAGAGACAGATGATAATAAGTAACTGTTAAGAGATGTTTACTCCACTGGCTCTATTAGTTCAGCTTGCTTGCACAGAAAGAATTTCCCTGCACGTATGAACACAAGTGTAGATAAATAAAGGGAAATACCCAGGTTCATCTTTTCCAGCCTAAACTCCGCCAAGCAAGACGGCGCACACAGTGCTTTGTCAAAGGCTGAAGCCTGGGATGAGGCACAAGGAGCCATGCAGGAACCATGGAGCTGGGGGCCCTACTCAGTGCATCTCCAGCACCAGCTGGGAGCACTGACTCCACCTTTGACTGCAGTCTCGTTACAGAGGTACCTGGAGGCCTTCACTCTCCAGCTGCATTTTCCTCTCTGCGACACCTACAGCTGAGGTAGAGTGGGCTACTCACTTTTTGCAGAAAGGTCACAGATCATAAGAGATCTTTCTTGCATATGAAAATATGTCTGCGTATATTTTTTTAAATGTCAAAAGGAGAGCAATATTTTTCAAATGTCAACAGGCAAGCAGTAACTGTGCATCCCTGGAGACTTGTACAGGGCATAAATTACAGAAAAAGAGGCTTTGGTCAACCAAGGGCATAAATTACAGAAAAAGAGGCTTTGGTCAACCAAATCAGAGAACCTTCTGTCCGTATGAAAGTAATGCACAGACTGGACAGATATCTGGCAGGAACGGTTTAAACATAACCAGCACGTCGCAGGGTAGGAGGAGGGCTTCGTACTGGGGCTTGTAGCCTGCTTAGCCCACGCCTCACTTCTGTCAATCCTTTTCTTCCCATCATAACCCATGGCTCTTGGCTTTACACCATACCCTGCTGGCAGGGTCTGAGCAGCTGGGAATGTCTGGTGGTCCAAGGGCATTCAATGGCTTTGGGAGCCATCCATCCCTTTCCCTTTCATGCTGTCTGGGTCAGATACTGCACCGACTTAACTGCCAGGCTATCCCAGATAAAGCTCTTGAAGCTATTTCACTTCTGTAAACATATGACGTGAGGCCAACCAGGGACCAGCTGGGAGTTATCTCCAGTGGTCACTGGGATTCACAGCTCTGACGTGCCCTTGATTTTCTCTCATCTTTGACACTAAGGCCTTGAGTGCTTTTCAGGGCAGAGTTTTTCTGAGGCATCTAACAGCCTCCTTGTTTCATTCTGCATCACCTACCTCATCCTCATGCCAAGCCCTCGGGCACGATAGGCATGAAGAATGCGCAGTCTTTTGTCACTGAGGAAGCAGGTTTCCACGCACGCTGCTGCACACTCTCAACAGATGCTACTAAGAAGGCTGAGCAGTGTCTTTCACAAAGTTATAAATTTCCTCGTGGTCCAGGCTGGGGCTTTCAGAGCCAGAGCTATGCACAAACACAAGGAAAGGACTCCAGTCCACGCTGGGAGCTCTCAGAGGAGCTCAGGTGGGAATTATGTTTGGGGAGCCAAGGGGAGGATGCCAACCAGGTGCCCAGGCTCACCCACAGAGCAGGACTGAGCATAGTGGAAAAGCTAAGTGGGCAAAGGGCACTTCAGAGTACCAGCTCTTTCTGGAAGGACACAGTCAGGCGTGCATCACGACCATGCAGGGGCACCCCTCTCTCTGCTTCCTCCCAGCAGCCTGGTTTTTAACATTTGGAAGCAGCAGGGTGGAGGCAGGAAACAGCGTTAATAACACCTGCCACCTAATTGAAGCTGTGCATGGGAGTCAGAACAGCAAATATGTTGCATAGGTGCTAAGGCACTGCAGATGATAAAAAGGCTCAAGGTAAAAGGGAAGGTGATCGTAAATGGGCACGAGCGAGCATCAAACACAAAGGAAGTTGTAATGAGAGCAGGAGCGTGGAGAGTGACAATTCAGCATGGGAAAGATAAAGCTGGAACAAGAACGGGATCAAGAAAGAGAGCAGAGAAAGGATGGGGAGGAAGAAAAATTTGAAATGGAAACGATGAAAATAGAATATGATTTCCAGAGGGAAAGAATAAGGGTGAATGGGGGTCCTACTGGGTCAGCCCATGCATATTTAGTCAGTTATAATAAGGTAAAATTGCTTCCTCATTACAAGGAAGGGAATGATGTTGATATGTTTTTGCAGTCTTTTAAAAAACTGTACAGAAGTTATAATTGGTGAGAGGAGGCATGGGCAGCACAGTTCAGACCTTGCTCAATGGGAAAACCCTAGAGGCCTATGCCAAGCTGGTTGATAATGACTGCCGTGACTATCAAAATTGTGCAGGGAGCTTTTCTGAGAAGGTATGAGGTTGACCCCAGAGACCTGCAGGGTTACACTCAGGTCTCCAAGGAAAGGATCTGATAACTCCTTTCCTGAATTGGCTGTAGAAATGACAAGTTTATTTAACAGGTGGATAGAAGGTGAAAAGACATCTGTATCTGTTTCTTTTTTTTTTTCTTCCTTTTTAAATGATGAAATTATCCTTAGGAGCAGCTTCTAGAAGATGTTCTGAAGGACCTGGAAGCCTGCTAGACAGACAGTTCTTCTCTTACAATTGTCAGCCTATTAATCAGAGCAAATTTTTATGTGCACCCACAAAATAATGAGAGGAGTTGTGGGAATCCTACCTATTTCCACAAAGACCTGCCCTTTCTTTCAGAAACAAACAGAAACTGACAACAGTACACAACTGCCTAAATCTTACAAACCACATTCTATTTCTTCAAGGACGTAATACAAAAAGGAAAAGAAAAAAAAAAACAAAAAACAAATCATTACCAATATTATATATGCCAAAACTGCAGATATGGCACAGAGTATTAACGAAGAGATCAGTTACTGTGCTTACTTCAGCCATACACAAGTGCACTGTAAAAGCTTAACATAACCAAGCTCAGATAGAGTTTCTTAAAAGACCCTTAGTGCAAGCACTGAAACCAGCCTCTGCTTCCAGAAGTCGGGCTGGTTTGCTCCTGCTAGAAAGTATTAGCAAAGCCGTGTCTATATTCCACCTTGAATTCCCATTTCAACCAAAGCATGAAGTACTGAGAAGCAAGTGGCTGGAATACGAGACAGATATTATCCTTCACTTTCTGAAACATTTACTCGTCGTAACGAGCCTGTAAAATGCAACGCTGACTGAGCTACTGCACTCCCAAATTCCTTTCAGACTCCCAACTAAATTTCCTCTACGCCTGGCAATGTTGTGTTGCTTCCTCTGGCACTTTGCTCCTGCGCCTTCCCCGCACTGCCTCGGGTCGCACCCTCCTGGCTGACCGGCACCGCTGGCCTGAGGCGACTGCTTCGCCCCAGGCTCTGGAGCCAAGGCTGAAATGAAGAAATGTGCCCTGTGTCCAAACTCATTTTCTTTAATTTCTCCTTCTTCGCTATTGATCATTTTCTTTTCTGTTTTTAACTCACCTGTTTTCTCATTTACCTTCCGTTTCTAACACTCTCAGCAGTTTGTTTTTTATTTGCCTCTGACCCTCAATCTTCACATTCCCTCTGAACCCGCACACCTTTTACAGCTCCTTTCCTGCTAGCATCATTTGGGCTTTCATTTGATTGGCTTTTAATCCTGAAGCATTTTTGGCATGGGTAATATACTGCATTTTGGGGTATGAAAATAGTAAAATGTTTTTTCCCTTGCATTCCTGCTTCTTTTGTAATTCCTATATACAAGTCCTACATCCCCTGTAAAGATATCTGTGGAAGACTTAACACTACTTAGATCAAATCTCATTTTCCTCCTTGCACAAGGACACACATCCAGCAATCTGTCACACAGTAGACAAACTGGGGTTAGGACAGGAGGGCTGGGGCTTCACTGATGTGAGAGGCAGCAGACTTTGGTCTAAGGGCATGTGTTGAACATTTCACTTCAGTATTCACCCATTGGTATGCTGTGTGCCATTTCCCATACGTACTCCCAACATAACACGAGATCTATTTCATGCATCTCTGTCACCTTTTCTGTAAAAAGCATATTAAATAAAATGCTTTTTAACTAAGCGCTCTTGCGTGATGTGTGGTTGCCCATGAAACTACTAGATGGTTAAATGAAGCTAAATGCACAGTAAAATCAGCAGAACTCCATACTGATGCAAGTACCAGTACGTGTAGTCTGCCCTTTCTATTGCTCATTAACCTCTAGAATAAACGTATTTTAGCATCTGCTCTACTGCCAGCACTTAATCCTGTGGCTGTTGCATGTAAAAGAACAGGAGTCAACATTTAGAGAAAAACCTCAGAAAGCTTAAGCAATTATCTCAGGCATCCTGGCGAGAACTCAACAGTATCAGAAAGCTTTGATAAAAGCACAAGCTTTGGTAAAAGCACAAAAGCAGATCAACAGAACTTTTTCATGAAGCAAAAAGATCACATTTCCATTGCTCATGAGAATGTACTGGCAGGATGATGTGATAGTCCATACTGGATGGTACAGCTTAAAGGTAGCTGTCACGGGGACCTCCACATTCTGTACCGAGACACCTCAGAGTGGTTGGTTTCTTGACCAATTTATTCTTGAATCCACTCATCATGTAGGAGTTCTGACAGACAGAAATATTTTTTTTCAAAGAAAAACAGCACAGGATCTTGCCCTGGCTAATACAGTGGAGCTCTTCTGACTGATACCAGCTCACGAGCTGGCTCATCTATCGTTTAGCCCACGTTGAACAAGTATAAGCTTCACAAACGTGTCTTAACTAAAAGAAAGTGGCTTGTGTACTTTGTGAAGCTTAAACCAGTTCACAGAACATGTGCAGGGAAAGCACGTGGTGTTTAAGATTTAGAGCTAGGTTCAGGTACTCTTGTGGTTTGGGTGTTATCATTAAAGCTCAATGTAACAAATATGGGGTTATTTTAATCTTCTATAACTGCATGAGATTCGGATTTTAATTGACTTCTTCCCTCCTGAACTCATCTCATAAAGTATACTAGGTATATCTGCTGAGTAAATAGAACACAATAATGTGTTTAAATGTTTGTCTAGAGAGTTACTTCCACCCAGAACTGAAAATCAATATAGCTCAGAGACATCTTTTGTTAATATAACTTTTTCTTTCAGCATGTTTCTAACACATTTAATATTTTTCAGTGTTATCTTGCTGGCACTGGAAGTCCAAGCCGTGTTGGCAGATCCCTGAACTGGGACTCCAGAGACATGGATTCTACTCTTGGAGCCATTTTTAACATCTTGGACAAGTAATTACAGCTCTCCAGGCCCTTATATCCATTCCAGCCATTCCCTTTTGGGCCTTGTTTCCGTAAAGATGTATGCATGTATTTGGTTGTATAAACTAGGAAGGTATTTAGCTAACTGCATGACTGTGAGCAGTCTAGTGACTTAAAGTTACTGTTAAATTCAGTGTTCAAGCCTTTGAAAGATGAAGTTTTGGATTGCACACTCTTAGACTGTGCCGAATTGGACCGACCTGCCTACAGAATTTGATGCTCCCGAAGTCAATCCAGCCTCTGTATGTAGCACCCCAAAAAAGCCAGTGGTTTTTGTAAGAAGGAATGCCAAAAATTCCAGCAAACTGTGGCAGCTGTGGAGCATTTTAGAATTAAGTAGCTCCACAAAACCTTAGCAGCAGGCACCTGAGAACAAGCTTTCAAAGCTCCCACAGATGACAGTACCAGTTTTCTTCTTCAGCACAGTGGGCAGAGGCATTCACAGCACCCTTGTCTAACTCAAAATCAGATTTCAGGCTTGAGGTTGGGCAGGGGGGAAGCTTCAAGTGAATTGCATCTGTCTCTGGGCTCATACAAATAGCCTGAATTTGCTGCCCTGTACTGAATACTGTCAGGCTGAAAACATACATTAGAAAAATATGCTCCATTTCCCCCCGAAATCAGCCTATAAATAACATGTGTGGTCCAGAATGGCTCTCATCTCACATTAGGAATAGATGCTGTGGTGCAACAGTGACAACAACAAAGAGAGGGGAATTGGTTAAGTACTTTGGGGGTTAAAATCTGTGCCCTGAACAGTAGATTTTATGGCCAAAAGTGACTCTTCTGTAGTCTCATTTATTATTGCAAAAATGATTGGAACTGGGGACCATGACACTATTACCTGTTACTGCAGATTTATTGAAAATTAGCAATTCCATTTGTATCTATGAGATTTCAGGGATTATTCTGTTATAGACTAGAAAACTGATAGATTTATAACTGTGGCGAATCTAGTTGTACCAACTAATAGAGCAAGTGAGAAAATTTAGAGGTTTGTACTCCTAAAGGAGTTAACCTCTGGATAAAGAAACATTTTTCAAGTAGCATCTGAGAAATTATTGGATCCATAAATTGTCACTGCTGTAGCATGAAAAATATCCATTTCCTGGGCTTTATGTTTTTGTTCAAGAAAGATACAAAAAGCAAAAGTTAGTACCAAAAAAAAATAATTCACTCCACTCAGAGTCCTGCTGTAATTGCTACTGTACCTTTTGTTAACTCTTTGGCATATATTGGCAGAGCTCTCCCTGCTGGCCCTAAGGAAATTTTCAAGCTACGCGTCTTCTAAATTCATTAACATTGTATTGACTCGGGTAAATTTGATCTAACTTTAATTTTGATTTTTGTATACTCACTGGACTTCTTAAAAATTGAATCAAACCTTCAAAGGTATTAAATACATGCCAGGACATTTTGCCTTTTTTTTTTTTTTTTTTTTTGATATGAGGGATCTCTGACAGTGGGTGAGGCTTGTGTAATTCACTAAAAAGATCTTAAAGCTCCAAACTCTTCTCTCCTAATGTGACACCAGCAGCCTGCCACAGGGATGCCCTGCACACAGGCAGCTTCTAGCAGCTATGTCACCTGCTGCCACACACCTCCATAGCCTCTACCACATGCTCCGTGACACCATACACCCTGCGGGCAACTGGACCAAAGGGTGGGCAACTGCTGCCGCTACCCTGCGTAGCCACAAGGAAGGCGAGCGTGGAAGGACTGCTCAGGTCCCAGCTGGTGGGGCAGGGCTGGAAGGGCTCATCAGGTGCTGCTGGCTCTGCGGGGACACACCTAGGGGACACAGAATTGGCAGTGCAGGGTGGAAGACAAAGAGTGAAAGCAACATCTAGCAATACAAAGACTTTGGCCTGCGGCTCTTAGGGGCATGAGGTTTGGCCAACCATGCCACCCATGTTCCCCCCAGGACTCCTGCTGTAGGAGATGCTCTCCTTATCTCCTGCACAAACTGACATGGTAAGCATTGTTTATACAAACCAAAGCATGTCCCTCAGACACCCAAGTACCACAAACTTGTGGCACAACATTTGAGCCTGGCTGAAATCATTAACAATACCATGATAATAAATGAGGATGAGTTTTGCTCTCTCTCTAATGCAGGTGTGTGGGGCAAAGTAAAGCTCATACAGTACCTTGTGGTTGCTGAGAGCTCCACAGTTGGCAGCTAGGGCACGTGGCTCTAATCCCTGTCTTATCTGCTGCAGATGGGAGGCCGGCACTCGTAATGCTGGCAGGACCAGATGCATGCCCACTGCCTCATCTGCAAGACAAAATGAGATGAAACGAATGTATATGCAGGACAGCTGTTAATTAAAAGAATAGGTCATTTTGGAGTGAAATACACCATTTGCTTTATTGAACAGCACAGAGCTGCTACCTCTGCACAGAGCTGCTACCTCTGCATGGCTGCTTTAGCACTGATTATTGACTCTTAAGGAGGGAAGTTGGGTTTGCTTATAGACCCAGCAATGCTGAGTGAAATCATATAACTTCCTTGGGACTAACCCAACTTAAATTATGTTTCAGTTTGATAGTTGTAAGAATTCAAGCTTGGAGACTGGACTGGGAAGAATCATTTTTGATATTATTAACTTATTACTATTTTTGTTCAAATTACATATATAGATAAACAGATTTTTTAAATTACTTTTAAAATACTCCAAGGTTTAATATATCTCTAAAGCTACAGGTGCTAAGGTCTGAAAAAGAAAGAAACATTGAATTTCAGTTAAAAGTAATCCAGAGTACTCACACTTTTAAAGAGGAAGAAGAATGACAAGCATTTGCAATATGGACCACATCTCCATCCCAGTGGCATCAACAGATTTTGGTTATTAACTTTGGGAAAGAGGAAAATACTTTATCTGAGAATCTCTAAGGAAAAAAGCCCCTGAAATTATCCCACTATTTCACAATCATTAAGGCAAAAACAGAGCACGCAGAAGTTATTTATGATTCCATCATACCATTATAACACTGCCTGTAACTTGAGAATAAAGCATTTCTAAGCATCCAGTGTTTGATGTGAGCCACAAACTGAGTTTCAAATACCCAAAAGAATTTTTATTTCTGCTTATTATTGAATACAAACTTACGTATGAGATACTTCCAGCTACCATTTGAAAAAAATAATTCTGAAAAAGAATACCTTCTTCCTGTATTCTACTACAAAAATGGTTCTGGATTTTTACCCCGGATAAATCAGCACAACTCCAACGAAGTCTGAGCTATCACCATTGACATCATCTCAGAACCCAACTGGCATGAAATGCTTCTCTGATTACAGCTGCAAAATATCCCTGCTTGGCTGAATTCCTTATTCCTTAACCAAATGTGGAACTAGTCATGGAGCTACATGTGTGTATCTGACTTGGCCATAATACTGAATTTTCTCTCCTTGCAATGTAAGGGAATTACATTTCAAAGATCAGACACTGTTGTTTTACAACCGTAGTAACTCCTGTATGCTAATTTAGTGCAAGGAAAATATTCTTGAGTATGTGAGAGATTGTTTCTTGTACCTTTTTAAACAAATGGGCAAATATGACGGACTACAAATCCAGTTTATGTATCACTCCTGTTCTAAGGAACAAAGACAACTTATTTGGTAGTGTTTATTCACTACCCTAGGCTAAACCATCTCAAACTTTGATGATCTTTCTTTTATTATGATGCACTGCCTTATCATACACAAGTTTCCTGAGTTGAAAGGAATGTTTTGTGCTTCAAAGGTGGTAAATTCAGGACCATAATGCAGCACAACCCCTGCAAGAAGCAGGTCCTAACCTTGAGGTGTCACTGCTCACTGAGACACAGCTCATAATATGAACTGTCAACAGGGAGGGACTTTGTCTGTCTGCTTAACAACAATTTGTAGACTTAAAAAAAAAAGTTACAAGAAAATAAAATGCTTAGATTTTAGAGTTTTGCTCCCCTTGAAATCCTGGGTAAGCCAACAGGCAGCTTGGTCTGGAAAACTGATGAATTCATGATTATCAGAAAGCCAGTGAGAGTTAGTGAATGTCAAGAGTAAGGAAGGATTCAAGAATGATGTGAGACAACCAGTGAGAAATTGCTTAACTAAACAGAAAATGTTTAGTCTCCCAAACAGCTGCTGAGTACCCCCAGGAATACTTTTTTATTTAAAGAATTTTTGACAGTGTCACAATATCTCTCTGCTTTAATATATTAGCGCATTTGTACTTCAGGCTACTGTGGAGGGAAGTGTTCTAGCTCAGAGCCAGGAAATAAAAAGGTAGTTTAACAAATAGTGAGTAAGAGAGCAAAAAGACAGGCTACGTTCTTCATGTAAATCAAAGTTGTTCCAGAACGACTTAGAAAGAGAGGTTGCTATTTTCAACTGAGAGTCAACTGAAAGTTAATGGGGACATTGCTAAAGATCACAGACAAACGTATACTGTACTTTTAATGAATATTTTATTCATGTCACCTTTAAATTAGTTAAATTCGATAGGATGATAATGTAATGCAAAATGGCTTCCTCCCCAGACCATTTCAGGTGGAGGGTAGATCAGAATTTAATTTTAGGGTAATGCCAGGTCAAAATTAAATTTAAAAATTATGGTTTGAAAGTAATAAATCTAAAGTGACCACTGGAAAAAATACTAAGTTAATGAGATGTGTAAGCCATTTAGAAAACCACAGATATATTATATGACATCTATTTTTCTTACCTGGAAACAGGCCATTTTAATACCTCCTGATAGGGATGAAAGGGGAGAAAGGAGAAGAAGGGGCACTCTTAAAGCTATTGCTATCCTGTCTTAATAAAGTTATGAAGAAAAATGTCAAAAGTTCAGCAATAGGAATATTCATCATTTGATCAGCAAGGTTGTTTAAAACTTAAGACTCCTAAATCCTCTTTCAGGAATCTAAATATATGTTCTGCTTTTCAGAGCATGGTCACTCACATATGCCAAAGAAATTGTTAAAAAATTAGGGTGATGCAGCTTAATAAACCAAGAGGTATTGGGGGGATCAGGCCCAGACTGCATTGGTATGTGTCTTATCCCTCTCCTTTCTCTTACCTATCGTGAAGCCAGTACACGTGAACACACAGCATACACAAGGGGTCTCACAATTTCAGTCTGCTATTATACAGCCATAACAATCTCGTGGACACCATGCTTCCCTGGGTTATTCTCCTTCCTCAAAGGAAGGCTGCCCTGGAGAATGCCAATGAAGGGGTCAAGGGACAACTAAAGCAGCAGTCTGCAAAGAAGACAGGGAAACAAGTTAGGAAGGTGCAAAAATAAACCTGAGGGATGCAGCCAAGGCAAGAAGAGAGGTGTGAGAAAGGAAAACTTTAACTCACAGAGCATCTAATTTCTGTTCAAATTCAACATTAAAAAGATACTCCCAGGTAGCATGACAAAAAGTGATGACATCAGATCTTTCTTAGCTTTGAAAGATCACTGTCATTTGTAGGTTGCACCAGAGGTAAGTCAAGAAGAAATGTAAGGCCAGGTTTTGCCCTTGATGCGGGTTGTCTGCCCGCCCAGGGATGCCTCTGGAGATGCTGGAGCTTGGGAAGGCACCGAGGCTGTAGGGGCAGGTAAAACCCAGTGCAGCAGCCACAGGTGGGAACATACAGCAAGAATGCACTCCACTGAAATGAGGTCCAAGAGAAAAGAAATATGAAAACTGATATGCTCAGAAAGGGGCAAATTCATTTTATGCAAAGACATTAAAGTACATCATGACGTAAAACTACAGTGTGATTGTTCCCTTGCTAGAGAGCTTTGGTTATGTGAACGTGAGTATTGTTGCAATTCAGAAAAACGCACTCAGGGAGTTTCAAAAATTAAACAAGTTACCTGACTACAAGTTATTCCTGGCTATTCTGGTGGCAGCACTACAGCTGCTTAAACCGAGCACGTCTGCTCCTTTCAGATGCGAGATGCTGCATTAGCCATGCCACAAGAAGGCTGACACTGCACTAATGGGCTCTACCATCCCCAGGATCCCCCTCCAGATCAACTGCAACCTGAAGTGAGAGGCAAGAGACTTCCTGCCCATCGAGGGACACATCAGATGATTGCAAAGCTTCAGCATCCAGTGGCAACCAAAGACATTTTGGGTACGCTCTCAGGTGTCCGTGTTATTTCACAAAATCTAAAGTGAAAGCTGGGTACAGAGATGGACATTGCTTTCCCCTCTGCACAAAAAAATGAGAGAAATCTGTGAGGATCAGCCCCACCATGCCATGAGTACAGACAGTGAATGCAGAGCGCTGAACAATGCTGAGCAGGGCCATGCTGGGCCTCTCATAATCAGGCCATAAATTATTCTAATTTGTTGTCCCTACCAGGCAGCTCATTGATGAGCTAGAATGGTCATCAGGACTATAAATTATTATTATTACTGTAATTTTTTTCTTTCCTTTTTTGGCATGGATGCTGGCTTTAAGCAATGCCTTCTCAAGGCTGAGCTTGATAATCCTTTCCAAGCTTTTATTTAAACTCTCTAAAAGCAAAAATGAATTAGAAACTGGAAGAACACAAAGAAGCCAGAAAGAGAAGATCAATAACTCACATAACACAGCAGTAAACAAACTGGAACAATTACAGTGAGAGATGGGTATTGATCAATATCAGGAGAGCTCATATGCTGGCACCTCTGTTTATACTAGACCTCAATTATATTCTTACTTTCTCATAATATAACTGCATTCTACAATTTTTATCACCAATGAGAATTTAATTCCCTTATATTAATGAATAATAGCCGTATAATGGTTTTAGGCAGTTGTTTCTATCAGTAGATCTCCCAATCAGCAAAATTTTGACTGCCCAGTGCCCTGTGTTGCTGTTACGTGTGTTAGCGACTGGAAAGCTGAGCCACAGATTGCCTAGCTGATCTTCCTGTGGCCAAGGGCAGGGGCAGAAGCCGAGCCCTGGGGACTGTGTTCTGGCAATACTAACCCCTGTAGACCTTCCCAAGGGGTGACTTTTTTTTTTTTCTTTCTCTCTCCAATTTGCAAGCACCCAACCAAACTGTTCAGACCTGCACTTTACTGTACTGGAAGAAGCAGCCAAGGACCTGCACACCAGGCATCCAACCCAGCCTGGAAGAATTTTAAATAAAACTCTTTAACTCTACATAGATAAGCTCTTTATACTGAAAGAGGCACCATTATTTACTAAACTGCTAAGAGGCCTCAGGACCAGAGTCCTCCCTGTTTTGTTTTTTTCCCAGCACTGCCTCACACAAAATATGCGAGGCGTTCAGTTCACAGCAGGCTGAGGACATTTGCTTCCACTTCCCCCTCAGGTATTTGGCTGGTCTGCAAAGTCATCACTTACATTTTGTTCTGTTACATGAGTCAAATTGAGCTGGAACTTTGTGGGTTTGACTTAATGAGACGTATCAGCACCAACACAGCTTTCCTTTTCTTATGCAAGCTGTGTGAAAGTGCTCCCTCACAGCTATCTGAGGTGACTGGTTTTTAACTTCAGGCACACATAGCAATCCACAAGCCTGCTTCTGTGAACTCTGACTTAAAATGGCAAGTTGCTAGAGGATAGTCAGCTGAGGTCTGTCCTGTTTAGAAGTTTCTTCTGTAAAATAAACTCACATTAAAAAAATACACATATTTAAACAGAATCCTATTCAGAGTTCATATTGAAAATCAAGCAGTGAAAAGGTAAAAATGACTGAAAAAACAGAACCAAAGTTTATAATATGCAAAATTATCTATGATAAACTTTAAAGCTTTTTTTTTTTTCCCCACAGAGTCTGAATCATACCATTCTAGCTTAAAAAAAACAAAAAATAAAAAACTTGTTAATGGATTAAATGGTTGGGTTTCAAGCCAGTGATTCCAAACACCTACAGAAATGTTAGCAAAAATGTCCATAGTCAAGAGATCACCCATAATGTTTCAAATTGGAAAAAAAATATTTTCAACAAGAATTCATTTACTGTTAACAATTTCAATGAGCTCAATTCGAAAAGTAAAGTACCGAGAGTCGTGGTGAACATCAGCAGACATAAACAGTACAAGGAAACTATGAGATGTATTCAGGCTTGATGATCAAAGACTGCTTTAATGGGAACAATCCCTGTAAAGCAGACCTCAGGTCAGGATTTTGATAGATCATACAAAGTACAGAAAAATTCAGGAAATCTACCTCTGCCTCAGACAGATAGAGAGGTTAGATTTTTCAAGTCCACATGTGTAATAATGTGTGTGAAATTCAGTAACGGCTTTTTGCAAGCTTTGAATGGAATTTACCCCCAAAGGCTCATGTGGCCTGTTTCCTTTCATTATATCCCCCATCCCATCCCCAACCCTTCCTTGTATCCTCCCCTTTGGGAAAGCTGAACACGCCGCTGGGTGAGGTTCCCGAAGGAAGAGGGCCAGAATGTGCCACCCCGACCCTCAGGAGGCAGAGGCAGGGACACCCAGCCGCGCCATGAACCCAGGGCGGATTTGTGCTGCCTTCGCTGAACATGTCACCAACAACCCTCTGCAGCAAACAGCTCACCCTCAACTCTAAGGACAACCTTCGGTGCCAGGGCAGTACTGAGGAAATAAAAAACAGGCTGTTGCCACATCTGCGCCCTGCCCAGGAGAAGCTATCCTCAGCAAAGAGGGCAGGGAAGCACTGAAGCTAAACGAGCAGTGGACTGGAGCTGGTAGCATTTTTTCACCCTCTCATTGCCCCAAATATAGTGTTACAACATCCCTAAAGAGATGTTTCTCTGAGCATCCAGGAAAGAGCACTGAAGTTGGCTCCATGTCCAGTTTCTGCTGGGCTGCATACGAGCTTTACCCTTTTTTTTTTTTTTTTACCTCCCCATTTTTTTCCTTTTCTTTTCAAAAATCCATTGTGTCTTTCTGCTTTAGTTTTTATTCCGATCCATCCCTCAGCTATCTTGACATTCTGGTGCTCTTCAAAAATCCATCGCTGATTTCCTTATAATCCTTACACAAAATGGACAATATGCTAAAGGAAAACCGCCTCGCGAAGTTGCCAAAAGAGCAATTCCAATCTAATTAGGAGTTCGTACTGCTTCAGTGAAAGCAGCACAAACACTGTTAATATTCACTGCAGCTGCTTTGTCAATAACTCCCAGTGAATCCTCCAATTTATAAGAAAAATCAGGAAACTATTGGATTCTATGACACTGATAGATCTATCAGTATTCATTGCCCCTATCCTCTGCAACACAAGGCACAAATGCCAATAACTCTAACAGTCCCTTAAATGCTGAAGGATCATTATTAAAGTGTGCTTGGCATCCCTGGTCATTAATTATAATCTTGTGCACATATGCAGTGTGATTGCAGGAAATAATCAGCTTTGTCTGCCAAATTGGCAACATTTAGAAACTAATTTGTTATGACATACCATCAAAGATATTTAAACAACAAACCCAAAGCTCTGCTGCACTGCGCACACTGTTAAAATATCAGATCACATCATTAAAAAATAGTTAACATATCCAAGGGGAGGTAATATTTATCCTTGAACCCTGGTTCAAGTGGAGTTTTCAGAAAGAGCAGCTTCACCCTCTCTCCCTCGCAGCTCGCAGGCGAGGAAACTCTCTCCAGAGTAACGGGTGGGGGGAGGCGAGGACCAAGCCTACACCGCGGACGAGCTGTCAGTCAGGAGCTATTAAACGGCCATTGAATAAATGTTTGCCAAGAGCAAAGCTTACCCAGGATTACCGCACTGCTCAGCGGATTCATTTAGAGACTTTAAGCTCATATTTATCTGTCTAATTTCCTTCACAGGCCCTGCTGCCTCTCTCACCCACCTGGCAGAGGGACGCAGTCCCCACCTTTCTTCTCCTCAGACCACAGTCAAAGTATTAAAATATGCATCAAAAGAAAAACACAAAATAAATATCGAGCTATGCTTTCATCCAGGAAACTAACCTCTTTTTTTTTTTCTCCTATAAATCAGAAGAATGGTTTAAAAATGATAAAGCAGATTACATGCTTAATCTTTTTAAAGAAAAGAGTTGAACTGCGGCTATAGTTCTTATTAAGAGAGCACTAAATATGGATGTTATCACCAGAGAGAAAAGCTGAACTTGTAGGTTTTTCTGCAGCCTTTTCTGACACTTTTTCCTTTACACACTGTTTCCTCCTTGGATGTTATTGCTTTTGTGTCCCTGTCCGTAGCAGGAGTCCAGCAGCCCAGTTACAACTGAGCACGGAGAACAGGAGGAGAACTGAAAAGTGCAAAGTACTTAACTGATGTAATTGCTTCTCCATTCTTACAGTAATGACAGTTTACTCCAGGAGACTGCACTTCAACAGAATATTCTGTTTGGTTTATATGACAATTTCCTACTCTTTTCCCATGTTTGCGCAGAAGACCATGTTCCATATTACTGACACTGCAGTTAAGAAATCACAGTTTTGTACAAATCCATTTCAGCAGATTCTCAAATGCTGTCATCAGCCACTGAACCAACAATAACATCTTTCTTCCTTTCTTTCTTGTGGTGTTTCGTAGCTTGTAACTAATTTCAGAACAAAGTCTGAAATGCTTGAAAAGAAACAGTATTTTATTCCTAAAGTAATACTACATGTATTGCTTTAACACAGTTTCGAAATCTATGCTTCCCAAAGATACTTCTTGAAATAAGATGTAGTAAAAAGATCTCAAATCCATCATCATCAAAAGACAAGCTATATCAAAAGGTACTTCAGATTAATAACATCTATTATATCAATATTCTTTAATTTTTTCCCATATTTTCAAATAAAAATAATAGTTATGGACTTCTAATCAGCTCCTCAGAAATAAAGCAAAATTTTCAACACAACTGTATAGATTTCACTATAATACTAGCTTTTAGCCTTCCAAATAAATAACTTGCATAGAATTATTTTTTTCATTTCTTTTAGTTTCTTGTCTGATTGCACAGTAATAGATGTGAACAAACTATAACCCAAACCACCAAAACAAGGACATTGGTAAAGGTTATTCTCTCAGTTGTCACAACACCGCTAGAGATAAAATTTTGAGCTTCCCATTAGGATAAGCATTTAACTAAAGCTTTTCATATAAATGGTATAAGATCACGAAAGTACCATACTGTACGTACGTTTTAATACAGTGTTCTTAAAATAAGCAGATAGAGAATTCATAATAATTCCCTTTTAATCGGGACATATTTTACCTTGAAAACTTCTATTACAGCGTACCCAAGTTAAGGGCAACATTTAAATTACAAATAATAATATGGTTATAATTATTTTATTCCTTTCCCTGTTCTGATAAAAGTTATTCAGCATTTACATAAAGGCCTAAAACACTGGCCTTGGAAACAACGTCCTTTCAGACAAACCATTTCAAATTAAATGTCCGATGAACAATGCCTTTCTGTTGCAAGCCAAACCCCACGAAGCACAAATTAACAGAAGGCCGATAAAGCCCTGAGCCAACGTGCTGTGCCTATAGGCACACGGCTAACACGCAGTAAGGACAGCAGCCATTGTCTCCTATGCATTGCAGTAGATTCAAAATGGGAAATGAAATGCCTCAAGAGAAAAACAGAAAAAGTACAGATTGAATCTCATGTAACTCCGGCTCTGCTGGGTTTGTTTTCACATTTGCTCACAAGATGGAGGGAAGCTAGGAAGGCACATAGCACGCTGACCTTTGCAGCAGTCACAGCGCAAGTTCTCCTTATTAGCACCAAGCCACGGTGATGCCACGGTGCAACAGAGTCATTGTCAGCGTCCACAATCCCACTGCTGGGGACGAGATGAAAAGGAGGTGCTCTGAGGAGGCGGAAAGACCATTCGTACTAGGACAAGCTCCTTGAAGCCCTCTCTCTCCCTGCCAAGACATTATTTCCCATGCTTTAATCACTCTTGTCATTCTTCTCCGAATGCTCTCCAGTTGTCAGTACCCTCTTGAGTTATGGAGAGGAGAACTGCACTCATGGAGAATGCCAGCAGCAGTCATGCCAGTGCCAAAAGCAGACGTAACAGAGCCTCTCCTATTCTCTTGAAATTTCCCATTTTGGACATTCAGGAATGTCATTAGTCCCTGCGGCCAAGGTGTCCCCTCAGAGCTCACACCCACCTGATGGCCCACAGCAAACCCAGGGAGGCACATTGTGTCGTCCCCTCACATGAGCTCCGGAAGAACAGCTCTCCACCTACAGCCCCTGATTTTACTACTCGTGCATTTGAAGTGGGGACAAGTACAATGTGCTTAGCACATCATGTGCTGTTTGGCACAATAAACTTCTGGGATTGACATTGTGAACAGTTACCACATAAATATCCTAACTTGCCCTGGATAAAAAAGAATATTAGAACTCAGCATCCCATTCTTTTAATACTGATCACAGAATCATCTAGGTTGGAAGAGACCTCCAAGATCACCGAGTCCAACCTCTGACCTAACACTAACAAGCCCTCCACTAAACCATATCGCTAAGCTCAACATCTAAATGTCTTTTAAAGACCTCCAGGGACGGTGACTCAACCACTTCCCTGGGCAGCCTATCCCAATGCCTAACAACCCTTTCGGTAAAGAAGTTCTTCCTAATATCCAACCTAAACCTCCCCTGGTGCAACTTTAGCCCATTCCCCCTCGTCCTGTCACCAGGTACGTGGGAGAACAGACCAACCCCCACCTCTCTACAGCCTCCTTTAAGGTACCTGTAGAGAGTGATAAGGTCACCCCTGAGCCTCCTCTTCTCCAGGCTGAACAACCCCAGCTCCCTCAGCCGCTCCTCGTAAGACTTGTTCTCCAGACCCCTCACCAGCTTCGTTGCCCTTCTCTGGACTCGCTCGAGCACCTCGATGTCCTTCTTGTAGCGAGGGGCCCAAAACTGAACACAGCACTCGAGGTGCGGCCTTACCAGAGCCGAACACAGGGGCACAATCACTTCCCTAGCCCTGCCGGCCACACCATTTCTGATACAAGCCAGGATGCTGTTGGCCTTCTTGGCCACCTGGGCACACTGCTGGCTCATATTCAGCTGACTATCAACCAAAACTCCCATGTCCTTCTCTGCCGGGTCCTGGTGGCTCCCCGGCTGCCTCCAGTGGCCTCGATGCCGGAGGGAAAAAAAAAAAAAAAAAGCCCTGTCCTCCTCGATCCCCCGCTCCGCTGCAGAACGCGCCCTCCCCGGAGTCGATCGCCTCGGCGAGTGGCCGTAAAATGGCGGCGACGCCCGCTTTGAGCGGCCCGCCGCTCCCGCTGCTGGCTCCGCCTCCCTCGCGAGGGCTGCCGGGCCCTGGCAGCTCCCTCAGCTGCTTCCAGTGGCCACGGTGCCGGAAAAAAAAGGCGTGCATGTCTCGGTCCCCAGCTCCGCCGCAGAACGCGTCTGCCCCGGAGCCGATCGCCCTGGAAGAAACGCCCTTTTCAAATCAGCAAGTTCATATTGCTGCTGGAGCTGTACCTTGCAGCACCGGTACTCGAGCTATGGTAACCTACATTAAACCAATTGCTAATTTTTACTTCTGTGGTCAATTTTTCTGTCATTGTGAGGTCTAACACGGAATTCCCCATGATGAATTCAGTTCTTTAGGGCTGTGACATTTCCTTCCTCACTTCTGTCCTCCAGACTCAGCTCTTCATGTTTCTGCTCTCTTCTTGTGTGCACATCCAGATGCCATAGGAGCTGGCGACCTGTTGGTGGATTACAAGCTCTCCTGGATCTGATCATCGCAACCAGCTTCCTGCGTGCCACTTCTGTAGAATCCTTGATAACTACAGAAACCACATAGAAAACTATATGGTCCTTGTGTGCCACTGAGCCTTCTCTGACGGATGGTAGTGCACCGCTCCTGATTTTACTACTCATGCGTTTGAACTGGGGACAAGTACGATGTGCTTAGCACATCATGTGCTGTTTGGCACAATAAACTTCTGGGATTGACATTGTGGACAGTTACCACATAAATATCCTAACTTGTCCTGGGTAAATACAAAGAAAATTAGAACTCAGCATCCCATTCTTTTAATGCTGATGCTGCCAGTGACTTACCCTTGGAAAGATAATACTTATTGAGCAAGTTCTTAAGGCCATTGGGAGAATTATTTATTTGCTATGCTAAAATTAATTATATGAAGTGCTGCATAATGGATCAGTAATGTTTCCTCATTGTCACCATCATGAAGTATACTTCATTTATTTGTCGAAGAAAATAAATATGCTGAAAAAATACTATGGGTATTATTCGCAAGCTCCATAACTTTCCAAATTCAGAAATAGAAGTCATTCTTCTCCATGGCAAAACATTTTCGAAAGAGATACACAAAATGGAAATTTGTTTTTCTCTTCCAAATACTGAAGGGTAGTCTGAAGACAAAAATAAAGCATACCCTCCCTGTATCTACCAGTACTTTTGTGTGGACTCCAGTATCTATGTAGTTGAAGACACAGAAAATCAGCTACTCCATTTCTATAACAAATATAAAATGCTTTTATATTTTAAATCTAGACTTCTAAAAGTCTTTGTCTTGCTCCAGGAATCCTAATGCCTATTTCTTAGATCCTCGGGGAAATTAGGAAGCTACTAGACAAGTTAATGCTTCGAAGCTGTAAATTAGTTTGTTTTTTTTTTTTAATTTTTTTTTCCCTCCTTAAGATCTTGGCATATTTTAAACAGAAAATTGTAATAATAATTATGGATATATTGACCTGTCTGTACTCTTAGGCTGGCCACTCAAGTGAAGTAGATTTTAACCAGCTCCCTGTAGGATTCTGTCAGCTTCCGATGTCGCGGTGCTGTGGCACTTCTTGCATTCCTCCTGAAAGTTGCCTAATGCCGCCTTAAGTTTTGACTCCCTGCAGAAACGCTTTGATGATTTTGTTCATTTTGTTACATCTCCTGAAGAATTTAACGGGTAAATTATACCTAGCCAACTGCAGGCCTGTCCGTAAAAATGCTGCTCTGTGGGGCTACGCCAACAGATCTTCCAGCTATAGCTTACCGTGGTGATGATGGGAGCTCCAGTGGAGGGAAGGTTTCAGGGGTTTAATTGCATCATTTAATTTTTCACTTGATAACAATGGACCGGCCCTATCTGCAATAAAATCTGCACTACTGCTCTCACTTGTGAAGCCCTCTGCTGTTGCTGAGACTTTGGATGAGACAGAAAGCTGTCCAGAAGTCCCTCTCTTGGATGTCAACAAAAGCCTGAAAACTTTCAGGATTTGAATCAGGCCCCAGAGATGTGATTTTGAGAAAACTGAAGCATGACAGAGGCATACAGAGACTCACGTAACAGTGTAATACTGCCCCATGCTGAACTGTGGTTTTGCAAAAAAGGGGCCCTCTCTCTGCAAAGCAACTAAACCCGAGTCACCACTGAACTGCACCCAGAGTAGCTTTAGAGATACGGAAAATATCTGGGGCTTTGGCATTATTACAATAAATAATTAGAGCAAGTTTTGTGGAAATCCTGAAAATCTAATGTCTTACGCACCTTTTTTTCCTCTTCCCCTTTTAGCTAGGCATCATTATGTCTCAGCCTGTCACTGGAAATGCAGAGGAGTGGACTATGGCAAGGAAGAACCAGTTTCTGTTCTCTGGCACTAAGCCTGCTTGCTGCAACTTCCACCTCACACATCTGGTATGTGTTTTCCTGGATGAGCCAAACCAAAAAGGAAAGATGTGTAAATGTGAGAATCGATCACGGGTTTGACACTTGTGTCAGTCTAACTGATGCAATTTAGATGTTCTTCCACCGAAATCCTACACTAGTACTGCCAATGTCAGATAAAGAGCTCACATTACTTTCAAATGGAGGAACATAGTTCACAATAAAATACACTTTGGACTGAAAAACTGCACTTACGTCCAGTCTGAACCACACAGAAATCAGTTTCTTAATGCTCTATATCTGATTTGAATGTCAGCTCCCTACACAAGTTATCACCATTTAAGTCAATACATTTACCACAATAAAAGAGAAGTGCCATCCCAGAGGCTCCACTATGTTTATGTACGTAAAGACAGAGAAAGACTGAATGAGCATGCTTTTCTTATCCATTTCATACCCACTCACTAATATGCAGAGGCATACAGCATCTTTCAAATTCATTTTACAGTCCTGGCAAACAAGGCAGCTGTGTGGAGTATGGACACAGGGAGAGGTGGAGCTGGCTCTGTACCCTACAGCAAATCCAGGATGGCCACAAAACATCTGCAGTCTTACGGGACACTCAGAACCTTTTTAAACATGAATATGCCTCCTAACTCAAAAGAAGCAATTTACATACAGATATATTTCCCAAATCTCTCCCTGCTTCCTGAAAGCAGAGGATACAATTATTTCGATCGATGCATTGCTGCATGCCTTATTCATAACCTGATTTACGGAAGTGAAGCTGGAATTTAGAAGCAATCTAGATGCACTTGACTATCTACAAAGATAATGAAGTATTATTTTTATTGTTAACAGTGCTGCTAAAAATGAGGTGTTTGGTGATTCAGACCTTCTATACAAAAAGCCTATAGCTCAGTCATGTAAAACTGGCTCTATTTAAGTAGTCCTGACATAAGTATTTAGCTGCTTAGATGGCTTTAGTTCTCAAAATGCAGAGACATGGAACACCTTGAAATGAATCTTGATATTTCTTTTTTGTTCCTTGGCAGGACTTCTATCTTTTCATGTTCAATGCCAGGCACAAAACTTCTTGTACCTCTGTTGCTGAGGAGAACAAGAACAAATGATGACAAGCTGATATGAAAGAAATTTTTTCTAGCACTTCAGTACAGTTCACTTGGCTTAATGTCACAACATGTATATCGAAAATTCATGATTTACAGTAAGAAAGCAAGTTTTTGGCTCTTTAGTGAAGGGAAGAGAGCTATGCATATGTTACCAGTAAGAAGTTTTAATCATTACCATCGTAAGGGATGAAGTATCCCTACAAAGAAAAACTGAAGTGGTGAAAGAAAGTTACTAAGTGGGATCTCCTGCACTTTCTCTTGCTAATTGCTTGGAGAGCCTCTTCCTTCAGCTGCACAAATGTTCTACCCCAGGAAGGTACAGCTCAGCATTATGGCTAAAGAGATTGAGGCCTTTGTAACAGTTTAATAGCAAAACATACGATTTTTTAAAAATCATTAAAGCAATCACAGTTTCCTCAAAAATGCAAGTTTTTGAAAGATGCTCATAAAAAAAACAACATTTTCCAGCATTTTATATGTAGAATTATATGTTTACGTGCATAATACACACATATATATGCACACATACACACGTATCACAAACATGCATATATATGCATGCTTTTTATACTTGCTAGTAACAATTGTATAGGATCTCAATCTGAGGTCACAACTTCGTTATGCCAGGCATCACACAAACACAAAACACTTCCAAGAGTGCTTGTACCTGAAATGTAGGGCAAGGCACAGTGTGTGGTTACAGACAACAAACCCAGTGTGATAACACCGGTCAGCTTGGTGGGCAGAGGCTTCAGCAAGCCAGCAGACTGGCTGCTGCGAAGTTTATACGTAATACTGTCTCAACAGAGTTTTAAGAGGGGACTAAAAGGAGATAATAGAATAGCCCTACAAGCGTCTAAGAAGGACTCTTCTCCACCATGATATAAATTCCATACATTGGCCCTTAAAAGCCCAGAAACAGTCTTCATCTACTTACAACTCCCATTTAAATACAGAAAATCATTCAACCTCAGAGAACCATCTTCATAGAAGTACTAAGATGCTGGACACTTCAGAGATTAAATGCTGAATGCCAACAAAGACAACAAAATGACAACGTACCACACAACTGACAACTGGTCCTTACTACTGCCATTGGTAGTTGATGATGGCCTTGCCATTTGCAAGTATGTGAAGTCTATTCTCACTGACTTACACACTGATAGTGTTTAACAGGTGATTTCTGAAAGCTGTCATTGGGAATATTTGGGGGAAAACCTCAAAAAAAAGTAAAAGGAAACACCAATTCTGCTTGAAACAGTGGTGAGATGCTGCCAAGGTGTTGTCACAGCAAAGCATCATTCCCCCTTCCCAGGAAGGAAGGGGACATTCCTCTGGGAGAGAGTTTAATGAGCAATAACAAAAGGACTTTGCCAAGTGAGTGCATATGATGGCATTTGCTTAGAAAGAAAATCGTAAAGAAAAGTGGGCTGATGAGTTTCTTGGTTCAGCTCATGCAGAGCAGAAGGAGGTGGCGAGTTTGGACCATGCCCAAGAAAGCAGCTCGCAGCAGAAGCAGAAGCCAAACGTGGGCATCCAGAAGACAGACAAGCTAGGACAGGCTCCCAGCACAGCTGGGCCAGGGAAGGAGGGCGATGTCAGTGACACTTTCCAGTTAAGCATGCACCACCAGGAGCGATGGCTCGAAAGCTGCCTCATTTCAGCATGCCAAAGGGTGAACCACTGAGCTGGGAAGCATCAGGCATTAACTCATGCAAATTCACTGCATGAGCTGCTGCTGCACTGCACCTCTCTGGCCCAGTAATTGAGAGCCCTTGGAAACACTTTTAACTTCATCCACTGCTGACTCACTCCAAGCTTAAAAAATTTCCTTTGGCCAAGGCTGTTGCCCAGAGCAGATGTCTCCAGAAATGCTTGGCAGCATCCCCAGAGCACAAACCACCTCTCCACCAGCACGCACGGGTGCCTTCCTGAGATAGCCAAAGGAAAGGTTATCATGTATTTCTTCCCAGCCTCATCTTTGGAAAGAGCTGGATCACTTCAGCCAGAACTTTCCAAAAATCCCAGCTTAAGGGAGACAGCTGGAGTAGACAACTGCTCAAGTAGTTCAGGTTTGGCAAGGCTGCAAGCCACTGACAACAGGTCGCCTCTCCACTCACTCCTCTGGCACTGCGGGCATCATCCACACGCGCCTGGTGCTCACAGCACTCATCCTTTCCTGCTCATCTGATAAAAATCAAGGGTAATGAATGATCTAAAAAGTAGTAGGCAGATGTGAACATCAGCTTGAAATGCAGCTCATAAGAAATGAGAACATTGGTTTATAAGTCAACTATCTTAAATCAAAGCATGGAAACTTTTCAGCTCTGTTTAAACATGGGAAGATTTCCCTTTGCTGGTCAGCTAACCTACCTATGCGTGAACTCCTGGGTCTAAGCCTTCTATATGATCCCATTCATTTCTATTTGTTCCTTTTGCTAATGTTGGCCTTTTAAATCTCTCTTCATTTGGAAGCACCATCCCTCCCAATACCTTTAACCATCCTCATTGCACTTTCATTGAAATCAATGGGGCTTTGCAAATTACCATTGTACAGCTGACTCCATTATGCCCATTACAGATTTAAAAACATGATGACAAGAAGCTAATCTGTACGCACAACTCCCTCTCTTCTGCTGTAAATAACTCAGCCATATAATTTTTTAAATACTGAAGTGCCTAAATTATAGACTAACAATATGCAAAATTTCATCTTCAAGTAAGTCTATGTGTTTTGGTGTTTTGTAGCTAAGATAATACAGCATTTTTCACAGACTCAGCTAAACTGTGAAAGCTTGTTTGTTTTGTCTCACTCCTTGTTTAAAAATGGATAAAGGCATGTCAGGCCAATTTAATTTAAATAGGATGCTTGGAAACTAAGAAGCGAAGTGACAGTGTTTCAGTCCCACGTAACATTAGCGATAGAGTTAACAGTCCTGCTTCCTTGCACAGCCCTTCAAAACAGGATCCGACAAACTCCTGATCACATTAAAAACACCGGTCCCCTCATTAGCACCATGCCTGGCCAGCAAGAAGGGAAGTGGCAGACTCAGCAGCTGCCTGGACGTCACCCAGCAGAAGCTAGTTTCACCATGGAATGCCCCTCAGGCGCCAGGTGACCTCTCGACTTCTGGGCTTGGACCTTCCTACAGGCACCATCACCCACCTGTCGAGGGGAGAGCACAGCACCTTGCACCCACCCGACCCCACCGTAGGAGCCTTAAGTGCCTCAAGCCCGTGCAATGTGAGCCACAGCAAGCAGACGCCAGCCCGATGAAGGGGAAATGAAGCCATGCAGCTGCTGCACCCCGTGCCAGTGCTTTCAGGGACCTTCTGTTGCCAACAGTCTGTGGTAGAGCTTTTCTTTGTGTCCTGGAGCCAGCGCAAAGAAGCGAGGGACAAAATGCACCAGCCGTGGGGACAGGGAGAATATGGGGGTGCTGACAAGATGCTGTGCCCTCTTCTGTGGTTCTTCAGCGGGGAGCTGAAAGAAACCCAGCGGAGCTCGAAGCTGGGACAGCCAAATATGTCTGGTGCCAGAAAAGCAGGAGAAATCCCAGAGATTGCTCCTGCTGGCACAGCCAGCCTCACATCGCTGTCTCCGGGGCCAGGTGAAGCGGCAGCGTGCTGGCAGCACCGCTGAGCCTCAAGGTGGTTCTTCTTGCCGGGGGCTGGGGCACCATGGACATGTCCCACATCCCAGCAAGGAGCCTCACGGCATGCCCCTGAGATCAAGGCAAGACGCCACGGAAGGAATTAGAGCGTTTTTCCCCAAATAACTTTCCTCCTCCTGTGGGTGGGGATGATTTAGCCCATTGTGCCATCTCCGCCGCTGTGCAATTTATATTCACTGGGGTGCCAGAACCGCACAGTCTCCTCTAAATATAAGCAATTAACTCCCATTAGCATTAGTGGGAATCACTCAGGAGGCTATCCCTCATTATTGATTTTCTCGTTTTTGTACCAACTCAAAAAAATG
Organism: Anser brachyrhynchus; assembly: GCF_964034855.1. Lineage (NCBI taxonomy): Eukaryota > Metazoa > Chordata > Aves > Anseriformes > Anatidae > Anser > Anser brachyrhynchus. The sequence continues at coordinate 8,976,178 of NC_137696.1, read as the reverse complement.
TACAAAGAGAAGAAAATCACATAGTTAGTGGCTTTGGCTAAGTTAAGGCAGGCAAATTAGATTCATTATCATTCTCGAGCTAAACAGTGGGGCTTATTAGAATGTAGTTCATTTACATACTTTGATCTGATGGGTGTAGATACCTAATTATACAGCAGCCAGCAACTTATTTTTGATGTTTTTTTATTAATTAATATTCAGTATTATAATTAAATGCACAGGCTGCTCTTCTGCAGATCCTTTTTTAGTTGTTTCTAAAACAAAAATTATTTTAGAAACATACCTGGAAAGCAGATGATCAGCAGCGGATTCTTCCACTGCGCAACAGAACCGTGCACTGTCCCTTACTACAAGTGTGGCCCACAGCTTTGCCTGGGGCCCTGCTCCTCCTGAACCCATCCTCAACAGCTAGCAATGCCCCTGCTGTTAACCCTGATACCTGAAGTATGCTCCTCTAGGAGATCTATACCTTTAAATAATAAAACAGCTGATATAGGCATCCTCTCTTTAATGTAAATACTGTATTTTATATACTTACTTTTAAAACACCATTAAAAAAAAATCAAGTATTGATGTGACTATCAGATTTGACTCTCAGTAGCTTCTGATAGTGTATCATAATGTAAAATTTTGAAGTCTATTATGAAGAGGGGAAAAATAAGGCTAGTTGTATTCAGTCCTCTATATTTTTTATTACAATCTTACATAAAACAGAGAGAAACACAGGAAATCCCCCACGGACACACAGGTAGTTTACATAAACACAGTAGGCCATGTTGTGTTCTCCGCATGGCCTCAAGAAGTAGGACTAACTTCTGCTGTTACCTGCATGGCTCTGTTCCCACAGGACGGGGAGCACTTGCATGCACGCTTAATATGAAGCACAAGTCTTCGAGCATCTCTTGTGACACTCTGTGTTTTAAAGAGGAGCACAGGATGTACATTTTGATGGAAAGCAGACTGCTCAGCGAATGACAAAGGTACATCCTTCTAGCAGTCACTACGATGGGACAGATTCATGCCAATGAACCTGAGCACAGAATTCAGCCATATGAAAATGTATGGACATAAGACTAGAAGACACAAGTGGAGGCAGGACTTGGCTCGGGATTTCCAGATTAAATGCTTAAATTATTTACTATGGTTGTGACTTGTGACGGCAAAGCTGTACGTAGGGATGCATGCAGACTTTGAGAGCCTCACCGTGGCCCAGTACCACAGGGTAGCAGCTTCAGATTTTAGAAGACATTCAAGTTATGCACCAATCTGCATCTGTTGGAGGTCTCTTGGTCTGCATAACTCAGAAGCCTCCTTTGCAAAGCGGGCATTTCTGCAAGAAAAGGCATATCCATCCTGTTAAAACTCCAGGAACTGCCTGCTGATTAGGTCATTAAAGAAGCCAGCCGCGAGAGGTGGCATTATGTACGGATCACTATAAAGGAAATAATAGTAGAAAAAATACAGCAAGCAAAGCTCACTAAGCCTTCAAATACAATGAACTTTTTCTCTGAACAGACAGTGCCACGCAAGCTGAAAAATTAATTTATTTATTACCATTTTTGTTACGATTGGTATCTTTACAAGTCTGAGTCATTAGCATGTGAGTTTACAATTATCCTCTGAGCCTTGTAATGTCCTGTCATTTACCTCCAGGGATTTATGTCAGAATCCAACTTGGTTCGTAAGCTATCTTCGATCAGGACAGAATGACAGCACCATTATAGCTCCCACCAGCAGATGATGGTAATGATATTATTATTCCCCTGATCAGCTTGGTGATGATTGTTTGAACTTTATCAGTATTAATAGAGAAAATAATAAAGGTATTAATATTTGAAAGCTCTCTGTATTGTGTTTAGTATTATATTATTGCTACATTTTATGGCAAGTACTTTGACATTTCAGTGAATTTCCATTTACAATATTACCACTATAATCTGCTCATTTTATAATTGCTTCTGGATACTTGTAAGGTTTAATTTCTGATATTTCCTCTCAATAAAGGGACCTGCATTGAAATTGATATACAGTTATCCTCGGAAATTTGCATTGTTAGTCTAGAGTTGTAGGGGCCTAGAACAGCCAAAAATACCCTGTGGCTCCTGGCCCAAATGAGACCTCCCTGACTTCTTGGGTTTCACAGTCATCAAGATTACTTCTACTCCTACAGCAGAAGCATCCTCCCTGTTGTGGCTACTGAAAACATCTGCGCTAACTGCATGCAAGGACAAAAGGTGCTGAACAATCCAGCCTGCCAGGCACCAAAGAGGACGGGACAGCCATAGGAAGGCTGGGAAGACAGCCTCAGCTCAGTGTTTACCTCTTCTTAGGAAAACAGCAGATAATCCAATATCATCAAGGTTTCATGGCTCTGAACGTCTGCCACTTCCGATTCATTACCTTTCCAAAGTGCCCATGTTCGTATTTCTGCTTTCAACATTTCCCAGCACCTCAGCTCCCTGCCCTACCTGTACTTGTCCACAGCACTGATGAGCAGCTTCACGTTTGCCATTGAGTTTTACTGCCTAATAACGGTAGCTCAAATTTCCACCCACAAAAGCAGAACTTGGGCAGGTTTCCTCATTAGTAGAGGGTCTCTTCTCTTCCCTCTCATTTATCTCGTGCTTTTCGCTACCTTGACATACACATGCATCATCAGTGTAGTAAGTCAGCTGGCTGTAGATCTGCCTGCCTAAGTGGGAAAAAAGAGCTAAAAGCACCGACTCTCACTATGGACTGTGAAATGTATTATATTTAAACAAAGAAATGAATAAAATCTGAATATGTGACATGGGAGAGGGAGATTTTTGTCGCAGAAAGATCTGGGGAAAAGTAAAATACTTTTAAAGGTAAATTGGTATCAAAAGATATTGCAGTGAGTCTTGAAGATGGACTCTACGGAGCTCCAGCACCTCCAGGTACTGCTACGCCAGGTGTCTGCTACGCCAAACCATAGACGTTTTGTCATCAACTAATTTAAAAAGGAACTTCAGGAAATTGATGGAGAGAAACAAGCCATCAGATAAAGAGTTGTGGAATAAGCTTTCTGAATTGGGTCTTCGCAAGAGACTGATAGGAAGAAATGCAGAAAGGAGTACACTGCAGATAGATTTACTAAAGCTGTAGCTCGTGAGCATGTGTGGAAGACAGGAAAGGTGAGGAGCATATGAACCAGAATTTGTACTTCATTTCTGCCTTGTCATTATTTTTTTAAAACATTTTTGCAAACACTTGTGCTGTGCCACACTAACTTCCTTACATTGATGTAGGTGTTCCTGCAGAAGTACAAATTTCATTCCAGTATCTGCACAGAACTCTGAATTTCCTAAACTATTTTTAACAACTTACATTAAGTTAATAAAGCTACAGTTTTGTACAGTTATGAGACCATATGTTCTGACTGCTCCAAACCCATTTTTCTAAAGCAAAAAACGTAAAAGAAAACTCTGACATTAAGGAAAACGCAAACAGTAGTCTGCCACCTCCTTAGCTTTTTGAGCGAGGCATCAAAAAGGTAACCCAGCTGGTACCAGCAGAGGCATCAACTATTTCTGAGTTTGAGGCTCATCTTCAGCTAGCTAATTCTCTACTCTCTCCAGCTCCAGAGCAGCTGCATATTAATATATTAATAGTTTGTAAATCAATGTCAGACATGTTATGTGACAGGTCCTATATGGGATATTGAGAGCACTATGTGATACCAAAGGAAATGCAACTCTTAAGAACTACCTCTGATATTTCACAGAATCATGTTCTTGGCAGCTCTCATGACAGCTGCCCCCCAGTCTTCATAGCCGAAAATGCAGTGCTCTGGAGGGAGAGCAGAACTGAAAGGGAAGGTGCTTAAACAGCAGCCTGTTCACTAGGCAATTCATGGCACAGCATTATTCTAGCTCTTCGGAGCCCTGTTCACCCATGACACCCTGCAGAGATGCTTTTAAACAGAAAAGATAAATGGTGTTCATAGGAAAGCCAGGCTTATTAAATAGTGCCCAGACCCAGTCATTTGTTTCAGATGAAGGGCTAAATCCCAACACTTAAGAAACAATTTCAGTTTTAAATTTTGCTGTTAAAATTCTGACTGTATAAGATGTGAGATCAAGAGATATGATCTAAGGATCTACTATCCAAACAGACAGAATACACTTGCATTAGGAAGATGACTTAGTTACCAGACATGGCACAGAAAGAAAGAACCGTGGTTGTTTTAAGATCCAAGGCTACTTCACTTCCATTTTCGTACTTACTCACCCAAGCAGCACACAGAAATGCCATCATCCAAGACCACAACATTTCCTGCCTCTCCAATGCCATTTATTTAAGTTTCTTCCCATTCTTCAACCTGACCATGGATTTGCATCTTTGCTTTGCATCCTAGAGCTGGAAGCCTTGACATTCCCCGTGAACTCAGCAAGCAATGCTGAGAGCACTCTCATTAGCCCAGTATCTCGTGTAGCTCTCAAGAGCTTGAGCCTGCTTCGGGTCTGAATTTGTGCCAATGTCTGATTGCAGCAGAAGTAACATTAAAGGAACCCCCTAGGCTAGTCGGCTGGCTTACAATTGTATTAGCCTCACTGTCTTTGTCAGGCTTGTTCTCCATGGAATTGTATATCCACTTAAGGTTATGAATTTGATTTATCTTCAAGATTTTAGGTGAGTTTCAATCTTTGTGGAAGCAAAAGAACAATAGCATGGAGCAGAAGATACAGGGAAGATATATGTGTGTGAATTTACCACACAGAGCTTTGTCAAGGCGCTCCAGTCCTGATTTGCAGACTTTTGCAGTATGCATTTCTTGTGTAGGGACTACTAAATTAGTTCTGATTTACACCATTGTGGGGAGCATGAAAAAATACTAATCCGAGTCAACAAAACAAACACACATTTGAACTGAGGTGTCAGGAGGTACAGACGTATTGCACCACCTGCACTACTTGTGGGATGCTCCTTCCAGTCAATTCTACAGCAAATTCACTTTGAGCTAACTTGCGTGGTGTTAAATTACAATTGTATTGATTTTTCACAGCATTAATTTCATGGCGATGCTTCAAACTGCTTAAGGCTTTATCTGGAATAGTGCTGAACTTGGAACAAGAACAGAATAGAGGAATATTTAATGAATCAGAAAAGGTCACCGTAAGATATCATGTAAGCTGCTCCTGATCAGCACCATGTACCACAAGCTATGTTCTTCTGTGGGTCCCCTGGAAGCAACAGCTCCAGAACCAGAGAACTGTCTTTTACAGCAGATTTCAACACACTGTTCATTGTAAACATGGAATTTGCTTCAAAGTTGTTTGCAATTGACACTCACAAGTATAACCAAAAACACATTTTGGATCTTATTAACATCCTCAGACCACCTGGCAAAGAGCCATGATACCTCCCAGTTGAAAGTTAACAAGGTACAACCCATGCCTGAATTTTAGATGATGCTGAAATATTATATCCATCTACACTGCCGTTCATACACATTTCACTTTGCTGCAAGAGACCTAAATCTTGCATTCTTCAAACCAGTGGGAGTTTTGCTTGAGGAAGAAATGAAAGATTATTGCCGCAGAAAACACAAAGTCAGTAATTTGGCAGCCTGATTTTATAATAATCTTTGTCTAATGATTATTTAATATTGTACTAGGCTATTTAAAAGAGTATTCTACAAAGTGTTGGAGCTTTCTTTTCAAAGCTTATGTAAAATGTGGTTTGTAATTAGAAGCCTTAGATATGTAATGTGTGTGAGAGAATATTAGTATTCCATAAAAGCTGCTGTCAGTATAAGTTATATGGAGAAGCACAAAATAATATGAATACTTACTAGCTAAAATAATTTGTTAGAAATAGATTTGTGAGATTTCATACAACCTCCAACTTGGAAATTTAAAATATTTTTCTTCCTTTAAATTCTACCCTAAACAAATGAGTTAAGAACTATGACCAGAAGTGACCTTAGCACTAAGGGAATATATTAAAATTTACTTTAAATTTCTTCAAAGCATTTCACCTTATTCGAGTAGAGATACTGGAATTATTTACAGAGCCTGTTACTGCAGCACTGAAAATCACTCACTGGGGCTAACACTGATGAGAACAGGATGGCGTTCCCACCCTGCCTCAGTTCCAAAAATCCCACCGACTGCTGCCTCTCCGGCTCCAGCCGAGCCCATCCCCACCACCTCTGGCGCAACCTCAGCTCGTCCTCCGTGCATGGTCAGGACAATAAAATAAAACACGGCGCTGTATATCATTTTGGACAGCCTTCCGCCAGTGAGGATGGGGAGGAAGGCAGCGTGCGTGCCTGCAGAGCGCGGCAGACAGCGGCAGAGGGCAGCCGCGCCGCACCGCTGCGCTCCCTGAGTGGCCGAGCCCCGCGCAGCGCAAAGCGCCCCTCCGGCTGCTCCGGCCCCCCGGCAATTCTTGGGGCGCTCAGGGAGAGAGCGAAAGGAAAAAACTAAAAAGAAAAAAAAAATATATATATATAAAAGCAAACCGTCACCATTTCCTTGCTCAGACCAGTGAATCCCGTGCAGGGCTGCGTCGCCCAGCAAAGGGTGCCAATGGGGTGAGCAGGATCTGGCCACTAAGCATCAGAGAAGCAAGGGACCAACGGTTCTCAAATTGCCTAAAGCTGGGGTAAGATTTTTTAAAGCCAGGCATAATTGCATCAGTTGTTACACGATCCTGACACGCTGCTGCTAAAATTGCTAATATGAAGAGAATATCTAAATAAATGTGACTGTGTGCTTCCTGGCTTTGTGGTGGCTTGAGTTCTCCCTTTGCAAAGCAGTTCTCTCAGCATATTCCCTTTCTGACCTAGATAAAATAATTTCTTATTCTTCATCAACTTCTGTAAGATAATGACATGGTGAAGAATGTGACATGCATGCTGCAGATGGCACTGAAGGAATCTAAAAATACAGCAAGTTTTACAGGAGAGGTTTTGTAAGGTGGCTGTCTCCTCCTTGACATCACTATTCAGCTGGCTATTGGAATGGGACTAATTTAATTAAGAGAACAGCTCAGATAAAACATTTTTGTCAGATTCTCCAAGTCCTATTCACCTTGCTTGAGAACTCAAGCAAGTCTTTTCTCCTGCAGTCCAGGAGCACACCCCCCAGCACGCCAGATTAGATGAGCACTGCAACAATTGCAGCAATTGGCACAAAGAAAGCTACTGAAGTTAATGTAAAGATTATCATATTATTTTTCCAACGGCGACCCAATGGTCAAGGCAACTGCTGGCAAGAAATTGTTCACTGCAGTCTTGATCTTTCACTCCTCAAAAGCTCCAGGTGAATTTTATTTGCAGCATTTGGTCCCAAAATCTTCACAGCTTGCCACTAGTGCATTTCAGTCCTCTGATTTCCAAATGATCTGAAGCAAAAGCAGCTATTTCTAAGCAACTGTGGCTTTTTTTTTTTAAGTGATCAACACTATTGTTTTCCCTTTTTGTGAGAAACGTAAGCAGAATGGTGAGACCCTAACACAGTTAAGGTACAGGTCAGGTTGTTAATTTGACTGTACTTCAGTCTTTCCTAGCATTTTCTAATAACAAATTTCTGTAGCTGATTTCAGTAAGTGACCAACTACTGCACATCCGCTTTGCATGTTAAAACAAAGAGCATTTTTTCAGGAAAGAAAAAGCTAGGGAAGATGATTTTGTGGCTAAACAATGCAGTTCTTCAGATCCTAAACAGAAATGCTGGGGACGTGGCTGATGGGGAAAGAAAAGGGAAGAAAGGGAGCCAAGAAGAAGGGGTTAATAGAAGTTTTCCAATCTAACATTCTCAAACACACAAACAACAACAAAAAAGCTCCTATCTGACCAAGGAAGAAGAGTGTTAGAAGGATGTAATGCAGTCCCTGCAGCATTTCAAACTCAACTTCAAATCTAGGTCTCTTTCCGCATAGCATGTTCATTGCTTGCAGCAAAAACGGTTTTTTTTAAAGAGCATGTTCCTTTATCATCATAGAACCAGCAGTTTCAGATTTCATACTTGTGATCTCAATGGCTTGAAGGAATTTATATTCAGAACACAACTTTCATGTATAAAACTGGAGAAAAAAAAATGTTGGACAACGTATTTACGTATCACTCAGCAATCAGTGAGAGGGGACTGGAGCATCTTAGCTGCTCCAACATTGTTTTTCAGACTTTGGGAAACAAGAAAGGGGAAGACCAAAAAAAAAATTTGCTTTATATATAGTTTGAGAAGTGGCAAGATTGTGCCACTAGTAATTATTTATTGCCTTAATGTTAAGAAACTCTTTCCTAAGGAAACGAGCAGTTCGTAGGCCTTCAGATTCCCCTGTTAAAGCCTGCAGTGACGAAATGGCTATTTTAGCACATCTGAGTGTACATACAAATGCTTGCACTACTCATTTACCCTAGCTAGCACTCCTAATTATTCTTTCATCTGAGATCTGCATTTCCCTGATTTGATAAATTATAAGGTAGTCTGCTCAAACACCAGTCTTCCTCAGGCACAAGTTTTTGTGCAGTCATGTACACAGAGGGTGAGTGATGCTAAAATACCTACAATGTTCTTGGTACTTTGCAGGATTAAGAGCTCAGAATGGTTTGCTCATTCAAGAAGCTTTAAAAGTCTTGATGACACCTTCTTTTCCACACAACACGTTTCAAACAGAGACATACAACACAGCATTCGAGGCTTACTGCTCCTCTTCTAAGTGGTCCAAAACTTCCTCTAGCGCCTCAGCAAACGCATATTAATAAAAACAAGCAGGAACCCAGATTTCCATTCTTTTTTTTCCTAGTCAAGAATGTAGCCAATCTGGTCCAAACAGCCCTTGGAAAAATGCACACATGAGACCAAAGGCAGAGGCTGGGGATGCCACAGCCCTAGACCCACACAGTGATCTTCAAGAGGAACCGTGGGCCTGCTGCCCTGGTTGCCAGAGCAGAGACTTCATTCTGCAGCGAGCTCCTGCAATGAAAGACCTCCCACCCACAAGAACCTCGCTCACGGATACTTCTCACTGGCATATTGACTTTTGCAAGATGGTGTGAGAGCTAACTCAGCTTGAATTTCCTGGCTTTTGAGACATTATAGGCATTATTTATTCTTTATTTTTTTACCTACCACATTTTTAATTAAATTAAATTCCCCAAGCACAGTTAGCTATAAAGCGTGTATTACTTACCTGCATCTTCAGATCTTTTACAGTCCCGTGGGTAAATCCATAATTAGTCGGTTTTGTAAAATGCATATTATTTACTTGACAGGCCAGAATGGCTCTAAAGGAACTGTCCTCATGTCTTGGTTAAGTGCATAATTAGGCAGGTTTTTAAAACCCATATTATGTTCCCTACACTGAAGCCCTTGCACTCCATTTGTTAAATATTCTTTTTTTATTATTATTATTTTATTTTTTAATATGTATTATTTAAACAATCAGCCAAGACAGCATTTAATTATGTATTTAGGACGTGTGCAATGCATAAAAAAAAATCATGAAAATGTACGAAAAAAATTACTGCGCACAATTAGTTACTTTTAAGCCACCATGTTCTCACCACTTCCACCATTTCCTCTCAAATATTGAGTATGTTCAGAAGAGCAACTATTTCATGAAAAAAAAAAAGTGTTTAATCAAGCACTGCTTAATGCTATACTTACAAATTTACCTAAACTTACTTAAACTTTCAGACTCACTTCATATACAAAGGGAGTATTTGTCCTCTTTTACAAGGACTAATGTTACTAAATGCCTTCAAGTAAAACTTTATTTTACATTCCTACTTCCCTTGTCCTCTGGGACAGATTTTCATTCTCGTTCCACTGAAGAAGACAGAGAGATGCATGTCAATCTGAAAATCAGAGGGTCTGAATCATTGTCTCCTAGATTTCCAGCGGATATTTTGAGGCGTAAAGTTTAGGAGTTGGACAAGTGCCTGTAAGTATGTTCACACCATTGCAACAGAGCACTTGCAGGGTGATATCCTGTGGAATAAAAAACTGCAAAAAGCCCATGTCTCATTTTCATGTATTTCTGAGGTGTTCTGGGGGATGAAAGTTGGGCATAGGCTTCGAGGGCTCTGAACAGGGATGTTGTAGTGCGTTTACATGGCAAGGTTTTGGTAGAAGGGGGCCACAGCAGTGCTTCTGTGAGAAGAATCTAGAAGCTGCTTCATGTTAGATAAGGGCCATGCCGCTAGCCAGAGCCGGGCCAGTAAGCGATGTTGTTTATGCTTCTGTGAAACCAGATTTAAGAAAGAAGCTATACAAACACTGAAGATCCAGTTCTGCAAGAAGCTGATGCAAAAGCTACCTGTCACTGGGGAGTTTTGGTGAGGAAGAAAGACATTTGCATTCTCACGGTGGACGGCTTTAACCGAGTTTAGTCCTGTGGGCTGTGTCAACAGAACTGGCTTTGGTTTGTACCCTTTCAGGACACTGAGGACCCAATTTCATGTCTGTGGGCAGCACGGCAAAGCGGGCAGTGTACTCAGTGTCACCAGGGACAGAGGAGGGATTTATAGATGGGCAATGTCAGTGTGCCCTGCACAATGCCGCTGCCACCTTGCTGGAGCAGTTTGCGTGCTCCTCCGGTCAAAATGTGCCTCTCGGAGGGCCGGGGGGCAAGGCCAGGCAGAGCTGCAGGTGGTGTCAGGGAGGCCTCATCGCTCCTGCGAGGCACTGCGCCAGGCCTCAGCCCTGGGAGGCCGGCACCGCCCTGCGGCCTCCTGGCGCCCATTGGGTGCCACAGCTCCATGCTGCCTAGCAACAAGCGCCAGCGGCCTCGCTATTGGCTGTGCCCAGAGGCGCCAAGGCAGGCGGCCAATGGGGCGGCGCCTGGCTGTGAGGGAGCACAGGTGTCACAGGCCAGGGTGGGTGACATGCTGCTGGGTGTGCTGGGGCTGCGGCACTCCAGCGACGGCGGCACGCAGGCGAGGCGCGGCCGGTGGGCTGCTTGTGGCCCCTGAGGAGCGCTTCTGTGTGCAGCTTTTGCTGTGCTCTTTCTTCACTGCGACTTGAGGAGTGCTTCTGCGTCCAGCTTTTTGTGTTTCCTTCACTGCGTTTCCCCTGAGGAGTGCTTCATCATTCAGCTTTTTGCATTTTCTTCACTGTGGCACTTGAGGAGTAATTCTCCGTGGAGCTTTTTGTGGTTTCTTCACCTTGTGGTCCCTGAGGAGTTCTTCATCGTGCAGCTTTTGGGGTTCTCTTCGCTTTGGGACTTCGGAGGAATGCGTCATCATGGAGCTGTTGGTGGTTTCTTCTCTACGGCCCTGAGGAGTTCAACACCGTCTTGCTTTTGGGGTTCTCCACGCCACGTTTTCCCTGAGGAGAGCTTCATCATGGAGCTTTTGGTATCGTTTTCACCTTGTTGCCCCTGACAAGTGCTTCATCTGCTAACATTTGGTGTTTTTTTTTCTCATTCCAGGCCCTGAGGAGTGCTTCTGAGTGCAGCTTCTGGTGTTTTCTTCATTGCGGCCTATGAGGAGTTCTTCATCGTGCAGCTTTTTGGGATCTCTTCTGTGTGCAGCTTCTGCTGTGTTCTTTCTTCACTGCAACTTGAGGAGTGCTTCTGCGTCCAGCTTTTTGTGTTTCCTTCACTGCGTTTCCCCTGAGGATGTCTTCAACGTGCAGTTTTTGGGGTTCTCCACACCACGTTTCTCCTGAGGAGTGCTTCATCGTCCAGATTTTGGTGTTTCTCCACTGCAGCCTCTGAGGAGTGCCTTCTTGAGCAGCTTTTGGAGTTTTCTTCACTACGTCCCTGAGGAGCTCTTCATCAGGCAGCTTTTGGGGTTCTCCACACCACGTTTCTCCTGAGGAGTGCTTCATCGTCCAGCTTTTGGTGTTTCTCCACTGCAGCCTCTGAGGAGTGCCTTCTTGAGCAGCTTTTGGAGTTTTCTTCACTACGTCCCTGAGGAGCTCTTCATCAGGCAGCTTTTGGGGGTTTTCCCCACACCACGTTTCCCCTGAGGAGGGCTTCACCATTCAGCTCTGCGTGTTTTCTTCTCCCTGTGGCCCCTGAGGAGCGCTTCTGTGTGCAGCTTTTGCTGTGCTCTTTCTTCACTGCGACTTGAGGAGTGCTTCTGCGTCCAGCTTTTTGTGTTTCCTTCACTGCATTTCCCCTGAGGAGGTCTTCAACGTGCAGTTTTTGGGGTTCTCCACACCACGTTTCCCCTGAGGAGTGCTTCATCATTCAGCTTTTTGCATTTTCTTCACTGTGGCACTTGAGGAGTAATTCTCCGTGGAGCTTTTTGTGGTTTCTTCACCTTGTGGTCCCTGAGGAGTTCTTCATCGTGCAGCTTTTGGGGTTCTCTTCACTTTGGGACTTCGGAGGAATGCGTCATCATGCAGCTTTTGGTGGTTTCTTCTCTACGGCCCTGAGGAGTTCAACACCGTCTTGCTTTTGGGGTTCTCCACGCCACGTTTTCCCTGAGGAGAGCTTCATCATGGAGCTTTTGGTATCGTTTTCACCTTGTTGCCCCTGAGAAGTGCTTCATCTGCTAACATTTGGTGTTTTTTTTCTCTCCTTCCAGGCCCTGAGGAGTGCTACTGCGTGCAGCTTCTGGTGTTTTCTTCATTGCGGCCTACGAGGAGTTCTTCATCATGCAGCTTTTTGGGATCTCTTCACCACGTTTCCCCTGAGGAGGGCTTCATTGTCCAGCTTTTGGTGTTTCTCCACTGCAGCCTCTGAGGAGTGCCTTCTTAACAGCTTTTGGAGTTTTCTTCGCTACGTCCCTGGGGAGCTCTTCATCGTGCAGCTTTTTGGGGGTTTTCCCCACACCACGTTTCCCCTGAGGTGGGCTTCACCATTCAGCTCTGCGCGTTTTCTTCCCTGTGGCGCTTCAGGAGTAATTCTTCGTGGAGCTTTTTGTGGTTTCTTCTCCCTGTGGCCCCTGAGGAGCGCTTGTGTGTGCAGCTTTTGCTGTGCTCTTTCTTCACTGCGACTTGAGGAGTGCTTCTGCGTCCAGCTTTTTGTGTTTCCTTCACTGCGTTTCCCCTGAGGAGGTCTTCAACGTGCAGTTTTTGGGGTTCTCCATGCTGTGTTTCCCCTGAGGAGTGCTTCATCATTCAGCTTATTGTGTTTTCTTCACTGTGGCACTTGAGAAGTAATTCTTCGTGGAGCTTTTTGTGTTTTCTTCTCCCGGTGGCCCCTGAGGAGTGCTTCTGTGTGCAGCTTTTGGTGTGTTCTTCACTACGGCCCTGAGGTGTTCTTCATCATGCAGCTCTTCTGGTTCTCTTCACTTCGGCCCCTGAGGATTGGTTTGTCGAGCAGCTTTTGGTTTTTTCTTCACTGCGGCCCTTGAGGAGTTCTGCATCGTAAAGCCTTTGGGGTTCTGCTCACCATGTTTTCCCTGAGGAGAGCTTCATCATGGAGCTTTTGGTTGTTTTCACCTTGTTGCCCCTGAGAAGTGCTTCAGCTTCTAACATTTGGTGGTTTTTTTTCTCTCGTTCCAGGCCCTGATAAGTTTTTCATCGTGTAGCTGTTCGTGTTTTCTTCACTGCGGCCCTTGAGGTCTTCTTCATCATGCAGCTTTTGGTGTTTTCTTCACTGCGGCGCTTTTTGGCATCTACCATGTCTGCAGCCAGACCGACAGCTCAGCTGCGTGAAGTGTGAAGAAGCACATTCTTCTGTTTGTTTTCAATCTGCCAACCGATCATTTCATGGAGAGCTCTGTCTTTTTTGTACTAGGAGGTGCCATGTATAATTCTTTCTTCTCCTCCTTTTCAGTCATGTTGCAATAAATCTCTTTCAAAACATTTATGAGTTCTCTTGCCTTATGTAGTGGGTTTACGTGGCAAGGATTTGGTAGCGGGGGGGCCATCAGGGTGGGTTCTACGAGAAGAATCCGGAAACTGCGCCACGTTAGAGAAGGGTCTGCCGCTGGCCAGAGCCAGGCCAATAAGCGATGGTGTTTGCGCCTCTGTGAGACCAGATTTAAGAAAGGAAAAAAACAAAAAACTGCTGCGGAAGAGCAGCTGGGAGAGAGGGAGGAATGAGAAACAGCCTTGCAGACGCCAAGGTCAGTGAAGAGGGAGGGGGAGAGGTGCTCCAGGCGCCGGAGCAGAAGTCCCCTGCGGCCTGTGGTGAGGACCATGGTGAAGCAGGCTGTCCCCCTGCAGCCCATGGTGTACCACGGTGGGGCAGGTTTCCACGCTGCAGCCCGTGGAGGAGCCCCCGGTGGAGCAGGGGCAGAGAGCGACCGAGAAGGAGCGGCGGAGACAAAGTGCTACAGACTGACCGCAGCCCCCGTTGCCCCGCTCCCCTGAGCCGCTTGGGGGGAGGAGGTGGGAGAGGGTGGACTGGGGGGGAAAAATCTTACTGTCTCCCTACTCTGAGTCTGCTTTGCCCATCACGGTAACTGTTGAGTGATCTCCCCGTCCTTATCTCAGCCCTTGAGCCCTTTGCATCGTATTTTCTCCCCCTTTGAGGAGGGGGAGTGAGAGAGCGGTCGTGGTGGAACTCGGCTGCCCACCCGAGTAAAACCACCACACTGTAACACCTAAACTAAAGTCCTTTTGCTGCATCTGAAGTCCTTTCTTTCTTGTCCTAAATAGAGGGCCTGGGGAGAAGTTTGCTCCCTTTTTATTTGCAGCATCCTTATGCACATCTCGGTTCTGCCTTCTCTTGACATTAAAGAGTTAGTCCATTAATCCAATGTTTAATCTTTCCTTAGAGACCATGTTTTCTAAAAGTCTGATCCTAAGAAGGGTCATTCTTAGCATCAGACTTACTGGGTTCTTTGGATGCTTTCTGCTTGGTGTGTGTGTTACTTGAAGTACAATCCTCAGAAATAGACACAATTTCAGTGGAAAATTTAACAGTAGACCCCACGCTCTGGATGGAGCAGTCTTCCGTCGGCCGTTCCCTCTCACCTTCTTCATCCTGCTGATGGGAGCGCGAGGTGGAGGGTGTCGAAGGCTTTCTGAAGGCGATACATGGGTGTCTTCCCTGAGCAAGGTGTTCCGCCCTCAGAGAAGGAAATGGCTTTGTTGTTTGTTTCTCACCATCCGTACTTTGTTGCAGTTTTAGCTGTGATTGCCTAACTACACGTAACCTATTGGGTTATTTCTTTGAGTATTTTTGCAGGAGTGGAAATTTAACTCATTAGTTCAAATAGTGAGATAATTTTCATGTCATTCGCTTACTTTTCAGCTGAATGTAACTTTTCACACAATTTGCTAGCATTGGAGGAGCCCAGCCATGAGGGGCCCAGGCTCTCCTCTTAAGGCACCTCCAGTGTTAAGGAGAAGGGGAAAGACTTTGGGAGTGCATTTTGTGTCTTCCCAGTGGGATGCTGATGCGCTAAACTTTTCTTTCACGGAGTGTCACGTGAATCTCCAAAAACAAACAACAACAAAACAAAAACGAAAGGCTTTTGCTACTGTCTCCCATGAGATCCTGCTAACAAAGCTGACAAAGTGTGGGATAGGAGAGTGGACGGTAAGGTGGGTTGAGAACTGGCTGACTGGCCGAGCTCAGAGGGTGGTGATTGGCGGCGCAGAGTCCAGTTGGAGACCTGGGACAAGCTCGGGGGCGGTGCTGGGTCCGGTCTTGTTCGACAGCTTCATCAACGACTTTGATGAGGGAATAGTGTCCACCCTCAGCAAGTACGCTGATGATACAAAGCTGGGAGGAGTGGCCCACACGCCAGAAGGCTGTGCTGCCATTCAGTGAGACCTGGACAGGCTGGAGAGCTGGGCAGGAAGAAACCAGGTGACGTTTAACAAAAGCAAGCGTGTAGAGTCTTGCACCTGGGAAGGAACAACTGCACGTATCAGTACAGGCTGGGGGATGACCTGCTGGAGAAAAGCCCTGCGCAGAAGGACCTGGGGGTCCTGGTGGATGACAGGTTGGCCACGAGCCAGCAGTGTGCCTTGGTGGCCAAGAAGGCCAACAGCATCCTGGCTTGCATAAGAAACGGTGCGGCCAGCAGGGCTAGGGAAGTGATTGGCCCCCTGTACTCGGCTCTGGTAAGGCCGCACCTCGAGTACTGTGTTCAGTTTTGGGCCCCTCGCTACAAGAAGGACATCGAGGTGCTCGAGCGAGTCCAGAGAAGGGCAACGAAGCTGGTGAGGAGTCTGGAGAACAAGTCTTACGAGGAGCCGCTGAGGGAGCTGGGGTTGTTCAGCCTGGAGAAGACGAGGCTCAGAGGCGACCTTATCGCACTCTACAGGTACCTTAAAGGAGGCTGTAGCGAGGTGGGGGTTGGTCTGTTCTCCCACGTGCCTGGTGACAGGACGAGGGGGAATGGGCTAAAGTTGCACCAGGGGAGGTTTAGGCTGGATATTAGGAAGAACTTCTTTACCAAAAGGGTTGTTAGGCATTGGGATAGGCTGCCCAGGGAAGTGGTTGAGTCACCGTCCCTGGAGGTCTTTAAAAGACATTTAGATGTTGAGCTTAGTGATATGGTTTAGTGGAGGGCTTGTTAGCGTTAGGTCAGAGGTTGGACTCGGTGATCTTGGAGGTCTCTTCCAACCTAGATGACTCTGTGATTCTGTGATAAGAACCCCTGGTTTTGAAGATGACATCTAACGGCGAGTTGCATAGTGGGGCCTTGGTCCTTCCAAAGTCCACAGACTTAAACGTTTGCGGAGCGGAAGCTTTGCAGAACTGTACGAACACTGAAGATCCAGTTCTGCAAGAAGCTGATGCAAAAGCTACCTGTCACTGGGGCGTTTTGGTGAGGAAGAGATTTGTATTCTCACGGTGGATGGTTTTAACCGAGTTTAGTCCTGTGGGCTGTGTCAACAGAACTGGCTTTGGTTTGTACCCTTTCAGGACACTGAGGACCCAATTTCATGTCTGTGGGCAGCACGGCAAAGCGGGCAGTGTACTCAGTGTCACCAGGGACAGAGGAGGGATTTATGGATGGGCAATGTCAGTGTGCCCTGCACAATGCCGCTGCCACCTTGCTGGAGCAGTTTGCGTGCTCCTCCGGTCAAAATGTGCCTCTCGGAGGGCCGGGGGGCAAGGCCAGGCAGAGCTGCAGGTGGTGTCAGGGAGGCCTCATCGCTCCTGCGAGGCACTGCGCCAGGCCTCAGCCCTGGGAGGCCGGCACCGCCCTGCGGCCTCCTGGCGCCCATTGGGTGCCACAGCTCCATGCTGCCTAGCAACAAGCGCCAGCGGCCTCGCTATTGGCTGTGCCCAGAGGCGCCAAGGCAGGCGGCCAATGGGGCGGCGCCTGGCTGTGAGGGAGCACAGGTGTCACAGGCCAGGGTGGGTGACATGCTGCTGGGTGTGCTGGGGCTGCGGCACTCCAACGACGGCGGCGCGCAGGCGAGGCGCGGCCGGTGGGCTGCTTGTGGCCCCTGAGGAGCGCTTCTGTGTGCAGCTTTTGCTGTGCTCTTTCTTCACTGCGACTTGAAGAGTGCTTCTGCGTCCAGCTTTTTGTGTTTCCTTCACTGCGTTTCCCCTGAGGAGGTCTTCAACGTGCAGTTTTTGGGGTTCTCCACACCACGTTTCCCCTGAGGAGTGCTTCATCATTCAGCTTTTTGCATTTTCTTCACTGTGGCACTTGAGGAGTAATTCTCCGTGGAGCTTTTTGTGGTTTCTTCACCTTGTGGTCCCTGAGGAGTTCTTCATCGTGCAGCTTTTGGGGTTCTCTTCGCTTTGGGACTTCGGAGGAATGCGTCATCATGCAGCTCTTGGTGGTTTCTTCTCTACGGCCCTGAGGAGTTCAACACCGTCTTGCTTTTGGGGTTCTCCACGCCACGTTTTCCCTGAGGAGAGCTTCATCATGGAGCTTTTGGTATCGTTTTCACCTTGTTGCCCCTGACAAGTGCTTCATCTGCTAACATTTGGTGGTTTTTTTTCTCATTCCAGGCCCTGAGGAGTGCTTCTGAGTGCAGCTTCTGGTGTTTTCTTCATTGCGGCCTATGAGGAGTTCTTCATCGTGCAGCTTTTTGGGATCTCTTCTGTGTGCAGCTTCTGCTGTGTTCTTTCTTCACTGCAACTTGAGGAGTGCTTCTGTGTCCAGCTTTTTGTGTTTCCTTCACTGCGTTTCCCCTGAGGATGTCTTCAACGTGCAGTTTTTGGGGTTCTCCACACCACGTTTCTCCTGAGGAGTGCTTCATCGTCCAGATTTTGGTGTTTCTCCACTGCAGCCTCTGAGGAGTGCCTTCTTGAGCAGCTTTTGGAGTTTTCTTCACTACGTCCCTGAGGAGCTCTTCATCAGGCAGCTTTTGGGGTTCTCCACACCATGTTTCTCCTGAGGAGTGCTTCATCGTCCAGCTTTTGGTGTTTCTCCACTGCAGCCTCTGAGGAGTGCCTTCTTGAGCAGCTTTTGGAGTTTTCTTCACTACGTCCCTGAGGAGCTCTTCATCAGGCAGCTTTTGGGGGTTTTCCCCACACCACGTTTCCCCTGAGGAGGGCTTCACCATTCAGCTCTGCGTGTTTTCTTCTCCCTGTGGCCCCTGAGGAGCGCTTCTGTGTGCAGCTTTTGCTGTGCTCTTTCTTCACTGCGACTTGAGGAGTGCTTCTGCGTCCAGCTTTTTGTGTTTCCTTCACTGCGGTTCCCCTGAGGAGGTCTTCGTCATGCAGTTTTTGGGGTTCTCCACACCACGTTTCCCCTGAGGAGTGCTTCATCATTCAGCTTTTTGCATTTTCTTCACTGTGGCACTTGAGGAGTAATTCTCCGTGGAGCTTTTTGTGGTTTCTTCACCTTGTGGTCCCTGAGGAGTTCTTCATCGTGCAGCTTTTGGGGTTCTCTTCGCTTTGGGACTTCGGAGGAATGCGTCATCATGCAGCTGTTGGTGGTTTCTTCTCTACGGCCCTGAGGAGTTCAACACCGTCTTGCTTTTGGGGTTCTCCACGCCACGTTTTCCCTGAGGAGAGCTTCATCATGGAGCTTTTGGTATCGTTTTCACCTTGTTGCCCCTGAGAAGTGCTTCATCTGCTAACATTTGGTGTTTTTTTTCTCTCCTTCCAGGCCCTGAGGAGTGCTACTGCGTGCAGCTTCTGGTGTTTTCTTCATTGCGGCCTACGAGGAGTTCTTCATCATGCAGCTTTTTGGGATCTCTTCACCACGTTTCCCCTGAGGAGGGCTTCATTGTCCAGCTTTTGGTGTTTCTCCACTGCAGCCTCTGAGGAGTGCCTTCTTAACAGCTTTTGGAGTTTTCTTCGCTACGTCCCTGGGGAGCTCTTCATCGTGCAGCTTTTTGGGGGTTTTCCCCACACCACGTTTCCCCTGAGGTGGGCTTCACCATTCAGCTCTGCGCGTTTTCTTCCCTGTGGCGCTTCAGGAGTAATTCTTCGTGGAGCTTTTTGTGGTTTCTTCTCCCTGTGGCCCCTGAGGAGCGCTTCTGTGTGCAGCTTTTGCTGTGCTCTTTCTTCACTGCGACTTGAGGAGTGCTTCTGCGTCCAGCTTTTTGTGTTTCCTTCACTGCGTTTCCCCTGAGGAGGTCTTCAACGTGCAGTTTTTGGGGTTCTCCATGCTGTGTTTCCCCTGAGGAGTGCTTCATCATTCAGCTTATTGTGTTTTCTTCACTGTGGCACTTGAGAAGTAATTCTTCGTGGAGCTTTTTGTGTTTTCTTCTCCCGGTGGCCCCTGAGGAGTGCTTCTGTGTGCAGCTTTTGGTGTGTTCTTCACTACGGCCCTGAGGTGTTCTTCATCATGCAGCTCTTCTGGTTCTCTTCACTTCGGCCCCTGAGGATTGGTTTGTCGAGCAGCTTTTGGTTTTTTCTTCACTGCGGCCCTTGAGGAGTTCTGCATCGTAAAGCCTTTGGGGTTCTGCTCACCATGTTTTCCCTGAGGAGAGCTTCATCATGGAGCTTTTGGTTGTTTTCACCTTGTTGCCCCTGAGAAGTGCTTCAGCTTCTAACATTTGGTGGTTTTTTTTCTCTCGTTCCAGGCCCTGATAAGTTTTTCATCGTGTAGCTGTTCGTGTTTTCTTCACTGCGGCCCTTGAGGTCTTCTTCATCATGCAGCTTTTGGTGTTTTCTTCACTGCGGCGCTTTTTGGCATCTACCATGTCTGCAGCCAGACCGACAGCTCAGCTGCGTGAAGTGTGAAGAAGCACATTCTTCTGTTTGTTTTCAATCTGCCAACCGATCATTTCATGGAGAGCTCTGTCTTTTTTGTACTAGGAGGTGCCATGTATAATTCTTTCTTCTCCTCCTTTTCAGTCATGTTGCAATAAATCTCTTTCAAACCATTTATGAGTTCTCTTGCCTTATGTAGTGGGTTTACGTGGCAAGGATTTGGTAGCGGGGGGGCCATCAGGGTGGGTTCTACGAGAAGAATCCGGAAACTGCGCCACGTTAGAGAAGGGTCTGCCGCTGGCCAGAGCCAGGCCAATAAGCGATGGTGTTTGCGCCTCTGTGAGACCAGATTTAAGAAAGGAAAAAAAAAAAAAACTGCTGCGGAAGAGCAGCTGGGAGAGAGGGAGGAATGAGAAACAGCCTTGCAGACGCCAAGGTCAGTGAAGAGGGAGGGGGAGAGGTGCTCCAGGCGCCGGAGCAGAAGTCCCCTGCGGCCTGTGGTGAGGACCATGGTGAAGCAGGCTGTCCCCCTGCAGCCCATGGTGTACCACGGTGGGGCAGGTTTCCACGCTGCAGCCCGTGGAGGAGCCCCCGGTGGAGCAGGGGCAGAGAGCGACCGAGAAGGAGCGGCGGAGACAAAGTGCTACAGACTGACCGCAGCCCCCGTTGGCCCGCTCCCCTGAGCCGCTTGGGGGGAGGAGGTGGGAGAGGGTGGACTGGGGGGGAAAAATCTTACTGTCTCCCTACTCTGAGTCTGCTTTGCCCATCACGGTAACTGTTGAGTGATCTCCCCGTCCTTATCTCAGCCCTTGAGCCCTTTGCATCGTATTTTCTCCCCCTTTGAGGAGGGGGAGTGAGAGAGCGGTCGTGGTGGAACTCGGCTGCCCACCCGAGTAAAACCACCACACTGTAACACCTAAACTAAAGTCCTTTTGCTGCATCTGAAGTCCTTTCTTTCTTGTCCTAAATAGAGGGCCTGGGGAGAAGTTTGCTCCCTTTTTATTTGCAGCATCCTTATGCACATCTCGGTTCTGCCTTCTCTTGACATTAAAGAGTTAGTCCATTAATCCAATGTTTAATCTTTCCTTAGAGACCATGTTTTCTAAAAGTCTGATCCTAAGAAGGGTCATTCTTAGCATCAGACTTACTGGGTTCTTTGGATGCTTTCTGCTTGGTGTGTGTGTTACTTGAAGTACAATCCTCAGAAATAGACACAATTTCAGTGGAAAATTTAACAGTAGACCCCACGCTCTGGATGGAGCAGTCTTCCGTCGGCCGTTCCCTCTCACCTTCTTCATCCTGCTGATGGGAGCGCGAGGTGGAGGGTGTCGAAGGCTTTCTGAAGGCGATACATGGGTGTCTTCCCTGAGCAAGGTGTTCCGCCCTCAGAGAAGGAAATGGCTTTGTTGTTTGTTTCTCACCATCCGTACTTTGTTGCAGTTTTAGCTGTGATTGCCTAACTACACGTAACCTATTGGGTTATTTCTTTGAGTATTTTTGCAGGAGTGGAAATTTAACTCATTAGTTCAAATAGTGAGATATTTTTCATGTCATTCGCTTACTTTTCAGCTGAATGTAACTTTTCACACAATTTGCTAGCATTGGAGGAGCCCAGCCATGAGGGGCCCAGGCTCTCCTCTTAAGGCACCTCCAGTGTTAAGGAGAAGGGGAAAGACTTTGGGAGTGCATTTTGTGTCTTCCCAGTGGGATGCTGATGCGCTAAAGTTTTCTTTCACGGAGTGTCACGTGAATCTCCAAAAACAAACAACAACAAAACAAAAACGAAAGGCTTTTGCTACTGTCTCCCATGAGATCCTGCTAACAAAGCTGACAAAGTGTGGGATAGGAGAGTGGACGGTAAGGTGGGTTGAGAACTGGCTGACTGGCCGAGCTCAGAGGGTGGTGATTGGCGGCGCAGAGTCCAGTTGGAGACCTGGGACAAGCTCGGGGGCGGTGCTGGGTCCGGTCTTGTTCGACAGCTTCATCAACGACTTTGATGAGGGAATAGTGTCCACCCTCAGCAAGTACGCTGATGATACAAAGCTGGGAGGAGTGGCCCACACGCCAGAAGGCTGTGCTGCCATTCAGTGAGACCTGGACGGGCTGGAGAGCTGGGCAGGAAGAAACCAGGTGACGTTTAACAAAAGCAAGCGTGTAGAGTCTTGCACCTGGGAAGGAACAACTGCACGTATCAGTACAGGCTGGGGGATGACCTGCTGGAGAAAAGCCCTGCGCAGAAGGACCTGGGGGTCCTGGTGGATGACAGGTTGGCCACGAGCCAGCAGTGTGCCTTGGTGGCCAAGAAGGCCAACAGCATCCTGGCTTGCATAAGAAACGGTGCGGCCAGCAGGGCTAGGGAAGTGATTGGCCCCCTGTACTCGGCTCTGGTAAGGCCGCACCTCGAGTACTGTGTTCAGTTTTGGGCCCCTCGCTACAAGAAGGACATCGAGGTGCTCGAGCGAGTCCAGAGAAGGGCAACGAAGCTGGTGAGGAGTCTGGAGAACAAGTCTTACGAGGAGCCGCTGAGGGAGCTGGGGTTGTTCAGCCTGGAGAAGACGAGGCTCAGAGGCGACCTTATCGCACTCTACAGGTACCTTAAAGGAGGCTGTAGCGAGGTGGGGGTTGGTCTGTTCTCCCACGTGCCTGGTGACAGGACGAGGGGGAATGGGCTAAAGTTGCACCAGGGGAGGTTTAGGTTGGATATTAGGAAGAACTTCTTTACCAAAAGGGTTGTTAGGCATTGGGATAGGCAGCCCAGGGAAGTGGTTGAGTCACCGTCCCTGGAGGTCTTTAAAAGACATTTAGATGTTGAGCTTAGTGATATGGTTTAGTGGAGGGCTTGTTAGCGTTAGGTCAGAGGTTGGACTCGGTGATCTTGGAGGTCTCTTCCAACCTAGATGACTCTGTGATTCTGTGATAAGAACCCCTGGTTTTGAAGATGACATCTAACGGCGAGTTGCATAGTGGGGCCTTGGTCCTTCCAAAGTCCACAGACTTAAAAGTTTGCGGAGCGGAAGCTTTGCAGAACTGTACGAACACTGAAGATCCAGTTCTGCAAGAAGCTGATGCAAAAGCTACCTGTCACTGGGGCGTTTTGGTGAGGAAGAGATTTGTATTCTCACGGTGGATGGTTTTAACCGAGTTTAGTCCTGTGGGCTGTGTCAACAGAACTGGCTTTGGTTTGTACCCTTTCAGGACACTGAGGACCCAATTTCATGTCTGTGGGCAGCACGGCAAAGCGGGCAGTGTACTCAGTGTCACCAGGGACAGAGGAGGGATTTATGGATGGGCAATGTCAGTGTGCCCTGCACAATGCCGCTGCCACCTTGCTGGAGCAGTTTGCGTGCTCCTCCGGTCAAAATGTGCCTCTCGGAGGGCCGGGGGGCAAGGCCAGGCAGAGCTGCAGGTGGTGTCAGGGAGGCCTCATCGCTCCTGCGAGGCACTGCGCCAGGCCTCAGCCCTGGGAGGCCGGCACCGCCCTGCGGCCTCCTGGCGCCCATTGGGTGCCACAGCTCCATGCTGCCTAGCAACAAGCGCCAGCGGCCTCGCTATTGGCTGTGCCCAGAGGCGCCAAGGCAGGCGGCCAATGGGGCGGCGCCTGGCTGTGAGGGAGCACAGGTGTCACAGGCCAGGGTGGGTGACATGCTGCTGGGTGTGCTGGGGCTGCGGCACTCCAACGACGGCGGCGCGCAGGCGAGGCGCGGCCGGTGGGCTGCTTGTGGCCCCTGAGGAGCGCTTCTGTGTGCAGCTTTTGCTGTGCTCTTTCTTCACTGCGACTTGAAGAGTGCTTCTGCGTCCAGCTTTTTGTGTTTCCTTCACTGCGTTTCCCCTGAGGAGGTCTTCAACGTGCAGTTTTTGGGGTTCTCCACACCACGTTTCCCCTGAGGAGTGCTTCATCATTCAGCTTTTTGCATTTTCTTCACTGTGGCACTTGAGGAGTAATTCTCCGTGGAGCTTTTTGTGGTTTCTTCACCTTGTGGTCCCTGAGGAGTTCTTCATCGTGCAGCTTTTGGGGTTCTCTTCGCTTTGGGACTTCGGAGGAATGCGTCATCATGCAGCTCTTGGTGGTTTCTTCTCTACGGCCCTGAGGAGTTCAACACCGTCTTGCTTTTGGGGTTCTCCACGCCACGTTTTCCCTGAGGAGAGCTTCATCATGGAGCTTTTGGTATCGTTTTCACCTTGTTGCCCCTGAGAAGTGCTTCATCTGCTAACATTTGGTGGTTTTTTTTTCTCTCCTTCCAGGTCCTGAGGAGTGCTTCTGAGTGCAGCTTCTGGTGTTTTCTTCATTGCGGCCTATGAGGAGTTCTTCATCGTGCAGCTTTTTGGGATCTCTTCTGTGTGCAGCTTCTGCTGTGTTCTTTCTTCACTGCAACTTGAGGAGTGCTTCTGCGTCCAGCTTTTTGTGTTTCCTTCACTGCGTTTCCCCTGAGGATGTCTTCAACGTGCAGTTTTTGGGGTTCTCCACACCACGTTTCTCCTGAGGAGTGCTTCATCGTCCAGATTTTGGTGTTTCTCCACTGCAGCCTCTGAGGAGTGCCTTCTTGAGCAGCTTTTGGAGTTTTCTTCACTACGTCCCTGAGGAGCTCTTCATCAGGCAGCTTTTGGGGTTCTCCACACCACGTTTCTCCTGAGGAGTGCTTCATCGTCCAGCTTTTGGTGTTTCTCCACTGCAGCCTCTGAGGAGTGCCTTCTTGAGCAGCTTTTGGAGTTTTCTTCACTACGTCCCTGAGGAGCTCTTCATCAGGCAGCTTTTGGGGGTTTTCCCCACACCACGTTTCCCCTGAGGAGGGCTTCACCATTCAGCTCTGCGTGTTTTCTTCTCCCTGTGGCCCCTGAGGAGCGCTTCTGTGTGCAGCTTTTGCTGTGCTCTTTCTTCACTGCGACTTGAGGAGTGCTTCTGCGTCCAGCTTTTTGTGTTTCCTTCACTGCGGTTCCCCTGAGGAGGTCTTCGTCATGCAGTTTTTGGGGTTCTCCACACCACGTTTCCCCTGAGGAGTGCTTCATCATTCAGCTTTTTGCATTTTCTTCACTGTGGCACTTGAGGAGTAATTCTCCGTGGAGCTTTTTGTGGTTTCTTCACCTTGTGGTCCCTGAGGAGTTCTTCATCGTGCAGCTTTTGGGGTTCTCTTCGCTTTGGGACTTCGGAGGAATGCGTCATCATGCAGCTGTTGGTGGTTTCTTCTCTACGGCCCTGAGGAGTTCAACACCGTCTTGCTTTTGGGGTTCTCCACGCCACGTTTTCCCTGAGGAGAGCTTCATCATGGAGCTTTTGGTATCGTTTTCACCTTGTTGCCCCTGAGAAGTGCTTCATCTGCTAACATTTGGTGTTTTTTTTCTCTCCTTCCAGGCCCTGAGGAGTGCTACTGCGTGCAGCTTCTGGTGTTTTCTTCATTGCGGCCTACGAGGAGTTCTTCATCATGCAGCTTTTTGGGATCTCTTCACCACGTTTCCCCTGAGGAGGGCTTCATTGTCCAGCTTTTGGTGTTTCTCCACTGCAGCCTCTGAGGAGTGCCTTCTTAACAGCTTTTGGAGTTTTCTTCGCTACGTCCCTGGGGAGCTCTTCATCGTGCAGCTTTTTGGGGGTTTTCCCCACACCACGTTTCCCCTGAGGTGGGCTTCACCATTCAGCTCTGCGCGTTTTCTTCCCTGTGGCGCTTCAGGAGTAATTCTTCGTGGAGCTTTTTGTGGTTTCTTCTCCCTGTGGCCCCTGAGGAGCGCTTGTGTGTGCAGCTTTTGCTGTGCTCTTTCTTCACTGCGACTTGAGGAGTGCTTCTGCGTCCAGCTTTTTGTGTTTCCTTCACTGCGTTTCCCCTGAGGAGGTCTTCAACGTGCAGTTTTTGGGGTTCTCCATGCTGTGTTTCCCCTGAGGAGTGCTTCATCATTCAGCTTATTGTGTTTTCTTCACTGTGGCACTTGAGAAGTAATTCTTCGTGGAGCTTTTTGTGTTTTCTTCTCCCGGTGGCCCCTGAGGAGTGCTTCTGTGTGCAGCTTTTGGTGTGTTCTTCACTACGGCCCTGAGGTGTTCTTCATCATGCAGCTCTTCTGGTTCTCTTCACTTCGGCCCCTGAGGATTGGTTTGTCGAGCAGCTTTTGGTTTTTTCTTCACTGCGGCCCTTGAGGAGTTCTGCATCGTAAAGCCTTTGGGGTTCTGCTCACCATGTTTTCCCTGAGGAGAGCTTCATCATGGAGCTTTTGGTTGTTTTCACCTTGTTGCCCCTGAGAAGTGCTTCAGCTTCTAACATTTGGTGGTTTTTTTTCTCTCGTTCCAGGCCCTGATAAGTTTTTCATCGTGTAGCTGTTCGTGTTTTCTTCACTGCGGCCCTTGAGGTCTTCTTCATCATGCAGCTTTTGGTGTTTTCTTCACTGCGGCGCTTTTTGGCATCTACCATGTCTGCAGCCAGACCGACAGCTCAGCTGCGTGAAGTGTGAAGAAGCACATTCTTCTGTTTGTTTTCAATCTGCCAACCGATCATTTCATGGAGAGCTCTGTCTTTTTTGTACTAGGAGGTGCCATGTATAATTCTTTCTTCTCCTCCTTTTCAGTCATGTTGCAATAAATCTCTTTCAAACCATTTATGAGTTCTCTTGCCTTATGTAGTGGGTTTACGTGGCAAGGATTTGGTAGCGGGGGGGCCATCAGGGTGGGTTCTACGAGAAGAATCCGGAAACTGCGCCACGTTAGAGAAGGGTCTGCCGCTGGCCAGAGCCAGGCCAATAAGCGATGGTGTTTGCGCCTCTGTGAGACCAGATTTAAGAAAGGAAAAAAAAAAAAAACTGCTGCGGAAGAGCAGCTGGGAGAGAGGGAGGAATGAGAAACAGCCTTGCAGACGCCAAGGTCAGTGAAGAGGGAGGGGGAGAGGTGCTCCAGGCGCCGGAGCAGAAGTCCCCTGCGGCCTGTGGTGAGGACCATGGTGAAGCAGGCTGTCCCCCTGCAGCCCATGGTGTACCACGGTGGGGCAGGTTTCCACGCTGCAGCCCGTGGAGGAGCCCCCGGTGGAGCAGGGGCAGAGAGCGACCGAGAAGGAGCGGCGGAGACAAAGTGCTACAGACTGACCGCAGCCCCCGTTGCCCCGCTCCCCTGAGCCGCTTGGGGGGAGGAGGTGGGAGAGGGTGGACTGGGGGGGAAAAATCTTACTGTCTCCCTACTCTGAGTCTGCTTTGCCCATCACGGTAACTGTTGAGTGATCTCCCCGTCCTTATCTCAGCCCTTGAGCCCTTTGCATCGTATTTTCTCCCCCTTTGAGGAGGGGGAGTGAGAGAGCGGCCGTGGTGGAACTCGGCTGCCCACCCGAGTAAAACCACCACACTGTAACACCTAAACTAAAGTCCTTTTGCTGCATCTGAAGTCCTTTCTTTCTTGTCCTAAATAGAGGGCCTGGGGAGAAGTTTGCTCCCTTTTTATTTGCAGCATCCTTATGCACATCTCGGTTCTGCCTTCTCTTGACATTAAAGAGTTAGTCCATTAATCCAATGTTTAATCTTTCCTTAGAGACCATGTTTTCTAAAAGTCTGATCCTAAGAAGGGTCATTCTTAGCATCAGACTTACTGGGTTCTTTGGATGCTTTCTGCTTGGTGTGTGTGTTACTTGAAGTACAATCCTCAGAAATAGACACAATTTCAGTGGAAAATTTAACAGTAGACCCCACGCTCTGGATGGAGCAGTCTTCCGTCGGCCGTTCCCTCTCACCTTCTTCATCCTGCTGATGGGAGCGCGAGGTGGAGGGTGTCGAAGGCTTTCTGAAGGCGATACATGGGTGTCTTCCCTGAGCAAGGTGTTCCGCCCTCAGAGAAGGAAATAGCGTTGTTGTTTGTTTCTCACCATCCGTACTTTGTTGCAGTTTTAGCTGTGATTGCCTAACTACACGTAACCTATTGGGTTATTTCTTTGAGTATTTTTGCAGGAGTGGAAATTTAACTCATTAGTTCAAATAGTGAGATAATTTTCATGTCATTCGCTTACTTTTCAGCTGAATGTAACTTTTCACGCAATTTGCTAGCATTGGAGGAGCCCAGCCATGAGGGGCCCAGGCTCTCCTCTTAAGGCACCTCCAGTGTTAAGGAGAAGGGGAAAGACTTTGGGAGTGCATTTTGTGTCTTCCCAGTGGGATGCTGATGCGCTAAAGTTTTCTTTCACGGAGTGTCACGTGAATCTCCAAAAACAAACAACAACAAAACAAAAACGAAAGGCTTTTGCTACTGTCTCCCATGAGATCCTGCTAACAAAGCTGACAAAGTGTGGGATAGGAGAGTGGACGGTAAGGTGGGTTGAGAACTGGCTGACTGGCCGAGCTCAGAGGGTGGTGATTGGCGGCGCAGAGTCCAGTTGGAGACCTGGGACAAGCTCGGGGGCGGTGCTGGGTCCGGTCTTGTTCGACAGCTTCATCAACGACTTTGATGAGGGAATAGTGTCCACCCTCAGCAAGTACGCTGATGATACAAAGCTGGGAGGAGTGGCCCACACGCCAGAAGGCTGTGCTGCCATTCAGTGAGACCTGGACGGGCTGGAGAGCTGGGCAGGAAGAAACCAGGTGACGTTTAACAAAAGCAAGCGTGTAGAGTCTTGCACCTGGGAAGGAACAACTGCACGTATCAGTACAGGCTGGGGGATGACCTGCTGGAGAAAAGCCCTGCGCAGAAGGACCTGGGGGTCCTGGTGGATGACAGGTTGGCCACGAGCCAGCAGTGTGCCTTGGTGGCCAAGAAGGCCAACAGCATCCTGGCTTGCATAAGAAACGGTGCGGCCAGCAGGGCTAGGGAAGTGATTGGCCCCCTGTACTCGGCTCTGGTAAGGCCGCACCTCGAGTACTGTGTTCAGTTTTGGGCCCCTCGCTACAAGAAGGACATCGAGGTGCTCGAGCGAGTCCAGAGAAGGGCAACGAAGCTGGTGAGGAGTCTGGAGAACAAGTCTTACGAGGAGCCGCTGAGGGAGCTGGGGTTGTTCAGCCTGGAGAAGACGAGGCTCAGAGGCGACCTTATCGCACTCTACAGGTACCTTAAAGGAGGCTGTAGCGAGGTGGGGGTTGGTCTGTTCTCCCACGTGCCTGGTGACAGGACGAGGGGGAATGGGCTAAAGTTGCACCAGGGGAGGTTTAGGTTGGATATTAGGAAGAACTTCTTTACCAAAAGGGTTGTTAGGCATTGGGATAGGCTGCCCAGGGAAGTGGTTGAGTCACCGTCCCTGGAGGTCTTTAAAAGACATTTAGATGTTGAGCTTAGTGATATGGTTTAGTGGAGGGCTTGTTAGCGTTAGGTCAGAGGTTGGACTCGGTGATCTTGGAGGTCTCTTCCAACCTAGATGACTCTGTGATTCTGTGATAAGAACCCCTGGTTTTGAAGATGACATCTAACGGCGAGTTGCATAGTGGGGCCTTGGTCCTTCCAAAGTCCACAGACTTAAAAGTTTGCGGAGCGGAAGCTTTGCAGAACTGTACGAACACTGAAGATCCAGTTCTGCAAGAGGCTGATGCAAAAGCTACCTGTCACTGGGGCGTTTTGGTGAGGAAGAGATTTGTATTCTCACGGTGGATGGTTTTAACCGAGTTTAGTCCTGTGGGCTGTGTCAACAGAACTGGCTTTGGTTTGTACCCTTTCAGGACACTGAGGACCCAATTTCATGTCTGTGGGCAGCACGGCAAAGCGGGCAGTGTACTCAGTGTCACCAGGGACAGAGGAGGGATTTATGGATGGGCAATGTCAGTGTGCCCTGCACAATGCCGCTGCCACCTTGCTGGAGCAGTTTGCGTGCTCCTCCGGTCAAAATGTGCCTCTCGGAGGGCCGGGGGGCAAGGCCAGGCAGAGCTGCAGGTGGTGTCAGGGAGGCCTCATCGCTCCTGCGAGGCACTGCGCCAGGCCTCAGCCCTGGGAGGCCGGCACCGCCCTGCGGCCCCCTGGCGCCCATTGGGTGCCACAGCTCCATGCTGCCTAGCAACAAGCGCCAGCGGCCTCGCTATTGGCTGTGCCCAGAGGCGCCAAGGCAGGCGGCCAATGGGGCGGCGCCTGGCTGTGAGGGAGCACAGGTGTCACAGGCCAGGGTGGGTGACATGCTGCTGGGTGTGCTGGGGCTGCGGCACTCCAACGACGGCGGCGCGCAGACGAGGCGCGGCCGGTGGGCTGCTTGTGGCCCCTGAGGAGCGCTTCTGTGTGCAGCTTTTGCTGTGCTCTTTCTTCACTGCGACTTGAAGAGTGCTTCTGCGTCCAGCTTTTTGTGTTTCCTTCACTGCGTTTCCCCTGAGGAGGTCTTCAACGTGCAGTTTTTGGGGTTCTCCACACCACGTTTCCCCTGAGGAGTGCTTCATCATTCAGCTTTTTGCATTTTCTTCACTGTGGCACTTGAGGAGTAATTCTCCGTGGAGCTTTTTGTGGTTTCTTCACCTTGTGGTCCCTGAGGAGTTCTTCATCGTGCAGCTTTTGGGGTTCTCTTCGCTTTGGGACTTCGGAGGAATGCGTCATCATGCAGCTCTTGGTGGTTTCTTCTCTACGGCCCTGAGGAGTTCAACACCGTCTTGCTTTTGGGGTTCTCCACGCCACGTTTTCCCTGAGGAGAGCTTCATCATGGAGTTTTTGGTATCGTTTTCACCTTGTTGCCCCTGACAAGTGCTTCATCTGCTAACATTTGGTGGTTTTTTTTCTCATTCCAGGCCCTGAGGAGTGCTTCTGAGTGCAGCTTCTGGTGTTTTCTTCATTGCGGCCTATGAGGAGTTCTTCATCGTGCAGCTTTTTGGGATCTCTTCTGTGTGCAGCTTCTGCTGTGTTTTTTCTTCACTGCAACTTGAGGAGTGCTTCTGCGTCCAGCTTTTTGTGTTTCCTTCACTGCGTTTCCCCTGAGGAGGGCTTCACCATTCAGCTCTGCGTGTTTTCTTCTCCCTGTGGCCCCTGAGGAGCGCTTCTGTGTGCAGCTTTTGCTGTGCTCTTTCTTCACTGCGACTTGAGGAGTGCTTCTGCGTCCAGCTTTTTGTGTTTCCTTCACTGCGTTTCCCCTGAGGAGGTCTTCGTCATTCAGTTTTTGGGGTTCTCCACACCACGTTTCCCCTGAGGAGTGCTTCATCGTCCAGATTTTGGTGTTTCTGCACTGCAGCCTCTGAGGAGTGCCTTCTTGAGCAGCTTTTGG
The DNA here is from genome assembly GCF_964034855.1 of Anser brachyrhynchus. Lineage (NCBI taxonomy): Eukaryota > Metazoa > Chordata > Aves > Anseriformes > Anatidae > Anser > Anser brachyrhynchus. Next base: position 8,945,114 of record NC_137696.1, on the reverse strand, counting down.
AGTTTTCTTCACTACGTCCCTGAGGAGCTCTTCATCAGGCAGCTTTTGGGGGTTTTCCCCACACCACGTTTCCCCTGAGGAGGGCTTCACCATTCAGCTCTGCGTGTTTTCTTCTCCCTGTGGCCCCTGAGGAGCGCTTCTGTGTGCAGCTTTTGCTGTGCTCTTTCTTCACTGCGACTTGAGGAGTGCTTCTGCGTCCAGCTTTTTGTGTTTCCTTCACTGCGTTTCCCCTGAGGAGGTCTTCGTCATGCAGTTTTTGGGGTTCTCCACACCACGTTTCCCCTGAGGAGTGCTTCATCATTCAGCTTTTTGCATTTTCTTCACTGTGGCACTTGAGGAGTAATTCTCCGTGGAGCTTTTTGTGGTTTCTTCACCTTGTGGTCCCTGAGGAGTTCTTCATCGTGCAGCTTTTGGGGTTCTCTTCACTTTGGGACTTCGGAGGAATGTGTCATCATGCAGCTGTTGGTGGTTTCTTGTCTACGGCCCTAAGCAGTTCAACACCGTCTTGCTTTTGGGGTTCTCCACGCCACGTTTTCCCTGAGGAGAGCTTCATCATGGAGCTTTTGGTATCGTTTTCACCTTGTTGCCCCTGAGAAGTGCTTCATCTGCTAACATTTGGTGTTTTTTTTCTCTCCTTCCAGGCCCTGAGGAGTGCTACTGCGTGCAGCTTCTGGTGTTTTCTTCATTGCGGCCTACGAGGAGTTCTTCATCATGCAGCTTTTTGGGATCTCTTCACCACGTTTCCCCTGAGGAGGGCTTCATTGTCCAGCTTTTGGTGTTTCTCCACTGCAGCCTCTGAGGAGTGCCTTCTTAACAGCTTTTGGAGTTTTCTTCGCTACGTCCCTGAGGAGCTCTTCATCGTGCAGCTTTTTGGGGGTTTTCCCCACACCACGTTTCCCCTGAGGTGGGCTTCACCATTCAGCTCTGCGCGTTTTCTTCCCTGTGGCGCTTCAGGAGTAATTCTTCGTGGAGCTTTTTGTGGTTTCTTCTCCCTGTGGCCCCTGAGGAGCGCTTCTGTGTGCAGCTTTTGCTGTGCTCTTTCTTCACTGCGACTTGAGGAGAGCTTCTGCGTCCAGCTTTTTGTGTTTCCTTCACTGCGTTTCCCCTGAGGAGGTCTTCAACGTGCAGTTTTTGGGGTTCTCCATGCTGTGTTTCCCCTGAGGAGTGCTTCATCATTCAGCTTATTGTGTTTTCTTCACTGTGGCACTTGAGAAGTAATTCTTCGTGGAGCTTTTTGTGTTTTCTTCTCCCGGTGGCCCCTGAGGAGCGCTTCTGTGTGCAGCTTTTGTTGTGTTCTTCACTACGGCCCTGAGGTGTTCTTCATCATGCAGCTCTTCTGGTTCTCTTCACTTCGGCCCCTGAGGATTGGTTTGTCGAGCAGCTTTTGGTTTTTTCTTCACTGCGGCCCTTGAGGAGTTCTGCATCGTAAAGCCTTTGGGGTTCTGCTCACCATGTTTTCCCTGAGGAGAGCTTCATCATGGAGCTTTTGGTTGTTTTCACCTTGTTGCCCCTGAGAAGTGCTTCAGCTTCTAACATTTGGTGGTTTTTTTTCTCTCGTTCCAGGCCCTGATAAGTTTTTCATCGTGTAGCTGTTCGTGTTTTCTTCACTGCGGCCCTTGAGGTCTTCTTCATCATGCAGCTTTTGGTGTTTTCTTCACTGCGGCGCTTTTTGGCATCTACCATGTCTGCAGCCAGACCGACAGCTCAGCTGCGTGAAGTGTGAAGAAGCACATTCTTCTGTTTGTTTTCAATCTGCCAACCGATCATTTCATGGAGAGCTCTGTCTTTTTTGTACTAGGAGGTGCCATGTATAATTCTTTCTTCTCCTCCTTTTCAGTCATGCTGCAATAAATCTCTTTCAAACCATTTATGAGTTCTCTTGCCTTATGTAGTGGGTTTGCGTGGCAAGGATTTGGTAGCGGGGGGGCCATCAGGGTGGGGTCTACGAGAAGAATCCGGAAACTGCGCCACGTTAGAGAAGGGTCTGCCGCTGGCCAGAGCCAGGCCAATAAGCGATGTTGTTTGCGCCTCTGTGAGACCAGATTTAAGAAAGGAAAAAAAAACAAAAAACTGCTGCGGAAGAGCAGCTGGGAGAGAGGGAGGAATGAGAAACAGCCTTGCAGACGCCAAGGTCAGTGAAGAGGGAGGGGGAGAGGTGCTCCAGGCGCCGGAGCAGAAGTCCCCTGCGGCCTGTGGTGAGGACCATGGTGAAGCAGGCTGTCCCCCTGCAGCCCATGGTGTACCACGGTGGGGCAGGTTTCCACGCTGCAGCCCGTGGAGGAGCCCCCGGTGGAGCAGGGGCAGAGAGCGACCGAGAAGGAGCGGCGGAGACAAAGTGCTACAGACTGACCGCAGCCCCCGTTGCCCCGCTCCCCTGAGCCGCTTGGGGGGAGGAGGTGGGAGAGGGTGGACTGGGGGGGAAAAATCTTACTGTCTCCCTACTCTGAGTCTGCTTTGCCCATCACGGTAACTGTTGAGTGATCTCCCCGTCCTTATCTCAGCCCTTGAGCCCTTTGCATCGTATTTTCTCCCCCTTTGAGGAGGGGGAGTGAGAGAGCGGCCGTGGTGGAACTCGGCTGCCCACCCGAGTAAAACCACCACACTGTAACACCTAAACTAAAGTCCTTTTGCTGCATCTGAAGTCCTTTCTTTCTTGTCCTAAATAGAGGGCCTGGGGAGAAGTTTGCTCCCTTTTTATTTGCAGCATCCTTATGCACATCTCGGTTCTGCCTTCTCTTGACATTAAAGAGTTAGTCCATTAATCCAATGTTTAATCTTTCCTTAGAGACCATGTTTTCTAAAAGTCTGATCCTAAGAAGGGTCATTCTTAGCATCAGACTTACTGGGTTCTTTGGATGCTTTCTGCTTGGTGTGTGTGTTACTTGAAGTACAATCCTCAGAAATAGACACAATTTCAGTGGAAAATTTAACAGTAGACCCCACGCTCTGGATGGAGCAGTCTTCCGTCGGCCGTTCCCTCTCACCTTCTTCATCCTGCTGATGGGAGCGCGAGGTGGAGGGTGTCGAAGGCTTTCTGAAGGCGATACATGGGTGTCTTCCCTGAGCAAGGTGTTCCGCCCTCAGAGAAGGAAATGGCTTTGTTGTTTGTTTCTCACCATCCGTACTTTGTTGCAGTTTTAGCTGTGATTGCCTAACTACACGTAACCTATTGGGTTATTTCTTTGAGTATTTTTGCAGGAGTGGAAATTTAACTCATTAGTTCAAATAGTGAGATAATTTTCATGTCATTCGCTTACTTTTCAGCTGAATGTAACTTTTCACGCAATTTGCTAGCATTGGAGGAGCCCAGCCATGAGGGGCCCAGGCTCTCCTCTTAAGGCACCTCCAGTGTTAAGGAGAAGGGGAAAGACTTTGGGAGTGCATTTTGTGTCTTCCCAGTGGGATGCTGATGCGCTAAACTTTTCTTTCACGGAGTGTCACGTGAATCTCCAAAAACAAACAACAACAAAACAAAAACAAAAGGCTTTTGCTACTGTCTCCCATGAGATCCTGCTAACAAAGCTGACAAAGTGTGGGATAGGAGAGTGGACGGTAAGGTGGGTTGAGAACTGGCTGACTGGCCGAGCTCAGAGGGTGGTGATTGGCGGCGCAGAGTCCAGTTGGAGACCTGGGACAAGCTCGGGGGCGGTGCTGGGTCCGGTCTTGTTCGACAGCTTCATCAACGACTTTGATGAGGGAATAGTGTCCACCCTCAGCAAGTACGCTGATGATACAAAGCTGGGAGGAGTGGCCCACACGCCAGAAGGCTGTGCTGCCATTCAGTGAGACCTGGACGGGCTGGAGAGCTGGGCAGGAAGAAACCAGGTGACGTTTAACAAAAGCAAGCGTGTAGAGTCTTGCACCTGGGAAGGAACAACTGCACGTATCAGTACAGGCTGGGGGATGACCTGCTGGAGAAAAGCCCTGCGCAGAAGGACCTGGGGGTCCTGGTGGATGACAGGTTGGCCACGAGCCAGCAGTGTGCCTTGGTGGCCAAGAAGGCCAACAGCATCCTGGCTTGCATAAGAAACGGTGCGGCCAGCAGGGCTAGGGAAGTGATTGGCCCCCTGTACTCGGCTCTGGTAAGGCCGCACCTCGAGTACTGTGTTCAGTTTTGGGCCCCTCGCTACAAGAAGGACATCGAGGTGCTCGAGCGAGTCCAGAGAAGGGCAACGAAGCTGGTGAGGAGTCTGGAGAACAAGTCTTACGAGGAGCCGCTGAGGGAGCTGGGGTTGTTCAGCCTGGAGAAGACGAGGCTCAGAGGCGACCTTATCGCACTCTACAGGTACCTTAAAGGGGGCTGTAGCGAGGTGGGGGTTGGTCTGTTCTCCCACGTGCCTGGTGACAGGACGAGGGGGAATGGGCTAAAGTTGCACCAGGGGAGGTTTAGGTTGGATATTAGGAAGAACTTCTTTACCAAAAGGGTTGTTAGGCATTGGGATAGGCTGCCCAGGGAAGTGGTTGAGTCACCGTCCCTGGAGGTCTTTAAAAGACATTTAGATGTTGAGCTTAGTGATATGGTTTAGTGGAGGGCTTGTTAGCGTTAGGTCAGAGGTTGGACTCGGTGATCTTGGAGGTCTCTTCCAACCTAGATGACTCTGTGATTCTGTGATAAGAACCCCTGGTTTTGAAGATGACATCTAACGGCGAGTTGCATAGTGGGGCCTTGGTCCTTCCAAAGTCCACAGACTTAAAAGTTTGCGGAGCGGAAGCTTTGCAGAACTGTACGAACACTGAAGATCCAGTTCTGCAAGAAGCTGATGCAAAAGCTACCTGTCACTGGGGCGTTTTGGTGAGGAAGAGATTTGTATTCTCACGGTGGATGGTTTTAACCGAGTTTAGTCCTGTGGGCTGTGTCAACAGAACTGGCTTTGGTTTGTACCCTTTCAGGACACTGAGGACCCAATTTCATGTCTGTGGGCAGCACGGCAAAGCGGGCAGTGTACTCAGTGTCACCAGGGACAGAGGAGGGATTTATGGATGGGCAATGTCAGTGTGCCCTGCACAATGCCGCTGCCACCTTGCTGGAGCAGTTTGCGTGCTCCTCCGGTCAAAATGTGCCTCTCGGAGGGCCGGGGGGCAAGGCCAGGCAGAGCTGCAGGTGGTGTCAGGGAGGCCTCATCGCTCCTGCGAGGCACTGCGCCAGGCCTCAGCCCTGGGAGGCCGGCACCGCCCTGCGGCCTCCTGGCGCCCATTGGGTGCCACAGCTCCATGCTGCCTAGCAACAAGCGCCAGCGGCCTCGCTATTGGCTGTGCCCAGAGGCGCCAAGGCAGGCGGCCAATGGGGCGGCGCCTGGCTGTGAGGGAGCACAGGTGTCACAGGCCAGGGTGGGTGACATGCTGCTGGGTGTGCTGGGGCTGCGGCACTCCAACGACGGCGGCGCGCAGGCGAGGCGCGGCCGGTGGGCTGCTTGTGGCCCCTGAGGAGCGCTTCTGTGTGCAGCTTTTGCTGTGCTCTTTCTTCACTGCGACTTGAGGAGTGCTTCTGCGTCCAGCTTTTTGTGTTTCCTTCACTGCGTTTCCCCTGAGGAGGTCTTCAACGTGCAGTTTTTGGGGTTCTCCACACCACGTTTCCCCTGAGGAGTGCTTCATCATTCAGCTTTTTGCATTTTCTTCACTGTGGCACTTGAGGAGTAATTCTCCGTGGAGCTTTTTGTGGTTTCTTCACCTTGTGGTCCCTGAGGAGTTCTTCATCGTGCAGCTTTTGGGGTTCTCTTCACTTTGGGACTTCGGAGGAATGCGTCATCATGCAGCTGTTGGTGGTTTCTTGTCTACAGCCCTGAGGAGTTCAACACCGTCTTGCTTTTGGGGTTCTCCACGCCACGTTTTCCCTGAGGAGAGCTTCATCATGGAGCTTTTGGTATCGTTTTCACCTTGTTGCCCCTGAGAAGTGCTTCATCTGCTAACATTTGGTGGTTTTTTTTTCTCTCCTTCCAGGCCCTGAGGAGTGCTACTGCGTGCAGCTTCTGGTGTTTTCTTCATTGCGGCCTACGAGGAGTTCTTCATCGTGCAGCTTTTTGGGATCTCTTCACCACGTTTCCCCTGAGGAGGGCTTCATTGTCCAGCTTTTGGTGTTTCTCCACTGCAGCCTCTGAGGAGTGCCTTCTTGAGCAGCTTTTGGAGTTTTCTTCGCTACGTCCCTGAGGAGCTCTTCATCGTGCAGCTTTTTGGGGGTTTTCCCCACACCACGTTTCCCCTGAGGTGGGCTTCACCATTCAGCTCTGCGCGTTTTCTTCCCTGTGGCGCTTCAGGAGTAATTCTTCGTGGAGCTTTTTGTGGTTTCTTCTCCCTGTGGCCCCTGAGGAGCGCTTCTGTGTGCAGCTTTTGCTGTGCTCTTTCTTCACTGCGACTTGAGGAGTGCTTCTGCATCCAGCTTTTTGTGTTTCCTTCACTGCGTTTCCCCTGAGGAGGTCTTCAACGTGCAGTTTTTGGGGTTCTCCATGCTGTGTTTCCCCTGAGGAGTGCTTCATCATTCAGCTTATTGTGTTTTCTTCACTGTGGCACTTGAGAAGTAATTCTTCGTGGAGCTTTTTGTGTTTTCTTCTCCCGGTGGCCCCTGAGGAGTGCTTCTGTGTGCAGCTTTTGGTGTGTTCTTCACTACGGCCCTGAGGTGTTCTTCATCATGCAGCTCTTCTGGTTCTCTTCACTTCGGCCCCTGAGGATTGGTTTGTCGAGCAGCTTTTGGTTTTTTCTTCACTGCGGCCCTTGAGGAGTTCTGCATCGTAAAGCCTTTGGGGTTCTGCTCACCATGTTTTCCCTGAGGAGAGCTTCATCATGGAGCTTTTGGTTGTTTTCACCTTGTTGCCCCTGAGAAGTGCTTCAGCTTCTAACATTTGGTGGTTTTTTTTCTCTCGTTCCAGGCCCTGATAAGTTTTTCATCGTGTAGCTGTTCGTGTTTTCTTCACTGCGGCCCTTGAGGTCTTCTTCATCATGCAGCTTTTGGTGTTTTCTTCACTGCGGCGCTTTTTGGCATCTACCATGTCTGCAGCCAGACCGACAGCTCAGCTGCATGAAGTGTGAAGAAGCACATTCTTCTGTTTGTTTTCAATCTGCCAACCGATCATTTCATGGAGAGCTCTGTCTTTTTTGTACTAGGAGGTGCCATGTATAATTCTTTCTTCTCCTCCTTTTCAGTCATGCTGCAATAAATCTCTTTCAAAACATTTATGAGTTCTCTTGCCTTATGTAGTGGGTTTGCGTGGCAAGGATTTGGTAGCGGGGGGGCCATCAGGGTGGGGTCTACGAGAAGAATCCGGAAACTGCGCCACGTTAGAGAAGGGTCTGCCGCTGGCCAGAGCCAGGCCAATAAGCGATGTTGTTTGCGCCTCTGTGAGACCAGATTTAAGAAAGGAAAAAAAAAAAAAAAACTGCTGCGGAAGAGCAGCTGGGAGAGAGGGAGGAATGAGAAACAGCCTTGCAGACGCCAAGGTCAGTGAAGAGGGAGGGGGAGAGGTGCTCCAGGCGCCGGAGCAGAAGTCCCCTGCGGCCTGTGGTGAGGACCATGGTGAAGCAGGCTGTCCCCCTGCAGCCCATGGTGTACCACGGTGGGGCAGGTTTCCACGCTGCAGCCCGTGGAGGAGCCCCCGGTGGAGCAGGGGCAGAGAGCGACCGAGAAGGAGCGGCGGAGACAAAGTGCTACAGACTGACCGCAGCCCCCGTTGCCCCGCTCCCCTGAGCCGCTTGGGGGGAGGAGGTGGGAGAGGGTGGACTGGGGGGGAAAAATCTTACTGTCTCCCTACTCTGAGTCTGCTTTGCCCATCACGGTAACTGTTGAGTGATCTCCCCGTCCTTATCTCAGCCCTTGAGCCCTTTGCATCGTATTTTCTCCCCCTTTGAGGAGGGGGAGTGAGAGAGCGGCCGTGGTGGAACTCGGCTGCCCACCCGAGTAAAACCACCACACTGTAACACCTAAACTAAAGTCCTTTTGCTGCATCTGAAGTCCTTTCTTTCTTGTCCTAAATAGAGGGCCTGGGGAGAAGTTTGCTCCCTTTTTATTTGCAGCATCCTTATGCACATCTCGGTTCTGCCTTCTCTTGACATTAAAGAGTTAGTCCATTAATCCAATGTTTAATCTTTCCTTAGAGACCATGTTTTCTAAAAGTCTGATCCTAAGAAGGGTCATTCTTAGCATCAGACTTACTGGGTTCTTTGGATGCTTTCTGCTTGGTGTGTGTGTTACTTGAAGTACAATCCTCAGAAATAGACGCAATTTCAGTGGAAAATTTAACAGTAGACCCCACGCTCTGGATGGAGCAGTCTTCCGTCGGCCGTTCCCTCTCACCTTCTTCATCCTGCTGATGGGAGCGCGAGGTGGAGGGTGTCGAAGGCTTTCTGAAGGCGATACATGGGTGTCTTCCCTGAGCAAGGTGTTCCGCCCTCAGAGAAGGAAATGGCTTTGTTGTTTGTTTCTCACCATCCGTACTTTGTTGCAGTTTTAGCTGTGATTGCCTAACTACACGTAACCTATTGGGTTATTTCTTTGAGTATTTTTGCAGGAGTGGAAATTTAACTCATTAGTTCAAATAGTGAGATAATTTTCATGTCATTCGCTTACTTTTCAGCTGAATGTAACTTTTCACACAATTTGCTAGCATTGGAGGAGCCCAGCCATGAGGGGCCCAGGCTCTCCTCTTAAGGCACCTCCAGTGTTAAGGAGAAGGGGAAAGACTTTGGGAGTGCATTTTGTGTCTTCCCAGTGGGATGCTGATGCGCTAAACTTTTCTTTCATGGAGTGTCACGTGAATCTCCAAAAACAAACAACAACAAAACAAAAACGAAAGGCTTTTGCTACTGTCTCCCATGAGATCCTGCTAACAAAGCTGACAAAGTGTGGGATAGGAGAGTGGACGGTAAGGTGGGTTGAGAACTGGCTGACTGGCCGAGCTCAGAGGGTGGTGATTGGCGGCGCAGAGTCCAGTTGGAGACCTGGGACAAGCTCGGGGGCGGTGCTGGGTCCGGTCTTGTTCGACAGCTTCATCAACGACTTTGATGAGGGAATAGTGTCCACCCTCAGCAAGTACGCTGATGATACAAAGCTGGGAGGAGTGGCCCACACGCCAGAAGGCTGTGCTGCCATTCAGTGAGACCTGGACGGGCTGGAGAGCTGGGCAGGAAGAAACCAGGTGACGTTTAACAAAAGCAAGCGTGTAGAGTCTTGCACCTGGGAAGGAACAACTGCACGTATCAGTACAGGCTGGGGGATGACCTGCTGGAGAAAAGCCCTGCGCAGAAGGACCTGGGGGTCCTGGTGGATGACAGGTTGGCCACGAGCCAGCAGTGTGCCTTGGTGGCCAAGAAGGCCAACAGCATCCTGGCTTGCATAAGAAACGGTGCGGCCAGCAGGGCTAGGGAAGTGATTGGCCCCCTGTACTCGGCTCTGGTAAGGCCGCACCTCGAGTACTGTGTTCAGTTTTGGGCCCCTCGCTACAAGAAGGACATCGAGGTGCTCGAGCGAGTCCAGAGAAGGGCAACGAAGCTGGTGAGGAGTCTGGAGAACAAGTCTTACGAGGAGCCGCTGAGGGAGCTGGGGTTGTTCAGCCTGGAGAAGACGAGGCTCAGAGGCGACCTTATCGCACTCTACAGGTACCTTAAAGGAGGCTGTAGCGAGGTGGGGGTTGGTCTGTTCTCCCACGTGCCTGGTGACAGGACGAGGGGGAATGGGCTAAAGTTGCACCAGGGGAGGTTTAGGTTGGATATTAGGAAGAACTTCTTTACCAAAAGGGTTGTTAGGCATTGGGATAGGCTGCCCAGGGAAGTGGTTGAGTCACCGTCCCTGGAGGTCTTTAAAAGACATTTAGATGTTGAGCTTAGTGATATGGTTTAGTGGAGGGCTTGTTAGCGTTAGGTCAGAGGTTGGACTCGGTGATCTTGGAGGTCTCTTCCAACCTAGATGACTCTGTGATTCTGTGATAAGAACCCCTGGTTTTGAAGATGACATCTAACGGCGAGTTGCATAGTGGGGCCTTGGTCCTTCCAAAGTCCACAGACTTAAAAGTTTGCGGAGCGGAAGCTTTGCAGAACTGTACGAACACTGAAGATCCAGTTCTGCAAGAAGCTGATGCAAAAGCTACCTGTCACTGGGGCGTTTTGGTGAGGAAGAGATTTGTATTCTCACGGTGGATGGTTTTAACCGAGTTTAGTCCTGTGGGCTGTGTCAACAGAACTGGCTTTGGTTTGTACCCTTTCAGGACACTGAGGACCCAATTTCATGTCTGTGGGCAGCACGGCAAAGCGGGCAGTGTACTCAGTGTCACCAGGGACAGAGGAGGGATTTATGGATGGGCAATGTCAGTGTGCCCTGCACAATGCCGCTGCCACCTTGCTGGAGCAGTTTGCGTGCTCCTCCGGTCAAAATGTGCCTCTCGGAGGGCCGGGGGGCAAGGCCAGGCAGAGCTGCAGGTGGTGTCAGGGAGGCCTCATCGCTCCTGCGAGGCACTGCGCCAGGCCTCAGCCCTGGGAGGCCGGCACCGCCCTGCGGCCTCCTGGCGCCCATTGGGTGCCACAGCTCCATGCTGCCTAGCAACAAGCGCCAGCGGCCTCGCTATTGGCTGTGCCCAGAGGCGCCAAGGCAGGCGGCCAATGGGGCGGCGCCTGGCTGTGAGGGAGCACAGGTGTCACAGGCCAGGGTGGGTGACATGCTGCTGGGTGTGCTGGGGCTGCGGCACTCCAACGACGGCGGCGCGCAGGCGAGGCGCGGCCGGTGGGCTGCTTGTGGCCCCTGAGGAGCGCTTCTGTGTGCAGCTTTTGCTGTGCTCTTTCTTCACTGCGACTTGAAGAGTGCTTCTGCGTCCAGCTTTTTGTGTTTCCTTCACTGCGTTTCCCCTGAGGAGGTCTTCAACGTGCAGTTTTTGGGGTTCTCCACACCACGTTTCCCCTGAGGAGTGCTTCATCATTCAGCTTTTTGCATTTTCTTCACTGTGGCACTTGAGGAGTAATTCTCCGTGGAGCTTTTTGTGGTTTCTTCACCTTGTGGTCCCTGAGGAGTTCTTCATCGTGCAGCTTTTGGGGTTCTCTTCGCTTTGGGACTTCGGAGGAATGCGTCATCATGCAGCTCTTGGTGGTTTCTTCTCTACGGCCCTGAGGAGTTCAACACCGTCTTGCTTTTGGGGTTCTCCACGCCACGTTTTCCCTGAGGAGAGCTTCATCATGGAGTTTTTGGTATCGTTTTCACCTTGTTGCCCCTGAGAAGTGCTTCATCTGCTAACATTTGGTGGTTTTTTTTCTCATTCCAGGCCCTGAGGAGTGCTACTGCGTGCAGCTTCTGGTGTTTTCTTCATTGCGGCCTATGAGGAGTTCTTCATCGTGCAGCTTTTTGGGATCTCTTCTGTGCGCAGTTTCTGCTGTGTTCTTTCTTCACTGCAACTTGAGGAGTGCTTCTGCGTCCAGCTTTCTGTGTTTCCTTCACTGCATTTCCCCTGAGGATGTCTTCAACGTGCAGTTTTTGGGGTTCTCCACACCACGTTTCCCCTGAGGAGTGCTTCATCGTCCAGATTTTGGTGTTTCTCCACTGCAGCCTCTGAGGAGTGCCTTCTTGAGCAGCTTTTGGAGTTTTCTTCACTACGTCCCTGAGGAGCTCTTCATCAGGCAGCTTTTGGGGGTTTTCCCCACACCACGTTTCCCCTGAGGAGGGCTTCACCATTTAGCTCTGCGTGTTTTCTTCTCCCTGTGGCCCCTGAGGAGCGCTTCTGTGTGCAGCTTTTGCTGTGCTCTTTCTTCACTGCGACTTGAGGAGTGCTTCTGCGTCCAGCTTTTTGTGTTTCCTTCACTGCGTTTCCCCTGAGGAGGTCTTCGTCATGCAGTTTTTGGGGTTCTCCACACCACGTTTCCCCTGAGGAGTGCTTCATCGTCCAGCTTTTGGTGTTTCTCCACTGCAGCCTCTGAGGAGTGCCTTCTTGAGCAGCTTTTGGAGTTTTCTTCACTACGTCCCTGAGGAGCTCTTCATCAGGCAGCTTTTGGGGGTTTTCCCCACACCACGTTTCCCCTGAGGAGGGCTTCACCATTCAGCTCTGCGTGTTTTCTTCTCCCTGTGGCCCCTGAGGAGCGCTTCTGTGTGCAGCTTTTGCTGTGCTCTTTCTTCACTGCGACTTGAGGAGTGCTTCTGCGTCCAGCTTTTTGTGTTTCCTTCACTGCGTTTCCCCTGAGGAGGTCTTCAACGTGCAGTTTTTGGGGTTCTCCACACCACGTTTCCCCTGAGGAGTGCTTCATCATTCAGCTTTTTGCATTTTCTTCACTGTGGCACTTGAGGAGTAATTCTCCGTGGAGCTTTTTGTGGTTTCTTCACCTTGTGGTCCCTGAGGAGTTCTTCATCGTGCAGCTTTTGGGGTTCTCTTCGCTTTGGGACTTCGGAGGAATGCGTCATCATGCAGCTCTTGGTGGTTTCTTCTCTACGGCCCTGAGGAGTTCAACACCGTCTTGCTTTTGGGGTTCTCCACGCCACGTTTTCCCTGAGGAGAGCTTCATCATGGAGCTTTTGGTATCGTTTTCACCTTGTTGCCCCTGAGAAGTGCTTCATCTGCTAACATTTGGTGGTTTTTTTTCTCATTCCAGGCCCTGAGGAGTGCTTCTGAGTGCAGCTTCTGGTGTTTTCTTCATTGCGGCCTATGAGGAGTTCTTCATCGTGCAGCTTTTTGGGATCTCTTCTGTGTGCAGCTTCTGCTGTGTTCTTTCTTCACTGCAACTTGAGGAGTGCTTCTGCGTCCAGCTTTTTGTGTTTCCTTCACTGCATTTCCCCTGAGGATGTCTTCAACGTGCAGTTTTTGGGGTTCTCCACACCACGTTTCCCCTGAGGAGTGCTTCATCGTCCAGATTTTGGTGTTTCTCCACTGCAGCCTCTGAGGAGTGCCTTCTTGAGCAGCTTTTGGAGTTTTCTTCACTACGTCCCTGAGGAGCTCTTCATCAGGCAGCTTTTGGGGTTCTCCACACCATGTTTCTCCTGAGGAGTGCTTCATCGTCCAGCTTTTGGTGTTTCTCCACTGCAGCCTCTGAGGAGTGCCTTCTTGAGCAGCTGTTGGAGTTTTCTTCACTACGTCCCTGAGGAGCTCTTCATCAGGCAGCTTTTGGGGGTTTTCCCCACACCACGTTTCCCCTGAGGAGGGCTTCACCATTCAGCTCTGCGTGTTTTCTTCTCCCTGTGGCCCCTGAGGAGCGCTTCTGTGTGCAGCTTTTGCTGTGCTCTTTCTTCACTGCGACTTGAGGAGTGCTTCTGCGTCCAGCTTTTTGTGTTTCCTTCACTGCGTTTCCCCTGAGGAGGTCTTCGTCATGCAGTTTTTGGGGTTCTCCACACCACGTTTCCCCTGAGGAGTGCTTCATCATTCAGCTTTTTGCATTTTCTTCACTGTGGCACTTGAGGAGTAATTCTCCGTGGAGCTTTTTGTGGTTTCTTCACCTTGTGGTCCCTGAGGAGTTCTTCATCGTGCAGCTTTTGGGGTTCTCTTCACTTTGGGACTTCGGAGGAATGCGTCATCATGCAGCTTTTGGTGGTTTCTTCTCTACGGCCCTGAGGAGTTCAACACCGTCTTGCTTTTGGGGTTCTCCACGCCACGTTTTCCCTGAGGAGAGCTTCATCATGGAGCTTTTGGTATCGTTTTCACCTTGTTGCCCCTGACAAGTGCTTCATCTGCTAACATTTGGTGTTTTTTTTCTCTCCTTCCAGGTCCTGAGGAGTGCTACTGTGTGCAGCTTCTGGTGTTTTCTTCATTGCGGCCTACGAGGAGTTCTTCATCATGCAGCTTTTTGGGATCTCTTCACCACGTTTCCCCTGAGGAGGGCTTCATTGTCCAGCTTTTGGTGTTTCTCCACTGCAGCCTCTGAGGAGTGCCTTCTTAACAGCTTTTGGAGTTTTCTTCGCTACGTCCCTGAGGAGCTCTTCATCGTGCAGCTTTTTGGGGGTTTTCCCCACACCACGTTTCCCCTGAGGTGGGCTTCACCATTCAGCTCTGCGCGTTTTCTTCCCTGTGGCGCTTCAGGAGTAATTCTTCGTGGAGCTTTTCGTGGTTTCTTCTCCCTGTGGCCCCTGAGGAGCGCTTCTGTGTGCAGCTTTTGGTGTGTTCTTCACTACGGCCCTGAGGTGTTCTTCATCATGCAGCTCTTCTGGTTCTCTTCACTTCAGCCCCTGAGGATTGGTTTGTCGAGCAGCTTTTGGTTTTTTCTTCACTGTGGCCCTTGAGGAGTTCTGCATCGTAAAGCCTTTGGGGTTCTGCTCACCATGTTTTCCCTGAGGAGAGCTTCATCATGGAGCTTTTGGTTGTTTTCACCTTGTTGCCCCTGAGAAGTGCTTCAGCTTCTAACATTTGGTGGTTTTTTTTCTCTCGTTCCAGGCCCTGATAAGTTTTTCATCGTGTAGCTGTTCGTGTTTTCTTCACTGCGGCCCTTGAGGTCTTCTTCATCATGCAGCTTTTGGTGTTTTCTTCACTGCGGCGCTTTTTGGCATCTACCATGTCTGCAGCCAGACCGACAGCTCAGCTGCGTGAAGTGTGAAGAAGCACATTCTTCTGTTTGTTTTCAATCTGCCAACCGATCATTTCATGGAGAGCTCTGTCTTTTTTGTACTAGGAGGTGCCATGTATAATTCTTTCTTCTCCTCCTTTTCAGTCATGCTGCAATAAATCTCTTTCAAACCATTTATGAGTTCTCTTGCCTTATGTAGTGGGTTTGCGTGGCAAGGATTTGGTAGCGGGGGGGCCATCAGGGTGGGTTCTACGAGAAGAATCCGGAAACTGCACCACGTTAGAGAAGGGTCTGCCGCTGGCCAGAGCCAGGCCAATAAGCGATGTTGTTTGCGCCTCTGTGAGACCAGATTTAAGAAAGGAAAAAAAAAAACAAAAACAAAAAACTGCTGCGGAAGAGCAGCTGGGAGAGAGGGAGGAATGAGAAACAGCCTTGCAGACGCCAAGGTCAGTGAAGAGGGAGGGGGAGAGGTGCTCCAGGCGCCGGAGCAGAAGTCCCCTGCGGCCTGTGGTGAGGACCATGGTGAAGCAGGCTGTCCCCCTGCAGCCCATGGTGTACCACGGTGGGGCAGGTTTCCACGCTGCAGCCCGTGGAGGAGCCCCCGGTGGAGCAGGGGCAGAGAGCGACCGAGAAGGAGCGGCGGAGACAAAGTGCTACAGACTGACCGCAGCCCCCGTTGCCCCGCTCCCCTGAGCCGCTTGGGGGGAGGAGGTGGGAGAGGGTGGACTGGGGGGGAAAAATCTTACTGTCTCCCTACTCTGAGTCTGCTTTGCCCATCACGGTAACTGTTGAGTGATCTCCCCGTCCTTATCTCAGCCCTTGAGCCCTTTGCATCGTATTTTCTCCCCCTTTGAGGAGGGGGAGTGAGAGAGCGGCCGTGGTGGAACTCGGCTGCCCACCCGAGTAAAACCACCACACTGTAACACCTAAACTAAAGTCCTTTTGCTGCATCTGAAGTCCTTTCTTTCTTGTCCTAAATAGAGGGCCTGGGGAGAAGTTTGCTCCCTTTTTATTTGCAGCATCCTTATGCACATCTCGGTTCTGCCTTCTCTTGACATTAAAGAGTTAGTCCATTAATCCAATGTTTAATCTTTCCTTAGAGACCATGTTTTCTAAAAGTCTGATCCTAAGAAGGGTCATTCTTAGCATCAGACTTACTGGGTTCTTTGGATGCTTTCTGCTTGGTGTGTGTGTTACTTGAAGTACAATCCTCAGAAATAGACACAATTTCAGTGGAAAATTTAACAGTAGACCCCACGCTCTGGATGGAGCAGTCTTCCGTCGGCCGTTCCCTCTCACCTTCTTCATCCTGCTGATGGGAGCGCGAGGTGGAGGGTGTCGAAGGCTTTCTGAAGGCGATACATGGGTGTCTTCCCTGAGCAAGGTGTTCCGCCCTCAGAGAAGGAAATGGCTTTGTTGTTTGTTTCTCACCATCCGTACTTTGTTGCAGTTTTAGCTGTGATTGCCTAACTACACGTAACCTATTGGGTTATTTCTTTGAGTATTTTTGCAGGAGTGGAAATTTAACTCATTAGTTCAAATAGTGAGATAATTTTCATGTCATTCGCTTACTTTTCAGCTGAATGTAACTTTTCACGCAATTTGCTAGCATTGGAGGAGCCCAGCCATGAGGGGCCCAGGCTCTCCTCTTAAGGCACCTCCAGTGTTAAGGAGAAGGGGAAAGACTTTGGGAGTGCATTTTGTGTCTTCCCAGTGGGATGTTGATGCGCTAAACTTTTCTTTCACGGAGTGTCACGTGAATCTCCAAAAACAAACAACAACAAAACAAAAACGAAAGGCTTTTGCTACTGTCTCCCATGAGATCCTGCTAACAAAGCTGACAAAGTGTGGGATAGGAGAGTGGACGGTAAGGTGGGTTGAGAACTGGCTGACTGGCCGAGCTCAGAGGGTGGTGATTGGCGGCGCAGAGTCCAGTTGGAGACCTGGGACAAGCTCGGGGGCGGTGCTGGGTCCGGTCTTGTTCGACAGCTTCATCAACGACTTTGATGAGGGAATAGTGTCCACCCTCAGCAAGTACGCTGATGATACAAAGCTGGGAGGAGTGGCCCACACGCCAGAAGGCTGTGCTGCCATTCAGTGAGACCTGGACAGGCTGGAGAGCTGGGCAGGAAGAAACCAGGTGACGTTTAACAAAAGCAAGCGTGTAGAGTCTTGCACCTGGGAAGGAACAACTGCACGTATCAGTACAGGCTGGGGGATGACCTGCTGGAGAAAAGCCCTGCGCAGAAGGACCTGGGGGTCCTGGTGGATGACAGGTTGGCCACGAGCCAGCAGTGTGCCTTGGTGGCCAAGAAGGCCAACAGCATCCTGGCTTGCATAAGAAACGGTGCGGCCAGCAGGGCTAGGGAAGTGATTGGCCCCCTGTACTCGGCTCTGGTAAGGCCGCACCTCGAGTACTGTGTTCAGTTTTGGGCCCCTCGCTACAAGAAGGACATCGAGGTGCTCGAGCGAGTCCAGAGAAGGGCAACGAAGCTGGTGAGGAGTCTGGAGAACAAGTCTTACGAGGAGCCGCTGAGGGAGCTGGGGTTGTTCAGCCTGGAGAAGACGAGGCTCAGAGGCGACCTTATCGCACTCTACAGGTACCTTAAAGGAGGCTGTAGTGAGGTGGGGGTTGGTCTGTTCTCCCACGTGCCTGGTGACAGGACGAGGGGGAATGGGCTAAAGTTGCACCAGGGGAGGTTTAGGTTGGATATTAGGAAGAACTTCTTTACCAAAAGGGTTGTTAGGCATTGGGATAGGCTGCCCAGGGAAGTGGTTGAGTCACCGTCCCTGGAGGTCTTTAAAAGACATTTAGATGTTGAGCTTAGTGATATGGTTTAGTGGAGGGCTTGTTAGCGTTAGGTCAGAGGTTGGACTCGGTGATCTTGGAGGTCTCTTCCAACCTAGATGACTCTGTGATTCTGTGATAAGAACCCCTGGTTTTGAAGATGACATCTAACGGCGAGTTGCATAGTGGGGCCTTGGTCCTTCCAAAGTCCACAGACTTAAAAGTTTGCGGAGCGGAAGCTTTGCAGAACTGTACGAACACTGAAGATCCAGTTCTGCAAGAAGCTGATGCAAAAGCTACCTGTCACTGGGGCGTTTTGGTGAGGAAGAGATTTGTATTCTCACGGTGGATGGTTTTAACCGAGTTTAGTCCTGTGGGCTGTGTCAACAGAACTGGCTTTGGTTTGTACCCTTTCAGGACACTGAGGACCCAATTTCATGTCTGTGGGCAGCACGGCAAAGCGGGCAGTGTACTCAGTGTCACCAGGGACAGAGGAGGGATTTATGGATGGGCAATGTCAGTGTGCCCTGCACAATGCCGCTGCCACCTTGCTGGAGCAGTTTGCGTGCTCCTCCGGTCAAAATGTGCCTCTCGGAGGGCCGGGGGGCAAGGCCAGGCAGAGCTGCAGGTGGTGTCAGGGAGGCCTCATCGCTCCTGCGAGGCACTGCGCCAGGCCTCAGCCCTGGGAGGCCGGCACCGCCCTGCGGCCTCCTGGCGCCCATTGGGTGCCACAGCTCCATGCTGCCTAGCAACAAGCGCCAGCGGCCTCGCTATTGGCTGTGCCCAGAGGCGCCAAGGCAGGCGGCCAATGGGGCGGCGCCTGGCTGTGAGGGAGCACAGGTGTCACAGGCCAGGGTGGGTGACATGCTGCTGGGTGTGCTGGGGCTGCGGCACTCCAACGACGGCGGCGCGCAGGCGAGGCGCGGCCGGTGGGCTGCTTGTGGCCCCTGAGGAGCGCTTCTGTGTGCAGCTTTTGCTGTGCTCTTTCTTCACTGCGACTTGAAGAGTGCTTCTGCGTCCAGCTTTTTGTGTTTCCTTCACTGCGTTTCCCCTGAGGAGGTCTTCAACGTGCAGTTTTTGGGGTTCTCCACACCACGTTTCCCCTGAGGAGTGCTTCATCATTCAGCTTTTTGCATTTTCTTCACTGTGGCACTTGAGGAGTAATTCTCCGTGGAGCTTTTTGTGGTTTCTTCACCTTGTGGTCCCTGAGGAGTTCTTCATCGTGCAGCTTTTGGGGTTCTCTTCGCTTTGGGACTTCGGAGGAATGCGTCATCATGCAGCTCTTGGTGGTTTCTTCTCTACGGCCCTGAGGAGTTCAACACCGTCTTGCTTTTGGGGTTCTCCACGCCACGTTTTCCCTGAGGAGAGCTTCATCATGGAGCTTTTGGTATCGTTTTCACCTTGTTGCCCCTGACAAGTGCTTCATCTGCTAACATTTGGTGGTTTTTTTTCTCATTCCAGGCCCTGAGGAGTGCTTCTGAGTGCAGCTTCTGGTGTTTTCTTCATTGCGGCCTATGAGGAGTTCTTCATCGTGCAGCTTTTTGGGATCTCTTCTGTGTGCAGCTTCTGCTGTGTTCTTTCTTCACTGCAACTTGAGGAGTGCTTCTGCGTCCAGCTTTTTGTGTTTCCTTCACTGCATTTCCCCTGAGGATGTCTTCAACGTGCAGTTTTTGGGGTTCTCCACACCACGTTTCCCCTGAGGAGTGCTTCATCGTCCAGATTTTGGTGTTTCTCCACTGCAGCCTCTGAGGAGTGCCTTCTTGAGCAGCTTTTGGAGTTTTCTTCACTACGTCCCTGAGGAGCTCTTCATCAGGCAGCTTTTGGGGGTTTTCCCCACACCACGTTTCCCCTGAGGAGGGCTTCACCATTCAGCTCTGCGTGTTTTCTTCTCCCTGTGGCCCCTGAGGAGCGCTTCTGTGTGCAGCTTTTGCTGTGCTCTTTCTTCACTGCGACTTGAGGAGTGCTTCTGCGTCCAGCTTTTTGTGTTTCCTTCACTGCGGTTCCCCTGAGGAGGTCTTCGTCATGCAGTTTTTGGGGTTCTCCACACCACGTTTCCCCTGAGGAGTGCTTCATCATTCAGCTTTTTGCATTTTCTTCACTGTGGCACTTGAGGAGTAATTCTCCGTGGAGCTTTTTGTGGTTTCTTCACCTTGTGGTCCCTGAGGAGTTCTTCATCGTGCAGCTTTTGGGGTTCTCTTCACTTTGGGACTTCGGAGGAATGCGTCATCATGCAGCTTTTGGTGGTTTCTTCTCTACGGCCCTGAGGAGTTCAACACCGTCTTGCTTTTGGGGTTCTCCACGCCACGTTTTCCCTGAGGAGAGCTTCATCATGGAGCTTTTGGTATCGTTTTCACCTTGTTGCCCCTGACAAGTGCTTCATCTGCTAACATTTGGTGGTTTTTTTCTCTCCTTCCAGGTCCTGAGGAGTGCTACTGTGTGCAGCTTCTGGTGTTTTCTTCATTGCGGCCTACGAGGAGTTCTTCATCATGCAGCTTTTTGGGATCTCTTCACCACGTTTCCCCTGAGGAGGGCTTCATTGTCCAGCTTTTGGTGTTTCTCCACTGCAGCCTCTGAGGAGTGCCTTCTTAACAGCTTTTGGAGTTTTCTTCGCTACGTCCCTGAGGAGCTCTTCATCGTGCAGCTTTTTGGGGGTTTTCCCCACACCACGTTTCCCCTGAGGTGGGCTTCACCATTCAGCTCTGCGCGTTTTCTTCCCTGTGGCGCTTCAGGAGTAATTCTTCGTGGAGCTTTTCGTGGTTTCTTCTCCCTGTGGCCCCTGAGGAGCGCTTCTGTGTGCAGCTTTTGGTGTGTTCTTCACTACGGCCCTGAGGTGTTCTTCATCATGCAGCTCTTCTGGTTCTCTTCACTTCAGCCCCTGAGGATTGGTTTGTCGAGCAGCTTTTGGTTTTTTCTTCACTGCGGCCCTTGAGGAGTTCTGCATCGTAAAGCCTTTGGGGTTCTGCTCACCATGTTTTCCCTGAGGAGAGCTTCATCATGGAGCTTTTGGTTGTTTTCACCTTGTTGCCCCTGAGAAGTGCTTCAGCTTCTAACATTTGGTGGTTTTTTTTCTCTCGTTCCAGGCCCTGATAAGTTTTTCATCGTGTAGCTGTTCGTGTTTTCTTCACTGCGGCCCTTGAGGTCTTCTTCATCATGCAGCTTTTGGTGTTTTCTTCACTGCGGCGCTTTTTGGCATCTACCATGTCTGCAGCCAGACCGACAGCTCAGCTGCGTGAAGTGTGAAGAAGCACATTCTTCTGTTTGTTTTCAATCTGCCAACCGATCATTTCATGGAGAGCTCTGTCTTTTTTGTACTAGGAGGTGCCATGTATAATTCTTTCTTCTCCTCCTTTTCAGTCATGCTGCAATAAATCTCTTTCAAACCATTTATGAGTTCTCTTGCCTTATGTAGTGGGTTTGCGTGGCAAGGATTTGGTAGCGGGGGGGCCATCAGGGTGGGTTCTACGAGAAGAATCCGGAAACTGCACCACGTTAGAGAAGGGTCTGCCGCTGGCCAGAGCCAGGCCAATAAGCGATGTTGTTTGCGCCTCTGTGAGACCAGATTTAAGAAAGGAAAAAAAAAAAAAAAACAAAAAACTGCTGCGGAAGAGCAGCTGGGAGAGAGGGAGGAATGAGAAACAGCCTTGCAGACGCCAAGGTCAGTGAAGAGGGAGGGGGAGAGGTGCTCCAGGCGCCGGAGCAGAAGTCCCCTGCGGCCTGTGGTGAGGACCATGGTGAAGCAGGCTGTCCCCCTGCAGCCCATGGTGTACCACGGTGGGGCAGGTTTCCACGCTGCAGCCCGTGGAGGAGCCCCCGGTGGAGCAGGGGCAGAGAGCGACCGAGAAGGAGCGGCGGAGACAAAGTGCTACAGACTGACCGCAGCCCCCGTTGCCCCGCTCCCCTGAGCCGCTTGGGGGGAGGAGGTGGGAGAGGGTGGACTGGGGGGGAAAAATCTTACTGTCTCCCTACTCTGAGTCTGCTTTGCCCATCACGGTAACTGTTGAGTGATCTCCCCGTCCTTATCTCAGCCCTTGAGCCCTTTGCATCGTATTTTCTCCCCCTTTGAGGAGGGGGAGTGAGAGAGCGGCCGTGGTGGAACTCGGCTGCCCACCCGAGTAAAACCACCACACTGTAACACCTAAACTAAAGTCCTTTTGCTGCATCTGAAGTCCTTTCTTTCTTGTCCTAAATAGAGGGCCTGGGGAGAAGTTTGCTCCCTTTTTATTTGCAGCATCCTTATGCACATCTCGGTTCTGCCTTCTCTTGACATTAAAGAGTTAGTCCATTAATCCAATGTTTAATCTTTCCTTAGAGACCATGTTTTCTAAAAGTCTGATCCTAAGAAGGGTCATTCTTAGCATCAGACTTACTGGGTTCTTTGGATGCTTTCTGCTTGGTGTGTGTGTTACTTGAAGTACAATCCTCAGAAATAGACACAATTTCAGTGGAAAATTTAACAGTAGACCCCACGCTCTGGATGGAGCAGTCTTCCGTCGGCCGTTCCCTCTCACCTTCTTCATCCTGCTGATGGGAGCGCGAGGTGGAGGGTGTCGAAGGCTTTCTGAAGGCGATACATGGGTGTCTTCCCTGAGCAAGGTGTTCCGCCCTCAGAGAAGGAAATGGCTTTGTTGTTTGTTTCTCACCATCCGTACTTTGTTGCAGTTTTAGCTGTGATTGCCTAACTACACGTAACCTATTGGGTTATTTCTTTGAGTATTTTTGCAGGAGTGGAAATTTAACTCATTAGTTCAAATAGTGAGATAATTTTCATGTCATTCGCTTACTTTTCAGCTGAATGTAACTTTTCACGCAATTTGCTAGCATTGGAGGAGCCCAGCCATGAGGGGCCCAGGCTCTCCTCTTAAGGCACCTCCAGTGTTAAGGAGAAGGGGAAAGACTTTGGGAGTGCATTTTGTGTCTTCCCAGTGGGATGCTGATGCGCTAAACTTTTCTTTCACGGAGTGTCACGTGAATCTCCAAAAACAAACAACAACAAAACAAAAACGAAAGGCTTTTGCTACTGTCTCCCATGAGATCCTGCTAACAAAGCTGACAAAGTGTGGGATAGGAGAGTGGACGGTAAGGTGGGTTGAGAACTGGCTGACTGGCCGAGCTCAGAGGGTGGTGATTGGCGGCGCAGAGTCCAGTTGGAGACCTGGGACAAGCTCGGGGGCGGTGCTGGGTCCGGTCTTGTTCGACAGCTTCATCAACGACTTTGATGAGGGAATAGTGTCCACCCTCAGCAAGTACGCTGATGATACAAAGCTGGGAGGAGTGGCCCACACGCCAGAAGGCTGTGCTGCCATTCAGTGAGACCTGGACAGGCTGGAGAGCTGGGCAGGAAGAAACCAGGTGACGTTTAACAAAAGCAAGCGTGTAGAGTCTTGCACCTGGGAAGGAACAACTGCACGTATCAGTACAGGCTGGGGGATGACCTGCTGGAGAAAAGCCCTGCGCAGAAGGACCTGGGGGTCCTGGTGGATGACAGGTTGGCCACGAGCCAGCAGTGTGCCTTGGTGGCCAAGAAGGCCAACAGCATCCTGGCTTGCATAAGAAACGGTGCGGCCAGCAGGGCTAGGGAAGTGATTGGCCCCCTGTACTCGGCTCTGGTAAGGCCGCACCTCGAGTACTGTGTTCAGTTTTGGGCCCCTCGCTACAAGAAGGACATCGAGGTGCTCGAGCGAGTCCAGAGAAGGGCAACGAAGCTGGTGAGGAGTCTGGAGAACAAGTCTTACGAGGAGCCGCTGAGGGAGCTGGGGTTGTTCAGCCTGGAGAAGACGAGGCTCAGAGGCGACCTTATCGCACTCTACAGGTACCTTAAAGGAGGCTGTAGCGAGGTGGGGGTTGGTCTGTTCTCCCACGTGCCTGGTGACAGGACGAGGGGGAATGGGCTAAAGTTGCACCAGGGGAGGTTTAGGTTGGATATTAGGAAGAACTTCTTTACCAAAAGGGTTGTTAGGCATTGGGATAGGCTGCCCAGGGAAGTGGTTGAGTCACCGTCCCTGGAGGTCTTTAAAAGACATTTAGATGTTGAGCTTAGTGATATGGTTTAGTGGAGGGCTTGTTAGCGTTAGGTCAGAGGTTGGACTCGGTGATCTTGGAGGTCTCTTCCAACCTAGATGACTCTGTGATTCTGTGATAAGAACCCCTGGTTTTGAAGATGACATCTAACGGCGAGTTGCATAGTGGGGCCTTGGTCCTTCCAAAGTCCACAGACTTAAAAGTTTGCGGAGCGGAAGCTTTGCAGAACTGTACGAACACTGAAGATCCAGTTCTGCAAGAAGCTGATGCAAAAGCTACCTGTCACTGGGGCGTTTTGGTGAGGAAGAGATTTGTATTCTCACGGTGGATGGTTTTAACCGAGTTTAGTCCTGTGGGCTGTGTCAACAGAACTGGCTTTGGTTTGTACCCTTTCAGGACACTGAGGACCCAATTTCATGTCTGTGGGCAGCACGGCAAAGCGGGCAGTGTACTCAGTGTCACCAGGGACAGAGGAGGGATTTATGGATGGGCAATGTCAGTGTGCCCTGCACAATGCCGCTGCCACCTTGCTGGAGCAGTTTGCGTGCTCCTCCGGTCAAAATGTGCCTCTCGGAGGGCCGGGGGGCAAGGCCAGGCAGAGCTGCAGGTGGTGTCAGGGAGGCCTCATCGCTCCTGCGAGGCACTGCGCCAGGCCTCAGCCCTGGGAGGCCGGCACCGCCCTGCGGCCTCCTGGCGCCCATTGGGTGCCACAGCTCCATGCTGCCTAGCAACAAGCGCCAGCGGCCTCGCTATTGGCTGTGCCCAGAGGCGCCAAGGCAGGCGGCCAATGGGGCGGCGCCTGGCTGTGAGGGAGCACAGGTGTCACAGGCCAGGGTGGGTGACATGCTGCTGGGTGTGCTGGGGCTGCGGCACTCCAACGACGGCGGCGCGCAGGCGAGGCGCGGCCGGTGGGCTGCTTGTGGCCCCTGAGGAGCGCTTCTGTGTGCAGCTTTTGCTGTGCTCTTTCTTCACTGCGACTTGAAGAGTGCTTCTGCGTCCAGCTTTTTGTGTTTCCTTCACTGCGTTTCCCCTGAGGAGGTCTTCAACGTGCAGTTTTTGGGGTTCTCCACACCACGTTTCCCCTGAGGAGTGCTTCATCATTCAGCTTTTTGCATTTTCTTCACTGTGGCACTTGAGGAGTAATTCTCCGTGGAGCTTTTTGTGGTTTCTTCACCTTGTGGTCCCTGAGGAGTTCTTCATCGTGCAGCTTTTGGGGTTCTCTTCGCTTTGGGACTTCGGAGGAATGCGTCATCATGCAGCTCTTGGTGGTTTCTTCTCTACGGCCCTGAGGAGTTCAACACCGTCTTGCTTTTGGGGTTCTCCACGCCACGTTTTCCCTGAGGAGAGCTTCATCATGGAGCTTTTGGTATCGTTTTCACCTTGTTGCCCCTGAGAAGTGCTTCATCTGCTAACATTTGGTGGTTTTTTTTCTCATTCCAGGCCCTGAGGAGTGCTTCTGAGTGCAGCTTCTGGTGTTTTCTTCATTGCGGCCTATGAGGAGTTCTTCATCGTGCAGCTTTTTGGGATCTCTTCTGTGTGCAGCTTCTGCTGTGTTCTTTCTTCACTGCAACTTGAGGAGTGCTTCTGCGTCCAGCTTTTTGTGTTTCCTTCACTGCATTTCCCCTGAGGATGTCTTCAACGTGCAGTTTTTGGGGTTCTCCACACCACGTTTCCCCTGAGGAGTGCTTCATCGTCCAGATTTTGGTGTTTCTGCACTGCAGCCTCTGAGGAGTGCCTTCTTGAGCAGCTTTTGGAGTTTTCTTCACTACGTCCCTGAGGAGCTCTTCATCAGGCAGCTTTTGGGGGTTTTCCCCACACCACGTTTCCCCTGAGGAGGGCTTCACCATTCAGCTCTGCGTGTTTTCTTCTCCCTGTGGCCCCTGAGGAGCGCTTCTGTGTGCAGCTTTTGCTGTGCTCTTTCTTCACTGCGACTTGAGGAGTGCTTCTGCGTCCAGCTTTTTGTGTTTCCTTCACTGCGTTTCCCCTGAGGAGGTCTTCGTCATGCAGTTTTTGGGGTTCTCCACACCACGTTTCCCCTGAGGAGTGCTTCATCATTCAGCTTTTTGCATTTTCTTCACTGTGGCACTTGAGGAGTAATTCTCCGTGGAGCTTTTTGTGGTTTCTTCACCTTGTGGTCCCTGAGGAGTTCTTCATCGTGCAGCTTTTGGGGTTCTCTTCACTTTGGGACTTCGGAGGAATGCGTCATCATGCAGCTTTTGGTGGTTTCTTCTCTACGGCCCTGAGGAGTTCAACACCGTCTTGCTTTTGGGGTTCTCCACGCCACGTTTTCCCTGAGGAGAGCTTCATCATGGAGCTTTTGGTATCGTTTTCACCTTGTTGCCCCTGACAAGTGCTTCATCTGCTAACATTTGGTGGTTTTTTTCTCTCCTTCCAGGTCCTGAGGAGTGCTACTGCGTGCAGCTTCTGGTGTTTTCTTCATTGCGGCCTACGAGGAGTTCTTCATCATGCAGCTTTTTGGGATCTCTTCACCACGTTTCCCCTGAGGAGGGCTTCATTGTCCAGCTTTTGGTGTTTCTCCACTGCAGCCTCTGAGGAGTGCCTTCTTAACAGCTTTTGGAGTTTTCTTCGCTACGTCCCTGAGGAGCTCTTCATCGTGCAGCTTTTTGGGGGTTTTCCCCACACCACATTTCCCCTGAGGTGGGCTTCACCATTCAGCTCTGCGCGTTTTCTTCCCTGTGGCGCTTCAGGAGTAATTCTTCGTGGAGCTTTTCGTGGTTTCTTCTCCCTGTGGCCCCTGAGGAGCGCTTCTGTGTGCAGCTTTTGGTGTGTTCTTCACTACGGCCCTGAGGTGTTCTTCATCATGCAGCTCTTCTGGTTCTCTTCACTTCAGCCCCTGAGGATTGGTTTGTCGAGCAGCTTTTGGTTTTTTCTTCACTGTGGCCCTTGAGGAGTTCTGCATCGTAAAGCCTTTGGGGTTCTGCTCACCATGTTTTCCCTGAGGAGAGCTTCATCATGGAGCTTTTGGTTGTTTTCACCTTGTTGCCCCTGAGAAGTGCTTCAGCTTCTAACATTTGGTGGTTTTTTTTCTCTCGTTCCAGGCCCTGATAAGTTTTTCATCGTGTAGCTGTTCGTGTTTTCTTCACTGCGGCCCTTGAGGTCTTCTTCATCATGCAGCTTTTGGTGTTTTCTTCACTGCGGCGCTTTTTGGCATCTACCATGTCTGCAGCCAGACCGACAGCTCAGCTGCGTGAAGTGTGAAGAAGCACATTCTTCTGTTTGTTTTCAATCTGCCAACCGATCATTTCATGGAGAGCTCTGTCTTTTTTGTACTAGGAGGTGCCATGTATAATTCTTTCTTCTCCTCCTTTTCAGTCATGCTGCAATAAATCTCTTTCAAACCATTTATGAGTTCTCTTGCCTTATGTAGTGGGTTTGCGTGGCAAGGATTTGGTAGCGGGGGGGCCATCAGGGTGGGTTCTACGAGAAGAATCCGGAAACTGCGCCACGTTAGAGAAGGGTCTGCCGCTGGCCAGAGCCAGGCCAATAAGCGATGTTGTTTGCGCCTCTGTGAGACCAGATTTAAGAAAGGAAAAAAAAAAAAAAAAACAAAAAACTGCTGCGGAAGAGCAGCTGGGAGAGAGGGAGGAATGAGAAACAGCCTTGCAGACGCCAAGGTCAGTGAAGAGGGAGGGGGAGAGGTGCTCCAGGCGCCGGAGCAGAAGTCCCCTGCGGCCTGTGGTGAGGACCATGGTGAAGCAGGCTGTCCCCCTGCAGCCCATGGTGTACCACGGTGGGGCAGGTTTCCACGCTGCAGCCCGTGGAGGAGCCCCCGGTGGAGCAGGGGCAGAGAGCGACCGAGAAGGAGCGGCGGAGACAAAGTGCTACAGACTGACCGCAGCCCCCGTTGCCCCGCTCCCCTGAGCCGCTTGGGGGGAGGAGGTGGGAGAGGGTGGACTGGGGGGGAAAAATCTTACTGTCTCCCTACTCTGAGTCTGCTTTGCCCATCACGGTAACTGTTGAGTGATCTCCCCGTCCTTATCTCAGCCCTTGAGCCCTTTGCATCGTATTTTCTCCCCCTTTGAGGAGGGGGAGTGAGAGAGCGGCTGTGGTGGAACTCGGCTGCCCACCCGAGTAAAACCACCACACTGTAACACCTAAACTAAAGTCCTTTTGCTGCATCTGAAGTCCTTTCTTTCTTGTCCTAAATAGAGGGCCTGGGGAGAAGTTTGCTCCCTTTTTATTTGCAGCATCCTTATGCACATCTCGGTTCTGCCTTCTCTTGACATTAAAGAGTTAGTCCATTAATCCAATGTTTAATCTTTCCTTAGAGACCATGTTTTCTAAAAGTCTGATCCTAAGAAGGGTCATTCTTAGCATCAGACTTACTGGGTTCTTTGGATGCTTTCTGCTTGGTGTGTGTGTTACTTGAAGTACAATCCTCAGAAATAGACGCAATTTCAGTGGAAAATTTAACAGTAGACCCCACGCTCTGGATGGAGCAGTCTTCCGTCGGCCGTTCCCTCTCACCTTCTTCATCCTGCTGATGGGAGCGCGAGGTGGAGGGTGTCGAAGGCTTTCTGAAGGCGATACATGGGTGTCTTCCCTGAGCAAGGTGTTCCGCCCTCAGAGAAGGAAATGGCTTTGTTGTTTGTTTCTCACCATCCGTACTTTGTTGCAGTTTTAGCTGTGATTGCCTAACTACACGTAACCTATTGGGTTATTTCTTTGAGTATTTTTGCAGGAGTGGAAATTTAACTCATTAGTTCAAATAGTGAGATAATTTTCATGTCATTCGCTTACTTTTCAGCTGAATGTAACTTTTCACGCAATTTGCTAGCATTGGAGGAGCCCAGCCATGAGGGGCCCAGGCTCTCCTCTTAAGGCACCTCCAGTGTTAAGGAGAAGGGGAAAGACTTTGGGAGTGCATTTTGTGTCTTCCCAGTGGGATGCTGATGCGCTAAACTTTTCTTTCACGGAGTGTCACGTGAATCTCCAAAAACAAACAACAACAAAACAAAAACGAAAGGTTTTTGCTACTGTCTCCCATGAGATCCTGCTAACAAAGCTGACAAAGTGTGGGATAGGAGAGTGGACGGTAAGGTGGGTTGAGAACTGGCTGACTGGCCGAGCTCAGAGGGTGGTGATTGGCGGCGCAGAGTCCAGTTGGAGACCTGGGACAAGCTCGGGGGCGGTGCTGGGTCCGGTCTTGTTCGACAGCTTCATCAACGACTTTGATGAGGGAATAGTGTCCACCCTCAGCAAGTACGCTGATGATACAAAGCTGGGAGGAGTGGCCCACACGCCAGAAGGCTGTGCTGCCATTCAGTGAGACCTGGACAGGCTGGAGAGCTGGGCAGGAAGAAACCAGGTGACGTTTAACAAAAGCAAGCGTGTAGAGTCTTGCACCTGGGAAGGAACAACTGCACGTATCAGTACAGGCTGGGGGATGACCTGCTGGAGAAAAGCCCTGCGCAGAAGGACCTGGGGGTCCTGGTGGATGACAGGTTGGCCACGAGCCAGCAGTGTGCCTTGGTGGCCAAGAAGGCCAACAGCATCCTGGCTTGCATAAGAAACGGTGCGGCCAGCAGGGCTAGGGAAGTGATTGGCCCCCTGTACTCGGCTCTGGTAAGGCCGCACCTCGAGTACTGTGTTCAGTTTTGGGCCCCTCGCTACAAGAAGGACATCGAGGTGCTCGAGCGAGTCCAGAGAAGGGCAACGAAGCTGGTGAGGAGTCTGGAGAACAAGTCTTACGAGGAGCCGCTGAGGGAGCTGGGGTTGTTCAGCCTGGAGAAGACGAGGCTCAGAGGCGACCTTATCGCACTCTACAGGTACCTTAAAGGGGGCTGTAGCGAGGTGGGGGTTGGTCTGTTCTCCCACGTGCCTGGTGACAGGACGAGGGGGAATGGGCTAAAGTTGCACCAGGGGAGGTTTAGGTTGGATATTAGGAAGAACTTCTTTACCAAAAGGGTTGTTAGGCATTGGGATAGGCTGCCCAGGGAAGTGGTTGAGTCACCGTCCCTGGAGGTCTTTAAAAGACATTTAGATGTTGAGCTTAGTGATATGGTTTAGTGGAGGGCTTGTTAGCGTTAGGTCAGAGGTTGGACTCGGTGATCTTGGAGGTCTCTTCCAACCTAGATGACTCTGTGATTCTGTGATAAGAACCCCTGGTTTTGAAGATGACATCTAACGGCGAGTTGCATAGTGGGGCCTTGGTCCTTCCAAAGTCCACAGACTTAAAAGTTTGCGGAGCGGAAGCTTTGCAGAACTGTACGAACACTGAAGATCCAGTTCTGCAAGAAGCTGATGCAAAAGCTACCTGTCACTGGGGCGTTTTGGTGAGGAAGAGATTTGTATTCTCACGGTGGATGGTTTTAACCGAGTTTAGTCCTGTGGGCTGTGTCAACAGAACTGGCTTTGGTTTGTACCCTTTCAGGACACTGAGGACCCAATTTCATGTCTGTGGGCAGCACGGCAAAGCGGGCAGTGTACTCAGTGTCACCAGGGACAGAGGAGGGATTTATGGATGGGCAATGTCAGTGTGCCCTGCACAATGCCGCTGCCACCTTGCTGGAGCAGTTTGCGTGCTCCTCCGGTCAAAATGTGCCTCTCGGAGGGCCGGGGGGCAAGGCCAGGCAGAGCTGCAGGTGGTGTCAGGGAGGCCTCATCGCTCCTGCGAGGCACTGCGCCAGGCCTCAGCACTGGGAGGCCGGCACCGCCCTGCGGCCTCCTGGCGCCCATTGGGTGCCACAGCTCCATGCTGCCTAGCAACAAGCGCCAGCGGCCTCGCTATTGGCTGTGCCCAGAGGCGCCAAGGCAGGCGGCCAATGGGGCGGCGCCTGGCTGTGAGGGAGCACAGGTGTCACAGGCCAGGGTGGGTGACATGCTGCTGGGTGTGCTGGGGCTGCGGCACTCCAACGACGGCGGCGCGCAGGCGAGGCGCGGCCGGTGGGCTGCTTGTGGCCCCTGAGGAGCGCTTCTGTGTGCAGCTTTTGCTGTGCTCTTTCTTCACTGCGACTTGAAGAGTGCTTCTGCGTCCAGCTTTTTGTGTTTCCTTCACTGCGTTTCCCCTGAGGAGGTCTTCAACGTGCAGTTTTTGGGGTTCTCCACACCACGTTTCCCCTGAGGAGTGCTTCATCATTCAGCTTTTTGCATTTTCTTCACTGTGGCACTTGAGGAGTAATTCTCCGTGGAGCTTTTTGTGGTTTCTTCACCTTGTGGTCCCTGAGGAGTTCTTCATCGTGCAGCTTTTGGGGTTCTCTTCACTTTGGGACTTCGGAGGAATGCGTCATCATGCAGCTCTTGGTGGTTTCTTCTCTACGGCCCTGAGGAGTTCAACACCGTCTTGCTTTTGGGGTTCTCCACGCCACGTTTTCCCTGAGGAGAGCTTCATCATGGAGCTTTTGGTATCGTTTTCACCTTGTTGCCCCTGAGAAGTGCTTCATCTGCTAACATTTGGTGTTTTTTTTCTCTCCTTCCAGGCCCTGAGGAGTGCTACTGCGTGCAGCTTCTGGTGTTTTCTTCATTGCGGCCTACGAGGAGTTCTTCATCGTGCAGCTTTTTGGGATCTCTTCACCACGTTTCCCCTGAGGAGGGCTTCATTGTCCAGCTTTTGGTGTTTCTCCACTGCAGCCTCTGAGGAGTGCCTTCTTGAGCAGCTTTTGGAGTTTTCTTCGCTACGTCCCTGAGGAGCTCTTCATCGTGCAGCTTTTTGGGGGTTTTCCCCACACCACGTTTCCCCTGAGGTGGGCTTCACCATTCAGCTCTGCGCGTTTTCTTCCCTGTGGCGCTTCAGGAGTAATTCTTCGTGGAGCTTTTTGTGGTTTCTTCTCCCTGTGGCCCCTGAGGAGCGCTTCTGTGTGCAGCTTTTGGTGTGTTCTTCACTACGGCCCTGAGGTGTTCTTCATCATGCAGCTCTTCTGGTTCTCTTCACTTCGGCCCCTGAGGATTGGTTTGTCGAGCAGCTTTTGGTTTTTTCTTCACTGCGGCCCTTGAGGAGTTCTGCATCGTAAAGCCTTTGGGGTTCTGCTCACCATGTTTTCCCTGAGGAGAGCTTCATCATGGAGCTTTTGGTTGTTTTCACCTTGTTGCCCCTGAGAAGTGCTTCAGCTTCTAACATTTGGTGGTTTTTTTTCTCTCGTTCCAGGCCCTGATAAGTTTTTCATCGTGTAGCTGTTCGTGTTTTCTTCACTGCGGCCCTTGAGGTCTTCTTCATCATGCAGCTTTTGGTGTTTTCTTCACTGCGGCGCTTTTTGGCATCTACCATGTCTGCAGCCAGACCGACAGCTCAGCTGCGTGAAGTGTGAAGAAGCACATTCTTCTGTTTGTTTTCAATCTGCCAACCGATCATTTCATGGAGAGCTCTGTCTTTTTTGTACTAGGAGGTGCCATGTATAATTCTTTCTTCTCCTCCTTTTCAGTCATGCTGCAATAAATCTCTTTCAAAACATTTATGAGTTCTCTTGCCTTATGTAGTGGGTTTGCGTGGCAAGGATTTGGTAGCGGGGGGGGCCATCAGGGTGGGGTCTACGAGAAGAATCCGGAAACTGCGCCACGTTAGAGAAGGGTCTGCCGCTGGCCAGAGCCAGGCCAATAAGCGATGTTGTTTGCGCCTCTGTGAGACCAGATTTAAGAAAGGAAAAAAAAAAAAAAAACTGCTGCGGAAGAGCAGCTGGGAGAGAGGGAGGAATGAGAAACAGCCTTGCAGACGCCAAGGTCAGTGAAGAGGGAGGGGGAGAGGTGCTCCAGGCGCCGGAGCAGAAGTCCCCTGCGGCCTGTGGTGAGGACCATGGTGAAGCAGGCTGTCCCCCTGCAGCCCATGGTGTACCACGGTGGGGCAGGTTTCCACGCTGCAGCCCGTGGAGGAGCCCCCGGTGGAGCAGGGGCAGAGAGCGACCGAGAAGGAGCGGCGGAGACAAAGTGCTACAGACTGACCGCAGCCCCCGTTGCCCCGCTCCCCTGAGCCGCTTGGGGGGAGGAGGTGGGAGAGGGTGGACTGGGGGGGAAAAATCTTACTGTCTCCCTACTCTGAGTCTGCTTTGCCCATCACGGTAACTGTTGAGTGATCTCCCCGTCCTTATCTCAGCCCTTGAGCCCTTTGCATCGTATTTTCTCCCCCTTTGAGGAGGGGGAGTGAGAGAGCGGCCGTGGTGGAACTCGGCTGCCCACCCGAGTAAAACCACCACACTGTAACACCTAAACTAAAGTCCTTTTGCTGCATCTGAAGTCCTTTCTTTCTTGTCCTAAATAGAGGGCCTGGGGAGAAGTTTGCTCCCTTTTTATTTGCAGCATCCTTATGCACATCTCGGTTCTGCCTTCTCTTGACATTAAAGAGTTAGTCCATTAATCCAATGTTTAATCTTTCCTTAGAGACCATGTTTTCTAAAAGTCTGATCCTAAGAAGGGTCATTCTTAGCATCAGACTTACTGGGTTCTTTGGATGCTTTCTGCTTGGTGTGTGTGTTACTTGAAGTACAATCCTCAGAAATAGACGCAATTTCAGTGGAAAATTTAACAGTAGACCCCACGCTCTGGATGGAGCAGTCTTCCGTCGGCCGTTCCCTCTCACCTTCTTCATCCTGCTGATGGGAGCGCGAGGTGGAGGGTGTCGAAGGCTTTCTGAAGGCGATACATGGGTGTCTTCCCTGAGCAAGGTGTTCCGCCCTCAGAGAAGGAAATGGCTTTGTTGTTTGTTTCTCACCATCCGTACTTTGTTGCAGTTTTAGCTGTGATTGCCTAACTACACGTAACCTATTGGGTTATTTCTTTGAGTATTTTTGCAGGAGTGGAAATTTAACTCATTAGTTCAAATAGTGAGATAATTTTCATGTCATTCGCTTACTTTTCAGCTGAATGTAACTTTTCACGCAATTTGCTAGCATTGGAGGAGCCCAGCCATGAGGGGCCCAGGCTCTCCTCTTAAGGCACCTCCAGTGTTAAGGAGAAGGGGAAAGACTTTGGGAGTGCATTTTGTGTCTTCCCAGTGGGATGTTGATGCGCTAAACTTTTCTTTCACGGAGTGTCACGTGAATCTCCAAAAACAAACAACAACAAAACAAAAACGAAAGGCTTTTGCTACTGTCTCCCATGAGATCCTGCTAACAAAGCTGACAAAGTGTGGGATAGGAGAGTGGACGGTAAGGTGGGTTGAGAACTGGCTGACTGGCCGAGCTCAGAGGGTGGTGATTGGCGGCGCAGAGTCCAGTTGGAGACCTGGGACAAGCTCGGGGGCGGTGCTGGGTCCGGTCTTGTTCGACAGCTTCATCAACGACTTTGATGAGGGAATAGTGTCCACCCTCAGCAAGTACGCTGATGATACAAAGCTGGGAGGAGTGGCCCACACGCCAGAAGGCTGTGCTGCCATTCAGTGAGACCTGGACGGGCTGGAGAGCTGGGCAGGAAGAAACCAGGTGACGACTAACAAAAGCAAGCGTGTAGAGTCTTGCACCTGGGAAGGAACAACTGCACGTATCAGTACAGGCTGGGGGATGACCTGCTGGAGAAAAGCCCTGCGCAGAAGGACCTGGGGGTCCTGGTGGATGACAGGTTGGCCACGAGCCAGCAGTGTGCCTTGGTGGCCAAGAAGGCCAACAGCATCCTGGCTTGCATAAGAAACGGTGCGGCCAGCAGGGCTAGGGAAGTGATTGGCCCCCTGTACTCGGCTCTGGTAAGGCCGCACCTCGAGTACTGTGTTCAGTTTTGGGCCCCTCGCTACAAGAAGGACATCGAGGTGCTCGAGCGAGTCCAGAGAAGGGCAACGAAGCTGGTGAGGAGTCTGGAGAACAAGTCTTACGAGGAGCCGCTGAGGGAGCTGGGGTTGTTCAGCCTGGAGAAGACGAGGCTCAGAGGCGACCTTATCGCACTCTACAGGTACCTTAAAGGAGGCTGTAGCGAGGTGGGGGTTGGTCTGTTCTCCCACGTGCCTGGTGACAGGACGAGGGGGAATGGGCTAAAGTTGCACCAGGGGAGGTTTAGGTTGGATATTAGGAAGAACTTCTTTACCAAAAGGGTTGTTAGGCATTGGGATAGGCTGCCCAGGGAAGTGGTTGAGTCACCGTCCCTGGAGGTCTTTAAAAGACATTTAGATGTTGAGCTTAGTGATATGGTTTAGTGGAGGGCTTGTTAGCGTTAGGTCAGAGGTTGGACTCGGTGATCTTGGAGGTCTCTTCCAACCTAGATGACTCTGTGATTCTGTGATAAGAACCCCTGGTTTTGAAGATGACATCTAACGGCGAGTTGCATAGTGGGGCCTTGGTCCTTCCAAAGTCCACAGACTTAAAAGTTTGCGGAGCGGAAGCTTTGCAGAACTGTACGAACACTGAAGATCCAGTTCTGCAAGAAGCTGATGCAAAAGCTACCTGTCACTGGGGAGTTTTGGTGAGGAAGAGATTTGTATTCTCACGGTGGATGGTTTTAACCGAGTTTAGTCCTGTGGGCTGTGTCAACAGAACTGGCTTTGGTTTGTACCCTTTCAGGACACTGAGGACCCAATTTCATGTCTGTGGGCAGCACGGCAAAGCGGGCAGTGTACTCAGTGTCACCAGGGACAGAGGAGGGATTTATGGATGGGCAATGTCAGTGTGCCCTGCACAATGCCGCTGCCACCTTGCTGGAGCAGTTTGCGTGCTCCTCCGGTCAAAATGTGCCTCTCGGAGGGCCGGGGGGCAAGGCCAGGCAGAGCTGCAGGTGGTGTCAGGGAGGCCTCATCGCTCCTGCGAGGCACTGCGCCAGGCCTCAGCCCTGGGAGGCCGGCACCGCCCTGCGGCCTCCTGGCGCCCATTGGGTGCCACAGCTCCATGCTGCCTAGCAACAAGCGCCAGCGGCCTCGCTATTGGCTGTGCCCAGAGGCGCCAAGGCAGGCGGCCAATGGGGCGGCGCCTGGCTGTGAGGGAGCACAGGTGTCACAGGCCAGGGTGGGTGACATGCTGCTGGGTGTGCTGGGGCTGCGGCACTCCAACGACGGCGGCGCGCAGGCGAGGCGCGGCCGGTGGGCTGCTTGTGGCCCCTGAGGAGCGCTTCTGTGTGCAGCTTTTGCTGTGCTCTTTCTTCACTGCGACTTGAAGAGTGCTTCTGCGTCCAGCTTTTTGTGTTTCCTTCACTGCGTTTCCCCTGAGGAGGTCTTCAACGTGCAGTTTTTGGGGTTCTCCACACCACGTTTCCCCTGAGGAGTGCTTCATCATTCAGCTTTTTGCATTTTCTTCACTGTGGCACTTGAGGAGTAATTCTCCGTGGAGCTTTTTGTGGTTTCTTCACCTTGTGGTCCCTGAGGAGTTCTTCATCGTGCAGCTTTTGGGGTTCTCTTCGCTTTGGGACTTCGGAGGAATGCGTCATCATGCAGCTCTTGGTGGTTTCTTCTCTACGGCCCTGAGGAGTTCAACACCGTCTTGCTTTTGGGGTTCTCCACGCCACGTTTTCCCTGAGGAGAGCTTCATCATGGAGCTTTTGGTATCGTTTTCACCTTGTTGCCCCTGAGAAGTGCTTCATCTGCTAACATTTGGTGGTTTTTTTTCTCATTCCAGGCCCTGAGGAGTGCTTCTGAGTGCAGCTTCTGGTGTTTTCTTCATTGCGGCCTATGAGGAGTTCTTCATCGTGCAGCTTTTTGGGATCTCTTCTGTGTGCAGCTTCTGCTGTGTTCTTTCTTCACTGCAACTTGAGGAGTGCTTCTGCGTCCAGCTTTTTGTGTTTCCTTCACTGCATTTCCCCTGAGGATGTCTTCAACGTGCAGTTTTTGGGGTTCTCCACACCACGTTTCCCCTGAGGAGTGCTTCATCGTCCAGATTTTGGTGTTTCTCCACTGCAGCCTCTGAGGAGTGCCTTCTTGAGCAGCTTTTGGAGTTTTCTTCACTACGTCCCTGAGGAGCTCTTCATCAGGCAGCTTTTGGGGGTTTTCCCCACACCACGTTTCCCCTGAGGAGGGCTTCACCATTCAGCTCTGCGTGTTTTCTTCTCCCTGTGGCCCCTGAGGAGCGCTTCTGTGTGCAGCTTTTGCTGTGCTCTTTCTTCACTGCGACTTGAGGAGTGCTTCTGCGTCCAGCTTTTTGTGTTTCCTTCACTGCGTTTCCCCTGAGGAGGTCTTCGTCATGCAGTTTTTGGGGTTCTCCACACCACGTTTCCCCTGAGGAGTGCTTCATCATTCAGCTTTTTGCATTTTCTTCACTGTGGCACTTGAGGAGTAATTCTCCGTGGAGCTTTTTGTGGTTTCTTCACCTTGTGGTCCCTGAGGAGTTCTTCATCGTGCAGCTTTTGGGGTTCTCTTCACTTTGGGACTTCGGAGGAATGCGTCATCATGCAGCTTTTGGTGGTTTCTTCTCTACGGCCCTGAGGAGTTCAACACCGTCTTGCTTTTGGGGTTCTCCACGCCACGTTTTCCCTGAGGAGAGCTTCATCATGGAGCTTTTGGTATCGTTTTCACCTTGTTGCCCCTGACAAGTGCTTCATCTGCTAACATTTGGTGGTTTTTTTCTCTCCTTCCAGGTCCTGAGGAGTGCTACTGTGTGCAGCTTCTGGTGTTTTCTTCATTGCGGCCTACGAGGAGTTCTTCATCATGCAGCTTTTTGGGATCTCTTCACCACGTTTCCCCTGAGGAGGGCTTCATTGTCCAGCTTTTGGTGTTTCTCCACTGCAGCCTCTGAGGAGTGCCTTCTTAACAGCTTTTGGAGTTTTCTTCGCTACGTCCCTGAGGAGCTCTTCATCGTGCAGCTTTTTGGGGGTTTTCCCCACACCACATTTCCCCTGAGGTGGGCTTCACCATTCAGCTCTGCGCGTTTTCTTCCCTGTGGCGCTTCAGGAGTAATTCTTCGTGGAGCTTTTCGTGGTTTCTTCTCCCTGTGGCCCCTGAGGAGCGCTTCTGTGTGCAGCTTTTGGTGTGTTCTTCACTACGGCCCTGAGGTGTTCTTCATCATGCAGCTCTTCTGGTTCTCTTCACTTCAGCCCCTGAGGATTGGTTTGTCGAGCAGCTTTTGGTTTTTTCTTCACTGTGGCCCTTGAGGAGTTCTGCATCGTAAAGCCTTTGGGGTTCTGCTCACCATGTTTTCCCTGAGGAGAGCTTCATCATGGAGCTTTTGGTTGTTTTCACCTTGTTGCCCCTGAGAAGTGCTTCAGCTTCTAACATTTGGTGGTTTTTTTTCTCTCGTTCCAGGCCCTGATAAGTTTTTCATCGTGTAGCTGTTCGTGTTTTCTTCACTGCGGCCCTTGAGGTCTTCTTCATCATGCAGCTTTTGGTGTTTTCTTCACTGCGGCGCTTTTTGGCATCTACCATGTCTGCAGCCAGACCGACAGCTCAGCTGCGTGAAGTGTGAAGAAGCACATTCTTCTGTTTGTTTTCAATCTGCCAACCGATCATTTCATGGAGAGCTCTGTCTTTTTTGTACTAGGAGGTGCCATGTATAATTCTTTCTTCTCCTCCTTTTCAGTCATGCTGCAATAAATCTCTTTCAAACCATTTATGAGTTCTCTTGCCTTATGTAGTGGGTTTGCGTGGCAAGGATTTGGTAGCGGGGGGGCCATCAGGGTGGGTTCTACGAGAAGAATCCGGAAACTGCGCCACGTTAGAGAAGGGTCTGCCGCTGGCCAGAGCCAGGCCAATAAGCGATGTTGTTTGCGCCTCTGTGAGACCAGATTTAAGAAAGGAAAAAAAAAAAAAAAAACAAAAAACTGCTGCGGAAGAGCAGCTGGGAGAGAGGGAGGAATGAGAAACAGCCTTGCAGACGCCAAGGTCAGTGAAGAGGGAGGGGGAGAGGTGCTCCAGGCGCCGGAGCAGAAGTCCCCTGCGGCCTGTGGTGAGGACCATGGTGAAGCAGGCTGTCCCCCTGCAGCCCATGGTGTACCACGGTGGGGCAGGTTTCCACGCTGCAGCCCGTGGAGGAGCCCCCGGTGGAGCAGGGGCAGAGAGCGACCGAGAAGGAGCGGCGGAGACAAAGTGCTACAGACTGACCGCAGCCCCCGTTGCCCCGCTCCCCTGAGCCGCTTGGGGGGAGGAGGTGGGAGAGGGTGGACTGGGGGGGAAAAATCTTACTGTCTCCCTACTCTGAGTCTGCTTTGCCCATCACGGTAACTGTTGAGTGATCTCCCCGTCCTTATCTCAGCCCTTGAGCCCTTTGCATCGTATTTTCTCCCCCTTTGAGGAGGGGGAGTGAGAGAGCGGCCGTGGTGGAACTCGGCTGCCCACCCGAGTAAAACCACCACACTGTAACACCTAAACTAAAGTCCTTTTGCTGCATCTGAAGTCCTTTCTTTCTTGTCCTAAATAGAGGGCCTGGGGAGAAGTTTGCTCCCTTTTTATTTGCAGCATCCTTATGCACATCTCGGTTCTGCCTTCTCTTGACATTAAAGAGTTAGTCCATTAATCCAATGTTTAATCTTTCCTTAGAGACCATGTTTTCTAAAAGTCTGATCCTAAGAAGGGTCATTCTTAGCATCAGACTTACTGGGTTCTTTGGATGCTTTCTGCTTGGTGTGTGTGTTACTTGAAGTACAATCCTCAGAAATAGACGCAATTTCAGTGGAAAATTTAACAGTAGACCCCACGCTCTGGATGGAGCAGTCTTCCGTCGGCCGTTCCCTCTCACCTTCTTCATCCTGCTGATGGGAGCGCGAGGTGGAGGGTGTCGAAGGCTTTCTGAAGGCGATACATGGGTGTCTTCCCTGAGCAAGGTGTTCCGCCCTCAGAGAAGGAAATGGCTTTGTTGTTTGTTTCTCACCATCCGTACTTTGTTGCAGTTTTAGCTGTGATTGCCTAACTACACGTAACCTATTGGGTTATTTCTTTGAGTATTTTTGCAGGAGTGGAAATTTAACTCATTAGTTCAAATAGTGAGATAATTTTCATGTCATTCGCTTACTTTTCAGCTGAATGTAACTTTTCACGCAATTTGCTAGCATTGGAGGAGCCCAGCCATGAGGGGCCCAGGCTCTCCTCTTAAGGCACCTCCAGTGTTAAGGAGAAGGGGAAAGACTTTGGGAGTGCATTTTGTGTCTTCCCAGTGGGATGCTGATGCGCTAAACTTTTCTTTCACGGAGTGTCACGTGAATCTCCAAAAACAAACAACAACAAAACAAAAACGAAAGGCTTTTGCTACTGTCTCCCATGAGATCCTGCTAACAAAGCTGACAAAGTGTGGGATAGGAGAGTGGACGGTAAGGTGGGTTGAGAACTGGCTGACTGGCCGAGCTCAGAGGGTGGTGATTGGCGGCGCAGAGTCCAGTTGGAGACCTGGGACAAGCTCGGGGGCGGTGCTGGGTCCGGTCTTGTTCGACAGCTTCATCAACGACTTTGATGAGGGAATAGTGTCCACCCTCAGCAAGTACGCTGATGATACAAAGCTGGGAGGAGTGGCCCACACGCCAGAAGGCTGTGCTGCCATTCAGTGAGACCTGGACAGGCTGGAGAGCTGGGCAGGAAGAAACCAGGTGACGTTTAACAAAAGCAAGCGTGTAGAGTCTTGCACCTGGGAAGGAACAACTGCACGTATCAGTACAGGCTGGGGGATGACCTGCTGGAGAAAAGCCCTGCGCAGAAGGACCTGGGGGTCCTGGTGGATGACAGGTTGGCCACGAGCCAGCAGTGTGCCTTGGTGGCCAAGAAGGCCAACAGCATCCTGGCTTGCATAAGAAACGGTGCGGCCAGCAGGGCTAGGGAAGTGATTGGCCCCCTGTACTCGGCTCTGGTAAGGCCGCACCTCGAGTACTGTGTTCAGTTTTGGGCCCCTCGCTACAAGAAGGACATCGAGGTGCTCGAGCGAGTCCAGAGAAGGGCAACGAAGCTGGTGAGGAGTCTGGAGAACAAGTCTTACGAGGAGCCGCTGAGGGAGCTGGGGTTGTTCAGCCTGGAGAAGACGAGGCTCAGAGGCGACCTTATCGCACTCTACAGGTACCTTAAAGGGGGCTGTAGCGAGGTGGGGGTTGGTCTGTTCTCCCACGTGCCTGGTGACAGGACGAGGGGGAATGGGCTAAAGTTGCACCAGGGGAGGTTTAGGTTGGATATTAGGAAGAACTTCTTTACCAAAAGGGTTGTTAGGCATTGGGATAGGCTGCCCAGGGAAGTGGTTGAGTCACCGTCCCTGGAGGTCTTTAAAAGACATTTAGATGTTGAGCTTAGTGATATGGTTTAGTGGAGGGCTTGTTAGCGTTAGGTCAGAGGTTGGACTCGGTGATCTTGGAGGTCTCTTCCAACCTAGATGACTCTGTGATTCTGTGATAAGAACCCCTGGTTTTGAAGATGACATCTAACGGCGAGTTGCATAGTGGGGCCTTGGTCCTTCCAAAGTCCACAGACTTAAAAGTTTGCGGAGCGGAAGCTTTGCAGAACTGTACGAACACTGAAGATCCAGTTCTGCAAGAAGCTGATGCAAAAGCTACCTGTCACTGGGGCGTTTTGGTGAGGAAGAGATTTGTATTCTCACGGTGGATGGTTTTAACCGAGTTTAGTCCTGTGGGCTGTGTCAACAGAACTGGCTTTGGTTTGTACCCTTTCAGGACACTGAGGACCCAATTTCATGTCTGTGGGCAGCACGGCAAAGCGGGCAGTGTACTCAGTGTCACCAGGGACAGAGGAGGGATTTATGGATGGGCAATGTCAGTGTGCCCTGCACAATGCCGCTGCCACCTTGCTGGAGCAGTTTGCGTGCTCCTCCGGTCAAAATGTGCCTCTCGGAGGGCCGGGGGGCAAGGCCAGGCAGAGCTGCAGGTGGTGTCAGGGAGGCCTCATCGCTCCTGCGAGGCACTGCGCCAGGCCTCAGCACTGGGAGGCCGGCACCGCCCTGCGGCCTCCTGGCGCCCATTGGGTGCCACAGCTCCATGCTGCCTAGCAACAAGCGCCAGCGGCCTCGCTATTGGCTGTGCCCAGAGGCGCCAAGGCAGGCGGCCAATGGGGCGGCGCCTGGCTGTGAGGGAGCACAGGTGTCACAGGCCAGGGTGGGTGACATGCTGCTGGGTGTGCTGGGGCTGCGGCACTCCAACGACGGCGGCGCGCAGGCGAGGCGCGGCCGGTGGGCTGCTTGTGGCCCCTGAGGAGCGCTTCTGTGTGCAGCTTTTGCTGTGCTCTTTCTTCACTGCGACTTGAAGAGTGCTTCTGCGTCCAGCTTTTTGTGTTTCCTTCACTGCGTTTCCCCTGAGGAGGTCTT
Organism: Anser brachyrhynchus; assembly: GCF_964034855.1. Classification (NCBI taxonomy): domain Eukaryota; kingdom Metazoa; phylum Chordata; class Aves; order Anseriformes; family Anatidae; genus Anser; species Anser brachyrhynchus. Next base: position 8,903,786 of record NC_137696.1, on the reverse strand, counting down.
CAACGTGCAGTTTTTGGGGTTCTCCACACCACGTTTCCCCTGAGGAGTGCTTCATCATTCAGCTTTTTGCATTTTCTTCACTGTGGCACTTGAGGAGTAATTCTCCGTGGAGCTTTTTGTGGTTTCTTCACCTTGTGGTCCCTGAGGAGTTCTTCATCGTGCAGCTTTTGGGGTTCTCTTCACTTTGGGACTTCGGAGGAATGCGTCATCATGCAGCTCTTGGTGGTTTCTTCTCTACGGCCCTGAGGAGTTCAACACCGTCTTGCTTTTGGGGTTCTCCACGCCACGTTTTCCCTGAGGAGAGCTTCATCATGGAGCTTTTGGTATCGTTTTCACCTTGTTGCCCCTGAGAAGTGCTTCATCTGCTAACATTTGGTGTTTTTTTTCTCTCCTTCCAGGCCCTGAGGAGTGCTACTGCGTGCAGCTTCTGGTGTTTTCTTCATTGCGGCCTACGAGGAGTTCTTCATCGTGCAGCTTTTTGGGATCTCTTCACCACGTTTCCCCTGAGGAGGGCTTCATTGTCCAGCTTTTGGTGTTTCTCCACTGCAGCCTCTGAGGAGTGCCTTCTTGAGCAGCTTTTGGAGTTTTCTTCGCTACGTCCCTGAGGAGCTCTTCATCGTGCAGCTTTTTGGGGGTTTTCCCCACACCACGTTTCCCCTGAGGTGGGCTTCACCATTCAGCTCTGCGCGTTTTCTTCCCTGTGGCGCTTCAGGAGTAATTCTTCGTGGAGCTTTTTGTGGTTTCTTCTCCCTGTGGCCCCTGAGGAGCGCTTCTGTGTGCAGCTTTTGGTGTGTTCTTCACTACGGCCCTGAGGTGTTCTTCATCATGCAGCTCTTCTGGTTCTCTTCACTTCGGCCCCTGAGGATTGGTTTGTCGAGCAGCTTTTGGTTTTTTCTTCACTGCGGCCCTTGAGGAGTTCTGCATCGTAAAGCCTTTGGGGTTCTGCTCACCATGTTTTCCCTGAGGAGAGCTTCATCATGGAGCTTTTGGTTGTTTTCACCTTGTTGCCCCTGAGAAGTGCTTCAGCTTCTAACATTTGGTGGTTTTTTTTCTCTCGTTCCAGGCCCTGATAAGTTTTTCATCGTGTAGCTGTTCGTGTTTTCTTCACTGCGGCCCTTGAGGTCTTCTTCATCATGCAGCTTTTGGTGTTTTCTTCACTGCGGCGCTTTTTGGCATCTACCATGTCTGCAGCCAGACCGACAGCTCAGCTGCGTGAAGTGTGAAGAAGCACATTCTTCTGTTTGTTTTCAATCTGCCAACCGATCATTTCATGGAGAGCTCTGTCTTTTTTGTACTAGGAGGTGCCATGTATAATTCTTTCTTCTCCTCCTTTTCAGTCATGCTGCAATAAATCTCTTTCAAACCATTTATGAGTTCTCTTGCCTTATGTAGTGGGTTTGCGTGGCAAGGATTTGGTAGCGGGGGGGCCATCAGGGTGGGTTCTACGAGAAGAATCCGGAAACTGCACCACGTTAGAGAAGGGTCTGCCGCTGGCCAGAGCCAGGCCAATAAGCGATGTTGTTTGCGCCTCTGTGAGACCAGATTTAAGAAAGGAAAAAAAAAAAAAAAACAAAAAACTGCTGCGGAAGAGCAGCTGGGAGAGAGGGAGGAATGAGAAACAGCCTTGCAGACGCCAAGGTCAGTGAAGAGGGAGGGGGAGAGGTGCTCCAGGCGCCGGAGCAGAAGTCCCCTGCGGCCTGTGGTGAGGACCATGGTGAAGCAGGCTGTCCCCCTGCAGCCCATGGTGTACCACGGTGGGGCAGGTTTCCACGCTGCAGCCCGTGGAGGAGCCCCCGGTGGAGCAGGGGCAGAGAGCGACCGAGAAGGAGCGGCGGAGACAAAGTGCTACAGACTGACCGCAGCCCCCGTTGCCCCGCTCCCCTGAGCCGCTTGGGGGGAGGAGGTGGGAGAGGGTGGACTGGGGGGGAAAAATCTTACTGTCTCCCTACTCTGAGTCTGCTTTGCCCATCACGGTAACTGTTGAGTGATCTCCCCGTCCTTATCTCAGCCCTTGAGCCCTTTGCATCGTATTTTCTCCCCCTTTGAGGAGGGGGAGTGAGAGAGCGGCCGTGGTGGAACTCGGCTGCCCACCCGAGTAAAACCACCACACTGTAACACCTAAACTAAAGTCCTTTTGCTGCATCTGAAGTCCTTTCTTTCTTGTCCTAAATAGAGGGCCTGGGGAGAAGTTTGCTCCCTTTTTATTTGCAGCATCCTTATGCACATCTCGGTTCTGCCTTCTCTTGACATTAAAGAGTTAGTCCATTAATCCAATGTTTAATCTTTCCTTAGAGACCATGTTTTCTAAAAGTCTGATCCTAAGAAGGGTCATTCTTAGCATCAGACTTACTGGGTTCTTTGGATGCTTTCTGCTTGGTGTGTGTGTTACTTGAAGTACAATCCTCAGAAATAGACGCAATTTCAGTGGAAAATTTAACAGTAGACCCCACGCTCTGGATGGAGCAGTCTTCCGTCGGCCGTTCCCTCTCACCTTCTTCATCCTGCTGATGGGAGCGCGAGGTGGAGGGTGTCGAAGGCTTTCTGAAGGCGATACATGGGTGTCTTCCCTGAGCAAGGTGTTCCGCCCTCAGAGAAGGAAATGGCTTTGTTGTTTGTTTCTCACCATCCGTACTTTGTTGCAGTTTTAGCTGTGATTGCCTAACTACACGTAACCTATTGGGTTATTTCTTTGAGTATTTTTGCAGGAGTGGAAATTTAACTCATTAGTTCAAATAGTGAGATAATTTTCATGTCATTCGCTTACTTTTCAGCTGAATGTAACTTTTCACGCAATTTGCTAGCATTGGAGGAGCCCAGCCATGAGGGGCCCAGGCTCTCCTCTTAAGGCACCTCCAGTGTTAAGGAGAAGGGGAAAGACTTTGGGAGTGCATTTTGTGTCTTCCCAGTGGGATGCTGATGCGCTAAACTTTTCTTTCACGGAGTGTCACGTGAATCTCCAAAAACAAACAACAACAAAACAAGAACGAAAGGCTTTTGCTACTGTCTCCCATGAGATCCTGCTAACAAAGCTGACAAAGTGTGGGATAGGAGAGTGGACGGTAAGGTGGGTTGAGAACTGGCTGACTGGCCGAGCTCAGAGGGTGGTGATTGGCGGCGCAGAGTCCAGTTGGAGACCTGGGACAAGCTCGGGGGCGGTGCTGGGTCCGGTCTTGTTCGACAGCTTCATCAACGACTTTGATGAGGGAATAGTGTCCACCCTCAGCAAGTACGCTGATGATACAAAGCTGGGAGGAGTGGCCCACACGCCAGAAGGCTGTGCTGCCATTCAGTGAGACCTGGACAGGCTGGAGAGCTGGGCAGGAAGAAACCAGGTGACATTTAACAAAAGCAAGCGTGTAGAGTCTTGCACCTGGGAAGGAACAACTGCACGTATCAGTACAGGCTGGGGGATGACCTGCTGGAGAAAAGCCCTGCGCAGAAGGACCTGGGGGTCCTGGTGGATGACAGGTTGGCCACGAGCCAGCAGTGTGCCTTGGTGGCCAAGAAGGCCAACAGCATCCTGGCTTGCATAAGAAACGGTGCGGCCAGCAGGGCTAGGGAAGTGATTGGCCCCCTGTACTCGGCTCTGGTAAGGCCGCACCTCGAGTACTGTGTTCAGTTTTGGGCCCCTCGCTACAAGAAGGACATCGAGGTGCTCGAGCGAGTCCAGAGAAGGGCAACGAAGCTGGTGAGGAGTCTGGAGAACAAGTCTTACGAGGAGCCGCTGAGGGAGCTGGGGTTGTTCAGACTGGAGAAGACGAGGCTCAGAGGCGACCTTATCGCACTCTACAGGTACCTTAAAGGAGGCTGTAGCGAGGTGGGGGTTGGTCTGTTCTCCCACGTGCCTGGTGACAGGACGAGGGGGAATGGGCTAAAGTTGCACCAGGGGAGGTTTAGGTTGGATATTAGGAAGAACTTCTTTACCAAAAGGGTTGTTAGGCATTGGGATAGGCTGCCCAGGGAAGTGGTTGAGTCACCGTCCCTGGAGGTCTTTAAAAGACATTTAGATGTTGAGCTTAGTGATATGGTTTAGTGGAGGGCTTGTTAGCGTTAGGTCAGAGGTTGGACTCGGTGATCTTGGAGGTCTCTTCCAACCTAGATGACTCTGTGATTCTGTGATAAGAACCCCTGGTTTTGAAGATGACATCTAACGGCGAGTTGCATAGTGGGGCCTTGGTCCTTCCAAAGTCCACAGACTTAAACGTTTGCGGAGCGGAAGCTTTGCAGAACTGTACGAACACTGAAGATCCAGTTCTGCAAGAAGCTGATGCAAAAGCTACCTGTCACTGGGGCGTTTTGGTGAGGAAGAGATTTGTATTCTCACGGTGGATGGTTTTAACCGAGTTTAGTCCTGTGGGCTGTGTCAACAGAACTGGCTTTGGTTTGTACCCTTTCAGGACACTGAGGACCCAATTTCATGTCTGTGGGCAGCACGGCAAAGCGGGCAGTGTACTCAGTGTCACCAGGGACAGAGGAGGGATTTATGGATGGGCAATGTCAGTGTGCCCTGCACAATGCCGCTGCCACCTTGCTGGAGCAGTTTGCGTGCTCCTCCGGTCAAAATGTGCCTCTCGGAGGGCCGGGGGGCAAGGCCAGGCAGAGCTGCAGGTGGTGTCAGGGAGGCCTCATCGCTCCTGCGAGGCACTGCGCCAGGCCTCAGCCCTGGGAGGCCGGCACCGCCCTGCGGCCTCCTGGCGCCCATTGGGTGCCACAGCTCCATGCTGCCTAGCAACAAGCGCCAGCGGCCTCGCTATTGGCTGTGCCCAGAGGCACCAAGGCAGGCGGCCAATGGGGCGGCGCCTGGCTGTGAGGGAGCACAGGTGTCACAGGCCAGGGTGGGTGACATGCTGCTGGGTGTGCTGGGGCTGCGGCACTCCAACGACGGCGGCGCGCAGGCGAGGCGCGGCCGGTGGGCTGCTTGTGGCCCCTGAGGAGCGCTTCTGTGTGCAGCTTTTGCTGTGCTCTTTCTTCACTGCGACTTGAAGAGTGCTTCTGCGTCCAGCTTTTTGTGTTTCCTTCACTGCGTTTCCCCTGAGGAGGTCTTCAACGTGCAGTTTTTGGGGTTCTCCACACCACGTTTCCCCTGAGGAGTGCTTCATCATTCAGCTTTTTGCATTTTCTTCACTGTGGCACTTGAGGAGTAATTCTCCGTGGAGCTTTTTGTGGTTTCTTCACCTTGTGGTCCCTGAGGAGTTCTTCATCGTGCAGCTTTTGGGGTTCTCTTCGCTTTGGGACTTCGGAGGAATGCGTCATCATGCAGCTCTTGGTGGTTTCTTCTCTACGGCCCTGAGGAGTTCAACACCGTCTTGCTTTTGGGGTTCTCCACGCCACGTTTTCCCTGAGGAGAGCTTCATCATGGAGCTTTTGGTATCATTTTCACCTTGTTGCCCCTGAGAAGTGCTTCATCTGCTAACATTTGGTGGTTTTTTTTCTCATTCCAGGCCCTGAGGAGTGCTTCTGAGTGCAGCTTCTGGTGTTTTCTTCATTGCGGCCTATGAGGAGTTCTTCATCGTGCAGCTTTTTGGGATCTCTTCACCACGTTTCCCCTGAGGAGGGCTTCATTGTCCAGCTTTTGGTGTTTCTCCACTGCAGCCTCTGAGGAGTGCCTTCTTAACAGCTTTTGGAGTTTTCTTCGCTACGTCCCTGAGGAGCTCTTCATCGTGCAGCTTTTTGGGGGTTTTCCCCACACCACGTTTCCCCTGAGGTGGGCTTCACCATTCAGCTCTGCGCGTTTTCTTCCCTGTGGCGCTTCAGGAGTAATTCTTCGTGGAGCTTTTCGTGGTTTCTTCTCCCTGTGGCCCCTGAGGAGCGCTTCTGTGTGCAGCTTTTGGTGTGTTCTTCACTACGGCCCTGAGGTGTTCTTCATCATGCAGCTCTTCTGGTTCTCTTCACTTCAGCCCCTGAGGATTGGTTTGTCGAGCAGCTTTTGGTTTTTTCTTCACTGTGGCCCTTGAGGAGTTCTGCATCGTAAAGCCTTTGGGGTTCTGCTCACCATGTTTTCCCTGAGGAGAGCTTCATCATGGAGCTTTTGGTTGTTTTCACCTTGTTGCCCCTGAGAAGTGCTTCAGCTTCTAACATTTGGTGGTTTTTTTTCTCTCGTTCCAGGCCCTGATAAGTTTTTCATCGTGTAGCTGTTCGTGTTTTCTTCACTGCGGCCCTTGAGGTCTTCTTCATCATGCAGCTTTTGGTGTTTTCTTCACTGCGGCGCTTTTTGGCATCTACCATGTCTGCAGCCAGACCGACAGCTCAGCTGCGTGAAGTGTGAAGAAGCACATTCTTCTGTTTGTTTTCAATCTGCCAACCGATCATTTCATGGAGAGCTCTGTCTTTTTTGTACTAGGAGGTGCCATGTATAATTCTTTCTTCTCCTCCTTTTCAGTCATGCTGCAATAAATCTCTTTCAAACCATTTATGAGTTCTCTTGCCTTATGTAGTGGGTTTGCGTGGCAAGGATTTGGTAGCGGGGGGGCCATCAGGGTGGGTTCTACGAGAAGAATCCGGAAACTGCACCACGTTAGAGAAGGGTCTGCCGCTGGCCAGAGCCAGGCCAATAAGCGATGTTGTTTGCGCCTCTGTGAGACCAGATTTAAGAAAGGAAAAAAAAAAAAAAAACAAAAAACTGCTGCGGAAGAGCAGCTGGGAGAGAGGGAGGAATGAGAAACAGCCTTGCAGACGCCAAGGTCAGTGAAGAGGGAGGGGGAGAGGTGCTCCAGGCGCCGGAGCAGAAGTCCCCTGCGGCCTGTGGTGAGGACCATGGTGAAGCAGGCTGTCCCCCTGCAGCCCATGGTGTACCACGGTGGGGCAGGTTTCCACGCTGCAGCCCGTGGAGGAGCCCCCGGTGGAGCAGGGGCAGAGAGCGACCGAGAAGGAGCGGCGGAGACAAAGTGCTACAGACTGACCGCAGCCCCCGTTGCCCCGCTCCCCTGAGCCGCTTGGGGGGAGGAGGTGGGAGAGGGTGGACTGGGGGGGAAAAATCTTACTGTCTCCCTACTCTGAGTCTGCTTTGCCCATCACGGTAACTGTTGAGTGATCTCCCCGTCCTTATCTCAGCCCTTGAGCCCTTTGCATCGTATTTTCTCCCCCTTTGAGGAGGGGGAGTGAGAGAGCGGCCGTGGTGGAACTCGGCTGCCCACCCGAGTAAAACCACCACACTGTAACACCTAAACTAAAGTCCTTTTGCTGCATCTGAAGTCCTTTCTTTCTTGTCCTAAATAGAGGGCCTGGGGAGAAGTTTGCTCCCTTTTTATTTGCAGCATCCTTATGCACATCTCGGTTCTGCCTTCTCTTGACATTAAAGAGTTAGTCCATTAATCCAATGTTTAATCTTTCCTTAGAGACCATGTTTTCTAAAAGTCTGATCCTAAGAAGGGTCATTCTTAGCATCAGACTTACTGGGTTCTTTGGATGCTTTCTGCTTGGTGTGTGTGTTACTTGAAGTACAATCCTCAGAAATAGACGCAATTTCAGTGGAAAATTTAACAGTAGACCCCACGCTCTGGATGGAGCAGTCTTCCGTCGGCCGTTCCCTCTCACCTTCTTCATCCTGCTGATGGGAGCGCGAGGTGGAGGGTGTCGAAGGCTTTCTGAAGGCGATACATGGGTGTCTTCCCTGAGCAAGGTGTTCCGCCCTCAGAGAAGGAAATGGCTTTGTTGTTTGTTTCTCACCATCCGTACTTTGTTGCAGTTTTAGCTGTGATTGCCTAACTACACGTAACCTATTGGGTTATTTCTTTGAGTATTTTTGCAGGAGTGGAAATTTAACTCATTAGTTCAAATAGTGAGATAATTTTCATGTCATTCGCTTACTTTTCAGCTGAATGTAACTTTTCACGCAATTTGCTAGCATTGGAGGAGCCCAGCCATGAGGGGCCCAGGCTCTCCTCTTAAGGCACCTCCAGTGTTAAGGAGAAGGGGAAAGACTTTGGGAGTGCATTTTGTGTCTTCCCAGTGGGATGCTGATGCGCTAAACTTTTCTTTCACGGAGTGTCACGTGAATCTCCAAAAACAAACAACAACAAAACAAAAACGAAAGGCTTTTGCTACTGTCTCCCATGAGATCCTGCTAACAAAGCTGACAAAGTGTGGGATAGGAGAGTGGACGGTAAGGTGGGTTGAGAACTGGCTGACTGGCCGAGCTCAGAGGGTGGTGATTGGCGGCGCAGAGTCCAGTTGGAGACCTGGGACAAGCTCGGGGGCGGTGCTGGGTCCGGTCTTGTTCGACAGCTTCATCAACGACTTTGATGAGGGAATAGTGTCCACCCTCAGCAAGTACGCTGATGATACAAAGCTGGGAGGAGTGGCCCACACGCCAGAAGGCTGTGCTGCCATTCAGTGAGACCTGGACAGGCTGGAGAGCTGGGCAGGAAGAAACCAGGTGACGACTAACAAAAGCAAGCGTGTAGAGTCTTGCACCTGGGAAGGAACAACTGCACGTATCAGTACAGGCTGGGGGATGACCTGCTGGAGAAAAGCCCTGCGCAGAAGGACCTGGGGGTCCTGGTGGATGACAGGTTGGCCACGAGCCAGCAGTGTGCCTTGGTGGCCAAGAAGGCCAACAGCATCCTGGCTTGCATAAGAAACGGTGCGGCCAGCAGGGCTAGGGAAGTGATTGGCCCCCTGTACTCGGCTCTGGTAAGGCCGCACCTCGAGTACTGTGTTCAGTTTTGGGCCCCTCGCTACAAGAAGGACATCGAGGTGCTCGAGCGAGTCCAGAGAAGGGCAACGAAGCTGGTGAGGAGTCTGGAGAACAAGTCTTACGAGGAGCCGCTGAGGGAGCTGGGGTTGTTCAGCCTGGAGAAGACGAGGCTCAGAGGCGACCTTATCGCACTCTACAGGTACCTTAAAGGAGGCTGTAGCGAGGTGGGGGTTGGTCTGTTCTCCCACGTGCCTGGTGACAGGACGAGGGGGAATGGGCTAAAGTTGCACCAGGGGAGGTTTAGGTTGGATATTAGGAAGAACTTCTTTACCAAAAGGGTTGTTAGGCATTGGGATAGGCTGCCCAGGGAAGTGGTTGAGTCACCGTCCCTGGAGGTCTTTAAAAGACATTTAGATGTTGAGCTTAGTGATATGGTTTAGTGGAGGGCTTGTTAGCGTTAGGTCAGAGGTTGGACTCGGTGATCTTGGAGGTCTCTTCCAACCTAGATGACTCTGTGATTCTGTGATAAGAACCCCTGGTTTTGAAGATGACATCTAACGGCGAGTTGCATAGTGGGGCCTTGGTCCTTCCAAAGTCCACAGACTTAAAAGTTTGCGGAGCGGAAGCTTTGCAGAACTGTACGAACACTGAAGATCCAGTTCTGCAAGAAGCTGATGCAAAAGCTACCTGTCACTGGGGCGTTTTGGTGAGGAAGAGATTTGTATTCTCACGGTGGATGGTTTTAACCGAGTTTAGTCCTGTGGGCTGTGTCAACAGAACTGGCTTTGGTTTGTACCCTTTCAGGACACTGAGGACCCAATTTCATGTCTGTGGGCAGCACGGCAAAGCGGGCAGTGTACTCAGTGTCACCAGGGACAGAGGAGGGATTTATGGATGGGCAATGTCAGTGTGCCCTGCACAATGCCGCTGCCACCTTGCTGGAGCAGTTTGCGTGCTCCTCCGGTCAAAATGTGCCTCTCGGAGGGCCGGGGGGCAAGGCCAGGCAGAGCTGCAGGTGGTGTCAGGGAGGCCTCATCGCTCCTGCGAGGCACTGCGCCAGGCCTCAGCCCTGGGAGGCCGGCACCGCCCTGCGGCCTCCTGGCGCCCATTGGGTGCCACAGCTCCATGCTGCCTAGCAACAAGCGCCAGCGGCCTCGCTATTGGCTGTGCCCAGAGGCGCCAAGGCAGGCGGCCAATGGGGCGGCGCCTGGCTGTGAGGGAGCACAGGTGTCACAGGCCAGGGTGGGTGACATGCTGCTGGGTGTGCTGGGGCTGCGGCACTCCAACGACGGCGGCGCGCAGGCGAGGCGCGGCCGGTGGGCTGCTTGTGGCCCCTGAGGAGCGCTTCTGTGTGCAGCTTTTGCTGTGCTCTTTCTTCACTGCGACTTGAAGAGTGCTTCTGCGTCCAGCTTTTTGTGTTTCCTTCACTGCGTTTCCCCTGAGGAGGTCTTCAACGTGCAGTTTTTGGGGTTCTCCACACCACGTTTCCCCTGAGGAGTGCTTCATCATTCAGCTTTTTGCATTTTCTTCACTGTGGCACTTGAGGAGTAATTCTCCGTGGAGCTTTTTGTGGTTTCTTCACCTTGTGGTCCCTGAGGAGTTCTTCATCGTGCAGCTTTTGGGGTTCTCTTTGCTTTGGGACTTCGGAGGAATGCGTCATCATGCAGCTCTTGGTGGTTTCTTCTCTACGGCCCTGAGGAGTTCAACACCGTCTTGCTTTTGGGGTTCTCCACGCCACGTTTTCCCTGAGGAGAGCTTCATCATGGAGTTTTTGGTATCGTTTTCACCTTGTTGCCCCTGACAAGTGCTTCATCTGCTAACATTTGGTGGTTTTTTTTCTCATTCCAGGCCCTGAGGAGTGCTTCTGAGTGCAGCTTCTGGTGTTTTCTTCATTGCGGCCTATGAGGAGTTCTTCATCGTGCAGCTTTTTGGGATCTCTTCTGTGCGCAGCTTCTGCTGTGTTCTTTCTTCACTGCAACTTGAGGAGTGCTTCTGCGTCCAGCTTTCTGTGTTTCCTTCACTGCATTTCCCCTGAGGATGTCTTCAACGTGCAGTTTTTGGGGTTCTCCACACCACGTTTCCCCTGAGGAGTGCTTCATCGTCCAGATTTTGGTGTTTCTCCACTGCAGCCTCTGAGGAGTGCCTTCTTGAGCAGCTTTTGGAGTTTTCTTCACTACGTCCCTGAGGAGCTCTTCATCAGGCAGCTTTTGGGGGTTTTCCCCACACCACGTTTCCCCTGAGGAGGGCTTCACCATTCAGCTCTGCGTGTTTTCTTCTCCCTGTGGCCCCTGAGGAGCGCTTCTGTGTGCAGCTTTTGCTGTGCTCTTTCTTCACTGCGACTTGAGGAGTGCTTCTGCGTCCAGCTTTTTGTGTTTCCTTCACTGCGTTTCCCCTGAGGAGGTCTTCGTCATGCAGTTTTTGGGGTTCTCCACACCACGTTTCCCCTGAGGAGTGCTTCATCGTCCAGCTTTTGGTGTTTCTCCACTGCAGCCTCTGAGGAGTGCCTTCTTGAGCAGCTTTTGGAGTTTTCTTCACTACGTCCCTGAGGAGCTCTTCATCAGGCAGCTTTTGGGGGTTTTCCCCACACCACGTTTCCCCTGAGGAGGGCTTCACCATTCAGCTCTGCGTGTTTTCTTCTCCCTGTGGCCCCTGAGGAGCGCTTCTGTGTGCAGCTTTTGCTGTGCTCTTTCTTCACTGCGACTTGAGGAGTGCTTCTGCGTCCAGCTTTTTGTGTTTCCTTCACTGCGTTTCCCCTGAGGAGGTCTTCAACGTGCAGTTTTTGGGGTTCTCCACACCACGTTTCCCCTGAGGAGTGCTTCATCATTCAGCTTTTTGCATTTTCTTCACTGTGGCACTTGAGGAGTAATTCTCCGTGGAGCTTTTTGTGGTTTCTTCACCTTGTGGTCCCTGAGGAGTTCTTCATCGTGCAGCTTTTGGGGTTCTCTTCGCTTTGGGACTTCGGAGGAATGCGTCATCATGCAGCTCTTGGTGGTTTCTTCTCTACGGCCCTGAGGAGTTCAACACCGTCTTGCTTTTGGGGTTCTCCACGCCACGTTTTCCCTGAGGAGAGCTTCATCATGGAGCTTTTGGTATCGTTTTCACCTTGTTGCCCCTGAGAAGTGCTTCATCTGCTAACATTTGGTGGTTTTTTTTCTCATTCCAGGCCCTGAGGAGTGCTTCTGAGTGCAGCTTCTGGTGTTTTCTTCATTGCGGCCTATGAGGAGTTCTTCATCGTGCAGCTTTTTGGGATCTCTTCTGTGTGCAGCTTCTGCTGTGTTCTTTCTTCACTGCAACTTGAGGAGTGCTTCTGCGTCCAGCTTTTTGTGTTTCCTTCACTACATTTCCCCTGAGGATGTCTTCAACGTGCAGTTTTTGGGGTTCTCCACACCACGTTTCCCCTGAGGAGTGCTTCATCGTCCAGATTTTGGTGTTTCTCCACTGCAGCCTCTGAGGAGTGCCTTCTTGAGCAGCTTTTGGAGTTTTCTTCACTACGTCCCTGAGGAGCTCTTCATCAGGCAGCTTTTGGGGGTTTTCCCCACACCACGTTTCCCCTGAGGAGGGCTTCACCATTCAGCTCTGCGTGTTTTCTTCTCCCTGTGGCCCCTGAGGAGCGCTTCTGTGTGCAGCTTTTGCTGTGCTCTTTCTTCACTGCGACTTGAGGAGTGCTTCTGCGTCCAGCTTTTTGTGTTTCCTTCACTGCGTTTCCCCTGAGGAGGTCTTCGTCATGCAGTTTTTGGGGTTCTCCACACCACGTTTCCCCTGAGGAGTGCTTCATCATTCAGCTTTTTGCATTTTCTTCACTGTGGCACTTGAGGAGTAATTCTCCGTGGAGCTTTTTGTGGTTTCTTCACCTTGTGGTCCCTGAGGAGTTCTTCATCGTGCAGCTTTTGGGGTTCTCTTCACTTTGGGACTTCGGAGGAATGCGTCATCATGCAGCTTTTGGTGGTTTCTTCTCTACGGCCCTGAGGAGTTCAACACCGTCTTGCTTTTGGGGTTCTCCACGCCACGTTTTCCCTGAGGAGAGCTTCATCATGGAGCTTTTGGTATCGTTTTCACCTTGTTGCCCCTGACAAGTGCTTCATCTGCTAACATTTGGTGTTTTTTTTCTCTCCTTCCAGGTCCTGAGGAGTGCTACTGTGTGCAGCTTCTGGTGTTTTCTTCATTGCGGCCTACGAGGAGTTCTTCATCATGCAGCTTTTTGGGATCTCTTCACCACGTTTCCCCTGAGGAGGGCTTCATTGTCCAGCTTTTGGTGTTTCTCCACTGCAGCCTCTGAGGAGTGCCTTCTTAACAGCTTTTGGAGTTTTCTTCGCTACGTCCCTGAGGAGCTCTTCATCGTGCAGCTTTTTGGGGGTTTTCCCCACACCACGTTTCCCCTGAGGTGGGCTTCACCATTCAGCTCTGCGCGTTTTCTTCCCTGTGGCGCTTCAGGAGTAATTCTTCGTGGAGCTTTTCGTGGTTTCTTCTCCCTGTGGCCCCTGAGGAGCGCTTCTGTGTGCAGCTTTTGGTGTGTTCTTCACTACGGCCCTGAGGTGTTCTTCATCATGCAGCTCTTCTGGTTCTCTTCACTTCAGCCCCTGAGGATTGGTTTGTCGAGCAGCTTTTGGTTTTTTCTTCACTGTGGCCCTTGAGGAGTTCTGCATCGTAAAGCCTTTGGGGTTCTGCTCACCATGTTTTCCCTGAGGAGAGCTTCATCATGGAGCTTTTGGTTGTTTTCACCTTGTTGCCCCTGAGAAGTGCTTCAGCTTCTAACATTTGGTGGTTTTTTTTCTCTCGTTCCAGGCCCTGATAAGTTTTTCATCGTGTAGCTGTTCGTGTTTTCTTCACTGCGGCCCTTGAGGTCTTCTTCATCATGCAGCTTTTGGTGTTTTCTTCACTGCGGCGCTTTTTGGCATCTACCATGTCTGCAGCCAGACCGACAGCTCAGCTGCGTGAAGTGTGAAGAAGCACATTCTTCTGTTTGTTTTCAATCTGCCAACCGATCATTTCATGGAGAGCTCTGTCTTTTTTGTACTAGGAGGTGCCATGTATAATTCTTTCTTCTCCTCCTTTTCAGTCATGCTGCAATAAATCTCTTTCAAACCATTTATGAGTTCTCTTGCCTTATGTAGTGGGTTTGCGTGGCAAGGATTTGGTAGCGGGGGGGCCATCAGGGTGGGGTCTACGAGAAGAATCCGGAAACTGCACCACGTTAGAGAAGGGTCTGCCGCTGGCCAGAGCCAGGCCAATAAGCGATGTTGTTTGCGCCTCTGTGAGACCAGATTTAAGAAAGGAAAAAAAAAAAAAAAAACAAAAAACTGCTGCGGAAGAGCAGCTGGGAGAGAGGGAGGAATGAGAAACAGCCTTGCAGACGCCAAGGTCAGTGAAGAGGGAGGGGGAGAGGTGCTCCAGGCGCCGGAGCAGAAGTCCCCTGCGGCCTGTGGTGAGGACCATGGTGAAGCAGGCTGTCCCCCTGCAGCCCATGGTGTACCACGGTGGGGCAGGTTTCCACGCTGCAGCCCGTGGAGGAGCCCCCGGTGGAGCAGGGGCAGAGAGCGACCGAGAAGGAGCGGCGGAGACAAAGTGCTACAGACTGACCGCAGCCCCCGTTGCCCCGCTCCCCTGAGCCGCTTGGGGGGAGGAGGTGGGAGAGGGTGGACTGGGGGGGAAAAATCTTACTGTCTCCCTACTCTGAGTCTGCTTTGCCCATCACGGTAACTGTTGAGTGATCTCCCCGTCCTTATCTCAGCCCTTGAGCCCTTTGCATCGTATTTTCTCCCCCTTTGAGGAGGGGGAGTGAGAGAGCGGCCGTGGTGGAACTCGGCTGCCCACCCGAGTAAAACCACCACACTGTAACACCTAAACTAAAGTCCTTTTGCTGCATCTGAAGTCCTTTCTTTCTTGTCCTAAATAGAGGGCCTGGGGAGAAGTTTGCTCCCTTTTTATTTGCAGCATCCTTATGCACATCTCGGTTCTGCCTTCTCTTGACATTAAAGAGTTAGTCCATTAATCCAATGTTTAATCTTTCCTTAGAGACCATGTTTTCTAAAAGTCTGATCCTAAGAAGGGTCATTCTTAGCATCAGACTTACTGGGTTCTTTGGATGCTTTCTGCTTGGTGTGTGTGTTACTTGAAGTACAATCCTCAGAAATAGACGCAATTTCAGTGGAAAATTTAACAGTAGACCCCACGCTCTGGATGGAGCAGTCTTCCGTCGGCCGTTCCCTCTCACCTTCTTCATCCTGCTGATGGGAGCGCGAGGTGGAGGGTGTCGAAGGCTTTCTGAAGGCGATACATGGGTGTCTTCCCTGAGCAAGGTGTTCCGCCCTCAGAGAAGGAAATGGCTTTGTTGTTTGTTTCTCACCATCCGTACTTTGTTGCAGTTTTAGCTGTGATTGCCTAACTACACGTAACCTATTGGGTTATTTCTTTGAGTATTTTTGCAGGAGTGGAAATTTAACTCATTAGTTCAAATAGTGAGATAATTTTCATGTCATTCGCTTACTTTTCAGCTGAATGTAACTTTTCACGCAATTTGCTAGCATTGGAGGAGCCCAGCCATGAGGGGCCCAGGCTCTCCTCTTAAGGCACCTCCAGTGTTAAGGAGAAGGGGAAAGACTTTGGGAGTGCATTTTGTGTCTTCCCAGTGGGATGCTGATGCGCTAAACTTTTCTTTCACGGAGTGTCACGTGAATCTCCAAAAACAAACAACAACAAAACAAAAACGAAAGGCTTTTGCTACTGTCTCCCATGAGATCCTGCTAACAAAGCTGACAAAGTGTGGGATAGGAGAGTGGACGGTAAGGTGGGTTGAGAACTGGCTGACTGGCCGAGCTCAGAGGGTGGTGATTGGCGGCGCAGAGTCCAGTTGGAGACCTGGGACAAGCTCGGGGGCGGTGCTGGGTCCGGTCTTGTTCGACAGCTTCATCAACGACTTTGATGAGGGAATAGTGTCCACCCTCAGCAAGTACGCTGATGATACAAAGCTGGGAGGAGTGGCCCACACGCCAGAAGGCTGTGCTGCCATTCAGTGAGACCTGGACAGGCTGGAGAGCTGGGCAGGAAGAAACCAGGTGACGTTTAACAAAAGCAAGCGTGTAGAGTCTTGCACCTGGGAAGGAACAACTGCACGTATCAGTACAGGCTGGGGGATGACCTGCTGGAGAAAAGCCCTGCGCAGAAGGACCTGGGGGTCCTGGTGGATGACAGGTTGGCCACGAGCCAGCAGTGTGCCTTGGTGGCCAAGAAGGCCAACAGCATCCTGGCTTGCATAAGAAACGGTGCGGCCAGCAGGGCTAGGGAAGTGATTGGCCCCCTGTACTCGGCTCTGGTAAGGCCGCACCTCGAGTACTGTGTTCAGTTTTGGGCCCCTCGCTACAAGAAGGACATCGAGGTGCTCGAGCGAGTCCAGAGAAGGGCAACGAAGCTGGTGAGGAGTCTGGAGAACAAGTCTTACGAGGAGCCGCTGAGGGAGCTGGGGTTGTTCAGACTGGAGAAGACGAGGCTCAGAGGCGACCTTATCGCACTCTACAGGTACCTTAAAGGAGGCTGTAGTGAGGTGGGGGTTGGTCTGTTCTCCCACGTGCCTGGTGACAGGACGAGGGGGAATGGGCTAAAGTTGCACCAGGGGAGGTTTAGGTTGGATATTAGGAAGAACTTCTTTACCAAAAGGGTTGTTAGGCATTGGGATAGGCTGCCCAGGGAAGTGGTTGAGTCACCGTCCCTGGAGGTCTTTAAAAGACATTTAGATGTTGAGCTTAGTGATATGGTTTAGTGGAGGGCTTGTTAGCGTTAGGTCAGAGGTTGGACTCGGTGATCTTGGAGGTCTCTTCCAACCTAGATGACTCTGTGATTCTGTGATAAGAACCCCTGGTTTTGAAGATGACATCTAACGGCGAGTTGCATAGTGGGGCCTTGGTCCTTCCAAAGTCCACAGACTTAAAAGTTTGCGGAGCGGAAGCTTTGCAGAACTGTACGAACACTGAAGATCCAGTTCTGCAAGAAGCTGATGCAAAAGCTACCTGTCACTGGGGCGTTTTGGTGAGGAAGAGATTTGTATTCTCACGGTGGATGGTTTTAACCGAGTTTAGTCCTGTGGGCTGTGTCAACAGAACTGGCTTTGGTTTGTACCCTTTCAGGACACTGAGGACCCAATTTCATGTCTGTGGGCAGCACGGCAAAGCGGGCAGTGTACTCAGTGTCACCAGGGACAGAGGAGGGATTTATGGATGGGCAATGTCAGTGTGCCCTGCACAATGCCGCTGCCACCTTGCTGGAGCAGTTTGCGTGCTCCTCCGGTCAAAATGTGCCTCTCGGAGGGCCGGGGGGCAAGGCCAGGCAGAGCTGCAGGTGGTGTCAGGGAGGCCTCATCGCTCCTGCGAGGCACTGCGCCAGGCCTCAGCCCTGGGAGGCCGGCACCGCCCTGCGGCCTCCTGGCGCCCATTGGGTGCCACAGCTCCATGCTGCCTAGCAACAAGCGCCAGCGGCCTCGCTATTGGCTGTGCCCAGAGGCGCCAAGGCAGGCGGCCAATGGGGCGGCGCCTGGCTGTGAGGGAGCACAGGTGTCACAGGCCAGGGTGGGTGACATGCTGCTGGGTGTGCTGGGGCTGCGGCACTCCAACGACGGCGGCGCGCAGGCGAGGCGCGGCCGGTGGGCTGCTTGTGGCCCCTGAGGAGCGCTTCTGTGTGCAGCTTTTGCTGTGCTCTTTCTTCACTGCGACTTGAAGAGTGCTTCTGCGTCCAGCTTTTTGTGTTTCCTTCACTGCGTTTCCCCTGAGGAGGTCTTCAACGTGCAGTTTTTGGGGTTCTCCACACCACGTTTCCCCTGAGGAGTGCTTCATCATTCAGCTTTTTGCATTTTCTTCACTGTGGCACTTGAGGAGTAATTCTCCGTGGAGCTTTTTGTGGTTTCTTCACCTTGTGGTCCCTGAGGAGTTCTTCATCGTGCAGCTTTTGGGGTTCTCTTCGCTTTGGGACTTCGGAGGAATGCGTCATCATGCAGCTCTTGGTGGTTTCTTCTCTACGGCCCTGAGGAGTTCAACACCGTCTTGCTTTTGGGGTTCTCCACGCCACGTTTTCCCTGAGGAGAGCTTCATCATGGAGCTTTTGGTATCGTTTTCACCTTGTTGCCCCTGAGAAGTGCTTCATCTGCTAACATTTGGTGGTTTTTTTTCTCATTCCAGGCCCTGAGGAGTGCTTCTGAGTGCAGCTTCTGGTGTTTTCTTCATTGCGGCCTATGAGGAGTTCTTCATCGTGCAGCTTTTTGGGATCTCTTCACCACGTTTCCCCTGAGGAGGGCTTCATTGTCCAGCTTTTGGTGTTTCTCCACTGCAGCCTCTGAGGAGTGCCTTCTTAACAGCTTTTGGAGTTTTCTTCGCTACGTCCCTGAGGAGCTCTTCATCGTGCAGCTTTTTGGGGGTTTTCCCCACACCACGTTTCCCCTGAGGTGGGCTTCACCATTCAGCTCTGCGCGTTTTCTTCCCTGTGGCGCTTCAGGAGTAATTCTTCGTGGAGCTTTTCGTGGTTTCTTCTCCCTGTGGCCCCTGAGGAGCGCTTCTGTGTGCAGCTTTTGGTGTGTTCTTCACTACGGCCCTGAGGTGTTCTTCATCATGCAGCTCTTCTGGTTCTCTTCACTTCAGCCCCTGAGGATTGGTTTGTCGAGCAGCTTTTGGTTTTTTCTTCACTGTGGCCCTTGAGGAGTTCTGCATCGTAAAGCCTTTGGGGTTCTGCTCACCATGTTTTCCCTGAGGAGAGCTTCATCATGGAGCTTTTGGTTGTTTTCACCTTGTTGCCCCTGAGAAGTGCTTCAGCTTCTAACATTTGGTGGTTTTTTTTCTCTCGTTCCAGGCCCTGATAAGTTTTTCATCGTGTAGCTGTTCGTGTTTTCTTCACTGCGGCCCTTGAGGTCTTCTTCATCATGCAGCTTTTGGTGTTTTCTTCACTGCGGCGCTTTTTGGCATCTACCATGTCTGCAGCCAGACCGACAGCTCAGCTGCGTGAAGTGTGAAGAAGCACATTCTTCTGTTTGTTTTCAATCTGCCAACCGATCATTTCATGGAGAGCTCTGTCTTTTTTGTACTAGGAGGTGCCATGTATAATTCTTTCTTCTCCTCCTTTTCAGTCATGCTGCAATAAATCTCTTTCAAACCATTTATGAGTTCTCTTGCCTTATGTAGTGGGTTTGCGTGGCAAGGATTTGGTAGCGGGGGGGCCATCAGGGTGGGTTCTACGAGAAGAATCCGGAAACTGCACCACGTTAGAGAAGGGTCTGCCGCTGGCCAGAGCCAGGCCAATAAGCGATGTTGTTTGCGCCTCTGTGAGACCAGATTTAAGAAAGGAAAAAAAAAAAAAAAACAAAAAACTGCTGCGGAAGAGCAGCTGGGAGAGAGGGAGGAATGAGAAACAGCCTTGCAGACGCCAAGGTCAGTGAAGAGGGAGGGGGAGAGGTGCTCCAGGCGCCGGAGCAGAAGTCCCCTGCGGCCTGTGGTGAGGACCATGGTGAAGCAGGCTGTCCCCCTGCAGCCCATGGTGTACCACGGTGGGGCAGGTTTCCACGCTGCAGCCCGTGGAGGAGCCCCCGGTGGAGCAGGGGCAGAGAGCGACCGAGAAGGAGCGGCGGAGACAAAGTGCTACAGACTGACCGCAGCCCCCGTTGCCCCGCTCCCCTGAGCCGCTTGGGGGGAGGAGGTGGGAGAGGGTGGACTGGGGGGGAAAAATCTTACTGTCTCCCTACTCTGAGTCTGCTTTGCCCATCACGGTAACTGTTGAGTGATCTCCCCGTCCTTATCTCAGCCCTTGAGCCCTTTGCATCGTATTTTCTCCCCCTTTGAGGAGGGGGAGTGAGAGAGCGGCCGTGGTGGAACTCGGCTGCCCACCCGAGTAAAACCACCACACTGTAACACCTAAACTAAAGTCCTTTTGCTGCATCTGAAGTCCTTTCTTTCTTGTCCTAAATAGAGGGCCTGGGGAGAAGTTTGCTCCCTTTTTATTTGCAGCATCCTTATGCACATCTCGGTTCTGCCTTCTCTTGACATTAAAGAGTTAGTCCATTAATCCAATGTTTAATCTTTCCTTAGAGACCATGTTTTCTAAAAGTCTGATCCTAAGAAGGGTCATTCTTAGCATCAGACTTACTGGGTTCTTTGGATGCTTTCTGCTTGGTGTGTGTGTTACTTGAAGTACAATCCTCAGAAATAGACACAATTTCAGTGGAAAATTTAACAGTAGACCCCACGCTCTGGATGGAGCAGTCTTCCGTCGGCCGTTCCCTCTCACCTTCTTCATCCTGCTGATGGGAGCGCGAGGTGGAGGGTGTCGAAGGCTTTCTGAAGGCGATACATGGGTGTCTTCCCTGAGCAAGGTGTTCCGCCCTCAGAGAAGGAAATGGCTTTGTTGTTTGTTTCTCACCATCCGTACTTTGTTGCAGTTTTAGCTGTGATTGCCTAACTACACGTAACCTATTGGGTTATTTCTTTGAGTATTTTTGCAGGAGTGGAAATTTAACTCATTAGTTCAAATAGTGAGATAATTTTCATGTCATTCGCTTACTTTTCAGCTGAATGTAACTTTTCACGCAATTTGCTAGCATTGGAGGAGCCCAGCCATGAGGGGCCCAGGCTCTCCTCTTAAGGCACCTCCAGTGTTAAGGAGAAGGGGAAAGACTTTGGGAGTGCATTTTGTGTCTTCCCAGTGGGATGCTGATGCGCTAAACTTTTCTTTCACGGAGTGTCACGTGAATCTCCAAAAACAAACAACAACAAAACAAAAACGAAAGGCTTTTGCTACTGTCTCCCATGAGATCCTGCTAACAAAGCTGACAAAGTGTGGGATAGGAGAGTGGACGGTAAGGTGGGTTGAGAACTGGCTGACTGGCCGAGCTCAGAGGGTGGTGATTGGCGGCGCAGAGTCCAGTTGGAGACCTGGGACAAGCTCGGGGGCGGTGCTGGGTCCGGTCTTGTTCGACAGCTTCATCAACGACTTTGATGAGGGAATAGTGTCCACCCTCAGCAAGTACGCTGATGATACAAAGCTGGGAGGAGTGGCCCACACGCCAGAAGGCTGTGCTGCCATTCAGTGAGACCTGGACAGGCTGGAGAGCTGGGCAGGAAGAAACCAGGTGACGTTTAACAAAAGCAAGCGTGTAGAGTCTTGCACCTGGGAAGGAACAACTGCACGTATCAGTACAGGCTGGGGGATGACCTGCTGGAGAAAAGCCCTGCGCAGAAGGACCTGGGGGTCCTGGTGGATGACAGGTTGGCCACGAGCCAGCAGTGTGCCTTGGTGGCCAAGAAGGCCAACAGCATCCTGGCTTGCATAAGAAACGGTGCGGCCAGCAGGGCTAGGGAAGTGATTGGCCCCCTGTACTCGGCTCTGGTAAGGCCGCACCTCGAGTACTGTGTTCAGTTTTGGGCCCCTCGCTACAAGAAGGACATCGAGGTGCTCGAGCGAGTCCAGAGAAGGGCAACGAAGCTGGTGAGGAGTCTGGAGAACAAGTCTTACGAGGAGCCGCTGAGGGAGCTGGGGTTGTTCAGCCTGGAGAAGACGAGGCTCAGAGGCGACCTTATCGCACTCTACAGGTACCTTAAAGGAGGCTGTAGTGAGGTGGGGGTTGGTCTGTTCTCCCACGTGCCTGGTGACAGGACGAGGGGGAATGGGCTAAAGTTGCACCAGGGGAGGTTTAGGTTGGATATTAGGAAGAACTTCTTTACCAAAAGGGTTGTTAGGCATTGGGATAGGCTGCCCAGGGAAGTGGTTGAGTCACCGTCCCTGGAGGTCTTTAAAAGACATTTAGATGTTGAGCTTAGTGATATGGTTTAGTGGAGGGCTTGTTAGCGTTAGGTCAGAGGTTGGACTCGGTGATCTTGGAGGTCTCTTCCAACCTAGATGACTCTGTGATTCTGTGATAAGAACCCCTGGTTTTGAAGATGACATCTAACGGCGAGTTGCATAGTGGGGCCTTGGTCCTTCCAAAGTCCACAGACTTAAAAGTTTGCGGAGCGGAAGCTTTGCAGAACTGTACGAACACTGAAGATCCAGTTCTGCAAGAAGCTGATGCAAAAGCTACCTGTCACTGGGGCGTTTTGGTGAGGAAGAGATTTGTATTCTCACGGTGGATGGTTTTAACCGAGTTTAGTCCTGTGGGCTGTGTCAACAGAACTGGCTTTGGTTTGTACCCTTTCAGGACACTGAGGACCCAATTTCATGTCTGTGGGCAGCACGGCAAAGCGGGCAGTGTACTCAGTGTCACCAGGGACAGAGGAGGGATTTATGGATGGGCAATGTCAGTGTGCCCTGCACAATGCCGCTGCCACCTTGCTGGAGCAGTTTGCGTGCTCCTCCGGTCAAAATGTGCCTCTCGGAGGGCCGGGGGGCAAGGCCAGGCAGAGCTGCAGGTGGTGTCAGGGAGGCCTCATCGCTCCTGCGAGGCACTGCGCCAGGCCTCAGCCCTGGGAGGCCGGCACCGCCCTGCGGCCTCCTGGCGCCCATTGGGTGCCACAGCTCCATGCTGCCTAGCAACAAGCGCCAGCGGCCTCGCTATTGGCTGTGCCCAGAGGCGCCAAGGCAGGCGGCCAATGGGGCGGCGCCTGGCTGTGAGGGAGCACAGGTGTCACAGGCCAGGGTGGGTGACATGCTGCTGGGTGTGCTGGGGCTGCGGCACTCCAACGACGGCGGCGCGCAGGCGAGGCGCGGCCGGTGGGCTGCTTGTGGCCCCTGAGGAGCGCTTCTGTGTGCAGCTTTTGCTGTGCTCTTTCTTCACTGCGACTTGAAGAGTGCTTCTGCGTCCAGCTTTTTGTGTTTCCTTCACTGCGTTTCCCCTGAGGAGGTCTTCAACGTGCAGTTTTTGGGGTTCTCCACACCACGTTTCCCCTGAGGAGTGCTTCATCATTCAGCTTTTTGCATTTTCTTCACTGTGGCACTTGAGGAGTAATTCTCCGTGGAGCTTTTTGTGGTTTCTTCACCTTGTGGTCCCTGAGGAGTTCTTCATCGTGCAGCTTTTGGGGTTCTCTTCGCTTTGGGACTTCGGAGGAATGCGTCATCATGCAGCTCTTGGTGGTTTCTTCTCTACGGCCCTGAGGAGTTCAACACCGTCTTGCTTTTGGGGTTCTCCACGCCACGTTTTCCCTGAGGAGAGCTTCATCATGGAGCTTTTGGTATCGTTTTCACCTTGTTGCCCCTGAGAAGTGCTTCATCTGCTAACATTTGGTGGTTTTTTTTCTCATTCCAGGCCCTGAGGAGTGCTTCTGAGTGCAGCTTCTGGTGTTTTCTTCATTGCGGCCTATGAGGAGTTCTTCATCGTGCAGCTTTTTGGGATCTCTTCACCACGTTTCCCCTGAGGAGGGCTTCATTGTCCAGCTTTTGGTGTTTCTCCACTGCAGCCTCTGAGGAGTGCCTTCTTAACAGCTTTTGGAGTTTTCTTCGCTACGTCCCTGAGGAGCTCTTCATCGTGCAGCTTTTTGGGGGTTTTCCCCACACCACGTTTCCCCTGAGGTGGGCTTCACCATTCAGCTCTGCGCGTTTTCTTCCCTGTGGCGCTTCAGGAGTAATTCTTCGTGGAGCTTTTCGTGGTTTCTTCTCCCTGTGGCCCCTGAGGAGCGCTTCTGTGTGCAGCTTTTGGTGTGTTCTTCACTACGGCCCTGAGGTGTTCTTCATCATGCAGCTCTTCTGGTTCTCTTCACTTCAGCCCCTGAGGATTGGTTTGTCGAGCAGCTTTTGGTTTTTTCTTCACTGTGGCCCTTGAGGAGTTCTGCATCGTAAAGCCTTTGGGGTTCTGCTCACCATGTTTTCCCTGAGGAGAGCTTCATCATGGAGCTTTTGGTTGTTTTCACCTTGTTGCCCCTGAGAAGTGCTTCAGCTTCTAACATTTGGTGGTTTTTTTTCTCTCGTTCCAGGCCCTGATAAGTTTTTCATCGTGTAGCTGTTCGTGTTTTCTTCACTGCGGCCCTTGAGGTCTTCTTCATCATGCAGCTTTTGGTGTTTTCTTCACTGCGGCGCTTTTTGGCATCTACCATGTCTGCAGCCAGACCGACAGCTCAGCTGCGTGAAGTGTGAAGAAGCACATTCTTCTGTTTGTTTTCAATCTGCCAACCGATCATTTCATGGAGAGCTCTGTCTTTTTTGTACTAGGAGGTGCCATGTATAATTCTTTCTTCTCCTCCTTTTCAGTCATGCTGCAATAAATCTCTTTCAAACCATTTATGAGTTCTCTTGCCTTATGTAGTGGGTTTGCGTGGCAAGGATTTGGTAGCGGGGGGGCCATCAGGGTGGGTTCTACGAGAAGAATCCGGAAACTGCACCACGTTAGAGAAGGGTCTGCCGCTGGCCAGAGCCAGGCCAATAAGCGATGTTGTTTGCGCCTCTGTGAGACCAGATTTAAGAAAGGAAAAAAAAAAAAAAAACAAAAAACTGCTGCGGAAGAGCAGCTGGGAGAGAGGGAGGAATGAGAAACAGCCTTGCAGACGCCAAGGTCAGTGAAGAGGGAGGGGGAGAGGTGCTCCAGGCGCCGGAGCAGAAGTCCCCTGCGGCCTGTGGTGAGGACCATGGTGAAGCAGGCTGTCCCCCTGCAGCCCATGGTGTACCACGGTGGGGCAGGTTTCCACGCTGCAGCCCGTGGAGGAGCCCCCGGTGGAGCAGGGGCAGAGAGCGACCGAGAAGGAGCGGCGGAGACAAAGTGCTACAGACTGACCGCAGCCCCCGTTGCCCCGCTCCCCTGAGCCGCTTGGGGGGAGGAGGTGGGAGAGGGTGGACTGGGGGGGAAAAATCTTACTGTCTCCCTACTCTGAGTCTGCTTTGCCCATCACGGTAACTGTTGAGTGATCTCCCCGTCCTTATCTCAGCCCTTGAGCCCTTTGCATCGTATTTTCTCCCCCTTTGAGGAGGGGGAGTGAGAGAGCGGCCGTGGTGGAACTCGGCTGCCCACCCGAGTAAAACCACCACACTGTAACACCTAAACTAAAGTCCTTTTGCTGCATCTGAAGTCCTTTCTTTCTTGTCCTAAATAGAGGGCCTGGGGAGAAGTTTGCTCCCTTTTTATTTGCAGCATCCTTATGCACATCTCGGTTCTGCCTTCTCTTGACATTAAAGAGTTAGTCCATTAATCCAATGTTTAATCTTTCCTTAGAGACCATGTTTTCTAAAAGTCTGATCCTAAGAAGGGTCATTCTTAGCATCAGACTTACTGGGTTCTTTGGATGCTTTCTGCTTGGTGTGTGTGTTACTTGAAGTACAATCCTCAGAAATAGACACAATTTCAGTGGAAAATTTAACAGTAGACCCCACGCTCTGGATGGAGCAGTCTTCCGTCGGCCGTTCCCTCTCACCTTCTTCATCCTGCTGATGGGAGCGCGAGGTGGAGGGTGTCGAAGGCTTTCTGAAGGCGATACATGGGTGTCTTCCCTGAGCAAGGTGTTCCGCCCTCAGAGAAGGAAATGGCTTTGTTGTTTGTTTCTCACCATCCGTACTTTGTTGCAGTTTTAGCTGTGATTGCCTAACTACACGTAACCTATTGGGTTATTTCTTTGAGTATTTTTGCAGGAGTGGAAATTTAACTCATTAGTTCAAATAGTGAGATAATTTTCATGTCATTCGCTTACTTTTCAGCTGAATGTAACTTTTCACGCAATTTGCTAGCATTGGAGGAGCCCAGCCATGAGGGGCCCAGGCTCTCCTCTTAAGGCACCTCCAGTGTTAAGGAGAAGGGGAAAGACTTTGGGAGTGCATTTTGTGTCTTCCCAGTGGGATGCTGATGCGCTAAACTTTTCTTTCACGGAGTGTCACGTGAATCTCCAAAAACAAACAACAACAAAACAAAAACGAAAGGCTTTTGCTACTGTCTCCCATGAGATCCTGCTAACAAAGCTGACAAAGTGTGGGATAGGAGAGTGGACGGTAAGGTGGGTTGAGAACTGGCTGACTGGCCGAGCTCAGAGGGTGGTGATTGGCGGCGCAGAGTCCAGTTGGAGACCTGGGACAAGCTCGGGGGCGGTGCTGGGTCCGGTCTTGTTCGACAGCTTCATCAACGACTTTGATGAGGGAATAGTGTCCACCCTCAGCAAGTACGCTGATGATACAAAGCTGGGAGGAGTGGCCCACACGCCAGAAGGCTGTGCTGCCATTCAGTGAGACCTGGACGGGCTGGAGAGCTGGGCAGGAAGAAACCAGGTGACGTTTAACAAAAGCAAGCGTGTAGAGTCTTGCACCTGGGAAGGAACAACTGCACGTATCAGTACAGGCTGGGGGATGACCTGCTGGAGAAAAGCCCTGCGCAGAAGGACCTGGGGGTCCTGGTGGATGACAGGTTGGCCACGAGCCAGCAGTGTGCCTTGGTGGCCAAGAAGGCCAACAGCATCCTGGCTTGCATAAGAAACGGTGCGGCCAGCAGGGCTAGGGAAGTGATTGGCCCCCTGTACTCGGCTCTGGTAAGGCCGCACCTCGAGTACTGTGTTCAGTTTTGGGCCCCTCGCTACAAGAAGGACATCGAGGTGCTCGAGCGAGTCCAGAGAAGGGCAACGAAGCTGGTGAGGAGTCTGGAGAACAAGTCTTACGAGGAGCCGCTGAGGGAGCTGGGGTTGTTCAGCCTGGAGAAGACGAGGCTCAGAGGCGACCTTATCGCACTCTACAGGTACCTTAAAGGAGGCTGTAGCGAGGTGGGGGTTGGTCTGTTCTCCCACGTGCCTGGTGACAGGACGAGGGGGAATGGGCTAAAGTTGCACCAGGGGAGGTTTAGGTTGGATATTAGGAAGAACTTCTTTACCAAAAGGGTTGTTAGGCATTGGGATAGGCTGCCCAGGGAAGTGGTTGAGTCACCGTCCCTGGAGGTCTTTAAAAGACATTTAGATGTTGAGCTTAGTGATATGGTTTAGTGGAGGGCTTGTTAGCGTTAGGTCAGAGGTTGGACTCGGTGATCTTGGAGGTCTCTTCCAACCTAGATGACTCTGTGATTCTGTGATAAGAACCCCTGGTTTTGAAGATGACATCTAACGGCGAGTTGCATAGTGGGGCCTTGGTCCTTCCAAAGTCCACAGACTTAAAAGTTTGCGGAGCGGAAGCTTTGCAGAACTGTACGAACACTGAAGATCCAGTTCTGCAAGAAGCTGATGCAAAAGCTACCTGTCACTGGGGCGTTTTGGTGAGGAAGAGATTTGTATTCTCACGGTGGATGGTTTTAACCGAGTTTAGTCCTGTGGGCTGTGTCAACAGAACTGGCTTTGGTTTGTACCCTTTCAGGACACTGAGGACCCAATTTCATGTCTGTGGGCAGCACGGCAAAGCGGGCAGTGTACTCAGTGTCACCAGGGACAGAGGAGGGATTTATGGATGGGCAATGTCAGTGTGCCCTGCACAATGCCGCTGCCACCTTGCTGGAGCAGTTTGCGTGCTCCTCCGGTCAAAATGTGCCTCTCGGAGGGCCGGGGGGCAAGGCCAGGCAGAGCTGCAGGTGGTGTCAGGGAGGCCTCATCGCTCCTGCGAGGCACTGCGCCAGGCCTCAGCCCTGGGAGGCCGGCACTGCCCTGCGGCCTCCTGGCGCCCATTGGGTGCCACAGCTCCATGCTGCCTAGCAACAAGCGCCAGCGGCCTCGCTATTGGCTGTGCCCAGAGGCGCCAAGGCAGGCGGCCAATGGGGCGGCGCCTGGCTGTGAGGGAGCACAGGTGTCACAGGCCAGGGTGGGTGACATGCTGCTGGGTGTGCTGGGGCTGCGGCACTCCAACGACGGCGGCGCGCAGGCGAGGCGCGGCCGGTGGGCTGCTTGTGGCCCCTGAGGAGCGCTTCTGTGTGCAGCTTTTGCTGTGCTCTTTCTTCACTGCGACTTGAAGAGTGCTTCTGCGTCCAGCTTTTTGTGTTTCCTTCACTGCGTTTCCCCTGAGGAGGTCTTCAACGTGCAGTTTTTGGGGTTCTCCACACCACGTTTCCCCTGAGGAGTGCTTCATCATTCAGCTTTTTGCATTTTCTTCACTGTGGCACTTGAGGAGTAATTCTCCGTGGAGCTTTTTGTGGTTTCTTCACCTTGTGGTCCCTGAGGAGTTCTTCATCGTGCAGCTTTTGGGGTTCACTTCGCTTTGGGACTTCGGAGGAATTCGTCATCATGCAGCTCTTGGTGGTTTCTTCTCTACGGCCCTGAGGAGTTCAACACCGTCTTGCTTTTGGGGTTCTCCACGCCACGTTTTCCCTGAGGAGAGCTTCATCATGGAGCTTTTGGTATCGTTTTCACCTTGTTGCCCCTGACAAGTGCTTCATCTGCTAACATTTGGTGTTTTTTTTTCTCATTCCAGGCCCTGAGGAGTGCTTCTGAGTGCAGCTTCTGGTGTTTTCTTCATTGCGGCCTATGAGGAGTTCTTCATCGTGCAGCTTTTTGGGATCTCTTCTGTGTGCAGCTTCTGCTGTGTTCTTTCTTCACTGCAACTTGAGGAGTGCTTCTGCGTCCAGCTTTTTGTGTTTCCTTCACTGCATTTCCCCTGAGGATGTCTTCAACGTGCAGTTTTTGGGGTTCTCCACACCACGTTTCCCCTGAGGAGTGCTTCATCGTCCAGATTTTGGTGTTTCTCCACTGCAGCCTCTGAGGAGTGCCTTCTTGAGCAGCTTTTGGAGTTTTCTTCACTACGTCCCTGAGGAGCTCTTCATCAGGCAGCTTTTGGGGGTTTTCCCCACACCACGTTTCCCCTGAGGAGGGCTTCACCATTCAGCTCTGCGTGTTTTCTTCTCCCTGTGGCCCCTGAGGAGCGCTTCTGTGTGCAGCTTCTGCTGTGCTCTTTCTTCACTGCGACTTGAGGAGTGCTTCTGCGTCCAGCTTTTTGTGTTTCCTTCACTGCGTTTCCCCTGAGGAGGTCTTCGTCATGCAGTTTTTGGGGTTCTCCACACCACGTTTCCCCTGAGGAGTGCTTCATCGTCCAGATTTTGGTGTTTCTCCACTGCAGCCTCTGAGGAGTGCCTTCTTGAGCAGCTTTTGGAGTTTTCTTCACTACGTCCCTGAGGAGCTCTTCATCAGGCAGCTTTTGGGGGTTTTCCCCACACCACGTTTCCCCTGAGGAGGGCTTCACCATTCAGCTCTGCGTGTTTTCTTCTCCCTGTGGCCCCTGAGGAGCGCTTCTGTGTGCAGCTTTTGCTGTGCTCTTTCTTCACTGCGACTTGAGGAGTGCTTCTGCATCCAGCTTTTTGTGTTTCCTTCACTGCGTTTCCCCTGAGGAGGTCTTCAACGTGCAGTTTTTGGGGTTCTCCACACCACGTTTCCCCTGAGGAGTGCTTCATCATTCAGCTTTTTGCATTTTCTTCACTGTGGCACTTGAGGAGTAATTCTCCGTGGAGCTTTTTGTGGTTTCTTCACCTTGTGGTCCCTGAGGAGTTCTTCATCGTGCAGCTTTTGGGGTTCTCTTCGCTTTGGGACTTCGGAGGAATGCGTCATCATGCAGCTCTTGGTGGTTTCTTCTCTACGGCCCTGAGGAGTTCAACACCGTCTTGCTTTTGGGGTTCTCCACGCCACGTTTTCCCTGAGGAGAGCTTCATCATGGAGCTTTTGGTATCGTTTTCACCTTGTTGCCCCTGACAAGTGCTTCATCTGCTAACATTTGGTGGTTTTTTTTCTCATTCCAGGCCCTGAGGAGTGCTTCTGAGTGCAGCTTCTGGTGTTTTCTTCATTGCGGCCTATGAGGAGTTCTTCATCGTGCAGCTTTTTGGGATCTCTTCTGTGTGCAGCTTCTGCTGTGTTCTTTCTTCACTGCAACTTGAGGAGTGCTTCTGCGTCCAGCTTTTTGTGTTTCCTTCACTGCATTTCCCCTGAGGATGTCTTCAACGTGCAGTTTTTGGGGTTCTCCACACCACGTTTCCCCTGAGGAGTGCTTCATCGTCCAGATTTTGGTGTTTCTCCACTGCAGCCTCTGAGGAGTGCCTTCTTGAGCAGCTTTTGGAGTTTTCTTCACTACGTCCCTGAGGAGCTCTTCATCAGGCAGCTTTTGGGGGTTTTCCCCACACCACGTTTCCCCTGAGGAGGGCTTCACCATTCAGCTCTGCGTGTTTTCTTCTCCCTGTGGCCCCTGAGGAGCGCTTCTGTGTGCAGCTTTTGCTGTGCTCTTTCTTCACTGCGACTTGAGGAGTGCTTCTGCGTCCAGCTTTTTGTGTTTCCTTCACTGCGTTTCCCCTGAGGAGGTCTTCGTCATGCAGTTTTTGGGGTTCTCCACACCACGTTTCCCCTGAGGAGTGCTTCATCATTCAGCTTTTTGCATTTTCTTCACTGTGGCACTTGAGGAGTAATTCTCCGTGGAGCTTTTTGTGGTTTCTTCACCTTGTGGTCCCTGAGGAGTTCTTCATCGTGCAGCTTTTGGGGTTCTCTTCACTTTGGGACTTCGGAGGAATGCGTCATCATGCAGCTTTTGGTGGTTTCTTCTCTACGGCCCTGAGGAGTTCAACACCGTCTTGCTTTTGGGGTTCTCCACGCCACGTTTTCCCTGAGGAGAGCTTCATCATGGAGCTTTTGGTATCGTTTTCACCTTGTTGCCCCTGACAAGTGCTTCATCTGCTAACATTTGGTGTTTTTTTTCTCTCCTTCCAGGTCCTGAGGAGTGCTACTGTGTGCAGCTTCTGGTGTTTTCTTCATTGC
Source organism: Anser brachyrhynchus (assembly GCF_964034855.1). Classification (NCBI taxonomy): domain Eukaryota; kingdom Metazoa; phylum Chordata; class Aves; order Anseriformes; family Anatidae; genus Anser; species Anser brachyrhynchus. The sequence goes on along the minus strand of NC_137696.1, from coordinate 8,873,588 downwards.
GGCCTATGAGGAGTTCTTCATCATGCAGCTTTTTGGGATCTCTTCACCACGTTTCCCCTGAGGAGGGCTTCATTGTCCAGCTTTTGGTGTTTCTCCACTGCAGCCTCTGAGGAGTGCCTTCTTAACAGCTTTTGGAGTTTTCTTCGCTACGTCCCTGAGGAGCTCTTCATCGTGCAGCTTTTTGGGGGTTTTCCCCACACCACGTTTCCCCTGAGGTGGGCTTCACCATTCAGCTCTGCGCGTTTTCTTCCCTGTGGCGCTTCAGGAGTAATTCTTCGTGGAGCTTTTTGTGGTTTCTTCTCCCTGTGGCCCCTGAGGAGCGCTTCTGTGTGCAGCTTTTGCTGTGCTCTTTCTTCACTGCGACTTGAGGAGTGCTTCTGCATCCAGCTTTTTGTGTTTCCTTCACTGCGTTTCCCCTGAGGAGGTCTTCAACGTGCAGTTTTTGGGGTTCTCCATGCTGTGTTTCCCCTGAGGAGTGCTTCATCATTCAGCTTATTGTGTTTTCTTCACTGTGGCACTTGAGAAGTAATTCTTCGTGGAGCTTTTTGTGTTTTCTTCTCCCGGTGGCCCCTGAGGAGCGCTTCTGTGTGCAGCTTTTGGTGTGTTCTTCACTACGGCCCTGAGGTGTTCTTCATCATGCAGCTCTTCTGGTTCTCTTCACTTCGGCCCCTGAGGATTGGTTTGTCGAGCAGCTTTTGGTTTTTTCTTCACTGCGGCCCTTGAGGAGTTCTGCATCGTAAAGCCTTTGGGGTTCTGCTCACCATGTTTTCCCTGAGGAGAGCTTCATCATGGAGCTTTTGGTTGTTTTCACCTTGTTGCCCCTGAGAAGTGCTTCAGCTTCTAACATTTGGTGGTTTTTTTTCTCTCGTTCCAGGCCCTGATAAGTTTTTCATCGTGTAGCTGTTCGTGTTTTCTTCACTGCGGCCCTTGAGGTCTTCTTCATCATGCAGCTTTTGGTGTTTTCTTCACTGCGGCGCTTTTTGGCATCTACCATGTCTGCAGCCAGACCGACAGCTCAGCTGCGTGAAGTGTGAAGAAGCACATTCTTCTGTTTGTTTTCAATCTGCCAACCGATCATTTCATGGAGAGCTCTGTCTTTTTTGTACTAGGAGGTGCCATGTATAATTCTTTCTTCTCCTCCTTTTCAGTCATGCTGCAATAAATCTCTTTCAAACCATTTATGAGTTCTCTTGCCTTATGTAGTGGGTTTGCGTGGCAAGGATTTGGTAGCGGGGGGGCCATCAGGGTGGGGTCTACGAGAAGAATCTGGAAACTGCGCCACGTTAGAGAAGGGTCTGCCGCTGGCCAGAGCCAGGCCAATAAGCGATGTTGTTTGCGCCTCTGTGAGACCAGATTTAAGAAAGGAAAAAAAAAAAAAAAACAAAAAACTGCTGCGGAAGAGCAGCTGGGAGAGAGGGAGGAATGAGAAACAGCCTTGCAGACGCCAAGGTCAGTGAAGAGGGAGGGGGAGAGGTGCTCCAGGCGCCGGAGCAGAAGTCCCCTGCGGCCTGTGGTGAGGACCATGGTGAAGCAGGCTGTCCCCCTGCAGCCCATGGTGTACCACGGTGGGGCAGGTTTCCACGCTGCAGCCCGTGGAGGAGCCCCCGGTGGAGCAGGGGCAGAGAGCGACCGAGAAGGAGCGGCGGAGACAAAGTGCTACAGACTGACCGCAGCCCCCGTTGCCCCGCTCCCCTGAGCCGCTTGGGGGGAGGAGGTGGGAGAGGGTGGACTGGGGGGGAAAAATCTTACTGTCTCCCTACTCTGAGTCTGCTTTGCCCATCACGGTAACTGTTGAGTGATCTCCCCGTCCTTATCTCAGCCCTTGAGCCCTTTGCATCGTATTTTCTCCCCCCTTGAGGAGGGGGAGTGAGAGAGCGGCCGTGGTGGAACTCGGCTGCCCACCCGAGTAAAACCACCACACTGTAACACCTAAACTAAAGTCCTTTTGCTGCATCTGAAGTCCTTTCTTTCTTGTCCTAAATAGAGGGCCTGGGGAGAAGTTTGCTCCCTTTTTATTTGCAGCATCCTTATGCACATCTCGGTTCTGCCTTCTCTTGACATTAAAGAGTTAGTCCATTAATCCAATGTTTAATCTTTCCTTAGAGACCATGTTTTCTAAAAGTCTGATCCTAAGAAGGGTCATTCTTAGCATCAGACTTACTGGGTTCTTTGGATGCTTTCTGCTTGGTGTGTGTGTTACTTGAAGTACAATCCTCAGAAATAGACGCAATTTCAGTGGAAAATTTAACAGTAGACCCCACGCTCTGGATGGAGCAGTCTTCCGTCGGCCGTTCCCTCTCACCTTCTTCATCCTGCTGATGGGAGTGCGAGGTGGAGGGTGTCGAAGGCTTTCTGAAGGCAATACATGGGTGTCTTCCCTGAGCAAGGTGTTCCGCCCTCAGAGAAGGAAATGGCTTTGTTGTTTGTTTCTCACCATCCGTACTTTGTTGCAGTTTTAGCTGTGATTGCCTAACTACACGTAACCTATTGGGTTATTTCTTTGAGTATTTTTGCAGGAGTGGAAATTTAACTCATTAGTTCAAATAGTGAGATAATTTTCATGTCATTCGCTTACTTTTCAGCTGAATGTAACTTTTCACGCAATTTGCTAGCATTGGAGGAGCCCAGCCATGAGGGGCCCAGGCTCTCCTCTTAAGGCACCTCCAGTGTTAAGGAGAAGGGGAAAGACTTTGGGAGTGCATTTTGTGTCTTCCCAGTGGGATGCTGATGCGCTAAACTTTTCTTTCACGGAGTGTCACGTGAATCTCCAAAAACAAACAACAACAAAACAAAAACGAAAGGCTTTTGCTACTGTCTCCCATGAGATCCTGCTAACAAAGCTGACAAAGTGTGGGATAGGAGAGTGGACGGTAAGGTGGGTTGAGAACTGGCTGACTGGCCGAGCTCAGAGGGTGGTGATTGGCGGCGCAGAGTCCAGTTGGAGACCTGGGACAAGCTCGGGGGCGGTGCTGGGTCCGGTCTTGTTCGACAGCTTCATCAACGACTTTGATGAGGGAATAGTGTCCACCCTCAGCAAGTACGCTGATGATACAAAGCTGGGAGGAGTGGCCCACACGCCAGAAGGCTGTGCTGCCATTCAGTGAGACCTGGACGGGCTGGAGAGCTGGGCAGGAAGAAACCAGGTGACGTTTAACAAAAGCAAGCGTGTAGAGTCTTGCACCTGGGAAGGAACAACTGCACGTATCAGTACAGGCTGGGGGATGACCTGCTGGAGAAAAGCCCTGCGCAGAAGGACCTGGGGGTCCTGGTGGATGACAGGTTGGCCACGAGCCAGCAGTGTGCCTTGGTGGCCAAGAAGGCCAACAGCATCCTGGCTTGCATAAGAAACGGTGCGGCCAGCAGGGCTAGGGAAGTGATTGGCCCCCTGTACTCGGCTCTGGTAAGGCCGCACCTCGAGTACTGTGTTCAGTTTTGGGCCCCTCGCTACAAGAAGGACATCGAGGTGCTCGAGCGAGTCCAGAGAAGGGCAACGAAGCTGGTGAGGAGTCTGGAGAACAAGTCTTACGAGGAGCCGCTGAGGGAGCTGGGGTTGTTCAGCCTGGAGAAGACGAGGCTCAGAGGCGACCTTATCGCACTCTACAGGTACCTTAAAGGAGGCTGTAGCGAGGTGGGGGTTGGTCTGTTCTCCCACGTGCCTGGTGACAGGACGAGGGGGAATGGGCTAAAGTTGCACCAGGGGAGGTTTAGGTTGGATATTAGGAAGAACTTCTTTACCAAAAGGGTTGTTAGGCATTGGGATAGGCTGCCCAGGGAAGTGGTTGAGTCACCGTCCCTGGAGGTCTTTAAAAGACATTTAGATGTTGAGCTTAGTGATATGGTTTAGTGGAGGGCTTGTTAGCGTTAGGTCAGAGGTTGGACTCGGTGATCTTGGAGGTCTCTTCCAACCTAGATGACTCTGTGATTCTGTGATAAGAACCCCTGGTTTTGAAGATGACATCTAACGGCGAGTTGCATAGTGGGGCCTTGGTCCTTCCAAAGTCCACAGACTTAAAAGTTTGCGGAGCGGAAGCTTTGCAGAACTGTACGAACACTGAAGATCCAGTTCTGCAAGAAGCTGATGCAAAAGCTACCTGTCACTGGGGCGTTTTGGTGAGGAAGAGATTTGTATTCTCACGGTGGATGGTTTTAACCGAGTTTAGTCCTGTGGGCTGTGTCAACAGAACTGGCTTTGGTTTGTACCCTTTCAGGACACTGAGGACCCAATTTCATGTCTGTGGGCAGCACGGCAAAGCGGGCAGTGTACTCAGTGTCACCAGGGACAGAGGAGGGATTTATGGATGGGCAATGTCAGTGTGCCCTGCACAATGCCGCTGCCACCTTGCTGGAGCAGTTTGCGTGCTCCTCCGGTCAAAATGTGCCTCTCGGAGGGCCGGGGGGCAAGGCCAGGCAGAGCTGCAGGTGGTGTCAGGGAGGCCTCATCGCTCCTGCGAGGCACTGCGCCAGGCCTCAGCCCTGGGAGGCCGGCACCGCCCTGCGGCCTCCTGGCGCCCATTGGGTGCCACAGCTCCATGCTGCCTAGCAACAAGCGCCAGCGGCCTCGCTATTGGCTGTGCCCAGAGGCGCCAAGGCAGGCGGCCAATGGGGCGGCGCCTGGCTGTGAGGGAGCACAGGTGTCACAGGCCAGGGTGGGTGACATGCTGCTGGGTGTGCTGGGGCTGCGGCACTCCAACGACGGCGGCGCGCAGGCGAGGCGCGGCCGGTGGGCTGCTTGTGGCCCCTGAGGAGCGCTTCTGTGTGCAGCTTTTGCTGTGCTCTTTCTTCACTGCGACTTGAAGAGTGCTTCTGCGTCCAGCTTTTTGTGTTTCCTTCACTGCGTTTCCCCTGAGGAGGTCTTCAACGTGCAGTTTTTGGGGTTCTCCACACCACGTTTCCCCTGAGGAGTGCTTCATCATTCAGCTTTTTGCATTTTCTTCACTGTGGCACTTGAGGAGTAATTCTCCGTGGAGCTTTTTGTGGTTTCTTCACCTTGTGGTCCCTGAGGAGTTCTTCATCGTGCAGCTTTTGGGGTTCTCTTCGCTTTGGGACTTCGGAGGAATGCGTCATCATGCAGCTCTTGGTGGTTTCTTCTCTACGGCCCTGAGGAGTTCAACACCGTCTTGCTTTTGGGGTTCTCCACGCCACGTTTTCCCTGAGGAGAGCTTCATCATGGAGTTTTTGGTATCGTTTTCACCTTGTTGCCCCTGAGAAGTGCTTCATCTGCTAACGTTTGGTGTTTTTTTTTCTCATTCCAGGCCCTGAGGAGTGCTTCTGAGTGCAGCTTCTGGTGTTTTCTTCATTGCGGCCTATGAGGAGTTCTTCATCGTGCAGCTTTTTGGGATCTCTTCTGTGCGCAGCTTCTGCTGTGTTCTTTCTTCACTGCAACTTGAGGAGTGCTTCTGCGTCCAGCTTTCTGTGTTTCCTTCACTGCATTTCCCCTGAGGATGTCTTCAACGTGCAGTTTTTGGGGTTCTCCACACCACGTTTCCCCTGAGGAGTGCTTCATCATTCAGCTTTTTGCATTTTCTTCACTGTGGCACTTGAGGAGTAATTCTCCGTGGAGCTTTTTGTGGTTTCTTCACCTTGTGGTCCCTGAGGAGTTCTTCATCGTGCAGCTTTTGGGGTTCTCTTCACTTTGGGACGTCGGAGGAATGCGTCATCATGCAGCTGTTGGTGGTTTCTTCTCTACGGCCCTAAGCAGTTCAACACCGTCTTGCTTTTGGGGTTCTCCACGCCACGTTTTCCCTGAGGAGAGCTTCATCATGGAGCTTTTGGTATCGTTTTCACCTTGTTGCCCCTGACAAGTGCTTCATCTGCTAACATTTGGTGTTTTTTTTCTCTCCTTCCAGGCCCTGAGGAGTGCTACTGCGTGCAGCTTCTGGTGTTTTCTTCATTGCGGCCTACGAGGAGTTCTTCATCGTGCAGCTTTTTGGGATCTCTTCACCACGTTTCCCCTGAGGAGGGCTTCATTGTCCAGCTTTTGGTGTTTCTCCACTGCAGCCTCTGAGGAGTGCCTTCTTAACAGCTTTTGGAGTTTTCTTCGCTACGTCCCTGAGGAGCTCTTCATCGTGCAGCTTTTTGGGGGTTTTCCCCACACCACGTTTCCCCTGAGGTGGGCTTCACCATTCAGCTCTGCGCGTTTTCTTCCCTGTGGCGCTTCAGGAGTAATTCTTCGTGGAGCTTTTTGTGGTTTCTTCTCCCTGTGGCCCCTGAGGAGCGCTTCTGTGTGCAGCTTTTGGTGTGTTCTTCACTACGGCCCTGAGGTGTTCTTCATCATGCAGCTCTTCTGGTTCTCTTCACTTCGGCCCCTGAGGATTGGTTTGTCGAGCAGCTTTTGGTTTTTTCTTCACTGCGGCCCTTGAGGAGTTCTGCATCGTAAAGCCTTTGGGGTTCTGCTCACCATGTTTTCCCTGAGGAGAGCTTCATCATGGAGCTTTTGGTTGTTTTCACCTTGTTGCCCCTGAGAAGTGCTTCAGCTTCTAACATTTGGTGGTTTTTTTTCTCTCGTTCCAGGCCCTGATAAGTTTTTCATCGTGTAGCTGTTCGTGTTTTCTTCACTGCGGCCCTTGAGGTCTTCTTCATCATGCAGCTTTTGGTGTTTTCTTCACTGCGGCGCTTTTTGGCATCTACCATGTCTGCAGCCAGACCGACAGCTCAGCTGCGTGAAGTGTGAAGAAGCACATTCTTCTGTTTGTTTTCAATCTGCCAACCGATCATTTCATGGAGAGCTCTGTCTTTTTTGTACTAGGAGGTGCCATGTATAATTCTTTCTTCTCCTCCTTTTCAGTCATGCTGCAATAAATCTCTTTCAAACCATTTATGAGTTCTCTTGCCTTATGTAGTGGGTTTGCGTGGCAAGGATTTGGTAGCGGGGGGGCCATCAGGGTGGGTTCTACGAGAAGAATCTGGAAACTGCGCCACGTTAGAGAAGGGTCTGCCGCTGGCCAGAGCCAGGCCAATAAGCGATGTTGTTTGCGCCTCTGTGAGACCAGATTTAAGAAAGGAAAAAAAAAAAAAAAACAAAAAACTGCTGCGGAAGAGCAGCTGGGAGAGAGGGAGGAATGAGAAACAGCCTTGCAGACGCCAAGGTCAGTGAAGAGGGAGGGGGAGAGGTGCTCCAGGCGCCGGAGCAGAAGTCCCCTGCGGCCTGTGGTGAGGACCATGGTGAAGCAGGCTGTCCCCCTGCAGCCCATGGTGTACCACGGTGGGGCAGGTTTCCACGCTGCAGCCCGTGGAGGAGCCCCCGGTGGAGCAGGGGCAGAGAGCGACCGAGAAGGAGCGGCGGAGACAAAGTGCTACAGACTGACCGCAGCCCCCGTTGCCCCGCTCCCCTGAGCCGCTTGGGGGGAGGAGGTGGGAGAGGGTGGACTGGGGGGGAAAAATCTTACTGTCTCCCTACTCTGAGTCTGCTTTGCCCATCACGGTAACTGTTGAGTGATCTCCCCGTCCTTATCTCAGCCCTTGAGCCCTTTGCATCGTATTTTCTCCCCCCTTGAGGAGGGGGAGTGAGAGAGCGGCCGTGGTGGAACTCGGCTGCCCACCCGAGTAAAACCACCACACTGTAACACCTAAACTAAAGTCCTTTTGCTGCATCTGAAGTCCTTTCTTTCTTGTCCTAAATAGAGGGCCTGGGGAGAAGTTTGCTCCCTTTTTATTTGCAGCATCCTTATGCACATCTCGGTTCTGCCTTCTCTTGACATTAAAGAGTTAGTCCATTAATCCAATGTTTAATCTTTCCTTAGAGACCATGTTTTCTAAAAGTCTGATCCTAAGAAGGGTCATTCTTAGCATCAGACTTACTGGGTTCTTTGGATGCTTTCTGCTTGGTGTGTGTGTTACTTGAAGTACAATCCTCAGAAATAGACGCAATTTCAGTGGAAAATTTAACAGTAGACCCCACGCTCTGGATGGAGCAGTCTTCCGTCGGCCGTTCCCTCTCACCTTCTTCATCCTGCTGATGGGAGTGCGAGGTGGAGGGTGTCGAAGGCTTTCTGAAGGCAATACATGGGTGTCTTCCCTGAGCAAGGTGTTCCGCCCTCAGAGAAGGAAATGGCTTTGTTGTTTGTTTCTCACCATCCGTACTTTGTTGCAGTTTTAGCTGTGATTGCCTAACTACACGTAACCTATTGGGTTATTTCTTTGAGTATTTTTGCAGGAGTGGAAATTTAACTCATTAGTTCAAATAGTGAGATAATTTTCATGTCATTCGCTTACTTTTCAGCTGAATGTAACTTTTCACGCAATTTGCTAGCATTGGAGGAGCCCAGCCATGAGGGGCCCAGGCTCTCCTCTTAAGGCACCTCCAGTGTTAAGGAGAAGGGGAAAGACTTTGGGAGTGCATTTTGTGTCTTCCCAGTGGGATGCTGATGCGCTAAACTTTTCTTTCACGGAGTGTCACGTGAATCTCCAAAAACAAACAACAACAAAACAAAAACGAAAGGCTTTTGCTACTGTCTCCCATGAGATCCTGCTAACAAAGCTGACAAAGTGTGGGATAGGAGAGTGGACGGTAAGGTGGGTTGAGAACTGGCTGACTGGCCGAGCTCAGAGGGTGGTGATTGGCGGCGCAGAGTCCAGTTGGAGACCTGGGACAAGCTCGGGGGCGGTGCTGGGTCCGGTCTTGTTCGACAGCTTCATCAACGACTTTGATGAGGGAATAGTGTCCACCCTCAGCAAGTACGCTGATGATACAAAGCTGGGAGGAGTGGCCCACACGCCAGAAGGCTGTGCTGCCATTCAGTGAGACCTGGACGGGCTGGAGAGCTGGGCAGGAAGAAACCAGGTGACGTTTAACAAAAGCAAGCGTGTAGAGTCTTGCACCTGGGAAGGAACAACTGCACGTATCAGTACAGGCTGGGGGATGACCTGCTGGAGAAAAGCCCTGCGCAGAAGGACCTGGGGGTCCTGGTGGATGACAGGTTGGCCACGAGCCAGCAGTGTGCCTTGGTGGCCAAGAAGGCCAACAGCATCCTGGCTTGCATAAGAAACGGTGCGGCCAGCAGGGCTAGGGAAGTGATTGGCCCCCTGTACTCGGCTCTGGTAAGGCCGCACCTCGAGTACTGTGTTCAGTTTTGGGCCCCTCGCTACAAGAAGGACATCGAGGTGCTCGAGCGAGTCCAGAGAAGGGCAACGAAGCTGGTGAGGAGTCTGGAGAACAAGTCTTACGAGGAGCCGCTGAGGGAGCTGGGGTTGTTCAGCCTGGAGAAGACGAGGCTCAGAGGCGACCTTATCGCACTCTACAGGTACCTTAAAGGAGGCTGTAGCGAGGTGGGGGTTGGTCTGTTCTCCCACGTGCCTGGTGACAGGACGAGGGGGAATGGGCTAAAGTTGCACCAGGGGAGGTTTAGGTTGGATATTAGGAAGAACTTCTTTACCAAAAGGGTTGTTAGGCATTGGGATAGGCTGCCCAGGGAAGTGGTTGAGTCACCGTCCCTGGAGGTCTTTAAAAGACATTTAGATGTTGAGCTTAGTGATATGGTTTAGTGGAGGGCTTGTTAGCGTTAGGTCAGAGGTTGGACTCGGTGATCTTGGAGGTCTCTTCCAACCTAGATGACTCTGTGATTCTGTGATAAGAACCCCTGGTTTTGAAGATGACATCTAACGGCGAGTTGCATAGTGGGGCCTTGGTCCTTCCAAAGTCCACAGACTTAAAAGTTTGCGGAGCGGAAGCTTTGCAGAACTGTACGAACACTGAAGATCCAGTTCTGCAAGAAGCTGATGCAAAAGCTACCTGTCACTGGGGCGTTTTGGTGAGGAAGAGATTTGTATTCTCACGGTGGATGGTTTTAACCGAGTTTAGTCCTGTGGGCTGTGTCAACAGAACTGGCTTTGGTTTGTACCCTTTCAGGACACTGAGGACCCAATTTCATGTCTGTGGGCAGCACGGCAAAGCGGGCAGTGTACTCAGTGTCACCAGGGACAGAGGAGGGATTTATGGATGGGCAATGTCAGTGTGCCCTGCACAATGCCGCTGCCACCTTGCTGGAGCAGTTTGCGTGCTCCTCCGGTCAAAATGTGCCTCTCGGAGGGCCGGGGGGCAAGGCCAGGCAGAGCTGCAGGTGGTGTCAGGGAGGCCTCATCGCTCCTGCGAGGCACTGCGCCAGGCCTCAGCCCTGGGAGGCCGGCACCGCCCTGCGGCCTCCTGGCGCCCATTGGGTGCCACAGCTCCATGCTGCCTAGCAACAAGCGCCAGCGGCCTCGCTATTGGCTGTGCCCAGAGGCGCCAAGGCAGGCGGCCAATGGGGCGGCGCCTGGCTGTGAGGGAGCACAGGTGTCACAGGCCAGGGTGGGTGACATGCTGCTGGGTGTGCTGGGGCTGCGGCACTCCAACGACGGCGGCGCGCAGGCGAGGCGCGGCCGGTGGGCTGCTTGTGGCCCCTGAGGAGCGCTTCTGTGTGCAGCTTTTGCTGTGCTCTTTCTTCACTGCGACTTGAAGAGTGCTTCTGCGTCCAGCTTTTTGTGTTTCCTTCACTGCGTTTCCCCTGAGGAGGTCTTCAACGTGCAGTTTTTGGGGTTCTCCACACCACGTTTCCCCTGAGGAGTGCTTCATCATTCAGCTTTTTGCATTTTCTTCACTGTGGCACTTGAGGAGTAATTCTCCGTGGAGCTTTTTGTGGTTTCTTCACCTTGTGGTCCCTGAGGAGTTCTTCATCGTGCAGCTTTTGGGGTTCTCTTCGCTTTGGGACTTCGGAGGAATGCGTCATCATGCAGCTCTTGGTGGTTTCTTCTCTACGGCCCTGAGGAGTTCAACACCGTCTTGCTTTTGGGGTTCTCCACGCCACGTTTTCCCTGAGGAGAGCTTCATCATGGAGTTTTTGGTATCGTTTTCACCTTGTTGCCCCTGAGAAGTGCTTCATCTGCTAACGTTTGGTGTTTTTTTTTCTCATTCCAGGCCCTGAGGAGTGCTTCTGAGTGCAGCTTCTGGTGTTTTCTTCATTGCGGCCTATGAGGAGTTCTTCATCGTGCAGCTTTTTGGGATCTCTTCTGTGCGCAGCTTCTGCTGTGTTCTTTCTTCACTGCAACTTGAGGAGTGCTTCTGCGTCCAGCTTTCTGTGTTTCCTTCACTGCATTTCCCCTGAGGATGTCTTCAACGTGCAGTTTTTGGGGTTCTCCACACCACGTTTCCCCTGAGGAGTGCTTCATCATTCAGCTTTTTGCATTTTCTTCACTGTGGCACTTGAGGAGTAATTCTCCGTGGAGCTTTTTGTGGTTTCTTCACCTTGTGGTCCCTGAGGAGTTCTTCATCGTGCAGCTTTTGGGGTTCTCTTCACTTTGGGACGTCGGAGGAATGCGTCATCATGCAGCTGTTGGTGGTTTCTTCTCTACGGCCCTAAGCAGTTCAACACCGTCTTGCTTTTGGGGTTCTCCACGCCACGTTTTCCCTGAGGAGAGCTTCATCATGGAGCTTTTGGTATCGTTTTCACCTTGTTGCCCCTGACAAGTGCTTCATCTGCTAACATTTGGTGTTTTTTTTCTCTCCTTCCAGGCCCTGAGGAGTGCTACTGCGTGCAGCTTCTGGTGTTTTCTTCATTGCGGCCTACGAGGAGTTCTTCATCGTGCAGCTTTTTGGGATCTCTTCACCACGTTTCCCCTGAGGAGGGCTTCATTGTCCAGCTTTTGGTGTTTCTCCACTGCAGCCTCTGAGGAGTGCCTTCTTAACAGCTTTTGGAGTTTTCTTCGCTACGTCCCTGAGGAGCTCTTCATCGTGCAGCTTTTTGGGGGTTTTCCCCACACCACGTTTCCCCTGAGGTGGGCTTCACCATTCAGCTCTGCGCGTTTTCTTCCCTGTGGCGCTTCAGGAGTAATTCTTCGTGGAGCTTTTTGTGGTTTCTTCTCCCTGTGGCCCCTGAGGAGCGCTTCTGTGTGCAGCTTTTGCTGTGCTCTTTCTTCACTGCGACTTGAGGAGTGCTTCTGCATCCAGCTTTTTGTGTTTCCTTCACCGCGTTTCCCCTGAGGAGGTCTTCAACGTGCAGTTTTTGGGGTTCTCCATGCTGTGTTTCCCCTGAGGAGTGCTTCATCATTCAGCTTAATGTGTTTTCTTCACTGTGGCACTTGAGAAGTAATTCTTCGTGGAGCTTTTCGTGTTTTCTTCTCCCGGTGGCCCCTGAGGAGCGCTTCTGTGTGCAGCTTTTGGTGTGTTCTTCACTACGGCCCTGAGGTGTTCTTCATCATGCAGCTCTTCTGGTTCTCTTCACTTCGGCCCCTGAGGATTGGTTTGTCGAGCAGCTTTTGGTTTTTTCTTCACTGCGGCCCTTGAGGAGTTCTGCATCGTAAAGCCTTTGGGGTTCTGCTCACCATGTTTTCCCTGAGGAGAGCTTCATCATGGAGCTTTTGGTTGTTTTCACCTTGTTGCCCCTGAGAAGTGCTTCAGCTTCTAACATTTGGTGGTTTTTTTTTCTCTCGTTCCAGGCCCTGATAAGTTTTTCATCGTGTAGCTGTTCGTGTTTTCTTCACTGCGGCCCTTGAGGTCTTCTTCATCATGCAGCTTTTGGTGTTTTCTTCACTGCGGCGCTTTTTGGCATCTACCATGTCTGCAGCCAGACCGACAGCTCAGCTGCGTGAAGTGTGAAGAAGCACATTCTTCTGTTTGTTTTCAATCTGCCAACCGATCATTTCATGGAGAGCTCTGTCTTTTTTGTACTAGGAGGTGCCATGTATAATTCTTTCTTCTCCTCCTTTTCAGTCATGTTGCAATAAATCTCTTTCAAACCATTTATGAGTTCTCTTGCCTTATGTAGTGGGTTTGCGTGGCAAGGATTTGGTAGCGGGGGGGCCATCAGGGTGGGTTCTACGAGAAGAATCCGGAAACTGCGCCACGTTAGAGAAGGGTCTGCCGCTGGCCAGAGCCAGGCCAATAAGCGATGTTGTTTGCGCCTCTGTGAGACCAGATTTAAGAAAGGAAAAAAAAAAAAAAAACAAAAAACTGCTGCGGAAGAGCAGCTGGGAGAGAGGGAGGAATGAGAAACAGCCTTGCAGACGCCAAGGTCAGTGAAGAGGGAGGGGGAGAGGTGCTCCAGGCGCCGGAGCAGAAGTCCCCTGCGGCCTGTGGTGAGGACCATGGTGAAGCAGGCTGTCCCCCTGCAGCCCATGGTGTACCACGGTGGGGCAGGTTTCCACGCTGCAGCCCGTGGAGGAGCCCCCGGTGGAGCAGGGGCAGAGAGCGACCGAGAAGGAGCGGCGGAGACAAAGTGCTACAGACTGACCGCAGCCCCCGTTGCCCCGCTCCCCTGAGCCGCTTGGGGGGAGGAGGTGGGAGAGGGTGGACTGGGGGGGAAAAATCTTACTGTCTCCCTACTCTGAGTCTGCTTTGCCCATCACGGTAACTGTTGAGTGATCTCCCCGTCCTTATCTCAGCCCTTGAGCCCTTTGCATCGTATTTTCTCCCCCTTTGAGGAGGGGGAGTGAGAGAGCGGCCGTGGTGGAACTCGGCTGCCCACCCGAGTAAAACCACCACACTGTAACACCTAAACTAAAGTCCTTTTGCTGCATCTGAAGTCCTTTCTTTCTTGTCCTAAATAGAGGGCCTGGGGAGAAGTTTGCTCCCTTTTTATTTGCAGCATCCTTATGCACATCTCGGTTCTGCCTTCTCTTGACATTAAAGAGTTAGTCCATTAATCCAATGTTTAATCTTTCCTTAGAGACCATGTTTTCTAAAAGTCTGATCCTAAGAAGGGTCATTCTTAGCATCAGACTTACTGGGTTCTTTGGATGCTTTCTGCTTGGTGTGTGTGTTACTTGAAGTACAATCCTCAGAAATAGACGCAATTTCAGTGGAAAATTTAACAGTAGACCCCACGCTCTGGATGGAGCAGTCTTCCGTCGGCCGTTCCCTCTCACCTTCTTCATCCTGCTGATGGGAGCGCGAGGTGGAGGGTGTCGAAGGCTTTCTGAAGGCGATACATGGGTGTCTTCCCTGAGCAAGGTGTTCCGCCCTCAGAGAAGGAAATGGCTTTGTTGTTTGTTTCTCACCATCCGTACTTTGTTGCAGTTTTAGCTGTGATTGCCTAACTACACGTAACCTATTGGGTTATTTCTTTGAGTATTTTTGCAGGAGTGGAAATTTAACTCATTAGTTCAAATAGTGAGATAATTTTCATGTCATTCGCTTACTTTTCAGGTGAATGTAACTTTTCACGCAATTTGCTAGCATTGGAGGAGCCCAGCCATGAGGGGCCCAGGCTCTCCTCTTAAGGCACCTCCAGTGTTAAGGAGAAGGGGAAAGACTTTGGGAGTGCATTTTGTGTCTTCCCAGTGGGATGCTGATGCGCTAAACTTTTCTTTCACGGAGTGTCACGTGAATCTCCAAAAACAAACAACAACAAAACAAAAACGAAAGGCTTTTGCTACTGTCTCCCATGAGATCCTGCTAACAAAGCTGACAAAGTGTGGGATAGGAGAGTGGACGGTAAGGTGGGTTGAGAACTGGCTGACTGGCCGAGCTCAGAGGGTGGTGATTGGCGGCGCAGAGTCCAGTTGGAGACCTGGGACAAGCTCGGGGGCGGTGCTGGGTCCGGTCTTGTTCGACAGCTTCATCAACGACTTTGATGAGGGAATAGTGTCCACCCTCAGCAAGTACGCTGATGATACAAAGCTGGGAGGAGTGGCCCACACGCCAGAAGGCTGTGCTGCCATTCAGTGAGACCTGGACAGGCTGGAGAGCTGGGCAGGAAGAAACCAGGTGACGTTTAACAAAAGCAAGCGTGTAGAGTCTTGCACCTGGGAAGGAACAACTGCACGTATCAGTACAGGCTGGGGGATGACCTGCTGGAGAAAAGCCCTGCGCAGAAGGACCTGGGGGTCCTGGTGGATGACAGGTTGGCCACGAGCCAGCAGTGTGCCTTGGTGGCCAAGAAGGCCAACAGCATCCTGGCTTGCATAAGAAACGGTGCGGCCAGCAGGGCTAGGGAAGTGATTGGCCCCCTGTACTCGGCTCTGGTAAGGCCGCACCTCGAGTACTGTGTTCAGTTTTGGGCCCCTCGCTACAAGAAGGACATCGAGGTGCTCGAGCGAGTCCAGAGAAGGGCAACGAAGCTGGTGAGGAGTCTGGAGAACAAGTCTTACGAGGAGCCGCTGAGGGAGCTGGGGTTGTTCAGACTGGAGAAGACGAGGCTCAGAGGCGACCTTATCGCACTCTACAGGTACCTTAAAGGAGGCTGTAGTGAGGTGGGGGTTGGTCTGTTCTCCCACGTGCCTGGTGACAGGACGAGGGGGAATGGGCTAAAGTTGCACCAGGGGAGGTTTAGGTTGGATATTAGGAAGAACTTCTTTACCAAAAGGGTTGTTAGGCATTGGGATAGGCTGCCCAGGGAAGTGGTTGAGTCACCGTCCCTGGAGGTCTTTAAAAGACATTTAGATGTTGAGCTTAGTGATATGGTTTAGTGGAGGGCTTGTTAGCGTTAGGTCAGAGGTTGGACTCGGTGATCTTGGAGGTCTCTTCCAACCTAGATGACTCTGTGATTCTGTGATAAGAACCCCTGGTTTTGAAGATGACATCTAACGGCGAGTTGCATAGTGGGGCCTTGGTCCTTCCAAAGTCCACAGACTTAAAAGTTTGCGGAGCGGAAGCTTTGCAGAACTGTATGAACACTGAAGATCCAGTTCTGCAAGAAGCTGATGCAAAAGCTACCTGTCACTGGGGCGTTTTGGTGAGGAAGAGATTTGTATTCTCACGGTGGATGGTTTTAACCGAGTTTAGTCCTGTGGGCTGTGTCAACAGAACTGGCTTTGGTTTGTACCCTTTCAGGACACTGAGGACCCAATTTCATGTCTGTGGGCAGCACGGCAAAGCGGGCAGTGTACTCAGTGTCACCAGGGACAGAGGAGGGATTTATGGATGGGCAATGTCAGTGTGCCCTGCACAATGCCGCTGCCACCTTGCTGGAGCAGTTTGCGTGCTCCTCCGGTCAAAATGTGCCTCTCGGAGGGCCGGGGGGCAAGGCCAGGCAGAGCTGCAGGTGGTGTCAGGGAGGCCTCATCGCTCCTGCGAGGCACTGCGCCAGGCCTCAGCCCTGGGAGGCCGGCACCGCCCTGCGGCCTCCTGGCGCCCATTGGGTGCCACAGCTCCATGCTGCCTAGCAACAAGCGCCAGCGGCCTCGCTATTGGCTGTGCCCAGAGGCGCCAAGGCAGGCGGCCAATGGGGCGGCGCCTGGCTGTGAGGGAGCACAGGTGTCACAGGCCAGGGTGGGTGACATGCTGCTGGGTGTGCTGGGGCTGCGGCACTCCAACGACAGCGGCGCGCAGGCGAGGCGCGGCCGGTGGGCTGCTTGTGGCCCCTGAGGAGCGCTTCTGTGTGCAGCTTTTGCTGTGCTCTTTCTTCACTGCGACTTGAAGAGTGCTTCTGCGTCCAGCTTTTTGTGTTTCCTTCACTGCGTTTCCCCTGAGGAGGTCTTCAACGTGCAGTTTTTGGGGTTCTCCACACCACGTTTCCCCTGAGGAGTGCTTCATCATTCAGCTTTTTGCATTTTCTTCACTGTGGCACTTGAGGAGTAATTCTCCGTGGAGCTTTTTGTGGTTTCTTCACCTTGTGGTCCCTGAGGAGTTCTTCATCGTGCAGCTTTTGGGGTTCTCTTCGCTTTGGGACTTCGGAGGAATGCGTCATCATGCAGCTCTTGGTGGTTTCTTCTCTACGGCCCTGAGGAGTTCAACACCGTCTTGCTTTTGGGGTTCTCCACGCCACGTTTTCCCTGAGGAGAGCTTCATCATGGAGCTTTTGGTATCGTTTTCACCTTGTTGCCCCTGAGAAGTGCTTCATCTGCTAACATTTGGTGTTTTTTTTCTCTCCTTCCAGGCCCTGAGGAGTGCTACTGCGTGCAGCTTCTGGTGTTTTCTTCATTGCGGCCTACGAGGAGTTCTTCATCGTGCAGCTTTTTGGGATCTCTTCACCACGTTTCCCCTGAGGAGGGCTTCATTGTCCAGCTTTTGGTGTTTCTCCACTGCAGCCTCTGAGGAGTGCCTTCTTAACAGCTTTTGGAGTTTTCTTCGCTACGTCCCTGAGGAGCTCTTCATCGTGCAGCTTTTTGGGGGTTTTCCCCACACCACGTTTCTCCTGAGGAGGGCTTCACCATTCAGCTCTGCGTGTTTTCTTCTCCCTGTGGCCCCTGAGGAGCGCTTCTGTGTGCAGCTTTTGCTGTGCTCTTTCTTCACTGCGACTTGAGGAGTGCTTCTGCGTCCAGCTTTTTGTGTTTCCTTCACTGCGTTTCCCCTGAGGAGGTCTTCAACGTGCAGTTTTTGGGGTTCTCCACACCACGTTTCCCCTGAGGAGTGCTTCATCATTCAGCTTTTTGCATTTTCTTCACTGTGGCACTTGAGGAGTAATTCTCCGTGGAGCTTTTTGTGGTTTCTTCACCTTGTGGTCCCTGAGGAGTTCTTCATCGTGCAGCTTTTGGGGTTCTCTTCGCTTTGGGACTTCGGAGGAATGCGTCATCATGCAGCTCTTGGTGGTTTCTTCTCTACGGCCCTGAGGAGTTCAACACCGTCTTGCTTTTGGGGTTCTCCACGCCACGTTTTCCCTGAGGAGAGCTTCATCATGGAGCTTTTGGTATCGTTTTCACCTTGTTGCCCCTGACAAGTGCTTCATCTGCTAACATTTGGTGGTTTTCTTTCTCATTCCAGGCCCTGAGGAGTGCTTCTGAGTGCAGCTTCTGGTGTTTTCTTCATTGCGGCCTATGAGGAGTTCTTCATCGTGCAGCTTTTTGGGATCTCTTCTGTGTGCAGCTTCTGCTGTGTTCTTTCTTCACTGCAACTTGAGGAGTGCTTCTGCGTCCAGCTTTTTGTGTTTCCTTCACTGCATTTCCCCTGAGGATGTCTTCAACGTGCAGTTTTTGGGGTTCTCCACACCACGTTTCCCCTGAGGAGTGCTTCATCGTCCAGATTTTGGTGTTTCTCCACTGCAGCCTCTGAGGAGTGCCTTCTTGAGCAGCTTTTGGAGTTTTCTTCACTACGTCCCTGAGGAGCTCTTCATCAGGCAGCTTTTGGGGGTTTTCCCCACACCACGTTTCCCCTGAGGAGGGCTTCACCATTCAGCTCTGCGTGTTTTCTTCTCCCTGTGGCCCCTGAGGAGCGCTTCTGTGTGCAGCTTTTGCTGTGCTCTTTCTTCACTGCGACTTGAGGAGTGCTTCTGCGTCCAGCTTTTTGTGTTTCCTTCACTGCGTTTCCCCTGAGGAGGTCTTCGTCATGCAGTTTTTGGGGTTCTCCACACCACGTTTCCCCTGAGGAGTGCTTCATCATTCAGCTTTTTGCATTTTCTTCACTGTGGCACTTGAGGAGTAATTCTCCGTGGAGCTTTTTGTGGTTTCTTCACCTTGTGGTCCCTGAGGAGTTCTTCATCGTGCAGCTTTTGGGGTTCTCTTCACTTTGGGACTTCGGAGGAATGCGTCATCATGCAGCTTTTGGTGGTTTCTTCTCTACGGCCCTGAGGAGTTCAACACCGTCTTGCTTTTGGGGTTCTCCACGCCACGTTTTCCCTGAGGAGAGCTTCATCATGGAGCTTTTGGTATCGTTTTCACCTTGTTGCCCCTGACAAGTGCTTCATCTGCTAACATTTGGTGTTTTTTTTCTCTCCTTCCAGGTCCTGAGGAGTGCTACTGTGTGCAGCTTCTGGTGTTTTCTTCATTGCGGCCTATGAGGAGTTCTTCATCATGCAGCTTTTTGGGATCTCTTCACCACGTTTCCCCTGAGGAGGGCTTCATTGTCCAGCTTTTGGTGTTTCTCCACTGCAGCCTCTGAGGAGTGCCTTCTTAACAGCTTTTGGAGTTTTCTTCGCTACGTCCCTGAGGAGCTCTTCATCGTGCAGCTTTTTGGGGGTTTTCCCCACACCACGTTTCCCCTGAGGTGGGCTTCACCATTCAGCTCTGCGCGTTTTCTTCCCTGTGGCGCTTCAGGAGTAATTCTTCGTGGAGCTTTTTGTGGTTTCTTCTCCCTGTGGCCCCTGAGGAGCGCTTCTGTGTGCAGCTTTTGGTGTGTTCTTCACTACGGCCCTGAGGTGTTCTTCATCATGCAGCTCTTCTGGTTCTCTTCACTTCAGCCCCTGAGGATTGGTTTGTCGAGCAGCTTTTGGTTTTTTCTTCACTGCGGCCCTTGAGGAGTTCTGCATCGTAAAGCCTTTGGGGTTCTGCTCACCATGTTTTCCCTGAGGAGAGCTTCATCATGGAGCTTTTGGTTGTTTTCACCTTGTTGCCCCTGAGAAGTGCTTCAGCTTCTAACATTTGGTGGTTTTTTTTCTCTCGTTCCAGGCCCTGATAAGTTTTTCATCGTGTAGCTGTTCGTGTTTTCTTCACTGCGGCCCTTGAGGTCTTCTTCATCATGCAGCTTTTGGTGTTTTCTTCACTGCGGCGCTTTTTGGCATCTACCATGTCTGCAGCCAGACCGACAGCTCAGCTGCGTGAAGTGTGAAGAAGCACATTCTTCTGTTTGTTTTCAATCTGCCAACCGATCATTTCATGGAGAGCTCTGTCTTTTTTGTACTAGGAGGTGCCATGTATAATTCTTTCTTCTCCTCCTTTTCAGTCATGTTGCAATAAATCTCTTTCAAACCATTTATGAGTTCTCTTGCCTTATGTAGTGGGTTTGCGTGGCAAGGATTTGGTAGCAGGGGGGCCATCAGGGTGGGTTCTACGAGAAGAATCCGGAAACTGCGCCACGTTAGAGAAGGGTCTGCCGCTGGCCAGAGCCAGGCCAATAAGCGATGTTGTTTGCGCCTCTGTGAGACCAGATTTAAGAAAGGAAAAAAAAAAAAAAAAAAAACTGCTGCGGAAGAGCAGCTGGGAGAGAGGGAGGAATGAGAAACAGCCTTGCAGACGCCAAGGTCAGTGAAGAGGGAGGGGGAGAGGTGCTCCAGGCGCCGGAGCAGAAGTCCCCTGCGGCCTGTGGTGAGGACCATGGTGAAGCAGGCTGTCCCCCTGCAGCCCATGGTGTACCACGGTGGGGCAGGTTTCCACGCTGCAGCCCGTGGAGGAGCCCCCGGTGGAGCAGGGGCAGAGAGCGACCGAGAAGGAGCGGCGGAGACAAAGTGCTACAGACTGACCGCAGCCCCCGTTGCCCCGCTCCCCTGAGCCGCTTGGGGGGAGGAGGTGGGAGAGGGTGGACTGGGGGGGAAAAATCTTACTGTCTCCCTACTCTGAGTCTGCTTTGCCCATCACGGTAACTGTTGAGTGATCTCCCCGTCCTTATCTCAGCCCTTGAGCCCTTTGCATCGTATTTTCTCCCCCTTTGAGGAGGGGGAGTGAGAGAGCGGCCGTGGTGGAACTCGGCTGCCCACCCGAGTAAAACCACCACACTGTAACACCTAAACTAAAGTCCTTTTGCTGCATCTGAAGTCCTTTCTTTCTTGTCCTAAATAGAGGGCCTGGGGAGAAGTTTGCTCCCTTTTTATTTGCAGCATCCTTATGCACATCTCGGTTCTGCCTTCTCTTGACATTAAAGAGTTAGTCCATTAATCCAATGTTTAATCTTTCCTTAGAGACCATGTTTTCTAAAAGTCTGATCCTAAGAAGGGTCATTCTTAGCATCAGACTTACTGGGTTCTTTGGATGCTTTCTGCTTGGTGTGTGTGTTACTTGAAGTACAATCCTCAGAAATAGACGCAATTTCAGTGGAAAATTTAACAGTAGACCCCACGCTCTGGATGGAGCAGTCTTCCGTCGGCCGTTCCCTCTCACCTTCTTCATCCTGCTGATGGGAGCGCGAGGTGGAGGGTGTCGAAGGCTTTCTGAAGGCGATACATGGGTGTCTTCCCTGAGCAAGGTGTTCCGCCCTCAGAGAAGGAAATGGCTTTGTTGTTTGTTTCTCACCATCCGTACTTTGTTGCAGTTTTAGCTGTGATTGCCTAACTACACGTAACCTATTGGGTTATTTCTTTGAGTATTTTTGCAGGAGTGGAAATTTAACTCATTAGTTCAAATAGTGAGATAATTTTCATGTCATTCGCTTACTTTTCAGCTGAATGTAACTTTTCACGCAATTTGCTAGCATTGGAGGAGCCCAGCCATGAGGGGCCCAGGCTCTCCTCTTAAGGCACCTCCAGTGTTAAGGAGAAGGGGAAAGACTTTGGGAGTGCATTTTGTGTCTTCCCAGTGGGATGCTGATGCGCTAAACTTTTCTTTCACGGAGTGTCACGTGAATCTCCAAAAACAAACAACAACAAAACAAAAACGAAAGGCTTTTGCTACTGTCTCCCATGAGATCCTGCTAACAAAGCTGACAAAGTGTGGGATAGGAGAGTGGACGGTAAGGTGGGTTGAGAACTGGCTGACTGGCCGAGCTCAGAGGGTGGTGATTGGCGGCGCAGAGTCCAGTTGGAGACCTGGGACAAGCTCGGGGGCGGTGCTGGGTCCGGTCTTGTTCGACAGCTTCATCAACGACTTTGATGAGGGAATAGTGTCCACCCTCAGCAAGTACGCTGATGATACAAAGCTGGGAGGAGTGGCCCACACGCCAGAAGGCTGTGCTGCCATTCAGTGAGACCTGGACAGGCTGGAGAGCTGGGCAGGAAGAAACCAGGTGACGTTTAACAAAAGCAAGCGTGTAGAGTCTTGCACCTGGGAAGGAACAACTGCACGTATCAGTACAGGCTGGGGGATGACCTGCTGGAGAAAAGCCCTGCGCAGAAGGACCTGGGGGTCCTGGTGGATGACAGGTTGGCCACGAGCCAGCAGTGTGCCTTGGTGGCCAAGAAGGCCAACAGCATCCTGGCTTGCATAAGAAACGGTGCGGCCAGCAGGGCTAGGGAAGTGATTGGCCCCCTGTACTCGGCTCTGGTAAGGCCGCACCTCGAGTACTGTGTTCAGTTTTGGGCCCCTCGCTACAAGAAGGACATCGAGGTGCTCGAGCGAGTCCAGAGAAGGGCAACGAAGCTGGTGAGGAGTCTGGAGAACAAGTCTTACGAGGAGCCGCTGAGGGAGCTGGGGTTGTTCAGCCTGGAGAAGACGAGGCTCAGAGGCGACCTTATCGCACTCTACAGGTACCTTAAAGGAGGCTGTAGCGAGGTGGGGGTTGGTCTGTTCTCCCACGTGCCTGGTGACAGGACGAGGGGGAATGGGCTAAAGTTGCACCAGGGGAGGTTTAGGCTGGATATTAGGAAGAACTTCTTTACCAAAAGGGTTGTTAGGCATTGGGATAGGCTGCCCAGGGAAGTGGTTGAGTCACCGTCCCTGGAGGTCTTTAAAAGACATTTAGATGTTGAGCTTAGTGATATGGTTTAGTGGAGGGCTTGTTAGCGTTAGGTCAGAGGTTGGACTCGGTGATCTTGGAGGTCTCTTCCAACCTAGATGACTCTGTGATTCTGTGATAAGAACCCCTGGTTTTGAAGATGACATCTAACGGCGAGTTGCATAGTGGGGCCTTGGTCCTTCCAAAGTCCACAGACTTAAACGTTTGCGGAGCGGAAGCTTTGCAGAACTGTACGAACACTGAAGATCCAGTTCTGCAAGAAGCTGATGCAAAAGCTACCTGTCACTGGGGCGTTTTGGTGAGGAAGAGATTTGTATTCTCACGGTGGATGGTTTTAACCGAGTTTAGTCCTGTGGGCTGTGTCAACAGAACTGGCTTTGGTTTGTACCCTTTCAGGACACTGAGGACCCAATTTCATGTCTGTGGGCAGCACGGCAAAGCGGGCAGTGTACTCAGTGTCACCAGGGACAGAGGAGGGATTTATGGATGGGCAATGTCAGTGTGCCCTGCACAATGCCGCTGCCACCTTGCTGGAGCAGTTTGCGTGCTCCTCCGGTCAAAATGTGCCTCTCGGAGGGCCGGGGGGCAAGGCCAGGCAGAGCTGCAGGTGGTGTCAGGGAGGCCTCATCGCTCCTGCGAGGCACTGCGCCAGGCCTCAGCCCTGGGAGGCCGGCACCGCCCTGCGGCCTCCTGGCGCCCATTGGGTGCCACAGCTCCATGCTGCCTAGCAACAAGCGCCAGCGGCCTCGCTATTGGCTGTGCCCAGAGGCGCCAAGGCAGGCGGCCAATGGGGCGGCGCCTGGCTGTGAGGGAGCACAGGTGTCACAGGCCAGGGTGGGTGACATGCTGCTGGGTGTGCTGGGGCTGCGGCACTCCAACGACAGCGGCGCGCAGGCGAGGCGCGGCCGGTGGGCTGCTTGTGGCCCCTGAGGAGCGCTTCTGTGTGCAGCTTTTGCTGTGCTCTTTCTTCACTGCGACTTGAAGAGTGCTTCTGCGTCCAGCTTTTTGTGTTTCCTTCACTGCGTTTCCCCTGAGGAGGTCTTCAACGTGCAGTTTTTGGGGTTCTCCACACCACGTTTCCCCTGAGGAGTGCTTCATCATTCAGCTTTTTGCATTTTCTTCACTGTGGCACTTGAGGAGTAATTCTCCGTGGAGCTTTTTGTGGTTTCTTCACCTTGTGGTCCCTGAGGAGTTCTTCATCGTGCAGCTTTTGGGGTTCTCTTCGCTTTGGGACTTCGGAGGAATGCGTCATCATGCAGCTCTTGGTGGTTTCTTCTCTACGGCCCTGAGGAGTTCAACACCGTCTTGCTTTTGGGGTTCTCCACGCCACGTTTTCCCTGAGGAGAGCTTCATCATGGAGCTTTTGGTATCGTTTTCACCTTGTTGCCCCTGACAAGTGCTTCATCTGCTAACATTTGGTGGTTTTCTTTCTCATTCCAGGCCCTGAGGAGTGCTTCTGAGTGCAGCTTCTGGTGTTTTCTTCATTGCGGCCTATGAGGAGTTCTTCATCGTGCAGCTTTTTGGGATCTCTTCTGTGTGCAGCTTCTGCTGTGTTCTTTCTTCACTGCAACTTGAGGAGTGCTTCTGCGTCCAGCTTTTTGTGTTTCCTTCACTGCATTTCCCCTGAGGATGTCTTCAACGTGCAGTTTTTGGGGTTCTCCACACCACGTTTCCCCTGAGGAGTGCTTCATCGTCCAGATTTTGGTGTTTCTCCACTGCAGCCTCTGAGGAGTGCCTTCTTGAGCAGCTTTTGGAGTTTTCTTCACTACGTCCCTGAGGAGCTCTTCATCAGGCAGCTTTTGGGGGTTTTCCCCACACCACGTTTCCCCTGAGGAGGGCTTCACCATTCAGCTCTGCGTGTTTTCTTCTCCCTGTGGCCCCTGAGGAGCGCTTCTGTGTGCAGCTTTTGCTGTGCTCTTTCTTCACTGCGACTTGAGGAGTGCTTCTGCGTCCAGCTTTTTGTGTTTCCTTCACTGCGTTTCCCCTGAGGAGGTCTTCGTCATGCAGTTTTTGGGGTTCTCCACACCACGTTTCCCCTGAGGAGTGCTTCATCATTCAGCTTTTTGCATTTTCTTCACTGTGGCACTTGAGGAGTAATTCTCCGTGGAGCTTTTTGTGGTTTCTTCACCTTGTGGTCCCTGAGGAGTTCTTCATCGTGCAGCTTTTGGGGTTCTCTTCACTTTGGGACTTCGGAGGAACGCGTCATCATGCAGCTTTTGGTGGTTTCTTCTCTACGGCCCTGAGGAGTTCAACACCGTCTTGCTTTTGGGGTTCTCCACGCCACGTTTTCCCTGAGGAGAGCTTCATCATGGAGCTTTTGGTATCGTTTTCACCTTGTTGCCCCTGACAAGTGCTTCATCTGCTAACATTTGGTGTTTTTTTTCTCTCCTTCCAGGTCCTGAGGAGTGCTACTGTGTGCAGCTTCTGGTGTTTTCTTCATTGCGGCCTATGAGGAGTTCTTCATCATGCAGCTTTTTGGGATCTCTTCACCACGTTTCCCCTGAGGAGGGCTTCATTGTCCAGCTTTTGGTGTTTCTCCACTGCAGCCTCTGAGGAGTGCCTTCTTAACAGCTTTTGGAGTTTTCTTCGCTACGTCCCTGAGGAGCTCTTCATCGTGCAGCTTTTTGGGGGTTTTCCCCACACCACGTTTCCCCTGAGGTGGGCTTCACCATTCAGCTCTGCGCGTTTTCTTCCCTGTGGCGCTTCAGGAGTAATTCTTCGTGGAGCTTTTCGTGGTTTCTTCTCCCTGTGGCCCCTGAGGAGCGCTTCTGTGTGCAGCTTTTGGTGTGTTCTTCACTACGGCCCTGAGGTGTTCTTCATCATGCAGCTCTTCTGGTTCTCTTCACTTCAGCCCCTGAGGATTGGTTTGTCGAGCAGCTTTTGGTTTTTTCTTCACTGCGGCCCTTGAGGAGTTCTGCATCGTAAAGCCTTTGGGGTTCTGCTCACCATGTTTTCCCTGAGGAGAGCTTCATCATGGAGCTTTTGGTTGTTTTCACCTTGTTGCCCCTGAGAAGTGCTTCAGCTTCTAACATTTGGTGGTTTTTTTTCTCTCGTTCCAGGCCCTGATAAGTTTTTCATCGTGTAGCTGTTCGTGTTTTCTTCACTGCGGCCCTTGAGGTCTTCTTCATCATGCAGCTTTTGGTGTTTTCTTCACTGCGGCGCTTTTTGGCATCTACCATGTCTGCAGCCAGACCGACAGCTCAGCTGCGTGAAGTGTGAAGAAGCACATTCTTCTGTTTGTTTTCAATCTGCCAACCGATCATTTCATGGAGAGCTCTGTCTTTTTTGTACTAGGAGGTGCCATGTATAATTCTTTCTTCTCCTCCTTTTCAGTCATGCTGCAATAAATCTCTTTCAAACCATTTATGAGTTCTCTTGCCTTATGTAGTGGGTTTGCGTGGCAAGGATTTGGTAGCGGGGGGGCCATCAGGGTGGGGTCTACGAGAAGAATCCGGAAACTGCGCCACGTTAGAGAAGGGTCTGCCGCTGGCCAGAGCCAGGCCAATAAGCGATGTTGTTTGCGCCTCTGTGAGACCAGATTTAAGAAAGGAAAAAAAAAAAAAAACAAAAAACTGCTGCGGAAGAGCAGCTGGGAGAGAGGGAGGAATGAGAAACAGCCTTGCAGACGCCAAGGTCAGTGAAGAGGGAGGGGGAGAGGTGCTCCAGGCGCCGGAGCAGAAGTCCCCTGCGGCCTGTGGTGAGGACCATGGTGAAGCAGGCTGTCCCCCTGCAGCCCATGGTGTACCACGGTGGGGCAGGTTTCCACGCTGCAGCCCGTGGAGGAGCCCCCGGTGGAGCAGGGGCAGAGAGCGACCGAGAAGGAGCGGCGGAGACAAAGTGCTACAGACTGACCGCAGCCCCCGTTGCCCCGCTCCCCTGAGCCGCTTGGGGGGAGGAGGTGGGAGAGGGTGGACTGGGGGGGAAAAATCTTACTGTCTCCCTACTCTGAGTCTGCTTTGCCCATCACGGTAACTGTTGAGTGATCTCCCCGTCCTTATCTCAGCCCTTGAGCCCTTTGCATCGTATTTTCTCCCCCTTTGAGGAGGGGGAGTGAGAGAGCGGCCGTGGTGGAACTCGGCTGCCCACCCGAGTAAAACCACCACACTGTAACACCTAAACTAAAGTCCTTTTGCTGCATCTGAAGTCCTTTCTTTCTTGTCCTAAATAGAGGGCCTGGGGAGAAGTTTGCTCCCTTTTTATTTGCAGCATCCTTATGCACATCTCGGTTCTGCCTTCTCTTGACATTAAAGAGTTAGTCCATTAATCCAATGTTTAATCTTTCCTTAGAGACCATGTTTTCTAAAAGTCTGATCCTAAGAAGGGTCATTCTTAGCATCAGACTTACTGGGTTCTTTGGATGCTTTCTGCTTGGTGTGTGTGTTACTTGAAGTACAATCCTCAGAAATAGACGCAATTTCAGTGGAAAATTTAACAGTAGACCCCACGCTCTGGATGGAGCAGTCTTCCGTCGGCCGTTCCCTCTCACCTTCTTCATCCTGCTGATGGGAGCGCGAGGTGGAGGGTGTCGAAGGCTTTCTGAAGGCGATACATGGGTGTCTTCCCTGAGCAAGGTGTTCCGCCCTCAGAGAAGGAAATGGCTTTGTTGTTTGTTTCTCACCATCCGTACTTTGTTGCAGTTTTAGCTGTGATTGCCTAACTACACGTAACCTATTGGGTTATTTCTTTGAGTATTTTTGCAGGAGTGGAAATTTAACTCATTAGTTCAAATAGTGAGATAATTTTCATGTCATTCGCTTACTTTTCAGCTGAATGTAACTTTTCACGCAATTTGCTAGCATTGGAGGAGCCCAGCCATGAGGGGCCCAGGCTCTCCTCTTAAGGCACCTCCAGTGTTAAGGAGAAGGGGAAAGACTTTGGGAGTGCATTTTGTGTCTTCCCAGTGGGATGCTGATGCGCTAAACTTTTCTTTCACGGAGTGTCACGTGAATCTCCAAAAACAAACAACAACAAAACAAAAACGAAAGGCTTTTGCTACTGTCTCCCATGAGATCCTGCTAACAAAGCTGACAAAGTGTGGGATAGGAGAGTGGACGGTAAGGTGGGTTGAGAACTGGCTGACTGGCCGAGCTCAGAGGGTGGTGATTGGCGGCGCAGAGTCCAGTTGGAGACCTGGGACAAGCTCGGGGGCGGTGCTGGGTCCGGTCTTGTTCGACAGCTTCATCAACGACTTTGATGAGGGAATAGTGTCCACCCTCAGCAAGTACGCTGATGATACAAAGCTGGGAGGAGTGGCCCACACGCCAGAAGGCTGTGCTGCCATTCAGTGAGACCTGGACAGGCTGGAGAGCTGGGCAGGAAGAAACCAGGTGACGTTTAACAAAAGCAAGCGTGTAGAGTCTTGCACCTGGGAAGGAACAACTGCACGTATCAGTACAGGCTGGGGGATGACCTGCTGGAGAAAAGCCCTGCGCAGAAGGACCTGGGGGTCCTGGTGGATGACAGGTTGGCCACGAGCCAGCAGTGTGCCTTGGTGGCCAAGAAGGCCAACAGCATCCTGGCTTGCATAAGAAACGGTGCGGCCAGCAGGGCTAGGGAAGTGATTGGCCCCCTGTACTCGGCTCTGGTAAGGCCGCACCTCGAGTACTGTGTTCAGTTTTGGGCCCCTCGCTACAAGAAGGACATCGAGGTGCTCGAGCGAGTCCAGAGAAGGGCAACGAAGCTGGTGAGGAGTCTGGAGAACAAGTCTTACGAGGAGCCGCTGAGGGAGCTGGGGTTGTTCAGCCTGGAGAAGACGAGGCTCAGAGGCGACCTTATCGCACTCTACAGGTACCTTAAAGGAGGCTGTAGCGAGGTGGGGGTTGGTCTGTTCTCCCACGTGCCTGGTGACAGGACGAGGGGGAATGGGCTAAAGTTGCACCAGGGGAGGTTTAGGTTGGATATTAGGAAGAACTTCTTTACCAAAAGGGTTGTTAGGCATTGGGATAGGCTGCCCAGGGAAGTGGTTGAGTCACCGTCCCTGGAGGTCTTTAAAAGACATTTAGATGTTGAGCTTAGTGATATGGTTTAGTGGAGGGCTTGTTAGTGTTAGGTCAGAGGTTGGACTCGGTGATCTTGGAGGTCTCTTCCAACCTAGATGACTCTGTGATTCTGTGATAAGAACCCCTGGTTTTGAAGATGACATCTAACGGCGAGTTGCATAGTGGGGCCTTGGTCCTTCCAAAGTCCACAGACTTAAACGTTTGCGGAGCGGAAGCTTTGCAGAACTGTACGAACACTGAAGATCCAGTTCTGCAAGAAGCTGATGCAAAAGCTACCTGTCACTGGGGCGTTTTGGTGAGGAAGAGATTTGTATTCTCACGGTGGATGGTTTTAACCGAGTTTAGTCCTGTGGGCTGTGTCAACAGAACTGGCTTTGGTTTGTACCCTTTCAGGACACTGAGGACCCAATTTCATGTCTGTGGGCAGCACGGCAAAGCGGGCAGTGTACTCAGTGTCACCAGGGACAGAGGAGGGATTTATGGATGGGCAATGTCAGTGTGCCCTGCACAATGCCGCTGCCACCTTGCTGGAGCAGTTTGCGTGCTCCTCCGGTCAAAATGTGCCTCTCGGAGGGCCGGGGGGCAAGGCCAGGCAGAGCTGCAGGTGGTGTCAGGGAGGCCTCATCGCTCCTGCGAGGCACTGCGCCAGGCCTCAGCCCTGGGAGGCCGGCACCGCCCTGCGGCCTCCTGGCGCCCATTGGGTGCCACAGCTCCATGCTGCCTAGCAACAAGCGCCAGCGGCCTCGCTATTGGCTGTGCCCAGAGGCGCCAAGGCAGGCGGCCAATGGGGCGGCGCCTGGCTGTGAGGGAGCACAGGTGTCACAGGCCAGGGTGGGTGACATGCTGCTGGGTGTGCTGGGGCTGCGGCACTCCAACGACGGCGGCGCGCAGGCGAGGCGCGGCCGGTGGGCTGCTTGTGGCCCCTGAGGAGCGCTTCTGTGTGCAGCTTTTGCTGTGCTCTTTCTTCACTGCGACTTGAAGAGTGCTTCTGCGTCCAGCTTTTTGTGTTTCCTTCACTGCGTTTCCCCTGAGGAGGTCTTCAACGTGCAGTTTTTGGGGTTCTCCACACCACGTTTCCCCTGAGGAGTGCTTCATCATTCAGCTTTTTGCATTTTCTTCACTGTGGCACTTGAGGAGTAATTCTCCGTGGAGCTTTTTGTGGTTTCTTCACCTTGTGGTCCCTGAGGAGTTCTTCATCGTGCAGCTTTTGGGGTTCTCTTCGCTTTGGGACTTCGGAGGAATGCGTCATCATGCAGCTCTTGGTGGTTTCTTCTCTACGGCCCTGAGGAGTTCAACACCGTCTTGCTTTTGGGGTTCTCCACGCCACGTTTTCCCTGAGGAGAGCTTCATCATGGAGCTTTTGGTATCGTTTTCACCTTGTTGCCCCTGACAAGTGCTTCATCTGCTAACATTTGGTGGTTTTCTTTCTCATTCCAGGCCCTGAGGAGTGCTTCTGAGTGCAGCTTCTGGTGTTTTCTTCATTGCGGCCTATGAGGAGTTCTTCATCGTGCAGCTTTTTGGGATCTCTTCTGTGTGCAGCTTCTGCTGTGTTCTTTCTTCACTGCAACTTGAGGAGTGCTTCTGCGTCCAGCTTTTTGTGTTTCCTTCACTGCATTTCCCCTGAGGATGTCTTCAACGTGCAGTTTTTGGGGTTCTCCACACCACGTTTCCCCTGAGGAGTGCTTCATCGTCCAGATTTTGGTGTTTCTCCACTGCAGCCTCTGAGGAGTGCCTTCTTGAGCAGCTTTTGGAGTTTTCTTCACTACGTCCCTGAGGAGCTCTTCATCAGGCAGCTTTTGGGGGTTTTCCCCACACCACGTTTCCCCTGAGGAGGGCTTCACCATTCAGCTCTGCGTGTTTTCTTCTCCCTGTGGCCCCTGAGGAGCGCTTCTGTGTGCAGCTTTTGCTGTGCTCTTTCTTCACTGCGACTTGAGGAGTGCTTCTGCGTCCAGCTTTTTGTGTTTCCTTCACTGCGTTTCCCCTGAGGAGGTCTTCGTCATGCAGTTTTTGGGGTTCTCCACACCACGTTTCCCCTGAGGAGTGCTTCATCATTCAGCTTTTTGCATTTTCTTCACTGTGGCACTTGAGGAGTAATTCTCCGTGGAGCTTTTTGTGGTTTCTTCACCTTGTGGTCCCTGAGGAGTTCTTCATCGTGCAGCTTTTGGGGTTCTCTTCACTTTGGGACTTCGGAGGAACGCGTCATCATGCAGCTTTTGGTGGTTTCTTCTCTACGGCCCTGAGGAGTTCAACACCGTCTTGCTTTTGGGGTTCTCCACGCCACGTTTTCCCTGAGGAGAGCTTCATCATGGAGCTTTTGGTATCGTTTTCACCTTGTTGCCCCTGACAAGTGCTTCATCTGCTAACATTTGGTGTTTTTTTTCTCTCCTTCCAGGTCCTGAGGAGTGCTACTGTGTGCAGCTTCTGGTGTTTTCTTCATTGCGGCCTATGAGGAGTTCTTCATCATGCAGCTTTTTGGGATCTCTTCACCACGTTTCCCCTGAGGAGGGCTTCATTGTCCAGCTTTTGGTGTTTCTCCACTGCAGCCTCTGAGGAGTGCCTTCTTAACAGCTTTTGGAGTTTTCTTCGCTACGTCCCTGAGGAGCTCTTCATCGTGCAGCTTTTTGGGGGTTTTCCCCACACCACGTTTCCCCTGAGGTGGGCTTCACCATTCAGCTCTGCGCGTTTTCTTCCCTGTGGCGCTTCAGGAGTAATTCTTCGTGGAGCTTTTCGTGGTTTCTTCTCCCTGTGGCCCCTGAGGAGCGCTTCTGTGTGCAGCTTTTGGTGTGTTCTTCACTACGGCCCTGAGGTGTTCTTCATCATGCAGCTCTTCTGGTTCTCTTCACTTCAGCCCCTGAGGATTGGTTTGTCGAGCAGCTTTTGGTTTTTTCTTCACTGCGGCCCTTGAGGAGTTCTGCATCGTAAAGCCTTTGGGGTTCTGCTCACCATGTTTTCCCTGAGGAGAGCTTCATCATGGAGCTTTTGGTTGTTTTCACCTTGTTGCCCCTGAGAAGTGCTTCAGCTTCTAACATTTGGTGGTTTTTTTTCTCTCGTTCCAGGCCCTGATAAGTTTTTCATCGTGTAGCTGTTCGTGTTTTCTTCACTGCGGCCCTTGAGGTCTTCTTCATCATGCAGCTTTTGGTGTTTTCTTCACTGCGGCGCTTTTTGGCATCTACCATGTCTGCAGCCAGACCGACAGCTCAGCTGCGTGAAGTGTGAAGAAGCACATTCTTCTGTTTGTTTTCAATCTGCCAACCGATCATTTCATGGAGAGCTCTGTCTTTTTTGTACTAGGAGGTGCCATGTATAATTCTTTCTTCTCCTCCTTTTCAGTCATGCTGCAATAAATCTCTTTCAAACCATTTATGAGTTCTCTTGCCTTATGTAGTGGGTTTGCGTGGCAAGGATTTGGTAGCGGGGGGGCCATCAGGGTGGGGTCTACGAGAAGAATCCGGAAACTGCGCCACGTTAGAGAAGGGTCTGCCGCTGGCCAGAGCCAGGCCAATAAGCGATGTTGTTTGCGCCTCTGTGAGACCAGATTTAAGAAAGGAAAAAAAAAAAAAAACAAAAAACTGCTGCGGAAGAGCAGCTGGGAGAGAGGGAGGAATGAGAAACAGCCTTGCAGACGCCAAGGTCAGTGAAGAGGGAGGGGGAGAGGTGCTCCAGGCGCCGGAGCAGAAGTCCCCTGCGGCCTGTGGTGAGGACCATGGTGAAGCAGGCTGTCCCCCTGCAGCCCATGGTGTACCACGGTGGGGCAGGTTTCCACGCTGCAGCCCGTGGAGGAGCCCCCGGTGGAGCAGGGGCAGAGAGCGACCGAGAAGGAGCGGCGGAGACAAAGTGCTACAGACTGACCGCAGCCCCCGTTGCCCCGCTCCCCTGAGCCGCTTGGGGGGAGGAGGTGGGAGAGGGTGGACTGGGGGGGAAAAATCTTACTGTCTCCCTACTCTGAGTCTGCTTTGCCCATCACGGTAACTGTTGAGTGATCTCCCCGTCCTTATCTCAGCCCTTGAGCCCTTTGCATCGTATTTTCTCCCCCTTTGAGGAGGGGGAGTGAGAGAGCGGCCGTGGTGGAACTCGGCTGCCCACCCGAGTAAAACCACCACACTGTAACACCTAAACTAAAGTCCTTTTGCTGCATCTGAAGTCCTTTCTTTCTTGTCCTAAATAGAGGGCCTGGGGAGAAGTTTGCTCCCTTTTTATTTGCAGCATCCTTATGCACATCTCGGTTCTGCCTTCTCTTGACATTAAAGAGTTAGTCCATTAATCCAATGTTTAATCTTTCCTTAGAGACCATGTTTTCTAAAAGTCTGATCCTAAGAAGGGTCATTCTTAGCATCAGACTTACTGGGTTCTTTGGATGCTTTCTGCTTGGTGTGTGTGTTACTTGAAGTACAATCCTCAGAAATAGACGCAATTTCAGTGGAAAATTTAACAGTAGACCCCACGCTCTGGATGGAGCAGTCTTCCGTCGGCCGTTCCCTCTCACCTTCTTCATCCTGCTGATGGGAGCGCGAGGTGGAGGGTGTCGAAGGCTTTCTGAAGGCGATACATGGGTGTCTTCCCTGAGCAAGGTGTTCCGCCCTCAGAGAAGGAAATGGCTTTGTTGTTTGTTTCTCACCATCCGTACTTTGTTGCAGTTTTAGCTGTGATTGCCTAACTACACGTAACCTATTGGGTTATTTCTTTGAGTATTTTTGCAGGAGTGGAAATTTAACTCATTAGTTCAAATAGTGAGATAATTTTCATGTCATTCGCTTACTTTTCAGCTGAATGTAACTTTTCACGCAATTTGCTAGCATTGGAGGAGCCCAGCCATGAGGGGCCCAGGCTCTCCTCTTAAGGCACCTCCAGTGTTAAGGAGAAGGGGAAAGACTTTGGGAGTGCATTTTGTGTCTTCCCAGTGGGATGCTGATGCGCTAAACTTTTCTTTCACGGAGTGTCACGTGAATCTCCAAAAACAAACAACAACAAAACAAAAACGAAAGGCTTTTGCTACTGTCTCCCATGAGATCCTGCTAACAAAGCTGACAAAGTGTGGGATAGGAGAGTGGACGGTAAGGTGGGTTGAGAACTGGCTGACTGGCCGAGCTCAGAGGGTGGTGATTGGCGGCGCAGAGTCCAGTTGGAGACCTGGGACAAGCTCGGGGGCGGTGCTGGGTCCGGTCTTGTTCGACAGCTTCATCAACGACTTTGATGAGGGAATAGTGTCCACCCTCAGCAAGTACGCTGATGATACAAAGCTGGGAGGAGTGGCCCACACGCCAGAAGGCTGTGCTGCCATTCAGTGAGACCTGGACAGGCTGGAGAGCTGGGCAGGAAGAAACCAGGTGACGTTTAACAAAAGCAAGCGTGTAGAGTCTTGCACCTGGGAAGGAACAACTGCACGTATCAGTACAGGCTGGGGGATGACCTGCTGGAGAAAAGCCCTGCGCAGAAGGACCTGGGGGTCCTGGTGGATGACAGGTTGGCCACGAGCCAGCAGTGTGCCTTGGTGGCCAAGAAGGCCAACAGCATCCTGGCTTGCATAAGAAACGGTGCGGCCAGCAGGGCTAGGGAAGTGATTGGCCCCCTGTACTCGGCTCTGGTAAGGCCGCACCTCGAGTACTGTGTTCAGTTTTGGGCCCCTCGCTACAAGAAGGACATCGAGGTGCTCGAGCGAGTCCAGAGAAGGGCAACGAAGCTGGTGAGGAGTCTGGAGAACAAGTCTTACGAGGAGCCGCTGAGGGAGCTGGGGTTGTTCAGCCTGGAGAAGACGAGGCTCAGAGGCGACCTTATCGCACTCTACAGGTACCTTAAAGGAGGCTGTAGCGAGGTGGGGGTTGGTCTGTTCTCCCACGTGCCTGGTGACAGGACGAGGGGGAATGGGCTAAAGTTGCACCAGGGGAGGTTTAGGCTGGATATTAGGAAGAACTTCTTTACCAAAAGGGTTGTTAGGCATTGGGATAGGCTGCCCAGGGAAGTGGTTGAGTCACCGTCCCTGGAGGTCTTTAAAAGACATTTAGATGTTGAGCTTAGTGATATGGTTTAGTGGAGGGCTTGTTAGCGTTAGGTCAGAGGTTGGACTCGGTGATCTTGGAGGTCTCTTCCAACCTAGATGACTCTGTGATTCTGTGATAAGAACCCCTGGTTTTGAAGATGACATCTAACGGCGAGTTGCATAGTGGGGCCTTGGTCCTTCCAAAGTCCACAGACTTAAACGTTTGCGGAGCGGAAGCTTTGCAGAACTGTACGAACACTGAAGATCCAGTTCTGCAAGAAGCTGATGCAAAAGCTACCTGTCACTGGGGCGTTTTGGTGAGGAAGAGATTTGTATTCTCACGGTGGATGGTTTTAACCGAGTTTAGTCCTGTGGGCTGTGTCAACAGAACTGGCTTTGGTTTGTACCCTTTCAGGACACTGAGGACCCAATTTCATGTCTGTGGGCAGCACGGCAAAGCGGGCAGTGTACTCAGTGTCACCAGGGACAGAGGAGGGATTTATGGATGGGCAATGTCAGTGTGCCCTGCACAATGCCGCTGCCACCTTGCTGGAGCAGTTTGCGTGCTCCTCCGGTCAAAATGTGCCTCTCGGAGGGCCGGGGGGCAAGGCCAGGCAGAGCTGCAGGTGGTGTCAGGGAGGCCTCATCGCTCCTGCGAGGCACTGCGCCAGGCCTCAGCCCTGGGAGGCCGGCACCGCCCTGCGGCCTCCTGGCGCCCATTGGGTGCCACAGCTCCATGCTACCTAGCAACAAGCGCCAGCGGCCTCGCTATTGGCTGTGCCCAGAGGCGCCAAGGCAGGCGGCCAATGGGGCGGCGCCTGGCTGTGAGGGAGCACAGGTGTCACAGGCCAGGGTGGGTGACATGCTGCTGGGTGTGCTGGGGCTGCGGCACTCCAACGACGGCGGCGCGCAGGCGAGGCGCGGCCGGTGGGCTGCTTGTGGCCCCTGAGGAGCGCTTCTGTGTGCAGCTTTTGCTGTGCTCTTTCTTCACTGCGACTTGAAGAGTGCTTCTGCGTCCAGCTTTTTGTGTTTCCTTCACTGCGTTTCCCCTGAGGAGGTCTTCAACGTGCAGTTTTTGGGGTTCTCCACACCACGTTTCCCCTGAGGAGTGCTTCATCATTCAGCTTTTTGCATTTTCTTCACTGTGGCACTTGAGGAGTAATTCTCCGTGGAGCTTTTTGTGGTTTCTTCACCTTGTGGTCCCTGAGGAGTTCTTCATCGTGCAGCTTTTGGGGTTCTCTTCGCTTTGGGACTTCGGAGGAATGCGTCATCATGCAGCTCTTGGTGGTTTCTTCTCTACGGCCCTGAGGAGTTCAACACCGTCTTGCTTTTGGGGTTCTCCACGCCACGTTTTCCCTGAGGAGAGCTTCATCATGGAGTTTTTGGTATCGTTTTCACCTTGTTGCCCCTGACAAGTGCTTCATCTGCTAACATTTGGTGGGTTTTTTTCTCATTCCAGGCCCTGAGGAGTGCTTCTGAGTGCAGCTTCTGGTGTTTTCTTCATTGCGGCCTATGAGGAGTTCTTCATCGTGCAGCTTTTTGGGATCTCTTCTGTGCGCAGCTTCTGCTGTGTTCTTTCTTCACTGCAACTTGAGGAGTGCTTCTGCGTCCAGCTTTTTGTGTTTCCTTCACTGCATTTCCCCTGAGGATGTCTTCAACGTGCAGTTTTTGGGGTTCTCCACACCACGTTTCCCCTGAGGAGTGCTTCATCGTCCAGATTTTGGTGTTTCTCCACTGCAGCCTCTGAGGAGTGCCTTCTTGAGCAGCTTTTGGAGTTTTCTTCACTACGTCCCTGAGGAGCTCTTCATCAGGCAGCTTTTGGGGGTTTTCCCCACACCACGTTTCCCCTGAGGAGGGCTTCACCATTCAGCTCTGCGTGTTTTCTTCTCCCTGTGGCCCCTGAGGAGCGCTTCTGTGTGCAGCTTTTGCTGTGCTCTTTCTTCACTGCGACTTGAGGAGTGCTTCTGCGTCCAGCTTTTTGTGTTTCCTTCACTGCGTTTCCCCTGAGGAGGTCTTCAACGTGCAGTTTTTGGGGTTCTCCACACCACGTTTCCCCTGAGGAGTGCTTCATCATTCAGCTTTTTGCATTTTCTTCACTGTGGCACTTGAGGAGTAATTCTCCGTGGAGCTTTTTGTGGTTTCTTCACCTTGTGGTCCCTGAGGAGTTCTTCATCGTGCAGCTTTTGGGGTTCTCTTCGCTTTGGGACTTCGGAGGAATGCGTCATCATGCAGCTCTTGGTGGTTTCTTCTCTACGGCCCTGAGGAGTTCAACACCGTCTTGCTTTTGGGGTTCTCCACGCCACGTTTTCCCTGAGGAGAGCTTCATCATGGAGCTTTTGGTATCGTTTTCACCTTGTTGCCCCTGAGAAGTGCTTCATCTGCTAACATTTGGTGGTTTTTTTCTCTCCTTCCAGGCCCTGAGGAGTGCTACTGCGTGCAGCTTCTGGTGTTTTCTTCATTGCGGCCTACGAGGAGTTCTTCATCGTGCAGCTTTTTGGGATCTCTTCACCACGTTTCCCCTGAGGAGGGCTTCATTGTCCAGCTTTTGGTGTTTCTCCACTGCAGCCTCTGAGGAGTGCCTTCTTAACAGCTTTTGGAGTTTTCTTCGCTACGTCCCTGAGGAGCTCTTCATCGTGCAGCTTTTTGGGGGTTTTCCCCACACCACGTTTCCCCTGAGGAGGGCTTCACCATTCAGCTCTGCGTGTTTTCTTCTCCCTGTGGCCCCTGAGGAGCGCTTCTGTGTGCAGCTTTTGCTGTGCTCTTTCTTCACTGCGACTTGAGGAGTGCTTCTGCGTCCAGCTTTTTTGTTTCCTTCACTGCGTTTCCCCTGAGGAGGTCTTCAACGTGCAGTTTTTGGGGTTCTCCACACCACGTTTCCCCTGAGGAGTGCTTCATCATTCAGCTTTTTGCATTTTCTTCACTGTGGCACTTGAGGAGTAATTCTCCGTGGAGCTTTTTGTGGTTTCTTCACCTTGTGGTCCCTGAGGAGTTCTTCATCGTGCAGCTTTTGGGGTTCTCTTCGCTTTAGGACTTCGGAGGAATGCGTCATCATGCAGCTCTTGGTGGTTTCTTCTCTACGGCCCTGAGGAGTTCAACACCGTCTTGCTTTTGGGGTTCTCCACGCCACGTTTTCCCTGAGGAGAGCTTCATCATGGAGCTTTTGGTATCGTTTTCACCTTGTTGCCCCTGACAAGTGCTTCATCTGCTAACATTTGGTGGTTTTCTTTCTCATTCCAGGCCCTGAGGAGTGCTTCTGAGTGCAGCTTCTGGTGTTTTCTTCATTGCGGCCTATGAGGAGTTCTTCATCGTGCAGCTTTTTGGGATCTCTTCTGTGTGCAGCTTCTGCTGTGTTCTTTCTTCACTGCAACTTGAGGAGTGCTTCTGCGTCCAGCTTTTTGTGTTTCCTTCACTGCATTTCCCCTGAGGATGTCTTCAACGTGCAGTTTTTGGGGTTCTCCACACCACGTTTCCCCTGAGGAGTGCTTCATCGTCCAGATTTTGGTGTTTCTCCACTGCAGCCTCTGAGGAGTGCCTTCTTGAGCAGCTTTTGGAGTTTTCTTCACTACGTCCCTGAGGAGCTCTTCATCAGGCAGCTTTTGGGGGTTTTCCCCACACCACGTTTCCCCTGAGGAGGGCTTCACCATTCAGCTCTGCGTGTTTTCTTCTCCCTGTGGCCCCTGAGGAGCGCTTCTGTGTGCAGCTTTTGCTGTGCTCTTTCTTCACTGCGACTTGAGGAGTGCTTCTGCGTCCAGCTTTTTGTGTTTCCTTCACTGCGTTTCCCCTGAGGAGGTCTTCGTCATGCAGTTTTTGGGGTTCTCCACACCACGTTTCCCCTGAGGAGTGCTTCATCATTCAGCTTTTTGCATTTTCTTCACTGTGGCACTTGAGGAGTAATTCTCCGTGGAGCTTTTTGTGGTTTCTTCACCTTGTGGTCCCTGAGGAGTTCTTCATCGTGCAGCTTTTGGGGTTCTCTTCACTTTGGGACTTCGGAGGAATGCGTCATCATGCAGCTTTTGGTGGTTTCTTCTCTACGGCCCTGAGGAGTTCAACACCGTCTTGCTTTTGGGGTTCTCCACGCCACGTTTTCCCTGAGGAGAGCTTCATCATGGAGCTTTTGGTATCGTTTTCACCTTGTTGCCCCTGACAAGTGCTTCATCTGCTAACATTTGGTGTTTTTTTTCTCTCCTTCCAGGTCCTGAGGAGTGCTACTGTGTGCAGCTTCTGGTGTTTTCTTCATTGCGGCCTATGAGGAGTTCTTCATCATGCAGCTTTTTGGGATCTCTTCACCACGTTTCCCCTGAGGAGGGCTTCATTGTCCAGCTTTTGGTGTT
Source organism: Anser brachyrhynchus (assembly GCF_964034855.1). Lineage (NCBI taxonomy): Eukaryota > Metazoa > Chordata > Aves > Anseriformes > Anatidae > Anser > Anser brachyrhynchus. The sequence continues at coordinate 8,835,122 of NC_137696.1, read as the reverse complement.
TCTCCACTGCAGCCTCTGAGGAGTGCCTTCTTAACAGCTTTTGGAGTTTTCTTCGCTACGTCCCTGAGGAGCTCTTCATCGTGCAGCTTTTTGGGGGTTTTCCCCACACCACGTTTCCCCTGAGGTGGGCTTCACCATTCAGCTCTGCGCGTTTTCTTCCCTGTGGCGCTTCAGGAGTAATTCTTCGTGGAGCTTTTCGTGGTTTCTTCTCCCTGTGGCCCCTGAGGAGCGCTTCTGTGTGCAGCTTTTGGTGTGTTCTTCACTACGGCCCTGAGGTGTTCTTCATCATGCAGCTCTTCTGGTTCTCTTCACTTCAGCCCCTGAGGATTGGTTTGTCGAGCAGCTTTTGGTTTTTTCTTCACTGTGGCCCTTGAGGAGTTCTGCATCGTAAAGCCTTTGGGGTTCTGCTCACCATGTTTTCCCTGAGGAGAGCTTCATCATGGAGCTTTTGGTTGTTTTCACCTTGTTGCCCCTGAGAAGTGCTTCAGCTTCTAACATTTGGTGGTTTTTTTTCTCTCGTTCCAGGCCCTGATAAGTTTTTCATCGTGTAGCTGTTCGTGTTTTCTTCACTGCGGCCCTTGAGGTCTTCTTCATCATGCAGCTTTTGGTGTTTTCTTCACTGCGGCGCTTTTTGGCATCTACCATGTCTGCAGCCAGACCGACAGCTCAGCTGCGTGAAGTGTGAAGAAGCACATTCTTCTGTTTGTTTTCAATCTGCCAACCGATCATTTCATGGAGAGCTCTGTCTTTTTTGTACTAGGAGGTGCCATGTATAATTCTTTCTTCTCCTCCTTTTCAGTCATGTTGCAATAAATCTCTTTCAAACCATTTATGAGTTCTCTTGCCTTATGTAGTGGGTTTGCGTGGCAAGGATTTGGTAGCGGGGGGGCCATCAGGGTGGGGTCTACGAGAAGAATCCGGAAACTGCGCCACGTTAGAGAAGGGTCTGCCGCTGGCCAGAGCCAGGCCAATAAGCGATGTTGTTTGCGCCTCTGTGAGACCAGATTTAAGAAAGGAAAAAAAAAAAAAAAAAAAAACTGCTGCGGAAGAGCAGCTGGGAGAGAGGGAGGAATGAGAAACAGCCTTGCAGACGCCAAGGTCAGTGAAGAGGGAGGGGGAGAGGTGCTCCAGGCGCCGGAGCAGAAGTCCCCTGCGGCCTGTGGTGAGGACCATGGTGAAGCAGGCTGTCCCCCTGCAGCCCATGGTGTACCACGGTGGGGCAGGTTTCCACGCTGCAGCCCGTGGAGGAGCCCCCGGTGGAGCAGGGGCAGAGAGCGACCGAGAAGGAGCGGCGGAGACAAAGTGCTACAGACTGACCGCAGCCCCCGTTGCCCCGCTCCCCTGAGCCGCTTGGGGGGAGGAGGTGGGAGAGGGTGGACTGGGGGGGAAAAATCTTACTGTCTCCCTACTCTGAGTCTGCTTTGCCCATCACGGTAACTGTTGAGTGATCTCCCCGTCCTTATCTCAGCCCTTGAGCCCTTTGCATCGTATTTTCTCCCCCTTTGAGGAGGGGGAGTGAGAGAGCGGCCGTGGTGGAACTCGGCTGCCCACCCGAGTAAAACCACCACACTGTAACACCTAAACTAAAGTCCTTTTGCTGCATCTGAAGTCCTTTCTTTCTTGTCCTAAATAGAGGGCCTGGGGAGAAGTTTGCTCCCTTTTTATTTGCAGCATCCTTATGCACATCTCGGTTCTGCCTTCTCTTGACATTAAAGAGTTAGTCCATTAATCCAATGTTTAATCTTTCCTTAGAGACCATGTTTTCTAAAAGTCTGATCCTAAGAAGGGTCATTCTTAGCATCAGACTTACTGGGTTCTTTGGATGCTTTCTGCTTGGTGTGTGTGTTACTTGAAGTACAATCCTCAGAAATAGACGCAATTTCAGTGGAAAATTTAACAGTAGACCCCACGCTCTGGATGGAGCAGTCTTCCGTCGGCCGTTCCCTCTCACCTTCTTCATCCTGCTGATGGGAGCGCGAGGTGGAGGGTGTCGAAGGCTTTCTGAAGGCGATACATGGGTGTCTTCCCTGAGCAAGGTGTTCCGCCCTCAGAGAAGGAAATGGCTTTGTTGTTTGTTTCTCACCATCCGTACTTTGTTGCAGTTTTAGCTGTGATTGCCTAACTACACGTAACCTATTGGGTTATTTCTTTGAGTATTTTTGCAGGAGTGGAAATTTAACTCATTAGTTCAAATAGTGAGATAATTTTCATGTCATTCGCTTACTTTTCAGCTGAATGTAACTTTTCACGCAATTTGCTAGCATTGGAGGAGCCCAGCCATGAGGGGCCCAGGCTCTCCTCTTAAGGCACCTCCAGTGTTAAGGAGAAGGGGAAAGACTTTGGGAGTGCATTTTGTGTCTTCCCAGTGGGATGCTGATGCGCTAAACTTTTCTTTCACGGAGTGTCACGTGAATCTCCAAAAACAAACAACAACAAAACAAAAACGAAAGGCTTTTGCTACTGTCTCCCATGAGATCCTGCTAACAAAGCTGACAAAGTGTGGGATAGGAGAGTGGACGGTAAGGTGGGTTGAGAACTGGCTGACTGGCCGAGCTCAGAGGGTGGTGATTGGCGGCGCAGAGTCCAGTTGGAGACCTGGGACAAGCTCGGGGGCGGTGCTGGGTCCGGTCTTGTTCGACAGCTTCATCAACGACTTTGATGAGGGAATAGTGTCCACCCTCAGCAAGTACGCTGATGATACAAAGCTGGGAGGAGTGGCCCACACGCCAGAAGGCTGTGCTGCCATTCAGTGAGACCTGGACAGGCTGGAGAGCTGGGCAGGAAGAAACCAGGTGACGTTTAACAAAAGCAAGCGTGTAGAGTCTTGCACCTGGGAAGGAACAACTGCACGTATCAGTACAGGCTGGGGGATGACCTGCTGGAGAAAAGCCCTGCGCAGAAGGACCTGGGGGTCCTGGTGGATGACAGGTTGGCCACGAGCCAGCAGTGTGCCTTGGTGGCCAAGAAGGCCAACAGCATCCTGGCTTGCATAAGAAACGGTGCGGCCAGCAGGGCTAGGGAAGTGATTGGCCCCCTGTACTCGGCTCTGGTAAGGCCGCACCTCGAGTACTGTGTTCAGTTTTGGGCCCCTCGCTACAAGAAGGACATCGAGGTGCTCGAGCGAGTCCAGAGAAGGGCAACGAAGCTGGTGAGGAGTCTGGAGAACAAGTCTTACGAGGAGCCGCTGAGGGAGCTGGGGTTGTTCAGCCTGGAGAAGACGAGGCTCAGAGGCGACCTTATCGCACTCTACAGGTACCTTAAAGGAGGCTGTAGCGAGGTGGGGGTTGGTCTGTTCTCCCACGTGCCTGGTGACAGGACGAGGGGGAATGGGCTAAAGTTGCACCAGGGGAGGTTTAGGTTGGATATTAGGAAGAACTTCTTTACCAAAAGGGTTGTTAGGCATTGGGATAGGCTGCCTAGGGAAGTGGTTGAGTCACCGTCCCTGGAGGTCTTTAAAAGACATTTAGATGTTGAGCTTAGTGATATGGTTTAGTGGAGGGCTTGTTAGCGTTAGGTCAGAGGTTGGACTCGGTGATCTTGGAGGTCTCTTCCAACCTAGATGACTCTGTGATTCTGTGATAAGAACCCCTGGTTTTGAAGATGACATCTAACAGCGAGTTGCATAGTGGGGCCTTGGTCCTTCCAAAGTCCACAGACTTAAAAGTTTGCGGAGCGGAAGCTTTGCAGAACTGTACGAACACTGAAGATCCAGTTCTGCAAGAAGCTGATGCAAAAGCTACCTGTCACTGGGGCGTTTTGGTGAGGAAGAGATTTGTATTCTCACGGTGGATGGTTTTAACCGAGTTTAGTCCTGTGGGCTGTGTCAACAGAACTGGCTTTGGTTTGTACCCTTTCAGGACACTGAGGACCCAATTTCATGTCTGTGGGCAGCACGGCAAAGCGGGCAGTGTACTCAGTGTCACCAGGGACAGAGGAGGGATTTATGGATGGGCAATGTCAGTGTGCCCTGCACAATGCCGCTGCCACCTTGCTGGAGCAGTTTGCGTGCTCCTCCGGTCAAAATGTGCCTCTCGGAGGGCCGGGGGGCAAGGCCAGGCAGAGCTGCAGGTGGTGTCAGGGAGGCCTCATCGCTCCTGCGAGGCACTGCGCCAGGCCTCAGCCCTGGGAGGCCGGCACCGCCCTGCGGCCTCCTGGCGCCCATTGGGTGCCACAGCTCCATGCTGCCTAGCAACAAGCGCCAGCGGCCTCGCTATTGGCTGTGCCCAGAGGCGCCAAGGCAGGCGGCCAATGGGGCGGCGCCTGGCTGTGAGGGAGCACAGGTGTCACAGGCCAGGGTGGGTGACATGCTGCTGGGTGTGCTGGGGCTGCGGCACTCCAACGACGGCGGCGCGCAGGCGAGGCGCGGCCGGTGGGCTGCTTGTGGCCCCTGAGGAGCGCTTCTGTGTGCAGCTTTTGCTGTGCTCTTTCTTCACTGCGACTTGAAGAGTGCTTCTGCGTCCAGCTTTTTGTGTTTCCTTCACTGCGTTTCCCCTGAGGAGGTCTTCAACGTGCAGTTTTTGGGGTTCTCCACACCACGTTTCCCCTGAGGAGTGCTTCATCATTCAGCTTTTTGCATTTTCTTCACTGTGGCACTTGAGGAGTAATTCTCCGTGGAGCTTTTTGTGGTTTCTTCACCTTGTGGTCCCTGAGGAGTTCTTCATCGTGCAGCTTTTGGGGTTCTCTTCGCTTTGGGACTTCGGAGGAATGCGTCATCATGCAGCTCTTGGTGGTTTCTTCTCTACGGCCCTGAGGAGTTCAACACCGTCTTGCTTTTGGGGTTCTCCACGCCACGTTTTCCCTGAGGAGAGCTTCATCATGGAGCTTTTGGTATCGTTTTCACCTTGTTGCCCCTGACAAGTGCTTCATCTGCTAACATTTGGTGGTTTTTTTCTCTCCTTCCAGGCCCTGAGGAGTGCTACTGCGTGCAGCTTCTGGTGTTTTCTTCATTGCGGCCTACGAGGAGTTCTTCATCGTGCAGCTTTTTGGGATCTCTTCACCACGTTTCCCCTGAGGAGGGCTTCATTGTCCAGCTTTTGGTGTTTCTCCACTGCAGCCTCTGAGGAGTGCCTTCTTAACAGCTTTTGGAGTTTTCTTCGCTACGTCCCTGAGGAGCTCTTCATCGTGCAGCTTTTTGGGGGTTTTCCCCACACCACGTTTCTCCTGAGGAGGGCTTCACCATTCAGCTCTGCGTGTTTTCTTCTCCCGTGGCCCCTGAGGAGCGCTTCTGTGTGCAGCTTTTGCTGTGCTCTTTCTTCACTGCGACTTGAGGAGTGCTTCTGCGTCCAGCTTTTTGTGTTTCCTTCACTGCGTTTCCCCTGAGGAGGTCTTCAACGTGCAGTTTTTGGGGTTCTCCACACCACGTTTCCCCTGAGGAGTGCTTCATCATTCAGCTTTTTGCATTTTCTTCACTGTGGCACTTGAGGAGTAATTCTCCGTGGAGCTTTTTGTGGTTTCTTCACCTTGTGGTCCCTGAGGAGTTCTTCATCGTGCAGCTTTTGGGGTTCTCTTCGCTTTGGGACTTCGGAGGAATGCGTCATCATGCAGCTCTTGGTGGTTTCTTCTCTACGGCCCTGAGGAGTTCAACACCGTCTTGCTTTTGGGGTTCTCCACGCCACGTTTTCCCTGAGGAGAGCTTCATCATGGAGCTTTTGGTATCGTTTTCACCTTGTTGCCCCTGACAAGTGCTTCATCTGCTAACATTTGGTGGTTTTCTTTCTCATTCCAGGCCCTGAGGAGTGCTTCTGAGTGCAGCTTCTGGTGTTTTCTTCATTGCGGCCTATGAGGAGTTCTTCATCGTGCAGCTTTTTGGGATCTCTTCTGTGTGCAGCTTCTGCTGTGTTCTTTCTTCACTGCAACTTGAGGAGTGCTTCTGCGTCCAGCTTTTTGTGTTTCCTTCACTGCATTTCCCCTGAGGATGTCTTCAACGTGCAGTTTTTGGGGTTCTCCACACCACGTTTCCCCTGAGGAGTGCTTCATCGTCCAGATTTTGGTGTTTCTCCACTGCAGCCTCTGAGGAGTGCCTTCTTGAGCAGCTTTTGGAGTTTTCTTCACTACGTCCCTGAGGAGCTCTTCATCAGGCAGCTTTTGGGGGTTTTCCCCACACCACGTTTCCCCTGAGGAGGGCTTCACCATTCAGCTCTGCGTGTTTTCTTCTCCCTGTGGCCCCTGAGGAGCGCTTCTGTGTGCAGCTTTTGCTGTGCTCTTTCTTCACTGCGACTTGAGGAGTGCTTCTGCGTCCAGCTTTTTGTGTTTCCTTCACTGCGTTTCCCCTGAGGAGGTCTTCGTCATGCAGTTTTTGGGGTTCTCCACACCACGTTTCCCCTGAGGAGTGCTTCATCATTCAGCTTTTTGCATTTTCTTCACTGTGGCACTTGAGGAGTAATTCTCCGTGGAGCTTTTTGTGGTTTCTTCACCTTGTGGTCCCTGAGGAGTTCTTCATCGTGCAGCTTTTGGGGTTCTCTTCACTTTGGGACTTCGGAGGAATGCGTCATCATGCAGCTTTTGGTGGTTTCTTCTCTACGGCCCTGAGGAGTTCAACACCGTCTTGCTTTTGGGGTTCTCCACGCCACGTTTTCCCTGAGGAGAGCTTCATCATGGAGCTTTTGGTATCGTTTTCACCTTGTTGCCCCTGACAAGTGCTTCATCTGCTAACATTTGGTGTTTTTTTTCTCTCCTTCCAGGTCCTGAGGAGTGCTACTGTGTGCAGCTTCTGGTGTTTTCTTCATTGCGGCCTATGAGGAGTTCTTCATCATGCAGCTTTTTGGGATCTCTTCACCACGTTTCCCCTGAGGAGGGCTTCATTGTCCAGCTTTTGGTGTTTCTCCACTGCAGCCTCTGAGGAGTGCCTTCTTAACAGCTTTTGGAGTTTTCTTCGCTACGTCCCTGAGGAGCTCTTCATCGTGCAGCTTTTTGGGGGTTTTCCCCACACCACGTTTCCCCTGAGGTGGGCTTCACCATTCAGCTCTGCGCGTTTTCTTCCCTGTGGCGCTTCAGGAGTAATTCTTCGTGGAGCTTTTCGTGGTTTCTTCTCCCTGTGGCCCCTGAGGAGCGCTTCTGTGTGCAGCTTTTGGTGTGTTCTTCACTACGGCCCTGAGGTGTTCTTCATCATGCAGCTCTTCTGGTTCTCTTCACTTCAGCCCCTGAGGATTGGTTTGTCGAGCAGCTTTTGGTTTTTTCTTCACTGCGGCCCTTGAGGAGTTCTGCATCGTAAAGCCTTTGGGGTTCTGCTCACCATGTTTTCCCTGAGGAGAGCTTCATCATGGAGCTTTTGGTTGTTTTCACCTTGTTGCCCCTGAGAAGTGCTTCAGCTTCTAACATTTGGTGGTTTTTTTTCTCTCGTTCCAGGCCCTGATAAGTTTTTCATCGTGTAGCTGTTCGTGTTTTCTTCACTGCGGCCCTTGAGGTCTTCTTCATCATGCAGCTTTTGGTGTTTTCTTCACTGCGGCGCTTTTTGGCATCTACCATGTCTGCAGCCAGACCGACAGCTCAGCTGCGTGAAGTGTGAAGAAGCACATTCTTCTGTTTGTTTTCAATCTGCCAACCGATCATTTCATGGAGAGCTCTGTCTTTTTTGTACTAGGAGGTGCCATGTATAATTCTTTCTTCTCCTCCTTTTCAGTCATGTTGCAATAAATCTCTTTCAAACCATTTATGAGTTCTCTTGCCTTATGTAGTGGGTTTGCGTGGCAAGGATTTGGTAGCGGGGGGGCCATCAGGGTGGGTTCTACGAGAAGAATCCGGAAACTGCGCCACGTTAGAGAAGGGTCTGCCGCTGGCCAGAGCCAGGCCAATAAGCGATGTTGTTTGCGCCTCTGTGAGACCAGATTTAAGAAAGGAAAAAAAAAAAAAAAAAAAACTGCTGCGGAAGAGCAGCTGGGAGAGAGGGAGGAATGAGAAACAGCCTTGCAGACGCCAAGGTCAGTGAAGAGGGAGGGGGAGAGGTGCTCCAGGCGCCGGAGCAGAAGTCCCCTGCGGCCTGTGGTGAGGACCATGGTGAAGCAGGCTGTCCCCCTGCAGCCCATGGTGTACCACGGTGGGGCAGGTTTCCACGCTGCAGCCCGTGGAGGAGCCCCCGGTGGAGCAGGGGCAGAGAGCGACCGAGAAGGAGCGGCGGAGACAAAGTGCTACAGACTGACCGCAGCCCCCGTTGCCCCGCTCCCCTGAGCCGCTTGGGGGGAGGAGGTGGGAGAGGGTGGACTGGGGGGGAAAAATCTTACTGTCTCCCTACTCTGAGTCTGCTTTGCCCATCACGGTAACTGTTGAGTGATCTCCCCGTCCTTATCTCAGCCCTTGAGCCCTTTGCATCGTATTTTCTCCCCCTTTGAGGAGGGGGAGTGAGAGAGCGGCCGTGGTGGAACTCGGCTGCCCACCCGAGTAAAACCACCACACTGTAACACCTAAACTAAAGTCCTTTTGCTGCATCTGAAGTCCTTTCTTTCTTGTCCTAAATAGAGGGCCTGGGGAGAAGTTTGCTCCCTTTTTATTTGCAGCATCCTTATGCACATCTCGGTTCTGCCTTCTCTTGACATTAAAGAGTTAGTCCATTAATCCAATGTTTAATCTTTCCTTAGAGACCATGTTTTCTAAAAGTCTGATCCTAAGAAGGGTCATTCTTAGCATCAGACTTACTGGGTTCTTTGGATGCTTTCTGCTTGGTGTGTGTGTTACTTGAAGTACAATCCTCAGAAATAGACGCAATTTCAGTGGAAAATTTAACAGTAGACCCCACGCTCTGGATGGAGCAGTCTTCCGTCGGCCGTTCCCTCTCACCTTCTTCATCCTGCTGATGGGAGCGCGAGGTGGAGGGTGTCGAAGGCTTTCTGAAGGCGATACATGGGTGTCTTCCCTGAGCAAGGTGTTCCGCCCTCAGAGAAGGAAATGGCTTTGTTGTTTGTTTCTCACCATCCGTACTTTGTTGCAGTTTTAGCTGTGATTGCCTAACTACACGTAACCTATTGGGTTATTTCTTTGAGTATTTTTGCAGGAGTGGAAATTTAACTCATTAGTTCAAATAGTGAGATAATTTTCATGTCATTCGCTTACTTTTCAGCTGAATGTAACTTTTCACGCAATTTGCTAGCATTGGAGGAGCCCAGCCATGAGGGGCCCAGGCTCTCCTCTTAAGGCACCTCCAGTGTTAAGGAGAAGGGGAAAGACTTTGGGAGTGCATTTTGTGTCTTCCCAGTGGGATGCTGATGCGCTAAACTTTTCTTTCACGGAGTGTCACGTGAATCTCCAAAAACAAACAACAACAAAACAAAAACGAAAGGCTTTTGCTACTGTCTCCCATGAGATCCTGCTAACAAAGCTGACAAAGTGTGGGATAGGAGAGTGGACGGTAAGGTGGGTTGAGAACTGGCTGACTGGCCGAGCTCAGAGGGTGGTGATTGGCGGCGCAGAGTCCAGTTGGAGACCTGGGACAAGCTCGGGGGCGGTGCTGGGTCCGGTCTTGTTCGACAGCTTCATCAACGACTTTGATGAGGGAATAGTGTCCACCCTCAGCAAGTACGCTGATGATACAAAGCTGGGAGGAGTGGCCCACACGCCAGAAGGCTGTGCTGCCATTCAGTGAGACCTGGACAGGCTGGAGAGCTGGGCAGGAAGAAACCAGGTGACGTTTAACAAAAGCAAGCGTGTAGAGTCTTGCACCTGGGAAGGAACAACTGCACGTATCAGTACAGGCTGGGGGATGACCTGCTGGAGAAAAGCCCTGCGCAGAAGGACCTGGGGGTCCTGGTGGATGACAGGTTGGCCACGAGCCAGCAGTGTGCCTTGGTGGCCAAGAAGGCCAACAGCATCCTGGCTTGCATAAGAAACGGTGCGGCCAGCAGGGCTAGGGAAGTGATTGGCCCCCTGTACTCGGCTCTGGTAAGGCCGCACCTCGAGTACTGTGTTCAGTTTTGGGCCCCTCGCTACAAGAAGGACATCGAGGTGCTCGAGCGAGTCCAGAGAAGGGCAACGAAGCTGGTGAGGAGTCTGGAGAACAAGTCTTACGAGGAGCCGCTGAGGGAGCTGGGGTTGTTCAGCCTGGAGAAGACGAGGCTCAGAGGCGACCTTATCGCACTCTACAGGTACCTTAAAGGAGGCTGTAGCGAGGTGGGGGTTGGTCTGTTCTCCCACGTGCCTGGTGACAGGACGAGGGGGAATGGGCTAAAGTTGCACCAGGGGAGGTTTAGGTTGGATATTAGGAAGAACTTCTTTACCAAAAGGGTTGTTAGGCATTGGGATAGGCTGCCCAGGGAAGTGGTTGAGTCACCGTCCCTGGAGGTCTTTAAAAGACATTTAGATGTTGAGCTTAGTGATATGGTTTAGTGGAGGGCTTGTTAGCGTTAGGTCAGAGGTTGGACTCGGTGATCTTGGAGGTCTCTTCCAACCTAGATGACTCTGTGATTCTGTGATAAGAACCCCTGGTTTTGAAGATGACATCTAACGGCGAGTTGCATAGTGGGGCCTTGGTCCTTCCAAAGTCCACAGACTTAAACGTTTGCGGAGCGGAAGCTTTGCAGAACTGTACGAACACTGAAGATCCAGTTCTGCAAGAAGCTGATGCAAAAGCTACCTGTCACTGGGGCGTTTTGGTGAGGAAGAGATTTGTATTCTCACGGTGGATGGTTTTAACCGAGTTTAGTCCTGTGGGCTGTGTCAACAGAACTGGCTTTGGTTTGTACCCTTTCAGGACACTGAGGACCCAATTTCATGTCTGTGGGCAGCACGGCAAAGCGGGCAGTGTACTCAGTGTCACCAGGGACAGAGGAGGGATTTATGGATGGGCAATGTCAGTGTGCCCTGCACAATGCCGCTGCCACCTTGCTGGAGCAGTTTGCGTGCTCCTCCGGTCAAAATGTGCCTCTCGGAGGGCCGGGGGGCAAGGCCAGGCAGAGCTGCAGGTGGTGTCAGGGAGGCCTCATCGCTCCTGCGAGGCACTGCGCCAGGCCTCAGCCCTGGGAGGCCGGCACCGCCCTGCGGCCTCCTGGCGCCCATTGGGTGCCACAGCTCCATGCTACCTAGCAACAAGCGCCAGCGGCCTCGCTATTGGCTGTGCCCAGAGGCGCCAAGGCAGGCGGCCAATGCGGCGGCGCCTGGCTGTGAGGGAGCACAGGTGTCACAGGCCAGGGTGGGTGACATGCTGCTGGGTGTGCTGGGGCTGCGGCACTCCAACGACGGCGGCGCGCAGGCGAGGCGCGGCCGGTGGGCTGCTTGTGGCCCCTGAGGAGCGCTTCTGTGTGCAGCTTTTGCTGTGCTCTTTCTTCACTGCGACTTGAAGAGTGCTTCTGCGTCCAGCTTTTTGTGTTTCCTTCACTGCGTTTCCCCTGAGGAGGTCTTCAACGTGCAGTTTTTGGGGTTCTCCACACCACGTTTCCCCTGAGGAGTGCTTCATCATTCAGCTTTTTGCATTTTCTTCACTGTGGCACTTGAGGAGTAATTCTCCGTGGAGCTTTTTGTGGTTTCTTCACCTTGTGGTCCCTGAGGAGTTCTTCATCGTGCAGCTTTTGGGGTTCTCTTCGCTTTGGGACTTCGGAGGCATGCGTCATCATGCAGCTCTTGGTGGTTTCTTCTCTACGGCCCTGAGGAGTTCAACACCGTCTTGCTTTTGGGGTTCTCCACGCCACGTTTTCCCTGAGGAGAGCTTCATCATGGAGTTTTTGGTATCGTTTTCACCTTGTTGCCCCTGACAAGTGCTTCATCTGCTAACATTTGGTGGGTTTTTTTCTCATTCCAGGCCCTGAGGAGTGCTTCTGAGTGCAGCTTCTGGTGTTTTCTTCATTGCGGCCTATGAGGAGTTCTTCATCGTGCAGCTTTTTGGGATCTCTTCTGTGCGCAGCTTCTGCTGTGTTCTTTCTTCACTGCAACTTGAGGAGTGCTTCTGCGTCCAGCTTTTTGTGTTTCCTTCACTGCATTTCCCCTGAGGATGTCTTCAACGTGCAGTTTTTGGGGTTCTCCACACCACGTTTCCCCTGAGGAGTGCTTCATCGTCCAGATTTTGGTGTTTCTCCACTGCAGCCTCTGAGGAGTGCCTTCTTGAGCAGCTTTTGGAGTTTTCTTCACTACGTCCCTGAGGAGCTCTTCATCAGGCAGCTTTTGGGGGTTTTCCCCACACCACGTTTCCCCTGAGGAGGGCTTCACCATTCAGCTCTGCGTGTTTTCTTCTCCCTGTGGCCCCTGAGGAGCGCTTCTGTGTGCAGCTTTTGCTGTGCTCTTTCTTCACTGCGACTTGAGGAGTGCTTCTGCGTCCAGCTTTTTGTGTTTCCTTCACTGCGTTTCCCCTGAGGAGGTCTTCAACGTGCAGGTTTTGGGGTTCTCCACACCACGTTTCCCCTGAGGAGTGCTTCATCATTCAGCTTTTTGCATTTTCTTCACTGTGGCACTTGAGGAGTAATTCTCCGTGGAGCTTTTTGTGGTTTCTTCACCTTGTGGTCCCTGAGGAGTTCTTCATCGTGCAGCTTTTGGGGTTCTCTTCGCTTTGGGACTTCGGAGGAATGCGTCATCATGCAGCTCTTGGTGGTTTCTTCTCTACGGCCCTGAGGAGTTCAACACCGTCTTGCTTTTGGGGTTCTCCACGCCACGTTTTCCCTGAGGAGAGCTTCATCATGGAGCTTTTGGTATCGTTTTCACCTTGTTGCCCCTGACAAGTGCTTCATCTGCTAACATTTGGTGGTTTTTTTCTCTCCTTCCAGGCCCTGAGGAGTGCTACTGCGTGCAGCTTCTGGTGTTTTCTTCATTGCGGCCTACGAGGAGTTCTTCATCATGCAGCTTTTTGGGATCTCTTCACCACGTTTCCCCTGAGGAGGGCTTCATTGTCCAGCTTTTGGTGTTTCTCCACTGCAGCCTCTGAGGAGTGCCTTCTTAACAGCTTTTGGAGTTTTCTTCGCTACGTCCCTGAGGAGCTCTTCATCGTGCAGCTTTTTGGGGGTTTTCCCCACACCACGTTTCTCCTGAGGAGGGCTTCACCATTCAGCTCTGCGTGTTTTCTTCTCCCTGTGGCCCCTGAGGAGCGCTTCTGTGTGCAGCTTTTGCTGTGCTCTTTCTTCACTGCGACTTGAGGAGTGCTTCTGCGTCCAGCTTTTTTGTTTCCTTCACTGCGTTTCCCCTGAGGAGGTCTTCAACGTGCAGTTTTTGGGGTTCTCCACACCACGTTTCCCCTGAGGAGTGCTTCATCATTCAGCTTTTTGCATTTTCTTCACTGTGGCACTTGAGGAGTAATTCTCCGTGGAGCTTTTTGTGGTTTCTTCACCTTGTGGTCCCTGAGGAGTTCTTCATCGTGCAGCTTTTGGGGTTCTCTTCGCTTTAGGACTTCGGAGGAATGCGTCATCATGCAGCTCTTGGTGGTTTCTTCTCTACGGCCCTGAGGAGTTCAACACCGTCTTGCTTTTGGGGTTCTCCACGCCACGTTTTCCCTGAGGAGAGCTTCATCATGGAGCTTTTGGTATCGTTTTCACCTTGTTGCCCCTGACAAGTGCTTCATCTGCTAACATTTGGTGGTTTTCTTTCTCATTCCAGGCCCTGAGGAGTGCTTCTGAGTGCAGCTTCTGGTGTTTTCTTCATTGCGGCCTATGAGGAGTTCTTCATCGTGCAGCTTTTTGGGATCTCTTCTGTGTGCAGCTTCTGCTGTGTTCTTTCTTCACTGCAACTTGAGGAGTGCTTCTGCGTCCAGCTTTTTGTGTTTCCTTCACTGCATTTCCCCTGAGGATGTCTTCAACGTGCAGTTTTTGGGGTTCTCCACACCACGTTTCCCCTGAGGAGTGCTTCATCGTCCAGATTTTGGTGTTTCTCCACTGCAGCCTCTGAGGAGTGCCTTCTTGAGCAGCTTTTGGAGTTTTCTTCACTACGTCCCTGAGGAGCTCTTCATCAGGCAGCTTTTGGGGGTTTTCCCCACACCACGTTTCCCCTGAGGAGGGCTTCACCATTCAGCTCTGCGTGTTTTCTTCTCCCTGTGGCCCCTGAGGAGCGCTTCTGTGTGCAGCTTTTGCTGTGCTCTTTCTTCACTGCGACTTGAGGAGTGCTTCTGCGTCCAGCTTTTTGTGTTTCCTTCACTGCGTTTCCCCTGAGGAGGTCTTCGTCATGCAGTTTTTGGGGTTCTCCACACCACGTTTCCCCTGAGGAGTGCTTCATCATTCAGCTTTTTGCATTTTCTTCACTGTGGCACTTGAGGAGTAATTCTCCGTGGAGCTTTTTGTGGTTTCTTCACCTTGTGGTCCCTGAGGAGTTCTTCATCGTGCAGCTTTTGGGGTTCTCTTCACTTTGGGACTTCGGAGGAATGCGTCATCATGCAGCTTTTGGTGGTTTCTTCTCTACGGCCCTGAGGAGTTCAACACCGTCTTGCTTTTGGGGTTCTCCACGCCACGTTTTCCCTGAGGAGAGCTTCATCATGGAGCTTTTGGTATCGTTTTCACCTTGTTGCCCCTGACAAGTGCTTCATCTGCTAACATTTGGTGTTTTTTTTCTCTCCTTCCAGGTCCTGAGGAGTGCTACTGTGTGCAGCTTCTGGTGTTTTCTTCATTGCGGCCTATGAGGAGTTCTTCATCATGCAGCTTTTTGGGATCTCTTCACCACGTTTCCCCTGAGGAGGGCTTCATTGTCCAGCTTTTGGTGTTTCTCCACTGCAGCCTCTGAGGAGTGCCTTCTTAACAGCTTTTGGAGTTTTCTTCGCTACGTCCCTGAGGAGCTCTTCATCGTGCAGCTTTTTGGGGGTTTTCCCCACACCACGTTTCCCCTGAGGTGGGCTTCACCATTCAGCTCTGCGCGTTTTCTTCCCTGTGGCGCTTCAGGAGTAATTCTTCGTGGAGCTTTTCGTGGTTTCTTCTCCCTGTGGCCCCTGAGGAGCGCTTCTGTGTGCAGCTTTTGGTGTGTTCTTCACTACGGCCCTGAGGTGTTCTTCATCATGCAGCTCTTCTGGTTCTCTTCACTTCAGCCCCTGAGGATTGGTTTGTCGAGCAGCTTTTGGTTTTTTCTTCACTGTGGCCCTTGAGGAGTTCTGCATCGTAAAGCCTTTGGGGTTCTGCTCACCATGTTTTCCCTGAGGAGAGCTTCATCATGGAGCTTTTGGTTGTTTTCACCTTGTTGCCCCTGAGAAGTGCTTCAGCTTCTAACATTTGGTGGTTTTTTTTCTCTCGTTCCAGGCCCTGATAAGTTTTTCATCGTGTAGCTGTTCGTGTTTTCTTCACTGCGGCCCTTGAGGTCTTCTTCATCATGCAGCTTTTGGTGTTTTCTTCACTGCGGCGCTTTTTGGCATCTACCATGTCTGCAGCCAGACCGACAGCTCAGCTGCGTGAAGTGTGAAGAAGCACATTCTTCTGTTTGTTTTCAATCTGCCAACCGATCATTTCATGGAGAGCTCTGTCTTTTTTGTACTAGGAGGTGCCATGTATAATTCTTTCTTCTCCTCCTTTTCAGTCATGTTGCAATAAATCTCTTTCAAACCATTTATGAGTTCTCTTGCCTTATGTAGTGGGTTTGCGTGGCAAGGATTTGGTAGCGGGGGGGCCATCAGGGTGGGGTCTACGAGAAGAATCCGGAAACTGCGCCACGTTAGAGAAGGGTCTGCCGCTGGCCAGAGCCAGGCCAATAAGCGATGTTGTTTGCGCCTCTGTGAGACCAGATTTAAGAAAGGAAAAAAAAAAAAAAAAAAAAACTGCTGCGGAAGAGCAGCTGGGAGAGAGGGAGGAATGAGAAACAGCCTTGCAGACGCCAAGGTCAGTGAAGAGGGAGGGGGAGAGGTGCTCCAGGCGCCGGAGCAGAAGTCCCCTGCGGCCTGTGGTGAGGACCATGGTGAAGCAGGCTGTCCCCCTGCAGCCCATGGTGTACCACGGTGGGGCAGGTTTCCACGCTGCAGCCCGTGGAGGAGCCCCCGGTGGAGCAGGGGCAGAGAGCGACCGAGAAGGAGCGGCGGAGACAAAGTGCTACAGACTGACCGCAGCCCCCGTTGCCCCGCTCCCCTGAGCCGCTTGGGGGGAGGAGGTGGGAGAGGGTGGACTGGGGGGGAAAAATCTTACTGTCTCCCTACTCTGAGTCTGCTTTGCCCATCACGGTAACTGTTGAGTGATCTCCCCGTCCTTATCTCAGCCCTTGAGCCCTTTGCATCGTATTTTCTCCCCCTTTGAGGAGGGGGAGTGAGAGAGCGGCCGTGGTGGAACTCGGCTGCCCACCCGAGTAAAACCACCACACTGTAACACCTAAACTAAAGTCCTTTTGCTGCATCTGAAGTCCTTTCTTTCTTGTCCTAAATAGAGGGCCTGGGGAGAAGTTTGCTCCCTTTTTATTTGCAGCATCCTTATGCACATCTCGGTTCTGCCTTCTCTTGACATTAAAGAGTTAGTCCATTAATCCAATGTTTAATCTTTCCTTAGAGACCATGTTTTCTAAAAGTCTGATCCTAAGAAGGGTCATTCTTAGCATCAGACTTACTGGGTTCTTTGGATGCTTTCTGCTTGGTGTGTGTGTTACTTGAAGTACAATCCTCAGAAATAGACGCAATTTCAGTGGAAAATTTAACAGTAGACCCCACGCTCTGGATGGAGCAGTCTTCCGTCGGCCGTTCCCTCTCACCTTCTTCATCCTGCTGATGGGAGCGCGAGGTGGAGGGTGTCGAAGGCTTTCTGAAGGCGATACATGGGTGTCTTCCCTGAGCAAGGTGTTCCGCCCTCAGAGAAGGAAATGGCTTTGTTGTTTGTTTCTCACCATCCGTACTTTGTTGCAGTTTTAGCTGTGATTGCCTAACTACACGTAACCTATTGGGTTATTTCTTTGAGTATTTTTGCAGGAGTGGAAATTTAACTCATTAGTTCAAATAGTGAGATAATTTTCATGTCATTCGCTTACTTTTCAGCTGAATGTAACTTTTCACGCAATTTGCTAGCATTGGAGGAGCCCAGCCATGAGGGGCCCAGGCTCTCCTCTTAAGGCACCTCCAGTGTTAAGGAGAAGGGGAAAGACTTTGGGAGTGCATTTTGTGTCTTCCCAGTGGGATGCTGATGCGCTAAACTTTTCTTTCACGGAGTGTCACGTGAATCTCCAAAAACAAACAACAACAAAACAAAAACGAAAGGCTTTTGCTACTGTCTCCCATGAGATCCTGCTAACAAAGCTGACAAAGTGTGGGATAGGAGAGTGGACGGTAAGGTGGGTTGAGAACTGGCTGACTGGCCGAGCTCAGAGGGTGGTGATTGGCGGCGCAGAGTCCAGTTGGAGACCTGGGACAAGCTCGGGGGCGGTGCTGGGTCCGGTCTTGTTCGACAGCTTCATCAACGACTTTGATGAGGGAATAGTGTCCACCCTCAGCAAGTACGCTGATGATACAAAGCTGGGAGGAGTGGCCCACACGCCAGAAGGCTGTGCTGCCATTCAGTGAGACCTGGACAGGCTGGAGAGCTGGGCAGGAAGAAACCAGGTGACGTTTAACAAAAGCAAGCGTGTAGAGTCTTGCACCTGGGAAGGAACAACTGCACGTATCAGTACAGGCTGGGGGATGACCTGCTGGAGAAAAGCCCTGCGCAGAAGGACCTGGGGGTCCTGGTGGATGACAGGTTGGCCACGAGCCAGCAGTGTGCCTTGGTGGCCAAGAAGGCCAACAGCATCCTGGCTTGCATAAGAAACGGTGCGGCCAGCAGGGCTAGGGAAGTGATTGGCCCCCTGTACTCGGCTCTGGTAAGGCCGCACCTCGAGTACTGTGTTCAGTTTTGGGCCCCTCGCTACAAGAAGGACATCGAGGTGCTCGAGCGAGTCCAGAGAAGGGCAACGAAGCTGGTGAGGAGTCTGGAGAACAAGTCTTACGAGGAGCCGCTGAGGGAGCTGGGGTTGTTCAGCCTGGAGAAGACGAGGCTCAGAGGCGACCTTATCGCACTCTACAGGTACCTTAAAGGAGGCTGTAGCGAGGTGGGGGTTGGTCTGTTCTCCCACGTGCCTGGTGACAGGACGAGGGGGAATGGGCTAAAGTTGCACCAGGGGAGGTTTAGGTTGGATATTAGGAAGAACTTCTTTACCAAAAGGGTTGTTAGGCATTGGGATAGGCTGCCCAGGGAAGTGGTTGAGTCACCGTCCCTGGAGGTCTTTAAAAGACATTTAGATGTTGAGCTTAGTGATATGGTTTAGTGGAGGGCTTGTTAGCGTTAGGTCAGAGGTTGGACTCGGTGATCTTGGAGGTCTCTTCCAACCTAGATGACTCTGTGATTCTGTGATAAGAACCCCTGGTTTTGAAGATGACATCTAACGGCGAGTTGCATAGTGGGGCCTTGGTCCTTCCAAAGTCCACAGACTTAAAAGTTTGCGGAGCGGAAGCTTTGCAGAACTGTACGAACACTGAAGATCCAGTTCTGCAAGAAGCTGATGCAAAAGCTACCTGTCACTGGGGCGTTTTGGTGAGGAAGAGATTTGTATTCTCACGGTGGATGGTTTTAACCGAGTTTAGTCCTGTGGGCTGTGTCAACAGAACTGGCTTTGGTTTGTACCCTTTCAGGACACTGAGGACCCAATTTCATGTCTGTGGGCAGCACGGCAAAGCGGGCAGTGTACTCAGTGTCACCAGGGACAGAGGAGGGATTTATGGATGGGCAATGTCAGTGTGCCCTGCACAATGCCGCTGCCACCTTGCTGGAGCAGTTTGCGTGCTCCTCCGGTCAAAATGTGCCTCTCGGAGGGCCGGGGGGCAAGGCCAGGCAGAGCTGCAGGTGGTGTCAGGGAGGCCTCATCGCTCCTGCGAGGCACTGCGCCAGGCCTCAGCCCTGGGAGGCCGGCACCGCCCTGCGGCCTCCTGGCGCCCATTGGGTGCCACAGCTCCATGCTGCCTAGCAACAAGCGCCAGCGGCCTCGCTATTGGCTGTGCCCAGAGGCGCCAAGGCAGGCGGCCAATGGGGCGGCGCCTGGCTGTGAGGGAGCACAGGTGTCACAGGCCAGGGTGGGTGACATGCTGCTGGGTGTGCTGGGGCTGCGGCACTCCAACGACAGCGGCGCGCAGGCGAGGCGCGGCCGGTGGGCTGCTTGTGGCCCCTGAGGAGCGCTTCTGTGTGCAGCTTTTGCTGTGCTCTTTCTTCACTGCGACTTGAAGAGTGCTTCTGCGTCCAGCTTTTTGTGTTTCCTTCACTGCGTTTCCCCTGAGGAGGTCTTCAACGTGCAGTTTTTGGGGTTCTCCACACCACGTTTCCCCTGAGGAGTGCTTCATCATTCAGCTTTTTGCATTTTCTTCACTGTGGCACTTGAGGAGTAATTCTCCGTGGAGCTTTTTGTGGTTTCTTCACCTTGTGGTCCCTGAGGAGTTCTTCATCGTGCAGCTTTTGGGGATCTCTTCGCTTTGGGACTTCGGAGGAATGCGTCATCATGCAGCTCTTGGTGGTTTCTTCTCTACGGCCCTGAGGAGTTCAACACCGTCTTGCTTTTGGGGTTCTCCACGCCACGTTTTCCCTGAGGAGAGCTTCATCATGGAGCTTTTGGTATCGTTTTCACCTTGTTGCCCCTGACAAGTGCTTCATCTGCTAACATTTGGTGTTTTTTTTCTCTCCTTCCAGGCCCTGAGGAGTGCTACTGCGTGCAGCTTCTGGTGTTTTCTTCATTGCGGCCTACGAGGAGTTCTTCATCGTGCAGCTTTTTGGGATCTCTTCTGTGCGCAGCTTCTGCTGTGTTCTTTCTTCACTGCAACTTGAGGAGTGCTTCTGCGTCCAGCTTTCTGTGTTTCCTTCACTGCATTTCCCCTGAGGATGTCTTCAACGTGCAGTTTTTGGGGTTCTCCACACCACGTTTCCCCTGAGGAGTGCTTCATCGTCCAGATTTTGGTGTTTCTCCACTGCAGCCTCTGAGGAGTGCCTTCTTGAGCAGCTTTTGGAGTTTTCTTCACTACGTCCCTGAGGAGCTCTTCATCAGGCAGCTTTTGGGGGTTTTCCCCACACCACGTTTCCCCTGAGGAGGGCTTCACCATTCAGCTCTGCGTGTTTTCTTCTCCCTGTGGCCCCTGAGGAGCGCTTCTGTGTGCAGCTTTTGCTGTGCTCTTTCTTCACTGCGACTTGAGGAGTGCTTCTGCGTCCAGCTTTTTGTGTTTCCTTCACTGCGTTTCCCCTGAGGAGGTCTTCGTCATTCAGTTTTTGGGGTTCTCCACACCACGTTTCCCCTGAGGAGTGCTTCATCATTCAGCTTTTTGCATTTTCTTCACTGTGGCACTTGAGGAGTAATTCTCCGTGGAGCTTTTTGTGGTTTCTTCACCTTGTGGTCCCTGAGGAGTTCTTCATCGTGCAGCTTTTGGGGTTCTCTTCGCTTTGGGACTTCGGAGGAATGCGTCATCATGCAGCTCTTGGTGGTTTCTTCTCTACGGCCCTGAGGAGTTCAACACCGTCTTGCTTTTGGGGTTCTCCACGCCACGTTTTCCCTGAGGAGAGCTTCATCATGGAGCTTTTGGTATCGTTTTCACCTTGTTGCCCCTGACAAGTGCTTCATCTGCTAACATTTGGTGGTTTTTTTTCTCATTCCAGGCCCTGAGGAGTGCTTCTGAGTGCAGCTTCTGGTGTTTTCTTCATTGCGGCCTATGAGGAGTTCTTCATCGTGCAGCTTTTTGGGATCTCTTCTGTGTGCAGCTTCTGCTGTGTTCTTTCTTCACTGCAACTTGAGGAGTGCTTCTGCGTCCAGCTTTTTGTGTTTCCTTCACTGCATTTCCCCTGAGGATGTCTTCAACGTGCAGTTTTTGGGGTTCTCCACACCACGTTTCCCCTGAGGAGTGCTTCATCGTCCAGATTTTGGTGTTTCTCCACTGCAGCCTCTGAGGAGTGCCTTCTTGAGCAGCTTTTGGAGTTTTCTTCACTACGTCCCTGAGGAGCTCTTCATCAGGCAGCTTTTGGGGGTTTTCCCCACACCACGTTTCCCCTGAGGAGGGCTTCACCATTCAGCTCTGCGTGTTTTCTTCTCCCTGTGGCCCCTGAGGAGCGCTTCTGTGTGCAGCTTTTGCTGTGCTCTTTCTTCACTGCGACTCGAGGAGTGCTTCTGCGTCCAGCTTTTTGTGTTTCCTTCACTGCGTTTCCCCTGAGGAGGTCTTCGTCATGCAGTTTTTGGGGTTCTCCACACCACGTTTCCCCTGAGGAGTGCTTCATCATTCAGCTTTTTGCATTTTCTTCACTGTGGCACTTGAGGAGTAATTCTCCGTGGAGCTTTTTGTGGTTTCTTCACCTTGTGGTCCCTGAGGAGTTCTTCATCGTGCAGCTTTTGGGGTTCTCTTCACTTTGGGACTTCGGAGGAATGCGTCATCATGCAGCTTTTGGTGGTTTCTTCTCTACGGCCCTGAGGAGTTCAACACCGTCTTGCTTTTGGGGTTCTCCACGCCACGTTTTCCCTGAGGAGAGCTTCATCATGGAGCTTTTGGTATCGTTTTCACCTTGTTGCCCCTGACAAGTGCTTCATCTGCTAACATTTGGTGTTTTTTTTCTCTCCTTCCAGGTCCTGAGGAGTGCTACTGTGTGCAGCTTCTGGTGTTTTCTTCATTGCGGCCTATGAGGAGTTCTTCATCATGCAGCTTTTTGGGATCTCTTCACCACGTTTCCCCTGAGGAGGGCTTCATTGTCCAGCTTTTGGTGTTTCTCCACTGCAGCCTCTGAGGAGTGCCTTCTTAACAGCTTTTGGAGTTTTCTTCGCTACGTCCCTGAGGAGCTCTTCATCGTGCAGCTTTTTGGGGGTTTTCCCCACACCACGTTTCCCCTGAGGTGGGCTTCACCATTCAGCTCTGCGCGTTTTCTTCCCTGTGGCGCTTCAGGAGTAATTCTTCGTGGAGCTTTTCGTGGTTTCTTCTCCCTGTGGCCCCTGAGGAGCGCTTCTGTGTGCAGCTTTTGGTGTGTTCTTCACTACGGCCCTGAGGTGTTCTTCATCATGCAGCTCTTCTGGTTCTCTTCACTTCGGCCCCTGAGGATTGGTTTGTCGAGCAGCTTTTGGTTTTTTCTTCACTGCGGCCCTTGAGGAGTTCTGCATCGTAAAGCCTTTGGGGTTCTGCTCACCATGTTTTCCCTGAGGAGAGCTTCATCATGGAGCTTTTGGTTGTTTTCACCTTGTTGCCCCTGAGAAGTGCTTCAGCTTCTAACATTTGGTGGTTTTTTTTCTCTCGTTCCAGGCCCTGATAAGTTTTTCATCGTGTAGCTGTTCGTGTTTTCTTCACTGCGGCCCTTGAGGTCTTCTTCATCATGCAGCTTTTGGTGTTTTCTTCACTGCGGCGCTTTTTGGCATCTACCATGTCTGCAGCCAGACCGACAGCTCAGCTGCGTGAAGTGTGAAGAAGCACATTCTTCTGTTTGTTTTCAATCTGCCAACCGATCATTTCATGGAGAGCTCTGTCTTTTTTGTACTAGGAGGTGCCATGTATAATTCTTTCTTCTCCTCCTTTTCAGTCATGCTGCAATAAATCTCTTTCAAACCATTTATGAGTTCTCTTGCCTTATGTAGTGGGTTTGCGTGGCAAGGATTTGGTAGCGGGGGGGCCATCAGGGTGGGGTCTACGAGAAGAATCCGGAAACTGCGCCACGTTAGAGAAGGGTCTGCCGCTGGCCAGAGCCAGGCCAATAAGCGATGTTGTTTGCGCCTCTGTGAGACCAGATTTAAGAAAGGAAAAAAAAAAAAAACAAAAAACTGCTGCGGAAGAGCAGCTGGGAGAGAGGGAGGAATGAGAAACAGCCTTGCAGACGCCAAGGTCAGTGAAGAGGGAGGGGGAGAGGTGCTCCAGGCGCCGGAGCAGAAGTCCCCTGCGGCCTGTGGTGAGGACCATGGTGAAGCAGGCTGTCCCCCTGCAGCCCATGGTGTACCACGGTGGGGCAGGTTTCCACGCTGCAGCCCGTGGAGGAGCCCCCGGTGGAGCAGGGGCAGAGAGCGACCGAGAAGGAGCGGCGGAGACAAAGTGCTACAGACTGACCGCAGCCCCCGTTGCCCCGCTCCCCTGAGCCGCTTGGGGGGAGGAGGTGGGAGAGGGTGGACTGGGGGGGAAAAATCTTACTGTCTCCCTACTCTGAGTCTGCTTTGCCCATCACGGTAACTGTTGAGTGATCTCCCCGTCCTTATCTCAGCCCTTGAGCCCTTTGCATCGTATTTTCTCCCCCTTTGAGGAGGGGGAGTGAGAGAGCGGCCGTGGTGGAACTCGGCTGCCCACCCGAGTAAAACCACCACACTGTAACACCTAAACTAAAGTCCTTTTGCTGCATCTGAAGTCCTTTCTTTCTTGTCCTAAATAGAGGGCCTGGGGAGAAGTTTGCTCCCTTTTTATTTGCAGCATCCTTATGCACATCTCGGTTCTGCCTTCTCTTGACATTAAAGAGTTAGTCCATTAATCCAATGTTTAATCTTTCCTTAGAGACCATGTTTTCTAAAAGTCTGATCCTAAGAAGGGTCATTCTTAGCATCAGACTTACTGGGTTCTTTGGATGCTTTCTGCTTGGTGTGTGTGTTACTTGAAGTACAATCCTCAGAAATAGACGCAATTTCAGTGGAAAATTTAACAGTAGACCCCACGCTCTGGATGGAGCAGTCTTCCGTCGGCCGTTCCCTCTCACCTTCTTCATCCTGCTGATGGGAGCGCGAGGTGGAGGGTGTCGAAGGCTTTCTGAAGGCGATACATGGGTGTCTTCCCTGAGCAAGGTGTTCCGCCCTCAGAGAAGGAAATGGCTTTGTTGTTTGTTTCTCACCATCCGTACTTTGTTGCAGTTTTAGCTGTGATTGCCTAACTACACGTAACCTATTGGGTTATTTCTTTGAGTATTTTTGCAGGAGTGGAAATTTAACTCATTAGTTCAAATAGTGAGATAATTTTCATGTCATTCGCTTACTTTTCAGCTGAATGTAACTTTTCACGCAATTTGCTAGCATTGGAGGAGCCCAGCCATGAGGGGCCCAGGCTCTCCTCTTAAGGCACCTCCAGTGTTAAGGAGAAGGGGAAAGACTTTGGGAGTGCATTTTGTGTCTTCCCAGTGGGATGCTGATGCGCTAAACTTTTCTTTCACGGAGTGTCACGTGAATCTCCAAAAACAAACAACAACAAAACAAAAACGAAAGGCTTTTGCTACTGTCTCCCATGAGATCCTGCTAACAAAGCTGACAAAGTGTGGGATAGGAGAGTGGACGGTAAGGTGGGTTGAGAACTGGCTGACTGGCCGAGCTCAGAGGGTGGTGATTGGCGGCGCAGAGTCCAGTTGGAGACCTGGGACAAGCTCGGGGGCGGTGCTGGGTCCGGTCTTGTTCGACAGCTTCATCAACGACTTTGATGAGGGAATAGTGTCCACCCTCAGCAAGTACGCTGATGATACAAAGCTGGGAGGAGTGGCCCACACGCCAGAAGGCTGTGCTGCCATTCAGTGAGACCTGGACAGGCTGGAGAGCTGGGCAGGAAGAAACCAGGTGACGTTTAACAAAAGCAAGCGTGTAGAGTCTTGCACCTGGGAAGGAACAACTGCACGTATCAGTACAGGCTGGGGGATGACCTGCTGGAGAAAAGCCCTGCGCAGAAGGACCTGGGGGTCCTGGTGGATGACAGGTTGGCCACGAGCCAGCAGTGTGCCTTGGTGGCCAAGAAGGCCAACAGCATCCTGGCTTGCATAAGAAACGGTGCGGCCAGCAGGGCTAGGGAAGTGATTGGCCCCCTGTACTCGGCTCTGGTAAGGCCGCACCTCGAGTACTGTGTTCAGTTTTGGGCCCCTCGCTACAAGAAGGACATCGAGGTGCTCGAGCGAGTCCAGAGAAGGGCAACGAAGCTGGTGAGGAGTCTGGAGAACAAGTCTTACGAGGAGCCGCTGAGGGAGCTGGGGTTGTTCAGCCTGGAGAAGACGAGGCTCAGAGGCGACCTTATCGCACTCTACAGGTACCTTAAAGGAGGCTGTAGCGAGGTGGGGGTTGGTCTGTTCTCCCACGTGCCTGGTGACAGGACGAGGGGGAATGGGCTAAAGTTGCACCAGGGGAGGTTTAGGTTGGATATTAGGAAGAACTTCTTTACCAAAAGGGTTGTTAGGCATTGGGATAGGCTGCCCAGGGAAGTGGTTGAGTCACCGTCCCTGGAGGTCTTTAAAAGACATTTAGATGTTGAGCTTAGTGATATGGTTTAGTGGAGGGCTTGTTAGCGTTAGGTCAGAGGTTGGACTCGGTGATCTTGGAGGTCTCTTCCAACCTAGATGACTCTGTGATTCTGTGATAAGAACCCCTGGTTTTGAAGATGACATCTAACGGCGAGTTGCATAGTGGGGCCTTGGTCCTTCCAAAGTCCACAGACTTAAAAGTTTGCGGAGCGGAAGCTTTGCAGAACTGTACGAACACTGAAGATCCAGTTCTGCAAGAAGCTGATGCAAAAGCTACCTGTCACTGGGGCGTTTTGGTGAGGAAGAGATTTGTATTCTCACGGTGGATGGTTTTAACCGAGTTTAGTCCTGTGGGCTGTGTCAACAGAACTGGCTTTGGTTTGTACCCTTTCAGGACACTGAGGACCCAATTTCATGTCTGTGGGCAGCACGGCAAAGCGGGCAGTGTACTCAGTGTCACCAGGGACAGAGGAGGGATTTATGGATGGGCAATGTCAGTGTGCCCTGCACAATGCCGCTGCCACCTTGCTGGAGCAGTTTGCGTGCTCCTCCGGTCAAAATGTGCCTCTCGGAGGGCCGGGGGGCAAGGCCAGGCAGAGCTGCAGGTGGTGTCAGGGAGGCCTCATCGCTCCTGCGAGGCACTGCGCCAGGCCTCAGCCCTGGGAGGCCGGCACCGCCCTGCGGCCTCCTGGCGCCCATTGGGTGCCACAGCTCCATGCTGCCTAGCAACAAGCGCCAGCGGCCTCGCTATTGGCTGTGCCCAGAGGCGCCAAGGCAGGCGGCCAATGGGGCGGCGCCTGGCTGTGAGGGAGCACAGGTGTCACAGGCCAGGGTGGGTGACATGCTGCTGGGTGTGCTGGGGCTGCGGCACTCCAACGACGGCGGCGCGCCGGCGAGGCGCGGCCGGTGGGCTGCTTGTGGCCCCTGAGGAGCGCTTCTGTGTGCAGCTTTTGCTGTGCTCTTTCTTCACTGCGACTTGAAGAGTGCTTCTGCGTCCAGCTTTTTGTGTTTCCTTCACTGTGTTTCCCCTGAGGAGGTCTTCAACGTGCAGTTTTTGGGGTTCTCCACACCACGTTTCCCCTGAGGAGTGCTTCATCATTCAGCTTTTTGCATTTTCTTCACTGTGGCACTTGAGGAGTAATTCTCCGTGGAGCTTTTTGTGGTTTCTTCACCTTGTGGTCCCTGAGGAGTTCTTCATCGTGCAGCTTTTGGGGTTCTCTTCGCTTTGGGACTTCGGAGGAATGCGTCATCATGCAGCTCTTGGTGGTTTCTTCTCTACGGCCCTGAGGAGTTCAACACCGTCTTGCTTTTGGGGTTCTCCACGCCACGTTTTCCCTGAGGAGAGCTTCATCATGGAGCTTTTGGTATCGTTTTCACCTTGTTGCCCCTGACAAGTGCTTCATCTGCTAACATTTGGTGGTTTTTTTTCTCATTCCAGGCCCTGAGGAGTGCTTCTGAGTGCAGCTTCTGGTGTTTTCTTCATTGCGGCCTATGAGGAGTTCTTCATCGTGCAGCTTTTTGGGATCTCTTCTGTGCGCAGCTTCTGCTGTGTTCTTTCTTCACTGCAACTTGAGGAGTGCTTCTGCGTCCAGCTTTTTGTGTTTCCTTCACTGCATTTCCCCTGAGGATGTCTTCAACGTGCAGTTTTTGGGGTTCTCCACACCACGTTTCCCCTGAGGAGTGCTTCATCGTCCAGATTTTGGTGTTTCTCCACTGCAGCCTCTGAGGAGTGCCTTCTTGAGCAGCTTTTGGAGTTTTCTTCACTACGTCCCTGAGGAGCTCTTCATCAGGCAGCTTTTGGGGGTTTTCCCCACACCACGTTTCCCCTGAGGAGGGCTTCACCATTCAGCTCTGCGTGTTTTCTTCTCCCTGTGGCCCCTGAGGAGCGCTTCTGTGTGCAGCTTTTGCTGTGCTCTTTCTTCACTGCGACTTGAGGAGTGCTTCTGCGTCCAGCTTTTTGTGTTTCCTTCACTGCGTTTCCCCTGAGGAGGTCTTCGTCATTCAGTTTTTGGGGTTCTCCACACCACGTTTCCCCTGAGGAGTGCTTCATCATTCAGCTTTTTGCATTTTCTTCACTGTGGCACTTGAGGAGTAATTCTCCGTGGAGCTTTTTGTGGTTTCTTCACCTTGTGGTCCCTGAGGAGTTCTTCATCGTGCAGCTTTTGGGGTTCTCTTCACTTTGGGACTTCGGAGGAATGCGTCATCATGCAGCTTTTGGTGGTTTCTTCTCTACGGCCCTGAGGAGTTCAACACCGTCTTGCTTTTGGGGTTCTCCACGCCACGTTTTCCCTGAGGAGAGCTTCATCATGGAGCTTTTGGTATCGTTTTCACCTTGTTGCCCCTGAGAAGTGCTTCATCTGCTAACATTTGGTGTTTTTTTTCTCTCCTTCCAGGTCCTGAGGAGTGCTTCTGAGTGCAGCTTCTGGTGTTTTCTTCATTGCGGCCTATGAGGAGTTCTTCATCATGCAGCTTTTTGGGATCTCTTCACCACGTTTCCCCTGAGGAGGGCTTCATTGTCCAGATTTTGGTGTTTCTCCACTGCAGCCTCTGAGGAGTGCCTTCTTAACAGCTT
Organism: Anser brachyrhynchus; assembly: GCF_964034855.1. NCBI lineage: Eukaryota > Metazoa > Chordata > Aves > Anseriformes > Anatidae > Anser > Anser brachyrhynchus. Next base: position 8,807,546 of record NC_137696.1, on the reverse strand, counting down.
TTGGAGTTTTCTTCGCTACGTCCCTGAGGAGCTCTTCATCGTGCAGCTTTTTGGGGGTTTTCCCCACACCACGTTTCCCCTGAGGTGGGCTTCACCATTCAGCTCTGCGCGTTTTCTTCCCTGTGGCGCTTCAGGAGTAATTCTTCGTGGAGCTTTTCGTGGTTTCTTCTCCCTGTGGCCCCTGAGGAGCGCTTCTGTGTGCAGCTTTTGGTGTGTTCTTCACTACGGCCCTGAGGTGTTCTTCATCATGCAGCTCTTCTGGTTCTCTTCACTTCGGCCCCTGAGGATTGGTTTGTCGAGCAGCTTTTGGTTTTTTCTTCACTGCGGCCCTTGAGGAGTTCTGCATCGTAAAGCCTTTGGGGTTCTGCTCACCATGTTTTCCCTGAGGAGAGCTTCATCATGGAGCTTTTGGTTGTTTTCACCTTGTTGCCCCTGAGAAGTGCTTCAGCTTCTAACATTTGGTGGTTTTTTTTCTCTCGTTCCAGGCCCTGATAAGTTTTTCATCGTGTAGCTGTTCGTGTTTTCTTCACTGCGGCCCTTGAGGTCTTCTTCATCATGCAGCTTTTGGTGTTTTCTTCACTGCGGCGCTTTTTGGCATCTACCATGTCTGCAGCCAGACCGACAGCTCAGCTGCGTGAAGTGTGAAGAAGCACATTCTTCTGTTTGTTTTCAATCTGCCAACCGATCATTTCATGGAGAGCTCTGTCTTTTTTGTACTAGGAGGTGCCATGTATAATTCTTTCTTCTCCTCCTTTTCAGTCATGCTGCAATAAATCTCTTTCAAACCATTTATGAGTTCTCTTGCCTTATGTAGTGGGTTTGCGTGGCAAGGATTTGGTAGCGGGGGGGCCATCAGGGTGGGGTCTACGAGAAGAATCCGGAAACTGCGCCACGTTAGAGAAGGGTCTGCCGCTGGCCAGAGCCAGGCCAATAAGCGATGTTGTTTGCGCCTCTGTGAGACCAGATTTAAGAAAGGAAAAAAAAAAAAAAAAACAAAAAACTGCTGCGGAAGAGCAGCTGGGAGAGAGGGAGGAATGAGAAACAGCCTTGCAGACGCCAAGGTCAGTGAAGAGGGAGGGGGAGAGGTGCTCCAGGCGCCGGAGCAGAAGTCCCCTGCGGCCTGTGGTGAGGACCATGGTGAAGCAGGCTGTCCCCCTGCAGCCCATGGTGTACCACGGTGGGGCAGGTTTCCACGCTGCAGCCCGTGGAGGAGCCCCCGGTGGAGCAGGGGCAGAGAGCGACCGAGAAGGAGCGGCGGAGACAAAGTGCTACAGACTGACCGCAGCCCCCGTTGCCCCGCTCCCCTGAGCCGCTTGGGGGGAGGAGGTGGGAGAGGGTGGACTGGGGGGGAAAAATCTTACTGTCTCCCTACTCTGAGTCTGCTTTGCCCATCACGGTAACTGTTGAGTGATCTCCCCGTCCTTATCTCAGCCCTTGAGCCCTTTGCATCGTATTTTCTCCCCCTTTGAGGAGGGGGAGTGAGAGAGCGGCCGTGGTGGAACTCGGCTGCCCACCCGAGTAAAACCACCACACTGTAACACCTAAACTAAAGTCCTTTTGCTGCATCTGAAGTCCTTTCTTTCTTGTCCTAAATAGAGGGCCTGGGGAGAAGTTTGCTCCCTTTTTATTTGCAGCATCCTTATGCACATCTCGGTTCTGCCTTCTCTTGACATTAAAGAGTTAGTCCATTAATCCAATGTTTAATCTTTCCTTAGAGACCATGTTTTCTAAAAGTCTGATCCTAAGAAGGGTCATTCTTAGCATCAGACTTACTGGGTTCTTTGGATGCTTTCTGCTTGGTGTGTGTGTTACTTGAAGTACAATCCTCAGAAATAGACGCAATTTCAGTGGAAAATTTAACAGTAGACCCCACGCTCTGGATGGAGCAGTCTTCCGTCGGCCGTTCCCTCTCACCTTCTTCATCCTGCTGATGGGAGCGCGAGGTGGAGGGTGTCGAAGGCTTTCTGAAGGCGATACATGGGTGTCTTCCCTGAGCAAGGTGTTCCGCCCTCAGAGAAGGAAATGGCTTTGTTGTTTGTTTCTCACCATCCGTACTTTGTTGCAGTTTTAGCTGTGATTGCCTAACTACACGTAACCTATTGGGTTATTTCTTTGAGTATTTTTGCAGGAGTGGAAATTTAACTCATTAGTTCAAATAGTGAGATAATTTTCATGTCATTCGCTTACTTTTCAGCTGAATGTAACTTTTCACGCAATTTGCTAGCATTGGAGGAGCCCAGCCATGAGGGGCCCAGGCTCTCCTCTTAAGGCACCTCCAGTGTTAAGGAGAAGGGGAAAGACTTTGGGAGTGCATTTTGTGTCTTCCCAGTGGGATGCTGATGCGCTAAACTTTTCTTTCACGGAGTGTCACGTGAATCTCCAAAAACAAACAACAACAAAACAAAAACGAAAGGCTTTTGCTACTGTCTCCCATGAGATCCTGCTAACAAAGCTGACAAAGTGTGGGATAGGAGAGTGGACGGTAAGGTGGGTTGAGAACTGGCTGACTGGCCGAGCTCAGAGGGTGGTGATTGGCGGCGCAGAGTCCAGTTGGAGACCTGGGACAAGCTCGGGGGCGGTGCTGGGTCCGGTCTTGTTCGACAGCTTCATCAACGACTTTGATGAGGGAATAGTGTCCACCCTCAGCAAGTACGCTGATGATACAAAGCTGGGAGGAGTGGCCCACACGCCAGAAGGCTGTGCTGCCATTCAGTGAGACCTGGACAGGCTGGAGAGCTGGGCAGGAAGAAACCAGGTGACGTTTAACAAAAGCAAGCGTGTAGAGTCTTGCACCTGGGAAGGAACAACTGCACGTATCAGTACAGGCTGGGGGATGACCTGCTGGAGAAAAGCCCTGCGCAGAAGGACCTGGGGGTCCTGGTGGATGACAGGTTGGCCACGAGCCAGCAGTGTGCCTTGGTGGCCAAGAAGGCCAACAGCATCCTGGCTTGCATAAGAAACGGTGCGGCCAGCAGGGCTAGGGAAGTGATTGGCCCCCTGTACTCGGCTCTGGTAAGGCCGCACCTCGAGTACTGTGTTCAGTTTTGGGCCCCTCGCTACAAGAAGGACATCGAGGTGCTCGAGCGAGTCCAGAGAAGGGCAACGAAGCTGGTGAGGAGTCTGGAGAACAAGTCTTACGAGGAGCCGCTGAGGGAGCTGGGGTTGTTCAGCCTGGAGAAGACGAGGCTCAGAGGCGACCTTATCGCACTCTACAGGTACCTTAAAGGAGGCTGTAGCGAGGTGGGGGTTGGTCTGTTCTCCCACGTGCCTGGTGACAGGACGAGGGGGAATGGGCTAAAGTTGCACCAGGGGAGGTTTAGGTTGGATATTAGGAAGAACTTCTTTACCAAAAGGGTTGTTAGGCATTGGGATAGGCTGCCCAGGGAAGTGGTTGAGTCACCGTCCCTGGAGGTCTTTAAAAGACATTTAGATGTTGAGCTTAGTGATATGGTTTAGTGGAGGGCTTGTTAGCGTTAGGTCAGAGGTTGGACTCGGTGATCTTGGAGGTCTCTTCCAACCTAGATGACTCTGTGATTCTGTGATAAGAACCCCTGGTTTTGAAGATGACATCTAACGGCGAGTTGCATAGTGGGGCCTTGGTCCTTCCAAAGTCCACAGACTTAAAAGTTTGCGGAGCGGAAGCTTTGCAGAACTGTACGAACACTGAAGATCCAGTTCTGCAAGAAGCTGATGCAAAAGCTACCTGTCACTGGGGCGTTTTGGTGAGGAAGAGATTTGTATTCTCACGGTGGATGGTTTTAACCGAGTTTAGTCCTGTGGGCTGTGTCAACAGAACTGGCTTTGGTTTGTACCCTTTCAGGACACTGAGGACCCAATTTCATGTCTGTGGGCAGCACGGCAAAGCGGGCAGTGTACTCAGTGTCACCAGGGACAGAGGAGGGATTTATGGATGGGCAATGTCAGTGTGCCCTGCACAATGCCGCTGCCACCTTGCTGGAGCAGTTTGCGTGCTCCTCCGGTCAAAATGTGCCTCTCGGAGGGCCGGGGGGCAAGGCCAGGCAGAGCTGCAGGTGGTGTCAGGGAGGCCTCATCGCTCCTGCGAGGCACTGCGCCAGGCCTCAGCCCTGGGAGGCCGGCACCGCCCTGCGGCCTCCTGGCGCCCATTGGGTGCCACAGCTCCATGCTGCCTAGCAACAAGCGCCAGCGGCCTCGCTATTGGCTGTGCCCAGAGGCGCCAAGGCAGGCGGCCAATGGGGCGGCGCCTGGCTGTGAGGGAGCACAGGTGTCACAGGCCAGGGTGGGTGACATGCTGCTGGGTGTGCTGGGGCTGCGGCACTCCAACGACGGCGGCGCGCCGGCGAGGCGCGGCCGGTGGGCTGCTTGTGGCCCCTGAGGAGCGCTTCTGTGTGCAGCTTTTGCTGTGCTCTTTCTTCACTGCGACTTGAAGAGTGCTTCTGCGTCCAGCTTTTTGTGTTTCCTTCACTGTGTTTCCCCTGAGGAGGTCTTCAACGTGCAGTTTTTGGGGTTCTCCACACCACGTTTCCCCTGAGGAGTGCTTCATCATTCAGCTTTTTGCATTTTCTTCACTGTGGCACTTGAGGAGTAATTCTCCGTGGAGCTTTTTGTGGTTTCTTCACCTTGTGGTCCCTGAGGAGTTCTTCATCGTGCAGCTTTTGGGGTTCTCTTCGCTTTGGGACTTCGGAGGAATGCGTCATCATGCAGCTTTTGGTGGTTTCTTCTCTACGGCCCTGAGGAGTTCAACACCGTCTTGCTTTTGGGGTTCTCCACGCCACGTTTTCCCTGAGGAGAGCTTCATCATGGAGTTTTTGGTATCGTTTTCACCTTGTTGCCCCTGACAAGTGCTTCATCTGCTAACATTTGGTGGTTTTTTTTCTCATTCCAGGCCCTGAGGAGTGCTTCTGAGTGCAGCTTCTGGTGTTTTCTTCATTGCGGCCTATGAGGAGTTCTTCATCGTGCAGCTTTTTGGGATCTCTTCTGTGCGCAGCTTCTGCTGTGTTCTTTCTTCACTGCAACTTGAGGAGTGCTTCTGCGTCCAGCTTTCTGTGTTTCCTTCACTGCATTTCCCCTGAGGATGTCTTCAACGTGCAGTTTTTGGGGTTCTCCACACCACGTTTCCCCTGAGGAGTGCTTCATCGTCCAGATTTTGGTGTTTCTCCACTGCAGCCTCTGAGGAGTGCCTTCTTGAGCAGCTTTTGGAGTTTTCTTCACTACGTCCCTGAGGAGCTCTTCATCAGGCAGCTTTTGGGGGTTTTCCCCACACCACGTTTCCCCTGAGGAGGGCTTCACCATTCAGCTCTGCGTGTTTTCTTCTCCCTGTGGCCCCTGAGGAGCGCTTCTGTGTGCAGCTTTTGCTGTGCTCTTTCTTCACTGCGACTTGAGGAGTGCTTCTGCGTCCAGCTTTTTGTGTTTCCTTCACTGCGTTTCCCCTGAGGAGGTCTTCAACGTGCAGTTTTTGGGGTTCTCCACACCACGTTTCCCCTGAGGAGTGCTTCATCATTCAGCTTTTTGCATTTTCTTCACTGTGGCACTTGAGGAGTAATTCTCCGTGGAGCTTTTTGTGGTTTCTTCACCTTGTGGTCCCTGAGGAGTTCTTCATCGTGCAGCTTTTGGGGTTCTCTTCGCTTTGGGACTTCGGAGGAATGCGTCATCATGCAGCTCTTGGTGGTTTCTTCTCTACGGCCCTGAGGAGTTCAACACCGTCTTGCTTTTGGGGTTCTCCACGCCACGTTTTCCCTGAGGAGAGCTTCATCATGGAGCTTTTGGTATCGTTTTCACCTTGTTGCCCCTGACAAGTGCTTCATCTGCTAACATTTGGTGGTTTTTTTTCTCATTCCAGGCCCTGAGGAGTGCTTCTGAGTGCAGCTTCTGGTGTTTTCTTCATTGCGGCCTATGAGGAGTTCTTCTTCGTGCAGCTTTTTGGGATCTCTTCTGTGTGCAGCTTCTGCTGTGTTCTTTCTTCACTGCAACTTGAGGAGTGCTTCTGCGTCCAGCTTTTTGTGTTTCCTTCACTGCATTTCCCCTGAGGATGTCTTCAACGTGCAGTTTTTGGGGTTCTCCACACCACGTTTCCCCTGAGGAGTGCTTCATCGTCCAGATTTTGGTGTTTCTCCACTGCAGCCTCTGAGGAGTGCCTTCTTGAGCAGCTTTTGGAGTTTTCTTCACTACGTCCCTGAGGAGCTCTTCATCAGGCAGCTTTTGGGGGTTTTCCCCACACCACGTTTCCCCTGAGGAGGGCTTCACCATTCAGCTCTGCGTGTTTTCTTCTCCCTGTGGCCCCTGAGGAGCGCTTCTGTGTGCAGCTTTTGCTGTGCTCTTTCTTCACTGCGACTTGAGGAGTGCTTCTGCGTCCAGCTTTTTGTGTTTCCTTCACTGCGTTTCCCCTGAGGAGGTCTTCGTCATGCAGTTTTTGGGGTTCTCCACACCACGTTTCCCCTGAGGAGTGCTTCATCATTCAGCTTTTTGCATTTTCTTCACTGTGGCACTTGAGGAGTAATTCTCCGTGGAGCTTTTTGTGGTTTCTTCACCTTGTGGTCCCTGAGGAGTTCTTCATCGTGCAGCTTTTGGGGTTCTCTTCACTTTGGGACTTCGGAGGAATGCGTCATCATGCAGCTTTTGGTGGTTTCTTCTCTACGGCCCTGAGGAGTTCAACACCGTCTTGCTTTTGGGGTTCTCCACGCCACGTTTTCCCTGAGGAGAGCTTCATCATGGAGCTTTTGGTATCGTTTTCACCTTGTTGCCCCTGACAAGTGCTTCATCTGCTAACATTTGGTGTTTTTTTTCTCTCCTTCCAGGTCCTGAGGAGTGCTACTGTGTGCAGCTTCTGGTGTTTTCTTCATTGCGGCCTATGAGGAGTTCTTCATCATGCAGCTTTTTGGGATCTCTTCACCACGTTTCCCCTGAGGAGGGCTTCATTGTCCAGCTTTTGGTGTTTCTCCACTGCAGCCTCTGAGGAGTGCCTTCTTAACAGCTTTTGGAGTTTTCTTCGCTACGTCCCTGAGGAGCTCTTCATCGTGCAGCTTTTTGGGGGTTTTCCCCACACCACGTTTCCCCTGAGGTGGGCTTCACCATTCAGCTCTGCGCGTTTTCTTCCCTGTGGCGCTTCAGGAGTAATTCTTCGTGGAGCTTTTCGTGGTTTCTTCTCCCTGTGGCCCCTGAGGAGCGCTTCTGTGTGCAGCTTTTGGTGTGTTCTTCACTACGGCCCTGAGGTGTTCTTCATCATGCAGCTCTTCTGGTTCTCTTCACTTCGGCCCCTGAGGATTGGTTTGTCGAGCAGCTTTTGGTTTTTTCTTCACTGCGGCCCTTGAGGAGTTCTGCATCGTAAAGCCTTTGGGGTTCTGCTCACCATGTTTTCCCTGAGGAGAGCTTCATCATGGAGCTTTTGGTTGTTTTCACCTTGTTGCCCCTGAGAAGTGCTTCAGCTTCTAACATTTGGTGGTTTTTTTTCTCTCGTTCCAGGCCCTGATAAGTTTTTCATCGTGTAGCTGTTCGTGTTTTCTTCACTGCGGCCCTTGAGGTCTTCTTCATCATGCAGCTTTTGGTGTTTTCTTCACTGCGGCGCTTTTTGGCATCTACCATGTCTGCAGCCAGACCGACAGCTCAGCTGCGTGAAGTGTGAAGAAGCACATTCTTCTGTTTGTTTTCAATCTGCCAACCGATCATTTCATGGAGAGCTCTGTCTTTTTTGTACTAGGAGGTGCCATGTATAATTCTTTCTTCTCCTCCTTTTCAGTCATGCTGCAATAAATCTCTTTCAAACCATTTATGAGTTCTCTTGCCTTATGTAGTGGGTTTGCGTGGCAAGGATTTGGTAGCGGGGGGGCCATCAGGGTGGGGTCTACGAGAAGAATCCGGAAACTGCACCACGTTAGAGAAGGGTCTGCCGCTGGCCAGAGCCAGGCCAATAAGCGATGTTGTTTGCGCCTCTGTGAGACCAGATTTAAGAAAGGAAAAAAAAAAAAAAAAACAAAAAACTGCTGCGGAAGAGCAGCTGGGAGAGAGGGAGGAATGAGAAACAGCCTTGCAGACGCCAAGGTCAGTGAAGAGGGAGGGGGAGAGGTGCTCCAGGCGCCGGAGCAGAAGTCCCCTGCGGCCTGTGGTGAGGACCATGGTGAAGCAGGCTGTCCCCCTGCAGCCCATGGTGTACCACGGTGGGGCAGGTTTCCACGCTGCAGCCCGTGGAGGAGCCCCCGGTGGAGCAGGGGCAGAGAGCGACCGAGAAGGAGCGGCGGAGACAAAGTGCTACAGACTGACCGCAGCCCCCGTTGCCCCGCTCCCCTGAGCCGCTTGGGGGGAGGAGGTGGGAGAGGGTGGACTGGGGGGGAAAAATCTTACTGTCTCCCTACTCTGAGTCTGCTTTGCCCATCACGGTAACTGTTGAGTGATCTCCCCGTCCTTATCTCAGCCCTTGAGCCCTTTGCATCGTATTTTCTCCCCCTTTGAGGAGGGGGAGTGAGAGAGCGGCCGTGGTGGAACTCGGCTGCCCACCCGAGTAAAACCACCACACTGTAACACCTAAACTAAAGTCCTTTTGCTGCATCTGAAGTCCTTTCTTTCTTGTCCTAAATAGAGGGCCTGGGGAGAAGTTTGCTCCCTTTTTATTTGCAGCATCCTTATGCACATCTCGGTTCTGCCTTCTCTTGACATTAAAGAGTTAGTCCATTAATCCAATGTTTAATCTTTCCTTAGAGACCATGTTTTCTAAAAGTCTGATCCTAAGAAGGGTCATTCTTAGCATCAGACTTACTGGGTTCTTTGGATGCTTTCTGCTTGGTGTGTGTGTTACTTGAAGTACAATCCTCAGAAATAGACGCAATTTCAGTGGAAAATTTAACAGTAGACCCCACGCTCTGGATGGAGCAGTCTTCCGTCGGCCGTTCCCTCTCACCTTCTTCATCCTGCTGATGGGAGCGCGAGGTGGAGGGTGTCGAAGGCTTTCTGAAGGCGATACATGGGTGTCTTCCCTGAGCAAGGTGTTCCGCCCTCAGAGAAGGAAATGGCTTTGTTGTTTGTTTCTCACCATCCGTACTTTGTTGCAGTTTTAGCTGTGATTGCCTAACTACACGTAACCTATTGGGTTATTTCTTTGAGTATTTTTGCAGGAGTGGAAATTTAACTCATTAGTTCAAATAGTGAGATAATTTTCATGTCATTCGCTTACTTTTCAGCTGAATGTAACTTTTCACGCAATTTGCTAGCATTGGAGGAGCCCAGCCATGAGGGGCCCAGGCTCTCCTCTTAAGGCACCTCCAGTGTTAAGGAGAAGGGGAAAGACTTTGGGAGTGCATTTTGTGTCTTCCCAGTGGGATGCTGATGCGCTAAACTTTTCTTTCACGGAGTGTCACGTGAATCTCCAAAAACAAACAACAACAAAACAAAAACGAAAGGCTTTTGCTACTGTCTCCCATGAGATCCTGCTAACAAAGCTGACAAAGTGTGGGATAGGAGAGTGGACGGTAAGGTGGGTTGAGAACTGGCTGACTGGCCGAGCTCAGAGGGTGGTGATTGGCGGCGCAGAGTCCAGTTGGAGACCTGGGACAAGCTCGGGGGCGGTGCTGGGTCCGGTCTTGTTCGACAGCTTCATCAACGACTTTGATGAGGGAATAGTGTCCACCCTCAGCAAGTACGCTGATGATACAAAGCTGGGAGGAGTGGCCCACACGCCAGAAGGCTGTGCTGCCATTCAGTGAGACCTGGACAGGCTGGAGAGCTGGGCAGGAAGAAACCAGGTGACGTTTAACAAAAGCAAGCGTGTAGAGTCTTGCACCTGGGAAGGAACAACTGCACGTATCAGTACAGGCTGGGGGATGACCTGCTGGAGAAAAGCCCTGCGCAGAAGGACCTGGGGGTCCTGGTGGATGACAGGTTGGCCACGAGCCAGCAGTGTGCCTTGGTGGCCAAGAAGGCCAACAGCATCCTGGCTTGCATAAGAAACGGTGCGGCCAGCAGGGCTAGGGAAGTGATTGGCCCCCTGTACTCGGCTCTGGTAAGGCCGCACCTCGAGTACTGTGTTCAGTTTTGGGCCCCTCGCTACAAGAAGGACATCGAGGTGCTCGAGCGAGTCCAGAGAAGGGCAACGAAGCTGGTGAGGAGTCTGGAGAACAAGTCTTACGAGGAGCCGCTGAGGGAGCTGGGGTTGTTCAGCCTGGAGAAGACGAGGCTCAGAGGCGACCTTATCGCACTCTACAGGTACCTTAAAGGAGGCTGTAGCGAGGTGGGGGTTGGTCTGTTCTCCCACGTGCCTGGTGACAGGACGAGGGGGAATGGGCTAAAGTTGCACCAGGGGAGGTTTAGGTTGGATATTAGGAAGAACTTCTTTACCAAAAGGGTTGTTAGGCATTGGGATAGGCTGCCCAGGGAAGTGGTTGAGTCACCGTCCCTGGAGGTCTTTAAAAGACATTTAGATGTTGAGCTTAGTGATATGGTTTAGTGGAGGGCTTGTTAGCGTTAGGTCAGAGGTTGGACTCGGTGATCTTGGAGGTCTCTTCCAACCTAGATGACTCTGTGATTCTGTGATAAGAACCCCTGGTTTTGAAGATGACATCTAACGGCGAGTTGCATAGTGGGGCCTTGGTCCTTCCAAAGTCCACAGACTTAAAAGTTTGCGGAGCGGAAGCTTTGCAGAACTGTACGAACACTGAAGATCCAGTTCTGCAAGAAGCTGATGCAAAAGCTACCTGTCACTGGGGCGTTTTGGTGAGGAAGAGATTTGTATTCTCACGGTGGATGGTTTTAACCGAGTTTAGTCCTGTGGGCTGTGTCAACAGAACTGGCTTTGGTTTGTACCCTTTCAGGACACTGAGGACCCAATTTCATGTCTGTGGGCAGCACGGCAAAGCGGGCAGTGTACTCAGTGTCACCAGGGACAGAGGAGGGATTTATGGATGGGCAATGTCAGTGTGCCCTGCACAATGCCGCTGCCACCTTGCTGGAGCAGTTTGCGTGCTCCTCCGGTCAAAATGTGCCTCTCGGAGGGCCGGGGGGCAAGGCCAGGCAGAGCTGCAGGTGGTGTCAGGGAGGCCTCATCGCTCCTGCGAGGCACTGCGCCAGGCCTCAGCCCTGGGAGGCCGGCACCGCCCTGCGGCCTCCTGGCGCCCATTGGGTGCCACAGCTCCATGCTGCCTAGCAACAAGCGCCAGCGGCCTCGCTATTGGCTGTGCCCAGAGGCGCCAAGGCAGGCGGCCAATGGGGCGGCGCCTGGCTGTGAGGGAGCACAGGTGTCACAGGCCAGGGTGGGTGACATGCTGCTGGGTGTGCTGGGGCTGCGGCACTCCAACGACGGCGGCGCGCAGGCGAGGCGCGGCCGGTGGGCTGCTTGTGGCCCCTGAGGAGCGCTTCTGTGTGCAGCTTTTGCTGTGCTCTTTCTTCACTGCGACTTGAAGAGTGCTTCTGCGTCCAGCTTTTTGTGTTTCCTTCACTGTGTTTCCCCTGAGGAGGTCTTCAACGTGCAGTTTTTGGGGTTCTCCACACCACGTTTCCCCTGAGGAGTGCTTCATCATTCAGCTTTTTGCATTTTCTTCACTGTGGCACTTGAGGAGTAATTCTCCGTGGAGCTTTTTGTGGTTTCTTCACCTTGTGGTCCCTGAGGAGTTCTTCATCGTGCAGCTTTTGGGGTTCTCTTCGCTTTGGGACTTCGGAGGAATGCGTCATCATGCAGCTCTTGGTGGTTTCTTCTCTACGGCCCTGAGGAGTTCAACACCGTCTTGCTTTTGGGGTTCTCCACGCCACGTTTTCCCTGAGGAGAGCTTCATCATGGAGCTTTTGGTATCGTTTTCACCTTGTTGCCCCTGACAAGTGCTTCATCTGCTAACATTTGGTGGTTTTTTTTCTCATTCCAGGCCCTGAGGAGTGCTTCTGAGTGCAGCTTCTGGTGTTTTCTTCATTGCGGCCTATGAGGAGTTCTTCATCGTGCAGCTTTTTGGGATCTCTTCTGTGCGCAGCTTCTGCTGTGTTCTTTCTTCACTGCAACTTGAGGAGTGCTTCTGCGTCCAGCTTTTTGTGTTTCCTTCACTGCATTTCCCCTGAGGATGTCTTCAACGTGCAGTTTTTGGGGTTCTCCACACCACGTTTCCCCTGAGGAGTGCTTCATCGTCCAGATTTTGGTGTTTCTCCACTGCAGCCTCTGAGGAGTGCCTTCTTGAGCAGCTGTTGGAGTTTTCTTCACTACGTCCCTGAGGAGCTCTTCATCAGGCAGCTTTTGGGGGTTTTCCCCACACCACGTTTCCCCTGAGGAGGGCTTCACCATTCAGCTCTGCGTGTTTTCTTCTCCCTGTGGCCCCTGAGGAGCGCTTCTGTGTGCAGCTTTTGCTGTGCTCTTTCTTCACTGCGACTTGAGGAGTGCTTCTGCGTCCAGCTTTTTGTGTTTCCTTCACTGCGTTTCCCCTGAGGAGGTCTTCAACGTGCAGTTTTTGGGGTTCTCCACACCACGTTTCCCCTGAGGAGTGCTTCATCATTCAGCTTTTTGCATTTTCTTCACTGTGGCACTTGAGGAGTAATTCTCCGTGGAGCTTTTTGTGGTTTCTTCACCTTGTGGTCCCTGAGGAGTTCTTCATCGTGCAGCTTTTGGGGTTCTCTTCGCTTTGGGACTTCGGAGGAATGCGTCATCATGCAGCTCTTGGTGGTTTCTTCTCTACGGCCCTGAGGAGTTCAACACCGTCTTGCTTTTGGGGTTCTCCACGCCACGTTTTCCCTGAGGAGAGCTTCATCATGGAGCTTTTGGTATCGTTTTCACCTTGTTGCCCCTGACAAGTGCTTCATCTGCTAACATTTGGTGGTTTTTTTTCTCATTCCAGGCCCTGAGGAGTGCTTCTGAGTGCAGCTTCTGGTGTTTTCTTCATTGCGGCCTATGAGGAGTTCTTCATCGTGCAGCTTTTTGGGATCTCTTCTGTGCGCAGCTTCTGCTGTGTTCTTTCTTCACTGCAACTTGAGGAGTGCTTCTGCGTCCAGCTTTTTGTGTTTCCTTCACTGCATTTCCCCTGAGGATGTCTTCAACGTGCAGTTTTTGGGGTTCTCCACACCACGTTTCCCCTGAGGAGTGCTTCATCGTCCAGATTTTGGTGTTTCTCCACTGCAGCCTCTGAGGAGTGCCTTCTTGAGCAGCTTTTGGAGTTTTCTTCACTACGTCCCTGAGGAGCTCTTCATCAGGCAGCTTTTGGGGGTTTTCCCCACACCACGTTTCCCCTGAGGAGGGCTTCACCATTCAGCTCTGCGTGTTTTCTTCTCCCTGTGGCCCCTGAGGAGCGCTTCTGTGTGCAGCTTTTGCTGTGCTCTTTCTTCACTGCGACTTGAGGAGTGCTTCTGCGTCCAGCTTTTTGTGTTTCCTTCACTGCGTTTCCCCTGAGGAGGTCTTCGTCATGCAGTTTTTGGGGTTCTCCACACCACGTTTCCCCTGAGGAGTGCTTCATCATTCAGCTTTTTGCATTTTCTTCACTGTGGCACTTGAGGAGTAATTCTCCGTGGAGCTTTTTGTGGTTTCTTCACCTTGTGGTCCCTGAGGAGTTCTTCATCGTGCAGCTTTTGGGGTTCTCTTCGCTTTGGGACTTCGGAGGAATGCGTCATCATGCAGCTCTTGGTGGTTTCTTCTCTACGGCCCTGAGGAGTTCAACACCGTCTTGCTTTTGGGGTTCTCCACGCCACGTTTTCCCTGAGGAGAGCTTCATCATGGAGCTTTTGGTATCGTTTTCACCTTGTTGCCCCTGACAAGTGCTTCATCTGCTAACATTTGGTGTTTTTTTTCTCTCCTTCCAGGTCCTGAGGAGTGCTACTGTGTGCAGCTTCTGGTGTTTTCTTCATTGCGGCCTATGAGGAGTTCTTCATCATGCAGCTTTTTGGGATCTCTTCACCACGTTTCCCCTGAGGAGGGCTTCATTGTCCAGCTTTTGGTGTTTCTCCACTGCAGCCTCTGAGGAGTGCCTTCTTAACAGCTTTTGGAGTTTTCTTCGCTACGTCCCTGAGGAGCTCTTCATCGTGCAGCTTTTTGGGGGTTTTCCCCACACCACGTTTCCCCTGAGGTGGGCTTCACCATTCAGCTCTGCGCGTTTTCTTCCCTGTGGCGCTTCAGGAGTAATTCTTCGTGGAGCTTTTCGTGGTTTCTTCTCCCTGTGGCCCCTGAGGAGCGCTTCTGTGTGCAGCTTTTGGTGTGTTCTTCACTACGGCCCTGAGGTGTTCTTCATCATGCAGCTCTTCTGGTTCTCTTCACTTCGGCCCCTGAGGATTGGTTTGTCGAGCAGCTTTTGGTTTTTTCTTCACTGCGGCCCTTGAGGAGTTCTGCATCGTAAAGCCTTTGGGGTTCTGCTCACCATGTTTTCCCTGAGGAGAGCTTCATCATGGAGCTTTTGGTTGTTTTCACCTTGTTGCCCCTGAGAAGTGCTTCAGCTTCTAACATTTGGTGGTTTTTTTTCTCTCGTTCCAGGCCCTGATAAGTTTTTCATCGTGTAGCTGTTCGTGTTTTCTTCACTGCGGCCCTTGAGGTCTTCTTCATCATGCAGCTTTTGGTGTTTTCTTCACTGCGGCGCTTTTTGGCATCTACCATGTCTGCAGCCAGACCGACAGCTCAGCTGCGTGAAGTGTGAAGAAGCACATTCTTCTGTTTGTTTTCAATCTGCCAACCGATCATTTCATGGAGAGCTCTGTCTTTTTTGTACTAGGAGGTGCCATGTATAATTCTTTCTTCTCCTCCTTTTCAGTCATGCTGCAATAAATCTCTTTCAAACCATTTATGAGTTCTCTTGCCTTATGTAGTGGGTTTGCGTGGCAAGGATTTGGTAGCGGGGGGGCCATCAGGGTGGGGTCTACGAGAAGAATCCGGAAACTGCGCCACGTTAGAGAAGGGTCTGCCGCTGGCCAGAGCCAGGCCAATAAGCGATGTTGTTTGCGCCTCTGTGAGACCAGATTTAAGAAAGGAAAAAAAAAAAAAACAAAAAACTGCTGTGGAAGAGCAGCTGGGAGAGAGGGAGGAATGAGAAACAGCCTTGCAGACGCCAAGGTCAGTGAAGAGGGAGGGGGAGAGGTGCTCCAGGCGCCGGAGCAGAAGTCCCCTGCGGCCTGTGGTGAGGACCATGGTGAAGCAGGCTGTCCCCCTGCAGCCCATGGTGTACCACGGTGGGGCAGGTTTCCACGCTGCAGCCCGTGGAGGAGCCCCCGGTGGAGCAGGGGCAGAGAGCGACCGAGAAGGAGCGGCGGAGACAAAGTGCTACAGACTGACCGCAGCCCCCGTTGCCCCGCTCCCCTGAGCCGCTTGGGGGGAGGAGGTGGGAGAGGGTGGACTGGGGGGGAAAAATCTTACTGTCTCCCTACTCTGAGTCTGCTTTGCCCATCACGGTAACTGTTGAGTGATCTCCCCGTCCTTATCTCAGCCCTTGAGCCCTTTGCATCGTATTTTCTCCCCCTTTGAGGAGGGGGAGTGAGAGAGCGGCCGTGGTGGAACTCGGCTGCCCACCCGAGTAAAACCACCACACTGTAACACCTAAACTAAAGTCCTTTTGCTGCATCTGAAGTCCTTTCTTTCTTGTCCTAAATAGAGGGCCTGGGGAGAAGTTTGCTCCCTTTTTATTTGCAGCATCCTTATGCACATCTCGGTTCTGCCTTCTCTTGACATTAAAGAGTTAGTCCATTAATCCAATGTTTAATCTTTCCTTAGAGACCATGTTTTCTAAAAGTCTGATCCTAAGAAGGGTCATTCTTAGCATCAGACTTACTGGGTTCTTTGGATGCTTTCTGCTTGGTGTGTGTGTTACTTGAAGTACAATCCTCAGAAATAGACGCAATTTCAGTGGAAAATTTAACAGTAGACCCCACGCTCTGGATGGAGCAGTCTTCCGTCGGCCGTTCCCTCTCACCTTCTTCATCCTGCTGATGGGAGCGCGAGGTGGAGGGTGTCGAAGGCTTTCTGAAGGCGATACATGGGTGTCTTCCCTGAGCAAGGTGTTCCGCCCTCAGAGAAGGAAATGGCTTTGTTGTTTGTTTCTCACCATCCGTACTTTGTTGCAGTTTTAGCTGTGATTGCCTAACTACACGTAACCTATTGGGTTATTTCTTTGAGTATTTTTGCAGGAGTGGAAATTTAACTCATTAGTTCAAATAGTGAGATAATTTTCATGTCATTCGCTTACTTTTCAGCTGAATGTAACTTTTCACGCAATTTGCTAGCATTGGAGGAGCCCAGCCATGAGGGGCCCAGGCTCTCCTCTTAAGGCACCTCCAGTGTTAAGGAGAAGGGGAAAGACTTTGGGAGTGCATTTTGTGTCTTCCCAGTGGGATGCTGATGCGCTAAACTTTTCTTTCACGGAGTGTCACGTGAATCTCCAAAAACAAACAACAACAAAACAAAAACGAAAGGCTTTTGCTACTGTCTCCCATGAGATCCTGCTAACAAAGCTGACAAAGTGTGGGATAGGAGAGTGGACGGTAAGGTGGGTTGAGAACTGGCTGACTGGCCGAGCTCAGAGGGTGGTGATTGGCGGCGCAGAGTCCAGTTGGAGACCTGGGACAAGCTCGGGGGCGGTGCTGGGTCCGGTCTTGTTCGACAGCTTCATCAATGACTTTGATGAGGGAATAGTGTCCACCCTCAGCAAGTACGCTGATGATACAAAGCTGGGAGGAGTGGCCCACACGCCAGAAGGCTGTGCTGCCATTCAGTGAGACCTGGACAGGCTGGAGAGCTGGGCAGGAAGAAACCAGGTGACGTTTAACAAAAGCAAGCGTGTAGAGTCTTGCACCTGGGAAGGAACAACTGCACGTATCAGTACAGGCTGGGGGATGACCTGCTGGAGAAAAGCCCTGCGCAGAAGGACCTGGGGGTCCTGGTGGATGACAGGTTGGCCACGAGCCAGCAGTGTGCCTTGGTGGCCAAGAAGGCCAACAGCATCCTGGCTTGCATAAGAAACGGTGCGGCCAGCAGGGCTAGGGAAGTGATTGGCCCCCTGTACTCGGCTCTGGTAAGGCCGCACCTCGAGTACTGTGTTCAGTTTTGGGCCCCTCGCTACAAGAAGGACATCGAGGTGCTCGAGCGAGTCCAGAGAAGGGCAACGAAGCTGGTGAGGAGTCTGGAGAACAAGTCTTACGAGGAGCCGCTGAGGGAGCTGGGGTTGTTCAGCCTGGAGAAGACGAGGCTCAGAGGCGACCTTATCGCACTCTACAGGTACCTTAAAGGAGGCTGTAGCGAGGTGGGGGTTGGTCTGTTCTCCCACGTGCCTGGTGACAGGACGAGGGGGAATGGGCTAAAGTTGCACCAGGGGAGGTTTAGGTTGGATATTAGGAAGAACTTCTTTACCAAAAGGGTTGTTAGGCATTGGGATAGGCTGCCCAGGGAAGTGGTTGAGTCACCGTCCCTGGAGGTCTTTAAAAGACATTTAGATGTTGAGCTTAGTGATATGGTTTAGTGGAGGGCTTGTTAGCGTTAGGTCAGAGGTTGGACTCGGTGATCTTGGAGGTCTCTTCCAACCTAGATGACTCTGTGATTCTGTGATAAGAACCCCTGGTTTTGAAGATGACATCTAACGGCGAGTTGCATAGTGGGGCCTTGGTCCTTCCAAAGTCCACAGACTTAAAAGTTTGCGGAGCGGAAGCTTTGCAGAACTGTACGAACACTGAAGATCCAGTTCTGCAAGAAGCTGATGCAAAAGCTACCTGTCACTGGGGCGTTTTGGTGAGGAAGAGATTTGTATTCTCACGGTGGATGGTTTTAACCGAGTTTAGTCCTGTGGGCTGTGTCAACAGAACTGGCTTTGGTTTGTACCCTTTCAGGACACTGAGGACCCAATTTCATGTCTGTGGGCAGCACGGCAAAGCGGGCAGTGTACTCAGTGTCACCAGGGACAGAGGAGGGATTTATGGATGGGCAATGTCAGTGTGCCCTGCACAATGCCGCTGCCACCTTGCTGGAGCAGTTTGCGTGCTCCTCCGGTCAAAATGTGCCTCTCGGAGGGCCGGGGGGCAAGGCCAGGCAGAGCTGCAGGTGGTGTCAGGGAGGCCTCATCGCTCCTGCGAGGCACTGCGCCAGGCCTCAGCCCTGGGAGGCCGGCACCGCCCTGCGGCCTCCTGGCGCCCATTGGGTGCCACAGCTCCATGCTGCCTAGCAACAAGCGCCAGCGGCCTCGCTATTGGCTGTGCCCAGAGGCGCCAAGGCAGGCGGCCAATGGGGCGGCGCCTGGCTGTGAGGGAGCACAGGTGTCACAGGCCAGGGTGGGTGACATGCTGCTGGGTGTGCTGGGGCTGCGGCACTCCAACGACGGCGGCGCGCAGGCGAGGCGCGGCCGGTGGGCTGCTTGTGGCCCCTGAGGAGCGCTTCTGTGTGCAGCTTTTGCTGTGCTCTTTCTTCACTGCGACTTGAAGAGTGCTTCTGCGTCCAGCTTTTTGTGTTTCCTTCACTGTGTTTCCCCTGAGGAGGTCTTCAACGTGCAGTTTTTGGGGTTCTCCACACCACGTTTCCCCTGAGGAGTGCTTCATCATTCAGCTTTTTGCATTTTCTTCACTGTGGCACTTGAGGAGTAATTCTCCGTGGAGCTTTTTGTGGTTTCTTCACCTTGTGGTCCCTGAGGAGTTCTTCATCGTGCAGCTTTTGGGGTTCTCTTCGCTTTGGGACTTCGGAGGAATGCGTCATCATGCAGCTCTTGGTGGTTTCTTCTCTACGGCCCTGAGGAGTTCAACACCGTCTTGCTTTTGGGGTTCTCCACGCCACGTTTTCCCTGAGGAGAGCTTCATCATGGAGCTTTTGGTATCGTTTTCACCTTGTTGCCCCTGACAAGTGCTTCATCTGCTAACATTTGGTGGTTTTTTTTCTCATTCCAGGCCCTGAGGAGTGCTTCTGAGTGCAGCTTCTGGTGTTTTCTTCATTGCGGCCTATGAGGAGTTCTTCATCGTGCAGCTTTTTGGGATCTCTTCTGTGCGCAGCTTCTGCTGTGTTCTTTCTTCACTGCAACTTGAGGAGTGCTTCTGCGTCCAGCTTTTTGTGTTTCCTTCACTGCATTTCCCCTGAGGATGTCTTCAACGTGCAGTTTTTGGGGTTCTCCACACCACGTTTCCCCTGAGGAGTGCTTCATCGTCCAGATTTTGGTGTTTCTCCACTGCAGCCTCTGAGGAGTGCCTTCTTGAGCAGCTGTTGGAGTTTTCTTCACTACGTCCCTGAGGAGCTCTTCATCAGGCAGCTTTTGGGGGTTTTCCCCACACCACGTTTCCCCTGAGGAGGGCTTCACCATTCAGCTCTGCGTGTTTTCTTCTCCCTGTGGCCCCTGAGGAGCGCTTCTGTGTGCAGCTTTTGCTGTGCTCTTTCTTCACTGCGACTTGAGGAGTGCTTCTGCGTCCAGCTTTTTGTGTTTCCTTCACTGCGTTTCCCCTGAGGAGGTCTTCAACGTGCAGTTTTTGGGGTTCTCCACACCACGTTTCCCCTGAGGAGTGCTTCATCATTCAGCTTTTTGCATTTTCTTCACTGTGGCACTTGAGGAGTAATTCTCCGTGGAGCTTTTTGTGGTTTCTTCACCTTGTGGTCCCTGAGGAGTTCTTCATCGTGCAGCTTTTGGGGTTCTCTTCGCTTTGGGACTTCGGAGGAATGCGTCATCATGCAGCTCTTGGTGGTTTCTTCTCTACGGCCCTGAGGAGTTCAACACCGTCTTGCTTTTGGGGTTCTCCACGCCACGTTTTCCCTGAGGAGAGCTTCATCATGGAGCTTTTGGTATCGTTTTCACCTTGTTGCCCCTGACAAGTGCTTCATCTGCTAACATTTGGTGTTTTTTTTTCTCATTCCAGGCCCTGAGGAGTGCTTCTGAGTGCAGCTTCTGGTGTTTTCTTCATTGCGGCCTATGAGGAGTTCTTCATCGTGCAGCTTTTTGGGATCTCTTCTGTGCGCAGCTTCTGCTGTGTTCTTTCTTCACTGCAACTTGAGGAGTGCTTCTGCGTCCAGCTTTTTGTGTTTCCTTCACTGCATTTCCCCTGAGGATGTCTTCAACGTGCAGTTTTTGGGGTTCTCCACACCACGTTTCCCCTGAGGAGTGCTTCATCGTCCAGATTTTGGTGTTTCTCCACTGCAGCCTCTGAGGAGTGCCTTCTTGAGCAGCTTTTGGAGTTTTCTTCACTACGTCCCTGAGGAGCTCTTCATCAGGCAGCTTTTGGGGGTTTTCCCCACACCACGTTTCCCCTGAGGAGGGCTTCACCATTCAGCTCGGCGTGTTTTCTTCTCCCTGTGGCCCCTGAGGAGCGCTTCTGTGTGCAGCTTTTGCTGTGCTCTTTCTTCACTGCGACTCGAGGAGTGCTTCTGCGTCCAGCTTTTTGTGTTTCCTTCACTGCGTTTCCCCTGAGGAGGTCTTCGTCATGCAGTTTTTGGGGTTCTCCACACCACGTTTCCCCTGAGGAGTGCTTCATCATTCAGCTTTTTGCATTTTCTTCACTGTGGCACTTGAGGAGTAATTCTCCGTGGAGCTTTTTGTGGTTTCTTCACCTTGTGGTCCCTGAGGAGTTCTTCATCGTGCAGCTTTTGGGGTTCTCTTCACTTTGGGACTTCGGAGGAATGCGTCATCATGCAGCTTTTGGTGGTTTCTTCTCTACGGCCCTGAGGAGTTCAACACCGTCTTGCTTTTGGGGTTCTCCACGCCACGTTTTCCCTGAGGAGAGCTTCATCATGGAGCTTTTGGTATCGTTTTCACCTTGTTGCCCCTGACAAGTGCTTCATCTGCTAACATTTGGTGTTTTTTTTCTCTCCTTCCAGGTCCTGAGGAGTGCTACTGTGTGCAGCTTCTGGTGTTTTCTTCATTGCGGCCTATGAGGAGTTCTTCATCATGCAGCTTTTTGGGATCTCTTCACCACGTTTCCCCTGAGGAGGGCTTCATTGTCCAGATTTTGGTGTTTCTCCACTGCAGCCTCTGAGGAGTGCCTTCTTAACAGCTTTTGGAGTTTTCTTCGCTACGTCCCTGAGGAGCTCTTCGTCGTGCAGCTTTTTGGGGGTTTTCCCCACACCACGTTTCCCCTGAGGTGGGCTTCACCATTCAGCTCTGCGCGTTTTCTTCCCTGTGGCGCTTCAGGAGTAATTCTTCGTGGAGCTTTTCGTGGTTTCTTCTCCCTGTGGCCCCTGAGGAGCGCTTCTGTGTGCAGCTTTTGGTGTGTTCTTCACTACGGCCCTGAGGTGTTCTTCATCATGCAGCTCTTCTGGTTCTCTTCACTTCGGCCCCTGAGGATTGGTTTGTCGAGCAGCTTTTGGTTTTTTCTTCACTGCGGCCCTTGAGGAGTTCTGCATCGTAAAGCCTTTGGGGTTCTGCTCACCATGTTTTCCCTGAGGAGAGCTTCATCATGGAGCTTTTGGTTGTTTTCACCTTGTTGCCCCTGAGAAGTGCTTCAGCTTCTAACATTTGGTGGTTTTTTTTCTCTCGTTCCAGGCCCTGATAAGTTTTTCATCGTGTAGCTGTTCGTGTTTTCTTCACTGCGGCCCTTGAGGTCTTCTTCATCATGCAGCTTTTGGTGTTTTCTTCACTGCGGCGCTTTTTGGCATCTACCATGTCTGCAGCCAGACCGACAGCTCAGCTGCGTGAAGTGTGAAGAAGCACATTCTTCTGTTTGTTTTCAATCTGCCAACCGATCATTTCATGGAGAGCTCTGTCTTTTTTGTACTAGGAGGTGCCATGTATAATTCTTTCTTCTCCTCCTTTTCAGTCATGCTGCAATAAATCTCTTTCAAACCATTTATGAGTTCTCTTGCCTTATGTAGTGGGTTTGCGTGGCAAGGATTTGGTAGCGGGGGGGCCATCAGGGTGGGGTCTACGAGAAGAATCCGGAAACTGCGCCACGTTAGAGAAGGGTCTGCCGCTGGCCAGAGCCAGGCCAATAAGCGATGTTGTTTGCGCCTCTGTGAGACCAGATTTAAGAAAGGAAAAAAAAAAAAAAAACAAAAAACTGCTGCGGAAGAGCAGCTGGGAGAGAGGGAGGAATGAGAAACAGCCTTGCAGACGCCAAGGTCAGTGAAGAGGGAGGGGGAGAGGTGCTCCAGGCGCCGGAGCAGAAGTCCCCTGCGGCCTGTGGTGAGGACCATGGTGAAGCAGGCTGTCCCCCTGCAGCCCATGGTGTACCACGGTGGGGCAGGTTTCCACGCTGCAGCCCGTGGAGGAGCCCCCGGTGGAGCAGGGGCAGAGAGCGACCGAGAAGGAGCGGCGGAGACAAAGTGCTACAGACTGACCGCAGCCCCCGTTGCCCCGCTCCCCTGAGCCGCTTGGGGGGAGGAGGTGGGAGAGGGTGGACTGGGGGGGAAAAATCTTACTGTCTCCCTACTCTGAGTCTGCTTTGCCCATCACGGTAACTGTTGAGTGATCTCCCCGTCCTTATCTCAGCCCTTGAGCCCTTTGCATCGTATTTTCTCCCCCTTTGAGGAGGGGGAGTGAGAGAGCGGCCGTGGTGGAACTCGGCTGCCCACCCGAGTAAAACCACCACACTGTAACACCTAAACTAAAGTCCTTTTGCTGCATCTGAAGTCCTTTCTTTCTTGTCCTAAATAGAGGGCCTGGGGAGAAGTTTGCTCCCTTTTTATTTGCAGCATCCTTATGCACATCTCGGTTCTGCCTTCTCTTGACATTAAAGAGTTAGTCCATTAATCCAATGTTTAATCTTTCCTTAGAGACCATGTTTTCTAAAAGTCTGATCCTAAGAAGGGTCATTCTTAGCATCAGACTTACTGGGTTCTTTGGATGCTTTCTGCTTGGTGTGTGTGTTACTTGAAGTACAATCCTCAGAAATAGACGCAATTTCAGTGGAAAATTTAACAGTAGACCCCACGCTCTGGATGGAGCAGTCTTCCGTCGGCCGTTCCCTCTCACCTTCTTCATCCTGCTGATGGGAGCGCGAGGTGGAGGGTGTCGAAGGCTTTCTGAAGGCGATACATGGGTGTCTTCCCTGAGCAAGGTGTTCCGCCCTCAGAGAAGGAAATGGCTTTGTTGTTTGTTTCTCACCATCCGTACTTTGTTGCAGTTTTAGCTGTGATTGCCTAACTACACGTAACCTATTGGGTTATTTCTTTGAGTATTTTTGCAGGAGTGGAAATTTAACTCATTAGTTCAAATAGTGAGATAATTTTCATGTCATTCGCTTACTTTTCAGCTGAATGTAACTTTTCACGCAATTTGCTAGCATTGGAGGAGCCCAGCCATGAGGGGCCCAGGCTCTCCTCTTAAGGCACCTCCAGTGTTAAGGAGAAGGGGAAAGACTTTGGGAGTGCATTTTGTGTCTTCCCAGTGGGATGCTGATGCGCTAAACTTTTCTTTCACGGAGTGTCACGTGAATCTCCAAAAACAAACAACAACAAAACAAAAACGAAAGGCTTTTGCTACTGTCTCCCATGAGATCCTGCTAACAAAGCTGACAAAGTGTGGGATAGGAGAGTGGACGGTAAGGTGGGTTGAGAACTGGCTGACTGGCCGAGCTCAGAGGGTGGTGATTGGCGGCGCAGAGTCCAGTTGGAGACCTGGGACAAGCTCGGGGGCGGTGCTGGGTCCGGTCTTGTTCGACAGCTTCATCAACGACTTTGATGAGGGAATAGTGTCCACCCTCAGCAAGTACGCTGATGATACAAAGCTGGGAGGAGTGGCCCACACGCCAGAAGGCTGTGCTGCCATTCAGTGAGACCTGGACAGGCTGGAGAGCTGGGCAGGAAGAAACCAGGTGACGTTTAACAAAAGCAAGCGTGTAGAGTCTTGCACCTGGGAAGGAACAACTGCACGTATCAGTACAGGCTGGGGGATGACCTGCTGGAGAAAAGCCCTGCGCAGAAGGACCTGGGGGTCCTGGTGGATGACAGGTTGGCCACGAGCCAGCAGTGTGCCTTGGTGGCCAAGAAGGCCAACAGCATCCTGGCTTGCATAAGAAACGGTGCGGCCAGCAGGGCTAGGGAAGTGATTGGCCCCCTGTACTCGGCTCTGGTAAGGCCGCACCTCGAGTACTGTGTTCAGTTTTGGGCCCCTCGCTACAAGAAGGACATCGAGGTGCTCGAGCGAGTCCAGAGAAGGGCAACGAAGCTGGTGAGGAGTCTGGAGAACAAGTCTTACGAGGAGCCGCTGAGGGAGCTGGGGTTGTTCAGCCTGGAGAAGACGAGGCTCAGAGGCGACCTTATCGCACTCTACAGGTACCTTAAAGGAGGCTGTAGCGAGGTGGGGGTTGGTCTGTTCTCCCACGTGCCTGGTGACAGGACGAGGGGGAATGGGCTAAAGTTGCACCAGGGGAGGTTTAGGTTGGATATTAGGAAGAACTTCTTTACCAAAAGGGTTGTTAGGCATTGGGATAGGCTGCCCAGGGAAGTGGTTGAGTCACCGTCCCTGGAGGTCTTTAAAAGACATTTAGATGTTGAGCTTAGTGATATGGTTTAGTGGAGGGCTTGTTAGCGTTAGGTCAGAGGTTGGACTCGGTGATCTTGGAGGTCTCTTCCAACCTAGATGACTCTGTGATTCTGTGATAAGAACCCCTGGTTTTGAAGATGACATCTAACGGCGAGTTGCATAGTGGGGCCTTGGTCCTTCCAAAGTCCACAGACTTAAAAGTTTGCGGAGCGGAAGCTTTGCAGAACTGTACGAACACTGAAGATCCAGTTCTGCAAGAAGCTGATGCAAAAGCTACCTGTCACTGGGGCGTTTTGGTGAGGAAGAGATTTGTATTCTCACGGTGGATGGTTTTAACTGAGTTTAGTCCTGTGGGCTGTGTCAACAGAACTGGCTTTGGTTTGTACCCTTTCAGGACACTGAGGACCCAATTTCATGTCTGTGGGCAGCACGGCAAAGCGGGCAGTGTACTCAGTGTCACCAGGGACAGAGGAGGGATTTATGGATGGGCAATGTCAGTGTGCCCTGCACAATGCCGCTGCCACCTTGCTGGAGCAGTTTGCGTGCTCCTCCGGTCAAAATGTGCCTCTCGGAGGGCCGGGGGGCAAGGCCAGGCAGAGCTGCAGGTGGTGTCAGGGAGGCCTCATCGCTCCTGCGAGGCACTGCGCCAGGCCTCAGCCCTGGGAGGCCGGCACCGCCCTGCGGCCTCCTGGCGCCCATTGGGTGCCACAGCTCCATGCTGCCTAGCAACAAGCGCCAGCGGCCTCGCTATTGGCTGTGCCCAGAGGCGCCAAGGCAGGCGGCCAATGGGGCGGCGCCTGGCTGTGAGGGAGCACAGGTGTCACAGGCCAGGGTGGGTGACATGCTGCTGGGTGTGCTGGGGCTGCGGCACTCCAACGACGGCGGCGCGCAGGCGAGGCGCGGCCGGTGGGCTGCTTGTGGCCCCTGAGGAGCGCTTCTGTGTGCAGCTTTTGCTGTGCTCTTTCTTCACTGCGACTTGAAGAGTGCTTCTGCGTCCAGCTTTTTGTGTTTCCTTCACTGCGTTTCCCCTGAGGAGGTCTTCAACGTGCAGTTTTTGGGGTTCTCCACACCACGTTTCCCCTGAGGAGTGCTTCATCATTCAGCTTTTTGCATTTTCTTCACTGTGGCACTTGAGGAGTAATTCTCCGTGGAGCTTTTTGTGGTTTCTTCACCTTGTGGTCCCTGAGGAGTTCTTCATCGTGCAGCTTTTGGGGTTCTCTTCGCTTTGGGACTTCGGAGGAATGCGTCATCATGCAGCTCTTGGTGGTTTCTTCTCTACGGCCCTGAGGAGTTCAACACCGTCTTGCTTTTGGGGTTCTCCACGCCACGTTTTCCCTGAGGAGAGCTTCATCATGGAGTTTTTGGTATCGTTTTCACCTTGTTGCCCCTGACAAGTGCTTCATCTGCTAACATTTGGTGGTTTTTTTTCTCATTCCAGGCCCTGAGGAGTGCTTCTGAGTGCAGCTTCTGGTGTTTTCTTCATTGCGGCCTATGAGGAGTTCTTCATCGTGCAGCTTTTTGGGATCTCTTCTGTGCGCAGCTTCTGCTGTGTTCTTTCTTCACTGCAACTTGAGGAGTGCTTCTGCGTCCAGCTTTTTGTGTTTCCTTCACTGCATTTCCCCTGAGGATGTCTTCAACGTGCAGTTTTTGGGGTTCTCCACACCACGTTTCTCCTGAGGAGTGCTTCATCGTCCAGATTTTGGTGTTTCTCCACTGCAGCCTCTGAGGAGTGCCTTCTTGAGCAGCTTTTGGAGTTTTCTTCACTACGTCCCTGAGGAGCTCTTCATCAGGCAGCTTTTGGGGGTTTTCCCCACACCACGTTTCCCCTGAGGAGGGCTTCACCATTCAGCTCTGCGTGTTTTCTTCTCCCTGTGGCCCCTGAGGAGCGCTTCTGTGTGCAGCTTTTGCTGTGCTCTTTCTTCACTGCGACTTGAGGAGTGCTTCTGCGTCCAGCTTTTTGTGTTTCCTTCACTGCGTTTCCCCTGAGGAGGTCTTCGTCATTCAGTTTTTGGGGTTCTCCACACCACGTTTCCCCTGAGGAGTGCTTCATCGTCCAGATTTTGGTGTTTCTCCACTGCAGCCTCTGAGGAGTGCCTTCTTGAGCAGCTTTTGGAGTTTTCTTCACTACGTCCCTGAGGAGCTCTTCATCAGGCAGCTTTTGGGGGTTTTCCCCACACCACGTTTCCCCTGAGGAGGGCTTCACCATTCAGCTCTGCGTGTTTTCTTCTCCCTGTGGCCCCTGAGGAGCGCTTCTGTGTGCAGCTTTTGCTGTGCTCTTTCTTCACTGCGACTTGAGGAGTGCTTCTGCGTCCAGCTTTTTGTGTTTCCTTCACTGCGTTTCCCCTGAGGAGGTCTTCAACGTGCAGTTTTTGGGGTTCTCCACACCACGTTTCCCCTGAGGAGTGCTTCATCATTCAGCTTTTTGCATTTTCTTCACTGTGGCACTTGAGGAGTAATTCTCCGTGGAGCTTTTTGTGGTTTCTTCACCTTGTGGTCCCTGAGGAGTTCTTCATCGTGCAGCTTTTGGGGTTCTCTTCGCTTTGGGACTTCGGAGGAATGCGTCATCATGCAGCTCTTGGTGGTTTCTTCTCTACGGCCCTGAGGAGTTCAACACCGTCTTGCTTTTGGGGTTCTCCACGCCACGTTTTCCCTGAGGAGAGCTTCATCATGGAGCTTTTGGTATCGTTTTCACCTTGTTGCCCCTGACAAGTGCTTCATCTGCTAACATTTGGTGTTTTTTTTCTCTCCTTCCAGGTCCTGAGGAGTGCTACTGTGTGCAGCTTCTGGTGTTTTCTTCATTGCGGCCTATGAGGAGTTCTTCATCATGCAGCTTTTTGGGATCTCTTCACCACGTTTCCCCTGAGGAGGGCTTCATTGTCCAGATTTTGGTGTTTCTCCACTGCAGCCTCTGAGGAGTGCCTTCTTAACAGCTTTTGGAGTTTTCTTCGCTACGTCCCTGAGGAGCTCTTCGTCGTGCAGCTTTTTGGGGGTTTTCCCCACACCACGTTTCCCCTGAGGTGGGCTTCACCATTCAGCTCTGCGCGTTTTCTTCCCTGTGGCGCTTCAGGAGTAATTCTTCGTGGAGCTTTTCGTGGTTTCTTCTCCCTGTGGCCCCTGAGGAGCGCTTCTGTGTGCAGCTTTTGGTGTGTTCTTCACTACGGCCCTGAGGTGTTCTTCATCATGCAGCTCTTCTGGTTCTCTTCACTTCGGCCCCTGAGGATTGGTTTGTCGAGCAGCTTTTGGTTTTTTCTTCACTGCGGCCCTTGAGGAGTTCTGCATCGTAAAGCCTTTGGGGTTCTGCTCACCATGTTTTCCCTGAGGAGAGCTTCATCATGGAGCTTTTGGTTGTTTTCACCTTGTTGCCCCTGAGAAGTGCTTCAGCTTCTAACATTTGGTGGTTTTTTTTCTCTCGTTCCAGGCCCTGATAAGTTTTTCATCGTGTAGCTGTTCGTGTTTTCTTCACTGCGGCCCTTGAGGTCTTCTTCATCATGCAGCTTTTGGTGTTTTCTTCACTGCGGCGCTTTTTGGCATCTACCATGTCTGCAGCCAGACCGACAGCTCAGCTGCGTGAAGTGTGAAGAAGCACATTCTTCTGTTTGTTTTCAATCTGCCAACCGATCATTTCATGGAGAGCTCTGTCTTTTTTGTACTAGGAGGTGCCATGTATAATTCTTTCTTCTCCTCCTTTTCAGTCATGCTGCAATAAATCTCTTTCAAACCATTTATGAGTTCTCTTGCCTTATGTAGTGGGTTTGCGTGGCAAGGATTTGGTAGCGGGGGGGCCATCAGGGTGGGGTCTACGAGAAGAATCCGGAAACTGCGCCACGTTAGAGAAGGGTCTGCCGCTGGCCAGAGCCAGGCCAATAAGCGATGTTGTTTGCGCCTCTGTGAGACCAGATTTAAGAAAGGAAAAAAAAAAAAACAAAAAACTGCTGCGGAAGAGCAGCTGGGAGAGAGGGAGGAATGAGAAACAGCCTTGCAGACGCCAAGGTCAGTGAAGAGGGAGGGGGAGAGGTGCTCCAGGCGCCGGAGCAGAAGTCCCCTGCGGCCTGTGGTGAGGACCATGGTGAAGCAGGC
The DNA here is from genome assembly GCF_964034855.1 of Anser brachyrhynchus. Lineage (NCBI taxonomy): Eukaryota > Metazoa > Chordata > Aves > Anseriformes > Anatidae > Anser > Anser brachyrhynchus. The sequence continues at coordinate 8,779,191 of NC_137696.1, read as the reverse complement.
TGTCCCCCTGCAGCCCATGGTGTACCACGGTGGGGCAGGTTTCCACGCTGCAGCCCGTGGAGGAGCCCCCGGTGGAGCAGGGGCAGAGAGCGACCGAGAAGGAGCGGCGGAGACAAAGTGCTACAGACTGACCGCAGCCCCCGTTGCCCCGCTCCCCTGAGCCGCTTGGGGGGAGGAGGTGGGAGAGGGTGGACTGGGGGGGAAAAATCTTACTGTCTCCCTACTCTGAGTCTGCTTTGCCCATCACGGTAACTGTTGAGTGATCTCCCCGTCCTTATCTCAGCCCTTGAGCCCTTTGCATCGTATTTTCTCCCCCTTTGAGGAGGGGGAGTGAGAGAGCGGCCGTGGTGGAACTCGGCTGCCCACCCGAGTAAAACCACCACACTGTAACACCTAAACTAAAGTCCTTTTGCTGCATCTGAAGTCCTTTCTTTCTTGTCCTAAATAGAGGGCCTGGGGAGAAGTTTGCTCCCTTTTTATTTGCAGCATCCTTATGCACATCTCGGTTCTGCCTTCTCTTGACATTAAAGAGTTAGTCCATTAATCCAATGTTTAATCTTTCCTTAGAGACCATGTTTTCTAAAAGTCTGATCCTAAGAAGGGTCATTCTTAGCATCAGACTTACTGGGTTCTTTGGATGCTTTCTGCTTGGTGTGTGTGTTACTTGAAGTACAATCCTCAGAAATAGACGCAATTTCAGTGGAAAATTTAACAGTAGACCCCACGCTCTGGATGGAGCAGTCTTCCGTCGGCCGTTCCCTCTCACCTTCTTCATCCTGCTGATGGGAGCGCGAGGTGGAGGGTGTCGAAGGCTTTCTGAAGGCGATACATGGGTGTCTTCCCTGAGCAAGGTGTTCCGCCCTCAGAGAAGGAAATGGCTTTGTTGTTTGTTTCTCACCATCCGTACTTTGTTGCAGTTTTAGCTGTGATTGCCTAACTACACGTAACCTATTGGGTTATTTCTTTGAGTATTTTTGCAGGAGTGGAAATTTAACTCATTAGTTCAAATAGTGAGATAATTTTCATGTCATTCGCTTACTTTTCAGCTGAATGTAACTTTTCACGCAATTTGCTAGCATTGGAGGAGCCCAGCCATGAGGGGCCCAGGCTCTCCTCTTAAGGCACCTCCAGTGTTAAGGAGAAGGGGAAAGACTTTGGGAGTGCATTTTGTGTCTTCCCAGTGGGATGCTGATGCGCTAAACTTTTCTTTCACGGAGTGTCACGTGAATCTCCAAAAACAAACAACAACAAAACAAAAACGAAAGGCTTTTGCTACTGTCTCCCATGAGATCCTGCTAACAAAGCTGACAAAGTGTGGGATAGGAGAGTGGACGGTAAGGTGGGTTGAGAACTGGCTGACTGGCCGAGCTCAGAGGGTGGTGATTGGCGGCGCAGAGTCCAGTTGGAGACCTGGGACAAGCTCGGGGGCGGTGCTGGGTCCGGTCTTGTTCGACAGCTTCATCAACGACTTTGATGAGGGAATAGTGTCCACCCTCAGCAAGTACGCTGATGATACAAAGCTGGGAGGAGTGGCCCACACGCCAGAAGGCTGTGCTGCCATTCAGTGAGACCTGGACAGGCTGGAGAGCTGGGCAGGAAGAAACCAGGTGACGACTAACAAAAGCAAGCGTGTAGAGTCTTGCACCTGGGAAGGAACAACTGCACGTATCAGTACAGGCTGGGGGATGACCTGCTGGAGAAAAGCCCTGCGCAGAAGGACCTGGGGGTCCTGGTGGATGACAGGTTGGCCACGAGCCAGCAGTGTGCCTTGGTGGCCAAGAAGGCCAACAGCATCCTGGCTTGCATAAGAAACGGTGCGGCCAGCAGGGCTAGGGAAGTGATTGGCCCCCTGTACTCGGCTCTGGTAAGGCCGCACCTCGAGTACTGTGTTCAGTTTTGGGCCCCTCGCTACAAGAAGGACATCGAGGTGCTCGAGCGAGTCCAGAGAAGGGCAACGAAGCTGGTGAGGAGTCTGGAGAACAAGTCTTACGAGGAGCCGCTGAGGGAGCTGGGGTTGTTCAGCCTGGAGAAGACGAGGCTCAGAGGCGACCTTATCGCACTCTACAGGTACCTTAAAGGAGGCTGTAGCGAGGTGGGGGTTGGTCTGTTCTCCCACGTGCCTGGTGACAGGACGAGGGGGAATGGGCTAAAGTTGCACCAGGGGAGGTTTAGGTTGGATATTAGGAAGAACTTCTTTACCAAAAGGGTTGTTAGGCATTGGGATAGGCTGCCCAGGGAAGTGGTTGAGTCACCGTCCCTGGAGGTCTTTAAAAGACATTTAGATGTTGAGCTTAGTGATATGGTTTAGTGGAGGGCTTGTTAGCGTTAGGTCAGAGGTTGGACTCGGTGATCTTGGAGGTCTCTTCCAACCTAGATGACTCTGTGATTCTGTGATAAGAACCCCTGGTTTTGAAGATGACATCTAACGGCGAGTTGCATAGTGGGGCCTTGGTCCTTCCAAAGTCCACAGACTTAAAAGTTTGCGGAGCGGAAGCTTTGCAGAACTGTACGAACACTGAAGATCCAGTTCTGCAAGAAGCTGATGCAAAAGCTACCTGTCACTGGGGCGTTTTGGTGAGGAAGAGATTTGTATTCTCACGGTGGATGGTTTTAACCGAGTTTAGTCCTGTGGGCTGTGTCAACAGAACTGGCTTTGGTTTGTACCCTTTCAGGACACTGAGGACCCAATTTCATGTCTGTGGGCAGCACGGCAAAGCGGGCAGTGTACTCAGTGTCACCAGGGACAGAGGAGGGATTTATGGATGGGCAATGTCAGTGTGCCCTGCACAATGCCGCTGCCACCTTGCTGGAGCAGTTTGCGTGCTCCTCCGGTCAAAATGTGCCTCTCGGAGGGCCGGGGGGCAAGGCCAGGCAGAGCTGCAGGTGGTGTCAGGGAGGCCTCATCGCTCCTGCGAGGCACTGCGCCAGGCCTCAGCCCTGGGAGGCCGGCACCGCCCTGCGGCCTCCTGGCGCCCATTGGGTGCCACAGCTCCATGCTGCCTAGCAACAAGCGCCAGCGGCCTCGCTATTGGCTGTGCCCAGAGGCGCCAAGGCAGGCGGCCAATGGGGCGGCGCCTGGCTGTGAGGGAGCACAAGTGTCACAGGCCAGGGTGGGTGACATGCTGCTGGGTGTGCTGGGGCTGCGGCACTCCAACGACGGCGGCGCGCAGGCGAGGCGCGGCCGGTGGGCTGCTTGTGGCCCCTGAGGAGCGCTTCTGTGTGCAGCTTTTGCTGTGCTCTTTCTTCACTGCGACTTGAAGAGTGCTTCTGCGTCCAGCTTTTTGTGTTTCCTTCACTGCGTTTCCCCTGAGGAGGTCTTCAACGTGCAGTTTTTGGGGTTCTCCACACCACGTTTCCCCTGAGGAGTGCTTCATCATTCAGCTTTTTGCATTTTCTTCACTGTGGCACTTGAGGAGTAATTCTCCGTGGAGCTTTTTGTGGTTTCTTCACCTTGTGGTCCCTGAGGAGTTCTTCATCGTGCAGCTTTTGGGGTTCTCTTCGCTTTGGGACTTCGGAGGAATGCGTCATCATGCAGCTCTTGGTGGTTTCTTCTCTACGGCCCTGAGGAGTTCAACACCGTCTTGCTTTTGGGGTTCTCCACGCCACGTTTTCCCTGAGGAGAGCTTCATCATGGAGTTTTTGGTATCGTTTTCACCTTGTTGCCCCTGACAAGTGCTTCATCTGCTAACATTTGGTGGTTTTTTTTCTCATTCCAGGCCCTGAGGAGTGCTTCTGAGTGCAGCTTCTGGTGTTTTCTTCATTGCGGCCTATGTGGAGTTCTTCATCGTGCAGCTTTTTGGGATCTCTTCTGTGTGCAGTTTCTGCTGTGTTCTTTCTTCACTGCAACTTGAGGAGTGCTTCTGCGTCCAGCTTTCTGTGTTTCCTTCACTGCATTTCCCCTGAGGATGTCTTCAACGTGCAGTTTTTGGGGTTCTCCACACCACGTTTCCCCTGAGGAGTGCTTCATTGTCCAGATTTTGGTGTTTCTCCACTGCAGCCTCTGAGGAGTGCCTTCTTGAGCAGCTTTTGGAGTTTTCTTCACTACGTCCCTGAGGAGCTCTTCATCAGGCAGCTTTTGGGGGTTTTCCCCACACCACGTTTCCCCTGAGGAGGGCTTCACCATTCAGCTCTGCGTGTTTTCTTCTCCCTGTGGCCCCTGAGGAGCGCTTCTGTGTGCAGCTTTTGCTGTGCTCTTTCTTCACTGCGACTTGAGGAGTGCTTCTGCGTCCAGCTTTTTGTGTTTCCTTCACTGCGTTTCCCCTGAGGAGGTCTTCAACGTGCAGTTTTTGGGGTTCTCCACACCACGTTTCCCCTGAGGAGTGCTTCATCATTCAGCTTTTTGCATTTTCTTCACTGTGGCACTTGAGGAGTAATTCTCCGTGGAGCTTTTTGTGGTTTCTTCACCTTGTGGTCCCTGAGGAGTTCTTCATCGTGCAGCTTTTGGGGTTCTCTTCGCTTTGGGACTTCGGAGGAATGCGTCATCATGCAGCTCTTGGTGGTTTCTTCTCTACGGCCCTGAGGAGTTCAACACCGTCTTGCTTTTGGGGTTCTCCACGCCACGTTTTCCCTGAGGAGAGCTTCATCATGGAGCTTTTGGTATCGTTTTCACCTTGTTGCCCCTGACAAGTGCTTCATCTGCTAACATTTGGTGGTTTTTTTTCTCATTCCAGGCCCTGAGGAGTGCTTCTGAGTGCAGCTTCTGGTGTTTTCTTCATTGCGGCCTATGAGGAGTTCTTCATCGTGCAGCTTTTTGGGATCTCTTCTGTGCGCAGCTTCTGCTGTGTTCTTTCTTCACTGCAACTTGAGGAGTGCTTCTGCGTCCAGCTTTTTGTGTTTCCTTCACTGCATTTCCCCTGAGGATGTCTTCAACGTGCAGTTTTTGGGGTTCTCCACACCACGTTTCCCCTGAGGAGTGCTTCATCGTCCAGATTTTGGTGTTTCTCCACTGCAGCCTCTGAGGAGTGCCTTCTTGAGCAGCTTTTGGAGTTTTCTTCACTACGTCCCTGAGGAGCTCTTCATCAGGCAGCTTTTGGGGGTTTTCCCCACACCACGTTTCCCCTGAGGAGGGCTTCACCATTCAGCTCTGCGTGTTTTCTTCTCCCTGTGGCCCCTGAGGAGCGCTTCTGTGTGCAGCTTTTGCTGTGCTCTTTCTTCACTGCGACTTGAGGAGTGCTTCTGCGTCCAGCTTTTTGTGTTTCCTTCACTGCGTTTCCCCTGAGGAGGTCTTCAACGTGCAGTTTTTGGGGTTCTCCACACCACGTTTCCCCTGAGGAGTGCTTCATCATTCAGCTTTTTGCATTTTCTTCACTGTGGCACTTGAGGAGTAATTCTCCGTGGAGCTTTTTGTGGTTTCTTCACCTTGTGGTCCCTGAGGAGTTCTTCATCGTGCAGCTTTTGGGGTTCTCTTCGCTTTGGGACTTCGGAGGAATGCGTCATCATGCAGCTCTTGGTGGTTTCTTCTCTACGGCCCTGAGGAGTTCAACACCGTCTTGCTTTTGGGGTTCTCCACGCCACGTTTTCCCTGAGGAGAGCTTCATCATGGAGCTTTTGGTATCGTTTTCACCTTGTTGCCCCTGACAAGTGCTTCATCTGCTAACATTTGGTGGTTTTTTTTCTCATTCCAGGCCCTGAGGAGTGCTTCTGAGTGCAGCTTCTGGTGTTTTCTTCATTGCGGCCTATGAGGAGTTCTTCATCATGCAGCTTTTTGGGATCTCTTCTGTGCGCAGCTTCTGCTGTGTTCTTTCTTCACTGCAACTTGAGGAGTGCTTCTGCGTCCAGCTTTTTGTGTTTCCTTCACTGCATTTCCCCTGAGGATGTCTTCAACGTGCAGTTTTTGGGGTTCTCCACACCACGTTTCCCCTGAGGAGTGCTTCATCGTCCAGATTTTGGTGTTTCTCCACTGCAGCCTCTGAGGAGTGCCTTCTTGAGCAGCTTTTGGAGTTTTCTTCACTACGTCCCTGAGGAGCTCTTCATCAGGCAGCTTTTGGGGGTTTTCCCCACACCACGTTTCCCCTGAGGAGGGCTTCACCATTCAGCTCTGCGTGTTTTCTTCTCCCTGTGGCCCCTGAGGAGCGCTTCTGTGTGCAGCTTTTGCTGTGCTCTTTCTTCACTGCGACTTGAGGAGTGCTTCTGCGTCCAGCTTTTTGTGTTTCCTTCACTGCGTTTCCCCTGAGGAGGTCTTCGTCATGCAGTTTTTGGGGTTCTCCACACCACGTTTCCCCTGAGGAGTGCTTCATCATTCAGCTTTTTGCATTTTCTTCACTGTGGCACTTGAGGAGTAATTCTCCGTGGAGCTTTTTGTGGTTTCTTCACCTTGTGGTCCCTGAGGAGTTCTTCATCGTGCAGCTTTTGGGGTTCTCTTCACTTTGGGACTTCGGAGGAATGCGTCATCATGCAGCTTTTGGTGGTTTCTTCTCTACGGCCCTGAGGAGTTCAACACCGTCTTGCTTTTGGGGTTCTCCACGCCACGTTTTCCCTGAGGAGAGCTTCATCATGGAGCTTTTGGTATCGTTTTCACCTTGTTGCCCCTGACAAGTGCTTCATCTGCTAACATTTGGTGTTTTTTTTCTCTCCTTCCAGGTCCTGAGGAGTGCTACTGTGTGCAGCTTCTGGTGTTTTCTTCATTGCGGCCTATGAGGAGTTCTTCATCATGCAGCTTTTTGGGATCTCTTCACCACGTTTCCCCTGAGGAGGGCTTCATTGTCCAGCTTTTGGTGTTTCTCCACTGCAGCCTCTGAGGAGTGCCTTCTTAACAGCTTTTGGAGTTTTCTTCGCTACGTCCCTGAGGAGCTCTTCATCGTGCAGCTTTTTGGGGGTTTTCCCCACACCACGTTTCCCCTGAGGTGGGCTTCACCATTCAGCTCTGCGCGTTTTCTTCCCTGTGGCGCTTCAGGAGTAATTCTTCGTGGAGCTTTTCGTGGTTTCTTCTCCCTGTGGCCCCTGAGGAGCGCTTCTGTGTGCAGCTTTTGGTGTGTTCTTCACTACGGCCCTGAGGTGTTCTTCATCATGCAGCTCTTCTGGTTCTCTTCACTTCGGCCCCTGAGGATTGGTTTGTCGAGCAGCTTTTGGTTTTTTCTTCACTGCGGCCCTTGAGGAGTTCTGCATCGTAAAGCCTTTGGGGTTCTGCTCACCATGTTTTCCCTGAGGAGAGCTTCATCATGGAGCTTTTGGTTGTTTTCACCTTGTTGCCCCTGAGAAGTGCTTCAGCTTCTAACATTTGGTGGTTTTTTTTCTCTCGTTCCAGGCCCTGATAAGTTTTTCATCGTGTAGCTGTTCGTGTTTTCTTCACTGCGGCCCTTGAGGTCTTCTTCATCATGCAGCTTTTGGTGTTTTCTTCACTGCGGCGCTTTTTGGCATCTACCATGTCTGCAGCCAGACCGACAGCTCAGCTGCGTGAAGTGTGAAGAAGCACATTCTTCTGTTTGTTTTCAATCTGCCAACCGATCATTTCATGGAGAGCTCTGTCTTTTTTGTACTAGGAGGTGCCATGTATAATTCTTTCTTCTCCTCCTTTTCAGTCATGCTGCAATAAATCTCTTTCAAACCATTTATGAGTTCTCTTGCCTTATGTAGTGGGTTTGCGTGGCAAGGATTTGGTAGCGGGGGGGCCATCAGGGTGGGGTCTACGAGAAGAATCCGGAAACTGCGCCACGTTAGAGAAGGGTCTGCCGCTGGCCAGAGCCAGGCCAATAAGCGATGTTGTTTGCGCCTCTGTGAGACCAGATTTAAGAAAGGAAAAAAAAAAAAACAAAAAACTGCTGCGGAAGAGCAGCTGGGAGAGAGGGAGGAATGAGAAACAGCCTTGCAGACGCCAAGGTCAGTGAAGAGGGAGGGGGAGAGGTGCTCCAGGCGCCGGAGCAGAAGTCCCCTGCGGCCTGTGGTGAGGACCATGGTGAAGCAGGCTGTCCCCCTGCAGCCCATGGTGTACCACGGTGGGGCAGGTTTCCACGCTGCAGCCCGTGGAGGAGCCCCCGGTGGAGCAGGGGCAGAGAGCGACCGAGAAGGAGCGGCGGAGACAAAGTGCTACAGACTGACCGCAGCCACCGTTGCCCCGCTCCCCTGAGCCGCTTGGGGGGAGGAGGTGGGAGAGGGTGGACTGGGGGGGAAAAATCTTACTGTCTCCCTACTCTGAGTCTGCTTTGCCCATCACGGTAACTGTTGAGTGATCTCCCCGTCCTTATCTCAGCCCTTGAGCCCTTTGCATCGTATTTTCTCCCCCTTTGAGGAGGGGGAGTGAGAGAGCGGCCATGGTGGAACTCGGCTGCCCACCCGAGTAAAACCACCACACTGTAACACCTAAACTAAAGTCCTTTTGCTGCATCTGAAGTCCTTTCTTTCTTGTCCTAAATAGAGGGCCTGGGGAGAAGTTTGCTCCCTTTTTATTTGCAGCATCCTTATGCACATCTCGGTTCTGCCTTCTCTTGACATTAAAGAGTTAGTCCATTAATCCAATGTTTAATCTTTCCTTAGAGACCATGTTTTCTAAAAGTCTGATCCTAAGAAGGGTCATTCTTAGCATCAGACTTACTGGGTTCTTTGGATGCTTTCTGCTTGGTGTGTGTGTTACTTGAAGTACAATCCTCAGAAATAGACGCAATTTCAGTGGAAAATTTAACAGTAGACCCCACGCTCTGGATGGAGCAGTCTTCCGTCGGCCGTTCCCTCTCACCTTCTTCATCCTGCTGATGGGAGCGCGAGGTGGAGGGTGTCGAAGGCTTTCTGAAGGCGATACATGGGTGTCTTCCCTGAGCAAGGTGTTCCGCCCTCAGAGAAGGAAATGGCTTTGTTGTTTGTTTCTCACCATCCGTACTTTGTTGCAGTTTTAGCTGTGATTGCCTAACTACACGTAACCTATTGGGTTATTTCTTTGAGTATTTTTGCAGGAGTGGAAATTTAACTCATTAGTTCAAATAGTGAGATAATTTTCATGTCATTCGCTTACTTTTCAGCTGAATGTAACTTTTCACGCAATTTGCTAGCATTGGAGGAGCCCAGCCATGAGGGGCCCAGGCTCTCCTCTTAAGGCACCTCCAGTGTTAAGGAGAAGGGGAAAGACTTTGGGAGTGCATTTTGTGTCTTCCCAGTGGGATGCTGATGCGCTAAACTTTTCTTTCACGGAGTGTCACGTGAATCTCCAAAAACAAACAACAACAAAACAAAAACGAAAGGCTTTTGCTACTGTCTCCCATGAGATCCTGCTAACAAAGCTGACAAAGTGTGGGATAGGAGAGTGGACGGTAAGGTGGGTTGAGAACTGGCTGACTGGCCGAGCTCAGAGGGTGGTGATTGGCGGCGCAGAGTCCAGTTGGAGACCTGGGACAAGCTCGGGGGCGGTGCTGGGTCCGGTCTTGTTCGACAGCTTCATCAACGACTTTGATGAGGGAATAGTGTCCACCCTCAGCAAGTACGCTGATGATACAAAGCTGGGAGGAGTGGCCCACACGCCAGAAGGCTGTGCTGCCATTCAGTGAGACCTGGACGGGCTGGAGAGCTGGGCAGGAAGAAACCAGGTGACGTTTAACAAAAGCAAGCGTGTAGAGTCTTGCACCTGGGAAGGAACAACTGCACGTATCAGTACAGGCTGGGGGATGACCTGCTGGAGAAAAGCCCTGCGCAGAAGGACCTGGGGGTCCTGGTGGATGACAGGTTGGCCACGAGCCAGCAGTGTGCCTTGGTGGCCAAGAAGGCCAACAGCATCCTGGCTTGCATAAGAAACGGTGCGGCCAGCAGGGCTAGGGAAGTGATTGGCCCCCTGTACTCGGCTCTGGTAAGGCCGCACCTCGAGTACTGTGTTCAGTTTTGGGCCCCTCGCTACAAGAAGGACATCGAGGTGCTCGAGCGAGTCCAGAGAAGGGCAACGAAGCTGGTGAGGAGTCTGGAGAACAAGTCTTACGAGGAGCCGCTGAGGGAGCTGGGGTTGTTCAGCCTGGAGAAGACGAGGCTCAGAGGCGACCTTATCGCACTCTACAGGTACCTTAAAGGAGGCTGTAGCGAGGTGGGGGTTGGTCTGTTCTCCCACGTGCCTGGTGACAGGACGAGGGGGAATGGGCTAAAGTTGCACCAGGGGAGGTTTAGGTTGGATATTAGGAAGAACTTCTTTACCAAAAGGGTTGTTAGGCATTGGGATAGGCTGCCCAGGGAAGTGGTTGAGTCACCGTCCCTGGAGGTCTTTAAAAGACATTTAGATGTTGAGCTTAGTGATATGGTTTAGTGGAGGGCTTGTTAGCGTTAGGTCAGAGGTTGGACTCGGTGATCTTGGAGGTCTCTTCCAACCTAGATGACTCTGTGATTCTGTGATAAGAACCCCTGGTTTTGAAGATGACATCTAACGGCGAGTTGCATAGTGGGGCCTTGGTCCTTCCAAAGTCCACAGACTTAAAAGTTTGCGGAGCGGAAGCTTTGCAGAACTATACGAACACTGAAGATCCAGTTCTGCAAGAAGCTGATGCAAAAGCTACCTGTCACTGGGGCGTTTTGGTGAGGAAGAGATTTGTATTCTCACGGTGGATGGTTTTAACCGAGTTTAGTCCTGTGGGCTGTGTCAACAGAACTGGCTTTGGTTTGTACCCTTTCAGGACACTGAGGACCCAATTTCATGTCTGTGGGCAGCACGGCAAAGCGGGCAGTGTACTCAGTGTCACCAGGGACAGAGGAGGGATTTATGGATGGGCAATGTCAGTGTGCCCTGCACAATGCCGCTGCCACCTTGCTGGAGCAGTTTGCGTGCTCCTCCGGTCAAAATGTGCCTCTCGGAGGGCCGGGGGGCAAGGCCAGGCAGAGCTGCAGGTGGTGTCAGGGAGGCCTCATCGCTCCTGCGAGGCACTGCGCCAGGCCTCAGCCCTGGGAGGCCGGCACCGCCCTGCGGCCTCCTGGCGCCCATTGGGTGCCACAGCTCCATGCTGCCTAGCAACAAGCGCCAGCGGCCTCGCTATTGGCTGTGCCCAGAGGCACCAAGGCAGGCGGCCAATGGGGCGGCGCCTGGCTGTGAGGGAGCACAGGTGTCACAGGCCAGGGTGGGTGACATGCTGCTGGGTGTGCTGGGGCTGCGGCACTCCAACGACGGCGGCGCGCAGGCGAGGCGCGGCCGGTGGGCTGCTTGTGGCCCCTGAGGAGCGCTTCTGTGTGCAGCTTTTGCTGTGCTCTTTCTTCACTGCGACTTGAGGAGTGCTTCTGCGTCCAGCTTTTTGTGTTTCCTTCACTGCGGTTCCCCTGAGGAGGTCTTCAACGTGCAGTTTTTGGGGTTCTCCACACCACGTTTCCCCTGAGGAGTGCTTCATCATTCAGCTTTTTGCATTTTCTTCACTGTGGCACTTGAGGAGTAATTCTCCGTGGAGCTTTTTGTGGTTTCTTCACCTTGTGGTCCCTGAGGAGTTCTTCATCGTGCAGCTTTTGGGGTTCTCTTCGCTTTGGGACTTCGGAGGAATGCGTCATCATGCAGCTCTTGGTGGTTTCTTCTCTACGGCCCTGAGGAGTTCAACACCGTCTTGCTTTTGGGGTTCTCCACGCCACGTTTTCCCTGAGGAGAGCTTCATCATGGAGTTTTTGGTATCGTTTTCACCTTGTTGCCCCTGACAAGTGCTTCATCTGCTAACATTTGGTGTTTTTTTTTCTCATTCCAGGCCCTGAGGAGTGCTTCTGAGTGCAGCTTCTGGTGTTTTCTTCATTGCGGCCTATGAGGAGTTCTTCATCGTGCAGCTTTTTGGGATCTCTTCTGTGCGCAGCTTCTGCTGTGTTCTTTCTTCACTGCAACTTGAGGAGTGCTTCTGCGTCCAGCTTTTTGTGTTTCCTTCACTGCATTTCCCCTGAGGATGTCTTCAACGTGCAGTTTTTGGGGTTCTCCACACCACGTTTCCCCTGAGGAGTGCTTCATCGTCCAGATTTTGGTGTTTCTCCACTGCAGCCTCTGAGGAGTGCCTTCTTGAGCAGCTTTTGGAGTTTTCTTCACTACGTCCCTGAGGAGCTCTTCATCAGGCAGCTTTTGGGGGTTTTCCCCACACCACGTTTCCCCTGAGGAGGGCTTCACCATTCAGCTCTGCGTGTTTTCTTCTCCCTGTGGCCCCTGAGGAGCGCTTCTGTGTGCAGCTTTTGCTGTGCTCTTTCTTCACTGCGACTTGAGGAGTGCTTCTGCGTCCAGCTTTTTGTGTTTCCTTCACTGCGTTTCCCCTGAGGAGGTCTTCAACGTGCAGTTTTTGGGGTTCTCCACACCACGTTTCCCCTGAGGAGTGCTTCATCATTCAGCTTTTTGCATTTTCTTCACTGTGGCACTTGAGGAGTAATTCTCCGTGGAGCTTTTTGTGGTTTCTTCACCTTGTGGTCCCTGAGGAGTTCTTCATCGTGCAGCTTTTGGGGTTCTCTTCGCTTTGGGACTTCGGAGGAATGCGTCATCATGCAGCTCTTGGTGGTTTCTTCTCTACGGCCCTGAGGAGTTCAACACCGTCTTGCTTTTGGGGTTCTCCACGCCACGTTTTCCCTGAGGAGAGCTTCATCATGGAGTTTTTGGTATCGTTTTCACCTTGTTGCCCCTGACAAGTGCTTCATCTGCTAACATTTGGTGGTTTTTTTTCTCATTCCAGGCCCTGAGGAGTGCTTCTGAGTGCAGCTTCTGGTGTTTTCTTCATTGCGGCCTATGAGGAGTTCTTCATCGTGCAGCTTTTTGGGATCTCTTCTGTGTGCAGCTTCTGCTGTGTTCTTTCTTCACTGCAACTTGAGGAGTGCTTCTGCATCCAGCTTTTTGTGTTTCCTTCACTGCATTTCCCCTGAGGATGTCTTCAACGTGCAGTTTTTGGGGTTCTCCACACCACGTTTCCCCTGAGGAGTGCTTCATCGTCCAGATTTTGGTGTTTCTCCACTGCAGCCTCTGAGGAGTGCCTTCTTGAGCAGCTTTTGGAGTTTTCTTCACTACGTCCCTGAGGAGCTCTTCATCAGGCAGCTTTTGGGGGTTTTCCCCACACCACGTTTCCCCTGAGGAGGGCTTCACCATTCAGCTCTGCGTGTTTTCTTCTCCCTGTGGCCCCTGAGGAGCGCTTCTGTGTGCAGCTTTTGCTGTGCTCTTTCTTCACTGCGACTCGAGGAGTGCTTCTGCGTCCAGCTTTTTGTGTTTCCTTCACTGCGTTTCCCCTGAGGAGGTCTTCGTCATGCAGTTTTTGGGGTTCTCCACACCACGTTTCCCCTGAGGAGTGCTTCATCATTCAGCTTTTTGCATTTTCTTCACTGTGGCACTTGAGGAGTAATTCTCCGTGGAGCTTTTTGTGGTTTCTTCACCTTGTGGTCCCTGAGGAGTTCTTCATCGTGCAGCTTTTGGGGTTCTCTTCACTTTGGGACTTCGGAGGAATGCGTCATCATGCAGCTTTTGGTGGTTTCTTCTCTACGGCCCTGAGGAGTTCAACACCGTCTTGCTTTTGGGGTTCTCCACGCCACGTTTTCCCTGAGGAGAGCTTCATCATGGAGCTTTTGGTATCGTTTTCACCTTGTTGCCCCTGACAAGTGCTTCATCTGCTAACATTTGGTGTTTTTTTTCTCTCCTTCCAGGTCCTGAGGAGTGCTACTGTGTGCAGCTTCTGGTGTTTTCTTCATTGCGGCCTATGAGGAGTTCTTCATCATGCAGCTTTTTGGGATCTCTTCACCACGTTTCCCCTGAGGAGGGCTTCATTGTCCAGCTTTTGGTGTTTCTCCACTGCAGCCTCTGAGGAGTGCCTTCTTAACAGCTTTTGGAGTTTTCTTCGCTACGTCCCTGAGGAGCTCTTCATCGTGCAGCTTTTTGGGGGTTTTCCCCACACCACGTTTCCCCTGAGGTGGGCTTCACCATTCAGCTCTGCGCGTTTTCTTCCCTGTGGCGCTTCAGGAGTAATTCTTCGTGGAGCTTTTCGTGGTTTCTTCTCCCTGTGGCCCCTGAGGAGCGCTTCTGTGTGCAGCTTTTGGTGTGTTCTTCACTACGGCCCTGAGGTGTTCTTCATCATGCAGCTCTTCTGGTTCTCTTCACTTCGGCCCCTGAGGATTGGTTTGTCGAGCAGCTTTTGGTTTTTTCTTCACTGCGGCCCTTGAGGAGTTCTGCATCGTAAAGCCTTTGGGGTTCTGCTCACCATGTTTTCCCTGAGGAGAGCTTCATCATGGAGCTTTTGGTTGTTTTCACCTTGTTGCCCCTGAGAAGTGCTTCAGCTTCTAACATTTGGTGGTTTTTTTTCTCTCGTTCCAGGCCCTGATAAGTTTTTCATCGTGTAGCTGTTCGTGTTTTCTTCACTGCGGCCCTTGAGGTCTTCTTCATCATGCAGCTTTTGGTGTTTTCTTCACTGCGGCGCTTTTTGGCATCTACCATGTCTGCAGCCAGACCGACAGCTCAGCTGCGTGAAGTGTGAAGAAGCACATTCTTCTGTTTGTTTTCAATCTGCCAACCGATCATTTCATGGAGAGCTCTGTCTTTTTTGTACTAGGAGGTGCCATGTATAATTCTTTCTTCTCCTCCTTTTCAGTCATGCTGCAATAAATCTCTTTCAAACCATTTATGAGTTCTCTTGCCTTATGTAGTGGGTTTGCGTGGCAAGGATTTGGTAGCGGGGGGGCCATCAGGGTGGGGTCTACGAGAAGAATCCGGAAACTGCGCCACGTTAGAGAAGGGTCTGCCGCTGGCCAGAGCCAGGCCAATAAGCGATGTTGTTTGCGCCTCTGTGAGACCAGATTTAAGAAAGGAAAAAAAAAAAAACAAAAAACTGCTGCGGAAGAGCAGCTGGGAGAGAGGGAGGAATGAGAAACAGCCTTGCAGACGCCAAGGTCAGTGAAGAGGGAGGGGGAGAGGTGCTCCAGGCGCCGGAGCAGAAGTCCCCTGCGGCCTGTGGTGAGGACCATGGTGAAGCAGGCTGTCCCCCTGCAGCCCATGGTGTACCACGGTGGGGCAGGTTTCCACGCTGCAGCCCGTGGAGGAGCCCCCGGTGGAGCAGGGGCAGAGAGCGACCGAGAAGGAGCGGCGGAGACAAAGTGCTACAGACTGACCGCAGCCACCGTTGCCCCGCTCCCCTGAGCCGCTTGGGGGGAGGAGGTGGGAGAGGGTGGACTGGGGGGGAAAAATCTTACTGTCTCCCTACTCTGAGTCTGCTTTGCCCATCACGGTAACTGTTGAGTGATCTCCCCGTCCTTATCTCAGCCCTTGAGCCCTTTGCATCGTATTTTCTCCCCCTTTGAGGAGGGGGAGTGAGAGAGCGGCCATGGTGGAACTCGGCTGCCCACCCGAGTAAAACCACCACACTGTAACACCTAAACTAAAGTCCTTTTGCTGCATCTGAAGTCCTTTCTTTCTTGTCCTAAATAGAGGGCCTGGGGAGAAGTTTGCTCCCTTTTTATTTGCAGCATCCTTATGCACATCTCGGTTCTGCCTTCTCTTGACATTAAAGAGTTAGTCCATTAATCCAATGTTTAATCTTTCCTTAGAGACCATGTTTTCTAAAAGTCTGATCCTAAGAAGGGTCATTCTTAGCATCAGACTTACTGGGTTCTTTGGATGCTTTCTGCTTGGTGTGTGTGTTACTTGAAGTACAATCCTCAGAAATAGACGCAATTTCAGTGGAAAATTTAACAGTAGACCCCACGCTCTGGATGGAGCAGTCTTCCGTCGGCCGTTCCCTCTCACCTTCTTCATCCTGCTGATGGGAGCGCGAGGTGGAGGGTGTCGAAGGCTTTCTGAAGGCGATACATGGGTGTCTTCCCTGAGCAAGGTGTTCCGCCCTCAGAGAAGGAAATGGCTTTGTTGTTTGTTTCTCACCATCCGTACTTTGTTGCAGTTTTAGCTGTGATTGCCTAACTACACGTAACCTATTGGGTTATTTCTTTGAGTATTTTTGCAGGAGTGGAAATTTAACTCATTAGTTCAAATAGTGAGATAATTTTCATGTCATTCGCTTACTTTTCAGCTGAATGTAACTTTTCACGCAATTTGCTAGCATTGGAGGAGCCCAGCCATGAGGGGCCCAGGCTCTCCTCTTAAGGCACCTCCAGTGTTAAGGAGAAGGGGAAAGACTTTGGGAGTGCATTTTGTGTCTTCCCAGTGGGATGCTGATGCGCTAAACTTTTCTTTCACGGAGTGTCACGTGAATCTCCAAAAACAAACAACAACAAAACAAAAACGAAAGGCTTTTGCTACTGTCTCCCATGAGATCCTGCTAACAAAGCTGACAAAGTGTGGGATAGGAGAGTGGACGGTAAGGTGGGTTGAGAACTGGCTGACTGGCCGAGCTCAGAGGGTGGTGATTGGCGGCGCAGAGTCCAGTTGGAGACCTGGGACAAGCTCGGGGGCGGTGCTGGGTCCGGTCTTGTTCGACAGCTTCATCAACGACTTTGATGAGGGAATAGTGTCCACCCTCAGCAAGTACGCTGATGATACAAAGCTGGGAGGAGTGGCCCACACGCCAGAAGGCTGTGCTGCCATTCAGTGAGACCTGGACGGGCTGGAGAGCTGGGCAGGAAGAAACCAGGTGACGTTTAACAAAAGCAAGCGTGTAGAGTCTTGCACCTGGGAAGGAACAACTGCACGTATCAGTACAGGCTGGGGGATGACCTGCTGGAGAAAAGCCCTGCGCAGAAGGACCTGGGGGTCCTGGTGGATGACAGGTTGGCCACGAGCCAGCAGTGTGCCTTGGTGGCCAAGAAGGCCAACAGCATCCTGGCTTGCATAAGAAACGGTGCGGCCAGCAGGGCTAGGGAAGTGATTGGCCCCCTGTACTCGGCTCTGGTAAGGCCGCACCTCGAGTACTGTGTTCAGTTTTGGGCCCCTCGCTACAAGAAGGACATCGAGGTGCTCGAGCGAGTCCAGAGAAGGGCAACGAAGCTGGTGAGGAGTCTGGAGAACAAGTCTTACGAGGAGCCGCTGAGGGAGCTGGGGTTGTTCAGCCTGGAGAAGACGAGGCTCAGAGGCGACCTTATCGCACTCTACAGGTACCTTAAAGGAGGCTGTAGCGAGGTGGGGGTTGGTCTGTTCTCCCACGTGCCTGGTGACAGGACGAGGGGGAATGGGCTAAAGTTGCACCAGGGGAGGTTTAGGTTGGATATTAGGAAGAACTTCTTTACCAAAAGGGTTGTTAGGCATTGGGATAGGCTGCCCAGGGAAGTGGTTGAGTCACCGTCCCTGGAGGTCTTTAAAAGACATTTAGATGTTGAGCTTAGTGATATGGTTTAGTGGAGGGCTTGTTAGCGTTAGGTCAGAGGTTGGACTCGGTGATCTTGGAGGTCTCTTCCAACCTAGATGACTCTGTGATTCTGTGATAAGAACCCCTGGTTTTGAAGATGACATCTAACGGCGAGTTGCATAGTGGGGCCTTGGTCCTTCCAAAGTCCACAGACTTAAAAGTTTGCGGAGCGGAAGCTTTGCAGAACTATACGAACACTGAAGATCCAGTTCTGCAAGAAGCTGATGCAAAAGCTACCTGTCACTGGGGCGTTTTGGTGAGGAAGAGATTTGTATTCTCACGGTGGATGGTTTTAACCGAGTTTAGTCCTGTGGGCTGTGTCAACAGAACTGGCTTTGGTTTGTACCCTTTCAGGACACTGAGGACCCAATTTCATGTCTGTGGGCAGCACGGCAAAGCGGGCAGTGTACTCAGTGTCACCAGGGACAGAGGAGGGATTTATGGATGGGCAATGTCAGTGTGCCCTGCACAATGCCGCTGCCACCTTGCTGGAGCAGTTTGCGTGCTCCTCCGGTCAAAATGTGCCTCTCGGAGGGCCGGGGGGCAAGGCCAGGCAGAGCTGCAGGTGGTGTCAGGGAGGCCTCATCGCTCCTGCGAGGCACTGCGCCAGGCCTCAGCCCTGGGAGGCCGGCACCGCCCTGCGGCCTCCTGGCGCCCATTGGGTGCCACAGCTCCATGCTGCCTAGCAACAAGCGCCAGCGGCCTCGCTATTGGCTGTGCCCAGAGGCGCCAAGGCAGGCGGCCAATGGGGCGGCGCCTGGCTGTGAGGGAGCACAGGTGTCACAGGCCAGGGTGGGTGACATGCTGCTGGGTGTGCTGGGGCTGCGGCACTCCAACGACGGCGGCGCGCAGGCGAGGCGCGGCCGGTGGGCTGCTTGTGGCCCCTGAGGAGCGCTTCTGTGTGCAGCTTTTGCTGTGCTCTTTCTTCACTGCGACTTGAAGAGTGCTTCTGCGTCCAGCTTTTTGTGTTTCCTTCACTGCGTTTCCCCTGAGGAGGTCTTCAACGTGCAGTTTTTGGGGTTCTCCACACCACGTTTCCCCTGAGGAGTGCTTCATCATTCAGCTTTTTGCATTTTCTTCACTGTGGCACTTGAGGAGTAATTCTCCGTGGAGCTTTTTGTGGTTTCTTCACCTTGTGGTCCCTGAGGAGTTCTTCATCGTGCAGCTTTTGGGGTTCTCTTCGCTTTGGGACTTCGGAGGAATGCGTCATCATGCAGCTCTTGGTGGTTTCTTCTCTACGGCCCTGAGGAGTTCAACACCGTCTTGCTTTTGGGGTTCTCCACGCCACGTTTTCCCTGAGGAGAGCTTCATCATGGAGTTTTTGGTATCGTTTTCACCTTGTTGCCCCTGACAAGTGCTTCATCTGCTAACATTTGGTGTTTTTTTTTCTCATTCCAGGCCCTGAGGAGTGCTTCTGAGTGCAGCTTCTGGTGTTTTCTTCATTGCGGCCTATGAGGAGTTCTTCATCGTGCAGCTTTTTGGGATCTCTTCTGTGCGCAGCTTCTGCTGTGTTCTTTCTTCACTGCAACTTGAGGAGTGCTTCTGCGTCCAGCTTTTTGTGTTTCCTTCACTGCATTTCCCCTGAGGATGTCTTCAACGTGCAGTTTTTGGGGTTCTCCACACCACGTTTCCCCTGAGGAGTGCTTCATCGTCCAGATTTTGGTGTTTCTCCACTGCAGCCTCTGAGGAGTGCCTTCTTGAGCAGCTTTTGGAGTTTTCTTCACTACGTCCCTGAGGAGCTCTTCATCAGGCAGCTTTTGGGGGTTTTCCCCACACCACGTTTCCCCTGAGGAGGGCTTCACCATTCAGCTCTGCGTGTTTTCTTCTCCCTGTGGCCCCTGAGGAGCGCTTCTGTGTGCAGCTTTTGCTGTGCTCTTTCTTCACTGCGACTTGAGGAGTGCTTCTGCGTCCAGCTTTTTGTGTTTCCTTCACTGCGTTTCCCCTGAGGAGGTCTTCAACGTGCAGTTTTTGGGGTTCTCCACACCACGTTTCCCCTGAGGAGTGCTTCATCATTCAGCTTTTTGCATTTTCTTCACTGTGGCACTTGAGGAGTAATTCTCCGTGGAGCTTTTTGTGGTTTCTTCACCTTGTGGTCCCTGAGGAGTTCTTCACCGTGCAGCTTTTGGGGTTCTCTTCACTTTGGGACGTCGGAGGAATGCGTCATCATGCAGCTGTTGGTGGTTTCTTCTCTACGGCCCTAAGCAGTTCAACACCGTCTTGCTTTTGGGGTTCTCCATGCCACGTTTTCCCTGAGGAGAGCTTCATCATGGAGCTTTTGGTATCGTTTTCACCTTGTTGCCCCTGAGAAGTGCTTCATCTGCTAACATTTGGTGTTTTTTTTCTCTCCTTCGAGGCCCTGAGGAGTGCTACTGCGTGCAGCTTCTGGTGTTTTCTTCATTGCGGCCTATGAGGAGTTCTTCATCATGCAGCTTTTTGGGATCTCTTCACCACGTTTCCCCTGAGGAGGGCTTCATTGTCCAGCTTTTGGTGTTTCTCCACTGCAGCCTCTGAGGAGTGCCTTCTTAACAGCTTTTGGAGTTTTCTTCGCTACGTCCCTGAGGAGCTCCTCATCGTGCAGCTTTTTGGGGGTTTTCCCCACACCACGTTTCCCCTGAGGTGGGCTTCACCATTCAGCTCTGCGCGTTTTCTTCCCTGTGGCGCTTCAGGAGTAATTCTTCGTGGAGCTTTTCGTGGTTTCTTCTCCCTGTGGCCCCTGAGGAGCGCTTCTGTGTGCAGCTTTTGCTGTGCTCTTTCTTCACTGCGACTTGAGGAGTGCTTCTGCGTCCAGCTTTTTGTGTTTCCTTCACTGCGTTTCCCCTGAGGAGGTCTTCAACGTGCAGTTTTTGGGGTTCTCCATGCTGTGTTTCCCCTGAGGAGTGCTTCATCATTCAGCTTATTGTGTTTTCTTCACTGTGGCACTTGAGAAGTAATTCTTCGTGGAGCTTTTTGTGTTTTCTTCTCCCGGTGGCCCCTGAGGAGTGCTTCTGTGTGCAGCTTTTGGTGTGTTCTTCACTACGGCCCTGAGGTGTTCTTCATCATGCAGCTCTTCTGGTTCTCTTCACTTCGGCCCGAGGATTGGTTTGTCGAGCAGCTTTTGGTTTTTTCTTCACTGCGGCCCTTGAGGAGTTCTGCATCGTAAAGCCTTTGGGGTTCTGCTCACCATGTTTTCCCTGAGGAGAGCTTCATCATGGAGCTTTTGGTTGTTTTCACCTTGTTGCCCCTGAGAAGTGCTTCAGCTTCTAACATTTGGTGGTTTTTTTTCTCTCGTTCCAGGCCCTGATAAGTTTTTCATCGTGTAGCTGTTCGTGTTTTCTTCACTGCGGCCCTTGAGGTCTTCTTCATCATGCAGCTTTTGGTGTTTTCTTCACTGCGGCGCTTTTTGGCATCTACCATGTCTGCAGCCAGACCGACAGCTCAGCTGCGTGAAGTGTGAAGAAGCACATTCTTCTGTTTGTTTTCAATCTGCCAACCGATCATTTCATGGAGAGCTCTGTCTTTTTTGTACTAGGAGGTGCCATGTATAATTCTTTCTTCTCCTCCTTTTCAGTCATGCTGCAATAAATCTCTTTCAAACCATTTATGAGTTCTCTTGCCTTATGTAGTGGGTTTGCGTGGCAAGGATTTGGTAGAGGGGGGCCATCAGGGTGTGGTCTACGAGAAGAATCCGGAAACTGCGCCACGTTAGAGAAGGGTCTGCCGCTGGCCAGAGCCAGGCCAATAAGCGATGTTGTTTGCGCCTCTGTGAGACCAGATTTAAGAAAGGAAAAAAAAAAAAAAACTGCTGCGGAAGAGCAGCTGGGAGAGAGGGAGGAATGAGAAACAGCCTTGCAGACGCCAAGGTCAGTGAAGAGGGAGGGGGAGAGGTGCTCCAGGCGCCGGAGCAGAAGTCCCCTGCGGCCTGTGGTGAGGACCATGGTGAAGCAGGCTGTCCCCCTGCAGCCCATGGTGTACCACGGTGGGGCAGGTTTCCACGCTGCAGCCCGTGGAGGAGCCCCCGGTGGAGCAGGGGCAGAGAGCGACCGAGAAGGAGCGGCGGAGACAAAGTGCTACAGACTGACCGCAGCCCCCGTTGCCCCGCTCCCCTGAGCCGCTTGGGGGGAGGAGGTGGGAGAGGGTGGACTGGGGGGGAAAAATCTTACTGTCTCCCTACTCTGAGTCTGCTTTGCCCATCACGGTAACTGTTGAGTGATCTCCCCGTCCTTATCTCAGCCCTTGAGCCCTTTGCATCGTATTTTCTCCCCCTTTGAGGAGGGGGAGTGAGAGAGCGGCCGTGGTGGAACTCGGCTGCCCACCCGAGTAAAACCACCACACTGTAACACCTAAACTAAAGTCCTTTTGCTGTATCTGAAGTCCTTTCTTTCTTGTCCTAAATAGAGGGCCTGGGGAGAAGTTTGCTCCCTTTTTATTTGCAGCATCCTTATGCACATCTCGGTTCTGCCTTCTCTTGACATTAAAGAGTTAGTCCATTAATCCAATGTTTAATCTTTCCTTAGAGACCATGTTTTCTAAAAGTCTGATCCTAAGAAGGGTCATTCTTAGCATCAGACTTACTGGGTTCTTTGGATGCTTTCTGCTTGGTGTGTGTGTTACTTGAAGTACAATCCTCAGAAATAGACACAATTTCAGTGGAAAATTTAACAGTAGACCCCACGCTCTGGATGGAGCAGTCTTCCGTCGGCCGTTCCCTCTCACCTTCTTCATCCTGCTGATGGGAGCGCGAGGTGGAGGGTGTCGAAGGCTTTCTGAAGGCGATACATGGGTGTCTTCCCTGAGCAAGGTGTTCCGCCCTCAGAGAAGGAAATGGCTTTGTTGTTTGTTTCTCACCATCCGTACTTTGTTGCAGTTTTAGCTGTGATTGCCTAACTACACGTAACCTATTGGGTTATTTCTTTGAGTGTTTTTGCAGGAGTGGAAATTTAACTCATTAGTTCAAATAGTGAGATAATTTTCATGTCATTCGCTTACTTTTCAGCTGAATGTAACTTTTCACACAATTTGCTAGCATTGGAGGAGCCCAGCCATGAGGGGCCCAGGCTCTCCTCTTAAGGCACCTCCAGTGTTAAGGAGAAGGGGAAAGACTTTGGGAGTGCATTTTGTGTCTTCCCAGTGGGATGCTGATGCGCTAAACTTTTCTTTCACGGAGTGTCACGTGAATCTCCAAAAACAAACAACAACAAAACAAAAACGAAAGGCTTTTGCTACTGTCTCCCATGAGATCCTGCTAACAAAGCTGACAAAGTGTGGGATAGGAGAGTGGACGGTAAGGTGGGTTGAGAACTGGCTGACTGGCCGAGCTCAGAGGGTGGTGATTGGCGGCGCAGAGTCCAGTTGGAGACCTGGGACAAGCTCGGGGGCGGTGCTGGGTCCGGTCTTGTTCGACAGCTTCATCAACGACTTTGATGAGGGAATAGTGTCCACCCTCAGCAAGTACGCTGATGATACAAAGCTGGGAGGAGTGGCCCACACGCCAGAAGGCTGTGCTGCCATTCAGTGAGACCTGGACAGGCTGGAGAGCTGGGCAGGAAGAAACCAGGTGACGTTTAACAAAAGCAAGCGTGTAGAGTCTTACACCTGGGAAGGAACAACTGCACGTATCAGTACAGGCTGGGGGATGACCTGCTGGAGAAAAGCCCTGCGCAGAAGGACCTGGGGGTCCTGGTGGATGACAGGTTGGCCACGAGCCAGCAGTGTGCCTTGGTGGCCAAGAAGGCCAACAGCATCCTGGCTTGCATAAGAAACGGTGCGGCCAGCAGGGCTAGGGAAGTGATTGGCCCCCTGTACTCGGCTCTGGTAAGGCCGCACCTCGAGTACTGTGTTCAGTTTTGGGCCCCTCGCTACAAGAAGGACATCGAGGTGCTCGAGCGAGTCCAGAGAAGGGCAACGAAGCTGGTGAGGAGTCTGGAGAACAAGTCTTACGAGGAGCCGCTGAGGGAGCTGGGGTTGTTCAGCCTGGAGAAGACGAGGCTCAGAGGCGACCTTATCGCACTCTACAGGTACCTTAAAGGAGGCTGTAGCGAGGTGGGGGTTGGTCTGTTCTCCCACGTGCCTGGTGACAGGACGAGGGGGAATGGGCTAAAGTTGCACCAGGGGAGGTTTAGGTTGGATATTAGGAAGAACTTCTTTACCAAAAGGGTTGTTAGGCATTGGGATAGGCTGCCCAGGGAAGTGGTTGAGTCACCGTCCCTGGAGGTCTTTAAAAGACATTTAGATGTTGAGCTTAGTGATATGGTTTAGTGGAGGGCTTGTTAGCGTTAGGTCAGAGGTTGGACTCGGTGATCTTGGAGGTCTCTTCCAACCTAGATGACTCTGTGATTCTGTGATAAGAACCCCTGGTTTTGAAGATGACATCTAACGGCGAGTTGCATAGTGGGGCCTTGGTCCTTCCAAAGTCCACAGACTTAAAAGTTTGCGGAGCGGAAGCTTTGCAGAACTGTACGAACACTGAAGATCCAGTTCTGCAAGAAGCTGATGCAAAAGCTACCTGTCACTGGGGCGTTTTGGTGAGGAAGAGATTTGTATTCTCACGGTGGATGGTTTTAACCGAGTTTAGTCCTGTGGGCTGTGTCAACAGAACTGGCTTTGGTTTGTACCCTTTCAGGACACTGAGGACCCAATTTCATGTCTGTGGGCAGCACGGCAAAGCGGGCAGTGTACTCAGTGTCACCAGGGACAGAGGAGGGATTTATGGATGGGCAATGTCAGTGTGCCCTGCACAATGCCGCTGCCACCTTGCTGGAGCAGTTTGCGTGCTCCTCCGGTCAAAATGTGCCTCTCGGAGGGCCGGGGGGCAAGGCCAGGCAGAGCTGCAGGTGGTGTCAGGGAGGCCTCATCGCTCCTGCGAGGCACTGCGCCAGGCCTCAGCCCTGGGAGGCCGGCACCGCCCTGCGGCCTCCTGGCGCCCATTGGGTGCCACAGCTCCATGCTGCCTAGCAACAAGCGCCAGCGGCCTCGCTATTGGCTGTGCCCAGAGGCGCCAAGGCAGGCGGCCAATGGGGCGGCGCCTGGCTGTGAGGGAGCACAGGTGTCACAGGCCAGGGTGGGTGACATGCTGCTGGGTGTGCTGGGGCTGCGGCACTCCAACGACGGCGGCGCGCAGGCGAGGCGCGGCCGGTGGGCTGCTTGTGGCCCCTGAGGAGCGCTTCTGTGTGCAGCTTTTGCTGTGCTCTTTCTTCACTGCGACTTGAAGAGTGCTTCTGCGTCCAGCTTTTTGTGTTTCCTTCACTGCGTTTCCCCTGAGGAGGTCTTCAACGTGCAGTTTTTGGGGTTCTCCACACCACGTTTCCCCTGAGGAGTGCTTCATCATTCAGCTTTTTGCATTTTCTTCACTGTGGCACTTGAGGAGTAATTCTCCGTGGAGCTTTTTGTGGTTTCTTCACCTTGTGGTCCCTGAGGAGTTCTTCATCGTGCAGCTTTTGGGGTTCTCTTCGCTTTGGGACTTCGGAGGAATGCGTCATCATGCAGCTCTTGGTGGTTTCTTCTCTACGGCCCTGAGGAGTTCAACACCGTCTTGCTTTTGGGGTTCTCCACGCCACGTTTTCCCTGAGGAGAGCTTCATCATGGAGCTTTTGGTATCGTTTTCACCTTGTTGCCCCTGACAAGTGCTTCATCTGCTAACATTTGGTGGTTTTTTTTCTCATTCCAGGCCCTGAGGAGTGCTTCTGAGTGCAGCTTCTGGTGTTTTCTTCATTGCGGCCTATGCGGAGTTCTTCTTCGTGCAGCTTTTTGGGATCTCTTCTGTGCGCAGCTTCTGTTGTGTTCTTTCTTCACTGCAACTTGAGGAGTGCTTCTGCGTCCAGCTTTTTGTGTTTCCTTCACTGCATTTCCCCTGAGGATGTCTTCAACGTGCAGTTTTTGGGGTTCTCCACACCACGTTTCCCCTGAGGAGTGCTTCATCGTCCAGATTTTGGTGTTTCTCCACTGCAGCCTCTGAGGAGTGCCTTCTTGAGCAGCTTTTGGAGTTTTCTTCACTACGTCCCTGAGGAGCTCTTCATCAGGCAGCTTTTGGGGGTTTTCCCCACACCACGTTTCCCCTGAGGAGGGCTTCACCATTCAGCTCTGCGTGTTTTCTTCTCCCTGTGGCCCCTGAGGAGCGCTTCTGTGTGCAGCTTTTGCTGTGCTCTTTCTTCACTGCGACTTGAGGAGTGCTTCTGCGTCCAGCTTTTTGTGTTTCCTTCACTGCGTTTCCCCTGAGGAGGTCTTCGTCATGCAGTTTTTGGGGTTCTCCACACCACGTTTCCCCTGAGGAGTGCTTCATCGTCCAGCTTTTGGTGTTTCTCCACTGCAGCCTCTGAGGAGTGCCTTCTTGAGCAGCTTTTGGAGTTTTCTTCACTACGTCCCTGAGGAGCTCTTCATCAGGCAGCTTTTGGGGGTTTTCCCCACACCACGTTTCCCCTGAGGAGGGCTTCACCATTCAGCTCTGCGTGTTTTCTTCTCCCTGTGGCCCCTGAGGAGCGCTTCTGTGTGCAGCTTTTGCTGTGCTCTTTCTTCACTGCGACTTGAGGAGTGCTTCTGCGTCCAGCTTTTTGTGTTTCCTTCACTGCGTTTCCCCTGAGGAGGTCTTCAACGTGCAGTTTTTGGGGTTCTCCACACCACGTTTCCCCTGAGGAGTGCTTCATCATTCAGCTTTTTGCATTTTCTTCACTGTGGCACTTGAGGAGTAATTCTCCGTGGAGCTTTTTGTGGTTTCTTCACCTTGTGGTCCCTGAGGAGTTCTTCATCGTGCAGCTTTTGGGGTTCTCTTCGCTTTGGGACGTCGGAGGAATGCGTCATCATGCAGCTGTTGGTGGTTTCTTCTCTACGGCCCTAAGCAGTTCAACACCGTCTTGCTTTTGGGGTTCTCCACGCCACGTTTTCCCTGAGGAGAGCTTCATCATGGAGCTTTTGGTATCGTTTTCACCTTGTTGCCTCTGAGAAGTGCTTCATCTGCTAACATTTGGTGGTTTTTTTTCTCATTCCAGGCCCTGAGGAGTGCTTCTGAGTGCAGCTTCTGGTGTTTTCTTCATTGCGGCCTATGAGGAGTTCTTCATCGTGCAGCTTTTTGGGATCTCTTCTGTGCGCAGCTTCTGCTGTGCTCTTTCTTCACTGCAACTTGAGGAGTGCTTCTGCGTCCAGCTTTTTGTGTTTCCTTCACTGCATTTCCCCTGAGGATGTCTTCAACGTGCAGTTTTTGGGGTTCTCCACACCACGTTTCCCCTGAGGAGTGCTTCATCGTCCAGATTTTGGTGTTTCTCCACTGCAGCCTCTGAGGAGTGCCTTCTTGAGCAGCTTTTGGAGTTTTCTTCACTACGTCCCTGAGGAGCTCTTCATCAGGCAGCTTTTGGGGGTTTTCCCCACACCACGTTTCCCCTGAGGAGGGCTTCACCATTCAGCTCTGCGTGTTTTCTTCTCCCTGTGGCCCCTGAGGAGCGCTTCTGTGTGCAGCTTTTGCTGTGCTCTTTCTTCACTGCGACTTGAGGAGTGCTTCTGCGTCCAGCTTTTTGTGTTTCCTTCACTGCGTTTCCCCTGAGGAGGTCTTCGTCATGCAGTTTTTGGGGTTCTCCACACCACGTTTCCCCTGAGGAGTGCTTCATCGTCCAGCTTTTGGTGTTTCTCCACTGCAGCCTCTGAGGAGTGCCTTCTTGAGCAGCTTATGGAGTTTTCTTCACTACGTCCCTGAGGAGCTCTTCATCAGGCAGCTTTTGGGGGTTTTCCCCACACCACGTTTCCCCTGAGGAGGGCTTCACCATTCAGCTCTGCGTGTTTTCTTCTCCCTGTGGCCCCTGAGGAGCGCTTCTGTGTGCAGCTTTTGCTGTGCTCTTTCTTCACTGCGACTTGAGGAGTGCTTCTGCGTCCAGCTTTTTGTGTTTCCTTCACTGCGTTTCCCCTGAGGAGGTCTTCGTCATGCAGTTTTTGGGGTTCTCCACACCACGTTTCCCCTGAGGAGTGCTTCATCATTCAGCTTTTTGCATTTTCTTCACTGTGGCACTTGAGGAGTAATTCTCCGTGGAGCTTTTTGTGGTTTCTTCACCTTGTGGTCCCTGAGGAGTTCTTCATCGTGCAGCTTTTGGGGTTCTCTTCACTTTGGGACGTCGGAGGAATGCGTCATCATGCAGCTCTTGGTGGTTTCTTCTCTACGGCCCTAAGCAGTTCAACACCGTCTTGCTTTTGGGGTTCTCCACGCCACGTTTTCCCTGAGGAGAGCTTCATCATGGAGCTTTTGGTATCGTTTTCACCTTGTTGCCTCTGAGAAGTGCTTCATCTGCTAACATTTGGTGGTTTTTTTTCTCATTCCAGGCCCTGAGGAGTGCTTCTGAGTGCAGCTTCTGGTGTTTTCTTCATTGCGGCCTATGAGGAGTTCTTCATCATGCAGCTTTTTGGGATCTCTTCACCACGTTTCCCCTGAGGAGGGCTTCATTGTCCAGCTTTTGGTGTTTCTCCACTGCAGCCTCTGAGGAGTGCCTTCTTAACAGCTTTTGGAGTTTTCTTCGCTACGTCCCTGAGGAGCTCTTCATCGTGCAGCTTTTTGGGGGTTTTCCCCACACCACGTTTCCCCTGAGGTGGGCTTCACCATTCAGCTCTGCGCGTTTTCTTCCCTGTGGCGCTTCAGGAGTAATTCTTCGTGGAGCTTTTCATGGTTTCTTCTCCCTGTGGCCCCTGAGGAGCGCTTCTGTGTGCAGCTTTTGGTGTGTTCTTCACTACGGCCCTGAGGTGTTCTTCATCATGCAGCTCTTCTGGTTCTCTTCACTTCGGCCCCTGAGGATTGGTTTGTCGAGCAGCTTTTGGTTTTTTCTTCACTGCGGCCCTTGAGGAGTTCTGCATCGTAAAGCCTTCGGGGTTCTGCTCACCATGTTTTCCCTGAGGAGAGCTTCATCATGGAGCTTTTGGTTGTTTTCACCTTGTTGCCCCTGAGAAGTGCTTCAGCTTCTAACATTTGGTGGTTTTTTTTCTCTCGTTCCAGGCCCTGATAAGTTTTTCATCGTGTAGCTGTTCGTGTTTTCTTCACTGCGGCCCTTGAGGTCTTCTTCATCATGCAGCTTTTGGTGTTTTCTTCACTGCGGCGCTTTTTGGCATCTACCATGTCTGCAGCCAGACCGACAGCTCAGCTGCGTGAAGTGTGAAGAAGCACATTCTTCTGTTTGTTTTCAATCTGCCAACCGATCATTTCATGGAGAGCTCTGTCTTTTTTGTACTAGGAGGTGCCATGTATAATTCTTTCTTCTCCTCCTTTTCAGTCATGCTGCAATAAATCTCTTTCAAACCATTTATGAGTTCTCTTGCCTTATGTAGTGGGTTTGCGTGGCAAGGATTTGGTAGCGGGGGGGCCATCAGGGTGGGGTCTACGAGAAGAATCCGGAAACTGCGCCACGTTAGAGAAGGGTCTGCCGCTGGCCAGAGCCAGGCCAATAAGCGATGTTGTTTGCGCCTCTGTGAGACCAGATTTAAGAAAGGAAAAAAAAAAAAAAAAACAAAAAACTGCTGCGGAAGAGCAGCTGGGAGAGAGGGAGGAATGAGAAACAGCCTTGCAGACGCCAAGGTCAGTGAAGAGGGAGGGGGAGAGGTGCTCCAGGCGCCGGAGCAGAAGTCCCCTGCGGCCTGTGGTGAGGACCATGGTGAAGCAGGCTGTCCCCCTGCAGCCCATGGTGTACCACGGTGGGGCAGGTTTCCACGCTGCAGCCCGTGGAGGAGCCCCCGGTGGAGCAGGGGCAGAGAGCGACCGAGAAGGAGCGGCGGAGACAAAGTGCTACAGACTGACCGCAGCCCCCGTTGCCCCGCTCCCCTGAGCCGCTTGGGGGGAGGAGGTGGGAGAGGGTGGACTGGGGGGGAAAAATCTTACTGTCTCCCTACTCTGAGTCTGCTTTGCCCATCACGGTAACTGTTGAGTGATCTCCCCGTCCTTATCTCAGCCCTTGAGCCCTTTGCATCGTATTTTCTCCCCCTTTGAGGAGGGGGAGTGAGAGAGCGGCCGTGGTGGAACTCGGCTGCCCACCCGAGTAAAACCACCACACTGTAACACCTAAACTAAAGTCCTTTTGCTGCATCTGAAGTCCTTTCTTTCTTGTCCTAAATAGAGGGCCTGGGGAGAAGTTTGCTCCCTTTTTATTTGCAGCATCCTTATGCACATCTCGGTTCTGCCTTCTCTTGACATTAAAGAGTTAGTCCATTAATCCAATGTTTAATCTTTCCTTAGAGACCATGTTTTCTAAAAGTCTGATCCTAAGAAGGGTCATTCTTAGCATCAGACTTACTGGGTTCTTTGGATGCTTTCTGCTTGGTGTGTGTGTTACTTGAAGTACAATCCTCAGAAATAGACGCAATTTCAGTGGAAAATTTAACAGTAGACCCCACGCTCTGGATGGAGCAGTCTTCCGTCGGCCGTTCCCTCTCACCTTCTTCATCCTGCTGATGGGAGCGCGAGGTGGAGGGTGTCGAAGGCTTTCTGAAGGCGATACATGGGTGTCTTCCCTGAGCAAGGTGTTCCGCCCTCAGAGAAGGAAATGGCTTTGTTGTTTGTTTCTCACCATCCGTACTTTGTTGCAGTTTTAGCTGTGATTGCCTAACTACACGTAACCTATTGGGTTATTTCTTTGAGTATTTTTGCAGGAGTGGAAATTTAACTCATTAGTTCAAATAGTGAGATAATTTTCATGTCATTCGCTTACTTTTCAGCTGAATGTAACTTTTCACGCAATTTGCTAGCATTGGAGGAGCCCAGCCATGAGGGGCCCAGGCTCTCCTCTTAAGGCACCTCCAGTGTTAAGGAGAAGGGGAAAGACTTTGGGAGTGCATTTTGTGTCTTCCCAGTGGGATGCTGATGCGCTAAACTTTTCTTTCACGGAGTGTCACGTGAATCTCCAAAAACAAACAACAACAAAACAAAAACGAAAGGCTTTTGCTACTGTCTCCCATGAGATCCTGCTAACAAAGCTGACAAAGTGTGGGATAGGAGAGTGGACGGTAAGGTGGGTTGAGAACTGGCTGACTGGCCGAGCTCAGAGGGTGGTGATTGGCGGCGCAGAGTCCAGTTGGAGACCTGGGACAAGCTCGGGGGCGGTGCTGGGTCCGGTCTTGTTCGACAGCTTCATCAACGACTTTGATGAGGGAATAGTGTCCACCCTCAGCAAGTACGCTGATGATACAAAGCTGGGAGGAGTGGCCCACACGCCAGAAGGCTGTGCTGCCATTCAGTGAGACCTGGACAGGCTGGAGAGCTGGGCAGGAAGAAACCAGGTGACGTTTAACAAAAGCAAGCGTGTAGAGTCTTGCACCTGGGAAGGAACAACTGCACGTATCAGTACAGGCTGGGGGATGACCTGCTGGAGAAAAGCCCTGCGCAGAAGGACCTGGGGGTCCTGGTGGATGACAGGTTGGCCACGAGCCAGCAGTGTGCCTTGGTGGCCAAGAAGGCCAACAGCATCCTGGCTTGCATAAGAAACGGTGCGGCCAGCAGGGCTAGGGAAGTGATTGGCCCCCTGTACTCGGCTCTGGTAAGGCCGCACCTCGAGTACTGTGTTCAGTTTTGGGCCCCTCGCTACAAGAAGGACATCGAGGTGCTCGAGCGAGTCCAGAGAAGGGCAACGAAGCTGGTGAGGAGTCTGGAGAACAAGTCTTACGAGGAGCCGCTGAGGGAGCTGGGGTTGTTCAGCCTGGAGAAGACGAGGCTCAGAGGCGACCTTATCGCACTCTACAGGTACCTTAAAGGAGGCTGTAGTGAGGTGGGGGTTGGTCTGTTCTCCCACGTGCCTGGTGACAGGACGAGGGGGAATGGGCTAAAGTTGCACCAGGGGAGGTTTAGGTTGGATATTAGGAAGAACTTCTTTACCAAAAGGGTTGTTAGGCATTGGGATAGGCTGCCCAGGGAAGTGGTTGAGTCACCGTCCCTGGAGGTCTTTAAAAGACATTTAGATGTTGAGCTTAGTGATATGGTTTAGTGGAGGGCTTGTTAGCGTTAGGTCAGAGGTTGGACTCGGTGATCTTGGAGGTCTCTTCCAACCTAGATGACTCTGTGATTCTGTGATAAGAACCCCTGGTTTTGAAGATGACATCTAACGGCGAGTTGCATAGTGGGGCCTTGGTCCTTCCAAAGTCCACAGACTTAAAAGTTTGCGGAGCGGAAGCTTTGCAGAACTGTACGAACACTGAAGATCCAGTTCTGCAAGAAGCTGATGCAAAAGCTACCTGTCACTGGGGCGTTTTGGTGAGGAAGAGATTTGTATTCTCACGGTGGATGGTTTTAACCGAGTTTAGTCCTGTGGGCTGTGTCAACAGAACTGGCTTTGGTTTGTACCCTTTCAGGACACTGAGGACCCAATTTCATGTCTGTGGGCAGCACGGCAAAGCGGGCAGTGTACTCAGTGTCACCAGGGACAGAGGAGGGATTTATGGATGGGCAATGTCAGTGTGCCCTGCACAATGCCGCTGCCACCTTGCTGGAGCAGTTTGCGTGCTCCTCCGGTCAAAATGTGCCTCTCGGAGGGCCGGGGGGCAAGGCCAGGCAGAGCTGCAGGTGGTGTCAGGGAGGCCTCATCGCTCCTGCGAGGCACTGCGCCAGGCCTCAGCCCTGGGAGGCCGGCACCGCCCTGCGGCCTCCTGGCGCCCATTGGGTGCCACAGCTCCATGCTGCCTAGCAACAAGCGCCAGCGGCCTCGCTATTGGCTGTGCCCAGAGGCGCCAAGGCAGGCGGCCAATGGGGCGGCGCCTGGCTGTGAGGGAGCACAGGTGTCACAGGCCAGGGTGGGTGACATGCTGCTGGGTGTGCTGGGGCTGCGGCACTCCAACGACGGCGGCGCGCAGGCGAGGCGCGGCCGGTGGGCTGCTTGTGGCCCCTGAGGAGCGCTTCTGTGTGCAGCTTTTGCTGTGCTCTTTCTTCACTGCGACTTGAAGAGTGCTTCTGCGTCCAGCTTTTTGTGTTTCCTTCACTGCGTTTCCCCTGAGGAGGTCTTCAACGTGCAGTTTTTGGGGTTCTCCACACCACGTTTCCCCTGAGGAGTGCTTCATCATTCAGCTTTTTGCATTTTCTTCACTGTGGCACTTGAGGAGTAATTCTCCGTGGAGCTTTTTGTGGTTTCTTCACCTTGTGGTCCCTGAGGAGTTCTTCATCGTGCAGCTTTTGGGGTTCTCTTCGCTTTGGGACTTCGGAGGAATGCGTCATCATGCAGCTCTTGGTGGTTTCTTCTCTACGGCCCTGAGGAGTTCAACACCGTCTTGCTTTTGGGGTTCTCCACGCCACGTTTTCCCTGAGGAGAGCTTCATCATGGAGCTTTTGGTATCGTTTTCACCTTGTTGCCTCTGAGAAGTGCTTCATCTGCTAACATTTGGTGGTTTTTTTTCTCATTCCAGGCCCTGAGGAGTGCTTCTGAGTGCAGCTTCTGGTGTTTTCTTCATTGCGGCCTATGAGGAGTTCTTCATCGTGCAGCTTTTTGGGATCTCTTCTGTGTGCAGCTTCTGCTGTGCTCTTTCTTCACTGCAACTTGAGGAGTGCTTCTGCGTCCAGCTTTTTGTGTTTCCTTCACTGCATTTCCCCTGAGGATGTCTTCAACGTGCAGTTTTTGGGGTTCTCCACACCACGTTTCCCCTGAGGAGTGCTTCATCGTCCAGATTTTGGTGTTTCTCCACTGCAGCCTCTGAGGAGTGCCTTCTTGAGCAGCTTTTGGAGTTTTCTTCACTACGTCCCTGAGGAGCTCTTCATCAGGCAGCTTTTGGGGGTTTTCCCCACACCACGTTTCCCCTGAGGAGGGCTTCACCATTCAGCTCTGCGTGTTTTCTTCTCCCTGTGGCCCCTGAGGAGCGCTTCTGTGTGCAGCTTTTGCTGTGCTCTTTCTTCACTGCAACTTGAGGAGTGCTTCTGCGTCCAGCTTTTTGTGTTTCCTTCACTGCGTTTCCCCTGAGGAGGTCTTCGTCATTCAGTTTTTGGGGTTCTCCACACCACGTTTCCCCTGAGGAGTGCTTCATCGTCCAGCTTTTGGTGTTTCTCCACTGCAGCCTCTGAGGAGTGCCTTCTTGAGCAGCTTTTGGAGTTTTCTTCACTACGTCCCTGAGGAGCTCTTCATCAGGCAGCTTTTGGGGGTTTTCCCCACACCACGTTTCCCCTGAGGAGGGCTTCACCATTCAGCTCTGCGTGTTTTCTTCTCCCTGTGGCCCCTGAGGAGCGCTTCTGTGTGCAGCTTTTGCTGTGCTCTATCTTCACTGCGACTTGAGGAGTGCTTCTGCGTCCAGCTTTTTGTGTTTCCTTCACTGCGTTTCCCCTGAGGAGGTCTTCGTCATGCAGTTTTTGGGGTTCTCCACACCACGTTTCCCCTGAGGAGTGCTTCATCATTCAGCTTTTTGCATTTTCTTCACTGTGGCACTTGAGGAGTAATTCTCCGTGGAGCTTTTTGTGGTTTCTTCACCTTGTGGTCCCTGAGGAGTTCTTCATCGTGCAGCTTTTGGGGTTCTCTTCACTTTGGGACGTCGGAGGAATGCGTCATCATGCAGCTCTTGGTGGTTTCTTCTCTACGGCCCTAAGCAGTTCAACACCGTCTTGCTTTTGGGGTTCTCCACGCCACGTTTTCCCTGAGGAGAGCTTCATCATGGAGCTTTTGGTATCGTTTTCACCTTGTTGCCCCTGACAAGTGCTTCATCTGCTAACATTTGGTGTTTTTTTTCTCTCCTTCCAGGCCCTGAGGAGTGCTACTGCGTGCAGCTTCTGGTGTTTTCTTCATTGCGGCCTACGAGGAGTTCTTCATCATGCAGCTTTTTGGGATCTCTTCACCACGTTTCCCCTGAGGAGGGCTTCATTGTCCAGCTTTTGGTGTTTCTCCACTGCAGCCTCTGAGGAGTGCCTTCTTAACAGCTTTTGGAGTTTTCTTGGCTACGTCCCTGAGGAGCTCTTCATCGTGCAGCTTTTTGGGGGTTTTCCCCACACCACGTTTCCCCTGAGGTGGGCTTCACCATTCAGCTCTGCGCGTTTTCTTCCCTGTGGCGCTTCAGGAGTAATTCTTCGTGGAGCTTTTCGTGGTTTCTTCTCCCTGTGGCCCCTGAGGAGCGCTTCTGTGTGCAGCTTTTGCTGTGCTCTTTCTTCACTGCGACTTGAGGAGTGCTTCTGCGTCCAGCTTTTTGTGTTTCCTTCACTGCGTTTCCCCTGAGGAGGGCTTCAACGTGCAGTTTTTGGGGTTCTCCATGCTGTGTTTCCCCTGAGGAGTGCTTCATCATTCAGCTTATTGTGTTTTCTTCACTGTGGCACTTGAGAAGTAATTCTTCGTGGAGCTTTTTGTGTTTTCTTCTCCCGGTGGCCCCTGAGGAGTGCTTCTGTGTGCAGCTTTTGGTGTGTTCTTCACTACGGCCCTGAGGTGTTCTTCATCATGCAGCTCTTCTGGTTCTCTTCACTTCGGCCCCTGAGGATTGGTTTGTCGAGCAGCTTTTGGTTTTTTCTTCACTGCGGCCCTTGAGGAGTTCTGCATCGTAAAGCCTTTGGGGTTCTGCTCACCATGTTTTCCCTGAGGAGAGCTTCATCATGGAGCTTTTGGTTGTTTTCACCTTGTTGCCCCTGAGAAGTGCTTCAGCTTCTAACATTTGGTGGTTTTTTTTCTCTCGTTCCAGGCCCTGATAAGTTTTTCATCGTGTAGCTGTTCGTGTTTTCTTCACTGCGGCCCTTGAGGTCTTCTTCATCATGCAGCTTTTGGTGTTTTCTTCACTGCGGCGCTTTTTGGCATCTACCATGTCTGCAGCCAGACCGACAGCTCTGCTGCGTGAAGTGTGAAGAAGCACATTCTTCTGTTTGTTTTCAATCTGCCAACCGATCATTTCATGGAGAGCTCTGTCTTTTTTGTACTAGGAGGTGCCATGTATAATTCTTTCTTCTCCTCCTTTTCAGTCATGCTGCAATAAATCTCTTTCAAACCATTTATGAGTTCTCTTGCCTTATGTAGTGGGTTTGCGTGGCAAGGATTTGGTAGCGGGGGGGCCATCAGGGTGGGGTCTACGAGAAGAATCCGGAAACTGCGCCACGTTAGAGAAGGGTCTGCCGCTGGCCAGAGCCAGGCCAATAAGCGATGTTGTTTGCGCCTCTGTGAGACCAGATTTAAGAAAGGAAAAAAAAAAAAAAACTGCTGCGGAAGAGCAGCTGGGAGAGAGGGAGGAATGAGAAACAGCCTTGCAGACGCCAAGGTCAGTGAAGAGGGAGGGGGAGAGGTGCTCCAGGCGCCGGAGCAGAAGTCCCCTGCGGCCTGTGGTGAGGACCATGGTGAAGCAGGCTGTCCCCCTGCAGCCCATGGTGTACCACAGTGGGGCAGGTTTCCACGCTGCAGCCCGTGGAGGAGCCCCCGGTGGAGCAGGGGCAGAGAGCGACCGAGAAGGAGCGGTGGAGACAAAGTGCTACAGACTGACCGCAGCCCCCGTTGCCCCGCTCCCCTGAGCTGCTTGGGGGGAGGAGGTGGGAGAGGGTGGACTGGGGGGGAAAAATCTTACTGTCTCCCTACTCTGAGTCTGCTTTGCCCATCACGGTAACTGTTGAGTGATCTCCCCGTCCTTATCTCAGCCCTTGAGCCCTTTGCATCGTATTTTCTCCCCCTTTGAGGAGGGGGAGTGAGAGAGCGGCCGTGGTGGAACTCGGCTGCCCACCCGAGTAAAACCACCACACTGTAACACCTAAACTAAAGTCCTTTTGCTGCATCTGAAGTCCTTTCTTTCTTGTCCTAAATAGAGGGCCTGGGGAGAAGTTTGCTCCCTTTTTATTTGCAGCATCCTTATGCACATCTCGGTTCTGCCTTCTCTTGACATTAAAGAGTTAGTCCATTAATCCAATGTTTAATCTTTCCTTAGAGACCATGTTTTCTAAAAGTCTGATCCTAAGAAGGGTCATTCTTAGCATCAGACTTACTGGGTTCTTTGGATGCTTTCTGCTTGGTGTGTGTGTTACTTGAAGTACAATCCTCAGAAATAGACACAATTTCAGTGGAAAATTTAACAGTAGACCCCACGCTCTGGATGGAGCAGTCTTCCGTCGGCCGTTCCCTCTCACCTTCTTCATCCTGCTGATGGGAGCGTGAGGTGGAGGGTGTCGAAGGCTTTCTGAAGGCGATACATGGGTGTCTTCCCTGAGCAAGGTGTTCCGCCCTCAGAGAAGGAAATGGCTTTGTTGTTTGTTTCTCACCATCCGTACTTTGTTGCAGTTTTAGCTGTGATTGCCTAACTACACGTAACCTATTGGGTTATTTCTTTGAGTATTTTTGCAGGAGTGGAAATTTAACTCATTAGTTCAAATAGTGAGATAATTTTCATGTCATTCGCTTACTTTTCAGCTGAATGTAACTTTTCACGCAATTTGCTAGCATTGGAGGAGCCCAGCCATGAGGGGCCCAGGCTCTCCTCTTAAGGCACCTCCAGTGTTAAGGAGAAGGGGAAAGACTTTGGGAGTGCATTTTGTGTCTTCCCAGTGGGATGCTGATGCGCTAAACTTTTCTTTCACGGAGTGTCACGTGAATCTCCAAAAACAAACAACAACAAAACAAAAACGAAAGGCTTTTGCTACTGTCTCCCATGAGATCCTGCTAACAAAGCTGACAAAGTGTGGGATAGGAGAGTGGACGGTAAGGTGGGTTGAGAACTGGCTGACTGGCCGAGCTCAGAGGGTGGTGATTGGCGGCGCAGAGTCCAGTTGGAGACCTGGGACAAGCTCGGGGGCGGTGCTGGGTCCGGTCTTGTTCGACAGCTTCATCAACGACTTTGATGAGGGAATAGTGTCCACCCTCAGCAAGTACGCTGATGATACAAAGCTGGGAGGAGTGGCCCACACGCCAGAAGGCTGTGCTGCCATTCAGTGAGACCTGGACAGGCTGGAGAGCTGGGCAGGAAGAAACCAGGTGACGTTTAACAAAAGCAAGCGTGTAGAGTCTTGCACCTGGGAAGGAACAACTGCACGTATCAGTACAGGCTGGGGGATGACCTGCTGGAGAAAAGCCCTGCGCAGAAGGACCTGGGGGTCCTGGTGGATGACAGGTTGGCCACGAGCCAGCAGTGTGCCTTGGCGGCCAAGAAGGCCAACAGCATCCTGGCTTGCATAAGAAACAGTGTGGCCAGCAGGTCACAGGAGGTAATGCTGCCCGTCTACTCTGCCCTTGTCAGGCTTCACCTGGAGTACTGTATCCAGTTCTGGGCTCCCCGGTACAAAAAAGACAGGGATCTCCTGGAAAGAGTCCATTGGAGGGCCACAGAGGGGATACGGGACCTGGAGCAGCTCCCCTATGAGGAATTGCATTGTAGTTTCTCACCCTTTCCCTTTGAGGAGGGGGAGTGAGAGAGTGGTTGTGGTGGAGCCCACCCGTGTAAAAGCACCACAGATGTGCATCGCACAGTTTCGCTGGCAAGAGACGAAAAGCAAAGAGTCATAACTCACACTACTGTAATTCTAAAAAAACACCCTAGCATCATTCCCTCACTCTGAGTCTATTAAATATCTTAACATATAATGCTCATTGCTACATATTGTGGCCAGATTCCTGTAAGTACTGAAACAGCAGTTCTCATGAGTTTTAGTGGGTGAGATCCCAGGTAACTGAAGGGCTGTGCTCTCGTGCCCTCGGATCTAGCAGTCAAGTCATTATGGAGCTGAGGTTACTGGACACCAGGTTATCAGCAGCATGGAATCTGGAGATCTGAGGCGTTTTGGCAAGGTTAATGTTAAACAACCAGAGCCAAGTTTGACCTCCCTGATCTTATTTCATACTTAGCACTGGCAACCTGAATGAGAATGATGTGATATTTAGTAACTTTCAACACAACAGCCTTGTGTTGTGGTTTAACCCGGCTGGCAGCTAAGCACTACATAGCCGTTCCCTGCCCCAACTCCCTCTCTGGGATGGGGGAGAGAATTAGGAAGTAATGAAAGCCTGTGTGTTGACATAAAGACAGTTTATTAGGACAGAAAAGAAAGGAAAATAATAATAATAATGATAATAGTACGACTACTAATGATGTGTACAAACAAGTGATGCACAATGCAATTGCTCACCATCTGCTGACCGATGCCCAGCCCATCCCTGAGCAGCCAGTCCCCCCCCAGTGCTAGCCAGCCACCCCATATTAATTTTTCAGCATGACGTCAGATGGTATGGAATATCCCTTTGGCCAGTTTGGGCCAGCTGTCCTGGGTCGGTTCCTTCCCAGCTGCTGCTACTCCCCCAGCCTGCCTACTTGCAGGACAGAGCAAGAAGCTGAAAAGTCCTTGCCTTAGTGTAAGCACTGCTCTGCAACAATTAAAACATCAGTGTGTTATCAACATTATTCTCATCCTAAAGCCCAAACACAGCGCCATATCAGCTACTAGGAGGAAAATTAACTCTATCCTAGCCGAAACCAGGACACCTTGCTATTCTGATAGGTTGATCCACATCAGCTTCCGCTTCAGTAGAAAGGGCATCCTCTCAGGTATCTTGTGCTTCATCACTGTGGGCGGTTAAACAAGAACTGAGCTCTCATTTGTTCTCAGCTCCCAGTCTTTCCCCACAGCACTGCTACTGCACCCTTGGAAGCAAGACACCGGGACATCTCTGTAGCTCCTCAGTACCATGCCCAAGTGTAGAGAGAAATGCTATAATGTCGTGCTATGGGGGGTGGTCCAAATCACAGCCCAACGCCAAAAGCACAACTGCTATCACACAACCAAAACAATGGTATGGCCCCTCACATGGCCCAGGTCAGGCAGGAAGGCACCAGCTCCCCTCAAAGCCTCATCCACATTCATTCGAGTCATCTCCTTCCCGCAGGCGCAGCACCAAGGCCAAGCCACATGCCAAAAGGCATGATGTACTGTGGAGGGAACTTGCCATAAGTAGAATACGACTCCCTTGTGGAATCTGCTCAGGTTGCGGGCACACAATCAAATGCAATCAAGGCACAGCAGCTAAACAAGTTAGCACCTGTCAGCTGGGCCTCTAAGCCTACCTCCTCTAGAAGCACCTTCATGTTCCACCCAGAAGCTTATTTCAGAGAGGGCCATGCAGTGAAAGCTGCTGCCTTCACCCCGGTTTGTTTGGCTTTTCACCACCCCTCTGCTGCAAGCTACCGCCTTCATTTCAGCTGGCAAATCCAACTCTGAGTGCTCTCTTTCGCTTAACTGAAGAAAAAAACAAAAACAAAAAAAACAGATGGCTTAGTTAAAACAGAGCTCAGAAGTAACTTGGCTCCCTAAGCACTGAAGCACAGAACTCACTGCACGTTTTATTCTCCTCAGACAGTTGATTAGGGTGATAACCTCTAGGACATTAGTGCTAACAAATAACTGGGAGCAAATTCAGCCCCTTTTGCAGCACTCCTCTGGAACAGCTCCAGCCCACCCCAGCTGCAAAGGAAAGCATGCTACCTTAAATCCTGGGGGAAAAGGTCTCAATTTCAGGCAGTATTCCCAATAAATATGAAAAAAGAACGAGGTAGGCAAAACCAGACAGGTTCCTTAAACAAAGACTGTGATTAATTTTAAACTACGTTGTCCAATCATATTGATCATTATAGCCACTTACACTTACTGTAAATCTGCTAGAGTTTTCCTGGTTTGTTTCATTACTTCAGTATAAAAACAAGAACTCTCTCCCACAGTAGGCTAGATATTTCCTGAAATAACACATGAGTGGTGGCTATTTTACCCAGCAGGTTCCTTTATCACCACGGAGCATGAAAGTTGACAGGCTTTGTGTCTGAAATGTAATTAGCTTGTGGGAGTACAGTCATAATGAAAGCAAAATTTACATTATTGCAGGCAAGTGACTGCTCTTTTGATGAAAGTAAAAAGTGAATTCCGAGGCATGGTTTTGGGGGACTTATTCAACTGATATCCTCAAACTTCCCACATCTGTTAAGGGGACGGGAGGCAACAGGAGGTTTAGATCAGGTTTCTGTGTGAAAGCTTTTTAAGACCTCAAAAGAAGAAATGAATGATGGAAAATGACCAACACCATTGGGCCTTAGTCCCATTTCAGTCCTTTTCAGGATTCACCCTGATTAACAAAGGAGAAAGTCTCTTTTAGAAGCAGATATAGAGGTTTACAAACCTTTCTGAAGCACAAAAAGTAGCTATTCTTCACTAAATGTATAAACATATATATAGTTTCCTAAGGTGAATTCTCTACGCAAATACATTTGTAGAGCAAGCCTCAAACACACTGAAATGTAAAACACTTTGCCTCTCTTTATTCATTTCTGTAAGGCTGAAACACAAGAAAACAAAGTGTTTAGGACACAACTACACCATGGCCTCCTGTTGGTACAGGCAAAAGAAAAAAAAAAAAGTTCAGTTTGTTCCAGGGAATGGTAGTTTGCACTGCAAACAGTTGTAGCCCCACGTGACAGAGACAAGACTTAGCAATCACGCTGGGACATGCTGTATATTCGCAACGGTCAAGTCCTGCCCTCCCATCCTTGGGATCTTTCTTCTCTAGATGCTTTTGAATTTGTTGGCCCTGCCCCTCCAAAACTCCCAGGAAGCAAATAACCTTTTTTCAAGCCAAGTGTTTTGTAACAAGGTTCTGCACCTATTGATAGCATCTTTCCAGGAAAAGGAGAGGAAGTAGGAAACTCTCCTTCATTTAACCAACTGCTTAGAGGAATAACATAAGGATCTGTAACAACAGCTCTTTTAGGAACTGCATGGAGATAGACAGAATCATAGGGTGGGAAGGCACCCCGAGAGACAAAGCATATTTCCCTTTCACATCCTTTCTATGCAGTCCCAAGCAGGACACAGTAAAAGAGACTCGCATCCTGTTCCAGTGGTGCTACGACCTCCTCGACCAGGGAAGTCTTTTTTAAAATCCAACCTGAATCTTGACAAAGACACCAATCACACTCCATTCCAGCCATCATTGCTCTAGGCTCTGTAACCCACTTCTTCTATTTTTTTTCTTTGTGGGCCACACTTTCTGGAGTTCTGATTATTGTGTTCTCCTCTAAACTGTTTCTGACTGATCCAAACCTTTCCCAAATCACATTGCCCCAAAGAGGATGACAGGCTCCAGCTAGGATCTTATAAGAAATCAGAATTCAAGGCAACTTCTTGCAAAGGTTCTCTAAGAGCTGAAAACTCTGCAAGAGTTTTACGGCCCGTGCAGTAAAACAAAAGAGGGCTATAAACAAGGTATTTTCTACAAAATGTGGTGTTAAGCAAGTTACTGCATTGTCCTGAAAAACAACAGTGGAGTGAACAGTGGTCCTTACTAGCGTGACGTGGTCAGCACTCACACTCCTCCCATCATGTTCTCCTTTTCCTTGCTCCCCATTTCCTACCACCACGCTGTAATCTTCTGTAGCAAACTGTGATTGCTCACCGTTAATGGCACAGGACCATCCCTTATTTCTGACAGAAGGATGTCTGGTTCCCAGATGAAATGTTCCTCTCATGAGCCTTGAGGACTGCCTCTGGATGCAGGCGCGGCTCGTACAACAACAATGTACAACAACAATTACTGATGACTGGTGACCAAAAGGCATTACAGTACGTATAGAAACCAAATGCAGGGGTCATCACATTGAAGTTTGATAATTTTTGTCATCACCCTATCCAATTAATTTAGAATTATTTCTTAATGAGTGGACTTACAAATTGGTATTACGATATCCTTTGAAGTAAAAGTAGGTCTCAATCTGCCTATTTGATTTTTATTTTTTCCTTTTCCTTAAATCAGCAAATCCTCTGCATAGCCTCTTGCTGATTTTAAGAGGCATATGGTTCTTAATCCAGCAGTGTATGAATTATGGCACTAAATGGCTTTGAAAGTGCCTCGAAAGCAAAAATATGGAAATTTCCCCCCCCAGGAGACTAGGATGAGCAGTCATTATTTTTGCGATTGCAGAGAACACTGCCCAAGTGTTCCAAGACTGCATGCATATAATTGTTTGTCTCTTTCTCCCTTTGAAGTATTTTTTAAAAACTGTAAAACCCCAGACACACTCAAGGACAGCTTCCACAGCTTGGTCAAGAACACCAGCACATCTACATATTCACTAAGTCATAAATCTTCGATGCTTTGGCTATGCATATATGACACGACCCTTATTTCTCCCTTGTGGTTGCCCTCTGAGAGACAATAGAGGTCCACTAAAGCACACGGCTTCCCTCTTAGGTAATATTTCATATATATCTCTTTACAACTACCAACACATCAAGGCAACTGAGCTGCAGCCTGGGATGGGAATTTAACCATAATTGTCTTAAATTGTCTAATTTGGATAAAATGAGCAAAAAAAATCCCTCAGCTATTTGTTAGTATAATAATGTCATCTATATGTTCCTTGCCTTGTGGTATTCTGCTGTGCAAAGGGGAATGAACTGTACTCTGAATCCTTTGGATATTTGGTTCGATCTGTCTGTCAGACATTAATTAGTTTCATAGCAATCTCTCACTGCTGTCTTGTGGAAAGACAGCAAGACTGAAAAATAAGCCAGGATGACAAAGGGAGAGCTTGACTTGCTTCTAACCAAAGAAATCTGTCATTAAGAAAAGGTTCAGAACTCAGATCTGAAGCTCCTTTACCTGCCTTATGGGAGTACAGACAACTGGATTAAAACATTAACACGTTATTATACACAAAATCATCTTTTCAAAGAATGGTCTGTTTGCTCATTTATTTCTGTGTACATAACGAAGAGAGGGAGATTTTCAGAGCAGAGCACTGGAACTCAACCATGCGACTCTCGCTAATGACAGTGGCCGTTAGGCAGCCAAAACACTGAACGAGGTTTCCAAATTAACCTTAAAATAACATTTATGGGGGCCTGGGTAGCAGCTCTGCAGTTAAATCCATATTAAAATTTGCACTTGGAGCATCGCTAATGTCCCAGGATTTCCTACTCAAATTACTCTGCATCATCTCCCTATTTTACATACCGAGGTCTAATTCTCTTCTTCCTAACAGCATTTTTAACACTCGTACAAAGCTTATTTGCAGCACCAGCAGAAAAGTGCTCCAACAGAGTAGAGAGTCATATCCCAGTTCTCCAGGCGACAAGGAAATTTGCTCACATAAATTGGAATATAGTAACTTCTACTCTAAAGAGAAATTTGAACTTGTCCTACTCAAAAATCTCGAGCTCAGACTCCCACCTTGTTTAGGCTAGTAGCTGTAAAGAATCATGAGCCTTAAATCACATATACAAAATTTTGTAGGTATTTTAAAGATAGGCCTTTTAATTTATTTTCCAATGTAAATGAATCTGTTGTATTGTTCCATCATCAGTCTTCTGCAGCTCGAGCAGACAGAACTGTACACTTGGATCAAGCCAGAGCACTATTTTTCCATCAGTGCCCAGTAGCCTCACAGCTCACCTCTGAATTTCAGCAATGAAGTGGAAAGCAACTCCCCATGGTTGAGTCTCTGTACACAGGAAGCACTTCAAATATGGTAAAATGTTTTTTTCCAAATCCAGGCCATCTTCCTACCACTCTCCTCCTGTTCCAAAACTTTCTCCACAAAGCTCTACCCTAACTCTCTCCCGCTCCCCACCAGCACCACCAACCTTCTGTCTCCACTGCCATGCCTGTCCCCATACCACCCGCCGACCCATTCACATCCTTTTCTCCGGGACATCAGCCCATGCTTGCCTCCCAAAGCCTTCACTGGCACAGCTGCCCTGGCACTCCAGGCCTGCGGAAAATTCAGTTTCCACC
Source organism: Anser brachyrhynchus (assembly GCF_964034855.1). Lineage (NCBI taxonomy): Eukaryota > Metazoa > Chordata > Aves > Anseriformes > Anatidae > Anser > Anser brachyrhynchus. Next base: position 8,735,414 of record NC_137696.1, on the reverse strand, counting down.
CATGCCACATGATGCTACATCACTTCTTCAAACATGTGGTGATCCCTTCCTTCTTTTTCTCATCCCTCAATTTCCTGAATCTCTTAAAATAAATCCAATTTCATTTAGATTGCTAAATACAGGAAAAGTTTTAAAATACTGATTGATAGGCTGTTTTTATATGAGAAATATGTATCAAGGCTACACTGCAACACTGCTTTGCAGAAGTAGGCATGTCAATAAAATCCTGGTCTATTAAAAAAAAAGGGACAAAGGGAAAGGGACAAAACTAATCAAGTCTTCTCCAAGGCATTTCAAACCCAGGGTGTTTTAAAGAATTACAGATAGCAAGACCAGAGTATTCTCAATCTACTGAAAAATAAATAAATAAATAAAAATTGTAAAACGTGGGGGCAGAGGCAGGATCATTGATTCCTTCCCTGTACTTAAAACAATTCAGGAGAGGGCTGTGTAGAGACGTGAGGCTGTTTGGAGTCAGGGCTGGCAGCTACCACCATGGGGAGTGGGCAGGCACGCGAGCGCTGCAGAGCATCGCTGGTCAGCTGCTCTCCAGCGGGCAGTTCCACAGCTCACCAGCCTTAGGAAGCAACTGATGAATTCATATCATGTTTTAATGGGTAACCAAACTCCAAACCTTTTTTAAGTTAGTACATTACTGGTGCCTACCACTGAGAAGACAGAAATGAAAGTGACACCAAACAGAATTTTCCATCTACTGTCCTAACATCTGTTGCTAAAACCACAACAGGCAACCAACACTCACATCAGCAAATTACTAGATTGATTAGCTTACTGTACCACCCAATTATTTTTAATGTAGACACAGCTAATACAGGTGCTGGTACAGTTTATTCTAGAATCCCAGGGTTCTAGCAAAGATGCAGATCTTGATATTAAAATAGTCAAACTTGACGGAGAAGGTTTGGGCACTGGTGCTCTCAGATCCAGGGCAGAAAGGATGCGTTGCACTTAAGGGATCTGTCCCTGAGCAGCTGAAACATTGGACAAAAGTGGACAAAAGCAACAAGATTCTTCAAAATACATGATTTAGTTGGAAGACCTTCCTCATGTCTCACCAAAGATCCTATATATATATCTACAGGAGTTTTGAAACACTCACTAAAGGCTGCTTCCTCTCCTACAAATGCCTTGTATAAGCTTCCCTCGTTCTCCAACATAACACTGCAATGAATCCCATAAGCCTTTCTGTTTAACCTTAACTGCAGAATGATGGTAAAATCATTAAAAGCAAAACCACTAAAATGTGAAGAACATGCCAGATTCCTTACTCACTTTTTATAGTATCTTATTCAGGTTCCAGCTATTTCAATATAAGTTCCTCTGACCTCTGAGATACTAATGAGACACTTTAAGACACCTTGCTATAATTCAGCCACACCAACAACTGTAAGTGCCTCCCCCTAGAGATGAAGCAACTGGGGAAGAGCTTCCACATCAGAAGGATGCTAGCCCTTCCTTCAAAATATTTCAGACACTCTGAACTAATCTAATACAGGTTTGTGGGGCAAGCAAATTTGGGTATTTTTCAGAATTCCTAGTTTTATTCTAGTTAAATATGCCATGGAAAACAAACAAAAAAATCCCTTTACTTGATTTATTTCCACTGCCTCTACTTTAAATGAAATTTAAATCTCATGAATCTGGGAAAAAAAAAAAAAAAAGAAATCACAGACAACTACACTACTGCTACAATTTTCTCAGAAGGAATACTTAAAGAGAGGTTCCTAAATTCATAAATGCTGTGGTGTGAGCCCAGTGTGCATACCAGAGCATCTCCTGGGCCACAACACATCAGGCCACATTTCAGAGGGTCACCTTCTGATATTGCTAATTGTACCAGGAGGTACAGGAGGAGTATCAGAACTATATGAAAGACAAATTTTGTTTGTCTTTCCAAATCTCCAGCAGACTGTTTCGTGGTCTAGGTAAAGATGCATTTGATTTCGTCCAAACCAGTTCACACATTTTCTTATTACGTACTTGTGTCAAAATGTTTCAGTTGTCAGAATATTCACCTCTGAGCCTGAGCATGTAAGTACAAGTCCACGTATTAGTTTATCCATCAATGTCCTGTCTGCATTTTTGTCTGCATTCCTGAAGTGCCCATCACCCTGATGCATAGGTGCCAGTTTGAATTCTCACCCTGTGTTAGTTTGACAGCTCTGTCGACAGGGATGACAGAGCTGTACTGTGCTTCTGCTAAAACACGAAACCGTGGCTACTTCTGTCCACCTCTGGCAGCTACTCAGGTGGAAGCTGGTGGCTCCATTTCAAGAGGAGTAGCAGGTGCAGTCCCACATTTGGGTCAGTGTTCCCTTCTGCAGTGAAACAGGCTATAAATCCCAAGCCTGGACAAAAATCTCCCTGCTCACAAATTGGCAGATGGTTCATGCAGTGAGCTCACTATCAAGGTCTTAAGGAGACTGTTAAGCGTGAGAGAAACAACATATATAAACAAAATCTATTTTGTTCTTTATTCTACACAAATCCTAAGGATGGAGAATTCCTCCTTCACACACACAAAAAAGTCCATCCTTGTGTTCAGATACCCAGAAGAGAGATAAAATAGCAGTTCCTGTAGTACCCAGCACCATTTTAAAGGCTGAAAGCAGAATTAAAGAACGGGGTTTGCTTCCAGGTGCAGACAGATGTCTGACGCGAAGATATTGGCTGTTTCTTACCAAAACTGACAGACATTTTTGGTGAGGCTTTTCCTAACAGATGGCAGAACTTGGGTCCCACCGACTATAGCAGGATCTGAGGGCATTCAGCACACAGCAGGATCCGGCCCAAAGCATGTCTCTGAGCACCAGGTTCCCTCCACATTGTTAAGAAAAGCTATCAGTGTGAAAAGGATGCGAAAGAAGATGTTCAGACACTAAGCATCGGATTCAGCAAAAAAGACCAACAAACCTTTACAGTATATTGTGATGTTTTCTTTTGTATACTGTATCAATGACTGTGTAGTATGCTCGCTGAAAAACCAGCCCTTGGTAATTGTCAGGGAACTTCATTCGAGTGCAGGCTCTACTGGAAATTAATTGCTTCAGTGCAATCTGAACCACATCATAAATGTCATGTAGAAGTTGCAGGGAGTGAGGAGGCAATGACAGCTCTATCCGCACTGTTTCATTTAAAGGTGGGTAAAACACACTGTGACAGAAGTGCTCTTCATCAATAATTTAGTCCGCAGTGTAAAGCCAAGCCTTGCCAAAGATGCCAGGGGAGCAGCTACCTCCCTGGTTTTAATGACACCAGCAGGGAGGGGTTGAGGGGCCAGCTCAAATCAACATTCATTGCACATCTGGGCATGTCGGCAGATGAAGATATCTAGGACTGAGCTGACAGGACAAAGGGTTGAAAAAAGAAGTGTAACCTAGAAAACCTTTACTTTGAATTCTTTGTATAAATTCAAGGGGGATGACAGTTCCTAAGGTCATCTTACATAATAAAACTACAGTGATCTACATAGAGAATTTTAACTCTTTCCAACACGCAATCAAAGAAACCTCAAGTTAAGTTTATATTATTCACTTTATGAATGTAAAATGCAGAATTCTTAATTCTCAGAGCTATTTTAATGAGCAGGATGTTAACATTTATATGCCTGACTTCATCGTAATAACCCTAATTATAGTGCCATAGAAGCCCCACTGTAGTAGAGGGTCACTGGAGTTCCTATTATAGCCCTGATCTTAGGGGAGTTGAGTGTCTTCGCCATTTTGCAGCGCATCGGCTGAAGCTTTCCATGCAGCTTAGCATCATTTTCCTCCTCCTCAAAATTAGTGGTTTACAGCTGCTTAGTTTGGTTCTTACATAGCTTCTGCTTGCCTGAAACAAGTGCTTTTGTTGCTTTTATGGCAGTCTCTACACAAAAGCCCACTTACTCTCTCTGAAGAGAATATAGCTTTCAGGTGCAAGGAGACCATGCATCATCATACCAGGCTCCTGTATTCTCGCCCCGGGAGGTTGCAAATCCTCGCAGGTACCACACTGCTGAAGTTGCTCTGGTTTGCAGGGACACTGCGATTCTGGCAGAGCTTTTGTGCAGTGATCTCACATTCCAGGTTAAACGTCAGAAGCCTGGTTTTCGGCCGAGTCGGTGATGACTCATGTAATTGTTCCATGGTGGCATGTAACACCAAGGCAGGGGAAGACAAATGGGGGCAGACGGCCTCAATCTTAGTGATGTATTAGTTACAGGTTATAAAACATCAAAGTGTTCAGCTGTCATCTAAATCTGTAAAACGAATTCCTTTTGTCCAGATAAAGGAACCATCAAAAACCGACCGCTTTTACCTCCAGTGTGGCCAGAGAACTTTTTCTGACAAATTTTGCCTCTGCCATAGTAATAATCCCCACCTCTGGCAAGTTAGGACTGAATTATTTAACCTCACAGCACCTAGAGCTATGACTCAGTGCTACTGAAGGATACAACTGGCTTTGCCTTGTCTGGCAAAACTACATAATTCTTTTGCTTCTTATTTTCTGTTCACACTTTTTAATGAAATATTAGGTGCTTTCCATGATCTCCCAAGGCCCCAAGTAATATAGACCACACCAGAGCTGTGTTCACAACAGAAGTTTCAGCCATGATAGCTTCACTGAGGGCCCCGGCAGGTTTTATGCCCGACAGGGACCATACGGGAAGAAAACAAGCAAAGGAGCCGGGGGAATACAGTGGGTGGCATCTCCCCTAACTGCATCTGACATTTCACTTTCATTTTCCAGTGAGCAATCCAGTTCTTAATAATAATAATAATGTTAAAATGCTAATGCCACCAGAAGTGGCCCCTGAAAGCACTGCAGAAGAGGTATAACATTTACATTCTGGAAAAACTGAACTGTACACATAGGCAGATCATCACCAGCCCAGGTGATGATTTCCAAGAGGGGACTTGTACAACAGTAGGTAATGATTGTATTTGCTGACTGTGAATAGAAATTACAACCTAATCCTTCCTGTATCCATCTTTTGCCAAGGAAGGTGCTTGTGCTTATTCTACCTTGCAGTGGCTTTCCATTAGAGAAGATGCAGTGATGCTAACACCAAGACAGAAGTCTTCTAGACCAGCACTATACTCTGCCCTCCACATAGTGCCATAGGCACCAGCCCACTGCAAACTGCCTAACCAAATCCCATATTGTTACAGCAAGTCCTGCCCCAAGTGTCGCCAAAAGGAACCCATCCTCCTACGTGCTTGTTACCTGCTCCCCGACACCAGGCGAACGAATGATGCTGTGCTGTCAGCGGTTCTTCTCTTCTACTGTTCATGCTGACGGGTTAAAGGCAAAGATGGTAAGTATCTGGAAATCAAATCAGGAGTTTGGCTAGCTCCTGAAAGCTTCCAAATTACTCTGTTCATTGTAAATGTAAGATTTATTAGAAAGGTCATTAAAAAACCTATTGCAGTGTTGTTTCTTTCCTTGGTACCTCACTGTTGGGAAGAAGCCTGAATTTTAGAGCAGTAGAAAACTGAAGCTGCACTTCTGTCCCTGCTGAATTGCAGAAAAGCAGAAGCCCTAATTATAATAAACTCAGATAATAATAGAAGCCTGCACTACTAATGTACATGCAGACAGATTAAAATAAGGGTGTGCATGTGCACTAGAAGAGGATAAGCATAAAGCCATATGTGACAGACTTTTCTTCCGAAGTGCCAGGCTAAGCAGAGCAATTTAACAAACACAGGAACAGAAAAATGTCAGCTCAGAAAAGCAAAGGAGCAATCCGCACCCACAAACACTTGGTGCATCTTTAAAGACCAGTTCTCTTCCACCAAGCCCCATCATAACCATTTACCCCTCGCCCAAAGCAAGGCTGTGAAATGGGGATGCAACGGCAGTGAGCTGCCTAGGCAGGCATGAACAACTTCCCAATAGGCAAAGCAGCAGAGGTCCAGGACCTCTTAACTGCAGCAGTCAAGTGCATTAACTTGTTTAATTTTAAACAGCTATTGCCAGGCTCCCAGCTGGTGCAGCCTGGCACAGCTCCATGCATTTCAGTGGAACTACTACAACTGACACTAGCTGGGGATCTGGCCCAGTTTCTCAATTTGTCAAAAAGACGGCAATTCTTTGGGCACTCTCCTGTCCTATGCATATTGTCATAAAACATCTCAGGCTTCAAAAGTTGCAGCATGGTGACAATTCACACCGGACACGCTTCTGAACCTTCACTCTCCTTGCATACATGGCAGAATTCCTCCAGAAGTAACCTCACTGCATACCCTGAGTGCCGAGCCCCATAACGAGCCACCCCCTCTCGGGACAACAAAATGATTAGGCTAAGCTAGAACTTCTGACTTTAGTAAAAGATATTTTTTTTTTTGTGCATGGAACACTGCAGAAATTAATTGCAAAAGCAGAACAAAAAGTCTAGGGGATAAGACATCAGAAAGGGCTGGAGAGTTGGGAATACCAATACAAATCCCTTCAGCTCTGCTCCTTTCTCCTCAACCTGTGAAATGGGTCTGGGGAAGACGCACCTCCCAGGAGTCCTGCAAACACCGAGCAGGACTCATCTTTTTATTAACAGATATTTAAAGGACCAAAGTTTAGTGAGTACCTAACAAAAGAGACCGTCCAGGTATAAGTGACAAAGTGTGACTTTGCTAAGCGGGCAAAGGACTATTTTATCCAGCATGAAAATCAGCAATGATATGAAATTACTGTGAAATAGCAGAAATATTTAATAGTTGTACTCCTGACCAAAAAAATAATCCAAGGTCTGAATTTCCCCCCAGACAAATGCCCATCATACAGCCCAATAGGCTTAATCTGTCATAAAGCCAAATACTTCCCAGAGGAGGTGATCGTTAGTTTGAACATTAATTTCCCTTCCCCTCTTCCTGTGTATCCATTAAGTGGAATAACAAGAAATGTTCATGACCATAAGGTGCGTTTGATGGCAAGGAGTAAAAGAAAATGTGCAATTAAAAGATGTAAATGATAAACTGCATAGCTTCTCAGCTGGCTTGACCAATATGTGGGACTTTTGGGACACACGTGTTTTCTACTCCCGTGTTGAAGTCACTGAACTGCAGAGACACAAGGATGGAGAAAGTTGGAGGGGAAGAGAGATTGAATTAATACTCCATCTTTTTCTTGTTCACTTAGATTTGCAAAACATGTTTCCTGAATGAGTTTGAAGCCCAACATATAAAAAGCTGACTATTTATATATTTGATTCTTTAAAAGCAATTAGGAATACAAAGCAGATGGTACAGCATTGTAGATTTCCCTTTTCATATTGCTTAAACACTAGAGATCAATAAGTCTAATATAAACAGATGATTTCCATAGCAGGGTTTATAATTAGCTGGCACTGAATGTGTCCAAACTCTAAAATAATTAGCAGAAGCATGTGGCACACCATTAAAACCTTGTGGCTTGTCTGCATTTACATTTATAATTATTAAAGTTAATTATGATGCTTGTGGTGTGGTTCCAAGCTCCTTTACAACTTAGATTAAATATTTTTTCAGTCCTACTTTTTCCATCAGTCCACCAAATGCCAGCACTTTCAACAAACTTCATTTCATCAAAAAGAAAAAAAAAAAGGGGGGGGGGGTTATTTTTACAGGAGTGACCTGAATATTTTCCTACCTGTTTTATTTTTCTAAAGGGACATGACACAGGAATTGAGTAACTCATCATTTTGAGGGGGGAAAAAAACAAAAAACGTTCCCAATTAGATGTAATAATTTTAAGGTTTAAGAAAACCATTATACTTAAACCTGATGTAAGGTTATAACTGAAATTCAAACAAAGATAAACAACTCTAGATTAGCAGAACATCTCAATGACATTCAAGACCTTACACCAAAGTAAATCTTACTCTTACATGCTCTAATCCTGTACTATGTCTGGAAAAAAAAACAACACTGAAAAAGGCAGCGGGACTGGGTATAAACATCACGTATTGGGCAAGGACTTCTGAAGGTCTGAACTGGGTTTACATGTCTCCCCACAACCTAAGCTACGGAAATCCGCAGTCAATCTGTTTGGTCGCTTATGAAAACTATTTTCCTAAACATTCATCATTAAGACATTCCATGACATGTCCAGAACCCCAAAGAAGTTGCATTGTTTGCATAATACCTTTTTTCAGTTACTCATTTTTCTGAAATTTTCTATAATGTAAACTAAACAAAATTCAGCACTGCCCCAAATGTTGTTGGGTCGGGGCGGGTGCCCTGCAGAACACAGACCCTCTGCAAGATGATGCTTCTGCAGTACAGACTCCATCATTCAGGAACCCCCATGCTTTCACCCAGACACAAGCAGCACTCTCCTGGTAGGCATGTAAAAATGAATTTAATCCATGCATCTGCCTTCTGATGTGAATCATCTCATACCCTAAGTTTGCGGGAGCATAGCCGCTGAGCACAGCTTAGAAGAGCACAGTGACCCTTATACCCATGTGTCATTTTGCCAATATGAAGCTCCCCACCAGTCTGTATTCTTCCAATCCACCAAATGCTCGACACCATTCAGCCACCCAGCTGAGTGACTGTATCATACGCTGTCCTGCTGGAACGCGTTGTATGAAACGTCCATTCTTGACATGGTTCAACTCTAATGTATCCTGGCGAAAACTTGATTTTTTTCCAGCCAGTTTTCACCATTAAAACTGTGCAGCAAAAGGCATAGCTTCTCTACTGCCTCTTCCTGTTTAACCACCGTGGAGAATGTCACAGATAAGCAGCTCGTGTAGCATAGAATGCCGCAAGTACCCAATTCCTGCAGTGGGAACCATTCTGGCACACCACTCCCAGGGAGAGCAAAACCTAATCTTTTGCATACAAGTTACATGCCTTTGATCAGCTGCTGGATATAGCAGGATACCTAAATATAGGGTGAGACCCTATGCCCTGACAGTATTTAAGGTTTTTTTGTTTGTTCCCCCCTCACTAAAAGGAAATCAAATATTTCTCCAAAGTCAGAGAGAATTGAGGATAACTTTTACAGAGCCTTCCAACTCCAAGTGCTAATATTTCACATGCACAAGTGCTCCCATTTCTGAAATCACAAGGAATACATGATTTCTAGTACAGAAAACCCTCACCTTCCCCCCCCCCCCTTTTTTTTTGCTTCCCCCAAATGCATTTCTGTTCTTTATATAACATGTCCGTCATGAACTTCTTGGCCCTCACTCTTGTTTCCTCTAGCTCAGGCCAGACCTGGAGATGTCTGGAATGTGACAAGGCAGTATTAGCCTGCCAACTATATTCTGTTAGCAAATTTATTTTCTTCTCCTAGACTGATGATAAAAATGTCATGGTGTGATGCTTTAGCAGGCCCAAGAGCTGCCCACCTACAGCTGCAGGGCTTGAAGAGAGCTCAGAGCCAAGAACGCCATAAGGAGAGCAGACAGCAGCTCCACCAACTTTGCTCCTTCTGCATTGCTTATTCTCCTGCTAAATGATGCAATGTGACCCCCTCAGGGATTCCAAGTCTGATCATGTTTTTCTCACTATTTTTTCTTTCCTACTTCCTCCTTCTCCTTGACTAAAGCAGCCCAAACTGCTGAATTTTTCATGAAAGAGATAATATCATTGTACATAAGATAATGGCATTCAAATACATCCATCTGCTTGTTAGCTCTGACTACATCGATTGTGTTTCTTCTGAAAGAATATTTTACCAAAAAGAAAAAAGAAAAAAAAGGAATAAAAAAAAAAGGTTCTCTTTTGTGGTATAAAATATTCACATTTTCATAACGGGAATACAGAAACCCTTTTACATACTTTAGATAAGAGAATAAAATGAACTGAGAAATTAAGAAAAGTACCCTTGAGGTCTTGCCAGGACAAAAGTATTTCCTCCTTCCAATATTTCATTAAAAATCTAGACAGGTTTTACAATAAAACACTGTTGATTTTCCCCCCCCCTCTTTCTTTCGGTAAACAATATCTCGTTGCAGAGATGAAATACTGCATGCCAATGACGGGGCCTTTTACTAGCCTGAAAGTTTTCAAACATTCTAGGTCTAGAGGATTACTCCTACAGGATCCCGTCTATCTTCCTTCCCCATAAAAACTGGCCAGCCTAAAGTAATTCAGTTTATCATTTTACTCTTTTTTGGCTACATGGAATAAGACCATAAAATATGTGATATCCAATTACTGAAAATCTGATGAAAAATTACTCTCAGAAGTAGGGCAAGTGAATATATTTACTGAATTTCTGATGCTTTAGATAAAAAGGAGAGCGCGATAAAACCCTGCCTATCAATTTTACACACACTGAATTGCTTTCACTTCATTTCCTATAGGCTGCGTACAACCACCCCTGGTTTTGAAGTTTCATTTCAGCAAACAATATATTCTAATTGGCTTGTTTACATTTATTACAGACACCTCCCAAGATCTGAGACGTGCTTTGTGCTCCTCCTTTGACCAGCTTAGCAGAGTAACTGCTCTGGAGTGCCTGCCATCTTAGGCTCTTATTTGAATAACTCTTGTTTAAAGAGCACCTACAGAACCAAATGCAACATTTCTCAGACTTTCTTGAGCACATTTCAATGCTTAGTGCCGCAATGGCAGCCGCAGCAATTAAATGTAAATGACAGCAGTTGATCTGATTATTTCCTTCCCTCCAATCTCCTTTTCATTATAAACTTGCATATTAAGGAAGCAGGAGGGAACAACACCCATGAATGTCTGTCCCTTTGTTTGCAGGGGAGGCCTGTGCACAAGTGTGCCTCTTGCAGCATTCCCTAAACCAAGGGAAATGAGGAGCAATCCTGATCCACAGGGAACTTGCACATCTCAAAGCCTGCAGCCCGGTCTCCTGCGTGCTCCACGGCGGGATCCCAGAAGTCACCGACTGCAGCTACCCATTGCCTACGAACTGATGCCTTCTTGGAGAGCTGTGTAAATTAAAATGCATTTCAATGGAGCAGGACTCAATCACCTGCATCATTTCCAGATAGGAAGCTGAGCTCGTGCCTCCTCTTTTCAGCCACTGCACCACTTGTTCAGCACCGCGTGAGGGTTTCTTCTCTTTCAGCCCAATTCGCTCTCAACCCACTTCCACTCCATTAGCAGAGCTACACTGGCCAGCAACCTAGCACATATGTAAGCCCACAGGCTGGGCAGGGAGCAGCAGCAACCAGTCTCTAACACCGCTCTCTGCAACTGTTTCCTAAAGCACAACTTAGTCTTCCTGTGGTCATGGAGAGAACGATACCTAAATCGCTCCTCAACTACGATTTGGTTTCTCCCAAAATTGATTTTAGTACAACTGCATATAGATACCGTGATTCAATTGCAGATGTTCAACAAGGGCAAAATTATTCACAAGTTCTCAGTTGTGAATTATTTTTCGGCTCCATTGACCAATATGTCTCACTTCATACTGTAGTACTCTATATTAATAGCTGATGCTGAGTTTCCCAAATGATGGCATCTGTGTAGCAACCAGGGAGTGAATTTTTCTGGACAAATGCCTCTCCTTTTCTCTGACTTTTCATCTGCTTGCTGCCTGTTGTAAATTTACTATGCAACATATACTGTGGGAGCTTTACGTCCTAAACAGGGAGGACATGTCCAGTCCAGTAAAATAATGCTTTTATAATGATTGCTTCAATACTGTTTGTGCAATCTCTCTGCAAAATCTTGTTATTTCTGATTCTTATCCTACAGCTTGATATGCATAATAGCTTGAAGGTGCTGTTGATGGAATTTTTCCAGCTCTTTGATGCGCCAGCAATGACTTGTCCATGTTTCACAGCCACAGACTAATGTGTAAATTACTACAGCAAAATAAACACTAACTCTGGTATTCTGTGGGATCCCATGCAGGTGTCAATTTATGATGCAATCTCACATGCAAAACACGCATTTTTAATTCAGCATGTGATTTCTTAGACTTCTGATAATCTCTTAAAAAATAAATGAAATCCATTACCCACACTGGTACGTTGATTCTGATACTGTATCTTATATATGCTTTTCCAGCTCTGGACTGGAGCATAACCTTGCTTTTCTTCCGACTGGCGATAAATCTGTAGACTTTAGCTGCCACAGCAAATTTGTTGGTCGTGAACTAGAGGTCTTCTGTAGTGTGTGCAACGAAAGCAGAACCACCTGCACAAAGAAGTTCACATATAACCTTCTCCTTCAGTGCTGTGGAGGCCTTCAATCTGCTCAGGTTAAAGAGCTTGCCAGATGTTCAAAATTTAATAAATATTCCTGGCATCATGTCTCTAGTGGCATCATCAATCATTACTACAAAGAACAGTCCAAAGAACAGTCTGTGCCAAAATATACCTTTGCTTGACTCCTTTTGCTATTACAAATGGATCCAACAGAGTGCCAGCCACAGCCTCCATCCAGCACACCGTTGTGCAGATGACGGATAATTTCACAAACTTTTCTGGACATCCAGGAGTTCGGAAATAGCACCAAAAATTTTCACAGAGCTAGAAGTCTAATAGCATCAAAAGCACTGGTAAGGTCAATGAAGACTTATTACATGGGCACGTTTTTCCCCCTCTATTTTGATATATATATATATAAACTAAAAAACTACAGAGAAAACAGCTCATATCACATTCTAGCAATCTCTTAGATAACATGCATCACCTTAATACCTGCAGCACTCTGCTCACATTCAGTTAGCATTCCGTCCTTTTCCTGAAATTAGAATTGCTATAGAAACATCTTTATTTGTATACCAGGCTGCTGAAAGATTAAGGTCTCTGAAATTCATAGCCTAAGGGCACATAATTTGGGCATGTGAAGGTGACAATAGGCATCGATTCCTGGTGGAATTACGGATCCCAAATTCTTAAAATTATTTTGAAAATTCAGTTTTAATTATTATTTTTCTGTACTCCTACCTAGATAGATTTACAGTCAAATTTCCTATGTTATAAGAGGGCTGAAATAAACTGTAAAGAAGTTTGGAGACAAAATATGAGTGAGGTTTTACTGAGGTATGCTTCATTTTTTATTTCAGAGTATATAGGATAGTTGCTTTCCTAAGGTTCATGGAGTGACTATTAATATGGCCTCGCAGTATTTGATGCCTTAATTCCCTATACTTTTTCCTCCTTAATTTGAGAATTTTTCTGCTTCTGAGATCATTATGTGGAATATTTTAGATTCTCAAGAAATCTTGCCCCTACTTTTGATGAACTTATGCATCTGAAAAACAATCAACAACAGGAATTATGTTTAACAGGTAACAAAAAGAGAAAGGAAATTGCCTTATTTATCACTTCATTGTAAAGAATATAAAAGTAACGGGTCAGTGGAAGCACAGGTGAAAAAAGCACTTCAACCAGTTCAGAATCTGACATGTCTCTTCGCTTGTTGTCTATTGTCAGCTTCAGTCAAGAATTGTTTAAAAAGGAGCAAAACAAACTGAAGATAGTTCTGTCCTAACAGATTATAGTCTTTCCCTTCTTGTTTGTGTCACAACACTGCTAGATAACTTTAATTTGTTCACGCGCCTGTTCATTCAGTACAAGGCAGAATTCACATTTAGGATTGCTGACTGCAGGGACGATTGGTCTACACACACAAAATTTTCCAAAAGCTGTTTCCCCAGCTGGAAAAGGGGTGCTTTGCACACTGCTGCAGGACATTCTGTAGCTCTGTAATGGATCTAACAGTTTCCTTTCTATTCTTGCATTTCTTAAACACCATTACTGCTGAGCATCAAGTTTGCTATATGCTTACACCAAAAGTAAGGGAAGGTTTCTGAGGAAAAAGTGTTTCCTTTTTAGTGTTTAATAAAAATTAGACGTACTTTAAGGAAAGGTAGTGAGGACTTTAGATCCTTCAGCACACAACAGCAGGGAGCTGAATTAGCACTCTAAGTGGGACAGTCCCATTGCTTAAGACACAAACTCGTCAGAACACGGCACTGAAGAACGTATCGCACGAAGCAATCTCATGTTTGCATGGGAATGGATCAGAGCCAGAAAAACAAAACTTGTCTAACCTTAGAAAAAAAACTGTCTAACATTAGAAACACATCCATTTTTACATAAGTGACCTAATTATAAGAGGTGTTATAAGGCAGGTGACTGAAAACACAGCCTCTTGAAAAATCAAGCATGAATTCATTACAATAGTACTGCCCTCACCTTCACTTTACTCTCCATAATCAGCACTCAAAGACAGAAGCAGTTACCCCCAGTTACTCCACAGGACAAGCTACAGCAGAAAATCCCAACGCTTTTTTTGCCTGGTGGGCAAAAATGAATGTTACATTCTCCACATGGCTGTCAGAGAGGAAAGAATTTGGAAAGGAAAATGGAGAGAGGGAGAGAAGACAGGAAGGACACAGGAAAATTAGCAGGGCTTCCTTTAGAAGGTAAGTTCGTAAGAACCTAGCACTGCTTTAAGGAAAGCTGGTACTTTGCCGCACAGGAGAACTTTGGTGAACTAGCCTGTATAAAATTACGGAGGTTATTATGTTTGTAGCCTCCTTGCTGTGCATTCTTCCACAGAAGTGCTTGCACCTGCTGTGTGTGGCCAAATAACATGAATTAAAAATGCTGCACAGCGACGAAGTTCGGTTTCAGATGAAAATACCTCAGAACTGGCTGGCTATTAACACCTCAGTATCTCCAGTGGACACCATCTCAGGTTCTTGCTGGGCTGCTGATAATATAATGTAACCAGGAAAAATATCGTTAGCTCCACGGTGCACCAAAAACCTGCCTAGAACCATCAGCTTCCAAATGCCAAGGAGGAAACAGCCCAGGCCACTGCCTGGAGGAATAACCTAGGGCTGTAATTTCCCCACACTGGCCCCCGAAGTACAGCACGTACACTGTCTGCCTTACATATAAACCACATGCTACAAGGACGTTTGCCACAATGGCCACAAGATCCTAAGCCATTTTGCAGGAGCCACTGGCCTTAGGGATAATAAAACTCGGTTAGACAACAAGCACGGGAGGTAACCGACGCCAGGTCAGAACAGAGCTGTTTTATGGGTAGCTGTATATTAGTTTTAGGACAGGTCTACTGGCAGGTAGTGCCCTAAATTATGTCCGGAAGACAGGTGAAGTGAGACAAGTGGAATGGACAATAAATGCCAACTGCTGCAGGAGAGGTTTATGGGGCCAACAGTGGTTTAACATTTGGGCAAATGTCTCAGGCATGCTAATTTTCTCCTCCTTCCTCTGCGTGAGATGACCAACTAGCTGTAACCAACAAAGCACAAATTTAAAATACCAGGTATCAAATCCTTCTGGAGCCCGGCTCACAATCAGTTCTGCAGGTAAACACGTTCACAAAAATGCCAAGTAATGCTGAACAACGAGTAAATACAAGGAAACTGCAATCTGCTCACAGACATTCTGTCAAGTAAATTAATAGCTCAGTTCTACTTTATTAGGGGACGTTTATGGTTGTGGGCCAGCCTGCCTTGCTAAAATCCTTTGATCACTCTTAATACTGGAAGCCCTCTTTTGTGGGGCTAACTTAATACTGTTGTACTCATGCAGCCTAATCTGAGTAGGTGCTAAGTGCTTTGCCAGCAGAGTTGTTGCCGAGTGTGGAGGAGAGATCATTCTATTTATTCAATTTTATACCGTTCAATAGGGTGGACTTCTTTGTTTACATGATAAATTTCTTAGCTGTCATTTTTTTCCCTCTCAGTTTTATGTATTATACTGTGTTCTGTCATTTTGTCTTTCTGTTTCTCTTTATCAGAAATTGAAGTCGTTTCAGAAAAAAAGCTGATCTTAAATCTTTTGTGCTTCAAAATTAGCTGTTGCCTAAGCCATCACACATGCAGGTCAAAGTTTAAAGGCTGATCCTACGTCCAGAGAATTCAATACTAGAAGTCCATTTGAGACCAAAGAGGAAAAAAAATGCAGATCCAAGACTGCAACTTGCCTCTTCAATTTTATCCTCTGCAACACAAATTGTAAACAAGACACTGCATGCGTTAAAAGTAAAAGTAAGCTGTGGTCTTGCCACAAGACACTGCCCAGTGCCAGCAGCCACAGAAAGGCGGTCACTCTTCACGGGAAATCCGGGACCCAGTGAAATCCCTGAACTACCACCGTAAGGCCAGGATTTCGCCAGGTGACCTCTTTTATTGCTTTCAATCCATCACTTCAAAATGAATTGGAAAGACACTTTAGAAAAAACAACAGAAGGAGCAAAACAGCGAAGGGAACCACATGTTTCCTTCACCCAGAATGCTAACTAAAGCTTGTAATCAGGAAAAATCCAAGGGTCAGCCCTGCAGCTTCGCTTTAATTGTGCTCCTCTTCAGATAAGAATCTCTTATGGGTGTAAATTGCCTCACACTCCCTGCATGTATAATGTCCAACGGAGTTCCAGAAAGGGCTTGCAGTGTTACTGGAAGAAGAAAACGTGCAGAAGATAATTTTTATCCACATCATAAACTTACTCTGAGCCTTCCACGAATCAGGATATGTAAGCAGAAATTGAAGTAGTAATTACAAACCAGTGTGAATATTTAAGAAGAACCAAGATAACTCTCATATCCCAAAAAGGAAGGTTTCACTGTTGTTCAAATAAATTTGAAGTATTCTTTGTTATCCTCGGAAATAAGATCAAATGAACCACAACTGCCATATGTGGGTGGCAAAGAGAAGCAGTCCCTAACTAAGGGGATTACTGAGTTCATACAAACGATGTGAGCGCTTTAAGTACATCTTTCTCAGGAGTCACAGTGACATTCCTCGCTTTTTTTAATTTTATCTTACCGGATTTGCTATTTTCCCTTCCTTATACCAGCCCTAATCAATGCTGCAGGTCAGGTTGAAAGAATGGACAGCCCTAGAGCCACATACATTTAAACCACTTTGATGCAAATATTGATCCAAAGAGCATAGACATGTGGAGGTGCTGCTTTTTTAATGGACAAGCTTTCCCCCTCCCTCTCTCCCTCCAAGGTTTGCACTTCATGAGATAAAGCAGAACTGTCTGCCCAAGAGCAGGAATGAATACATGAATTAACAGATCCAAAGATAGACCAGCCTCAATGATAAATTCTGTTAAATCCAGAAAGCAAGATGCCATCTGCATGAAATGCAAGTGAGTTTCATGGCCTTGCTTTCTCAAGCGTTTCCATTTTTTCATTCACATTTTCTAGTGAGGGTACGTTGGCAGACAACATACACAGTGGTGGGAGAGAAGCAGTGCTTCATGTTGGCGTGATCGGTGCTGCTGACACAATGTCCACCATGGCTCTGTGCTTAACTCCCATGTACACAAGGCTATCAAAGCGTTTTATTAGAAAGCCACTGTCCACGGCTTATATTTAGAAACAGAGAGCGAGTCCAAGCCGCAATCCAAAGACGAGATCAAGGGAAGGAAGGAATTCTAAGGACCGCTTTGAAATTCAACACTAAAAAGATCTGACATTCTTCTATCTGTAGGCATTTTTAGGCTGGACTGAAAATAAAAAGAAAACCTGTTTGTACAGAGAAAGCTTGCCTGGCCCTGTGCCAAGACAGGAAGTCTATCAAAGCTGGGCAGTGTTTGAAAGCAACAGAATACTAGAACCAAAAAAAGAAAAGGGGGGGTGAGAGAAACTAGAATGAAAAGAGTTACTTCTACATTGACTTTTTTTTTCCCCTCAGATTGTTGCGTGCCTCTCATGCACAGGGCTGTTGCCAGCTTTACCTCTGCTCCCCGTCCGCTGGGCTCAGGCTGCCGGCCTCTGTGTGCATGGCCTGGCCTCCGGCAAGGCGGCCTCCATCGTGTGCAAGGAGGATGTGGGCGCAAGCCTCCACATCTGCACCAACATCAGGGGGAATTGATGCACTTCTGGGCACAACTGCCGGATCGCTAGGGTATAAATCAGGTTGGGTGGTCAACGGCAAATGTAAAATAGCCCCCATGTGGGTTTATCAGAAACACTAAGGCCAGAAGATATCTCAGACAGGTCAGGGGAGGATTTCTTTCATGGTGAAGAGCCAAGACACATCCACAACACACGGGCATATGCTTATAGCAACACAGGGAATGTTGCCATTCAGCCTTTGACCTTGGAAGACCATTAATATCTAACAGATGCTGTCTGTTTTTTAAATTCCTTATTTTTTTCCCCTTCCCTTTTTTTTTTTTTTTTTTTGAATTCCTGGCTGTAGTATCTTCAGGTACAAATGGTGCTGTCATCTTGAGCTACAAGTTAGAAAGTTATTACTTTTAATATGCCACTACCTTAGGCCTCCACTGTTATGTAAAAGAAAAATAACCTTGTGTGACAGTTTAACATTGATCGATGTGCCTGCCAAATGCAAAGAGATAAATAAGCAGGTGATGAATAAACAGCACTTCAAGTAAAGACATTACGCCGCATGCATAAAACGACGCCAGGCACCTAGGAGCTGTGGGTGGCCGAAGGTTAGCCATTTCATGCCCACTCAGTAAAGCAGACTTAATCGCTTCCAATATTTTCTGTTAAAAAGCACGCTTAATGAGCCAATTTCACAAGCCCAGAGAAACTGATTATTATCTCCGAGTTCCAACTGAGTTGGTTGTTTTCCAAGAGCCGGTTTTTCCTTGACGGGATAAAAACCTTTCAGAAAAAAGGGGAAGGAGCGGGGCCGAGCCGGCGCGGCACTAGATGGCAGCGTTGCTCTGCCGGGAAGCGGAGGCCGGGGCTCCTGGGAGCCTCCAGCCCCTCGCCCTTCCCTTTGCCTCCCCAGCTGCGAATCCTTCCTGGGCAGCACCTGGTGGGACGGTGGCCTCTCTGCCCCTGTCCTCGGGGAGCAGGGGTGTTTCCCAAAACCCAGATTCACGCGGTCGGCCGCAGGGTGAGAGCAGCGAGGCCGCAGCCGTCGCCCAAGCACTGGGAAGGAGAGTGGCGGCCTCCATCCTCCTTGTGCCTTTGATCTTCTTGATGCCGGCCGACTTTGGGGCAGCAGGCATCTCGCCACAGGGTGAATCTGAATTTGGCTCCACCAGGGACCTGTCCCTCGCTGGCTCTGGGCAATCCCAATTTCCCTGGGCACTCCTTCTTTTGGGAAAGGAAAGCCAGAGCAGACTCATCCGTGCAACGGCAAAGGGACGCTGCACTGGGGCAACCATGTCCCTTGCAGGGGGATGGCAACATGCCACCCTCCAGCTGCACAGCACCACTGGAAAGGGCCCAAGAAAGGCCCAAAGCAAAAGAGAGTGAGCCCCCAAACCGGGATTGTTGTCACCAGCAGCAGTTAGTCAGTCGCCGCGTAGGAAAGAAAGCCCAGCAACTAGACCCCAGCATATAATTAACTCATCTATCAGAAAAAAATAAAAATAAAAATAAAATTGAAGTGAACTGTTGTTGGGCTCTAAATCAGAATCCAAGTTAATTATTTTTTATGAATATTCATAGGGAACTTGTACAATTTCCAAACTAGACCGTCAATTACTAATCAGTTAACTAAATAACTGGTATTTCTACTACTTCTCAAGAAAAACTGATTTTTAAATGAAACAGACAAGCAAATAGAAATGTTTTAAAGAGCAGAGGATATTGTTGGAAACCATATGGTAGAAATCCCCTGTTTATATTGTGGATGCAGCTGTAACCCATCTCGTTTGGGCCTACCTTCCCTATGCCCTTGCTCAAATTTGCTGCTTACTGTAAGGGCTGGCAACTGACCCCCAAAGCAAGGGAGCACGGAGTATTTTGTTCCCCCCACAGGGGAACAGCCCATGCCACGTACACACCCCTCTCGCAAAACGCTAGGACAGAGGTGTTTGTCTCTGGCAAATCACCTTGCCTAGTCTCACGGATAACATGAGTTACCCAAGGGCTGAAACACAACTGGGAAACCCTGTAATTATGTTGTAGATATGCCCACACAACACATTTTGGTCAGGAATATAACAAATACTTAGGAAATAAGGATGCAATTAGAAATAAGTCACCAGGTCTTCATTAAACAGTTTTGCAGAAAAGCACATCTTTGAGGTGTTGCTGTCAGGAGCTAAAGATGGAGGCTGAGGGTGTCTGGGCAGCCTCTACCACTCCTGCACAGCACGGCCAGCCACGCAAGGCTCAAAAACTAAACACCACGTCATGCACGCCTCATGCATCTCACTGCATAAAGGTCATTTTTATGCCCTCCTCATTTGGTGATAAGGTGGTGAGAAACCACAGGCAAATACTTTAAAACATTAATCAATAAATTACAATGGTGCAAGACCACATTGTGCATTCCCCAAACACAGAG
Source organism: Anser brachyrhynchus (assembly GCF_964034855.1). Taxonomy (NCBI): domain Eukaryota; kingdom Metazoa; phylum Chordata; class Aves; order Anseriformes; family Anatidae; genus Anser; species Anser brachyrhynchus. Next base: position 8,715,220 of record NC_137696.1, on the reverse strand, counting down.
AACTGGGTGCTTACACTGACAAAGCTCCAGCTCTTAGGAGGGAACAGCGACTTGTTCCTCCCTTCGCTCCAGGTTGGTGCTGACTTGGAAATGGGCGCATCCCAGATGACAGAGCCTAAATAACACAAGCTACTTCTGGCAATATAATACACGGCAGATATATTCATTTGGGCTTAAATCCGTGGAAGATACTTAGGCATCTAGTATCTACTAAAATCAGTTACCCCATGGGTAGCGAAGTGCCTAAATACCTTTGAGGATCTGGGCTCTAGTAAGCTGGGACATTCTGCTACAGAAAATATGCTCCGGGAATATTTGTGTGGTCTACGTCAGCCCTATGAATTTAGGAGGTCTCCCATGCATTTTGCCAATTTAAGGCAGATTGTGATTGGTTTCTGACCCAACCAAGAGATGGATTTGATGAAATAAGACTGGTAAAACTCACTTTAGGACAAAGGTTGATTTGATAATCATAATTACATTTCCACTATATCTATTTTCTTAAGTGTTAGTAGATTTATTAGACTTTTCCTGTATAACCTATCGCTGATTTGCAGCTTCCTTGGCAATTTCTTAGTAGGCAGTAGCAATTTCTTATATCTTCAGTAATGTCTTGAATGTACATTTTTTATATTAATGATCTCACCAGGAGAAAAAGTGTACCATGAATGCATGATGGCCATATGGAAGAGACAATGAAGTTTAGTAATTAAAACTGAAAAGGGAAAGAACTATGCAGTAATTAGAACACTGATTAATCAGCTGATAATTTTATCTTGATTAATGCTGCTGATTTTCCTCTTCTTATTGACCTAGGAAAGGTAGGTTTAGACCAATTAAATATAAATTATTCCCTTTTTTCACATTCCAGGCAGATTCCAGAGTTCTAAGTCATACTATGTTTAAGATGTAGCACTGAATTGCTCTTACTAAATTGGGCAGCTCAACAAAAGGTAAAATAAGGTTTATGTTCCAAACATGCTGATGCTTTCATCTAAAGCAGAATTGGACAGAATTGGTTATTTCACTATTATCTAGGGAATATTAAAATTAGTTTAAATTGCAGTGGAAAAAAATAAAAAGACTTTGCCTGTTTTAAAGCCCTAACGGTAGGAAAACTAAAAGGATTCATTCATTTTATTAGGCCCAAGATATGGATGCATAATGTAGTCCTGAAACTTAAAGAAAGGGTTCCGTATTAATGCTCAGATTTCTCTTCATATGCAGAACTTTATTGTTCAAGGGGAAAAAGTGTTGCCAGCACCAATCTCAGTCCCAAGTCTGTTCACAAACCATAAACAACAACACCTATTCTTGTTTTCCCATACACAGTTAGGGGATTAAAGCTACTTATTTCAAGTCGTGCAACAATGGAAGGAATTTTATGTACAGCCGCATTCCATTGCGTTCATATGTGAATCAGGGTATTTCAGGTGGAAGACACTACTGCTTTACAAGCACCAAATCTATCCTTTTGCAGCTGCAGAATGCAGACACCAATGTTAAAGATACTACACCTTCTCAAAGATAAGTATAGAAAAGCTTTCATGAAAATACAGGTCTCTTAGTCTGAAAATTCCGACAAAAACAGCGCTTGCTAGACATGTGCTTTGACTTGCTATGGCAGGAAAACATGGCAGTCCATAGAAAACAAAGCCCTGGCCATTTCTTTATAGACAGCTTTCAACGATAGTGTGCACTGTGATTCCACACATGCCAGCCAACTTTGGTTTTATAAGCTAAGTAGGACTTCAAGATCAGTGAAAGTGTGAAAAGGTAAAGGTACAAAACACATGTCTCTAGTGCATTGCTTCTTGGCTGCTTTCTCTTCACTGGATTTTCAGGTAGCAGAGAACAGGCATACCCATGTGTGATGCAAAAAATGCTGCCGTTTAGCCAACATTTTAGAGAGAAAGGGGAATTCCACAGACCCTGAGTGAAGAATTTCAGCTGACAAAAGGCTCTTTTTCTGTCCACCATCTTAAACACTTTTTCCAGTTCTGTCCCTACTGTATAACAAAAGGGCAAGTAGAATTACATATTGCAAGTAAGTTATCCAATTGATTTACACTTCCTTGCTTTTTCTGTACCTTTCATAAGGCAACCCTTTCCCACTCTTTGTGGAATATGAATCTAATTCTGTAAGCAAGTTTTCAAGTGTTTGACCACTCATAATAATCATGTAGTGTTGTTTTCTCTCTTGGATGGAATTACTCAGCAGGGCATAATGAATGATAAAAAAAGACCAACCAGTACAAAATGTTTTGTTTGTTAATAACTAACTTGTTAACAAGCACATACAGGTGTGCATAAGAGAAATATATCTTCCTGAAGCAGAAGTAGCCAAAAGAATATAAAGAAACCAAAACAGAGTTGGTGAGTTTTTATGTTATTAGATCAACTCCGTTCATTAACGTGTCTTTCTGTGTCAACAGAAAAAACACTTCCGTGTTCTCTAGCAAGGGTGTGAAATAAATAATCCCCTGGTTTGGATCAAATCAAATGAGTGAAAATGGATGGATGAGCCATGAGGTAGCCAACACTTCACCACTGCATCACTCGTACAAACCCAAAGTAGGCTGATTGTGCAGAAAAAAAAGGGGGGGGGGGGGGGGCTTCCATTGTAATTGATTGCCTTATGCCAGCAATAATCCAAACCTCACTAGACTGCAGCTTTTTGGGTATGTTACTAAGGTTAATTAGGCCAAAAGATTGCCTCACTTTGTAGGTCAGGCATACCAGTAGATAAAGTAGGCATCAAGCAAATCATATTGTGCAACTATACGTATTTGCTTTGCAGCTAAACAAAACTTTCCAGTTTCCTTTTCAGGATCCAAATTTTATAGTCACAAAATTAAGAAATGAGGTACAGATGGACATAAGCCTGGTGTGAACTTTCAGAGCTAAACAATTACAAGAAAAATAAATACCCCATTAATTCCCTATTCCATGTGTCCCAGTACATCCAAGCTATGCTTTGACTATTTTGCTCAGATTATAAACTCTTTGGGGGAGGGGTGTGCAATGCCATACACAGTCTACGCTTACTTACAAAGAAACAAAGGCTAATGTTTTCAAATTAAGGTGCTTAAATACAGCTCAAAGTTGCATTCACAGTTATAAATGAGTGGTGTCATGTTGAATCAGTCATCCACCAGTTCTTGGGCATCTCAAAGTTCAGATTTTTTTTTTAAATTTTATTTTAGTTTTAATCGGATGACTCCACCTAAGTATGGATTTCTCAGCTAAACTTTAGGCATCACAGTTTGAAACTGAACTGGAGAGTGTTTAGCTAGCTGGAAGCCTGTCTCTCTGGGAACATGATGTTTGTTCAGCCACAGAATTTCCAAAACAAAAGGAAGCCAATAGTGAGAAAAACAGATAATATAAATCATTTTCAACTATAGCCATGCAACTACTGTCCAAGGGCAATTTTCTTCAAAAAACTATTAGGTCAGGAGATTTATAATATTAATTCAATTAAAAGTAAGGCAGAATACGTTAGAAGAAAACCCCCCATCTCCACTCTGTATAATCCCATTTGTGCATTAATGCATAAAATGGAGGAGAAGAAAAAATAAGCCAAATCCTTCACATTTTCTCACTTGTTGGTAATCTTTCATATGTGACTGAGAGCAGGATGTAATTACACACAATTAAGTATAACTTGTATACTAATTATTAAGTACAACTGTAAACGATACACTAGCAATATCACAAATTGCTAAAAATTCACGAGGAAAATGGAAAAAGTACAACAAATAGACAAACTATTTCTAATAATTTGGAAAAAATACATAGCATTGTGCACAGTGAACTGTTAGTTTATAAAACTATTTCAACAAATATTTTCAATACAATGACCAAATACTGTAGTTTTAATATAAATGAAATTTGTAGGACTGATTATGAATGCTGTCTCATATTCATCTTCATCTAACATAAGCATATGTTTCAGGATCACAAATTAAAAGAAAACTGAAACATTCCTATTTCAAATAGCTTTAGATTCCTAAAAACCTAGTTATATATAAATAGGCAGAGGGATAAAATATGTATATATATATATATACACACACACACACCAACTTTAAGAAGCAAGGGAGATGTAAATTAACAGGGTTTATGCTGTTAATTTTCTTAAATAGTTGAAGATTTGCCTAAAGGTTTCACACCTTTGCTTTAGAAAAATCAAGACTATTCAAAAGCTTATGCAGTGGTTTTGCTTTGGATAATTTTATTATAATAATAATTGTGATTAATTTACGCCATTAGCAAGCTTTTAGATAGAGAAGTTACTCAGATGTTCATCACAATAGCCTTCAATAATCACTTCGCTGTGTTGTGGGCAAGAAAATAAACTGAAGGCAAAGTTTTATGAGTATTATACTGAAGTTGATGACGGGACCCATTGACACAAGTTAACGTGGCATTCCACTTAAAATTAACAGGGAAAAGAGGGAAAACAAAGAGAATGCAACACATTGGAAAGGATGGAGGAAGAAGCTCATAGAAGAAAAAAAAGAAAGTACTAACAAATAAAGGTATTTAAACTTTAGAATAAATGCCAATAAATTTTACATCAGCAAGACTATATAAAAATTAAAAAAATAAAACAAAAAAAACACCTCTGATTTACCAAGCCTGGAAGAAAATAGAAATAGAGCAGCAACCACTCTCAATTGTAATATAAAATTATCAAAAATCATCAAATCACACGGAGCTACAATTGATAATACTCAATAAAAACTTCATTAACAGTAAAATGAAAGAGAGAGGTTACTGAAGATCAAGAAAACCATTATATGTGGTATTGCAATTAAGATGGTAGTGCACCATATATACCACCAAAATTATGGAAGGAAATTCCTGCATAAAGTCAGGACTGAACACTGCTCCAAAACCATATAAAAGCCCAGAACAGGGGCCTGGCATTGGAGCACTGACCGTCCAGCTGAGCAGCTCCAGAATTTCACCAAACATGGCACACAGAGAAGCACGAGCAACTTCACTTCATCTAAGAAAACGCTTCAAGGCACTCAAAAGTTTGCGTAATCAGCAAAGAAAATGCTGAAGTTAATTTCACGAGGTGATTGGTAAACTAAAGGAGGTAAAAACAATGGTATAAATCAAACAAACATAACAAATATTCTAAAATAGGAAAGCGAAGTGCCTGGAAGAAATGCACAATACTAGCAATTTGTCACAAACAGCATCAATCAGATTCATTCAGTGCTTGTTATTGTATGGGAATTAAAAATCACTAAGTGCAAACCTTCACAGGGAGCCAAGTCATGAACAGTTACTCAACTCACTGTAATATACCACACTTTTTTGTGTTTGTTTTAATAATTTCATCAACTTGTGTAATTCTGTACAAAACAATGTCTAGTGTTAGCAACTCAGATGATAAAAAAGACAGATCTGAATGAATAATCATCAGAACAGAGGTGTCAGTTCTAGAGAAATTAAAAGGTGATGATTCAGTCAGAGAGGGATTCAACACTATAAACAAAATAATCTGTGATCTCAAATAAGTTTAACATCCTGCTACAGTTTATCTGAGATATAGACTCACGTATCCCAATCTTGTGCCAAGAATTCAATCTGATAAATGTTGAACAGATATGGTAGAGAAGCACACATGCTAAGAGAGTAACTACCAGGTCTATCTAATGACTGAAAGATTATCAGATCTGGTGGGATTTCCAGAGAATCTCCAAGTCAATGAATAATCATCAACACTAAAGGAAGCTCCAAGTCTGGATGAGAGTGAAAGGGAGAAGTCCTCCAGATGCGCAGAACTACAAAACATCTCTGTTGAACAAAGTGTTCCCAAATCGCCGTTAACAATGAACAGAAGTCGTCCATCTGTGCTCCACCGATAACAAATTGGTTCCATTTGGAGAACATCCAGTTAGCTACATTGTATGAACCTCTAACATTCAACCAATATTCAAGTTCATAGAGAAGATATTGCTTGGTCACACAAAAAACAATGTTCAGATAAATTAAAGTATTCTGCCTTCTACCGCCGAACAGTCCCTGACTTCCCAGTCCCAGATCAACTCTTGGTCAGTTTTTAGACTCAAAAATTACATTCTTAAATAACGTTACAGAACATTTCTCCTCCAGAAGGAACAAACTATACCTTGCATCTTTCATGTACATTCAACATTTACTTCCTAGCATTTTCGACAGTTCACAGCTTTCAACAAATGACACCATTTACACCTCTCCCCGACCATCCAAACAGCTGAAGTTCTTCATTCCCAGCATCTTTGAAGGCTTTTCTACAGCCCCATCAGATTTTTTTAAACTCTCAGCTCTTGGCTAACAGAACACACTGTCAAAAGTCCAGCTACAAAACTCCAGATCTCTTTCCAGCAATATTTTTTCCCTCCCAGTCCCAGCAACTCACAAATTCGACACCTGGGCGTACTTGGATTTCTTTTAAAAGCAGACATGATTGCCCTTGGTCAAAATTATTCTGTACTTTTCTGCAGCCCCAACAGCACTTTTCACAGCCAGGATTATTCTCCACATTGCTGTCTGCAGTCAAAGTCACTCAAAAATTCCTATGGTCCCAGCAGCACTAAAAATACATAACAGCCTCCTTACAATAATGGCTGTGAATCACAGCATTCCTCAGCTGACATAAGTAGTTAAAATAGTTTAAAAAAAAGTTAAAATAAAACTTTTTAAAAGTTCAAGTGAAAAATGAAAAAAGGTTGAAAAGGACTCCCCTACCGTCTAACAATATTAAAGTCTGCCTCAAATTTACAAACGTACTCAGCAACATCAAACGCGCCGGCTTCAAACACACGCGGCAGCTTCAAACCTGGCAGCTTCAAATGCGGCAGCTTCAAACACACGCGGCAGCTTCAAACGCGGCAGCTTCAAACACTTTTGTGGCAGCCATCTTGCACACGCTCAAAAGAGCACAACCTTAGAAACCTTAGGCAGGCACCTTATCCACTAGGCTACACAGAGGCTTTGTTACAAAAAAGAATTATTGGAATTTGCAGACGTTAAATTAGCCCGTAGAGGGAGCTCACACCGTCCCATAAATGTACAATAATTGGAACATACTGTAATTTAAAACATTTATCTATTAAGCTCTCTGTAGAGAGGCTACAGGGGTCAAAATAGAGCATTCCTTACTTCACACCAACCTCTGCGTGCCCATAAAATTTCATTCAAATTAGACTCCATTGACCACGTATTTTGTAGCTCCAACAAACAGAAGAAGAGATGTTCGGCTACGTTTTCTCCACAACAAGCACAACTTCTTGTAATCATCATTTGCACCTGATGTTGGAAGAAGAAAGTACGCCAGAAGGTGACAAGAACAAAGTTCCGTCAATCGGGATTGTCATGGCAATGCCCTCGATCTCCCCACACGTTCCTCCTGTTCAGGCAGCTATGGTAGTGCTCTTTTTATAACTTGACTAGAGCTGCTCTTGCGTCTCTCAGGTTTCTGCACTACATGCAGTGCTTTCAAAGAGTATTATAATAGCGTGCTTGATATTCAAAGGTTGATGATGGAAATTGTTAGCTACTGGACGTTCTTTAATGAAGCCACAAGTAAACAAAGACCCAAACTCCTCTGGAAACATAGAGCAGAAAGACTGCTCTGTAGAACAAAACATGCAATAAACGTGAGGAGAAAGGGAATTTTCTCATTCCATATTGTAAAAGGTACACCTGAAAGAAAAATGGAAAGGTTCTGAACACTTATATTGATTTACATCATACAAACCGAAACAGCAGAGAGCCCTTAGTCTGTATAAAGGAGGTTGCCTTCCCTGAGCCTGAATGCACAATAGAGCAAGCCAGCGTGCAAGGAAGTAAGAAAAAATGTTAGCAAAGATAGATTTTATTTTACTTAACATCATACGGGACACTCTAAGCATTACACAGATTGATCAGAATTCAATATTAAGTTGTATTTTCTATACCATAACAATGCCAGCAAACATTTCATTACATTACAGTGTTGTCTTCGGAAATCCAAGTGCCTACATCTTTTAGAGATTTGGTGCCTCTCATTTTGCAACAATAATTTTTAATGTTATTTTAATTTTTTTAGGGAAGAAATGATTGTTCTGAGAACCTCAAACTCAAATTATCAAGAACCATGAAGGTAAAGAACGTTAGTATGACACATCAGAGAAAGAACAGCCTTTTTGGTTAAAGCTTCCACTATATAAACCTTGCTAGACTATGTCGTTTCATGAGCAGTCAGTCAAATTTTATGCACTGTTTTCACCCCCTTCTGTCTCATCTACCCCAAAGCCAGAAGTTAACCTTAAATACTCTAACTGAACAAAACTAAAGCATCTATCTGCACATTTTTCCCCTAAGTATTATATGATATTGACATACACAAATACATTGTATTTAGTATATAAATTGCAGCATCTTCAACTCCCAAAAACTAAAATTGAAGATGCTATGCTATACCCTTACTCTCTTTAGTTTTTGCTCACCCAGTTACTTCATGGACTCTTTGAGGCTCTGACCCAGCAATGCATGTTCTTCACATTTAAACAAGAGATTAATCCTGCTGAATGCAGTCAATTAAGCATGTACTTTAGTGGTTTCCTGGAGCAGGGCTGAAATGAGGAAGAGTGAAGTCCATAAGTGAGAGCTGCAAAATATAAATCCTTTTAAAAATAAAATATTTAATAAAGCTGTGACAAATATGTTGAAGGCCATATCACAACAGTGATTACTAGCGAGGTCTACAGCAACAAAGAAAGCTCAGCAGTTAACTCAAAGCCTGAAAACAGCAAGTGCTTCTCACAAGCAAGGATATTTATCCACAGAGTCCTAAACTTGTGTGTGCATGAAAATCAGGGCTGAAAATACAGAAAGAACAGGAATTCCAATGCAAACAAAAGTATTTTCATAGTATAAAATCAGTATTTCCTGCTGTGTTTTCAATGTTTCTGCCTCCACTCCTATCTGACATCATGAGGTGCTGAACTAAAAAAATATATTTTAAAAATGAACTTTTTTCCTGCTTTTGAAAAGCTCTAATTAAGGATTAGCTCCAGCTTTAGCTGCAGGTCTAGGTCAATACTTACTACACAACCAGCTAATTCATTGCTACTGATCTAGTGCAGATTTTCAGCCACAGATGCCAATATAAAAATGTTGGGAGCTACTCTTCTCCTCCTCTTCTCACAACTCACGCATGTTAAACTTGAGTTTAATGCACTAAATGAGAATCTTTCAATTTTCACCCATTTAAACATCTATAATAAGAAATAAAATTATGTAAAATAGTAATTAATAGCCAATAAACTTCACAGAATCCCAAAGAAGCCTGAAAGAGAGAGCCCCCAGATAAGACCACAAGTCAATGTCTTTTGTGTGAATGCTCTGTTCTCCACCACTGCATCCATTACCTCCCGTGATGCTGACTGAATAGAAGACTAATGCCTATGGGGAGAAGGGGACTGGCTATGGTTACGGCTATAGTTAAAGCAAAGAATAACGTGCCTGCATCTGCTACCCTTTTTTGAGTCCTCCCAGACACGGTGCTTGTATACTCACGCAAGTCTAATAAACAGCCAGTAGCTAAGCAGAGTTAACTTTGGGAAGAGTATGAGAATGAGGCAGATGTACGGGGTTATTTTCCCAACAAGTTCTCCAAGCCTCCAGGAATTTGCTGCTGAGGAATTTCCTGAGCCAAAGGTGTGCCTGTGTTAAACAGCTCCCACCACTCTTTCTAATTACTTTGTGAAGTTCTGTAAGCTTTTAGCATTCACAAAGTTATGTTCTGGTGTGAAAGGTACCCCAGAACAGAGACTATTCAAGAGACACCAGACAAAATGCAGTCGTTTGCTATTGCTTACAGTAGATTAACTGGCTCCGCATTTCCTTGTGATCACCTATGCCTGCCTGGGACAGGCTCTGAAGAGTACTTCATAAGTGTCTACAAGAAATCAGAGTAATTATTTAGGGGCATCTGATTAGCATAAAATTACAAGAACTGGTGGGAAGAAGAGCAGAAACATGCCTTCCTGGCCATAAGTCTCTAGAGTTGCGAACAGCACATTGCATGAGGTCCCTGACCTCTGTCAGATATCTTGCTGGCCTGCACAAGCTAAAGTGAACTGCCTAATAAAAGAAATTTTAAAATCATGCATAATTTTAAATTTGCCACAAAGCTTCTATTAAGGCAGCTACATTTCTCTCCAAAGCCCTGGGAGCTGAGGAGTCAGACAGCAGCACTGGAATCACAGCTGCACACGAAGGATCACTTGGGCTGTAGCACCTGAATGTTGTGAAATTTCTTTTCTGGCATATTCTTCCCCCCCCGTTAAATATGAAAACCCAGAGAAACTAAATAATGACTTATCTTGTATACATATTGTGTGCTGTTTGTGTTTAGGCACCATCTGTGAATGTATTTCATGCAGCACTCATTCCTCATGTAATAACAATGATCTGAAGACTGATTTTTTTTTTCTTCCTTAAAAGTAAATAAAAAAAAATCCATTTCAGTTGCAGTGCTAGAAGCCTGGAGGTCAGTTTATTCTAAGTAGGCATCACTGATAGCAGCAAAGAGATATTTTAAGAAAGCTTATTTGTGTACAATATCCACAGGCCATCCACCTCAACTATTTATATGAATTCTTCAGTTAGTACATTTTTGCTAGCCTAGCTATAAAAAGTCATATTACCATTTATCATACACTAAGTATTCAATTTTTCAAAAATAGGAACCAATGTGTTGTTTTTATAGGGATTTTTAAAAAAATGTGTCATTGTGGTCTTCTCAAAAGCAATTATTTTTTTACAAACTTTTTTATATATACATAGGCTCGACTCACTTTTAGGACACATGCAAGAATAAAATAACTTTCCTGTTAAATATCATTACGGCGTAGTAGTAATGTTTCTAGAATGCAGTTTAAACACTACTTTCAGTGTATGATTCCGTTGTCCTGACTCTGTAATCTCATTTCAGATGTTGTATGGAATTCGTAGTGCTTTTGTCTACAAATTGTCTATTTGCGTTCGTCTCTTACCCAGTGTTTTGACTCTACTTCCAAGCAATTTTTTTCATTTTCAGTTTTATTAGATGGCTGCAGTGAATTTGTTTGTTTTCCTCTTCTTTGCACTGCAAAGCCTGCATTTTGGAATGAAATGGTTGATCCTGGAACGATTGTTTTTTTTCTTTGTCAGTGTTCCCTGAAATCTACTTGACCATTTTTCTTTTTAACTCAATTTATAGTGGTCTGCACAAATAGAAAATGGGAACTTGTCCACACCTTCCAACTCTTGATTGAGTGCTGACGATTTCTTACAGTTCAGCATGCCTGTAACAGGTCTCAATATTCAAAGAATTACTTTTGTATTAAAATCAATGCAGGTTTATAAAGGTGGCAAGCCAATGAGTGTAATTCCACTAGCAATTCTGTATGCACATATTATACAACACTGCATTTTCTGTGCTCTTAAATACAAGGAAATTTCTCAATGCTATGAAGATCCCTCGTTTCACTGGAGAGCAGTGGGGGAGCAAAAAACAGGTCAAAAAAAAAGGATTTGACACTGATGCATCACACACTTGGGTTACTGCAGATCCCACTCACAACCACATTTCCAGGTGATGAGAGGACAGGAACAGGGGACAGATTCTACCTACATAACGCCTGCAATGTCAAAACAAGACTGCAGCAGCCCACGACCATTACTGCTGGAGAAAATGTCTAGTGTCTGTATTTACAGTGTGCCTAGTGCTATAAATGCATAAAAATAAACACTAGTCCTTATTCAAATCACTATCAGTCCATCTTCACGTTTGCAGATCACTTTTTCCAATGCCCAGTATCTATTATTATACTTCTTGACTAAATGGATACTGCAAATCAACCTGCATGCCATCTACAACATGAGTAGATGTATCTGTAGACCAGTAATTGCAGCTGGAGACATTGATCCTATGGCGGAAAAAAATGGAGAATAAACTTGACCACTAACTCAACTAATACAACAAAAATATATTATGAGAGCATCTCACTCATAGTTATGCTAAAGCAAATAATCTAGCCATTGATAATGGAAAATTTTACTATTTATATTAAAAGCAGTGTAAGCCATAGATAAAAATGAGAAACTGAACAATGAGATGCCAGTTTGTTTCCCTCATAACAAATTTCTTCTTGGGCTCCAAGTAACTTGTGTGAGAAAGGAGGTTAAATGTAGAGTGTTCTGAACAGGATTATATGAAAGAGGAAGGCATGTCACATCTGAGATGGCCTAATAAGAGGAAAGCCTGGAATATAAATGGCTTGTGCAATATAATGAAGATTTTCTGACAAAATTAGATTGTCATTCTAGAACCAAACGCTGAATTACTGAAAGCTAACGTCAAACAGGATTACGCAACGTGCCCAGGGATCGTAGATATGAAAGTCACAGAGAGGATCCTGTAATCACAAGAAGAAAAGGTCTATAAATAAGCAAACAGCTTCCTGTCAACCACATTCGGCAACTCTTCTGGCACAAAGTTCAGGCTGGGAAAACTCTGGATCAGAATCTCCTGTTGATGCTGCTCTTCCCCTTGGTAACAGCACCACTGAAATCAATACAATTACATTGGGGGAAAGATGAATCTGCCTTCTAGTGTTTCATGAAGCTCGAAGACAAAATTAACGGAAATCCCTAATATAATATAATTGACATGAATGCTACCGAGTCTGTCCTGCACACAGATCCATCACCTTTGGTCTGCTGGCGTAATGAATTGTTTTCAGAGCCCAAAGTTAGCTACTAAAGGCAGGGAAGTGAGAACACAATTTAATATGAATGACAGAAAGAGGAAAAAAACTAAGAGTTATACTAATAATATCAGGAAACTGTTAATCATATGATGATTGTTGTAACAGTAACTAGATGTTTGGTCTATCTCCAGTATCAGTTTAGAACATTTGTAACCATGGAAGCTGATTCCAAAATGAGATATTCTGTTTTCTCATATTACATTTGATATTACGAGTTCTGATTCATGAGAATCAAATGCTTTCAGCAGCTTTTGTTGTTGTTAAAAAGCAGATAACTCACATGCTTTGCTTATCCGGCAACACCTTTTTAAAAATCAAATCAGACCTTAAGGTCAGGTCTCACTGAACATCCTTGTTAGAAGAGTGGGGGGCATCCTTAAGACAATTACCACTGATCACCTCTTAATGGTGCTTCAAAACTACTTGAACATTAAAAGAATGGTTGCACACAGCCCCTGGATGACATCTTCCAGGGCACCAGGAATATAATGGAATTATATATATTAGCTCAGGCATATAAATTGTTCTTGTTGATGTTCCCGAGCTGTGGAAACAAATAGGTTTAATGTGTGTTTGAGGTTATTAAGTGGCATCAGTTAATTGATTACAACTGGGGGGGATCGTAACATCTACTAGTTATATATTCCAAAATTGCATCAGGTATGGCTTAAATAAAACTGTTTCCTGACAATTCTAGGTATTATTATGAAATATTTATTTCAATACTGTTCCAAGGTTTGTAAATTTTTATTTTTTTAATTTATGCCAAAATAAAAACATGCAGATACCACACCAGTATTTTCACCCCTTTCCTCTCCACTGGAATGCCTGCATTTAGCTACTGAAGCCTCTCAAATAGGCCAACCTGCTTTAATTGAAGGTGTTGCATCATTATGAAGCACATAAAGGCTTTATTCAGACATTCAGAGTTTAACATTTTCTGGAAAATTTTTGCCGGTTCCAAAGTAAAACAGGAAGGAATTTTTCCCAGTATGTTTTACATGATTTGGACAGATTTTAAAGTTTTGGCAAGCTTCTTAAGAGGATACTAGAATTGGCTGGTGGACTCCAAAAGAAAAGTCAGTAAGCTTAGGAATTTCCAAGAACATTTATTTTCTTGCAGTTTCCTGCTTTGAATAACCTTTAACCTCAAACTTGCAAATATTTTAAACAAGGAAAGAACTGAATACATATATTTTTTAAATGAACCATTTGCCCAACTTGCATGCAGCTAGAAGGGAGGAAAAAAAACAGAGTAATATTTGTTACTAGAAGTCACCATCGTTCTCTCGTTACAGTGGCAGAGAGAGATTCAGAACCAGTGCTGGTGGGAAGCAGCAACTCAGTGCCACCAAATGATGACCATTACCATAAATTCCCGCTAACAAAGGTTTCTGAGTGCAATGGAGTCCGTTTTAAAAGAAACCGTGCTGCCAATGCAGAAGCTTAACAAGTGTGCAAAGTATATTCTAAGTAAAAACCTGCATTAGCGCAACAGGTAACCACAGCATACAATCCTCTTGGACATCTATTTATGTGGGAATAGTCCAACTAAAAGCCTCTTAGATAGGATGACAATAAAACTGTTGTAATGTTCTATTCCATATACAACACACCTAATATATGTTCATCAAGCTAATAGATTTCCTTGATCCAAAATTCTAAAACATGCAGCAGCAGTGCAATCAGATTAACACTTAAAAGACAAACTCACCGATGTATTAAACCTTCCAGGCGTTACGAATATGGCAGATTGCTGAAACCATCTATGAAAAGAATCTTTTTATTTTTCCACACCTAATCCAAATGAGCAGGTCTGAAGAGACAGAAAGACTCTTCTGCCTTAAATTTAGGCATGCCTTGCATCCCTAATGATCAGTCTGTCTTAAACATATATCCTTTGCATTGGCTCTGCAAACAGCAGCATAATTCACTCCAAACTATTGTGAACAAGGGGTTCACATTAACAGGAACCCCTATATTGCCTGGTCAATTTCCTTCTTAAGATGTACAAACAATAAGCTTAATATGGAAAATATACTGTTCTGATTAGAATACAGACAGTCAGATTTGTCTTCCACTATTGGGTTTTACATGATAAAAATTCACTAAGTGTTATTCTGAAACGGTTTTGTGTTATTTTTCAAAAACATTAAAGGGTACAAAATTTGTCCAGTTATGGCTTTCTAAAAATAGCATGCTGAAGACCAAATTCTGTGATTTTGCAGAGCTATATATGCACATGCATATATATATACGTAGACAATTATTTTAAAACTGCTGTTGTCACAAAAAAGATATAGACAATGTCTTTCACTGGATCAATCCCAACCCCAAATTATTTTGATTTTGTTTAAATAAGTTCTTTCTAAAAAAACAAACAAACAAAAAAAAAACCTGTAAGCTTCCATCAAGGACAACTGTCTACTGGATGCAGTTCATCTTCCTACAATGCCATCCTAACAAATATGTGCAAGGCTAATTTTCTTCTCATAATCTTATGGTAGTTTGGAGCATTCAGACTGAAATACGAATTCTTACAGTAGCATATTAATAATTCTTAGGATTCTGCATTTTTAAATCTTAAAAACATACAACATTAACTTAGACAGTTAACTCATTCACGTAAGTCTACTTCTACTTGATTGATACAGTCCTGAATTTTGAGCTCAGCTTCGAGCTGTTGGGATACATTCAAGACAAACTCCCATGACATCAACATGCCACATTGGATTCAGCTCCTTCACACAGCATCCAGGGTCCTTCTGGACCCCGTAACAAGTATGCTCTGCTCCAAGCTGCCACTGGTAGATCTCCCATAGGCCACACTGTGTGTCATTCCTTGCAGGTCTTTCAGCCCCCTTAAGGTACCTGAATCACCCTCACCAGCAAAGGATGAAAGGCAAGGCAGAGATGCAGCAGCACATCAGCAGGTAGTTGAAACGCACTGTGCTTGAAAAGAGTGGAAAAATCGGACAACTTGCCTTTAAGAGTTTCTCGCACACTCCAGCATTCATAGAAGTGGCAGCAAATTTTGAGTGCCAATTCATGTTATGTCCACTCCGAAGCACTGAGAGTCTGAGGGGTTTCTAGCAGTGCCCCAAGCCTGCACGAATTTCAGCTTGACTCGCAAACGCTCTCCGCTAGCAAAGACGCAGTGTCAGAGGCCGTACACACAGGCAATGCAGCGACAACCTTGGCAAAACTCTGAAACGCTACCTGGAAAATCCGCCTTTCAGAGGGCCTCATGTCCAATACAGGTCAGCAGCAAGGCAGGTCATTACAACGCTGCAAACACAAGTCGTGTTGCCACCTTTGTGAGTTTACTGCTATTCTAAGACATTTTCCAATGCATCTGTAAAGATGCACGAGAGTTTATCTCACTTTTCATTTGTGGTTTTTCTCTGGGTCTGGAAAGCTTTTAGACTAAGTGTCAAATTCTGTCTTAACACACCAAAGATTGACAGCAAAGGCTAATCACATCCATGATGCGTTTCAAGTTTAAATTGAAGAAATCCTTTACATTAAAAGAGAGTGGCAGAGAGGAATATGTCTGAATAATCAGCAACAAACGGTCAGGAGGGAGTTAGCTCTTCCAGTGGAGAAGATTTAGAAATAAGACCCCTTTTCTCAAAAAAAAAAAAAAAAAAAAAAAAAAAACTACATGTATGTAACATTTCATTATATAGTAATATATCTTCAAATAGTACCCTAGAGCTGCAAGGACAGAGCCTGTCCCAGTCTCAGGTGCCGTAAACCATGGCTGCATTTTGGGTTTAAGAATTCTTATCTGATGCAGTGTACTAGTAAGAAACATACCCCTACTTTTAAGAAAGGTCACTGGGTTTGTCTGGGAAATTCTCAGTCACCAGGAAGCAGTGTGAAAGGCCTACATATTTACACATGTACCATTTGAGAATGGGAGAAAATGGGCTGCCTTAGAGACCACAGGAAGAGACAGAAATAGAGGTGACGGTGTAAGTATTAGAGGCAGGATGACCAGTAATGTCATTAATGTGAGGTATTCTCCAGCTAAAAATCGATTATGTAGTCATTTCTCAGGAAGATCACTTATGAATTCAATTCATGTAATTTTTCATGTCCTATAGGTGAAAGCCACGCTAATAGACGGAAATGAGGGTTCTCCCCCGTTGATGATGTGAATATTAAGGAGAATTAAAAATTCTTCCTTTGGAAGAACTGATTGAAACACCTGTGACAAGCGCCTCGGCAGGGCTGTTTTAGCTTTAAACTGGAGCTCACCCAAACTCTTTTGATCCTAGGGTTTACTGCAACAAAAGCTGCTATATCCAGACAGTCACTCAAAATGAAGCATTTTTTTTTTCCAGAATACCAAAATCTAGATCATGACATAGGCTCTGCTTCTCTCCAATATTTACCATTTGCTAGGCAATGACTTTTTGCTCACTTCTGTTGCTGTCTAAATGAAGGCTGACCCTAAAATGACCAGAGCAGTAGCCTTAGCAGCTATGGAAATAACTTAAAGCATTTTCACCCTCCATTTAGTTTAGATATTTCTTACTGTTAGAACTGCTATTCCTACAGGATTAATTATAAATAGTTATCTACTGATATCTACAGTAATACATTTTGCTTCTGAGCATGCACCACTGAGTTTTATAATGGGTTGTGTATACACTGCAAATGTTAAACAATATTTTCATTGATAAATGACAGGCAACTTGTATTTGCATTTGCTGCGAGATTTAATGATGCGGTGGGATAGCAGTATGGAAACCATGAATTAACATTAAGACTTAGTGCCAAAGCCATCCCCAGGAAAGAAGCCACGTTGCCTGTCAACTAAAGGGAATTTGAACCTATTTACTCTGTTATACTTTGGTTCTTGGGATCGAAAGTTACTCTGTTTTTACAATACCCTATGCTTCAACTCCTCCTTTCTTTCTCCAAGAGCGCTGTTTCTCTCCCTAGAAGCAAAAGTTTCTTCCAACTTCCCAAGTTGTCCCAGAGCCCTGCCCTAGAAGCAGCTGTGGAGAGATGGTGTGCTTCCAGGTGGCAAGTGGCCAAACAACTGCTCTGCTCTCCTTGACTGTTTTTGGATCAGCTCAACGCATCAGCACACTCACAGAGTGAATTTCTTCCTCTACAGTGGCTCAAGAGCTGCCACAAACTTCCAGTAGCAAAAGCAAGGGAATTGTTGACACTGACAGGGAATTAGGGGTTCCCAGCAAAGGAAAAAGGAAAACAAATCTAGGAAAGTGATCCTGCCTCACATTCACCACCCAGAAACACTTTGCTCTCACGATGCTTGTAAAACTTGCTTCTAGAGTGCCTGAAAGCTTTAGGAAAACCACTGCTACATAGGACACAGCTACGCAAGAGTTAGATAAAACTTAAAAGCCAAGTAAGGCAGCAGCAGATCTTTTTTTCCATGAAAGCTTCAGCTTATTTGCAGAGCATCGATACCTAGGTAGAAAGGAACTAGAAAATCATTTGCATTTTATTTGGTGTTCAGTTTTACTTTCTAAACCAAATTAATTCTCTCTTAAGTTAATTATTCTCTCAAATGCCAAGTCCCTTTAATACCACTGGAAGAAAGTTACCAGGTTTTCAAGCTACAGTGTGTTTCTAAATGACACTACATGTTCCTCCATCTCCTCATATTTCTTGGTAACCTAGAATTTTATTTTCAAAGTGAAGAAGCAGACAAACTTCCAGGCACGTGGAGGAGGCTTCAGACATGTTTTTGTTATTTTTCCTCTCTTCCTGTGAGTCTTGTCCATGGCACAATCTGCTGAATTCGTTTTACAGGGATATTTTAGTGTTTCTTCTCTCACACGATTTTAATGTATTTAATCTGACAAACTTAGATCTAAAATATGCACAGATCCATTTTTCTGAACTGTTTTGAAGTCTTAGCGCTCCTGCTTTACAAACTCTCTCTGAAATCAATTACACCTGATAAGCATACTTCTAAAGTATATTTGAAGAAAATCTCTCTCAAATTGAATATTTCCTATCCTTTGTAAGTGGGCATACAATGGAAGGCAGGGGTACAGAAAATGAGGATTTCAAAGAAGCTTCCTAAAAGGAGAACTTTGCTTATGGAGCACTAGCATCGACCAAAAATGGAGATGATTCCTGAGAAAATAGCATCATCACATTGGTGATAAATAATAAAGGGAGTTTTCTTATTGCCACTGGTGGCAACAGAACTGTGCAGGAGAGCACAAGAACTTGTATCTTAAGCTAGGACCTTTCTTGCCATGCAGACCTGCTGCTGAATGACATGCTGTGAGTATGCACGAACCATGGCATGCCCATTTGGGTTAAACCTCATTAAAAATAAATTATATATATATATACATATATATATAAAGCTTTAACATTTAATACTTCAATGTAGCATTTTTTGACATTTACTAAGAAGAGTCACTTTTCCCATGGAGGCTTACAAATGAAGTTTAGAAATTTTAAGCAACGCAACCATCACGAACACCGATTTTTGTCTGTGACACCACTGCCCCAGCACCCTGTACCACATCCCACACCACCCCACGCAGATTCCCCCCGCTATCAGCAGACTGAGAGCACTGTCTCATGGCTGGCCACTAACTGATTTGTTTCATGACATAGCACGTAAATGGGTTGAGATCAAAACCTTAAATCACAAGACTGAAAGTGTGTGCAACCCCCAAATTTCATGGTTAACTGTGCGTAACTGAAGCAGTACGTCGGCGCTACCTGGAAACTAATGTATGTTTATTCTTCAAAAATTGACAAAGGAAAAAATAACACCTTCAAGAGTACTTGTACAGCACTTCTGAACTCAAGATGAAATTCACACCTGTGCAATAAACCAGTGCAGCCTCTAACCCCATGCAAATGAGAGCTTAAATGGAACTGGATGGTGCCTAGGTCTTTGCAATATCTCTAAATGTGACAAACTGGCTCTGCAATCCAGTTCACAAATAAGTTAGTTTACATTTTTCCCCCTACATTTATAACTTGTCAACCAGCAGAAGAAATAAACTATGTTTCAGCACACACACATTCAAATGTTGAATTTATTTCTCTCTTCAGAATCTCTGTCTGGCACTGCTGCCCCAACCATCCTGCGAGGAGTGGCTGCAGGACACTGAACTCACCTTTCCCAGGAGCCAGCTCCCAGGTGTCTAACTGCACCGGGGCACTTTGGGGAGATTGTGCTAACTGCAGATGGGGAAAGCCGTCCTGTCTATACCTCTGGGTCTTCAACAGGGAAGTCTGTTATTCAAGTTCCTTTCTCAGTACATTAACACCTCTGCTTAAAACCAATTAATATTGAAGGAAAGTCTTCAAGTAAACCAAAAGTAAGATTAAACACCATCATACATGTGGTGCTGAAAAAAAAATATTATGATTTAATCATCAGAAGTGTGGCATGGTGGATAAGGCCCTAGGACTGAAAGAATTTAGATTCACTCCCTGTGCTGTCACATACCTTAGCCGTGACCTCTGGCAAGTCATTAAATTGCCTTGTCCTCAATTTCCCCCTCTGAAACAGGGACAGATGTGGCTCCATCTGTACCGAGGGATGTGCAGCCATGCGGCCACTGCCACTTCATGCAACACAGCAACGTAAGTCACTGCAGCAGGTACTATGGAGGAGGTGCAATTCCTATTACAGGTCATGGAAGAGGTGTACTTGTTCCTCTTCCCTCTCTGTAAACCAGTTCCCCCGTAAAAACAGAGATCCTCATCTGTCTTTTCTCCAAATCTTTGTCCAATATGCCAATTTACTTTTTCAGGTCAGGAGTTTTTCCTTATCATGTACTAGCAAAATGAGCTTTATAATAAACCTAACTTTGGTTATCCCATCTCTTGCCTTTACATCCACTAAAATGGCTCAATGAAAGGCACCTCCAAAAGGAGGTCCTGGCACCCTGTTGCTCAGAATCAGCTTCAGCCTCCTCCTATCAGCTTCATGTTACAGGAGATTAAAATCAGGTGGGTATGGCCCCAAGGCTCAGAAGCCAGTCTCTTTCAGTCTCTCTGATCAGCTGCTTCTGGAGGCAAAAGACAGTGGCACACATCACACCTTGGCTCTTAAGCAAGCTGCCGTTTCCACAAAGGCTGCCAATTCTGAATGACAACACACAAATAGGCAAATGGTGACCTTGTAAATGGACCTCTTTCCAAATACAGAATGGCCTGAACAAAGCCTGTATAAGAAGAGGCTACAGCATCACTTATTTGTGTTTGTTTTGACCTGTGGATCCATAAGAATGGCTGCATGGGGAAAATAAGCAAGATAAATTGTTCAGTAATTGTCTCGGTACAAGACACATGCGACCACAAAGGAGGAAATAAAGAACAGAGAATTTTGAATCTTTTATCTAGCTGAAAACTGACCTTCCTTAGCTTGCAACTGCCTGTAGGAGTCCCAGGACAGGTTGTTCTGACATTCTTTTAACATCGTTTCATCAGCACAGCCAAAACTAATCACAAGAATATTACCCGATGACAGGTGCATTTATTCTGTCAATTAAATCAGATGGTTAAATCGAAATGTGCCCCAAATCTCTCTTGTTTGCATTATCCATATTGGCATTTCTTGGCTGTGGTTCATTGCTGGCTGGAAGTCATCCAGCCCCTGCAGAGTCACTTTGCAATACTGTGCCAGCAAGTTTCCATGCTCTGCAGCAGTGGTTACAATGAGACCAGCGTGGTCCTATAGGACTGACCTGAAATGTTGTTTCACACACAAAAAAAAAATCCCTCTTAATGAAGGAAACTTAGATCAATGGTTTTGAAATGGGGAAGGATATATCACTTCCCAACAAACCACCAGTGGTGCGCGCAAACAAAACCAGAAGGAATAGAGACTTAACACTACCAAAAGACTACTATGTAAGAATACGAAATAATCTGATCTCATTGTAAGACATTTTTAAAAAAGATTTTCTGTTGGGAGTAAAAAGAAGGCATTGCCTGTAATCCACTACAACCTTTTTTTTTTTTTAAAAAAAAAAAAAAAAGTTTGAGAAAAGCAATATACATTAAAGCCTAACCATAACAGAGGACAAGAAGAAATGAAGAGCCATCTCCTGTTACCTAATTGCCCAGGAAGTCTCTAAGCTAAGGGTGAGTTAACATAAAATATTTGCTACAATGGCAGTTGCAATGGAGCACACTAAGGATGATGCCATGTTTTTCATTTTGGTTTTGTGGTGTACATGCCAACATATTTCAGCCAAGATTTCTCTTCCCTGCAGTAGTGGTGGCTTTGCAGTACCAAAAAATTAGACCTTTTTTCCCCGTATTATATTTATGATGTTAATACTTTGTAGAGTGCTCAACTCTCCCATTTATGAAGGGAGTTTTTGTCCCTTTTGTCACCGAGGAGAAATGCACCCTAGCAGGGTGTTCAGTCTGGAGGCAATGTTACATTGGCAGAAGGACAGATTGACACAGTTTGCAGTTTCAGCTCCCTAGGAGACACCCATCTAATCCCGATCTCTTTCGCAGCCTCCAGCCCCATCCTATGCTACCGCGTCCTTCCCACTTCAGAAGAATCCCTCGCTGCCAGCTCTTCTGTAAAAGATGCAGAACATTGCTGCGTCCAGTTACCCGTGAAAAGACGGGTCAAACCCCCAAACTATAGCTGGGATACATGGAAGGATAAGTACATGTAAGTACTGTTTTGTTACATATTCTCCTACCCTTTGCTTGCTGGCCTGAAACATTTCCTTTGCTGTCTGATTTTGCAGACATTTACACACTTGTCTTGCTAGTGGTTTTACCCATGGACAGGTCTCTTCAGGAGTTTCCACACAGTCAGGTAAATATCTTTTACTTCTAGGTTTTAAAAACTCATTAGTGTCTTCAACTGAAAAATAGCAGGCTTAATCCTGCAATCAAGAGCATCTGTACAATTCACAAAAAAGCTGATGTGAGTTCTGAATAACACAGAATACAGTCCTATAAAACATCTGTGAAAAGTACAGGCATATTTTTCCTTTCAGTGTATGGTACCTATCTAGGCACTAATGAGTTCTGGACAACATGCTAGTCAGCAATCTTTCAAAGCATTACATTTCTAAGTCATTTGCAAGGATTTAGTTGCTCATTTCCCACTGGCTTTAGAAGGGACAGCGTGGCTAAATCCACAAAAACACTACGAAACTTAAAAAAAATTCTACTTACCTTAAAGTTCAGTGGTTCAGTGTTGTGCTTAGGGACTATAAACCAGGAAACAGTTTATTCTTTAAGTGTCCTGTCCATCCAGAAGACTAATAACGTAATGCCATACTTTTGTGTACATGCAGCCACCACCCCAGATCTGGCTGCCTGTGTTTGAAGCCAGCACTGATATTCTGCGGCTGTGTAACTTTGGATCAGGCCACTGTAAAAAGAGCTGCGAGAAGCCTTTCCAGGGCCTCCTTCCCTTTGCTATATTTATAGGAGCTGCATTTGTGGTCAGGATCTTGTCCTCAGTCTTCATCTGAGCTATGCCACATGTGCCTGGCCATGAACTTTGAGGTTCACAATGACCCAGATCCTGAACTTGCATTCCTGGCTTGACCTCAGACTGACCACTTTGCTGTGGACATCTCTGGTGATCTGGACTATTGCTAACCCTGCTTACCATCACTAGACATGAGTTTTTCCCGTCACTGAACCTAATCTTGCCTTACACTGGTACTACGATCCGTCAGTGATGCCCATCATTCTTGCTGCCACCCTCAGCTCCTGGCTCACCTTTCCTTATGGAGAAAAGGGAGCAGCCACCCACCATTGCTGCTCCCTGCACAGAATAAACACAGCATGCATTCTTGCCTTTAAAAGAAAAGCAGTTAATGTGAAGTCACCTCCTTTCCAAAAGTACCAGAGTGCCACAGGGTGTCATTCACAGCAGCACGTCTCTGAACGCGATGACAGCACAGGGGAGCAAACAGGTCTGATGTTAGATCAACAGAAGCATAACTGTGAAATCCTGGTACTTTTTATTGCAGTTGTCCTAAAATAAAGTAAAAATGTATAATTAACCATTTACAATTAATCGCCTCTTACAAGAAACACCATAGCAAGGCTCTAATTAGAGTATACTATTATCTAAAAATTAGTTCATGACCCATTTTCTGATTATTGATGCAGTTTCACATATCTAAGCAAGTAATAAGCTATTAAATATCATGTATCTAGTTATTATTATTGAAAGATATGGATTAATGAAAATTATGTGTTGATTCTTTCAGTTTAAGGCCTCAAAGTCAATTCTTAAATCTGTCCTAAGTCCAACAGGATGCAAGTACAAGGATTTCCATGCCAGCATCGAGTTGTAAGATGATGGCTTTAAAGTCGCAAGCACACATTGTTTATAAACAAGAGAAAGCTGTGTACAGCAACAGGATTCTGTACTAAGGGTGACACAGCTTATCTTGTCACTGTTGTTCCCACCACCTCTTTTTTTTTTTTTTTTTGAAGAATGCACTATTACAATTAATCACCCATGGTAATTTTAAAGCTTAACCAATGGACTCATTTAAAAAAAAAAAAAGTTTTAAAGTTGTCTTTTCCTGCAGCTTCCCACAGCATAATAAAAATGTGAATCTTAAAACTGAAATATTTTCTCCATTTTTAACCAGGTTCACCAGTCATATATTTCCTTTCTTTATATATGTAGATTTCAGTGAGGTATCCTGATATAATATTCAAGCCCTCCCCTCAAACAACTCACACTTGAATTCTATTTATTTTCATGTCATACTAATATAAAAAACAATGGGAAATCACATGGCTTTTTAGCTAAAATATTAAGGTTTGCTGCCAAAAGACCTTAACAAAGAGTTGGTGTAAAAGTACTATTCTCATGCAAGGCCATGCAAAAGAGGCAGTAAAAATCCATAAGAATAACTAGAAAACAAGTAAAGGACAAGTCAGAGCATAATTACCCTTTGCTTTCATTATATAAAACCACAGCTTTCCTGAGATACCTCCTAAAATACCTATCATTTAAAGAAATATTATAATATGCATTATGTAATATATATTATGTAATATATGTTAGAGGAATAAATGCCTATCTGTTAGATTGCACATTGTATTAAAAAACACACCATACACACAATGTTTTTCTCCCGTGTTCCACATCCTTCCGATTTACCAATAAAGCTAATGCCCATTTAGGGGAATATGTTGTGGGACGACAGTACAGCAATATTAAGTAAGGCAACCATATGTTTCCTCCTTTTGCCATACTGTTTGTGACTGCCCCTGACTCTTGGTGGATTTGATCCCTCATCAGTTTGCCTGGTGCTGATGGAATGCCTTTTGCAGGTGTTTTGTTGATATAATGCACAACACAGATTTCAGAAAGCTGAGCTCCCTTGTGCCTATACCAGCATTAGCTCCTTGTTTTCCCTTATGACACAGCCTGTAGAGGTCTGCTCTAGGTTCTTACTTTACAAAATTATCTTAAATATCATCATAAGAGTGAATGTCTGTACTGCAAATAGCTGAAAGAAGGATATTCAGATCCACTTTTTTTTTTTTCTTTTTTTTTTAAGGGTAATCAGTGAAAGCCAGGTGATGATATCACATACAGGAAAGATTTTTTTCAGCAAGATTCCCCATCTTAAATGCTAACAGAGGACTACCCAACCAAATAGCAAGCCTTTAAGCATAGCTAGATTCAAATCTTCATTTAAAGCTACCATTCCATTTTCCATTAAAAAAATTTTTGTCCAACTTGAAGAGCAGCAATAAGGTACAAGTTTACATAAAGCAGAGTGGTGTTTCAGCTAAAAGCTGGCACAAACCTAGCCCACCACCAGAAACGATACTGTCCTGGGGAGATTTTGTGTTTTGCCATGGTTTTGGACAACCCCTCCACTCTGTGCTCATTCTCTCTGCAGACTGAAGTGTACGTGCACCGTGTCTCAAGGAAGTAATCAACAAGAGGGAAAAAATAAAAACAACACAAGTGGAGAAATTCTAAGTTTATATTTTTATGTTAATGTGCTGATAAGAAAAGGGCCTCATTTGAGAAGTCGTAAAAAAAAAAAAGCGTTAGCAGATCTCCAAGTTAGAGCACAGAAGCTTTCTATGCAGATGGAGGATTTAAAAGAAGTAAAATGATAACCACATAGTCGAGAGACTAGAAAAGAGACCTTGATGTTTGATAGTTGTAATAACCTGCAGAGTGCTCTAATGGCTCAGGGATCAGGTGCAGAACTACAGCAATAACAAGAGCTGAATAATTATCTCAGCCATATCTGTATAACCACAGTCCCAGAGTATGAACTATATAAGGAGGCTTCTGCTGCCTCTCCAAGATTTCCTGAAATGTTAAATCACTGAATTGGGAGCACTTCCAGCATTAGTACTGCCCAGTTAGAAAGAAATAAAGCCCAGAATCCTCCAGTGGCAGTTCTAATGTCTTTGTTAATTATGAATTATGGGTAAACATGCAGACTCACAGAGGTCACGGCTGTCAGCAACAATACTTTTCAAGAAGGATTTTTATGAGGGTCTTTTTCATTTTGCCATAATGTCCTTTATATATACATAAAACGCACCACGAATACAAAAAATAGGATTTGTTTTTAGGGAAGACGTAATTATTTTTCACTTGTTTCCTACCCTCTGCACCATCATGCACCCGCTGCCAGTACGACCCAGTTGATAACTATAAGCTCCTCTGTGAATAACAACAGCTGCGCAATTCCAGGGACCAGGCAGGAAGAGTCACTGGGGCTGGGGTTAGGTTAATGATCAGACACTCTGTTAACAAGAAAGTGGTGTTTTTTGCAGTGAACGGCCAGTCAGGATCCCATCAGCGGTAGTCACCTTTCACATAGCGTAGAGAAACAAAAGCTGCATACAGTATGCTTGATTAACCTCACTTAAATGGCAATGCTGATCTCAAATCTGTCCCCGGAGTGTATATAAACAGGATTAAAATTATATTATGTGTGGATCCTACCCAACAAAAGCAACTGGCACAAAATCATTTTAATTAGGTACTAGAGGCTGTAACTCATTCAACTTTGGCAATATTCCTTCTCTGTCCCATCGAAGAACTTTTGGGACTCGATGCAAGTTGCAGAAGGAATAGAGCAGATTTGGAGACAACACTGACCAACGTAATGCCAGGTCACTGGTTGGTTCATAAGACATCTACATGGAACTCAGAGGATAACATTCAAAATAGCCACATGAAATTCTGCATAGAGGGTACAATCCTACTGTTTTCAAAAGGAGAAACCTGTAACAAATTCCCTTTGCAATGGAGGTTTTGGATAAGTAAAATTCAAAAGATTCAAGTCCAGTTTAAGAAACATTACTGCTAGGTGAGTTGCAGAAGCCACAAGAACCTCAACAACATATGATTTCAGCCCCATTTTGAGCCTGTGAAAATAAAATTATGCAGGACATCTTTTCAGGACCACAGTTTTTAAGGAAAGGCAAAAGGAGAACTTTCTTCTGGCTCTGGATGCATTTTCCCCATCTTACGGGGAGAACATTACAGTAAGATAGGTGACACAAACTTTTCATAGTTCTTCTGGATCGAAATAAGCAATTCTGACAAACCCTTGTGAGTAGCATCCAACAGATACAACCCAGTAATGCTGCCATGGTTTGCATTTGTCTGTGCTCGCTCTTGGGTTCCAAGAGCGTTACGTCTTAAACGTAACCTTTCAGAAGATGCAGGTTTTATTTTGTTTTGTTGTGTTTTTATTTTTTTCTCCAAATAATTACAAACATTATAGAAAAAAAAGGAACAAGATCCTGAAAATTAAGTTGGAAACTTGAACATTTTTCACAGCACTGTTGGTGGCCAATAGCATTTAGTTCTCTAGATTATTGCCGTCTTGAACGAACAGATCTCACCTGTGAGCCCTATCTGCAAATACAGGTTAGACATTTCTTAGTGGCTAATTCATACAAACTCACATCCTGTGACAGAAATCTAACCTTGGCCCATGTGGCCTGCATTAGAAAATCATGGTCAACATTATTCTGCCTTTGTTAGAGGCAAACCTTGTTTTCCACAAAAACAAAAGAAAGCAAACATTAGCATCAACCTCTCTAATTTGAAAGAAATCTGGCAAAGAAAAGGAGGAGGTAACTACAAAGCCTCTGCACTTAGTTGGAAGCAACAACAATTGCAGAAAACAAACTAAAAAAGAAGAGAGGGTGAAATCCTTATCCCGTTCCTTGGCACAACTATAAAACCATGTAATCTGCAATATATTCCATAGGGGGCACATTGGCAACATGGGAAAGTCGTAAGTAGAAAAACTATTTTCCATACCAAAGTATCACTAGCAGGTAAGAAAACTGACCATTATGTTACATAATAAAGATAAGTCATGTGTACTTGAATAGTTAACAGATGGACTAATTAGAGGCTGAATTATTTGTGGTATAAATGATAGCTGGTGAAAACAAGGTTACCAAGGGAAATGGACTTGACTTTGCAAAAAACAGAGGCTATTTGCAGGGCTAAGGCAAATTGCCTCTCAAAAGAAAGGGTTAACAAGCAATGAAAGAACAGAAGTGCATCTAATTAAAAGGCATACCAAGGCATGCAGAGAGACTACAAGGGTAAGCAAACGGCAGAGACCAAATTTGTGTGCAATACATGAAGAGGCAAGTGTGGAATAACATATAGATAACCTGGACGAAGGGCAAGGTGTCAGGCAGGTAAAATAAGCTTCTATCTTAAAAAGGTGCATTGTTCTTGGAAAAAAAAATGGTACAAATAGATATATACAAGCACATGTAGAGAAAAAACGTGCAGAGGACAGGAGGTATCTGAGGGGATCTTTGAACAGGAATAGTGTGCAATGACTTGGCTTGAGACAAAATATATGGATAAAAGCAATTTTTGGGAGAGAAGTTAAACTATTTTCAATGAGATGCCATTGATTAGCTTGAATGATGACCTTTAGAAATCACCTCTTCCTTTCCTCCCCCCACTTTGTCAGTATTAAAAAGCCTATTGGAAAGATAACATCGCTATAGAGGTAGGTATCATTGTTTAACCCCCAAAATAAAAGAGGGCCTAAAACGCAAAACACATGAGGTAGCCAAGAACAGACCTACACTGAAACCATCACTGTCTGGGCTCAGGTAGCACAGACAACGTTACGAATGAAAAGGAAATACCTACAATTGTTACACTTGCAAACCATTTTGTAGCTGTAGCTCTGGGTCAGCACTTGTCAACAGATGGTAGAAGCCACATAGGAAAGGTAAGAAAAAACACTATTGTGTACAGCACTGCCCAGGCTTCAGAAATTAGCATGAAATTAAAAGATACTAATCAAAGGAGATCTCAGCTAGGAAGGACCTTCTTTTAGTGGGTGCACAAAAGCACTTCAAAGTAGCAGAAACAAAGCAACAAGAGTGTAAAATCAGTCAAGTGCTATCTATTTCTATAACAAAATTTATCAAGCCCAGATGAGAAGCACAAAATGACACAACCTTACAGAAAGCCTGAGAGAGTAACTCCAGATGACTGGGCAAAAGGAAAAAAAAAAAAAAAGTCACAGCACCTCCAAGAATACATATAAAGCTATATATACACACACGGGTGCGTATTGAGACGATGAAGATGAAAATGCTACATATAAAGAATTCTTGCACAAAGCAGACCATGCCATAATAGTCCACAGCAGGAGGGCAGAAACCTTCGGCATAATCCACGGTGCCCATTTGGGCACAGAGAAAGCAAGAAAACAGCCTAAGGTGCTTCATTTTTGTCAGGCTCAGTGACGCTACAGAAGGTCAAGGGTAAAGTCCAAATTCTATTATAAAGTAAAGGGCTAAACTACAGGCAAGACTTCTCCAGGTATGAAATGGTGTAATAAAATAATAAATAATAAGCCAAACCCACTGGAATCACATCACAGCCCTCTGGTTTCAGATCTAAGACTGGCACATTTTTATTTCAGTTTAGAGAAAAAGGTCATCCCCTGTTAATGGACTCATTTCCATGAAGTCTGGTCTAACACACCACCGACATTAACGGTGTCTTTTCATTGACCAAAATAGGCTTTCAAACAGCATCTTCTGCATTTCTAATTGAGCTGCCGGATGACACTGTAGCAGCAGTGTAATAACACTTTATAAATCATATTTGCTTGGAATAGGATTCCTGATGGGTTAATATCTTCTAAATAGGCCATGACTGCTCTCATTTCTAGGTTGCATATGACATCTAATCCTCTAGCACCGTGTTATTTAGGGGCACTGGCTCAGAGACTTCTTGGAGTCCTCAAATGAAATAAATAAATAAAAGCCTTGTGCTGGAGTTTGGTGATGTTGTTGACCCAGAAAAATCTAGTGGAACTGAAGCAGTTGTGGAAAGTTCTAGAAGTACTTAGAAAAGTTATAAATGTAATTCTAAACAAAGCAGCAAACTATTCCCTTACACATTCCCTTTCTTACCCCCATACCCAGCAAAGACAAAGCTTTGCAAGGAATGTGTTGGATACATCTACTCTGCCTGTGGCAGAATAAACGTCAGCTGAGCCTGTTTCTTGGCAGAGACCCTGATCTCAGATACGGCCCCAGAGCTGTTGATCTGTCTCATGTAACCAACTGTGCAAATAGTTAATTTTTTCCAGCTGACAATTTTAAAAAAAGCACACACACAAAACCCACAACACCAACACAACAATACTAGTGGCTTGGATCAACCCAAGAATAGTTTTTACAGCAAAACAATTATCATTTCACACTCTAAGAAGGAAATTAGATTTGTTTCAAAATGAAAGTATTTTGTTTCAAAATGTAGAAATGAAACAACCATTTCTAGCTTGTGTGAAAAAAAACTCATTGAATCTGAACTGAATTCACAAATAATTTTGGCTCTTCAGCTTCACACAATAAACCTCTTGCCTGATTACTGCAATTCTTAATTAGGAGCGAAGCTGTACTCACCGAACAAGGGCAAGCATATACATCATGGATGTTAACACCCTGAAACACATGCTGAGCACACTTCTTTATGCGCTGACTCCAACCCCGTAAACTTAGTGTATATGGAAGTCTTCATCCTGGGAGAGGCCAACTGCAGTGCCTGAGTCTGGCCTTCACCACCAGAGAAAACATCTAGCCTGCAAGCAGAGGTGCCACACCG